>NC_064931.1:637904946-640304946 GCF_023897955.1 Schistocerca gregaria
TAGCGACCGGAGACTGCTTTTATTGGCCGATCATACCCAATTCAGTGAAAATGAGCTTAATAGCCCAAAGGTGGTTTCTGACACTCGACGAGCAGCATAATCTATAAATATAGATATGTTTGTCTCGATGTGAGGTAGCAACTCTTCTGGAATAAGGTTTTATCATACAATCACTGAGAGCAAACGCTTCGCCTCCTATCAGAAAATGTGGTAATATCACAGTTATGCCTGGCAAACATTTTGGTGAAGGTGTATTAAACTCTTTTGCGGCTGTTTTCTTGCTCATAGCTGATTTCTGAAATACACCGTTATCAGACTCTTTTTCCGTAAGCGCCGACATCAACGCTAAAGAATTTACAATTTGCGTCCACAATTGCCAACAGAACAACTGAAAAAAAAAATCTTTGTAATTAAAAAACAGAGATCCACTTTTCTCTGGTGCCCTTATGCGAACATGTTTTGCATCTATAGCGCCTACACAATTAGGTGCATTCAATTTAAACCAAAATTCTTCTTTAATATGTCTGAAATCTGATTCAGTAGAAGCTGGCATCAACATGGGCAGCAGCCTTATTCTTAATATCTTCAAAACATTTTTAACAACCCTCTGTCGTTCCTTGACAGAGTGATATACGATAGGCAGATGATAAAGACCGGTAACTTTCGCCTGTGGCCACGAATCTGAAAGAAACGAAAACATACAGCTAATATAATTTCCATTTACAGGAGATGACTGTAAGAAGAAGTGGAAATTTTTAAGGGACGGTTACCAGAAGTTCAAGAAGAGAAGCAAATTAGGAACGGGCTCTGCTACCTCAAAAAATTCAAAAACAAAAAGACAAGAACAGCTGTCGTTCTTTGACAGAGTTCCACAACACATATCAGGAGGAACAAATATTACATTGACATCACCACAGACAACAATACAAGAAAGCCAAGAAGACAGTGGAGATCGAACTCGTCAACTGGACCTTTTGGCATCACAGGAAGAATATACGGCAGAAACACATACAATAGAAAATAGTGGTGAAACATCTGTAGTAAGAACCGGAGAATCGTAGACCGATCATGCATGACGGTGCACAACGACTGACTAATGACTACCGGATTGGACTTTAATGTGATGCAGCCTGCTGATTGCGCGGTGGTGACCTCGTTATTGTGTCACGCCGAAGCCTCTCGTCATGACCGTATCTTCCCGACGGCGACCGGGTGTCGTAACTAGCAGTAGGTCACTCACAGTAGCCGTTCCGGCTGTCCGTGCGCCCGATCTGATGTATCAGCTTACTCGGCAGGGCGATGGCCTTTTTGAAGTTCCTCCTCTGCTCCAGCCTCTGTTCTGAGTCTTGGGATTCTACACACTACACTGAGTATGAGAAGTTCCCATTTGCTGGAGAGGAAATCTTCTTCGATCTTAAAACTTCATATTTCTTTCTCTCTTCCAGCACAGAAAATTGTACTTTCCTTTTACCGTTGGCATGTTGGGACTCATTGTCTATCACACTGTAGAGCCAAAGGAACTGACACACCATATCGTATAGGGCCCCCGCGAGCACGCGAAAGTGCCGCAACACGACGTGACGGACTCGACTAATGTCTGAACTAGTGCTGGAGGGAACTGACACCATGAATCCTGCAGGGTTGTCCATAAATCCGTAAGAGTCATAAGGGGTGGAGATCTCTTCTGCACAGCACGTTGCAAGGCATTCCATATATGCTCAATAATGTTCATGTCTGGAGAGTTTGGTGGCCAGCAGAAGTGTTTAAACTCAGAAGACTGTTCCTGGAGCCACAGTGTAGCATTTCTAGACGTGTGGGGTGTCACATTGTCTTGCTGGAATTTCCCAAGTCCGACGGAATACACAATGGACATGAATGGATGCAGGTGATCAGACAGGACACTTACGTACGTGTAGCCTGTCAGAGTCGTATGTAGACGTATCAGGGGTCCCATATCACATCAACAGCACACACCCAACACCATTAAAAAGTCTCCACCAGCTTGAACAGTTCCCTGACATGCAGGGTCCATGGATTCATGACGTTCTCTCCATACTCGTACACGTCCATCTCCTCGATACAATTTGAAACGAGACTCGTCCGACCAGGCAACATGTTTCCAGTCATCAACAGTCCAATATTGGTTTTGAAGGGCCCAGACGAGGCGTAAAGCTTTGTGTCATGCAGTCATCAACGGACCTTCGGCTCCCAAAGCCCATATCGTTGACGTTTCGTTGAATGGTTTCCACGCTGACACCTGTTGATGACCCAGAATTGAAATCTGCAGAAATTTCGGAAAGGGTTGCATTTCTGCCACGTTGAACGATTCTCTTCAGTCGTCTCATTCTTGCAGGATCTTTTTCCGGCCGCAGTGATGTCGGAGGTTTGATGTATTACGAGTTCCTAATATTCACGGTAGACTCGTGAAATAGATAGGCGGAAAATACCCATTTCATCGCTACCGCGGAGATGCTGTGTCACATCGCTCGTGCGACAACTATAAAATCAAGTTCAACATCACTTAAATCCTTGTAACCGGCCTTTGTAGCAGCAGTAACCGATCTAACAACTGCGCCAGGCACTTGTTCCCCTGTATAGGCGTTGCCGACCGCAGCGCCGTTTTCTGGTTCAAATTGTTCAAAATATGTTTCAAATGGCTCTAAGCACTATGGGACTTAACTTCTGAGGTCGTCAGTTCCCTAGAACGTAGAATTACGTAAACCTAACTAACCTAAGAACATCACACACATCCATGCCCGAGGCAGGATTCGAACATGCGACCGTAGCACCGCCATTTTCTGCTTGGTTACATATCTCTGTAATTCGATACGTATGCCTATACCAGTTTCTTTGGCGTTTCAGTTCTGTTAAAAATAGTGTGAATGATAAATTCACAGTCGAGCTCCGTAGGTGCAGTGCAGTTAAGACGCGGACAAAGCTCACTGGAGACTACGGACCGCCGTGTTACAGAATAATGGCAAATATTCTGTCTAGACAAAACCCAGACAGTGATGCACTCGGTATTTTGAAGCTCATAGATGTTCGGCAACAGCTAAGAAGATACTGAACGTTTCCACTGTCGTTGAAAAAGGACTAGAAATATAGCACATTAAACATATATTCCGACCATTTCCAAGGGTCTGAAAAACGTTTCTGTATTGTGTTAAATAAACTAATGGACATCATTCAGAAAAAAACAACGAACTGCGTCCCAGTGATATAAAATATCTAACCATTTCTACGCACTGTCGAAGCTGCCAAACTGTGTCAGAGTTTGGATAATAAACACAACAAAAAAAATGACACATATGTTCGGGATGCCTTAGCGAAATATATATTTTATGTATTGTTAGCATTAGAAGATAAAGACAGCAAAATGTACAAAGCCTTGCTTCCTACAGTGTGTTCGTAGTTATTTTTCTTTATTTTATTAACAATGGGAGGTAAATTTTTTGTTAAATGAGCTATCTGATGTAAATTTAACTTTTACGCTTTGTGACGTAACATCTATGACTTGTGGTATGCTGTAAACTCTGAGGTTATAAAATTGTGAAATGCGTTTTTGCTCTGTGGTTCTGGAAGTTAATTTTGGCTAGAAGCAGCTCAGTTGAAATTTATGCACTTCCTTTGCATGTGGGGTAAGGGAAAAATGTGAAAATATTAATGGGTGCAATGGTGTATTAGTTTGTTTTGTCTAAGAGGTTTATCTGGAGTGTGAAATCGTTTTATTTTGATAATCACAAACTAGAGTTGGAAAACTACCGTTGGCTACTGTAGACGATGTCAAGTAAGCGAAGACTGTAAGACTACGGTAGTTTTCCTAGTAGCCTTGGTCGGTTAAAGTGGTACCCACATTACCTGTACGTTAGGTGTGTTGCACCTATCGGGCTTTACCTCGTATCGATTCACTTTTTACGTAAGCAATCAGTGTCCTATTAGATTCCCCTAGAAACCAGAAGCGGTAAACCGTCTAGATTCTAGAAATTGAACGAGGATATGTGAAGGGTCACGTTACTTGCGGAACTGTTTTGTTCAACGTAGTTATCCTCCTGCTTGTTACTTTAAAAGAAACATTATTTATAGAAAAACTAAATTGTCAATGTGTAATTCATATTTTATTTGAAAACTGTCGATTTGTAATGTGAAACATAAGATTATTGTGCTAAAATAAAAATAAACAATATTGATCTATAAAACAGCGCCATAAATCGCAATTTCCTAAAAACAAATAAAATAAAAAAAGAAGTGAAACAAAATATACCGGATGATCAAAAAGTCAGCATAAATTTGAAAATTTAATACACCACGTAATAATGTACATAGAGAGGTAAAAATTGACACACGTGCTTGGAATGATATCGGTTTTTATTAGAACAAAAAAAAAAAACAACAAAGTTCACAAAATGTCCGAAAGGTGGCGCTGGACAGCAAAACTGCTACCGTAACGGGTGAGAGGTACGCCGATATGTTACAGAATCGCATCATCCCCAGCCTGTCTGATAAACACCTGCTGGAACATACGATGTTTATGCAGGATGGCGCTCCACCCCATATTGCTAGAAGTGTGAAAGAACTCTTGCGGGCGTCGTTTCGTGATGATCGTGTGCTCAGCCGCCACTTTCGTCATGCTTGGCCTCCCGGGTCCCCAGATCTCAGTCCGTGCGATTATTGGCTTTGGGGTTACCTGAAGTCGCAAGTGTATCCTGATCGACCGACATCTCTAGGGATGCTGAAAGACACCATCCGATGCCAATGCCTCACCATAACTCCGGACATGCTTTACAGTGCTGTTCACAACATTATTCCTCGACTACAGCTATTGTTGAGGAATGATGGTGGACTTACTGAGCATTTCCTGTAAAGAACATCATCTTTGCTTTGTCTTACTTTGTTATGCTATTTATTGCTATTCTGATCAGATGAAGCGCCATCTGTCGGACATTTTTTGAACTTTTGCATTTCTTTGGTTCTAATAAAACCCCATGTCATTCCAAGCATGTGTCTCAATTTGTACGTCTCTATCTACATTATTCCGTCATTTATTCAGTTTTCAAATTTATACTGACTTTTTGATCACCATGTATATAACATCGCTCCAAATTTCTGTAAGATTATATGAAACACGTTTCTGTTATTCATAAACAACTGTCACATTTATCAGTAGTAACAGGGACTCTTGCTTTTGAGCATGATGAAGAGCTTTCTATTGAGTACAAAATAATAACTATTATACAGACCTTTTTGTGTTTGTGCATGTAAATTGTACTTGCATCAACAGTAATTGCTTTGGCTTCATAAAAGCACAGAAGCTACGCGATCAATTAATTTTTATTACTTCTAAAATACAATTCATATTCTCTAAGTACACTCCTGGAAATTGAAATAAGAACACCGTGAATTCATTGTACCAGGAAGGGGAAACTTTATTGACACATTCCTGGCGTCAGATACATCACATGATCACACTGACAGAACCACAGGCACATAGACACAGGCAACAGAGCATGCACAATGTCGGCACTAGTACAGTGTATATCCACCTTTCGCAGCAATGCAGGCTGCTATTCTCCCATGGAGACGATCGTAGAGATGCTGGATGTAGTCCTGTGGGACGGCTTGCCATGCCATTTCCACCTGGCGCCTCAGTTGGACCAGCGTTCGTGCTGGACGTGCAGACCGCGTGAGACGACGCTGCATCCAGTCTCAAACATGCTCAATGGGGGACAGATTCGGAGATCTTGCTGGCCAGGGTAGTTGACTTACACCTTCTAGAGCACGTTGGGTGGCACGGGATACATGGAGACGTGCATTGTCCTGTTGGAACAGCAAGTTCCCTTGCCGGTCTAGGAATGGTAGAACGATGGGTTCGATGACGGTTTGGATGTACCGTGCACTATTCAGTGTCCCCTCGACCATCACCAGAGGTGTACGGCCAGTGTAGGAGATCGCTCCCCACACCATGATGCCGGGTGTTAGCCCTGTGTGCCTCGGTCGTATGCAGTCCTGATTGTGGCGTTCACCTGCACGGCGCCAAACACGCATACGACCATCATTGGCACCAAGGCAGAAGCGACTCTCATCGCTGAAGACGACACGTCTCCATTCGTCCCTCCATTCACGCCTGTCGCGACACCACTGGAGGCGGGCTGCACGATGTTGGGGCGTGAGCGGAAGACGGCCTGACGGTGTGCGGGACCGTAGCCCAGCTTCATGGAGACGGTTGCGAATGGTCCTCGCCGATACCCCAGGAGCAACAGTGTCCCTAATTTGCTGGGAAGTGGCGGTGCGGTCCCCTACGGCACTGCGTAGGATCCTATGGTCTTGGCGTGCATCCGTGCGTCGCTGCGGTCGGGTCCCAGGTCGACGCGCACGTGCACCTTCCGCCGACCACTGGCGACAACATCGATGTACTGTGGAGACCTCACGCCCCACGTGTTGAGCAATTCGGCGGTACGTCCACCCGGCCTCCCGCATGTCCACTATACGCCCTCGCTCAAAGTCCGTCAACTGGACATACGGTTCACGTCCACGCTGTCGCGGCATGCTACCAGTGTTAAAGACTGCGATGGAGCTCCGTATGCCACGGCAAACTGGCTGACACTGACGGCGGCGGTGCACAAATGCTGCGCAGCTAGCGCCATTCGACGGCCAACACCGCGGTTCCTGGTGTGTCCGCTGTGCCGTGCGTGTGATCATTGCTTGTACAGCCCTCTCGCAGTGTCCGGTGCAAGTATGGTGGGTCTGACACACCGGTGTCAATGTGTTCTTTTTTCCATTTCCAGGAGTGTATATAAAATGCACAATGAACTAACACTGAATGATGTGCGGTTCTAATTACGTACAAAACAAACAAACAACCAAACAAACTTCCAAGATGCTACTCTAAGTAGGATCCTGGTAGGGAAAACCATATCAAAGATGCTACTGCAGGAGGGTGTGAAATGAATTTGCGCAACGGAAAATACTGAACGCAAAAATGAAGATTTGGCCCTCTCTGACTACCACCTGAAGCAGATCTTAGGATTTCTTAATGGTGATATGATCTCCTCCTTCTTGTTCTTTAACATATAAATTACAACATAAACATAAATGAATGGATAAGGGAACTAGTAAAACATAATCTCTTTTCTGTGCGCTGCTTATGTGTGCTGTCTTATGCGGGCCTGCGTCGATCCTTCCATTTTTCCTTTATTTTGACTAAATGTGGGTCCTTGTCCTGCTCATTCTGAATATTCCGTATCGTTACAGTGATGAAATTTTCAAATGCAACCCTTTTAACGTAGAACAACGAAAAGTGCTCTTGATCTAATGCTTCAGCCGTCTCTTCTGTTATACCATTAGGTAAGCGGCAGAGGGCGTCATCAATGACGTTTGTCGGACCTGGCTCATAGGTTGTTGAAAACTGGTATTCTTGAAGCCCAGCTGCCCATCTCGCTAGTCTTCCATCTGGAAGTTTGACTGTTGGGAGAAATTCTGGAGCCCTATGGTCCGTGCAGACTTTTGTTTTTCTACCGAACAGAAATTATCTCAACATTTTAAAACCCCATACTATTGCAAGGGCTTAAAGTTCGGTAACAGTGTAATTCCTTTCACTTTTGGATAGTACACTGCTACCAAAGGCGGTTGTTCTGTGTATTAATTTGCCGTCTTGTTCAAGTACCTGAAACAACGTAACTCGGTCTGCACACTCATCCCACATCCAGAGTGCTCCTTTTCCCGTAAATTGGCAGAGTCTGGGACTAGCATATGTTTCCACCTATATAAACTTTTTATAAAAATTTATTATCCATAGAAGCACTCTCAGTTATTTTCTGGTTGCAGGAGTGGCAAACTTTGCAACTGCTGCCATCCTCTCTGTGTCGGGACTAATCACTTCTCCTGTTATCACGTGTCCCAGAAAGCTTACGCTACTGCTCCCAAAACAAGAATTATCAATAGTTGCCGTCACCCCATAACTTTTCAAACTGCCTAAAACTTCCTCTAAGAGTTTGTTACGGCTCTCCCAGGTATTTTCTGCTATCAATATATCGTCTACATAACACGTGATCTTCTCTTTTAACTCTTCACTCAATATTTTGCTAAAACCTCTGATAAATGCAGCTGAAGATGTATTCAGTCCAAAAGGGAGCCTTTTGAATGGAAAACGCCAATAAAGGCCGTGTATTTTCGGTAGTCAGGATCGTGCTCTATTTGCCAAAAGCTCTATCGCAAATCAAGTGAGGAAAACACCGAAATCCCATGAAATCTTTGAAGGAGCTCCTCAAGTCTTTCAGGGTGATCCATCTGTGGCCCAATAATAGTGTTTATTTGGTGTGATTCTAACACCAGTCGAGATCCTCCGTCCTTCTTGTCAACTATGTGGACTATTATACTCATATCTCGCAGCCTCAATTACACCTTCGTCCTCCATTCTTCGTAGTTCACCTAGAACCCTTTCTCGGTATGACCGTTGAATGGCATAAGGAGGTACCCGAAATGGTCTATGATTCTTTACCTCAAATTAATATTTATACCCCTTAACGCATCCGGTTTTAGGTAAGAAAATCTCTGCGCTATTTTTGAGTGCAAGCTCCAACCTTTGTCTGTCCATATTAACTGTTTTCCTGATTCTCGAGTTTCGAATCAATCTTACTGTTAATTTTATTAATCTGCTCACATTCAGACTTGAACTCTATTCTCATTATTTTTTCTACACTCTTCCCTCTGAACTTCATGGTGGTCCGTGACTCGTAGTTTTAAACAGCTCTCCGGAATTTGAACTTTTATTGCCTTCTCATCAAATGTGATTTTTATTTTATTCTCTTTCCCTAACATTAACTCCCCTCTTCTTTGATCATTGATAGCTATTTGCGCTGAAAGAAAATCTACACCGATTATTATATCAGCTGTTAGTATTATGAACAGATTAGAAGTCACCTGGTGTCCTTGACATTCAAAATCTAGACGTGTTTGTTGCGATATTTCCATACCATTTCCAACTATCGCATCTCGTACCTTTGTTTTTTGTAGTGTGAGCATCGGTGAATTTACTGAATCCTAGCATTTAGCTAACAGCCTATCTGAAATAGGTGAGAGTTCGCTTCCACTATCTACGAGGGTTGGAATTTAAATAGTGCCAACTATTTATTTACAACCGATACAAAAGAGTTAGATGTTTGCACCTGTTGCTGTCCTTCGAAGTAGTCACCAGCTTTGTGTAGAACCCGTTGCCAGCGATGTGGAAGGCGTAGTATACCGTTAGCAGAGCCTGTTCTGTTGATGGTGCGTATAGAGCGGTCTATTGCCTGTCAAATCTCTGGAACAGTTCTGAAGCGAATGCCACGAACTGTTTTCTTCATCTTCGGAATCAAATCAAAGTGACAAGTACTTAAGTCCGGGGAGTATGGTGGATGGTACAGTACTTCCGAGTCCCATTGACCTAACAGAGCAGCTACAGCTTGCGCTGTATGCGCCCGCGCATCGTCGTGCAAATGGTACAAATGGCTCTGAGCACTATGGGACTTAACAGCTATGGTCATCAGTCCCCTAGAACTTAGAACTACTTAAACCTAACTAACCTATGGACAGCACACAACACCCAGTCATCACGAGGCTCGTCGTGCAAAATGATGGGTGGGTTGCGCAGAAAGTGTCGCCGCTTCTTTCGCAAAGCTGGTAGCAGGTGATGCTCCAAAAACGAACAGTAATACTGTGCATTGACGGTCTGCCGTGGAGGAACGTAATGCGTTAGGATAACACCATCACAGTCGTACACGAGAATCATCACATTTTACTTCACATTTCAGCACTAACCTTGAGAATTTTACTTGCCATTTCAGCACTGACGTTTCAAATTTTACTTTCCATTTCAGTACTAACGTTTTGAATTTTATTTCCCATTTCACTTCCCATTGCTTTTAGGTATGTAAGGGTGTCCAACACACTGTGTTATCTAGATCTCTCCTATTGTGACTTTCTCTTCCTCTACTCTTAGGTGATCTTCTGCCCTTTTCCCTTTCTATTTCTTGGTATTCAAGAAAGTCAATACCGCGCCCCCTGATGTGCTCCGTCGTGACGATGTCACTGACGGCGACGGCGACGATTCTTAGTTCTTCCGCGTTCACTTGGACTCCCTACATTATATTCCCGTGTCTTTACGATTGCCTCAGCGTGTCTCTGTTCCTCATCAGCACTATCAGATTGCCCACCACGAGCTTGACTGTGTCTATCATCCTCAAAAAGTTCCCTTGGATCGGTATTCTCCTCATCTGTGCCTTGTGCTGCAAACAAAGCTAACTCTTTCTCATCCCATAGGCTTTCTTGACTACCCCGTGTGTCTGCCATTTCTACATTGCTACAACTGGTGATCTGTTGCGCTACTAAGTGCGCCTTCGCCCTAGTTATCATGGAGTCATCCCTGATAACATTTCTCTCTTAAAAGTGCATACAATTTACTCTATCATATTTATTACATAACGGGCATGTAACATAAAATGTCTACAACAAACAAACTAATGGCAACGTCGTGAACGAGCAGTGTCGTTACAATACAAACAAACTACGACAAATGACGTAACATAAATATCTATAAATTGCCGCCAGCGGGCTGAGGCGTAACGCCTCTGAAAAGAAATACAATAATATACACAAATATTAGTTTTAATGTTATCGCGTGACTTTACCACTGCAAAGTATACACGCAAGCTGGTGATCACTATCAATGACACCTAAACATTATAAATGGAAAAATAAATTACTTCGGAAGTTTCAGACCACTTTATGACTACTATCAGAAGACTCTAAGTAGGATCCTGGTAGGGAAAACCATATCAAAGATGCTACTGCAGGAGGGTGTAAAATGAATGTGTGCAACGGGAAATACTGAATGCAAAAATGAACATTTGGCCCTGTCTGACTACCCCCTGAAGCAGATCTTAGGCTCTCTTAATGGTGATATTATCTCCTCCTTCTTACTCTTTAATATATAAATTACAACAGAAACATAAATGAATGATCTAGGGAACTAGTAACTACAAAATGATAAATGCTATTTGCGCTCATACATTTATTGTAGATTAAAACCCCTTTATATATTACAAATGCTTATATATCAATGTCCAATGGACATAAAGAGACACAAATGAATTTCCTAACTAATATTAGCGATCAGTTGCCCAAATCTGCCCCTTTTTATGGCTACGCGATCTAATATAAATAATGCGAGATGACTGACGTCATCAACGTACCAAACACTAGAAGACACTACTTTTCGAAGATGATCTACAGTTTTGTGCAACCTCAGTGGAAATAAACGTTAAGTGACCACAGATGTTTAGCTTTATAGCCCTAATAAGCCGAATCAATTAGCAATATCACCGTATGTGCTGCGTGCGGTGTGTGCACGACTGCGACGATGGAAGGACTCCAGCCACAAAATAAACTCTTTCAAACACTAGGATGGCAGAAGGCGGTCCTCTGACTAGTATAATCTAATACTGTCTTCTCCTGTCTGCGTTCTGCAGACAAGAAACGTGAACTCCCAGCCACAAGGACGGAATTCAGATAACGTCTTTGCGTGAGCATAGACAGAAGTACTCTCAATCACTGAACGCTACATACTCAATGACGACTCCCTACCCGGAGGCGAAGTCTAGAATCGTATAAGTTCGAAACAGTATAGTGCCTAACCGTTCCCACTATAAAATCTCCTTAGAGCAAAGACAGTAAGTCAGTCTGTACCAGCAAAAGCTGATACTAAGTGACAGTCAGACACACGCGCACAAAACGGAAGACCTCTTTCTCTCCACCGCTGACTTTCCAGCAAACCTCGACTCCCTTCCCTCGTAACTGCAGAAGGCTCAAAATGGTTCAAATGGCTCTGGGCACTATGGGACGTAACATCTGAGATCATCAGTCCCCTACACTTAGAACTACTTAAACCTAACTAACCTAAGGACATCGCAGACATCGATGCCCTAGGCATGATTCTAACCTGCGACCGTAGCAGTCCCGTGGTTCTGGACTGACGCGCCTAGAACCGCTCGGCCACAGCGGCCGACTGCAGGATGCGATTCATATTCTCGAAACCACGGAATAGTGTCCCTCTCTACAGATTCTTTCGAACTTTGACCAACCATATTTTAGTCGTTCAGCGCGTAAAGTTTGTGAGGAAATACCTACAGTCATACAATGGTACGCTTCTCAGAGTAAAAATCCTCGGAAACAAGCCAGCCTGCGTGATTTCTGAAGTAACGCTTCCTTGTTCCTCTCTGCTGCGTCCAAGATTTTTAGAGTTTCCGGTTATCATTCCGGCATAGCTACAATACCGGCCAGCCGCCACTATGTTGTGCTTCAGTGCTCGGGTACCCTGACCGTCCGGCTAAGGCTACTTCGTCTGTTAAGCAGGACCAACACACTTGTGCGGGCTTTTCCATTGGCGTTCCAACCTCTACTAGTATAGGCATTCACTCATTATGCCGATTTGATAATAAACACACTCCATCACATTTCATGCAATAAACGTTGACAACTAATTCCAAGGTGTACGTGACAATGTCAGTCTTCTTTGAATATTCATACACTCCTGGAAATGGAAAAAAGAACACATTGACACCGGTGTGTCAGACCCACCATACTTGCTCCGGACACTGCGAGAGGGCTGTACAAGCAATGATCACACGCACGACACAGCGGACACACCAGGAACCACGGTGTTGGCCGTCAAATGGCTCTAGCTGCGCAGCATTTGTGCACCGCCGACGTCAGTGTCAGCCAGTCTGCCGTGGCATACGGAGCTCCATCGCAGTCTTTAACACTGGTAGCATGCCGCGACAGCGTGGACGTGAACCGTATGTGCAGTTGACGGACTTTGAGCGAGGGCGTATAGTGGGCATGCGGGAGGCCGGGTGGACGTACCGCCGAATTGCTCAACACGTGGGGCATGAGGTCTCCACAGTACATCGATGTTGTCACCAGTGGTCGGCGGAAGGTGCACGTGCCCGTCGACCTGGGACCGGACCGCAGCGACGCACGGATGCACGCCAATACCGTAGGAACCTACACAGTGCCGTAGGGGACCGCACCGCCACTTCCCACCAAATTAGGGACACTGTTGCTCCTGGGATATCGGCGAGGAGCATTCGCAACCGTCTCCATGAAGCTGGGCTACGGTCCCGCACACCGTTAGGCCGTCTTCCACTCACGCCCCAACATCGTGCAGCCCGCCTCCAGTGGTGTCGCGACAGGCGTGAATGGAGGGACGAATGGAGACGTGTCGTCTTCAGCGATGAGAGTCGCTTCTGCCTTGGTGCCAATGATGGTCGTATGCGTGTTTGGCGCCGTGCAGGTGAGCGCCACAATCAGGACTGCATACGACCGAGGCACACAGGGCCAACACCCGGCATCATGGTGTGGGGAGCGATCTCCTACACTGGCCGTACACCTCTGGTGATCGTCGAGGGGACACTGAATAGTGCACGGTACATGCAAACCGTCATCGAACCCATCGTTCTACCATTCCTAGACCGGCAAGGGAACTTGCTGTTCCAACAGGACAATGCACGTCTCCATGTATCCCGTGCCACCCAACGTGCTCTAGAAGGTGTAAGTCAACTACCCTGGCCAGCAAGATCTCCGGATCTGTCCCCCATTGAGCATGTTTGGGACTGGATGAAGCGTCGTCTCACGCGGTCTGCACGTCCAGCACGAACGCTGGTCCAACTGAGGCGCCAGGTGGAAATAGCATGGCAAGCCGTTCCACAGGACTACATCCAGCATCTCTACGATCGTCTCCATGGGAGAATAGCAGCCTGCATTGCTGCGAAAGGTGGATATACACTGTACTAGTGCCGGCATTGTGCATGCCTTGTTGCCTGTGTCTATGTGCCTGTGGTTCTGTCAGTGTGATCATGTGATGTATCTGACCCCAGGAATGTGTCAATAAAGTTTCCCCTTCCTGGGACAATGAATTCACGGTGTTCTTATTTCAATTTCCAGGAGTGTATATACATGTGCAGTCTATCAAATAATACCTAATTCCGGTTGTAAATCACGGCAAAGCATGTAGATGAGTGCTTGTAAGGTGCGAAATTATAGCCACCTTAAAAACTAAAAGAGAATCGTGGCTCCCATTTTTTTTCTTATACATTTACTTATGTTTCTCTCCCTATCAGTAGTACCATTACTACCGATAATCCTACCATTTAGTCTGTCATTTATGTACCAAACAATAGGTTTGATAGAGCGTAGCTCCAGCACAGACACATTTGGGAAAAGTGTCTCTCATCGATAAAACTGATCACTTATCAATAGGCGAGCAGTCTACTAATCAGTTGCAATTGCAGATATTCGAAGCAAGATTTTGTTACGTTTTTGTATCTTAACGTCTACGTAGCAAAGAACGAATTGTTATACAGTCATTAATAATGACAAAAGACACCTTGTCACAATAGTACATTTGTAGTAGTTGATATAGGTGAATATGGACACATTATCTATAGACGAGCATTTCGCAGCAGCAATTTTGGTCTAGCTTTGCCACAAGAACACTCGATTTGCAATAATCAGTTCAATTACCAGATGAAAGTATAAGGTTCCTTTCTTGCCTGTTACAGAGAACGTGTCCCCTCTTCGCGCAAATACACTCCCTGGAAATTGAAATAAGAACACCGTGAATTCATTGTCCCAGGAAGGGGAAACTTTATTGACACATTCCTGGGGTCAGATACATCACATGATCACACTGACAGAACCACAGGCACATAGACACAGGCAACAGAGCATGCACAATGTCGGCACTAGTACAGTGTATATCCACCTTTCGCAGCAATGCAGGCTGCTATTCTCCCATGGAGACGATCGTAGAGATGCTGGATGTAGTCCTGTGGAACGGCTTGCCATGCTATTTCCACCTGGCGCCTCAGTTGGACCAGCGTTCGTGCTGGACGTGCAGACCGCGTGAGACGACGCTTCATCCAGTCCCAAACATGCTCAATGGGGGACAGATCCGGAGATCTTGCTGGCCAGGGCAGTTGACTTACACCTTCTAGAGCACGTTGGGTGGCACGGGATACATGCGGACGTGCATTGTCCTGTTGGAACAGCAAGTTCCCTTGCCGGTCTAGGAATGGTAGAATGATGGGTTCGATGACGGTTTGGATGTACCGTGCACTATTCATTGTCCCCTCGACGATCACCAGAGGTGTACGGCCAGTGTAGGAGATCGCTCCCCACACCATGATGCCGGGTGTTGGCCCTGTGTGCCTCGGTCGTATGCAGTCCTGATTGTGGCGCTCACCTGCACGGCGCCAAACACGCATACGACCATCATTGGCACCAAGGCAGAAGCGACTCTCATCGCTGAAGACGACACGTCTCCATTCGTCCCTCCATTCACGCCTGTCGCGACACCACTGGAGGCGGGCTGCACGATGTTGGGGCGTGAGCGGAAGACGGCCTAACGGTGTGCGGGACCGTAGCCCAGCTTCATGGAGACGGTTGCGAATGCTCCTCGCCGATACCCCAGGAGCAACAGTGTCCCTAATTTGGTGGGAAGTGGCGGTGCGGTCCCCTACGGCTCTACGTAGGATCCTACGGTCTTGGCGTGCATCCGTGCGTCGCTGCGGTCCGGTCCCAGGTCGACGGGCACGTGCACCTTCCGCCGACCACTGGCGACAACATCGATGTACTGTGAAGACCTCACGCCCCACGTGTTGAGCAATTCGGCGGTACGTCCACCCGGCCTCCCGCATGCCCACTATACGCCCTCGCTCAAAGTCCGTCAACTGCACATACGGTTCACGTCCACGCTGTCGCGGCATGCTACCAGTGTTAAAGACTGCGAGGGAGCTCCGTATGCCACGGCAAAATGGCTGACACTGACGGCGGCGGTGCACAAATGTTGCGCAGCTAGAGCCATTCGACGGCCAACACCGCGGTTCCTGGTGTGTCCGCTGTGCCGTGCGTGTGATCATTGCTTGTACAGCCCTCTCGCAGTGTCCGGAGCAAGTATGGTGGGTTTGACACACCGGTGTCAATGTGTTCTTTTTTCCATTTCCAGGAGTGTATAATGAGATCAGTCTCATTGAATCTGTTTCACAAGCGAGCGAAAAATTTTCGATGGTATGTGTTTAAGAGCACAAAATCAGCACAATGTGTGTTGGTGTGTTAACATAAAAATTTCGAAACTTTTTAATACGCAGTTGTGCTGCAACATACAAAACTTGATGTTATCGTTCGAGGATTTACATGTTACACAACATTATTCCGATTTGTGACAGCACATTCTCAAAACCTCAATGAGGCATTACCATAATAGGTCGCCCGTAAGCACCGAATCAAACCATAACAGGAAATCAAACAAACAATTAATTACAGCTACAACAGCCATCTCAAAGATTTAATGAAGCTCCCCTGTTTCATTTCAGAAAAGCTATTGCATTTGCTAAACGCTCATATATATAAAATTTTCTTTGCAACAATGTTCCAGATGACAATTTAGGTGCTTTACTCATGTAAATCGCTAAAGTAAAATGTTTCTGATAAGAATAGATTATATGAGATGAACCGCTTTTATGCTTTCAGATAGGTCTGAGAACTACAAAGTCTCTGAACTGATGTATGTTATTAAGTTGCGTCTCATTATCTACCAGACAGTGAGCACGGAATTTGACCCGAGAATGAGACCAACAAGGCACCACTTGGACGTCTCTGTAACGCGTCGCTTCGAGGCACCACTCGAGGGTGCAAAAGGACGTGTCGCCATCTCTGTGTGCGTTGTTCAATTTTTTTAACACAGGGAGACGAAACAGCGCCACGTACCCGCCACACTCCGCCACATGTACGCGCTACGTCACTTCTGTGTACGTTTGGCCTAACAGGGATTCGACAAATCTGTAAAGGCTCTGCAAGAAATGCATGCTTGAACATAAATGTAGGTGTTAGCAAAGAATGCAAGTTGCACTGTTGTATTTGACCAGAAATAGCGCTTGTGCCGTATCCTCAGAACGTTGCAAGTGTCGATTCTGGTGGTTCTGTGTAGCTGTGAGTGCATTATTTCGGAACTAAATCAATTGTAACGTGGGTAGATTGTTGGTGCGTGTAGGTTGGATGATTCCGTAACCAAGATAGTCGAAGAGTTTGTGTTTCGAGAGGCACAATATTGAAGATTTATACCACATAGAGGGAAAACAGAAAAAAAAACATCGTCTGCAAGTTCACTACGCAGACGAGTGTGTGTTGAGTGAGTGTGACATGTTCATTCAAGAAGATTTTGGCGAAAAATAAGAGCACGACAGATTGAAAAGACACTGCAGAACTGGATGTCGCACTCGCGAACCCTGCCAGCACCAAAACAATACGAAGGGAGCTCCAGAAGCAGTGAATTGCAGGGAGAGCTGGAATTCCAAATCCACGCAAATGACCGTAACAGAAAAAAGTGATTCGAAGCCGTAAAGCCTGGACTATGGAGCAATGGAAAAAGTCATTTGGTCAAGTGAATATTTTTTACTCCTTTTCTAACTTGTGGCGGAGTTTAATCATCAAGTGTGAGAGATGGCAGGGGTTCGGTGATGTCTGGATAGCCACACAGTGGTATTCCACTGGCCCCACTGCTACTCTGTAAGATCGCATTACCGGCAAGTATTATGTGACCATTTTGGCTGCACAAGTCCATTCCATCTACATCTACATCTACATTTATACTCCGCAAGTCACCCAACAGTGTGTGGCGGAGGGCACTTTACGTGCCACTGTCATTATCTCCCTTTTCTGTTCCAGTTGCGTGTGGTTCGCGGGAAGAACGACTGTCTGAAAGCCTCCGTGCGCGATCGAATCTCTCTAATTTTACATTCGTGATCTCCTCGGGTGGTATAAGTAGGGGGAAGCAATATATTCGATACCTCATCCAGAAACGCAACCAATCGAAACCTGGCGAGCAAACTACACCGCGATGCAGAGCGCCTCTCTTGCAGAGTCTGCCACTTGAGTTTGCTAAACATCTCCGTAACACTATCACGGTTACCAAATAACCCTGTGACGAAACGCGCAGCTCTTCTTTGGATCTTCTCTATCTCCTCCTGGTGCAATGTTCGTTCCCCACTGGTGATGCAGTGTTCCAAGATGGCAGGGCCCCTGTTCATACAGGTCGTATCGTCAAAGACTGGTTTTGTGATCATGAACATGAATTGTCACAACTTTTCTGGCCACCTCAGTAACCAGATCTACATATTATTTAGCCTTTGTGGTCTGATATGGACAGAAAGATGTGTGAACACTATCCATCTATATCATCGTTACCTGAGTTTTCCACTATTTTCCAGGTAGAATGGTATCCCTTCCGAGAAGACTAGAAGCTATTTTGAATGTTAACGGTTTTCCTACATCGTATTATGCGTGGTAATGCGTTGTGTTTGTAGTGTTTCCATATTTTGTCCAAACCCTGCAGCTCTGCAGTTCAGTAGACTCGCAGACGAAATGCGTGAGGATATTGTAATAAATGGAAAGTCTATATCTTCAGATTACAGGACGGTAGAAATTCCTTCTTGCCGCCCCTCCCCCGCCCCTCCCCCGCCACCCCCCCCCCCCCATCCCACCACAATCACCCATTGCGGAAGCCTATGTCTGTAGCACTACTATCAGCATGCTGATCCTTGTTGCAGCTTCCCTTGATGCGACAGCAGAGAAAGCAGCGCCGACAATGATATGCCCAACGACCATACTGGACACAGAAGTGGCACCATCTCGTCTTTGCAAGGTGTCTCGTTTCTGCGTACAGCATCACCATAGACATATGTGTGCATAGTGACTCCGAGGAGAACGGACGTTTCCAGACAGCATTGGATATCACGTGTGGTACGCATATCGGGTTCAAATGGTTCAAATGACTCTGAGCGCTATGGGACTTAACATCTGAGGTCATCGGTCCCCTATAACTTAGAACTACTTAAACCTAACTTAAGGACATTACACATATCCATGCCCGAGGCAGGATTCGAACCTGCGACTATAGCAGTCGCGCCGTTCCGGACTGAAGCGCCTGGATCCGCTCGGCCACCACGGCCGGCTGCATATCAGGTAACCTGGACAGCAGGCGTTACGTTTCAGACACCTGGTGCCTGTCTCCTCTGTTAGACAAGATAACACAAAATCACATATTTCCCGTGCTGTCTTGATCTGTCTCTATGGGTATACTACACAACAAAAAGTTTTGCATCACGTCGGCCGGCCGCGGTGGTCTAGCGGTTCTAGGCGCGCAGCCCGGAATCGCGCGACTGCTACGGTCGCAGGTTCGAATCCTGCCTCGGGCATGGATGTGTGTGATGTCCTTAGGTTACTTAGGTTTAAGTAGTTCTTAGTTCTGGGGGACTGATGACCACAGATGTTAAGTCCCATATTGCTCAGAGCCATTTGAACCATTTGAACCATTTGCATCATGTCGGTTCCGAGAGTTATGGAACCTGAACAGAAAATTGGAGTAGAAATCAACATAAACATTATTTCCACCCTTTTTATTGCACATGAAAATCACACATTGCAAGTTGTACCACCACACAGCGAGACCTTCAGAGGTGGTGACCCAGATTGCTGTACACACCGGTACCTCTAATACTCAGTAACACGTCCTCTTGCATTGATGCATGCCTGTATACGTCGTGGCATACTATCGACAAGTTCATCAAGGCACTGTTGGTCCAGATTGTCCCACTCCTCAACGGCGATTCGGCGTGGATCCCTCAGAGTGGTTAGTGGGTCACGTCGTCCATAAACAGCCCTTTTCAGTCTATCCCAGGCATGTTCGATAGGGTTCCTGCCTGGAGAACATGCTGGCCCCTCTACTCGAGCGGTGTCGTTATCCTGAAGGAAGTCATTCACAAGATGTGCTCGATGGGGGCGTGAATTGTCGTCAATAAAGACGAATACCTTGCAAATGTGCCGCCGATATGGTTGAACTATCGGTCGAAGGATGGCATTCATATCGTACAGCTCTTACGGCGCCTTCCATAACCACCACCGGCGTACGTCGGCCCCACATAATGCCACCCCAAAACAGCACAGAACCTCCACCTCGCTGCACTCGTTGGACAGTGTGTCTAGCACGTTCAGCTTGACCGGGTTGTCACCAAACACATCTCCAACGATTGTACGGTTCAAGGCATGTGCGGCACTCATCGGTGAAGAGAACGTGATTCCAATCCTGAGCGGTCCATTCGGCATGTTGGGCCCATCTCAAGCGCGCTGCATGGTGTCGTGGTTGCAAAGATGGACCTAGCCATGAACATTGGAAGTGAAGTTAAGCATCATGCTGCCTATTGCGTACAGTTTGAGT
This sequence comes from Schistocerca gregaria, assembly GCF_023897955.1. Classification (NCBI taxonomy): domain Eukaryota; kingdom Metazoa; phylum Arthropoda; class Insecta; order Orthoptera; family Acrididae; genus Schistocerca; species Schistocerca gregaria. Next base: position 637,925,249 of record NC_064931.1, read on the forward strand.
CGTAACACGACGTCGTGTGGTTGCACGAAAAGCATTATTCAACATGGTGGCGTTCCTGTTTGGGTTCCTCCGAGCCATAATCCGTAGGTAGCAGTCATCCACTGCAGTAGTAGCCCTTGCGCGGCCTGAGCGAGGCATGTCATCGACTGTTCCTGTCTCTCTGTATCTCCTCCGTGTCCGAGACGGACACTTCCCTTGTTGAGAGCCCTTCCTGGCACAAAGTAACAATGCCGATCGAACCGCGGTACTGACCGTCTAGGCATGGTTGAACTACAGACAACACGAGCTGTGTACCTCCTTACTGGTTGGCTGTCGGATCCCCCCCCCCCCCCCCCCCTGTAATAGGCGTTGCTCATGCACGGTTGTTTACATCTCTGGGCGGGTTTGGCTCAAATGGCTCTGAGCACTATGCGACTTAACTTCTGAGGTCATCAGTCGCCTAGAACTTAGAACTAATTATACCTAACTAACCTAAGGACATCACACACATCCATGCCCGAGGCAGGATTCGAACCTGCTACCGTAGCGGTCGCTCGGTTCCAGACTGAAGCGCCTAGAACCGCAAGGCCACTCTGGCCGGCCTGGGCGGGTTTAGTGACATCTCTAAACAGTGAAAGGAGCTGTGTCTGTGATACAATATCCACAATCAACGTCTGTCTTCAAGATTCTTGGAACTAGGGTAATGCAAAACGTTTTTTGATGTGTGTATTTGACTGTTGCCCTGACCAGCATATCCTCTAGATCTCTCACCCATTGAAAATATTTGGTCTCGGATTTCTGAAACACTGGCACGCTATCACTTGCCAGCCACTACGATCGGATGAATTCCGGCATAGAGTATGTCGTCCAAGCTCGTTTAAACCCAACCCAGCCGCCTTAGATCCATTGTTGTTGCCAGTGGTGGGCAGCTCTGCGTAGTGAATTTCACTCCCTGTATATCCTAGATAACCTACCAATTTAATGATGTATTCTGCCTACTAAACAATATATCCACAACAACTAATACATCGTTGTTTGCCGGCCGCGGTGGTCTCGCGGTTCTAGGCGCGCAGTCCGGAACCGTGTGACTGCTACGGTCGCAGGTTCGAATCCTGCCTCGGGCATGGATGTGTGTGATGTCCTTAGGTTAGTTAGGTTTAAGAAGTTCTAAGTTCTAGGGGACTGATGACCACAGCAGTTGAGTCCCATAGTGCTCAGAGCCATTTGAACCATTTGAACCATCGTTGTTTGCTACGTTCGAAGTGTTGCAACTTTAATGGTCAACAGTGTTTTTGCAAGCCCCGTATTTATTGAGTCGGGTTAAAACTCTACAAAAACTGAGTATGTTGACCGAAAGCAGCTGAGGACAGCCTCGCAAAAGAGTCTTGAAAACCATCATTCCTGTAAAGTTTTCTGATTCTGAATTTTTAATGCTATGAAATTATTAGGCAGTTTAGAAACTTACGTGTATTCTAGATGCAAACGTTGTGTGTGTGTGTGTGTGTGTGTGTGTGTGTGTGTGTGTGTGTGTGTGTGTCTGTGTCTGTGTCTGTGTGTGTGTGTGTGTGTGTGTGTGTGTGTGTGTAAGAGAGACAGACAGAGAGAGACTTGGTATGTTTGTTATTGCTTCACGCTGAAAAGACTAGATGTGTTTGGATGAAATGTGGACTGTAAATGGCTTATACCCTGAATTAACACACAGCTTACCTTGCATATAACTACCTGTGAAAGGAGTCGGGGTGCATGTCAAAAATAATTGTAGTCCACTACGCGTGAGCCCACTACGAGCGAGTACTCATACTTTATTAAGGTAGTATTTGAGAATGAGAGCACTTTCTGTGTTGCAACAAACGTCACAATGATATCAAACCTTTATCAAACTTCCTTTCGCTGACAACCCCCATGAAGTGAAAGGAAAAAACTTTATAAGTTTATCTCTTACACATTTTCGCTGTTCATGCAGTAAAATCGATACATTAAGAATGACATTTTAATTTATTACTCCTTTAGTACTAATTGTATTCGTGACACATTTTGCAGACAGTATTCACATACGCCACTGAATCTGCCAGCAAAATTATATCACTGTACGACACATTGTTCAGGAGATATGACGTCATAAATACTGAGATCCGTGAAAAACTGACGCATCATGTATGATGTTCAAATTTATTACTTCGTTGCTACTAACTCTATACGCAACACTTTTCGCACACAGTTTTCATATATATTTCTGAATGTAGCAACAAAATTATATCGTTGCACGACAGTTCAGGAAATGTGACGTCGAATACTGAGATTCGTGAAAAACTGCAGCATCATGCACGACGTTTTAATTTATTACTGCTTTGCTACTAACTCCATTTACGACACATTTCGCAGACAGCAGCCACATATACCACTGTATGTATCTGAAACATTATACCACGGTTCAGGAGATTCGATTACATAAACATAGTGCTGTGTGAAAATTAAACTGAAGGGTGAAATTCGCTAGAAATACCGGTGAAATGTGTATTTAAAACGTGTGAAATACGTTACATACTTGTGAAATGTACAAAGTATACACAAAGTCCGGGTACACTTTCAATTATTTATTGCACAAGAGCTAAACATTGTACAGTTGTCATACATATTGCATTTTGAAGAGAAAATCTGAAAGTTTTTTTTACAAACATTCGATGTGCAAACCATGAGTGACCCGGCAGACGTCAATACGGTAATCGAATTCTTGCCATACCCGTCCCAGCATGGCATCGTCGACTGTGGCAGTTGCTTCCCGTATTCTCCCCCGGAGTTCTGCTACATCACGTGGTAGAGGCGGTACATACACCAGATCTTTAATGTTAGGCTTAACGAAGAGTCCGATTGCATTTGAGGCATCAACCATTGCTGCAACATATCCAAGTAGGAATATCCAGTGACAGTGCTCTCAGCGAAGAAGAATGGCCCGTGCAGTTTTCGAGGTGACAAGGCACAAAAAAACATATTCCTTTGGGGAATCACGCTCAAATTCAATGCATTCGTGTGGATGCTTTGTACCCCAGATTCGACAATTATGCATCTTCACTTTCCCATTAGTGTGAAAAGTGCCTTCGTCGCTAAAAATTAAGCGATCAACAATGCCATCCCCATCCTCATTCAGTTGCTGCAACTACGAACAAAACTCAAAACGCTTGTCTTTGTCGTCATAATTGAGCTTCTGCACTAGCTCCGATTTCAATGGTTTCATAGACAGCTTCTGTCGCAGGACTTCCCACACTGTCACTGGAGCCATTTCACTTCACTCACAGTGGGACGTCCTCTTCTCTTAGCCGGACGCAAGCAAGCCATCGTACCGCGTGGTTTAGCCGCGCGGTCTAGGGCACCTTGTCACAGAGCGCGCGGATACCCCCGTCGGAGGTTCGAATCCTCCCTCTGGCATGAGTGAGTTTGTTGTCCTTAGCATAAGTTAATTTAGGTTATATTAAGTAGTGGGTAACCTTAGGGACCGATGACCTCAGCAGTTTGGTCCCATAAGATGGTGGTGGTGGTGGTGGTTAGTGTTTAACGTCCCATCGACAACGAGGTCATTAGAGACGGAGCGCAAGCTCGGGTTAGGGAAGGATTGGGAAGGAAATCGGCCGTGCCCTTTCAAAGGAACCATCCCGGCATTTGCCTGAAACGATTTAGGGAAATCACGGAAAACCTAAATCAGGATGGCTGGAGACGGGATTGAACCGTCGTCCTCCCGAATGCGAATCCAGTGTGTCCCATAAAACTTTACCACAAATTATTTAAATTAAATTCAACCCATTGTAACGAATTTGTTGTGCCAGTGGTAAATGGCCTTCCTTATTGGTGGGTTCTTGCCGTACTTGGCTCTAAACATCCGTTGAACAGCTGTAGCACACTTGTTTTTGTCGAACTCCAACACACAGAAAGCTCGCTCCACACCTGAACACGCCATGTTTGCGACTAGCACTAACTATCGGCAAATTACCAAACTACGCTGTTGCGGTATACATGAAAAAGAAATTTCAGGGTTTCTCTTCAAAATGACATATGTATGATATCTGTATAATGTTTGGTTCTTGTGAAATAAATAATTGAAAGTGTTCCCAGACTTAATGTACTCCCTGTATCTGACATGTGCATACGTGGGCCAAGCTGGAGTAGAACATTCACCTAAAACCCCGGAAAAATTTCAACCAAATTTTATTCACATATTAGTTATGAACCTCTACACCCTTCATCTCCTTTCCCAAGGCTGCTTCCTTCAACTCCCTCTCCTGGATGATGGCCTCTCTCCCTCCATTTATCCCTCCTATCAACTCTGATCCTCCCCTTCCCTCCTTTCTTCTGTTATTTCCCCGAGCTCCCTCTTCCCCCCCTTCCATCCTGTTTTTCCCCACCTACCCTGTCTCTGCCTCCCTTCTCTCCCCCAAGTCCTTTTGCGTTTCCTTCTCCCCCCTCCCCTTCTGAGTCCACTCCCTTCGTCAGTTCCCCCCACCTTTAGTTTGTCCTCTACTCCCCCCCTTTTTTTCAGCTCATCTATTCATCTGTCCAGGTATTCCCCCCCCCCCCCCCCATCTGCCAGTGCCTGTGGTGTGTCATCTTCGTGCCGCCTTTTTAGTGCAGTGTTTCCAGTGATTGTTAAGTATTGTGCGTCTTTTCCGAAGTGTTGCGAATCGATATCCTACTGTCGCAGGGTGTGATTTTTATATCTCTTGCGAACAGAAACCAGACTGTCGCCGTGTTTTTTAATTGTCTGTCCACTATTTTCCCTGCCTGCTTCCTTTGTATTTTATTATCATCGCCCACAATTTGTTTTATGTTTTGACTTTCCACACTTTTCTGCCGTTTTACAATTTACGTCACTGTTTTATCTCCAGTTTTTATTATTTCTTATATTCTTGTGTTTATAAAATTTGTAGGCTGAAGAGCAGCGTACTAAGCTGCTGGCAGCCCGCCCCCTTCAGGGGGAATCGAAATCCTATAAAGGGAAAAAAATTAGATATGATCTGGAAACAAATACTGTGAGTGTAAGAATCACCAGTCTCATGTTGGTGTGTGGGTGATAACGTGGAGAGAGATGGGGGTGGAGGGGGAGAGGTGGAGATGGACACACCGAGAAGGAGAAGAAGGAGGCAGTAATAGACAGCAGAAGGTGGAGATGCGTAGAGAGCTGGGGCGGAGAAGATGGACAGAGAAAAAGGGAAGAATAAATGGGCAGAGAAAGGGAAGAGGATGGGATGGGATGGAGAACGAGAGGGGAGAGGAGGAGTGGGACAGACAAAGAAAAGTGGAAAAAATGAGATTGGCAGAGAGAGAGAGAGAGAGACGGGGGGGGGGGGAAGGGGGCGGAAAAGGTGGGCAGAGGCTGGGGGAGGAGGAGTTGAATGGAGAGAGTGTGGAGAAGGAGCTGAACAAATAGTGGAGCGAGGTGGAGAAAGACAGTAAGTGGAGTGTTGGAGGAGGTGAACAGAGAGAGAATGGTTCAAATGGCTCTGAGCACTATGGGACTTAACTTCTGTGGTCATCAGTCGTCTAGAACTTAGAACTACTTAAACCTAACTAACCTAAGTACACCACACACAACCATGCCCGATGCAGGATTCTAACTTGCGACCGTAGTGGTCGCGCGGTTCCAGACTGAAGCACCTAGAACAGCCCGACCATCGCAAAACGATTTGGTTGTATTCGAATTACGTCACCCCGGCCGGCCAGCGATAGAAGATAGAGGAGACGGACTAATAGAAGAGTGGCCTAAATACACGCCCTGGTGTTTTTGTTCTTTTATATAAATAACTGTTTAACTGTGTGTATAATACAGCGGGACGGAGCTATTAGGTCAATGAAACAAGTAAGTAACAACCCTATGTATTACAAAAGGGCTATTGGCGTACATCGTGGAAAAAAGAAATAGGATAGGTAGAAAAATGGGCACATGTCAACCGTAAAATGTTAGCGTTGAGACGAGACTCGTATATTTTTGAGAAGGTAGCCGCTGGTCGCGACCGCGGAACGCGGGGTGCAGGATTATTTCCAACAGCGGCAGCGTCCCCAGTGACCACTGAAACGTAATGTGGCCACTGTTAACATCACCGAGATGTAATCGATAATTGGCCGGTCGCCAGAATTGCGTCAGGCTTGGCGAGGCCGACAAACAGGTACACGGCGCAACACGGCCGCTGTTTAACACCAAAGCTCATTCTGGGACAGCCCAGAGCCTCTGTGGCCCTCGGCGCTTCGATCCAAGACTTGGCGCGCCGCGGCGATATCTTGGGGGTCCTACACTCCAGCACGCGCTCTATTAGCTAGTAATGGCCGACACAGTACGCCACTCCAACAGTAGTATGGCAATGATATACAGTGATTTCGTAACATTCAACACTACTGTGTACTTGAGGTCAACAAAGCCTTCAGATGAACCACTGGTGCTCCTAAGACATTTTTGAGTCTGCATACCGAAAAAAGGTCACGAAAAAGCTGTCGTCTTCAGTTTAATTAAATGCATCATTCTCATCTTACGCGCTAAACAGGGTGATTAATTTCTTCAATTACTACGGTTATTAAAGAAACAAAGGTAAAGGAATGTAACTGAAATAAATCAGACGATGCTTAGGAAATTAGACTAGTAAATGAGACACTAAAAATAAAGTTGACTTCAATAATTTGAACAGCGAAATATGTGACGATGGCTGAAGTAGAAAAAAAGGAACACTGGAAATAAGAAAAAATAGTATAGAAACTTCCTGACATCGAATATGAATTTAGATGTTAGGAACTGTTTACTCGTATAAGTCTTACTCAAGGTTCAAATGGCTCTGAGCACTATGGGACTTAACTTTCGAGGTCATCAGTCCCCTAGAACTTAGAACTACTTAAAGCTAACTAACCTAAGGACATCACACACATCCATTTCCCGGGGCAGGATTCGAACCTGCGACCGTGACGGTCGCGTGGTTCCAGATTGTAGCGCCTAGAACCGCTCGGCCACTACGGCCGGCTCTTACTCAAGGGCGCCCATATGATAGTTTGTAGTTGGGAGGAGGGGGGGGGGGGGGCGGAATGCAAGACAATATTTTGGAAGACAAATGGCGACTTGTAAGTAGCCATTAAAAATATCCAGTTCCTGTCCTGTTAAGTACGTGCGTAATACCGACTTTTCAGTCATTTTCTTGATAGAGAAACATCTGTCCACACTATATCTTTTTGTGGGGTTGAGGGTGGGGAGGGGATGCGGCCGCCCCCATGCCTCCGGTTATGGGTGCTTTTCGTCTTATTAGCTTCGTTACCGTTCACAGCAACTACTACCTCATTATTTTCACTGATACATTTCTTCATACGTGTTCTTTCATTCGGTTGTACACTTTCAAGGAATTTGTACTGTTTCTCATAATTTATACTCTTTCACAATGCAGTAAAACAGATAAAGAGAAGATGTTTTTGCCCGTAAAATCTTAGCGAAAACAAAGGTGATGGAATTCGTGATGTTTCTACCGAGTTATGTATTAATTAGAAATACCTTAATGCGACCAAACGGTTACATAACTTCACTCATTACTCAAACTACAGATAAATGTAAGAAAATTCCAGTACAAAAAGAACTACATAAAAGAGTAATAAAAGTCTATTGTATGGTGGTGTTCTACAACATAGGCTGAATAGAATAATAAAGCAACACTCTTTCCTCTTTACAACGTGAAAGCGTGTACTGAAATTCTAACAACACCATTGTAGTCTTCCACAAGACTGCATGAATGGAGACTCAGAAGGATTAAGACCCATTAGCCTTCTATTCGGCCGGCTGGAGTGGCCGAGCGGTTCTAGGCGCTGCAGTCTGGTACCGCGTGACTGCCTCGGTCGCAGGTTCGGATCCAGCCTCGGGCATGGATGTGTGTGATGACCTTAGGTTAGTTAGGTTTAAGTAGTTCAAATTGTAGGGGCCTGATGATCTCAGAAGTTAAGTCCCAAAGTGCTGAGAGCCATTTGAACCATTTTGAACCTTCTGTTCGAATTCAGTAATTACGTATAGAAGTACACCCCTCTCTCTCACCCTTGAATAGTGGTGGTACTGCTGGTATAACCTTTCACTTAAATTCTGTATGTGTATATCCATACTACTATATTAAGGCAAGATGATGTTTATCCTTGTTTCTGAAAACTTCGAAAGGTTATCGACAAATTTAATTCAAATTTGTACACTGTACTCCAATAAACATTTTGACGGATGTAGTCTATACATATTTTTTATAACACTGTACAGATTTTCTGTTGAAACCTACCTTGAGAAAAAAAATGTTGTGCTGTGAAAATATGTTTTTTTTTCCTTTCTCGCAGTCTTTTTAACTACCATAGCAGGCTATTAGAACAGTTACACAAATTGTTTTTCCTATTATTAGTCTTTCTTCTTGCAAACAATTTTAAACAAAAATTATATACACAAACAATGTGCTGTTTTCTTTTCTTCCATGCAGGGGGTTTCAACAGAAAACAGGACAGTAGTATATTGGTACGAAATCTGAATCGCCCGAAACTTTGTCATTCCGCCCGTTAGCAGAGTAAAACTATGCCAAATTCTGTAACTGAAGCTGCAATCCTCGTAGGTCCAGCAGCTGGAGTAGTCTCTCTGATACGTCGTACACAAATAATCCCAACTCATTTTGCCATTCATTTTAAGCGATTTCAATTCGCAGACAAGGTTGCTTTTGTAATAGGCACAAGGTAAGAGAGAGCGGCAAATGAGATGGACAGATAGAAAGGACGGGAGGAAACGGACACAGAGGGGGAAGGAGGAGATGAATAGAGGGACGGGGAGGGGTTGATAAAAAGAGGAGGGAAGGGGGGAGGGACGAGATGCTCAGCGAGAGGCTATAACGGGATTAGGACGTATATCCAATTTCTCGTACATGTTTAGCAATTGTGAAGCGTTCCCGGGTTCGCTAGTTTTCCTATAAATTCAGCTCCGTGCATCATTCGAAAAACAAGTTTCAGTACAAAGTTATACAGTTTTGCTGGTAGAACACGAATATGCACTTAAAATAAGGGTTCTTATTTCAAAATTTGATCTGCCCTTTGTCTCACCGAAAATAACCTCATCTAGTACACCACTGGCCATTAAAATTGCTACATCACGAAGACGACGTGCTACACACGCGGAATTTAACCGACTGGAAGAAGATGCTGTTATATGCAAATGATTAGCTTTTCAGAGCATTCACACAAGGTTGGCGCCGGTGGCGACACCTACAACGTGCTGACATGAAGAAAGTTTCCAACCGATTTCTCATACACAAACAGCAGCTGATCGGCGTTGCCTGGTGAAACGTTGTTGTGATGCCTCGTGTAAGGAGGAGAAATGCGTACCATCTCGTTTCCGACTTTGATAGAGGTGAGATTCTAGCCTATCGCGATTGCGGTTTATCGTATCGCGACATTGCTGCTCGCGTTGGTCGAGATCCATTGACTGTTAGCACAATATGGAATCGGTGGGTTCAGGAGGGTAATACGGAACGCCGTGCTGGATCCCGACAGCCTCGTATCACTAGCAGTCGAGATGACAGACATGTTATTCGCATGGCTGTAACGGATCGTGCAGCCACGTCTCAATCCCTGAGTCAACAGATGGAGACGTTTGCAAGACAACAACCATCTGCACGAACAGTTCGACGACGTTTGCACCAGCATGGACTACCAGCTCGGAGACCATGGCTGCGGTTACAGTTGACGCTGCATCACAGACAGGAGCTCCTGCGATGGTGTACTCAACGACGAACCTGGGTGCACGAATGCCAAAACGTTATTGTTTTTTTGCATAAATAAAGGTTCTGTTCACAGCATCATGATGGTCACATCCGTGTTTGGCGACATCGCGGTGAACGCACATTGGAAGCGTGTATTCGTCATCGCCATACTAGCGTATCACCCGGCGTGATGGTATGGGGTGCCATTGGTTACGCGTCTCGGTCACATCTTGTTCGCATTAACGGCACTTTGAACAGTGGACGTTACATTTCACATGTGTTACGTCCCGTGGCTCTACCCTTCATTCGATCCCTGCGAAATCCTACATTTCAGCATGATAATGCATGACCGGATGTTGCAGGTCGTGTACGGGCCTTTCTGGATACAGAAAATGTTCGACTGCTGCCCTGTCCAGCACATTGTCCAAATCTCTCACCAACTGAAAACATCTGGTCAATGGTAGCCGAGCAACTGGCTCGTCACAATACGCCAGTCACTACTCTTGATGAACTGTGGTATCGTGTTGAAGCTGCATGGGCAGCTGTACCTGTACACGCCATCCAAGCTCTGTTTGACTCAATGCCCAGGCATACCAAGGCCGTTATTACGGCCAGAGGTGGTTACTCTGGGTACTGAATTCTCAGGATCTATGCACCCAAATTGCGTGAAAATGTAATCACATGTCAGTTCTAGTATAATATATTTCTACAATGAATACCCGTTTATCATCTGCATTTCTTCTTGGTGTAGCAATTTTAATGACCAGTAGTGTATGAAGTGAATAGTGTAATCTTTTTTGTTCTTCACTTGAAGGGCGCTAAACGGCGAGGTCATCAGCGAGTGTAATCTTATAAGTCCTACAATTCTTTCGAATGTGCTCTTTATTCGTTGGATCCATAGTTCTCGAGATATTTTGGTATGTTGACTTAAATGAGCATTCTGTACATTTATCTAGCAAGGTGGCGCAGTGTTAAAGACGCGGTAGTTTTTGTTGATGTTCGCTTTCCGAATCCATACTACGTGTCTGACAATAATTACTTGCAATGGTACACATTGCGTTTTCAAACACTTTCGAAAGCTGGTAAAAAGAAAACTTACATGTCATTGCCTACAACATGCGTTTCTCTATTTCTGTACTGATAAGTATTCGGATGTAACTGGAAGCTATCTGCAACTCAAAAAGAAAATTCACAGGCGACTGAGATCGGTGCCAACACTTTATGTTATCATACTCACAGACGTTTCTGGAGGACGACGGTTCAAACCCGCGTCTGGTCATCCTGATTTAGGTTTTCCGTGATTTCCCTAAGTCGCTACAGGCAACTGCCGCGATCGTTCCTTTGAGAGGGCACGGCCGACTTACTTTCCTGTTCCGATGGTACTGATGACCTCACTGCTTGGTCTCTTCCCCCAAATCAACCAACCAACCAACCGTACAAGTTCTTACACTTCTACATACGGGTGTGTCCGGAAAGTAAGTACCGATTCGTTCTAACGCCCGCCACCGTAGCATTATGTCGCAGTTCCGCGCATTCGCACTCGTTTTTCTGGTTCATTGTCTTCCCACTGACGCTATTAGAGCCAGATTGTGTTGTTTTTACATTTGTATAGAAAGACCTATACCTATAACGTCGACCAGTTGTAGAATTTTAGAACTCGTATTGTGTTCAAGTATAATGACTTTTCTGGAGACTAGAAATCTACTCTGTAGGGATCACAGTGGGTTTCGAAAAAGACAATCGTGTGGAACCGAGCTAGCGCTATTCGTCCACAAGATTCTGAGGGCCATAGACACAGGTTCCCAGGTAGATACCGTGTTTCTTGACTTCCGCAAGGCGTTTGATACAGTTCCCCACAATCGTTTAATGAACAAAGTAAGAGCATATGGACTATCAGACCAATTGTGTGATTGGATTGAAGACCATATAAAATTAATCGTCGGTAAAGCAGATGTCAGTCTGAGATTCATTGGAAGAATCGTAAGGAAATGCAGCCCGAAAACAAAGGAAGTGCGTTACAGTACACTCGTCCGCCCACTGCTTGAATACTGTTCACCGGAGTGGGATCCGTACCAGATAGGGTTGATAGAAGAGATAGAGAAGATCCAACGAAGAGCAGCGTGCTTCGTTACAGGATCATTTAGTAATCGCGAAAGCGTTACGGAGATTATAGATAAACTCCAGTGGAAGACTCTGCAAGAGAGACGCTCGGTAGCTCGGTACGGTCTTTTGTTGAAGTTTCGAGAACATACCTTCATCAAGGAGTCAAGCAGTATATTGCTCCCTCCTACGTATATCTCGCGAAGAGATCATGAGGATAAAATCAAAGAGATCAGAGCCCACACAGAGGCATACCGACAATCTCTTTCCACGAACAATACGAGACTGGAATAGAAGGGAGAACCGATAGAGGTACTCAAGGTACCCTCCGCCACACACCATCAGGTGGCTTGCAGAGTATGGATGTAGATGTAGATGTTAGCGATCGTTGAAAATGTCTAAGACAGTCTCTGAGCACTCCGACTGAGGTGCATTCTTAAAACGTAAAGAATATTAAACCAGCTGAATTCCGTTGTCAACTTGTAAAGATTTATGGCGAAAATGTAATGATTAATGAAATGGTGAGAAAGTGGTTGAGACAATCCAGTAATGGAAAAATCACTGTTCTGGACGAAGCATGGGTGGGTGGCCTTCTGTCGTCACTGATGGTTTCGTTGAGGAAGTCAACGACAAAATTCGTGAAAACCAAAACCAACGGATCACAATAAGAATGCTTCATGATGAGTTTCCCTAAATTTTAAAAAATTTTTTGCTTCAGATTGTCACAAATCGCTTAAATTTTCGCAAGTTGTGTTCTCGTTGTATTCCAACGTCCACAAAACGAAGTGACTTGGCAGTGCTTTGACATTTATTACCCGATACAGCGATGAGGAACATGAATTCTTAAACTGAACTGTGATTTGTGATGAAAGTTGGGTCTGCCATGTCAGTCCAGAACCGAAACAACAGTCGATGGTATGCAGACACTCACGATTCCCCAAGAGGCAAAAACTCAAAACAACAGTGTCAGGACAAAGAAATCGTGTGCACTGTGTTCTAGGATAGACAGAGCATTGTGTCTGCCAGTTGAGTTCCTTCCCAGAGGTGAAGCCGTCAATGTGTTACGATGTTGTGAAACATTTAGAAAATTTCGACGCACGATTCAAAACATAGACTTGAAATGCTCAGTCAAGGCATCGTGTTGCTTCATGACGCCCTTTATAAAAAGGGAGTAAGGGATTATGTAGATAATTTTAGACTTATTTCTATGCCATCGGTGTTTGCTAAGGTTATTGAAAAGTCTGTGTATGTAAGGATAATCGATCATTTTATATCACACGATTTGCTATCAAATGTACATTTCGGCTTTAGAAGTCGTTTAACAACTGAAAATGCTATATTCTCCTTTCTCTGTGAAGTACTAGATGTGTTAAATAAAGGGTTTCGAACGTTAGGCTTATTTTTCGATTTAGCTAACGCGTTTGGTTGTGTTGATCACAAAATATTGCTCCAGAAGTTGGTCCTTTACTGAATACGGTGAGTAGCTCACAACTGGTTCACCTCTTACTTTAACGAAAGACAGCAAAAAGGTCATTGTTCACAGTGTTGATAACGGCTATGTTACTACCAAGCTACCAAACTGTTGTGTGCAACATTGGCTTGGTTTCAAATAGCGCAGTACATCACCTAAGTTCATGGCTTGTGGAAAATAAACTAACTATAAATCACAGTAATACTCAGTTTTTACAGTTTCCAACACACAATCCAACAAAACCCGATGTTTTAATTTCACAGAATGGGCATATGATTAGTGAAACTGAACAGTTCAAATTTCTAGGTGTTCAGATAGATAGTAAACTGTCGTGGAAAGACCACTTTCAGCACCTTGTTCAAATGCTGCCATTTTCACTAATCGAACAGTATCTGAAGTAAGTGATCGTTCGACACGAAAATTAGTCTACTTTGTTTATTTTCATTCGCGTATGTCGTATGGTATTATATTTTGCGGTAACTCTTCAGATTCCAAAAATAAAATTTTTGGATCAGAAACGGGTGGTTCGGGCAATAAGTTGTGTAAGTTCGTGAACCTCTTGCCGACCCCTGTTCACTAGTCTGGGTATTTTACATTGGCCTCTCAATATACACACTCTTTACTGTCATTTCTTGTTAACAGTTCCCAAGAATAAGATGATTTCACACCGTTAATACTGGGCAGAAATCCAACCTACGTTTTGATCGGACTTCCTTAACTCTTGTGCAGAAAGGTGTGCAGTTTATTACTGCATCCATTTTCAATAAGCTACCACAAGAATTCAAAAATTTTACCAATAATCCACGCGCTTTCAAATCGAAACTGAAGAGTTTCCTCATTCTATACTTCTCTTCTTCCTTCTATGCTGTTCAGGAGTTCCCCGGAAAATTAAGCTGATTCCTATGTTATATTGTTGGTTGCGTTTACTTAACTTACAACTTGACATTTTTGTGTTCATAAAAATTTTATTCTTATCTGTTACTACTTTCATGTTGTAATTTCATTTACTGACACGTTCCATGACACTGGAGGTTTGCTTCTCAATTTTTTCCTACGAAACTTGACGTGTAACTAAATAAATAATTATCGGCAAACTACTTCATGGCTCAAAGTGGCCACCCAAGGTATATCAAACATTTATAACGCAGGGAGAAGGAGTATGCTCATAGAATTTTAATCAGCCGATGAACTAAAATGTAAGTAAATGCAGTCGTAAAGCAAGAAAATAATTTAAATGTGCACTTCATTTATATACAGCGAATCTACAAAAAAAAAAAAATGGTTTGAGCACTATGGGACTTAACTTCTGAGGTCATCAGTCCCCTAGAACTTAGAACTACTTAAACCTAAATAACCTAAGGACATCACACACACCCATGCCCGAGGCAGGATTCTAATCTGCGACCGTAGCGGTCGCGCGGTTCCAGACTGTAGCGCCTAGAAGCGCTCGGCTACCCCGGCCGGCTAATCTACAGAAAGACGGTGAAAGCATAAACGTTGACAAAAGTAAATCCAGTGTACAACAGGATGAACCTGTTGTCAGCATCAAACGGTTCACCAAGATGGTGGTGTAAGATAACGAAGTGCCTGTTACCGGACCTCAGACATGCTTGCTGATATTCTATTCTCAGTATTTACCAACTTGTATTGTTATACCTCGGGTGCAATACCAAGTGTCACCTTATGGCCTGTTTAGTGGCGGATAAAACGGGGGGCGCGCCGATCCACAGTGCCACCCGCGCCGTCCTCGACAGTCAGCCCTCATGCTACTCGTTCATTTCTTTCGTCAGTTGACTCGACTGAATAAAGTGTGAAGATTAGTCAGGATTGAAAGTGATCAGTTGATTGTAAAGTATTAATAATAGTAATTCATTGTAATTTCTCATTAAAAACATTGTTACGAGGCTCATAACAATATTTTTACTATTAACGTAACAATAATTTCCCATTCCTAACTCGTAATACGAGTTAGGTATGGGAAACTACTGATTCGTATATCTCCGGTAATAGTGACTTTCGAGAAGATTCCTAAAAACGCATTATTACGATATAGGCCCTCTATCCAATGCACTAGAAAGAAACGGAATCGACAATAAAAGTTCCGCTCATATCATTTGTCCGATGACGTCATCATTGGCTTATCGCTTCCACAGTAGATATTTGTTCACACTCCATAAAAGTCTGGAAGTGAACATTCTGGCAGCGAATGTTCTCGAAACAACCGAGCCACATATATAAGGGAAACAGAGTCGCTGCCAGGTAGTCAGTTTGAAAGTTATTAGATATACATGGTGTGTGTTTTAGTGCTAAGTGTACTAGTGTTGCATTTTTCAGTGCGAATAAAGTGTTTATTCGAGAGTAATTGAAATCTAATTTACACTACTGGCCATTAAAATTGCTACACCAAGAAGAAATGCAGATGATAAACGGGTATTCATTGGACAAATATATTATACTAGAACTGACATGTGATTACATTTTCACGCAATTTGGGTGCATAGATCCTGAGAATTCATTACCCAGAAATACCAACTCAGGCCGTAATAACGGCCTTCATACACTTGGACATTGAGTCAAACAGAGATTGTATGGCGTGTACAGGTACAGCTGCCCATGCAGCTTCAACACGATACCACAGTTCATCAAGAGTAGTGACTGGCGCATTGTGACGAGCCAGTTGCTCGGCCACCATTGACCAGACGTTTTCAATTGGTGAGAGACCTGGAGAATATGCTGGCCAGGGCAGCAGTCGAACATTTTCTGTATCCAGAAAGGCCCGTACACGACCTGCAACATGCGGTCGTGCATTATCTTGCTGAAATGTAGGGTTTCGAAGGGATCAAATGAAGGGTAGAGCCACGGGTCGTAACACATCTGAAATGTAACGTCCACTGTTCAAAGTGCCGTCAATGCGAACAAGAGGTGACCGAGACGTGTAACCAGTGGCACCCCATACCATCACGCCGGGTGGTATGCCAGTATGGCGATGACGAATACACGATTCCACTCTGCGTTCACAACGATGTCGGCAAACACGGATGCGACCATCATGATGCTGTAAACAGAACCTGGATTCACCGGAAAAAATGACGTTTTGCCATTGGTGCACCCGGGTTCGTCATTGAGTACACCATCGCAGGCGCTCCTGTCAGTAATGCAGCGTCAAGTGTAACCACAGCCATATTCTCCGAGCTGATAGTCCGTGCTGCTGCAAACGTCGTCGAACTGTTCGTGCAGATTATTGTTGTCTTGCAAAAGTCCCCATCTGTTGACTCAGGGATCGAAACGTGGCTGCACGATCCGTTACAGACACGCGGATAAGGTGTCTGTCATCTCGACTGCTAGTGATACGAGATCGTTGGGATCCAGCACGGTGTTCCGTATTACCCTCCTGAACCCACCGATTCCATATTGTGCTAACAGTCATTGGATCTCGACCAACGCGAGCAGCAATGTCGCGATACGGTAAACCGCAATCGCGATAGGCTACAATCCGACCTTTATCAAAGTCGGTTCAAATGGTTCAAATGGCTCTGAGCACTAGGGGACTTAACATCTATGGCCATCAGTCCCCTAGAACGTAGAACTACCTAAACCTAACTAACCCAGGGACAGCACATAACACCCAGTCATCACGAGGCAGAGAAAATTCCTGACCCCGCCGGTAATCGAACCCGGGAGCCCGGGCGTGGGAAGCGAGAACGCTACCGCACGACCACGAGCTGCGGACTATCAAAGTCGGAATCGTGATGGTACGCACCAGGCAACGCCGGTCAACTGCTGTTTGTGTATGAGAAATCGGTTGGAAACTTTCCTCATGTCAGCACAATGTAGGTGTCGCCAACCTTGTGTGAATGCTCTGAAAAGTTAATCATTTGCATATCATAACATCTTCTTCCATTCGGTTAAATTTCGCTTCTGTAGCACGCCATCTTCGTGGTGTAGCTATTTTAATGGGCAGTAGTGTTCCTACGTAGTAACAGTATAATAAAATTGATCGTTATGTAATAATATAAAGACAAGTAGAAACAACTGAAGATTCCGGTCACCATCCAGCCGCAAAAACACCACCAGATGTACAGGCAGAGCCCAGCACTTCGTCGAAACTTCCACAACAAAGCTCATCGACTGATTCCTTTAATCCCACGGATATTGACAATTATTTGGATATGTTAGCGTCAGGAAATATTAAAGACGATATAAAACACAAGCTTCTCACAGCTCCAAGAAAACCTGAAAAACGTTATATATTTCCTGCTTCCGAGCACAACAAGAGGGAACTAGTTGAACCCAGACAAGTGCACTGATCACTTTGAACAGTGCCCATGGCTGGTGTCCTCACAAGTTAAAAAGGGACTTCTTTGCATTAACTGTTCAATTTTTGTGAATAATAAAATGGTTGGAGGAAAGAAATCCGTTATCGCGAAGAAACTTGTGACTGAACCTCTAACAAAGTTTGCCAAACTTAGTGGTAAAGATAGTAACATTGAGACCCACTCTCAGCTCAAGTACCACGCTGAAGCGTCAGCAAATGCAAAATCATTTTTGGCGACACGAGACAACCGCGAACTTGAGGTCATAAAACAGTTGTGAAAACAGAGAATGGAAAGCATTAGGGGAAACAGAGACCGTCTTGTAACTATAATAAAAACAATCATATTTCACGGAAAGCAAAATATTCCTCTGCGGGGGCATAGAGATGGTGGAAGTCTATTAGAAAACGAAAATGATCGTGAAAGTATAGTGAGCAACGAGGGAACCTTTAGAACTCTTCTAAGATTTAGAATTGATACAGGAGACTTGCAACTAAAACATCACCTTGAGACCACTAAAGCTAACGCCACTTACATAAGTAAAACAACTTGTAACGAACTTATTTCATGCTGTCAAACAGTGACGTTATCGAGAATACTGGAGGAAATCAAAGATTCTCGTTATTACAGCATAATCTCCCATAAGACTACGGACATAGCGCACAACGTCCAACTGAGTTTAGCTGCAAACTAAGTTTCGTTGACATCTATAAGGACATTGATTGTACTGGAAACATTGACGATGAACCTCGAGAGAGTCAAGATGAAAAGCGTAGCGTTACTGGTGAAGTATTAGATACCGATACTACGAGTCTCAGGAAAATGGCTGCCCTTTCTCTGCCACTGGAGAACTGTGTGGGTATAGGCCTTGATGGTTGCTCAGCTAATATGTCAGAATTGAAAAGAGCTGTGGCTACAATAAGAAAGAAAGCTATCAACAGGAAAGTAGCACCATGTCGAAGTCATCAGCTCAACCTCGCTGTCTCTCGCAGTTGCAAAGTTACAAGTGTGAGAAACTTATTTAGTACTATTGAAGAAGTAGTATCGTTCTTTACAGCGTCTGGCAAGCGGTTCGCAACTTGGAAGAGACACCTAAAACATTCGCTGGAGTCACATTGTCAAACGAGATGGGTTGAGCGACATGACGCTGTTATTCAATTCGCAGCTGATCTAGGAACAGATTACAAAGTTATAAAGAAATACAGTGTTGGAGGGATAGAACAATGACTGCCAAAGCCAATATTCCCCTTAGAGCTCTCTCTAATTGTGAGTTTATTATCACTCTGTTTACACTGACTGACATTATAATGATAGCATATCCAGTCTGTAAAATCTTACAAGACCCTAGCTTGGACGTCGCGATAGCAAAAGCAAAATTAGATTCGACGCTCAAGGTCTACGACATGAGAGCTAATGCTGATAGCCACTTTGCTCCTATTGTTGGAAAGGCGAAGGCGGTTATGGAAGAGTTAGACGTTGAGATGAGTGTCCCTCGTGTTACAGGCAGACAAAGACACAGGGAAAACTGCGATTATAATGATGATGCTGTGACATATTGGAAAGAATTGTTTTTATTTCAACACTGGACCATGTTACGACTGACATGAGAGAACGTTTTGCTGAAGAAAATATTTATCATTTAAAATTCAACCTACTTTTGCCCTCACAAGTACTGAAACATGACGATAATGACCTGACACATAAATTGAATCAGTGCTTAGCTGAACTACCGTTCTTTGAAGAAGAATCACTTTTTGTGATTAAAAAGAGACTAATGGGAGAGATTCTTCAATACAAGCAAACGAGCATAAACGCCCTTAATGATGGTGATTCTGTTATGCAAGCGTTCTCTGTTTGTCCTAGATCTGACTATCCTACTTTGCACACGTTGTACAAAATATTCGCTTGTCTACCTACATCTGTGGCTACAGTAGAAATAAGTTTTTCAACATTGCGGCATATTAAGATTTGGCTGAGGTCGACAATGAGGACCGACTTAACGGCTTAGCTCTGTTGAACACTCACCCTGACATTGATTGTCCTATTGACGATGTAATTAATCAATTTGCAAGGAAGAGCAGGCGCATAGAATTCGTCATTTAAGAAATAGAACCACAATTGTAACTTCTTTATTTCATGAGATGGCATTGTCTTGCATATGTGTACAATCAGTTTAAATAAAACTTTCTTAAACTTTGCATGTGATTTGATTATTTTTTTATTACAGTAAAAGTAAAGGTAGCTCAAGATATCTTCAGCGCTCCCTCCTTGAGGATTTTCTGTATCCGCCACTGGCGCCACAGCAATGCAGTGTTTGATTTATCTCAGCATCGCACATATCAATAGGTAATGCAGGAGCCAAACTATATGCTCTGAAGCATGGTGATTGCCATCCAATTCAGTCTTGTAACACCCTTTATACGAGGGTTGGAACTTTAATAGTGTCAACTATTTATTTACAGCTCGTACAAAATAGATATGTGTTTCAAAGTTTTACTGACCTTCAAAGTAGTCACCAGCACTGTGTATTACCCGTTGCCAGTGATGTGTAAGTCTTAGGATACACTTAGCAGTGCCAGTTCTGTTGACAGTTCGAGCGGCGCGGTCTATTGCCCGACGAATTTGTAGCAGTTCTGACTCGAATACCGTGAAGTGTTTCCTTCAGTGTAGAAATCGAATTGAACTCAAGAGGGTTTAAGTCAGGGGAGTTCAGTAGGTGATATAGCACTTAGCAGTCCATCAGTCAAACAAATCAGTAACAGTTTGCCTGTACATGATTGAGCACTGCCCAGCAAAATGATGGTCAGATCCTGCAGAGAGTGCCATCACTTCTGTCTCTTAAGTTGGTCGTAGGTTGTGTTCCAAAAATGAACAGCATAGAGACAGAAGTGATGAAACTTTCTGCAGGACCTAACCATCATTTTGCAGGACAATGCTCAAGCACGTACAGAATGTTTCTGATTGCTAAAATAGTTTTATCCCAAAAGGTTATTTATGAAATGTTCAGCTCCATACGACCTGCAAATAAATCGGTAGCCACCTCAACTCTCAGACTCCACATCTATCTGTCGACAACGTCGCGAACAACCAATACTGGAAAGACTGCGATCTCCAAAAGTCAGTGCACCTCTGCCTGCCACAGCACCGGCGCTGAGGAGTGTATGGTTGCCAGACGTGCGTTACATAAAGTGTTGTTGTTGTCTTCAGTCCTGAGACTGGTTTGATGCAGCTCTCCATGCTACTCTATCCTGTGCAAGCTGCTTCATCTCCCAGTACCTACTGCAACCTACATCCTTCTGAATCTGCTTAGTGTACTCATCTCTCGGTCTCCCTCTACGATTTTTACCCTCCACGCTGCCCTCCAATGCTAAATTTGTGATCCCTTGATGCCTCAAAACATGTCCTACCAACCGATCCCTTCTTCTAGTCAAGTTGTGCCACAAACTTCTCTTCTCCCCAATCCTATTCAATACCTCCTCATTAGTTACGTGATCTATCCACCTTATCTTCAGTATTCTTCTGTAGCACCACATTTCGAAAGCTTCTATTCTCTTCTTGTCCAAACTAGTTATCGTCCATGTTTCACTTCCATACATGGCTACACTCCAAACAAATACTTTCAGAAACGACTTCCTGATACATAAATCTATATTCGATGTTAACAAATTTCTCTTCTTCAGAAATGCTTTCCTTGCCATTGCCAGTCTACATTTTATATCCTCTTACATAAAGTAGCCAACATTATTATAATTATACAAGTAACAGCAGTTGTTTATCCTGTTGTCGAGCACACTAATAAAATGTCGTTATCTTTCTTAAGTACCTACAAAGTGGTGATCCCAATGAAAGCATGATGGAACTGTTGCAGTAGCAAAAAGCAGCAACAGAACAACTGCAGCAACAATTACGGTGCCAGCAACAACGGATACAACAGCAGCAGCAGCTACTGTACGATCAGTAACGGAAGCGATGGCCACGAAAAGTGACACGAGGAGCAGAGACGAACACAGTTCGACGAAGGGGAATCAATCCACTTTGTCATAGAGATGCCTTGCCTTCTCTCGAATGGACGTATTTAGAGTTAACACGTTTGTTTCGTCGTGGACGGTAACAACAGTCATAAGGGGAGGGGCATGCAGGCTCCACCGAAGCACCTTATTCTGCAGACGCTGGAAGGTCTGCAGCAGGAAGGCTTTCATCATGAGGAGCACGGAGGAGCCATAGGTGAGGGAAGGGTGGACACCCGTACGGTGCAGTCGGAGATTGGTTTCTAAGTTCAGTTCCTTGCTGTTGAAAAGTGAGTACTACGCTTTTATCAGCTTTTGTCCTTTTCGGGTAACGTATTCTGCACGGCGATGGAATAGCAGCTCTTATCCATCTGGACACCTAGATAGTTGGTATCCATGGACAATGAGACCTCGACGCACGCAATAGTGATGTTGTGGTGGAGGTTAAAAAAATGGCTCTGAGCACTATGGGACTTAACTTCTGAGGTCATCATTCCCCTAGAACTTAGAACTACTTAAACCTAACTAACTTACGGACATCATACACATCCATGCCCGAGGCAGGATTCGAACCTGCGACCGTAGCGGTCGCGCGTTTCCAGACTGTAGCCCCTAGAACCGCTCGGCCACACCGGCCGGCTGTGGTGGAGGATTGGGCGCAGTTTGGTGAAGTAGACTGCCATACTTTTGAGGGCATTGAGGGCAATCTTGCTTGAACACCACCAGGTGACTGTCACGACCACCTGCCTCTGGAGACGACCAATGAGATGGTCCATGTTGCAGTCGGTCGTATAGAGCTCCGTATCATCGGCGTATTGCGACATGTGGCAGTGTGGGATGACTGGAATATCATTAATGTAAATGTTAAAGAGGATGGGAGACAACACGGAGCTTTGAGGGATACCCAACGACATGTGACGTAAGCTCAAGCGTTTTCCTTGCTGAGTAACCAAGAAGGTTCTATTGTGGAGGAAATCATCCACAATCTTGATATGGATGTCTGGTATGGTCGTCTGTGTCAGCATTTTGTACCCAAGATTGTCCTGACAAATCTTGTCGTACGCGTTTTGCAGGTCCAGTAAAACCGGTGGCGTCGACATGGTGGAGTTAGAGCCCTTGCTAACACGTCCCGTTAACTTAAGAACTTGGAGTTCGGCCGACAGGTGGGAAGCAAATCTGTATTGTTCCGGACGGATTGTCTCATCCGCCGCCAGAGGCTGGGAAATGTGGTGGAGGATCAAAGATTCTAGGCCCTTAGCCACAGTATTCAGAAGACTAATGGGCCTGTTGTTATTAGGGACTGTAGGATCCTTAGAGGGCTTGGGGATGGCAATCAGTTTGGCCTGCTTTCAGAGTGCGGGGGGAGGGGGGGGGGTCTAAGGCCGGTTGTGAGACAGCAGTTCAGGGCGCTGGTAAATAAGACCAATGGTTTGCGTGGGAGCCGACAGAGGTTTTCGTTTAAGACGTTATTCAAACATGGAGCTGGCTGCCTGCATTTCAACTGGGGGATCTGCTGGACTTCTGCCGGGGTCGTAAGGTGGTCTTTGTCTGAAAGTGTTTTCCAAAGGTTTGCAAACTACTGAATTCTCATAATTCCGCCTAAATGTGTCATTGGTACTAATGAAATGACATTTCCACTAGCAGTACCCATTCGCCAGCTGAGTGCAGCACCCTACTTGCATGTAATCCGATCCTGAAAACAGTGCACAAAGTGCGTCACTGCTTAGAGATAATAGCCTTATACTGTCGTTTTTTACCCTGAGCTGCTAAAGCCCAGGAGCCACTATTTGCCATCCTCCCTGGCCCCAAAGTGCGTGTTGCCACACCTGTCACTTGGACTGGCAAACCACAGGCAGCATTTGTAGCCTACCAGACAAGCCTCAAGCAAGCTACTTGCATTGCGCATGACACTGCTAGTACCCCACTAGTAGTTTTCTCAGACGCCTCATCCCACGCTGTTGGTGTCGTTCTAAAACAGAATGTAAACGGGCACAATGTAATGGAACAACTATACCAAGCACATTAAATAATACATTTTTAAAATAATTTTTGATGCAATTGTCGAGAGATTGATATCAATATGTGTATGTTGGAAGTGTAGATATCTCTATAATTCATAAAATGAAGATTTTATATGTATATTACCTTGAAGAGACAAAACTATGAAACGATTGTTTTTATAATTATAAATGACTACACAACTCCAAGAGGTTAAATAATAAATCAGTTAAAATGAAAAGGATATTGATTTGACGATTGGCTTGGTGTGCTCAGTGGTGTCATGTGCAACAGTAGCCGGAAGCAGAATGTAGCGATGCTTTTGAGTGTGCAGATGCGTTTTCAATCACTGCAGATAATATCTCTGCCTGTACGTCAAAACCTTATGCTTGAAAATGACTTAATGGTGAAATTGCAATCTGAAAATAAAATTCGAACAGCCGAAAGGAAGTTGAAATTCTATAAAAAAAAGATAAAACGATAGAAATCGTAAAATGATAGATACATTTTTGGAAAAAGTTGGGAATGGGGATCAATATAGCTGAAAGGGATGGCTAGAAGAGATCACAAATTAACATGAGAGGAAACGTTACAGGTAGGTTTGCCAACTGTGAACAAGGTAACTTCCAAAATAACAAAACGAAGAATGATAAGGAGAACTAGTTTCCACACAGGTCCAGGACCTAATGGCTGTGGATAAAAGCAGTTGCCAAAAAACGACAGGATACTTGTGTTTTTGAGGTAAAATGAGAGGCAGGAGATTAAAGCGTTATTGTTGGAAAATTAATTATGACAGGAATACAATAGGAGTGCAGACATTGCACGTGCAGCCAAACCCTCACGATTTTAAAATTAATCTTTAATTGAGCAAATGCCGTGATCTAAATGTCTGTCTGGTCATCATATTAAATTTGGACAATTATTTAAACCCCCCCGCCCCTTATCGTTTGCGTAATAGCTGGCACTTCTCTTTGCAACACTTTAGAATATGTCCCTTGGTTAAATAACTTTGCTTTACATTACGTGTTTAGCGCGGAACTCCGCTAAGAGCGTTTCCGCGCCGCGCTGTCTGCTCTGGTCGTCCCATAGCTCGACCCCTCAACACACACACAAAAGTTGCGACACTGATCCAACAGAATCCCAGCAACGTCCGGCTGCTGCCACTTTCGCTGTTCTCTAGCTTGCGTTTAAAACTGTGTCTCAGCACAGACAAAATCACTGTTCCCTTTTCTTACTCTCTAGAGTACCATATCTACTCAGTTAGCAAGCTATTATACCTGTGAAATGTTATATGATTGACTTTTGTTTGATCTGTGTATTACCTGTTATTTTGGATAAGACCTATTTTATTCTTTCCCCAAGCAATCCTCTAACAAACATTCCCTCTTGCAATTTACTTTTTACAAGTATTACTGCCTACATTGGACTATATCGATCCATCCCACAGCAAACTATTTACCAGGGGATGTTCTGCGATGCAACTCACCTTGATTACCCATTTGATATAAATTTTATGTGCTATTGTTTGTTGTCACCAAGCTCTAAATGAGCTAATTACTTTAAATGATTTATTGAAATATTATGTGCTTTGTAGCAATTAAATTTGAATTATCTGCTACCGGTAATTTTCTCTAGCTATTTTGAAAAAATGCAAACATTACGAAACTTTACTGAAATTTTACTTTTTCTTAATATAGAAATTTGAAAAAAAATAGAATTACTTTACGAGACGACTTTATACAGTGCATATGAACGACACCACACGCCTTAGAGGACTCATTGCACAGTGTTACTGTTCACCTGCACAGCCATGTGCAACAGGTCCTCTCACGTCAAGGTTCCAGCTACTTCTACTTGCCACTAGGGTTGCACACGTCACCAATGGACGCCACCCTTCTCGTCCAATCAGAACTCGCCCTCTGCTTCTCTACAATTTTGCTTCTAATTCTATTACCGATCATTCTTACAAAGTAATACTCGGAAAATTTTTACACATTTGTACCAGCATCACAAGTAAAAAGTTGTTCCATTACACATGCCCCACATTTCCTTGAGATATCCTTCAAGAAGGATACTCACAAGGAAAAGTTGCCTTACAACAAGTACACTCCTAGAAATGGAAAAAAGAACACATTGATACCGGTGTGTCAGACCCACCATACTTGCTCCGGACACTGCGAGAGGGCTGTACAAGCAATGATCACACGCACGACACAGCGGACACACCAGGAACCGCGGTGTTGGCCGTCGAATGGCGCTAGCTGCGCAGCATTTGTGCACGGCCGCCGACAGTGTCAGCCAGTTTGCCGTGGCATACGGAGCTCCATCGCAGTCTTTAACACTGGTAGCATGCCGCGACAGCGTGGACGTGAACCGTATGTGCAGTTGACGGACTTTGAACGAGGGCGTATAGTGGGCATGCGGGACGCCGGGTGGACGTACCGCCGAATTGCTCAACACGTGGGGTGTGAGGTCTCCACAGTACATCGATGTTGTCGCCAGTGGTCGGCGGAAGGTGCACGTGCCCGTCGACCTGGGACCGGACCGCAGCGACTCACGGATGCACGCCAAGACCGTAGGATCCTACGCAGTGCCGTAGGGGAGCGCACCGCTACTTCCCAGAAAATTAGGGACACTGTTGCTCCTGGGGTATCGGCGTGGACCATTCGCAACCGTCTCCATGAAGCTGGGCTACGGTCCCGCACACCGTTAGGCCGTCTTCCGCTCACGCCCCAACATCGTGCAGCCCGCCTCCAGTGGTGTCGCGACAGGCGTGAATGGAGGGACGAATGGAGACGTGTCGTCTTCAGCGATGAGAGTCGCTTCTGCCTTGGTGCCAATGATGGTCGTATGCGTGTTTGGCGCCGTGCAGGTGAGCGCCACAATCAGGACTGCATACGACCGAGGCACACAGGGCCAACACCCGGCATCATGGTGTGGGGAGCGATCTCCTACACTGGCCGTACACCTCTGGTGATCTTCGAGGGGACACTGAATAGTGCACGGTACATCCAAACCATCATCGAACCCATTGTTCTACCATTCCTAGACCGGCAAGGGAACTTGCTGTTCCAACAGGACAATGCACGTCCGCATGTATCCCGTGCCACCCAATGTGCTCTAGAAGGTGTAAGTCAACTACCCTGTCCAGCAGGATCTCCGGATCTGTCCCCCATTGAGCATGTTTGGGACTGGATGAAGCGTCGTCTCACGCGGTCTGCACGTCCAGCACGAACGCTGGTCCAACTGAGGCGCCAGGTGGAAATGGCATGGCAAGCCATTCCACAGGACTACATCCAGCATCTCTACGATCGTCTCCATGGGAGAATAGCAGCCTGCATTGCTGCGAAAGGTGGATATACACTGTACTAGTGCCGACATTGTGCATGCTCTGTTGCCTGTGTCTATGTGGCTGTGGTTCTGTCAGTGTGATCATGTGATGTATCTGACCCCAGGAATGTGTCAATAAAGTTTCCCCTTCCTGGGACAATGAATTCACGGTGTTCTTATTTCAATTTCCAGGAGTGTATATGCAAGTGTATTATTGTACTCATAATCTCGAAAACAAAAAACGAAAAACAAAGTCTGAACACATATATACAATGTTTATTAATATATAGTTTTAACAATTTCATCTCGATTACTGTATATATTCTGTGTTTAATAAAAGTGTATTTTTTTCACTTATTCAAAAAATGTCCCACTTTAAATTTTCACATAAATAACACTGTAATGCTTTATATATATTGCGAACAATTATATTTGAAAGAGGCATCTTTAATGTTTCACAAGAATTAAAATATTTGATTATCAAATTTTTCTCTCAGGTACCCCCCCTCATGAACCATGGACCTTGCCGTTGGTGGGGAGGCTTGCGTGCCTCAGCGATACAGATGGCCGTACCGTAGGTGCAACCACAACGGAGGGGTATCTGTTGAGAGGCCAGACAAACGTGTGGTTCCTGAAGAGGGGCAGCAACCTTTTCAGTAGTGCAGGGGCAACAGTCTGGATGATTGACTGATCTGGCCTTGCAACATTAACCAAAACGGCCTTGCTGTGCTGGTACTGCGAACGGCTGAAAGCAAGGGGAAACTACAGCCGTAATTTTTCCCGAGGACATGCAGCTTTACTGTGTGATTAAATGATGATGGCATCCTCTTGGGTAAAATATTCCGGAGGTAAAATAGTCCCCCATTCGGATCTCCGGGCGGGGACTACTCAGGAGGATGTCGTTATCAGGAGGAAGAAAACTGGCGTTCTACGGATCGGAGCGTGGAATGTCATATCCCTTAATCGGGCAGGTAGGTTAGAAAATTTAAAAAGGGAAATGGATAGGTTAAAGTTAGATATAGTGGGAATTAGTGAAGTTCGGTGGCAGGAGGAACAAGACTTCTGGTCAGGTGACTACAGGGTTATAAACACAAAATCAAATAGGGGTAATGCAGGAGTAGGTTTAATAATGAATAGGAAAATAGGAATGCGGGTAAGCTACTACAAACAGCATAGTGAACACATTATTGTGGCCAAGATAGATACGAAGCCCACACCTACTACAGTAGTACAAGTTTATATGCCAACTAGCTCTGCAGATGATGAAGAAATTGAAGAAATGTACGATGAAATAAAAGAAATTGTTCAGATAGTGAAGGGAGACGAAAATTTAATAGTAATGGGTGACTGGAATTCGAGTGTAGGAAAAGGGAGAGAAGGAAACATAGTAGGTGAATATGGATTGGGGCTAAGAAATGAAAGAGGAAGCCGCCTAGTAGAATTTTGCACAGAGCACAACTTAATCATAGCTAACACTTGGTTTAAGAATCATGAAAGAAGGTTGTATACGTGGAAGAACCCTGGAGATACTAAAAGGTATCAAATAGATTATATAATGGTAAGACAGAGATTTAGGAACCAGGTTTTAAGTTGTAAGACATTTCCAGGGGCAGATGTGGACTCGGACCACAATCTATTGGTTATGACCTGTAGATTAAAACTGAAGAAACTGCCAAAATGTGGGAAATTAAGGAGATGGGACCTGGATAAACTGAAAGAACCAGAGGTTGTACAGAGTTTCAGGGAGAGCATAAGGGGACAATTGACAGGAATAGGGGAAAGAAATACAGTAGAAGAAGAATGGGTAGCTCTGAGGGATGAAGTAGTGAAGGCACCAGAGGATAAAGTAGGTAAAAAGACGAGGGCTGCTAGAAATCCTTGGGTAACAGAAGAAATATTGAATTTGATTGATGAAAGGAGAAAATATAAAAATGCAGTAAATGAAGCAGGCAAAAAGGAATACAGACGTCTCAAAAATGAGATCGACAGGAAGTGCAAAATGGCTAAACAGGGATGGCTAGAGGACAAATGTAAGGATGTAGCAGCTTATCTCACTAGGGGTAAGATAGATACTGCCTACAGGAAAATTAAAGAGACCTTTGGAGAGAAGAGAACCACGTGTATGAATATCAAGAGCTCAGATGGCTACCCAGTTCTAAGCAAAGAAGGGAAGGCAGAAAGGTGGAAGGAGTATATAGAAGGTTTATACAAGGGTGATGTACTTGAGGACAATATTATGGAAATGGAAGAGGATGTAGATGAAGACGAAATGGGAGATACGATACTGCGTGAAGAGTTTGACAGAGCACTGAAAGACCTGAGTCGAAACAAGGCCCCCGGAGTAGACAACATTCCATTAGAACTACTGACAGCCTTGGGAGAGCCAGTCATGACAAAACTCTACCAGCTGGTGAGCAAGATGTATGAGACAGGCGAAATACCCTCAGACTTCAAGAAGAATATAATAATTCCAGTCCCAAGAAAGCAGGTGCTGACAGATGTGAAAATTACCGAACTATCAGTTTAATAAGTCACAGCTGCAAAATACTAACGCGAATTCTTTACAGACGAATGGAAAAACTGGTAGATGCGGACCTCGGGGAGGATCAGTTTAGATTCCGTAGAAATGTTGGAACACGTGAGGCAATACTGACCTTACGACTTATCTTAGAAGAAAGATTAAGAAAAGGCAAACCTACGTTTCTAGCATTTGTAGACTTAGAGAAAGCTTTTGACAATGTTGACTGGAATACTCTTTTTCAAATTCTAAAGGTGGCAGGGGTAAAATACAGGGAGCGAAAGGCTATTTACAATTTGTACAGAAACCAGATGGCAGTCATAAAAGTCGAGGGGCATGAAAGGGAAGCAGTGGTTGGGAAAGGAGCGAGACAGGGTTGTAGCCTCTCCCCGATGTTATTCAATCTGTATATTGAGCAAGCAGTAAAGGAAACAAAAGAAAAATTTGGAGTAGGTATTAAAATTCATGGAGACGAAGTAAAAACTTTGAGGTTCGCCGATGACATTGTAATTCTGTCAGAGACGGCAAAGGACTTGGAAGAGCAGTTGAACGGAATGGACAGTGTCTTGAAAGGAGGATATAAGATGAACATCAACAAAAGCAAAACGAGGATAATGGAATGTAGTCAAATTAAATCGGGTGATGCTGAGGGAATTAGATTAGGAAATGAGACACTTCAAGTAGTAAAGGAGTTTTGCTATTTAGGAAGTAAAATAACTGATGATGGTCGAAGTAGAAAGGATATAAAATGTAGACTGGCAATGGCAAGGAAAGCGTTTCTGAAGAAGAGAAATTTGTTAACATCGAATATAGATTTATGTATCAGGAAGTCGTTTCTGAAAGTATTTGTTTGGAGTGTAGCCATGTATGGAAGTGAAACATGGACGATAACTAGTTTGGACAAGAAGAGAATAGAAGCTTTCGAAATGTGGTGCTACAGAAGTCAGTCTCAGGACTGAAGACAACAACAACAACAACAACTCTCAGATACTGCTTGTGATTGTACTATCCACCTTATTTCCTATTCTTATTTCTTTGTTTTCATTTCAGATATTTTATGAGTCCCTTCTCATATATCTTTCATGATAACAACACTTGACTTATAACTGTTATCAATTTCACTAATTAATTTTCACATACTTCAGCATGAAACTACTTTAAAGAAACTTCCAACCTTTGCATTATTTACTTGTCCATGTTCAGTAGATCATTTTTTACAATGTGTACACCAAGCTTGTTAAATATTTTCATTTCTCTTCTCAGTTCCTTGTTACTACATACAACTTTTCTTCGTAATATTTAGAAGTCTTCACTCATACTTTCTAATGTCTGCAATGTTCCTGATCCCTAAAGGTTTTCCTCATGTAGGAAAATTCAAATAGTAAGTATTGGTACTTGGAATGTTCACTATCTTAAAATATCCCTTACAAATGAATTTGAACTTGCTAATCTCATGGTCAATGTCACTTGACTCTTCATGCATTTTGACCAAAATTATATCTCCAATTTTTAATTTTGGGTTATTAATCTTTTCATCATGTCCCCTTATCCTAGCTTCTGTTTGTTTGCTCATCCTTTCTTTAAGCAACCTTTTCTTATCTTCAACATTCTTCTCTTTTCTAGAGGGGAATTCCAATAATTCCTCTATCCAACTCTTATCTCTTACTCCCTGCTCTACATCTAATTGCATTTACCTGCACAGCCATGAGCAACAGGTCCCCTCACTTCAACGTTCCTGCTATTGTTCGCGCAAACAAAGTTGACACTCTACGCGGTGCGTGATGGTGGCGGCTGTAAATGGGAAATGCCTTTAGAGTGACTCCCATCAGCCATCGCACCGAGTGTCAACTTTGTTTGTGCGTGTAGTACGTCTGCCTTTCCGCTAGGCTTACACGCGTCACCAATGGACGCCACTCTTCCCATCCAATCAGAACTCGCACTCAGCTTGTATTCAGTTTTGATTCTAATTCTGTTAATTTTTAAAAGCTTGGTGTAGCTCATCGGTCATTACATTCAATAATAACATAAACTACTCGTTTACGAAATATTATCTCTTTACCATTTAAGATTCAAACTTCTTATACTCGACTCGAAGACAAACCTAACTTGGCTAGCTCATACCGATCTTTCTCACAAAGTAATACTTGAAAAATCTTTACAAATTTATACCAGGATCACAAGTACATAGTTGTTCTGCTATGCATGTAAGTACAGAATTGGTCGCACAAGAACCAGTTGACACGAAGGATAACCAATTGGATCTTGAGGAAAATGGTGATAAACGAAATGAAGTAAGAGATCTATGTGAGGGTAGATCCGAAGTGCCAATAGGAAGATACGTTGTCGTTTCGCATGACAATGGCAGACAAATGGACGTGGTGGAAGAGGAGGATATACACGGACGGGAAAAAAACCGCAGTACCGAGAACGAGTTGTGCGACATGGACGAAAGGTGGTAGGAATGTTTCCACATCTGGAAGATGGTGTCTGTTCAAATTACCCGGAAGTCGCATAAGAGTAGCGCTGGTAGCAAATTATATCTGCTTCAAATACACGCTGTAACGATCGTGAGTGTTGGTTACGTTTGAAATTGTGAATGATACCTGTCGTCTCTTACTGCTGCAACATACTGGTAGGATCAGCTTTGGGAAATATATCTTTTCCGATATCCTAAACCCCAAGAATTGTTATGCAAGTAGGGCCTACGTTCGCTTCCCTGGAACAAGAATCAAACATAAAATTTCAGGTTAGTCGGCCAAATTTATTTAAATGTTAATAAATCAAACTGATAAAAAGGTGCCACCTCATAGATCATTTGACGACTTAATAAAAAACCAAATCATATATTGGATATACAACCATCATGATAATTTTCATTGAAACATTATTAAGGGGAGATGCAAATTGACTGACTTTAAGGATCCTGACTAGGAAGCGGAATGGCGCTGTGAGATGTAATAGCAACGAATTTAGCAATAATTAACGTTTATTTCCTATTTAAAAGTAACACACTCACAGATATTAAGTTGAAACAAAGTTACTTGGAATGCTTGAATGCTGGAGCCTGAATCTCGACACGTGGTACATTATACAACGTAACAACAGAGCCGACATGTGCGTGAGCAAGTCTGCTAAATTACTGGTTACAATTTATCAAGATCACACACACCACGTTCACACTGATCCCTCACACAACAAAAGATAGAATTTAGATGGAAGTTTCCATACCCCACACGTAAGCTCACTGGGTCAGAACGTGACTGGCTGTAACGGTCAGTTTCAGATAACGAAGCCAATTCCTAAATTCCGTACAACTCAGTAATTTTGTAAATAAATATACCAAGCGTGAGCACATCTACATCTTCTCCGCCCTGAAACTGAGGATTCAGTGAGGTGTCTACATGAAATTCGAGCCTCATGATTTACAAAGGAACGCGCATTGTGCCAGAGTACAGGCGGGTAAGTCCGTGGGAATGAAACACAAACTGGACGGTAAATTAAATAAAATGTAACACAAGTATTCCACAAAGCACACGACACATTCGTACATGATACACGAAACTAACTATAACTGTGCGTCACGTGGCGGCACCGCAAGTCCACGCTAAGTTGCAATTGCACAAAAGATCTCATCGAATAAACTGAATACTAACGAAATTAACTCCATTCCATGACCGAAATAGTTGGTGCATCGTGATTATCATTGCTACACATCACAGTGACTACTAGTATCTCAGACAAAGCTAACTCTTACACATTTCTACTCAGCATCTAGAGTTACTACTCTGAGTATTCTTACTCACTGGCGTCCTAGTGAAGAGTAGACCTAAGCTGCCCCGTCACCAGTGTCTACAAAGAAACCCAGAAGGGTTCAGAGAGCGTTATCAACTTCTACCTGTCCCAACCTCACAATGGATTCCGACCAGTGGACACTAATGCCTCTCTGACCCAACGTAGCCATATTCAAAGCTCTACATATAGGTTGTTTAAACTGCCCTTAACATTCAAGGAAACGTTAACTAGCAACTAAGAAAATCCAATGTGCCAGCTACACACAATCACACATTCATACCAGCAAACGACAGTGGGAACTGGAAGGGTATGATGTGAATACATGATAATGGATTACACAGATACATACAGAATATAGTTATGAATATGAAATTGAAGAAGATATTTTATTTGGCGTTGAAATGCCGCTGAGAAATGCCACTGTAATATCGCACACTGTCGCATCCCTCTTTATCTCCAGGCAGAGCCGTACCGAACGTTTCAGTCATTAAGAATTGTAGCAAAACCGAAGGTTGCTGTCGAAGAACAGTTCACACAGAGAAAAAAATTACTATGGAGTGTCCTTGGCATGGAATTGCATTTCCAAACACTTTTTATCAAAACTGTTGTATTCTCTTTAGCCGCTTTTAGGTCGTCTCGTTGCCTCTGTAAAACTGTACCTTGGGAAGCTAGGAAAGGACGTCGGTTGGTGGCCGGTATCCTCGTTCTATAATACAAACAGCACACAGTTAATAACTGGGTTCTTTATTCATAAACAAAGAGCTACTTAACTTCCACGGCATACAGACTTGAACTAACTGGCGTAAGAGGCCCGAACTAACTTGCTAAACTGGCTTCCGTTTCCCGGCGGCGATCCTAAATATTGGCAGCTGACAGAGCGGTGGCGGCGTGTTTCCAGCGCGTCTTGTCGTTGGTCTCTATCGATACTATCGTAACCTCATAGTGTGCTGACGCCTGCGTATGGCGACCAACCCATTCGTACCCCCCCCCCCCCCCCTCCAAATACAGTAACGTTTTTGTGCAGTGAAGCTGCGAACGACAACGAGGAGGGAGGTAGAACACTGGACGTCGTGATGGGCCAGGAGCCATGACTGTGGAGAATGGCATACTCCCGACTGTACCCCAGCATCTAGCTTGGTAACAGAAACCTCCTCCAGAAAACTGCTGTCAAGGCGCTATCTAGGCCTGAGAGCGTGTGCTGGGGTGATGATGCCAAAGGCGATGGCGATGGCGATGGTGGGTCCATGTCCAAGGGGCCAGAGAGGGGCCGGCGGGGGCAAGAGCGCATCATCCATCCGCTCCTCCTGGGGTGCCCTGGTGGTACCAGCGGGTGGCTGTGAAGGCTCGTCAAGCCATGAATCTGGGAGAAAAAAAGCAGCGGAATCAAGGGACAAATGACGTCAGCAAAGTTGGTTCTGGTGTTGCAAACCATCGGGACCTGTAATTAAGTACAGATATGAGCCAATGCGTTCCTGGATTATGCCTCTTTCTCAACACCCACGGTTGTCATAAACACTGAAAAGAACAAGGTTGCACGGCACAAAGCGATACTTGTAGACCACTGGCGGCGCCGGATGCTGCAGTGGGTGTAGCAAGTGTAGTAGTGTCCGATGGCAGCGGCCATGCAGAAGTTCCACCGGTGATGGTTTGTCTCGTGGGTGGGAGCGATAGGAGGCGATAAAGAGTTCAGCACCTGTTCCCGTGTGTGGGTGGTGCGGAGCTTGACCATTTGTTCTTGAAAGTGCGTGCAAAGCATTCTGCTTCTCCGTTGGACTGTGGCTGAAACATAACACTTGTGAGATAATGAATGTCCTTGCATTCTCAAAACTGTTCAAAGGCATGTGAAGTGAACTGTGGTCCCTTGTCCAATAACCTTCAATGCCAAATATTGAGGACAATCCTTGAATGGTGCTATCGCAGAAGCCATAGGTAGCGCAAATGGGAACTTCCTAAAAGAGACTACCACTATGAGCCAACGAGTGTTCCAAAATGGTCTTGCAAAGTCTATGTGCACTCGTTGCCATGGCGACTGAGCCTTAGGCCAAGTTGGAAATGTCTGTGGCGAAGCAGATTAGTTCTCCACACATGCGAGACACTGTGCCTTTCTTCAATGTGGGCGTCCATGCCCTGACAACCCTACAGTGCCAGCGTGCTAATTGTTTACTGCGAACAATTCCCCAGTGTCCTTGGTGGAGCAACCGCAACACATCCTTTTGCAATACTTTGGGAATAAGCTCACAGGATTGTCCACTGTGACTTTGAACTAGACTCACACCTTGTTGAACTGAAAGCCTTTGTCGACTTGCAAAACATTGGCGCACAACTGAGTTCTGGATACTGTTCAATGAACGAGGCCAAGATGTGTGAATGCAATGCAAACAGATCTTGAGATCTGGGTTTGCTTCCGTGGCGTGAACTATTTTTCTGTAGTGAAAGGGAAAAGATTCCAGCAGTTCAGGGAAAAGGAAAAATATTCCTGCACATCGACTTGGCAACAAGATGCGGCAAATGCATCAAAATCAGAGTCTTGGGATCTTTCACTAAACAGAAATTGCGACCACATAAATAGTGATGGAAGTTTGTCAAGTCCTGCATAATAGCGAGAGATTCTTTTCCAGTTTTATAGTAATTGTACTGAGTCTGAGTTAACAACTTTGAGGAAAAACCAATAGGTCTGTCCTGTGCACCAATTCTGTGCGAAACCGTAGTAACAGTCATGAGATAGAGTACCCAACATCTCAGATCGGGTCTGACACACCCCAAATGACAACCACAACCGTTGAGGACGGCCAAAACGGGCGCCGACGGCAGTCGGAACATCCGCGACTGGAGGGGTCCGTTGAAGCCGAGTCTGGCGGGCGTGGACCACAGATGGAACACTCGACTCGGCGCGGACCGAGTAGGGAACGCCCAGCTCCTCCCAGGCATAAATACTGGACTCGATCGACTCAAGGACCAGTCTCAGGTAGCACCAGAAGAAGACAGCGAGGCACGCTGTTGAAATATCGTGCGAGTACGACGCGAACATCCGGCTGGATTCCCGAATATCCAAGATGTCAACAGATCGCCGGGAAAGCATGAAGAATTACATCAGAAGACTCTACAGGGAGGAGATGTACAGTAACATCAAGAAGCTGGACAAGCTTCGACAAAGGAAAGGGAGGATGCTGTGTTCTCTCAGTTTCCTGCTGAGATGCCGAGAGAGGGAGTGTTCGCCAGGATCAAGCATCACGTTAACTCGAGAGCGGCAAACAGGATCAAACACCGAGCTAGTCTTGCTCTGGTTAGAGAGAGAGTGCGCGACCTGCGCCACCGACTGGATGTGACGTCCAGGGAGCTGCTGTATCTTCACCTAACTATAGCAGCTTCCTTGACCACTCAAGACTGGGACCAGGTTGATGGTGCCTCCTGGTCTCTAGCAGAATGCACCAGCAAGAATTCAATGGCACGCCAACTAGCCAAGTTTGAGCGCCTCAACAACAAGGTGCAACAGACTGGGGACACACGCACGGTGGTCAATCTGACAGACAAGAAGCTTGATGAGACCGCCTGAAAAGTACTTAACAAGGGCCTCAATTTCGCAGTGACCCCTAGAAACGTTCCTGTCACAGCCTTCGTCAGTGCAGTTGAGCAAGTGGCCAACACGCTTCCTTCTAGTGTGGCCGAAGAGATCCGAAGAGAGACCTGCAGGGCGCTCACCAAGACCAGGCCACCCAAATCCAACATTTCAGGTGATGAAAGGGTGGCACTGAGGCGACTCCGGGAAGATGACAGCATTGTGGTGTTGCCCGCAGACAAGGGGAACTCCACAGTCATCCTACAAAAAACAGAATATGACAGAAAGGTGCAACAACTTCTGGAGGATCCTGCATACAGGTCAATAGCAAGCGACCCTACAGAGAAAGTGGACAAAAAGACCAGGGCTCTGTTGAAGGAGTCAGGCCTGCCTGAACAAGTCATCAAGAAGCTGCGTCCCAAAGCGCCAACACCACCTAGACTTTATGGACTCCCCAAGATTCACAAGGATGGGGTTTCACTGCGACCTATTGTCAGCAATATTGGTGCAGCAACTTACCCTACTGCGAAATACCTGAAGAAGATGTTGACACCACATGTGGGTAAATGTGCACATCACATCCGGAACTCAGAGGATTTCCTACAATGACTGGGCCAGCAACACATCACAGACACAGACATCATGGTTAGTTTCGATGTGGTGTCTCTCCAGTGTGTGTACCACTGAAGGAGTCACTTGAGCTTATTGGAGAGAAGTTCGATGGGGCTCTCCTTCACCTGTTCAGGCATGTACTGACTTCGACGTACTTCCTATATGGGGGTCAATTTTATGAACAAACAGAAGGGGTGGCGATGGGCAGCTCTCTATTACCAGTGGTGGCCAACCTATTTATGGAAAGGTTTGAAGAGGAAGCACTCTCTTCAGCCACATACCAACCTAAGTGCTTTTTTAGGTATGTGGATGACACCTTTGTCATCTGGCCCCATGGTAGAGGGAAGTTAGATGAGTTCCTGCTACATCTGAACTCTTGCCATCCGAACATTAAGTTCACAATGGAAATGGAGAAGGATGGACTACTTCCGTTCTTGGATGTTCTGGTGAAGAGAAAGGCAGATGGCACGTTTGGACACAGTGTGCACCGCAAACCCACGCACACTGACTTATACCTTCAAGCCAGCAGTTGCCACCATCCGGCACAGAAGAATGGAGTGCTCAAAACACTGGTCCACAGAGCACAAACTCTGTCAGATCCTGATAGTCTGGTCACAGAAATAGAACACTTACAATCAGTGTTCAGCAGGAATGGGTACTAATCTAGAGATATCCAGAAGGCACTTCAACCTGCCAACTGGCAAAAGGATCCAGAAGAAGAACCAGAAGAGGCAAAGAAGATGGCATACTTGCCATATGCCGGACCTATCTCTGTCAAGATCAGCAGGATTCTCCAGAAATATGACATCAAGAGCATATTTTGCCCACCCACCAAAATTGGGGCTATGCTGGGGAATGTAAAAGATGACCTGGGGCTACGCAAGCCAGGTATTTACAACATACCATGCCATTGTGGGATGTCATACATTGGCCAGACCACCAGAACTGTGGACATCAGGTGTAAAGAACACCAGAGACATACTAGACTCAGGCAGGCAACTAAATCAGCCATAGCAGAGCATTGTCTGGAACTTGGTCATTCAATGGATTACAATGACACCAAGATTGTGACACAGACCTCAAGATTTTGGGACAGTGTCATTAAAGAAGCAATTGAGATTAAGGTCACAGACAATCTAATCAACCGTGACTCGGGATACCAAATCAGCACTGCCTGGAATCCAGCGCTTGAGCTTGTGAAAACTCAACGCAGGACACTCCGGGATTCGCCGGGAAAGCATGAAGAATTAAAACACAGTTACTTGGAAAGCTTGACTGCTGGCACGTGAATCTCGACAAATGGTACATCAAAATACAATGCAACAACTGAACCGACACATGTGAGGGCAAGTCTGCTAAATTACTGGTTACAATTATCACCAATGGAGGCTTGCGAAACGATTGCAAAGCCTTTAAAGCAACTCCAAACTAATGGCAACTTAAAAAATCATTTCCAACTTGTGTAGCCTGCGCACAGAAGTCACAGTGTCGAAGAAAACATCAGAACCATTGAGAAATTCGTACATTTTGAAAATTAGTATATTGTAAGTACCGTAAATAAATTTAATGTGGCACGAAAAGAGACTACCTCCTCCTGGTCTTCCCTGCAAAAGACACTAAGTCGGCTAAAGGTCTCTTCAAATGTGTGGAATGTTCCTAATGAAGACTGATAAGACTGTCTCAAAGGTGTCCGCAGCTTCTGTTCAAGTGGCTACAATTACTGCCTCTGGGTCAAGTAGTATCGGCTTCGATTCCCGGCCGGGTTGAGGATTTTCTCTGCCCGGGGACTGTGTGTTTGAGTTGTCCTCACCATTTCATCATCATTATCATCATTCGTGACAGTGGCTAGATTGGACTGTATAAAAAATTGGAGTGTGACAAAATTGGGACTTTTTACGGTCGCTGATGACCGCGCAGTCGAGCGCCCCACAAACCAAACATCATCATCATCATCATCATCATCATCAAGTCTGTCTCAAAGGCCAAGCCTTTTCTTGGGAATAATCACAGCATTCGACCTGAGAGGTTCTTAGACTCAAAATCTGTATGGGCGGACACCGAATAAAAAATATTTGCAGCGGAATCGCAGGTAATTGATATGCAATTAAATCCATACTTACTTCCTCCGTTAGATGAAGAAATCAGTATGATACTGATAAACAAAACATAAATTGCTATAAAAAAAGTGACTCGTCGCAGTTTTTCAACCTGTCAGCGTATGCTAAAACTAATTCTAGTTACACGTAGACTACAGCAGGCCTGCTGAGGATACGGCTAGGCGAGCAAGAGCACTCACGCTCGTTCGCGCCTCGGTTGTGTGCGCTCGCGGGAAAATCGGATGGTCAGGAGAGTAACTGTTTTTAAAGGGATGAAATGTAGCATGATGGTCAGGTTCAAAGCGGTTAGTCACATCAACACCAACGTATCAGTGCCGCATGCCTAATGTATATGTTTATTGTGTGCGATAGTGTCCTGATAATGTGCTTCAAAACTTTGAACACAACAAAAAAATTCATTTATAGTAACATTACAATAGATTCAAAGCGAAAGATTACAGGCTCTTGGAAGGCGAACAGCGAGAAGCCGATGTGAAAATAAAATGAAACAAAATCCGCTTCTAAGCTATATGACAGAAGAAATTATTCATAGTATGGGACCATATAAACGACTCAATAATTTTCCCAGCATTTTCGCTATGAAAATACATTTTTGTTTTCCGAGGAAACACTCAACGAATGAATCTGCAGTTAGATCAAGTTACTATACTGCTTTTGAGCTCGCAAAAGGTTGCGCGGTTTCACTGATTTTCGGGTTATGTTGATAGTGTGGAAACTCGGCTACAGGTAGAACTTATACACAAACAGTGTGACGTCTGCGTGATTATTTTCTTAGAAAATTTGGTCTCGTAGACTTCTGTTTCCTCTATGTAAATTTTCACTTCTTTACAGGTCTGCAGCTACGATTATGTCGATTTTTACTCTTTCATTTACATGCTGCCTTTTCACGCAGTGAAGAAGACGAAATCCACCCACAGAAGCTCGCTGGTAGACTTCCTCTTAAAAACTAGTCTTCTAATTAGCATTACTCGAAAAGTGTTACCAGACATTGCTCCCTTAGCGAAAATCAAAATAAGTGATATTCATTAACATTCTTTGTTTTTATGTTTAACGTTTAAATAAAATGGTAACTAAATATAAATCTTTCAATTTAAATTTCGGCCTCAAATTGCAGTCATCATAAGGCTACAAATACCACGTTTCTTACATACCTGTCCTCAGTTCTCTGCATCACCAAAATATTAGGAAATGTTGACTTTCATTGTCTGTTCTCATTACGTCCAATTTTATATTCAGTTCTCATTAATACAACAGTCTTAAAAATAAGTTTGCCACGAAACGCGTTAACGAGCCACCCTGGAACGATACATGGTTGTTCACTCTGTGGTGTGAGCGCGAGCCAACTCCGTCACCTTACCAACCTCACTATGGATGCAGACCAGTGGCCACTACTGCCTCTCTGCCACAAGGAAGCCCTGTTAAAGGCCCTACACATAGGTTGGCTAAACTGTCCTTAACATTCAAGGTAACCTCCTGGCAACTAAGAAAACCCGAAGTGCCAGCTGCAGACAAACCACACATTCATACTAGGTACCGACAGTGGGGACAGGAAACATATGACATGAACACATGATAGTGGTTTACACAGATACCTACAGAACTTGGTTATGTATTTGAAACTCAAGAGGACGTTCTCCTTTGGCGTTGAAATGACACTGTAATATCACGCACACTTTCGTCCATCTTTCTCTTCAGGTATAGTCGTACAGAACATTTGAGGCGTTAAGAATTGCAGCAAAATCGAAGTTTGCTTTCCAAGATCAATGGAACGGCTCACACGGAGAATTTATATTCAATGAACAAGACAGCAATAAAGAAATAGACAACAGAGAAAATGATTCAGAGGACAGTGAAAGTGAAGGTGGAGAAACGACTTTGCCCCAGGGTATGAATGTGGACGTTTTAATGCAGGAAGATATAGTAACCACATGGGTGGATGATGATAGCGAAATTTACTTTTCTGATGGTTTTGTGATATAACCTGAGAAACTGCCATTGTTCTATAACGTCTTTTCTCCTCCTGTAGTTGCTCCTCTGCATTTTATACGTTCTTGCCTGTTTGGGCGATGGCTGCAACACTTCCTATCAATGGCCCAATTGCTGACAATTCGGTTAGAAATAGATTAATTCCACCTGAGGTCTTAGGGATCGACAGAACTCTAGACCTTCTAAAACATCTTCTCCTTACAAGTTTCCGCTTGAATTGGCTTCCAGTCACTGTCACCTCTGATTGGATGTAATTTTGTTAACAACCCAAGTTTTTTGTTTCCTTATCGCACAACGAGCTACATTCATAATTTGTTGAAAATTTATCCCACCACCAAGTTCAAGTTGGGCAGGCGTCGCTTTATCAGCTGTGAATGTAACAGTTCGTTGTCCTATGCCTATGTCTCTTTTCCTGTGTATCTTCTGGTCTTTAATCACTAAAATTCTATCTGCAACGTGACGTTCTGCCAAATCCTGATTTTCAACAGTCTAAATTGTGATCCTGGCAGGCCTGGTCCAGTATATTACTCCTATTTCACCATGAGCTAGGTATTTTTCCATCTTGGTTCCAGGTCCACAGACTTTGTATCAAGGGCTTTGCAATTCAACTGGTAACTCATCGAGAATACCACCACCACCACCATCACCACCACTGTTGACAGGTTTCCTACGGCTCATGTCACATTATTGCACGGTTTGAGGTTTATGTGTCCTATTTACACTCCTGGAAATTGAAATAAGAACACCGTGAATTCATTGTCCCAGCAAGGGGAAACGTTATTGACACATTCCTGGGGTCAGATACATCACATGATCACACTGACAGAACCACAGCCACATAGACACAGGCAACAGAGCATGCACAATGTCGGCACTAGTACAGTGTATATCCACCTTTCGCAGCAATGCAGGCTGCTATTCTCCAATGGACACGATCGTAGAGATGCTGGATGTAGTCCTGTGGAACGGCTTGCCATTTCCACCTGGCGCCTCAGTTGGACCAGCGTTCGTGCTGGACGTGCAGACCGCGTGAGACGACGCTTCATCCAGTCCCAAACATGCTCAATGGGGGACAGATCCGGAGATCTTGCTGGCCAGGGTAGTTGACTTACACCTTCTAGAGCACGTTGGGTGGCACGGGATACATGCGGACGTGCATTGTCCTGTTGGAACAGCAAGTTCCCTTGCCGGTCTAGGAATGGTAGAACAATGGGTTCGATGATGGTTTGGATGTACCGTGCACTATTCAGTGTCCCCTCGACGATCACCAGAGGTGTACAGCCAGTGTAGGAGATCGCTCCCCACACCATGATGCCGGGTGTTGGCCCTGTGTGCCTCGGTCGTATGCAGTCCTGATTGTGGCGCTCACCTGCACGGCGCCAAACACGCATACGACCATCATTGGCACCAAGGCAGAGGCGACTCTCATCGCTGAAGACGACACGTCTCCATTCGTCCCTCCATTCACGCCTGTCGCGACACCACTGGAGGCGGGCTGCACGATGTTGGGGCGTGAGCGGAAGAAGGCCTAACGGTGTGCGGGACCGTAGCCCAGCTTCATGGAGACGGTTGCGAATGGTCCACGCCGATACCCCAGGAGCAACAGTGTCCCTAATTTTCTGGGAAGTAGCGGTGCGCTCCCCTACGGCACTGCGTAGGATCCTACGGTCTTGGCTTGCATCCGTGCGCCGCTGCGGTCCGGTCCCAGGTCGACGGGCACGTGCACCTTCCGCCGACCACTGGCGACAACATCGATGTACTGTGGAGACCTCACGCCCCACGTGTTGAGCAATTCGGCGGTACGTCCACCCGGCCTCCAGCATGCCCACTATACGCCCTCGCTCAAAGTCCGTCAACTGGACATACGGTTCACGTCCACGCTGTCGCGGCATGCTACCAGTGTTAAAGACTGCGATGGAGCTCCGTATGCCACGGCAAACTGGCTGACACTGCCGGCGGCGGTGCACAAATGCTGCGCAGCTAGCGCCATTCGACGGCCAACACCGCGGTTCCTGATGTGCCCGCTGTGCCGTGTGTGTGATCATTGCTTGTACAGCCCTCTCGCAGTGTCCGGAGCAAGTATGGTGGGTCTGACACACCGGTGTCAATGTGTTCTTTTTTCCATTTCCAGGA
Source organism: Schistocerca gregaria (assembly GCF_023897955.1). Lineage (NCBI taxonomy): Eukaryota > Metazoa > Arthropoda > Insecta > Orthoptera > Acrididae > Schistocerca > Schistocerca gregaria. Next base: position 637,968,889 of record NC_064931.1, read on the forward strand.
GTGTATATAGCAAATCGTGAACCTTCGCCCAGCTGTTGTGCTTTGATGGAAAGCCGAGCCTCGACGTCTTATGACACTCTCTATGAGAAACACGTCTAGTTCAGAGCTTTTCTGTTATCCCTGTGTTAAAACACTTCTGACAATTTCTTCAGTTTCACTGTTCTTTAGTATGTAAGTTCTTGGGTTTGTACGTAGCACTTTGAAAACTAAATATCTCCGTTGACCAGATAAGCAAGTAAGACTTCTCATACGACTTTTTGTACACTGAGATGAGAAAAGTCATGGGATGCATCCTAATGTCGTGTCAAACCTCCTTTTTCCCAGCATAGTCCAGCAGCTCGACGTGGCATGCACTCAACAAGTCGCAGGAAATCCCCTGCGGAAATACGGAGCCATGGTGGCTCTATAGGCGTCCATAATTGTCGACGTAGGATTTTATGAACGAGCTGACCTCTCAATTATGCCCCACATATGTTCGAAGGGATTCATACGGGGCAATCTGGGTGTCCAAATCATTCGCTCGAACTTTCCAGAATGTTCAGAAATGGCACACAGTCACTCATAAAAATTCCATCGTTGTTTGGGAACGTGAAATCCATGAATGTTTGCAAATGGTCTCCAGGTAGCCGAACATAGCCATCTCCATACTATGATCCGTTCAGTTGGACCAGAGGACATAGTTCATTCCATGTACACACAGATCACAGCATTATGGAGCCACCACCAGCTTGCACTGTCCCTTGTTGACAGCTTGCGTCCATAGCTTCGTGGCGTCTGCGCCAGAGTCGAACCCTACCATCATCTCTTACCAATTGAAATCGGGACTGATCTGATCATGCCACGGTTTTCCGTTTGTCAAAAGTCCAACTGATATGGTCAATCCATATACTGGATACACAATAATCATGATAAATGTCATTGAAAAACTGTTAAGGGGAGATGCAAACTAACTGAGAGCGTGAAGACGCGTGTTATCCTGTTGCAGGATGACCATCTTGTCAGGGTATTTATCGTACAATTCACAAGGGAGCTTCAAAAATGTCTGGATATAACAGGCAGCATTTATGGTTTGTCCAGGTTGAAGAGAATCAGTCAGAATGCAGCCCTGTGCATCCCAGAAGAGAGTGTTCATAACTTTACCAGCAGATGGCACTTTCTTCTTCGATGACGAATCCAAACAGTGCCATTCCGTAGTCTGGCATTTTCTTTCAAACTCATAATGATGAAACTAGCTTTCATCACCTGTCACAATATTCATCAAAAAATCGTAACCTCCATTTCGAAATCTCTGAAGAATGTTTTGGGTGCTGAAGTTTGTGGTCTTTGGTCAATAGACGTGGGACCCTACAGGTATAAACGTTTCGGTAACCGAAGTTTTCAGTCATTTCTTGTACTGATCTATGCCCTAATGCAGATTTGCAGCGATTTTATTCATTATAACACACCTGTCTTCTCTAGTGAGCTCAGCAACTATTTCTCTGTTACACTCCGCATTTAGATGGGAACTGCTATGAGGCTCATCTTGGATACTCGTGTTTCCATCTTTGAAATCTCTACTGCTGGCGCCCATGTAAATACCCCATAGGCTCGTTGAAGTCTGTTTCCCTATTTACTGAGGAATTCAGTGACAGCATGCTGTCGAAACAAAGCATTGATGTTAAGCCATTTTGGAAGTAATGCCCGTGGGCACGTGATAGACACTAATGACTTATAATACGACAACATATGGTGTAAAGTCTTTAGATTATGACCCTGCAGTCGTTTTTGTTGCATTTTTTGGAACTGGAATTTTAACAAACGGTTGCTCATCATGGCTCTTGTTTTGAAGATCACTTACAAAGGGAGGAAATAAACCACTTAAATGAGGGTAGGTGAGAGGTTTACCTTAAAACATCCAAGGATCATCTCAGGAAGACATAGGATTTTTCAACGTAATCTAATGCAAATTAATAGATAAAAATATACAACACACAGCATACATAATATCCTTTATGAGGATAGGACAGGTAGCCTATGAGAATAGGGCAGGTGATCAACCATGACTTTCATTAAGGAACCATCCTGGAATTTTCCTAAGTGATTTAGGAAAACCACAGAAAACCCAAAACAGGGTGGGTTGACAGAATAATTCTATCCTTCCATATATGAAGTTAGTGTCTTAACAGCTGCACTGCCTCATTCTGTTAGTCCCTATTGTATGATGTTCCTTGATTTACACACAATCTGTTTGGGGTATATTGTAACATAAGGCATAGTTTAGTTCTTCATTATAGCACACACTAAGGGCACTGCTGATGATTACTGGACTGTTTCCAGGAACTTGTAATATAAAACATTGTTCTTTCTCCATTTCTACACACACCAATGACACCTGCGGAAGATTCCTGGGCTGTGAAGATGTTGCTGAGTCCCTTGCACCAACTCCAGACTCCATTGCCACACATATTAAACCAGGCTCCTGAGGCCACATGGAAAACTAAGTCAGCACAAATTACTATTATGCATTTTACATCCTGACACACGACTTCCTTGTGAAAGCAATAAACCATCACCATCCACTGAAATGTGAGAATGTGTCGTAGTTATCTTACCTCCTTTCATTACGAATCATTACTCTAAGTCATCTAAGTAATCTTTAATTGTGCCATATGCATTTCTTATGAATAACGTTTTAGCAGCCTTTTGAAACACATGTATTTTAATAAACTTCTCCATTTCCTTTCACAGTTTATTACTTAAGCTCTGACACAAAGTGCTGGTTTGAGTTTTTTGTTGTTTGTGATGGTTAAATGTAAGACCAAACTGGCTCTCGTTCCATGATTCTATGTAGAACTATCAGTGAAGTATTTAGTAATGTCTTCTTTAATATGCAGCACAGATTGGTAGATGTACTCACTTGGTGCAACAAGGACGCCCAATTTTGAAATAGCTCCTTAAATTGAGCCCAACTACTACTTTCAGTTATTATTATTTTCTGCAGTTTAAAAACTGTGTACATGTTTTGCTCCTTCAATTCCCAGAACAGAATCTCGTAACTAAGAATTGAGTGTACATAGCACAGTATGTCATCACAACACATTGCCTGTCGCAAACTGGTGCTGACACTTTAAGAGCATAACATGCTGATGACGTTCTTTTTGCCAATATCTTTGTGTCTTCATTCCTCGTTAGCTGAGAATCAATGTTCTCCCATAAAAGCTTTGTGTTTGTTACACAGTCTATTGATTTATCATCTATGCTTAATGTGACAGAATTGCTTCCCCTCTATGTGCTAAAGTGGATTCCTTTCGCTTTTTTGTATTTTCGGAATTAATCTTTGCCTAATTGTTAGCATCCTTGAGGGATTCAGTTGCTTCCCCTTATAGGAGTTCTGGTATTTTATAAGTGACTGGATGTTGCTGTCGCTAAGAAAGAGAACCTTCTCTCCATATCTTACACCGTCTGGATAGTTGTTGATGTATATTAAGAATGGACCTGGACTTAATAGAGAATGTTTATATCTTTCTTGTATGACAGTTTTAATACTAAAAACTTACCATCAGGAGATGTGTGAATTATCTCCACTTTTTTCAACCTGCGTCCTAAGCAAGACTGAAAACATTCGTTTGCTACCGCTCCTCTTCATAGTATTTCTAGCTTGCTTCATAGTCTTTTATGGTCAAGAGTGTCAATTGCGTTGGACAAACCTGAGTAACTTACTGTAACACAGTCAGTCTTATCAAGAGCTTCAAGTACCACACTCGTGATTTAAAGGCCAATGTAATTCTCACACTTCGGTAAACAAGCTGTGCTTGACTGAAAAGATTGTAACACAGTCAGCCTTATCAAGAGCTTCAAGTACCACACTCGTGATTTCTCTTAAGGCCAATGTACTTCTCATACTTCAGTAAACAAGCTGTGCTTGATTGAAAAGGTTGTATTTACTCACGTAACTCACATGTCTCTCTTCCACGACTGATTCGATTATTTTTGAGAACGAAAACGCTGTTGACACTGACCTGTACTGTTCAATGCTTTCTGCATTACCTTTCTTTAGTAAGGGCACCACTCGTGCATGCTTTAGGTACTCTGGAAAACACCTTACGTAAATGACTCATTTATTATGTTTGCTAATGAGGCTTGTGTGCTGTCTATGCATACCTTTAGAACAGAGACAGGAACCTCATCTTTGCCTGCTGACTTCTTATTTTTTATTGTTGCATTGTCTAACGTAAAGCTCTGTTGTGGGAAACATGATTTTTCTTGCTGTGTAAGTCATTGTGGATACTACATATGTTTTAAGAAAATTTTGCTGCAGTTTCTCTACAATAGCATAGAAATAACCATTTCTAAAATCTGCTAATTCCTGAGGATCTTCTATTATACTTCTTTGATTTGTATATTATTATACTTGTGTCTGACTTTTCCAGTATCTTTTTTTGTAACATCCCACGTTACTTCGTTTCTATTTTCCGTATTATATATTTTTTGTCATTGATTATTTTTTCAGTTAGCCGTACCCTCCGGTATATTTTTATACCTGTGGTAGTACGCTGGTAACTGGAGATGGGTGTAAATCTTTTGCAAGCAACAGAAAAACTTAAGTGTCTCGGATCTGTTTATAATATGCGCAGTCTTCCATCTATTTTCCTTGCTTGCTGCGGGTAGAAATAGCTAGTTTTGGAAACGCCAGCATCTACATTGTTTTCCATACACATTCATCCCACGTTTGATTTGCCAATTCCTTAGAAAAAGTACGTATCTTAGGTTCCGAGAAAATTCTTTTGTAAGCCTGGAGTTTCACAGCATTTACCAGGTCCATATTTAGCTTTATTAAGTGACAGTTATGGTCAAAATGACCAAAATATTTTATAAATACTTTACAATTTTCCTTGTCAAATGGTCTAAAATTGAAGTTGAACTTGTACAAAGACTCGTAGCACTGTTTCCCATTTGGGCCATGTCAAAAGTGCCCAGAATGTTTAGGAATTTATTACTGACTTCACTCTCAATACCTGTGTTAATGTTTATGTCTCCACATATTATTATGTTAATTTTGGGGTCTGACACTCTTTGTAGGACTCCAGGTAATTTTTTGGAAGAGTCCATATTACCACTAGGCGAGCACTAAGAACGCAGAATGATTAACTTCTTACGGATGTGTAGATTTGTTGGTCCAAGGACAGCCAATTTAAAATGTTTAACTACACTACTTGTGGTCAGATCTTATCTGGCATTGAAATTTGTGCCACGCCTGATATACATACATGATATTTCACCCCTTAGGAGAGTTCTACAGCAGCAGCCTGCACATTCAAAAGAGGTTAACACGATATGCTGCAATTCGTTCTCTCTATAGCAGTGCTCTGTAATGCATATTACCATGCTGTTCAAAGACTGTAATTCATTTTTAATGGATTGCACGTTTTGATGAACTGTAGATAACTCCGAACATATTTCCTTGGTGCCTGTGCACTCCAGTGTGGTACATTCTATTTTCTGTGTAAATGACACAGAAATCTCTAAGCTGCTTGAGACATTTCTAAGAGAAGGGAGCCTGTTGTCATGGTTTGTCCTGAAAAAGCCCTAGTTCTCCAACCTATGATTACAGGTCTTTTATCATGGGTGGCCCCACACCCATCCCCTATAATCTCACCAATCAACTCCAACAAATTCTATTTCCAAAACCAGTTGATGTGCAGACCGAGACTAGTGTAGCCACATTTGCTAATGACTGCCACCGGCACGAGCCCACTGTGCATCTAGTCAGCAGATAAAAGCGTCATCTCCAGCTCCACACGGACTTGACACTTAATACTGCCAAGTCGAGGCCGATCGTGCCGCCGGAACTAGTCTACCATGCTCACCTTGGTGCCACCAGTTAAGGAAGCAATTTTTTTTTAGGTCACCACCTATACTGTATGCCCCGACACTATCCAAGCTATCACCTGCCCCACCCACTACCACTAGCATATCATCCTTTGTGAAAGTTTTCATCGACAGCAATGAACACTCGCGCTGCTATGGCACCTGACTTGTCTTTAAGATATAAGTTCCATGCCACAGGTTTCAGCCATCTTTCAGTTCGGGGAATAATTTGAGCACAACAACTTTGCTGGAGGGTGGAAAGTTTAGGAACTTTGTTACGAACACTCCAACAATTTACTGTTAAAATTTTGACAGCTGAAGTGTCTCTACTTTGTACAGTATATGATTTCGCTCCCTACATATCGACTGACGAGTGTTCATCATGGGACTTCAAACTACCGCCTAATCTTAAAAAAACCTACGCACGTTCTACAACTTCTCCACTACCTGAGTAACTGCTCCCTCTGTGTAGTGCACCCCTCACCCATCAAGGGGAGGTCTTCAACTCTCCACCCCATAACAAAGGTCCAGAAGTCTGCAGCCATGATCGTCACAGAATCAGCAGAGCTTCTGTTTGACACCCTCCACTTGTCTCCAAACCAAAGGACCCCAATCGACTCTGGATACAATGCAGTAAGTTGCGAGCTCTGCTTATACGCCATGAGTGAGGCCAGCAGTTTTCACCACTTCTGAGGATATCCTCAGAACCCAAGCGACAGGCTGCTGCAGACACAAGCAACAGCTTGCAGACTAGTGCACCCTCCAGCATAAGCAGCCGCATACAGGGCAATTTCCACATCTCTAATGAGGCAACCTGCAAGACACACTGAGTGGACACTGCAATTCTTTTCATTACTGGACGCTATTTTCCAAACAAGCTCCATAATAGGCCAAACATTGGAGCTCCCGATAACTAACAACCCCCCCATATGTGCTCAGGCCCTGCTGAATTAGCGGCCACCTGTCTACTCACAGACTAAATGGGCCAGACTAGATGGCCTACCTCTACCCTGGCCCTCAGCTTCGAGTGACATTACCTTGTAACTATCCACTACTCACCCTGTAGTGAGTGCGGATCCCCAGCGTTGGATACCCTGGAAGTTGCTTCAATAGCAGACACCATGGGCGAAACAGCCCCCACACCCAGCTGAGGCACCAGCCTTGAGACGGCTTACCATAGCCATAAGTATCTTCAGCTGTTCACGAACTGTGCCCTGCTCCTTCTGTGTCTGCATACAGCACTCACACACCCTATCCGTCATACTACTACTAACTTACACAGGCCAAAAAATAACTGATGGGTAGTTACCACAATTCAAGAATGTCTTCGAAGTTTCATGTCTAACAATTAGCAGCACAGTATTGGCTATGTTATGTAACTGTAGCTGACTTTTTACATAAATATCCATTCTAGGTACAAGATCGAAACAATTGCAACGTCGAAACACGTCTTGCACTGCCTTTTGTGTGCATCTACACTAAATAATCGGCTGAACTTGCATTTTCCGCAAGTCTCAGCCTGTCCCTGGACACACACATTTCTATTGAGTCAGTAATGGCTAAAAGTATTGGCTATAACGTTATTTTTGTAGATCTTGAGGAAAAAAGAGCCAGTATATCAAACACAGTTATGTACCTGTCTGTAGTTTTAATTATTTAAAGAGGGAATCGAGACACTCCTGTACCACTTCTTAGGGCGTATATTTGATCCATTTTGTGTCTTAGGATTCGATTTATAACTACAGGATTTACTCCAGATATAGGAAGATGAAAGATATTGTACAAGTGTACTGTGGGTGCGTCGAAAATGACGTTAGCATGTCCACATGTCGCCCTTGTCAAGTGCGAGCAGCCATAAAAAAGTGATCGAGTAGACTAAAACGCAAGCACAAACAAAAAGTCGTGGAATTAGCTGTCTCATGTTACAATGTCTCCTTTTACCTGATTAGGACCAGTGCCTCCATTAAGAAGATACCCAAACTACACACCAATGAGTCAATACGTTTTCTGTAAGTAATAAGAAACATAACCACCACCTGTCTTTTAAATCCTCACACAGTAAAACGATACCTACATCATAAAAAGTGTCCATGTATCTACTAAACTATAACCCTAGATGTCTTTCTATGTGTGAGATCTCACCAGTTAGAGTATATTACACTGCACCTAACAACTTTATAGAACTACTGAAACAAAGTGACAATGCCAGACATTACCTTACCATGCACTCACTATAATATATGGTGCCAAACTGCAATATTGTTGTACTAAGATGATCTATGGAGCAATCGATAACACAAACTCCACTATAAATATTATACAGAAGTGTTACAATGCTAGACTATATTGAAATGGATTCAACTCTACCGTTGTCCTACAACTTTCCCAAAGACTGGAGATTTGTTCTTATGATTTCGAAACATATACTGTGTTCGAACACTAGGAAGTACGTTAAAAGAAAAAAGTGAGCGAAAACAGTTCTACATGTTAGAAATCACTTCATTCCAGCGTAATGTAACATATTGAGGGTAAAACACAGTGATGCAACCCATACCGTACATTAAATTTCTGTTGGACTTGCGGTTGGCAGAGCCTCCAAACTATGTTTTAGACATTTCAATTAGGAATAAATGACTGTGTGTATTACAATTCTGGTATATGACCTGTGTTGTAGTAAGTATGTTGCTCTATGAACACAATCACATCTGCATGACGATGCACCAATACACGTTATACAGCAGGATCGACAGTCTGTGCAAATTCTTGTTAGAGGTGTAACTGTCAACTTGTAACAGTTAATTTCCGAGACGGATTTTTAAAACCCTTGACTAAATAGGTGACAGGTTTGTTGCAATATGTTACAATAATAATACATAATAATAAATTTATAACCTAGCCCTATAAAATTAAGATACAAAACTGCTTTGGAAGTGATGTGAGGTGACCTGTCCATGCAACTTGTCAGCTCTGCTATTCATCTGCCCAACGTGGTACATATACACATACACACACACACACACACACACACACACACACACACACACACACACACAAACACACACACACAGTTACTGCACAGCTGAAAACTGCAGCTGCCACAAACCAAGCAGACATCTCTGCACTGTAAGAAAAATTATTGTTGTAAGAAAAATTACTCTACAATTCAGCAATAATCAAATCACTAACACCACAGTATTGGGTATTTCCTGCAGCCACTCCGCCTTTATTGTAATTTACCATAATGTAAGCTGATTGCCATGCACAGCCCGACCAGTGAACAGTTACCAAAGTGCAACAAATAAACTATCTGTATAACTGTGCATTAATAGTGTCTAACAGTTAAGACTTAAGTTCTAAAAATAAAAGTTTGACCTTTTTTAGAAACATTCAACGGCAAAATATCAAATTTATCACTTCAAGATTGCTCATTCCTCCATTATTCTTCCATGACCATACTATAGTTGTATTATTACTAATTGCAGTAGCTGTAGGCTATACTCTTAGTTATATATTAGTTATTGCTTATACAAATCGAAACACATTTCATGGACATTTAATTGAAACTATTTGAGCAGCATTATCAACAGTTACCTTCATTTTTATTCTATTACCTTCACTACAATTATTATACTTACTCAACGACTCAATAGATGCAATAATTACAACCAAAACAATTGAATGACAATGATATTCAAGTAATGAATATTGAGATACTATGGCTGAAGGATATGATAGTTACATAACTCAAGAAGAAGCCTTATAAAACGATAGCTTTCGATTATTAGATGTAGATAACCAAACAATTTTAGCTGTAAAGTCCAAGTTCTAACTACAGCTTCAGACTTTCTACATTCATGAGCAGTAAGTGCATCTGAAACTAAGACTGATGCCATACTCAGATGACTAAAAAAAGGAACATTGACAATAAACTCACCATGATTATTCTTTGTTCAATGTTCAGGGGTTTGTTGATCAAATAATAGATATATGCCAACTGTAATTGAAAGAACTTTAGTAGATTTCTTTATGAAATTATTATCTAAGGTAATCTATGGAATCAGTTAAAATACAAAATTAGATTGTCAGTCTACATAACTAAGGACTAAGTAACCCCCGAAACATAGCATGACTGAAAGTAAGTAATGTTCTCTTAAGCAAAAAATAGTAAATTATGTATTTCTGATTGAAAGTTATTGATTGATATCCTTCCAATATCATCATTCATTTGATTTTCTCTGTTCATTATTTTATCTGCTGCCCTAATTCTATTTAATATCAAACAAACTTTTTTCATTTAAAACAAAAGGAGAAAAAGGAACAGCTGAAATAAAGAACTTGACCTACAAATGATAACAAATTTATTCTCAGTATTTGATCCATCAAGTGAAATCTTTAATTTATCATTAAACTGAACTAGAGCATTCCTTGAATTATTATTAATTCCTTCATTATTTTGACTTAAACCATCATAAATTAACATTACTTGGACCAAGTTAAACTTAACCTTACACAATGAGTTTAAAACTGTTACACTTAAAATCATTTGATGGAGCAATTTTCATTTTTGCTCAACTTTATTATAGTACTATTTACCGATTTTACATGACAAATCCCATAATATTTTTACTAGAAGTAGATAACTAGAATTAACATTTGCAGTCATATTAGCTGTATGATTAAGACTTACATTATTCAGGTGAGTTAACCACATCAACCACATACTGACACACCTAGTTCAACGAGGAACACCCAATGCAGTAATATTATTTATAGTTGTAATTGAACCAGTTAGAAATGTAATCTGACCAGGAATATCAGCAATACGACTAGATACAAACGTAATTCCTGGACACTATTAGGAACGACACAACCCTAAATAGCAATAAATTTAATATCACTACTGACTATTGATCAAATATTATTGTCAATTTTAGAATCAGCAGTCACAATAATTCAATCTTATGTCCCTCAGTTTTTCTAGAGATGTATATCAAATTTATGTAAACAACTCACTTAAACGACCTACTTCACCTAGTCAATAATAGACTTTAATCATTAATATGAGTAATCAAATCAGTAGTTCTAGTATCAGGATTAGCCAAATTGTTCCACTTACTTAATATTATTCTTTTTACCATTGGATCTGGAATTACATTACTTACAATAATTCAATGATGGTCAGATGCAGCTCTAGAATGTACATATCAAGGACTACATACAGGATTGTTTTCAATTGAATTATGATGAGGGCTGATCTAATTTATTCCATCAGGAGCTCTATTTATTGTATAATTTTTCTGTCCTTTCATTAGTGGAAGAATAGCACCTACTATTGAATTAAGTATATTATGACCAGTAGTAGAAATTCAGTCTTTTAATCCTATACTAATTCCACTTCTTAATACAACAATTATTCTTGCATTGGGAGTCACTATAACGTAATCACTTCACAGACGTACAGAATTTAACCATACTTAAGCTTTCAGGTTTATTTTTAACAGTATTATTAGAATTATGTTGCACTGTCTTATAACTATATTAATATTGAGAAGTACTTTAACCATTGGCAATCCAGTTTGTGAAGTAACATTTTTAGTTTCCACAGGATTTCATACACTTCATGTAATTATTGTAAGAATTTTCGTAACAACATGCTTATTTCTACATTCAATAAATTACTTCTCACTATGACAGCACTTTGAAATTGAGACTGTGGCATGATACTGACATTCATAAATTTAGTTGGTTTTTCCTATGTACTTCAGTTTACTGATGAGGTGGATAATTGTTTCCCTAGTATAAGTAATACACTTGACTTCCAATTTAAAAAATTTATTATTAATCAGTACCAACAGTCATAGTTTTATCTACAACAATTTTTGCTAATTTTATTGTTCCAATAATTGCTATCATTTTTACAACACTCCTTTCAAAATATTAATCACTGCATTCAGATCAGTTACAAGAAATCACCACAAATACTTTATTCTCTTCGATTTTTCTTAATTGCAATAATATTCTTGCTCTTTGATGTAGAAAACACATTATTTTACTAATTGGAAACAACAATACTATTCTTTTTAGTTCTTTAAGGAGGATTATATGATGAATGAAATTAAGGAACACTACAATGACCAGAATGAAAGGTTGTAAATAAATATAACATTTAGGGTCCACAAAAGAGTCACTGATTTTAATCAATCAACCTTATATTGAATATGAAGCAAATTATAGCACTCTGTATCGACCTCAATGTTTTGTAAAAATATGGTTATTCAATATAAACTGAAATGGAAAAGAAGCATATAAATGTTAGTAATACAACTGACACTCTAAGTTCCAATTCAGGAAATATAAAGTCAATATGAAAGTTGGTAACTTTTTGTATTAGTGGTGAATTTCCATTAACATTTCTAACTTTTCTATAGTTTCAATAAAACATCACATTTTCAATGAAAAACAATAACTTATATTTATAAATAGTACTTCAAAATATTTCCTTGATGTCTTCAGTGACACACACTCAATACAAACTATTTAGGTACTATAAAAATTATATAATTAAAATAAATATTCAAAAAATAAAAGTTAGCACATAGACCTTAAAATTAGAATCTTCGATATAACAAGTTGCATAAATAAACCATTAAAATCCTGACCACCTAATAATTCTACTGAACCAGAATCAAAGAACTTGGATGAATAACAGACTATTTTCAAATATAAATATCGAATAAACTTACAAACATATTCAAAGAAAAGCTATGACTAATATAGAACTAGTAAATACAACAAAAGATAACATATTTAACATAAATAAATTCCAAGAAAAATCAAACTTAGAAATAAAGTAACCCAAACAAGCACCTAAAACAACAGTAATTGTTAGAAAATCTAAATTATAAGGTAAAACAATTACATGAGAAATAGGAAAAGTTAATCAAAATATAGGTGAATCACCAACTACATCTTTGAATAATGAACCAATTATTCCAAAAGAAATGCAATACCCCTATCACTAAAAGAAAACCTTGAATAACAATTAATATGTTTAGATATTAAATACTAAAAAAAATGAAATGATTGACGACTTGCTACAGCAGTGGAATAAAATATTAAAAAACTAAATAATTAATTCTTCTTTAACAAACTATATCAAAGAACCTTTCAAAGAAATTGGATAAAAGGAGGTATACCACATGAAGACAACATAGGAATATTAAAGCAAATGGAAATTAACAGTATAAAACTTGCAATCGAACCTATTGAACTTGCACATAGAAATAATATTGCCTTAAATAATACAGAACTAAAAAATGAAAAAACAAGTACGATAACCTATTGCCAAAATTCTTATTATTAATCGAAGCAGACTGAAGGTGAAAGAGCAATAACGTTTTTTAAATTGATTTCAGAATTAGCTCCTAAGCCCCCATCAATATAGTTTTGCAACCAGTTAATAATAAAGATTACAGTTGTAGATAGAAACAAGGAAAAAACTCAGTGAACAAGCAGAAAACAAATACAAGCCCTAAGACGAAAAATTTCTTGTAATTGATCCATCAAAACAACAATCAAATACGCAGCCCTTAAGCAAAACATGCAAAGGGAATCAATGTAAGATTAAAAGATGATATTCATCTTCTAATCTTACATTGATTATATAAAGTATAAACAGCTCTAAAACAAATTTAAAAATCTATATACAAAATTTAAGAGAAAATCTAGATATAATACTATTTAATAAGCTTAATTCACCTACCAAATATAAAGAAGGAGAAGCAGTCATGCTTGATGATTTAAAAATAAATCATCACAAAGCTATACTAGGTATATGATTAATTTTACAATTATTAGTTATGAATATTTCTCTTCCTGAATGTTCATAATTAATATTCGATAAACAAAATAAATCAGAAGAACATAAACGATGATAAATTGATAAGGAAAGTGAACACCTGCAACCCATCAATTTATAATTATTAATCTACCAATAGCTATTCTGATATCAGCAACAGAGCCACCAGCAAGAATTACTCTACCATAAATAGGACCCTCTACTGTAGTCTTTGCAAGTCCAAGATGAACCGTAACCAAAAAATCCAAAATTGTAAAAGCATAAAACATCATACAATAAGAAACAAAAATCAAACAATAATGGAAAATAGAGATTATTAACAAAATCACAAACCTTAAGTAAAACTAATAACAAAGCTAAGTAGCAACTGAAATAGGAAAATTGTAATAAACACTGGTTGCAAAGGAGCAGGTCGACAATCCCAACCTAAAAACAAAAGTGAATAAAAAATCAAATATAAAAAGAAAGTAATTGCTATATATCAAACTGTAAAACTGACTAAATTAGAATGATACGGAGATAAATGAACTGAAATTCTGGCAGTAATCATCAAAGAACAAATTCCAAAAATTTTCTACACTCACTCCCTAAAAAGGATGTTTTAATAAACTAGCCCCTGAAACGATTAAAATAAGCAAAATGCTGAAATGATTAAAGTTATAACTATATCACTATCAAATGTATTAAATATTAATATTATGAAATTAAATCATCCAGTGTCCTTTAATATTTTTTATTATTCCAAAAAACTTTTTTATTGGTTTACCAATGGGAACATTAAAAGAAAGTTATTGATTACCATACATTTCATTTTTAACCTTCTTGGTGGTACATTAGACTGATTTTTCCCTGTTACAAGAATTGCATCAAAAGAAATATTTCATCAAAATCAATTACTACAATCTTTGCTTTATCAATACGAATTACCATTATATCCATTCCAATTGTTTTTGATATTATTATTATTTATTTAAATCTAGCATTATTAACAGCAGTGAAATTTAATAATTTTCATTGAGGATCTATCAGTAAAATAAGATAATTATACTAATCAATAAATTATTATGATTAAGATTCCCTTTTTTTAATCATTAATAAGTCTTTACTTGACTTAACAACACCAAAGAATGTCACATTTTCATAAAAATTTGTACCATTATTAGGCCTGTGTTTAGTAATTGAAATAGTAGCCAGGTTGTTTTCAGCTGTGCATCACAACATCAATATTGAAATGGTGGTCAGATCTGTAGTTCATATTTGTTGAAACCTAAATAATACTTGAATTATTCAAACATTGCTTGCAAATGGGGCTTTTATATTTTTCTTTTGTGTTTATTTACAAGTATGAGCAGGAATTTATTATGGATCAAATACGTGTATAGACTCATGAATAATTGGAAAAGTAATTTTACTTTTAGTTGTACCAGGTGCATTCATAGGTTATGTTATACCTTGAAGTCAAATATCTTTCTGAGGAGCAGCATTAACTACAAATTTAGTATCAGCAGTTCCAAATGAAGAAAATATTTAGTTTAATGAGGAGGTTCTTCTGCAGATAATGCACTTCAAATAACTTTTTTACACTTCATTTTGTATTACCATTTATTATTGGAGCTATAGCTGCAGCCCATTTCACCATGTTAAATGGAGATACACATAAAATCCAATTCCCCATACTTTACATTCAAGGACTCTGTCACATGTGTATAAATAACACCATTACTAATGGTATTATGCTTACTTAATCATCATCTTTTAGGAGATCAGGTAATTTGTACCAGTGAATTGCTATGCAATTTTACGATCAATTCCATATAAATTGGACGAAGTTAACATTATATTTATCAATTATGATTTTAGAGATCATAAAATTTGTAATAAAACACAACTATTGCGTATTGTTTTGAATTGTAGTAGCTGCTAAATGTTTATTTACATGAATTGAAGATGAACCAGTTGAAGAACCTTATATTATAACATAACAATCTTAACAATCGTTTCTTTTATCTACTTCTTAATTAATGATTGAATAGCAAATATATAAAATAAATTACTGAAGAAATAAATATCAAATGACTATAAATGTAGAACAAACTTAGAATAAACATATGTTTTGAAAACATAAATCTTGAAGTTTAACTTTTCTCTTAATTTTTATTCCTCAAAAAATGACACTACATAAATAAATGAAATGAATAAATCTGTAGATCCATAAAGAACATAAAAAATTAATGGTTAAGGTAACCTCTTTTAAGTCAAATATATTAATTTTCCATATTGGAATTTTGGTAAAGTCTCCCAAACTCCAATAAATCCAAAAGATATAATAGCACGCTTAATGAAAAAGTAAAAGAATAAAAATCACAACCTAAAACAATTAAATCCAATAATATATTTGTAAATACAATTTTAGAGCATTCTCCCCAACAAATAAAGTAAACTGATCGTTATCATATTCTGTATCAAACCCTCAAACTAATTCAGACTCTCTTTCAGGTATATCTAAAGGGTGCAAGTAGTTTCAGCTAAACACGAAGCAATACATGTAAAAAGTAAAGGAAAAGAAATAGTACTAAATCAGCAATAAACCTGATAATTTATGAAACTAAATACATTAGAACTACCAATTAAAATGATTAAAGATGATAAAATCAAAGCTAATCTAATTGTATATGAAATCATATCAGAGACAAATCATAAAGAACCTACTAAAGAATAATTTGAATCTGATGATCAAACAGCAATTATTACAGCATAAAGGGTGATTTTTTCTGCTGTGTGCAAACTGTAGGGATTGATCAATGAGAGTTTATGGAACAAAAAAGGTCTAACGAACTTATTTCTGGAAATCCATGTTTTCCATACTAGAGACCATTTATTCAATCATACTTTGCTACAGGGACTGTGGTCTAACATGTGCTATATCATGCTGCCACAATTACAGTATGTGCTGAAATGGTTTCCATGTGCATCAACACAAGTGTGTACATGCTGTAGCATGTTCTGTCTGACACGTGCATATCAGCCAGGCTGCATTCGAGCTGGCAGGAATATGGTGCTCCATTGTCTCCACCTCTGGAATGGGCTCTGCATACACGACACTTTTGAGATGTCCCCATAACCAGAAGTCGCAAGGGTTGAGATCAAGTGAACGAACAGAACCTCATCTGATACATCAATAGGGAAAATACAATTGAGATCCATCTGGATGTTAATGGCAAAGCGAGCTGGAGCACCATAACGTAACAGCCACATAACCCTTCGAATCATCAATGGCACTTCTTCCAGCAGTGGAGGCAAAGTCACCGGCAAGAAATGCCAATAGTTCCAGCCTGTTAGGCGTCGTGGAAGGAAGACAAGTCCCAAAATGCAGTCTCCAATTATCCCAGCCCACACGTTACAGCTGCACTGATGCTGATGATTGGCTGTCATCATACGATGGGGGTTCTGCATTCAATCCCACAGATTAAGGTTATGAAAGTTGAAGGTACCAGTCCGCATAAAGGTGACATCATCTATGGATAGAATGGATGACACAAATCCTACAGTCATGGTTCCCTTTTGAAGAAACCAATGACAAAATAGCTCCTGATGTGGAAGGCCTGTCGCCAGTAAGCCCTGCTCATACTGTAAGTGATTAGGGTAGTAACAATTGTCATGGAGAATGTTCCACATGGTCATATGGCTTAACCTGTACTGGTGGGCCAGCTGCTTGGTACTGACACGACAGTCGCCTTCCACTATGTTACTCACAATTGCCTTCAAGTCTGGTGTCCCAACATTTCTGGTATGTCCTTCATGATTACCTGCTTCCCAAAACGACCCTGTCTCAGAAAAACGACGAAACACTGTTGCAAACAATGAATATTGTGCTTATTGTTGGCAGTGATAGGTCTCCTGATACAACCTCACAGCCCACCTTGCCCCCCCCCCCCACCCACCCCATTGCCATTTGCCTTTCCCTAAGTATACACCACATTGGCAGTCTCTGGATCCGAATTTGAAATAATTGTGTACTACGCTGTATCATATCCACTACAAGTTGAGTAAGCAAGAGAAGTGAATCGGACACAACATTACCAATGACTATTTTTATAAACCCTTGTCACCAGTTCTGTAAAGACCTCGCCGCTGCTGCTACGGAGGCCGAGATGCCACTGTTATTATGGTAGGCCGAGTTTGTGAGTTCGTGAAACACCGCTAAAACAATTCGTCCCTGCTACTATTACACTGCTATGCCCCAGGGTCAGGAAACAGGACAGGAGAACGAAGGCTCTGAAACACTCCAAGAAATTAGTAACAAAGTAACACAAATGTGTTAAAATGTTTACTTAATCTTTGTGGCTAGTTGAATAAGGAAGTCTGCAACACTGCTTGTAATACAACACAAAAAAGCCCTCAATGGCAAAGTGCTAATAATCGTCTGTTCACTTCTAAGAGTTCACTAAACAATGTTCCTTGTCTAAGTCAGCCCTGGACGATGATCTACTAGTATACCCAAGTGAGCGAGAACTGCTCGTCTGTCTTCCTAGTACACTTCTGTCCATTGTCGTCTGGACAATGGCGGATTGTACTCAGCTGGCAACTGGCGAAGCTGAAGTCGATATCTTCATCCTCAGCGCCTCTGTGGCGCTGGTGGAACTCATGCACATAGTGAGTCACTATGGCCAGCTCGCATCTTTGCGCCTGTGGTGCTTTTGCCCAGACTGAGTCTTGTTCGGACGACACAGCAATTGTGGGAGCAGAGAACAGTGTCACTCTCAAAGAGGAAACTATGCATAGTATAACTGTGGCTGCATGGTGCAGTGCATATTAGACTGCAGTCTCTATAATGAAGCACAGCTGAATAAAGGGTATCTAGCATAGAAACCATGCATTTCTAGACTTAAGTTTTTTTAAACTTTTCTTGTTGCATACCCTCTTATCAATAAATCTCTACAGTTTGTACTTTTTGGAAAAAAATCACCCTTGTATACACCCAATCTAGATCAACATAAAAAATAAAAAACTGTCAGAGAAAGAACATATATAAATTAAAGAAAGAAAAATTACTCAAACAGACAAAGAAACTATTAAATTAAAAACAGAAGGAAAGTAACATAGCAAATAACTTTATACAATAGTAAAAGGCTGCTTCCTGCAAACTAATATAATTCTATCACTAATAGGTTGTAGAACTCCTATGATATCCACTTTATTTGGACGATTTCGAATTATGATGTAACATGAAACCTTCCATTATAGTAAAGTCAAAAAAGCTACACTAATTAAAACACAAATAATAAAAGAATCAAATTTAAAAATACATGTCAATTAATTATGATAAATATAAACAAATTGTAAAATATCAATACTATTTGTAGAAAAACCTACACAAATGAATTCTAAATTCAACGTATTAATCTGTCAAAATAGTAATCAATTAATATTCATCAACAATATAAAAGGTATCTTATCCATACAGTCCTTTCATACTAATGTGGATAAATAAACTTAGGATAGAAAACAACCTGGCTCACACCAGTCTGAACTCAGATCATGTAATAATTCAAAAGTCGAACAGACCTAATTACAAGGTTCCAGCACACAATTTTTTTCTTAATCCAACACCAATGATGCAGTCTGATTTCCTGATATGAGGTCCCAAAAACAGTGACACTGTTATCCCTAAGGTAACTAACCTTATGACCATGAATGACAATCATATAAACATGAAGTAATGAGTTGATAATGAAGAGTTTAGCTATTCATGATGTCATCCCAACAAAACATTATGACTAAATATAGAAAGACTAATAAAAAACTATATAAAAATAAAATGTTAATCTCTATAGGGTCCCCCAGCACTAACGAGAAATTTAAGCCTTTTCACTTGAAAGTTAAATTAAAAAATGTATAAATAGATAGTTGATTTCTTATAAAAAATTCATTCCAGCCATTAATTAAGTGACTGGTGAGTATGCTACCTTTCCACACTCAAAATACTACAGCTCTTCAAAATTTTCCTGAATGAGCCAGTGATACCTGTAAATATTATTGAGAGGACATGTTTTTCATAAACAGGTTGAAATCAATTTTCCATAGATCCTTAAGATAAATTAACAAGAACAATTAATAAAAAACAAAATTAATATTCTAATTCCATCATTATTACAAAGAATATAAAATTAAATCGAACATCTTAATAAAAAACCTAAAATATTTGTAACATCAAATTTCAAAATAATGAACTAAAACATAATCTTAAAGATTAGTGGTTTAAAACCTACTGCCATATTCTAAAATAAACAAATTATGTGTTAGGAACTTTAAAGCTTATCATCAATAGAATAAAAATGTCGAAATTTAGATCTAAATAACTAACCAAAAACAAATTAATAATAAAAAATAATTTTTTCTTAAAGAACTAGAAATCTTAGGAAACAATTAGGATTTCATCTCTACAAATAATGCAGCAATAATTATGTCATTTTCACTATAAGTTATTTGTAAATCAATCTATATTGAGATAAGTAGATAAATACTAAAATTTTGAGGAACCTTATACAAAAGGTAAAACAATTATATTTACTTATATAAAATTAAATTAATATTTCATAAACCACTTACATTACCAGTAAACTTCAACATACAAAATCAGTTCTATAAAATATGCTAAGGTAATATAAATGCAATAAAATCTGTTGGAATAAACAAACATTTAATATACCATAATTAATAATCAAGATAACATGATCTGCTCAGAAAAATTTTCAGTGAAAGTGAAATATTTTATTAATCAATTATATTTTGAACTACTTCCTACATACACTTTCCAGTACATCTATGAGGTTACAACTTACCTAAACTGAATCTACCTTATCAAAAATTTTTGTAAAAACACAGCTACTCTATACCACTAAACATTTTGTTAGGGTGAAGGTTAGGGGTAATATAGTGACAATCTGGTAAAGTGTCTACTTCTGACAGCTACAGTCTACAGGATGTAGTCCTGTAACTGTCAACTGTATCACTTTTCTTTTCAACTGGCAAGAAGTGGGTAGTATTGGTTGTACAGTTGGCAGATTTCTGTGATATTAAATCTAGATATAGGTGAAATTAGCAATACATTTGAGGATTTGATAGGACGCAAAAATCCAGGAATTGAGAGTACTGGTTGTAGAGGGGCGTGCTGAAAAGTAATGCATCCTAATTCTTTATGCAAAAACTCTTAAAGCTTTTTAAATAAACAAATGTTATTAAAATTCTGCACCATTTTCTTTGTGTATATATATCTGCCGACCTCTGCTGCTAGAGCCCTCTGAAGTGCAGCATGTACAATGTTGATGTGTAATTACATCAATGCATGAGAAACAGCATGCTGTAATCAAGTGTCGAATTCGAACCTCTGCACCCATACATGGACCACCCACTCCTGCAGCATGGCATATACCAGCACGTTTACACATACAATGTTATCAGTTGTAGCATTGGAGCATCGAACTAATACTTCATAAAGGGCTCTTAGTAGTAGAGTGACAGGGCAATGAGCACAACTTATTAGTGTGGGGCTGCCTAGATCAGAGGCAACCATACATTCAGGGGCAAACCTACTGTTTCCTTTTGACTGACAGGTTCTTAACCTTTTGTTCTGGATTATGACACTCTGGAGATAATCCATCCTTCTGAGAAACTTTTGCCATACCTTCCACCTCCCCCTCCTCCTCCTCCAACCCTCAGGGAACTGCCCTCGCTGACACAGGTACACCTTTAATATTAAATTAATTGACTAATTAATTAAATGGAACAATTAACTAACCCCTCCACCTCTTGGAACCCGCCAGGCTCCCCTCCCCTCCCTCACCTGGAAATTGGCGTGAAAAAACCTATTTGATTGGCTATCTGGCGGGAAATCGACTGAAGTATGCAGTATTGTTTAAACAATTTCTAGTAGACAAGTAAATATTTCAAATATTGTTTATTTAAACAATGTATAGGATACAAGGTGATATATAGAATGTAGTTTAATTATACATTTACAGAATTTGTCTGTAAACTGTCTTCAGTGACAGGTATACTGTTTACTTAAACATTTTGGGAGTGACCAGGTAGTAGGGAATATTGAAACAATTGTGCCACTTTTCTTCATTTTGATCACTCACAGAATACCATCTACATAACTCATCACATGTAACTAATGTTTAAAAATCTTTTTATTGCAAAGCATGTACTGGCCACCGTCCACCACCCACCAGCCTGCACACAACACTGGCTCAAGTCACTACAACAGCCGCCAGACTGCACTAATTACCTAACAAAATCTTCAGGTGGCAGCAGCCCTTTGATATTTGATTCAGCTAACCAGAGGGCACCATCGTGAAGGATTTCTCATGCAGCTGTGAGCAAGAACCAACTAGCCAGCCAACCGGAACTTTTCTTTGTATCCACCGCCCATGAGAACCTTAAGCCAAAAATGGGCAATTGTTCCAGCCACAGGCTACCCACGCCACGCGCCCCTCACGCCAAATGGTCATCTGCATATGTGGCGATCCTATAAAATATACAGATTTTGCTCCATTAGAGCAGGTAGCAATGGATAAAAATCGCTTGGACAGACCAGTGAAAAGTTTCTTCATGTGTACTGCAGGAGGACCATAACCCACAGGCTGTCAATAGCAACAATGATCTGTGTTATTCTTTCAAAAGGAGTTTGTTACATTGTTTTTCCTGCTGTAACACATCCAAGCATTGCATGGCTACAGCTTTGTGTACATTTTGTTTTTCCACCAGTACTTCAAGGTCAGTGTCAGGTGCTAAACTGACATTGTCACGTTTCAATACACTGCGTCTCACAGAAAGCTGGATATCACCTTGTATAAACCGTGCTGATGCTCTCACAACACAGAGGATGATTGAAATAAAAGACAGAGTTGATATTTCTCATTGACAAAAATGTGGAAAACGTCACAACATACTGAAACTGGAAGGTTTGTGTCATTGTGGAGCATTTCCAAAACAGCTGTCCGATGGTGAGCCGGCCACGGTGGCCTTGCGGTTCTAGGCAAACAGTCCGGAACCGTGCCACTGATACGGTCGCAGGTTCGAATCCTGCCTCGGGCATGGATGTGTGTGATGTCCTTAGGTTAGTTATGTTCAAGTAGGTCTAAGTTCTAGGGGACTGATGACCACAGCAGTTGAGTCCCATAGTGCTCAGAGCCATTTTTTTGTCCGATGGTGATGAATTCTACACTTAATCTCATCTTCCACAGTGACGGGTTACAAATGTGTAGGTGTTTCGATTCAAAGATAGCAAGAGGATTCATACGTTGCATTGCATGTATGTATGCTATCACTGTTTCAGTGCCGGCCGTCCCCAGAAGGTGTTGCCCCCACAAACACTCTCTCATTCTGAAACAAGTGGTGTCAGTCAATCATTATCTGGTAATCAACAGCATACCAGTGGACAGATAGGATGGAAAAGACACCGTCGATGTAATGTAATAAGCACTCACGTTGATAGTGCAACCAATTTGAGTTTTATCACTTTTTCTGTGGTTTCAATACTGACCAATCGCACGGCATTCTCCTTTCCAATTTCCATATCCAGACCACCCCTTCCCTACCTTGGGTGTATCATATTGTACATTTCACATGTACATAGTTCACTATATTGGATGTCCAGTCATGTTTAATCCTCGACCATACACACCAAAGTATATCAAACAGTGTCCTATACCGATGTAGTTATGTTATCTGCATCTTTCTAACATTTTGATCATAGGGCATAATTTACAATTTCGACTGCTCATCTTCCCCAATGTGGATGAGAGTCACATTCTTAGAATAAAGTTGGACACTGTAAGATCTCCCCACATTGTCTTTGACCAACCCCACAACACTGTCACCGATTTAATTTGCAGCTGACTAGAAACAGGAGGGTGCGATATCCACTACATTCCAAGTCTCGTGAAGGAACAGAGCGAGCTGCAGTAGCTGCTGTTCAGTGAAGACTGTTTCACACTAATCTTACTCACAGCTCCCAACTAAGTACACAAGATCTCTCCATGTGCACGATTGTCGAGCAGATTACCACCCCTCATCAACGTACAATAGATGCGAGAGTGTTGTGATGATGTAACAGATGGTAAGAACAAACGTGTGGCTTGGGCATGATGGAACCCCACACAGATACAGTTTAAAACATTTTACGTAAATCGACTGTGCTATCAGTTCTGAAGTATTGTCCCCATGTTTGGTGTCCACACCAAGAAGGTATAGACAAGAGAGAAAGGATCATGGAACGTAAATACATTTCAAGGGCTACATTGTCCTGCACTAAAGCACACTATAATGCTAGAGCAGTGCAGTTATCATCATATTAGTTGTGTGGAATGCAGCAGTGTTAATGTTTCAGTGTAAGAAATATATTTCTGTGCATGACATACATTCTCCCTTAAAGCTTCTCTACAATACTGTAGTGAACTTGAGAAATTATTTTGTGACATCAGATACCGTGAAAATCACCATTCAGGTCGCCCCACGCTGGGCGCCAAAAATGTAGTGAACTATGAATTCTCTCTTCTGTGCTGTCTCCATCACTCCCCTCGATTGTCCCTCTTCGAATTATTTTTCTTTCGGCATTGTCATTAGCAGACGAAATTTTGAATGCAGCCCAATGACATAGCGCGGTTTCATCGCCACGCCTCTTCGTGCGGGGTGGGAACCTCATATCTTGTGTGGGTTGACGTGTGCTTCGTGAATGGGCATCTTTCTTACGATTTCACATTCTTAAGATGTTTTCCTGCATTCTGAGGCTGTAGGGAGAGCAGCTACACAACACTTCTTTATAACTGCTCTCTCTGCATAAGCTCTGGGCTCCATCTCAAAATTTGCCAGCGTCCTTGATTTATAAGGAATGTCCACACTGTGGAGGAAAACATCTTCTTAAGAATGTTGGCTTCTGTCACATGTCTCCCTGCGCAAAACCTCGCGTTTTTTTTACGCTCCTCCCTGTGCCTGTGGGGTGCTCGAATTGTCAGTAAATCCGTGCTTTCTAAGGCAGGTAAAATGACTGCCGCCAGGCTAGAAGAACTCAGATGCTTTCATGCATACATTCTTGGTGTTCCGTCCTAATGACTGCAGATGTCCATCAGTTCTCAGCACGCTCCTCGTTATCAGACAGGCCCTTCGCATTGTGTCCCTCCTTGAGCGAGATGCAGGCGTCCGTCCTGGCTTCCCGCAGTCTCCTTGCAGAATGACTCCAGAGTCCACTCCCCAGGGGCTCACCCCATGTCGTCTGACTTCCTCCTCCTCCTCCTCGGCCATTCGTAGTGTGTTGGCGTAACAGACTACAGTCAGACGTATTACACAGCTCCTTGACATCACAATGAAGCTTCTGATACGGAAGCTTGAAAGTCATGGCAAAATGGCCCATATATGTTCACTTAGCCCGTTGCACACACACTTCAAAAGAAAACACAGTGACAGTTACATTAACACTTTATTCACTGATGTGGGATACTGTGGGGACATTACTTTTCAGTTGTGCTGTAGCATGTCGAACCCAGTCAACCAATTAGATATATGGTTGCCCTTAGTAAATAGGTACAAGATATGTACAGATAAATAAATTTCCTGTTCATTAAGAACACTGTTACATCGAACGTGATGTTAATCTGCATATGTACATTAGACAAGAGATACACAAATAAATGTTCATAACACGTACACGATACATGGGGAACACAAATAACTTTGAACACAATGAACGTGATGATAATGTCACATATGTACATAAGACAAGACATGCACAAATATGTGAAGATCGAAACAAGTACACAGTACATGATAATACAAATAACATTGAACACAGTGAACATGATTATAACGTCACACACTACACAAGATGTATGCAAAATAAACATGTGCTCAAGACGAATACTATATGTACATCTGGACTACACATAGACTTAAGACATGTGAAACAAAAGTGCACTTTACACAGCAGTAATGTTTGAAACAGACTTATTTGTCAGTAATGTCAACATGGAAATTACACAAGACAGAATTAAGGCAAGTGACATAACAGTTGGGTTTAAGTAGCATTGTTCATCAAAGAGCTCTATTACATCGACACAGTATAGATGTCAGTTCAAACATCTGGTGACACAGAACAATAAATTTTCCGATGACACACTTTGTTGAACTGATAGGTATATGATACACAGGATGGGACAGGTAGCACCTTCACATTTTCGTCAACTGAGCACATGTTTTCTTACCTTATAAGATGTACAAAAATAAGATTTATACCGTTTCTTCTTCCATAGAACCCACAATCAATATGTATGAAGTACTCATCATTGACCTTTGTGAGACCTCCTGTGTGTGTGTGTGTGTGTGTGTGTGTGTGTGTGTGTGTGTGTGTGTGTGTGTGTGTGTCTGTAAATTCAATAGTGTTAGCTCTGTGAGCTGTGTCGACGCCTACTACATAGAATGTCAGTAATCTGAAAACAAATCTTTTGTATACCTTACTTTGTACTCGTACATTTGTGATATTTCACTCAACCCTTAAATTCTAACATGCAAAATCATCTTAACATGCTTCAATCAACGTTTCAAGCACTTCTTTGCAAGGGTAAAACATCTTCTTCGCCAACTGCAAGGTACCTTTGGTATGCCCCTATATGCTGCAACAGAAATCTAATCAAATGTTAGTGCATGCCTTGTTTTTACCTTTCACGCTAGAGTCATTACTTTGAACACCTCACATCGTAATACAATAAAACATGGATCCATCGGACTGCAATACAGTTAAATAGATACAACATATAAACAGACATAATCGAATGACATGGAAATGGCAATGCGCATGTGTGAGGTGCATGATAATGTCGCACTATGGGAACTATCATTCAAACAAATGCGAGTAGCTCCTCTCAGCCTTGCGCTGCGCATTGCAACGGAGCATGGAACACAGGCACACACACACCTGCAACTGTCATATCATCTTTCCACATTCACACCAAGTGCCCCATGCTTTAGGTACACATAAAATGACAGGCTGTGGTAAACATAATAAATAAGTACTGATTACTATAACAGGACATCTATTCACAAGATAGGGCCTGCTGTCAACCGAGATGTACAATTTTCTGTACCAGTACTACTGTACAATACTCTACTGGGTAACATATGCTATTAGGTGTTTTTAGCTCCCGTGGCCCAGCCCATCTATGAAAATTTCCTCTTTCTCCCTACATTTTAGTAAATTAACTGTGCCCTTTGTGTCCTCTGCATCCCACGCGATCGGATCTTAGAACAAACTGACCACTTCTTTAGTGGTCCAATCCATGACCACCGCTCTACTCGAGAGTGTGTAATTCCCGATTTAAAAATCGAGCGACAACCCACAGATGACAATTGCATTCACCTGGAAGGTACTTCTTCCGTCGCCTAACGACAACAAGGTCTGTTTTTCTACATTCTTTCTTTACGCTCCTAAAGCGGGAATTAGTGATATTCCTTTTATGGGTATCTCAGCTAATTTACTACCACTTTCTACCAACATTGAGTAAAAAGACGTTGAAAGTGCTGTCATTTCCGACCCAGCATCCAGACATGCTTTCGTCTTAATTCCTTCCACAGTTATTTCAATTAGGAGACACCAATTGTTCGCTTTTTCCGGCAACTCTGTGTCATCACAGTACTGGTCAATGATGTCGTATTGCGCTTGTGATTGCCGGTACAGCACATTTCTTATGTGATGACCCTTCTCTACCGTGGCGTTCCCTGCAATATCTCATTTTCTCTGATCATTCATTTGTGTGTTCTCACGCCCATCTGCCTGAGGTGGGGTCAGAGGTGGTGAACTTGCATTATTCTCATGGTCTCTCCCATAATGCGATGCTTGCACACAGTTCTTGTGGGGTCTTTGGTTTGGCAATTCGTTCCTGCCTTGTTCTCCATGGTGTGGACCATGATGTCTCTTTCGCTCTCTCTTATTTCCCTCTTCTCTCCTTCGTCCGTTATTGCGCCAATTCTGCCTGTCATTGCGGCGGACAAACCCTTACGGCGCCCCATTTTCTGTTCTAATCGCGTGTCCATTTGCTGTCCTTTGCTTCTCCTGCTTTTTGATTTCGTCCAAGGACCTTAAAATATTGAGGAACTGTTCTCTCGACAGTGCCCCGACGAGTGCACGTTGTACACAAGTAGAAAAATATGAGCGCATCGCGCTGCACCATTCCTCATCTGACATTTTGTTATCCAAGTATACCGCCAGAACGACAAGTGAGCAGCGAAGGTTGCCATGGATTGGTGTGACTGTGGCGCATACTGTCCCTGATATAGACTCATCTTTGAACTCGCCTGTGCGGCCAGGTTCCAGTACTTTGCCAAAAACTTAGTGCAGAAATCCTAGAAACAACTGTTCTCGCAAATTGTAACGTCAAACCAGGCAGCCTCCTCGTGATCGAGCGTCTGGCGGCTGCTGACGAACATTTTGTATGACTTTTATTAACATATCGTAATTTGCTGAACCGTAATCGGACTTTAACTTCGTAAACAGTAGGCGTCATACAACTCTGCAAACCTGTATAGTGTTTGTTTTCTTTGGTGTGCCGGGTAGTTGTTTTATCACCTTACAGTTTTTCACCATAGTGTATCGTAGAGAAACTTGCAAGGAGAATGTACGTCATGCGCTGAAAATATATTTCTTACAATGGGATATTGACAGTGTTGCATTCCACACAACTAATATGACGGAAACCACATCGCTCTAGCATTATAATGTGTTTAATAGCGGTACCATGTTACCCTTTGAATGTGTTTATGTTCCATGATAATTTCTCTCTTGCCTATACCTTCTTAGTGTGGACACAAAACACGAGAACAATATTCAAGAATTGACAGCACAGTTGACTTAAGTAAAGTGTTTCAAACGACGTCTGTCTGGCGTTCCACTACACATAAGCCACACGTTTCTTCTTAACTGTCTGTTATATCAAAATAAAAACGTTCAAATTTATGTGAATTCCTAAGGGACCAAAATGCTGAGGTCAGTACTCTCCCACTTCTGGTCAGCTGCAAATTAAATCTGTGACAGTGTTGTGGGGTTGGTCAAAGAGAATGCGGGGAGATCTTTCAGTCTCCTACTTTACCCTAAGAATGTGGGAATACTCTACGAATCCCACCCACATAGGGAAAGATGAACAATTTCAATTGCAAGTTGTGCCCTATGATCAAACTGCTAGAAATACGTAAATAACCTAACTATACCGATATAGGACGCTGTCTGGTATACTTCGGTATATATGTTCGAGAATTAACCATAAATGGACATACTCCATAGTCATCTATCAACATTTGCGATCTAGTATATGGTACAAGCAAAGTAGTGAAGGGATGGCTTAGTGATGATACGCAAATTGGGAAGCATGATGCCATGTCATTGGTCGGCATTGAAACCACGGAAAAAATGGTAAAATTGCTCAGATTGGTCGCACTATCAACTGTGGTGCTTATTACAGTAAATCGACAGTGGCTCATCCATCTTATCCATCCACAGGCGTGCTGTTGATTACCATATAATGATTGACTGACACCACTTGTTTGAGAATGAGAGAATCTTGATGTGGTGTCTAGGAATCCTGCCTACTCAGTTCGCTAGACAAGCAAATAAACAACTAGTATTAATGAGTTTTATTACAACAAGAAAATTACTATACTCAACTTTTGAGATATGTCGCAAGCAAAGGGCGACACAAAAAATAAGCTGGTCTGCAGTGACCACTGATCTCTAACTGACAAAAGCCTGTCCTGAACTGCTACCTAAGTGGCTTACGTTGAAGCTGCTTTCCAAGTGAGCTCCAATAGTCGGGCATGGCGCTTATGCCTTCTTCACCTAAGGGCCGCTGCTCTCACGTTGTCATCCTGGAAGGGGGTCGGTCAGCGTGCGATTGGCTGACTTCTTATCTATCGTTTCCTACTGGCGTGCCGGTGCCTGACTTTAGGCCATAACATTCCCCTCCCTCCCCCCTCCAAAGCGACGGACCATAGTCGTATATTGGGCATGACCAAGGGAGGGGAGGAAGGACTGTGGATGCTCTGATGGGCCAGAAGCTGTGGCTGCAGGGGACGTCAGACCTCCGGTCGTACCTCGCCATCAGGCCTTCGCTCTGGAGGAAACATCCCACGGAAAACGGCCAGATGGGTATGCGTCCGCCTCCTGAGGCCCACAGCAAGATGTAGAAGGTGTCGGCCGCTGCGGCATGGGCGGATCCAGCTTAACCGGTAGGACGAGTGAAGGCGGAGGAGGCGAAGGCTTGTCTCAATGGGGTCGTCCTGCGGTGTCGTGATGACACCCTCTGGCGCCTGCTTTGGTCGCGCTGTTCTCTGGATCCGTGAATATCGGGGGAGGAGATACAGAAGCATCACTGTGCACATGACAGTGGCGAATATGATTGTGATGTCGGCGCTGCAGTCCGTCTGGGTCTGAAATAAGATACATGCATGCGCCAAGTCGACGAAGGATCTCGCCTCACGCCCACCGTCTGCTACCGCTCAAAACCCTGAAAACACATTATCATGTGGAGCGAAGCGGTACTTGCGGCCTTCCTTCGGCGTTGAGTCGGCAGTTGATGGTTGGAATGCTGACACATTATCTGCATATCCAGTAATGCTGGCAACTGACGTATTATGCATGGGGATCATATCAACCTGTACCGCATCAAAAACAGCCTGAAGATGACGCACTGAAGCGTTGACACTGGTAGCGACAAAATAAAATAAAATCATAAGGACCGCTGTATGTTTTTTTAATTGTCACGATAGTTAACGGCCGTCGTTCCAGACCCCTTCTGCTAAAAGGATGGACATAAAAACTTTACACTGGTCTGTCCAAGCGACTTTGATCAGTGGCCACCTGCTCTAATGAAGCAACACCAATGTATTTTATTGGATCCACATATGCTCGATGCCAGTATGCAGATGGTATTTGGTTTTGATATATTAGAAGAGACGGATGCAGTAATATCTTATCGATTTCTCTAAAAGGTGATGTTAGCTGAGTTTTCATAGTTCGTAGGTTCTCTTTGTTGGATGGTACAAAATAACTAGGATAAAGTGGATGATTGGGGGATGGACATGAATGCACCCTGTGGGACGCAGATCTCTTTCAGACTCACTACACGTATATAGTCTGGAGACGCCTCGCAATGCAGCAGCAAAATCCTCATCCTTCTTCCAGTTCCCGTATGATGTGGAGTCTTTCTAATTTTAGCGATAAGAAACACCACTATAACTGCTAATACTATATTTTCTACTACTACGTGTTGCAAGAGAAAGCTTTTGCCAGGCGCTACCCTTAAACATTGTACACAGTTGGCAGAGCTACAACAACACACTGTCTTTTCCACCGATTGGACAAAACACGGTCTTGTCGCATTAACTCTTCTTACCGTCTTTCTCCGTGGGATGCAGAAGGTTTTAGATATAACGCTCTCCAACTTCCGCTCAGTTCTGATTTAAATTGGACCGATCACATGGACCAAGCTTTAGGGAGACTGGGGCATACACTGAAGAAGAGTTACAAGATACAGAGAGATTGTTTACGAAACCATGGTGGAGATTATAGTTATGGATATGGTCTCTGTTCTTTCGGACATGTCTGAAAGAACAGATACCATATCCATAACTATATAGCTCTGGCAATACCGGCCATGACCTTCTTCTTCTGTGCAGATGCACACATATTCTCCGAACTCTTACAGGACTTTGTAAGAATGTCTTCCACGAGTAATAAGTGTGTTGGGGTGGGACACTGCGAATGTAGTGTGTGGACATACAAGGTGAGAATGTGGGTCTCGCAGGAGGGGTGAGCAAGATAGTCCCTGCAGTCGCGCTTCCACTGGGCCCTCGATGGTAGTCGGCACGGTAGCTCAGTGTGTTCAGTCAGAGGGTTAGCTACCCTCTGTAATAAAAAAAAATGAGCAAATGGATCAACGAACAACCTCAACGGGTATCATCGGACGTCCGCCCCGAACGGATTCAACAAAAAATATAGAACAAAATGAAATCTCACAAAAAGAAGATGGCTCACCTAGATAGAGCGTCTACTATGTTAGCAGGAGATCACGGGTTCAAGTGGCGGTCGGGGCACACATTTTCACCTGTGCGCTTTGACGTATATCAACGCCCGTAAGCAGCTGAAGAGATTAATAAAATTCTAATTTCATACTGGGTTTTTGTTGCAAGGGCTCATTAGCAGATAGGTTCGAAAAACGTGACTTGTTTCGAGATATGAGGATGTAATGAATATGATTCACCAGTGGCTGTAATCATTAAAAGACGCCTCTATAGAATCCAATGCAAGTATGTTGTTGAATGGAGAGGCTCGATCGAGATCGCAGACAGCATGTATGCCAGAAAGCGTGACACTATAGAGCTGAAAGCCAGTGTATTGGTCATAGGATTTTGTACATTTCTTGTGAATTCAATCTAGAGTTACATTTTTAAGTGATTCCTCACATATCACTCCATCTACTCCATGTCATCATTCCCTGTCAACCGCTATCCTCCCTCGCCTATAACTCTATGGATATATAGCAGAGCCTCTGTTACACTGTGTGCATGGTACACTATGTGACCAAAAGTATATAGACACCCCCCAAAACATACGTTTCCTACTGCCAGGTGCTCCATATCAGCGACCTCAGTAGTCATTAGGCATCATGAGAGAGCAGAGTAGGGCGCTCTGTGGAACTCACGGACTTCGAGCGTGGTCAGGTGACTCAGTGTCACTTGTGTCATACGTCTGTATGCGAGATTTCTGCACTCCTAAACATACCTAGGTCCACTGTTTCCAATGTGATAGTGAAGTGTAAACGTGAAGGGACACATACAGCACAAAAGCATATAGGATGACCTCGTCTGTTGACTGACAAAGACCGCCGACAGTTGAAGAGGGTCGTAATGTGTAATAGACAAATATCTATCCAGACCATCACACATGAATTCCACACTGCATCAGGATCCACTGCAAGTACAATGACAGTTAGGTGGGAGGTTATAAAACTTGGATTTCATGGCCGAGCGGCTGCTCATAAGCCACACATAACTCCAGTAAATCCCTAATGACGCCTCAGTTGGTTTAAGGAGCGTAAACATTGGACGATTGAACAGTGGAAAAATGTTGTGTTGAGTGACGAATCATGTCACAAAGTGGCAATCCGATGGCGGGGAGTGGGTATGGCGAATGCCTAGCGAAAGTCATCTTCCAGCATGTGTAGTGCCAAAAGTATAATTCGGAGGTGGTGGTGTGATGGTGTGGTCGTGTTTTTCTTCGAGGGAACTTTCACCCCTTGTTGTTTTGCGTGGCTCTATCACTGCCCAGGCCTACACTGATGTTTTAAGCAGCTTCTTGCTTCCCACTGTTGAAGAGCAATTCGGGGATGGCGATTGCATGTATCAGTACGATCGTACTCGTGTTCGTAATGCACAGCTTGTGACGAAGTGGTTACATAACAATAACATCCCTGTAATGGTCTGGCCTGCAGACTCCTGACCTGAATCCTACAGGAATTCCTCAGGTATCAAATATCGAAGGATTGCCGTCACCTCAAGCTTTTGTTCATGGATTAATGCAGTCAATCAGCTGCTGTGGCGGCACAAGCCAGTGCTGAGTGTGGGCCACTGGATGGCAGATGGCGGACGGTGTGTACATTGTGACTGAAAAATTTTGAACAGTTTAATTACGTGTGAAGATTCCTTGCGCGATCGAAATAAAAAGAGTGCTGTAGTTGTTTAAATATTTCATACTGCAATGTCATCCTCAAAATGTCCAAATAAACAGTAATCAATACACTGCAGACACATTCCCAACAAATTCTTTAAATAACTAAATAAATAAACGATATTCCAGACACTGCCTTCTATCCCAAAAATCGTTTATGTGGGGAGGGCGGGTTAGGACGTCAAACGGGCCAACTTAGAGCAGGAGAGGCACTACAGGACATTTTAATTTCCACTGTCTATACTTTTACAAATAAATTCATCAAACTTTGTCATCATGACCAAGAATGATACAGGATTCACACTTATACCAGTGGAAGATCAAAAATATTACAAAATTATTTTTTACATGTGAAATTCATCATTGTTTCACTTACTATTGGCTGCATTTGTTTGCTATAGGTACGCTTTTCTTCATAAGTAAGAGAGATTCTTGGCTGAATTTTGAGCAGTATACAAATCATACTTACAGGTGTATGAAACACTAGAATTTTTCAAATCTATTAAAAACTGTGATAAAAATTCATATAATTAACTATGAAATTTTAGGTTTTTCTAAACATGAAGCTTAAAATGTAGCAGCTCATTCATATATACATAAATTAAATAAATTCTAGAGTTCCATTCACCTGCAAGTATGGTTTGTAAGCTGTGCAAAATTCATCAAAGAATCTCTCTTACTTATGAAGAAAGGTGTAACTATAGCAACAAATGAAGCCAATAGTAAGTGAAAAAAATACGAAGTTTCACATGTAAAAAATATTTTGTCATGTTTTTGAACTTCCACTGTTACGAGTGTGAATCCTGAATCCTTCCTGGTCATGTTGACAAAGATTTATGAATTTATTTCTAAAATTATAGACAGTGGAAATTAAAATGCCGTCTGGTACCTCTTCAGTTCCAAGTCGGCCAGTTTGATGCACTACCCCACTTAAATAAATAATATTCCACACATTTTCTTCTCTACCAGAAACTGTTTAAACTGTATTCCATACAGTGAAACGGAAATCCTGCCGAATTGTTTAAATATACAAATAAAGAGAGATACATTTAGTAGATTCTGGACCACTTAACCAATTTTACGATTTCTAAGTAATTTAACTGATTTTTTAAAAACACAGTATATTTAATTAACTAAACCGATTTTTGAGCATTAACAACAAAAGTTCATTTTTTAAAAACAGATAGTGAAAGTAAGTAAATAATTAAAACGTATTAAATAATAAAAATGCTTTATTTTAAAAATTTAGATTGTGAAGGTAAGTAAACAATAAATTAATAACATTTATTAGTTAATATAAATACATGGTTTTAAAAATTTAGATTGTGTAAGTAAGTAAATAATTAAAATGTATTAGTTAAAGAATCATATTGCCAAGGTAAATAAATAATTAAATAATTAAAATGTATTAGTAATTATAAATACATTATTTCAAAAATCTCAATGTGAAGGGATGTAAATTAATTAATATGTATTAGTTATACAAATATATTATTTTAAAAAATTATATTATTTTAAAAAATCAATTTGTGAACTCTATATCAAGAAATTCATTATTTATACTTTTAAATTTTTCATTCCTTTATATTTCATTTTCATTTGTCCTTATTTATCTCAAAATGTAAATCATCAGTTAATTTAGAGAATCTATTTGGTAAAATAACTTTAAAATCATTATTAAGTTATAGGCAAAACTTTTCTTCCAATCGAGTATTTAAATGTTTAAGGTTTATAATATTATATAAAATATTTATCACGAACTCATTTTCTTTTCTAATTACTTTAGATATACTTAAATAATTTAGCTTCCTGATTAAAGTAGTTTTCATTTATATAGAAAAAAATTTATTAGTTTTACAAAAATACAGTAATAGTTTTAATTAAAAATATTTTTTTTAAATTATGAACATGAACTTATAGCTAAATGATTCATTGAAAATTATTCTTTTTTATTTTTTAGAAATCTAATGAAATTATTTCTTATAAATGGAGAACCTAAACGAAATGGAAACTTAACTTAAAGAGACTTACGTACTAATCGAGCTATGTGAAGAACAAATTGATTGTCTTCTTAGTTTAAGTAATGAAAATAATAATCAATACATTAATTAAGTTGCAATC
The DNA here is from genome assembly GCF_023897955.1 of Schistocerca gregaria. Lineage (NCBI taxonomy): Eukaryota > Metazoa > Arthropoda > Insecta > Orthoptera > Acrididae > Schistocerca > Schistocerca gregaria. The sequence goes on from NC_064931.1 coordinate 638,004,483, forward strand.
ATATTTTTCATGAAGAATGTATTGGTGCATAGTTTAAAAAATTGTCCACTTTCTAGGTTTATTATTAAAAATAAACAACCAATATCAGTTGACATATTGACAACACTTCACTCTTTACCAGTAACTATAATTAGATGTTTTGATCGATTTTTTGATTCTAAGCCAGTAACTGCACAATATTTTAAACCTTTGTTTGATCGAATTCAACAATTTAGAAATCATCATTATGAATCTGATAATTATTATGATGATGATTATGATGATGTATATTTTTTAAATACTTTACCTGAATAACTGAAAATTATAATTCAAAAAATTATAAAAAATAATAGAAATCTACTTTTTCACAAACCTAATAAATTTGGTATATATAAATGGAGCAAGTTCAATAAGAATCATCTGTGAAATCAAAAGTTTGTAAATATTGTAATAAAGAGAAATCAATTGATAATTTTATTTTAAAAAATAAACAAAAGATGGTTACAGAGCTATATATACAGAAATTATAAATAAATATCTCGTGCAAAATTACAATTAAAATCGAATTCCTTCTGTATGTGGAAAAAGTGTTGCAAAATATTATTTCAAATACAATTTTCGACGAAATCCAAGTGAAGAAATTAAAAAACGACATTAACAATCGATAATGAATTAAAATGTACGTTTACAATATAATGAAGAAGATGTGGCTGAAGAAACATATACATCTAAAAAGCAATGTAAAAGTAGTCAAGAAATAAAATATTTAAATTGCTTTTATATAAATCACTCACATAAGGACAAATGTAATAATAAATGTAAGAAATATACTTTACAATATATTAAGAAAAAGAAAGCTAACGCAGAAGCAACTTGAACTTTATGATTAATTATGTATTAATAAATAATTCTTTCTGGTTAATTAAATAAATACATTAAAAAATTTTCTAAAAACTAATTGCTTGTTAAACTAAACAATAGATTATTTTTTATTGATTATATATTAAATAATAAATCTTATGCATCTATTAAATGAGTGTTATTTTGTTAAAAAAATTTACAAATCTAATGAATTTTTTGTAATAAATAAATGAATTCAATGAAAAGTTCAAGAATTTGTCCAAAAAACATGAAACTACACCATTTTAATAGAAAAAATTATAGTAAAAAATTTAAACAAGGGAAAAGAGATATTTTAGAAAAAATGTCTAATTTGCAAACACAAGGGTCAGAAGGGTCCTTAAATAGAATTTTTGGTTTTCAACTAGCGATTAATACTTTCATGTATTCCACTTCTAACAACAAATAAAACCAAGTGGATTATCAATTAAATAATTTATTTTTTCCACTAAAAGGATTTTCTTCTACTGATTTACCAAAAAATAATAAAAAACAAAAAAGCTTGTATTAATGAAAACATCAATGCTGAAAATTGTTTTTTATGCTATATAAAATAATCTTTGAACCTGTATATGAACATTGTGATAGAATAACAAAATATAAAGACGTCTTAGTCTTGATAAAAACTTGAAAATATTGAAATCCCTGCATTAGTTGATCGTATTCCAAAAATAGAAAATATAATTAATGTATCTATCAATGTTAATTCATTTGATGATGATGATGAAAAATATCAAGTGTATCCATTGAAAATTAGAAACAGTGAAAAGGAAAATGATATAAAGGTACTTTGTTTCAAGGAAGATAATTCAAACTTTTGGTACATAAAATTATTATCTAGCCTTGTATCAAGTAATAGTTAATGGTTCAAATGGCTCTGAGCACTATGGGACTTAACATCTGTGGTCATCAGTCCCCTAGAACTACTTAAACCTAACTAACCTAAGGACATCACACACTCCATGCCCGATGCAGGATTCGAACCTGCGACTGTAGCAGTCCCGAGGTTCAGGACTGATCGCCTCAACCGCTAGACCACTGCGGCCGGCTTGTATCAAGTAGAATCATCAAACATAAAACATGAAAATTTATTTGTGATTTATGTTTAGTACATTTCAATAGTAAAGAAAAATTAGATAATCGCACACCAATTTGTTTAACTAAAAAACCATTAATAATTGAGATGCCAAGTGAAAGAGAATTTGTTTATTTTAGAAATTATCAATATACGCAAAAATTCCATTGGTTATTTATGATGATTTTGCAATGTTACTTTTAAAAATGGACAACTGTGAAACATACCTTGAAAAAATATATACAATAAATGTCAGAAACATGAACCAGGTGAATTTTGTTGTTATATGAAATACATTAATGGAAATTAAAAAGATCCTGTTGTTTATAGAGGACCAAACTGTCATAAAAAATTTATTGAATTTATAAAACAAGAAGTTGAAGAAATTGGAAAAATGTATATTGTAATTGAAGCAATAAAACCGCTTACATGTGAAGAAAATAAAATTAATACTAATTCTAAAGTTTGTACAGTGTGTAAATGTTATTACACAAAAAAGACAAAAATATTCGTCATCATGATCATCTAACTGGAAAATTTATTGCCCCATTATGCAATAATTGAAATGTAAAACTAAAAACACTTTTGTACCTGGTTATGATTCCCATCTTATTGTGAATGTACTAGGTTATGATAATAAGGAAGTAGAATTAATTCCAAATACATTAGTTGTGGTAAACATACAAAAAATTTAAAAATAACGTTTGTTGATGCTTGTAATTTATGGTTTAATCGATTGACATAATTACAACAAATTTCAAGAAAACAAATTACAATATATTAAAAAATATTTTTCTACAGTATTATTTAATTTAGTAATTGGAAAAGGGGTATATCCAGATGATTATTTGGATTTTTGGAAAAAATTGAAGAAACTTAATTATCAATAAAAGAAAATTTTACATGGAATTAAATGATTGTAGTTAACAGATGAAGATCAGGAACACGGAAAATTAGTTTGGGAAAAATTTTATATATCAAATCTTGGGGAATATCATTATTTTTACATTAAAAATGATGTAGTATTGTTAAATGATGTTTTTGAAAGTTTTAGAAACACATGTAACAAAGATATAACCTTGATCCTTCATGATACTTCACAGCTCCAGGTTCATCTTGAGATGCAATATTCAAAATTACTAAAACAAAACTTGAATTGTTACATGATTATGAAATGCTTTTAAAGGTTGAAAACGAATAAGACGAGGAATTTACCAATGTTGTATGAGATATGTAAAAGCATATATTAAATTTTTTAAAATTTTAATAATAAAGGAATATCAAAAGATATAATGTATCTAAGATGCAAATAATTTACATGGTTACAATATGAAACATATTTACCACATGGTGGATTTCAAAGGGATGAACCAAATGATTACAATTGTACAAAAATAAGTGAAATTTCAGACAATTGTGAAAATGGTTATATATTTTAAGTAGATATAGAATATCCAAAGAATTACTTGATTTACATAACTATAATTATGTAGTACATTATAAAAATCTTAAACAATATACATATTTAGGAATCCAACTTACACATATACATAAAGGCTTAAAGTTAAGGAATAATTCTGTATCGAGAATATAAAAAATAGACAAGTTATAAAATTAGTTGCAAAAAGTAAAATGTGTGATACACATGTAACTAAACAAAACTTACAATGTAGAACTATAATTAATGAAAAATCTTGCTATTATTCATATGAATAACACTAAAATTAATTTGATAAACCTATTTATGTTGGGTTAGGTATACTTAATTTATCTAAAGAATTAATGTATGATTTTCACTATAGAGTTATGAAATCTAAATATTGAGAAAAATTTATTTATGTTCTCAAGATACAGATAATTTTATATACTATTAAAAATTGAAGATTCCTATGGAGATATGAAATCAACTGTTGATTATTTAAATACAAGTGAATATCCAACAGATAACAAAGACGTTGTTGGAGAAATAAAAGATGAATGTAATGGAAGAATTGGGTGGTTTTTGAGCAAAAATGTATGTTTATATAGTTGGTGCTAAAAAAGAGAAAAAGTCTGTAGATATTAAAAATGTGCTGATATAAACAAAATAAGTTTAGAAGACAATAAAGATTGTTTGTTTAACAATAAAGCACGATATAGAAAATTTAATTCAATCAAAAGAGAAAATTATAAAATATATTCAATTCCATGGTCTAAAAAAGCATATATATATATATATATAATCTCAAAGCTGGGAAGAGAATGGTATGTGTGGCTGACCCTTTGCAAAGACCAGCAAACAATGTTTTACAACGTACTCCACTGTAGTCTGTGCCAGTCACTCACACAGTTATATGTTGTTGGAAGCAGAAGCGACCAACAACAGCATATTTTAATATCTGATTTGATGTACACACCGTACAGCGAATTACCAGTGTAGACTCGTACTTTTTACATGAGTCAGGCTGTCATTGACGTGCATACATGTACGAGAGTTGAATGAAAAGTAATGCCTCCGCCTTTGTTACTTTGATTTGTATGGGAATATTTTAACTAATCAAACGCAGAAATAATCCTTAGAATGTAATCTTTAATCACCAGTATTCACTTTTCCACATAATCACCAGCCAATTGGATACATTTCTGCCAACAATGAACAAGTTTTCTGAAGCCGTCATGGAAGAAGTCGACACTCTGTTTCCACAACCACAGTCTCACAGTTCTCTCAACATCTTCATCAGAAGCATAATGATGTCCCTGCAGATTGTCTTTCATTATCGGCAACAGATGGAAGTCAGAAGGTGCTAAATCTGGACTGTATGGAGGATGCCGTACGGTGATGAGATTCAGTCTCTGAAGTTCTGCTGTGGTGGCACCTGAAGTTCTGCTGTGGCGGCACGTGAAGTGTATGGTTTGGCATTGTCATGCTGCAGTAAAGTATTTCCCTTTTCCTTTCGGACCCTTATTAGCCGTCGTTTCAGAGTTTACAGCGTTGTGACGTAACGCTCTGAATTTATTGTTGTTCCACGATCAATGAAATCAACATAAATAACACCATCTGCGTCCCAGAACACTGTGGCCATGATTTTTCCAGCTGAGGGCTGCGTCTAGAATTTCTTTTTGTGGGGCGAGTCTTTGTGTCGATATTCCATAGATTGACGTTTCGTCTCTAGGTCGTAATGGTGTAACCACGTTTCGTCTCCTGTCACAATTGAAACGAAAAGGCGTAACCTTCATTCTCGTAATGCGAGAGGAGTTCATGGCAAATTTCAATTCTGTGCGCTTTCACTTCAGGATTTAGCGTCTGGGGTACCCATCGTGCACAGATCTTCCAATAGCCAAACAAAGCAATAATGTGACTCACACGTTCTTGTGAAATGTCGATCGTGCTTGCAATTACTCTCTGAAAGATACGACGATCGTCCTGTATCAATCTGTCGACATTTTCTTGTGAAAATCGGTGGTTGCTATCACAGGATGTCCAACTCTTTGTTTGTTTGTCACGCAGGTCAGATGTTCCCACTTCAACATCTTTAAACTTACTCGCCCATCAATGCAAGAGTTTCGAAGGTGGAGTCATTACTTTTCAGTCAACCCTCGTTTGACATCCACCCCATTCCTTATATTTTCCATTTTTTTTCAAATGTTGCATTGTTCATGAGCTTGAAAAAACCTATTTCAAAATCATTTGATGCTTTAGTTCTCACTTCTAAATTCAGATCAATACATATTTTTGTGGCCAATTAGATTGTTTAAATTTTAGTGCTCTATGTATTTTTCTTACTTTCTTTCCTTGATATAAATGCTGCTGAAGTTCTTATAATAAACTACATAGTTATTTTTGTTATCAAAACAGCGAGTAAATCTTTTTTCTTTAGTACCAGGTACATTTTTAATTTCAGGAGCTAATGGGAAATCTTACTGTTCATTCTGTAAATTTTTTGAATGCTGTAAATCTACTTCAAATATCTATCCATGTGCAGATTTATCAGTAATTTTCATCACATTAAAATTTAATTTATTTTCCCACTCAAAATTTCCATGTGGAAAATACTGACTAATACATCAGCCATCTCCGTTATTTGCTTCTAAATACATTAAATTATTTCAGTTCTTATTTGTGTTTCAAATATTTATTATGTGCTGTTACAGCATTAAAATATACCTCCTCTGATAGCTCTGTCAATCACTAATATCATGATATGATCAGCAGCTAATTGTAATTTAACTTAAGTCATTTTTAACATTCCAGCCCTAGTTAAACCAAGTGCTATTAAAAACCATGATAGATTCAAACTATATGCTTTTATACAAGTTCCTTAAAATTTTCAAAAAGGCTGACAACTATAAAACATCAACTTTGAGGTATAAATCTTCATATTCACCAAAATTTTGTATATTAAATATCATCTGGACTAAATTTATATGCTTACAATCTTCATCACTAATATCACATTAATTTAATCATACTATTTTTCTTTTGATGTAAATATGTATCTTTCCCTGCTATCCAGATAATCACAAAAATTGACACCTTTATCAGTTATTAAAATTGCTACATTTTATGGAAAAAATTTCTACTGTATGGCATTTGACTATTCATTAAATTTGATGAAAATGTAATAAGACTTAAAATCACAAATTTCAATGTATCAATAAATGTCATTTTTAAATTTTCAGTCTTTTTACCCAGGTATTAAGTCTAATTCTCCCTCATGATTCCCAATGTCTTTAATGCAGAAATGAGCATCATATCCTGCGAGATTATGTAAACAAATGTTGCAAATTTTGGACATTGAACTTTGTATATCAGTTAGTACTTAATCAAGCTACATATTTTCCACTTAAGTGATTATGATGATAAATCTTCTTATATTTTCCTGAATAAAGACATCTACATAATAAGGATGCCTTTGATTTAGCATGTACTGATTATTCTTCAGGTATTAATGGTTCCATTTTTTCAATTTCAGAATAAACATTACAATTTTTTTCAACTTCTCTTTTGATACATTCAGCAAATTATTTATGACAGATTGCTATTCTATAAGAAACTAGATTTCCATACTGTTCATTTGTATACTTAATGTAATAACTAAAATCACTTGATTCTTGTTTTTTTCCTTGTATACGATTTTTCTGTGTCTGGTTGACAGTTATCCATCTTTAAAAGCAAACTTTCAAAACCAACATAAATAACAAAAGGAACTGCCACTGTATGTTAAAATTATTAAAACTTGTACAAGAATCTTCATCTGGTAATTCAGCTTCCCATGTTTAATAACTGAACAGTAGGAATGTGACTATGTAATTTTTCTTTCACTTGTAAATCATTATCCACATATCACAAATAAATTTCGCTTCTGTATGTCATCTCAATTGAGCTGAAACTAATCTGCAGAGATTTTCTATCCAACAAGAATGTGTCTATTCATCTTTAAAATATAATAACTTAATATGATTATCCTGTTTACAAATGAATATTTTCAATGTATATATCTACTATTTTTCATTAAATGAATAAACATTAATAAATACATTAACTTCAGTCGTAATTTTAGCAATATCTCTTAGTGTAATGGGAAATTTAAACTGTCAGACCTCTAACCAATATCTCATCCAACATCTTCATATTTTGTAACTATCTCCACTTCTTCTCTGCAAGATATAAAGCGAATTTTATAGAGTACAGAAAGTATTCTTGATCACTACTCATTAACATAAAACAAGCTTTTTTTTTCTTTTTATTTTTTCTAGTAATTCAATGTAATTTGAAACTCCTAGTAGGATATATGTATTGATTGCTAATTGTAATCCAATAATTCAATCTAGACTCAAACCAGATCTGTGACCTAGAAAAACAGACTTTTTTTATACAATTTATTTCTTCACATTTTTGCATTTTTCAAATCTCTTTCATTCATGAGTGTCTAATTATGTGTTTGAAATTTAAATTCCATTGTTTTTCTCAGAATCGTATGATTTCAGTTTACAGTCAGAGAAAAGTGTAAATTTTTGTCAATTCATAATGCATTTTAAATTTTCTTTCACAAGTCTCATAATCTTTGATTTTAAGCAATTAATATAGAAATTTGGGTTAATCGAATTCAGCTAGTTCTCTAAATGTAAACTTTGGAATGTGTTTTCAAATGCTTTATTAATAATGATAATGATCAGTTGACTTTTTCCCAAACACAATAGCAGAAAATGGGAAATTTCTTTCAGTGATTTAGTTTCATCATTTTTAAAAATTTCATCATATCCATTTTCAAAATGAGGTTATTGTTTCCAAATATATTTCTAAATTTTATAACAGTTAATTATAAAAGCAATTAAGTTATCTTTTATCAACTTGCTATATACAGCAAATTTATCTCTCTTACAAAAATTATGAAGCTGGGCATTCATAAAGTGTCTCAGTATTTATTACAAAAAAAATTATTAGAAAAATACAAAACGAGAATTAAGAAATTATTAAAGTCTGTTAAAAATTATAAAATAAAAATTTAATTGAGTTGAAGATAAAGATAAATTTATAGCTGCAATTTTTAAATATTATTTTAAAATACATTTAATTGGGTCCAAATCGACTTTTGTCACCTGTTTCTTATTTCTTGTATATTCGTGAGTAAATATTTTTACATTTGCCTGAATGTTTATCTCTATATGACATATTTTGATAAAAACTCTCTAAATCTTTAATTTCTCTACAATTAATATATTCTTACATCCAGTATGTTGTTCATGACCATCATATTTCGTCGATGATAGTACGTTAGAATGCTAATCACTAAAATTTAGTTTTAAATGATTATTTAAATATTACACGAAATGAATTTTTTCCATATTCACAAAGAATTCGTTGATTATATTCTTTATGCTTCACATACAAACATTTTTTCGTTTTTCCAATAACCTTCTTTTGTACATTTCTGTAAATTAAAAACATTAATTAACTTCTCTGTTTTGCACTCTTCATACTTTTTAGTTTTCATTGCATCACAACACAAAGAATTATATAATAGTGGAATGTTCTAGTTGTTATAATGTGTTTTTAATCAAAGCACTATATAGTTATCATCCCTGGAATGAATGAGAATGATTTAGTAGAATTTACATTAAATAGTGATAAATCAGTTGTACCAGCTCTTCTGAGCTTTTCTGAATTCATTATACATATGAAATGTATTTTCCTTAAAAATGTACCTCTCATAATTTCCTTAATGTAGGGTCAATTCTTGCAGGTAATCCATAAAATTCTCAGCTTATAACTACACATACTTTATATTTAAAATTACATTCCTAGAACCATGTATCAAAAAATCATCAAAGAATAAAGATTTTGTACCTCAATATGTGTTGCCTCAACAATTTAATACATAATTTTGACGTAATCCTATGTAATATAGTAATTTTGGATATCCTGATGCTATGTATGTAATTTTGTCAAATGTATCACATTCTAGACAAATAAAACAACTTTACCACTTGGGTCTTGACAGATAGTAGATATAGTTTGCAGCTTTTGTGGTCAAACTGTTAACCAATTAGTTACTACATGTGGTTAAAAAGCCTTTTCATAATTGAATGTTTGGTTGGTTGGTTTAAAAAGGAGGAAGGAACTAAACTGCTTCGTCATTGGTCCCAATGATTAAAAATCCACAACCATTTCTGATAAAAAAAAACTTAACATTCCACTCATATATAACAAGTGATCAACATTCGCCATTTGACATACTGATTCAAAGCGGTTCATCTGGTGTAAATGATACAACTAGTGTCGTTTTGGGTACAGATGTTTGAGTTGGTTGTGCTGATATTTTATAAAAAACTTTTCAATAGTATCAGTGTTCCATGATAATACAGTTACATTATTGATCCAAAGACATCTGTATGCTGTACACCAAATGGGTGACAGCTCATGTACTAATACTCCAAATATGTTTATATGTTCTTTGGTATATTAATATCAATATCCTGGTACCACATCTGATCTTGATCCGTATGTATTTCTACTGGATTACTTAATATTTGAAAAACGCATGAGCTATCACTTTACCTTTTCCATGTACATTGAATACTTTTATCAGTTTCATAACTACATACCTGTCTTTTTTTGTAATTAAAAATGAGGGTTATTGATGTCAAGATTGAGCTGAATAACAATATATTTACTTCATAAATTAAATACTGCTTCTGTTACTTGTAGTCCTTTCTTATTTGCTCCATTATAATTCCAATTTTTTAATTTTTCATTCCATTTACACATACTTGTACAACAGCATCCAAATGAACCATTATATCACATTTAAGAATATTCATAAAATTTAAGATACACTGTGTGATCAAAACTATCCAGACACTTACTGCCAGATACTTCATGTTAGTGACACCAGTAGTCATTAGATGTTGTGAGAGAGCAGAATGGGGCGCTCGACAGAACTCGCAGATTTCGAAGATGGTCAGGTGATTGGGGATCACTTGTCATATGTCGGTACGTGAGATATCCGCATTCCTAAAACATCCCTAGTTCCACTATTTCTGATGTAATGGTGATGTGGAAACGTGAAGGGACATGTACAACACAAAATCATACATGCCGACTTCGTCTGTTGACTGACAGACACTGCCAACAGTTAAAGAGGGTCGTTTGAATAATAGGCAGACATCTATCCAGACCATCACACAGGAATTCAAAACTGCATCAGGATCCACTGCAAGTATTATGACAGTTAGGTGGGATGTGAGAAAAATTGGATTTCATGGTAGAGTGGCTGCTCATAAGCCGTACATCACGCCGGTAAATGTCGAAAGACGCCTCGCTTCATATAAGGAGCACAAACACTGGACGACTGGACAGTGCAAAAACGTTGCGTGGAGTGACGAATCGCGGTACGTAATGTGGCGATCCGATGACATGGTGTGGATATGGCGAATGCCCAGTGAACATCATCTGCCGGCGTGTGTAGTGCCAACAGTAAAATTCGGAGGTGGTGGTGCTGTGGTGTGATATTGTTTTTTATGGAGGGGACTTGCATCCCTTGTTGTTTTGTGTGGAACTACTTCAGCACAAGCATACATTGATGCTTTAAGCACCCTCTTGCTTCTTACAATTGAAGAGCAATTCGGTGATGGCGACTGTATTTTTCTACACGATTGAGCACCTGTTCATAATACACTGCCAGTGGTGGAGTGGTTACACAACAGTAACATGCCTGTGACGAACTGCCCTGTGGAGAGTCCTGACCTGAATCCTATAGAACATCTGTGGGATGATTTGGAACGCCGACTTTGTGCCAAGCCTCACCAACTGACATCGAAATCTATTCTAAGTACGGCACTCCATGAAGAATGGACTGCCATTCCCCAAGAAACTTTCCAGCACCTGACTGAACGTATGCCAGCGAGAGTGGAAGCTGTCATCAAGGCTAAGGGTTGGTCAACACCATATTAAATTCCAGCACTACCAATGGAGGGCGCCACGAACTTGTAAGTAATTTTTAGCCAGGTGCCTGGATACATTTGATCACATAGTGTATCTTCACTTAACTCAACATTTATTTCCAGATTATATGTTATCTGAAATAACATTAACATTTCTTGGAATACTCCATCAGACTGATTATTTAAATTAGCTAGTATATCCAAGTAACCATAATTATTTAATTACTTTATTGCTTTACTCTTATCATTTACAACTATTATTTTCATGACCCACAACAGTACAAGTGCAACTGAAATAGCAACCTTTTCTAACAAAATGTCTTTCTGTTAAATGGATTTGTTGATAGACAACATCAACAATAAACTTACATACAGTGATAAACACGTATTAGTGTTAATTGATTAAAAATAATCCTAGGTTTAAGGCTAAAGGTATAGCTAAGATACTAGAATAAAAAGTATACTACATATGCTACTATAAAATGTGTAGATAAGGAAGATAAAATTAAATTTAAAAATTTTGCAGGAGTGGCTCGCTATGACCATTCGAATATTGATGTATTAACTGTATTCAACAATGAATCTGAAATACATTCCCTAATTCTATCACCTAAAAACTAAGATGCAATACAGTTTTAAAACTAGGTAACAATAGGTATATTACCATCACCTAAAAAATATAATGATTAAAATTTACATAAAGAAAAAGAACAAATTACATTCGAATTTGAAATTAAGCTAAAACTAGAAGAAGAGCAAAAAGAACAAAAACTTAAAAATTCCAGACTAGAAAAAACTAAAATATTGATCAATGATATAATATACACAGTTACAACATATTTACCTCAAATCTATATCATTTCCTTAAATTTGGTGGTACAACTAAAAAATTAATTACATCAAGATGATCTTACCTACTCGTTGAACACCCAGGTAATAAATATTATTCTTTATATATCAAAGACTGTATGTACTATAAAGCAATCAAAGAAAAATTTAAATCTGCCGTAAGACTAGGAATAGAAGAAGTTACAGAATAAGCAATATGAGATTTGATGCCATTAAATACTATTTAGATCGCTTTGTTGATGATCAAAATAATTTAATGCTGAAGTCATATGAACCAAATAAATATGAATGTAAAAAATAAGTTGTATGACACTCTCCTAACATTGGCAGTACATATTCAACAGTTGTCATCACTTATGAAGGAACAATAAATATCAAGAAGGTGACTATTAATGAAAGTGAATTACTTAATTTCAATGACGAAGATGTAAAACTAACAATAAGAGAATGCTATTAAATATATCATATTGTTGATAAAATAATAGTCAGAGTTTTAGAATAACACTTATATCTTAATAGTTATAAAATAAAGAAAAAGAGACTTACACCTAATTCAACTAAAGAAGTACTTTGGAAAAAAATGAAGAGTGTAGAGTAGTCTACTTCTGGCATAGCAAAGACTGATTTAGCTCTCACTTGTAATATTCATAAATAATACATATGTTATCACCTCCTAACTGAACTAGCACTTCAGACAATTATCAGTCAATTGATTTATGGATGTAGAGATATTATCATCACATTAACAGACAGATAGAAAAAATAAGAGAACAAATTACTATGTTTTGGGACACTATCAATTTGTGTATAAAAATCTTATAAAATAGTTTTATCTTCATTTAAACAACTATTATGTGAATTAGCATATCCTAACCATTTAACATAAAATTTTTCGCCACACTTTCTTATAATTTTTTTACAAGATGTACAGCTGGATAATTTGCTTTTTGCACCTCTTGCTCATGAAAATTTTTTTAATATTCCTGTTTTTCTTTAACTTGGTCTGAAAATGTAAATATTTAATTTCAAAACCTTCTTTTCACCAGTTGCAGTATACCTTTTTCCAAAAATTCCTTTCAATTTGCATATTCCCAGTTTATCTCTTATCTTAAATTTTGGTTTATAATCATTACATATAATTTTATACAGATTTAAGCTAGATTTATTTATATCTTTACATGTCATCTTTATTGTTGAAGGTATTGCATTATTGTGCTCATCAACAAGTTTTATACCTGAATCAATCTACTTCTAATTATCTTGAAGTTTAAATTCTTCACAAATTTTTTCCTTCAATATTCTGTCAAATCTTTTTGTATAAGTTGAGTAATGGTTTAATGCTATATTCTTTCATACGTTCTTGTAAATCTTTATTGTAAAATTGTTTTCACTTATCTATTTGAAGATTTCTTGGGTTTCTTAGCATCAAAATTTTATCCAAATTTTCTGACTCATTTTTACTTGTTTTACCTTTATCTGAAATAACTCAAGAAATTTTGAAACAGTATGAAAACAATTAATAAATATTTATATTTTTTGAAATTCCTTTTATGTTGTTAAAATCAATGTCTACCAAATGTACTTGACATAAATCATCCACACCAAATGAAAAAGCATTACTTTTAAAAAAAATTATCATTGGCTTGTGTCATTCATTAACAATTTCTTCATGAATCTTCACAATTTCTTTAACAACTTTACTTTTTTTAGTATTACAGACTGCAATCCTCAAACTTCCATTTTTAGTTATTGTTCATCAAGGATGATGAGTTTCAATATTTTTTTGCACTTTTGACACCAAATATGATCGTCCTTAAGGATGGTAAATGAAGTTACATCAGTCACTTATAAAGAGTAAATTTCATCAAATAAAATTATTTTTACAACCACTGGTGCAATTTTAATTATATCTTTCAACATTATAGTTAGATAATTTCATTTAAACTTAATCACTGAATGATTACAATTATTTATTTCAAGTAGGTTATCATACACAATTAACATAATATAAAAATAATTAAATTTTTGTTTTCCTTTTTACCGAAGATAATCATTTTTTCAGTGTGACATTATACTCAAATTCATACATTGGTCCGATGTCCTGTCACAAATGAAAATTTAATTATTTGTATTTCATATACAATTCTTTCTGGTACATCAACAAAGTATTTCACAGACTTGTAATTCTCCATTTAGATTACTAATCTCTTCATTAAGATGTGTTATACTGACATTATTATCATTATGAAGCTGATTAATCTTTACAAAAAGATGTACTTTAGTGACATAGTAACTGAATTGTGTTAGAATACTTGCATATTCAGCTTGCAATAGAAGATTGTGTAATTCATTTTCTAAATGTCTTTTGTTAACTACATCTGTTTTATCATCTGGATCACTTACATCTACTAATTTTCTAGCACTAAAATAAATATAACTCTTAGTTACTAGAAAAATGGTACTCAGTTCACTATGTAATTATTTAACTGAATTCTTTATTTTTGATCAAAGTCCTTTTTAATTTAATTATTATTTTTTATTCTCCTAATTTTTTTCACAATGCTTTGCACATTTTCCTTCTCTCCAAATCTCTCCACTGAAACTTTAAGTACACTACTGGAAGTTAGCACACACCTTTAGAGTACTCCAATCCACTCAAGATTAGTCATTGTAACAGTGCACATGGAGTACACAGAATGATTACATTTACATATCAATAACACAGAGGGTTCTTAGGTAACAGGTATTGGTCAATATTTAAACAGCCATATTAGTGTGTGATGTATCTTCCACAGACAGCGATGCAGATACTGACTCTGGAATCCAGTCGATCCCCAGGGAAGCGTCCTGGGACCTCTGCTGTTCCTGATCTATGTAAATGACCTGGGTGACAATCTGAGCAGTTCTCTTAGGTTGTTCACAGATGACACTGTAATTCAGCGTCTAGTAAGGTTATCCGAAGACCAGTATCAGTTGCAAAGCGATTTAGAAAAGATTGCTGTATGGTGTGGCAGGTGGCAGTTGACGCTAAATAACGAAAAGTGTGAGGTGATCCACATGAGTTCCAAAAGAAATCCGTTGGAATTCGATTACTCAATATATATTACAATTCTCAAGGCTGTCAATTCAACTAAGTACTTGGGTGTTAAAATTACGAACAACTTCTGTTGGAAAGAGCACATAGAGAATATTTTGGGGAAGGCGAGCCAAAGGTTGCGGTTCATTGGCAGGACACTTCGAAGATGCAACAAGTCCACTAAAGAGACAGCTTACATACACTACAGTCATTCGTCCTCTGTTAGAATATTGCTGCGCGGTGTGGGATCCTTACCAGGTGGGATTGCCGAAGGACATCAAAAGGGTGCAAAAAAGGGCAGCCCATTTTGTATTATCATGTAATAGGGGAGAGGGGTGTGGCACATATGATACGCGAATTTGGATGGAAGTCATTAAAGCAAAGACGTTTTTCGTCGCGACGAGATCTATTTACGAAATTTCAGTCACCAACTTTTTCTTCTGAATGCGAAAATATTTTGTTGAGCCCAACCTACATAGGTAAGAATGATCATCAAAATAAATTAAGAGAAATCAGAGCTCAAACAGAAAGATTTAGGCGTTCATTTTTTCTGCGCGCTGTTTGGGAGTGGAATGGCAGAGAGATAGTATGATTGTGGTTCGATGAACACTCTGCCAAGTACTTAAATGTGAATGGCAGTGTAGTCATGTAGATGTAGATGCAAATTTCAAACACTGTCCTGGAATATGTTATTCCATGTCTGCTCGACTTGTTCACGTAGTTTGGTATGAGATGTTGATTGATGAGTTGTGCAAGTTATCCTATCACCTCTCACATGAGCTCAAGAATTGGAGACAAATCTGAAGATTGTGCTGGGCATGTAAGTTGCCAAACATCTTGCAGAGCATGTCGAGTTTCACAGGCACTGTGTGGGGGAGCATTATCTGATTCGAACAACACATCAACTTCCTGTTGCAAGAAAGGCAAAACAATGGGTCTAACAATGTTCTGACATGCCGAGTGCTGGTTTGCTTTCCCTCCAGAAACACCAAAGGTGAAACAGAGCAATAGCTTATAGCATCGCAGACCATAAGGGCTGGGATGGGGACAGTATATCTTGGATGAATGCACTCTACGAGACAGTGTTCACCAGATGTACAATATATGCACAAACTATCATCACCTGCAAGCAAGGAAACTTTACTTTCAAGACTGAAACCCATGATCCATCGTTTCATCTTCCAACTGATCCTCTGGCAGCACCAGTTAGCCTATGCATGTCGATGTCGTAGCGTCAGTGAAAGATGGGTTAGAGGTTTGTGTGCCCATTGTCCCACTCTAATAACCAGTTTGTAAGAATTCGTGTTGAGACATCTGGGTACTCAAGTCTTTTTATCTGTCCTGTGATAGGTGTATGATCTGCCACATGGGCCCTAAAAATACGACGATCCTGGCAGGCTTATGCAGTGCACAGGCATCCAGAACTTTATCTACTGGTGTGAAAATGTTCATGCGATCACTGACAACAGCATGATTGCACAATTGATGCATCATGTCCACCGTGTGTGGAAATTTCCCAAAATTATATTCTCACCAGTCAGAAGGCCGCAATGTGACCACTTTCAAACTCGCTTCATTTGTTGTACGAAGCATGAGTGTGTCTCTGCAGTATAGTTGCCTGCTTTCCTCACGTCAGCCTTCTGGCTGTGAGCATTACCTATTAAAGGGTATACACAGATGGCACTCTAGTAAATATGCCATTGTGCTATCTCTTAGTGGACGACATGGAAACCATTATCAGAACATCTACTATCCACCATGTGGCATATGCTGTCATCGGATCGAAATCGGCGTCGTCTTCCCGGTTCACAAAAATTTTTTTCTGGCAGTGTATCACAGAATGTAAACCATCTGACAATTCGTTAACACAGACACATGCAAGAGACCACATATTAAATCACGATAATCTTCTATCTACTCAAAATTGTAATATAGTTCATATTTTGCAAATAATTAACTAATTCTTTTGGTATATTGACATCAAGTGAGTTGAATACAATTTTCGTATTACTTGCTTTGTAGTAACAAATCCAGTGTGTACCAGTATGTTTCAAAGTATTTAAATTAACTAGTCAACATGAAAAACTCCCTTTCATTAGGTAATATGTCACTCATGAAAACCCCACAAAAGTGTTTACTATTAAACTATTTAACTAAATGTTTAGGTTAAAATTTTATAATGGTCCATCATACTTCTTAATCATTTCATCGATTTTCCGTTCGTTTACCTTTCTGCTCTATTGCTAAATTATGACTTTTTTGTTCTGCAAATTCCTTATTATTTTTTGGTTATTATAAAATGATTTAGCTATAGACGCTGCTCCACTGGCTAATGAACAAATACTCCTAATGTTGCTAACAAAGAGGGGTGAAAAACCTCCCTTAAGTTTTGTTAAACCTGCTTCTCCTTTCTTTTTCATTAAATATTCAATAATTTTCTTAATAACAGGTATACCTAATGTTATGAGCAAATTTCCACCTTCTTTCTTATCTCACTTTCTTTTCAGAGCATCAGATGAAAGGAATTGTTCATTATTGAGTTTCATTTCGATTGCCTTAGCTTCAGTTCTGCCACTCAGTAGTACAGAGTAATGGATGCTGAAGGTATTCATTTATATAAACGAAAAAATTATAATTTCCATCCATTATCATCAATTTCAATTCTCATTTATACATTATTCCTGTAACTGCTGTTGCAGCCAAATTTTCTCCAAATGATATATCTTGAGCATACATTCTTATTTTAGGAATTTTTGAAGTTCTATTTGTTTGATGTCTTGGAATCTAAACCTTTATTTTATCTGTATGAAATGTCATGTTGTTACATGCTTCTCTTGACAGATTTTCTGAACCTTTCTTCTAATTTTGTTCCTGTACCACAATAATTATAGCCAGATAGATGCATTTTAAATGTTAAACTATTAATTACATCGTTAACTAATCCTTTTCCATATTTTTCACTTTTCCAATATGTGTACACTAAATAGTTCAAAAAACTAATTAAATAAGCTATACCTTTTGGATTACTAATAACAGTATCAATGAACTTAACAGTTTTGACATCACAAATTCTTCATCATGATAATTCTTATTTACAGCTAATTCTTCACAATGAATTACTGCAAATATATCAGCTAATTCACATAAATCATTCATCCAAACATATTCAGTTAGTTTTTCTGCATAGTTTTTACTGATTCTTAAACTGTTTTCTCTTCATCTGAAGTACCTACACATTATTGTGCCTTCTCTGCTGCTGATTTAAAAAAATAAAATTCAACAACTTCCTTTATTAAAGTATTGTATTTAATATCTCTACTAGATTTGATTTTATTCAAATTGTTATCACAATGCTGCACTCCTGAACCAAATAACATATTTGCATAATTGTGTAAATAAATGGAACCACATTTTGTATTTATATCATTTACATTGTTTATAGTAATATGTTTCTCACTTAAAAGATTCTTCAATTCATCCATCCCTTCATATTTAACTTCACCAATTTCCTTCATATTTAACTTCACCAATTTCTAAATTATAGCCAGCAAACTCTACTGCAAAATTACCAAAATGTTTAAACATACCAAAAGGTATTAACCCAAAAACCTTACCATCTCTGTTGTTAATATATTTCATTATTGTTTCAGTTGCATTTATTTTTTAATT
This sequence comes from Schistocerca gregaria, assembly GCF_023897955.1. Lineage (NCBI taxonomy): Eukaryota > Metazoa > Arthropoda > Insecta > Orthoptera > Acrididae > Schistocerca > Schistocerca gregaria. The sequence goes on from NC_064931.1 coordinate 638,023,454, forward strand.
TTGCTTTCACTTTCTTATTGAATACATCTTCTATATATGAGTCAATGTTTCATCAAAATGTTTAATTGGTGGCATATCTTCAAATTTTTCTAATTAATGATTGTGATAAGGAACCATTTGTCTTGCAGATTCTCTATTTTATTAAATAGCTTTAATGACATAATCACCAAAGCCTTCTATTCCTTGTTTAATCTGTTTGTTAGTATCAGTAATAGACTGTTCCTTTCTTCTTCCATGTTCGAAAAATTCTTGTGGCTCTGCAGCTCCTTTGTGTTTCACTTAGATTGGTTAATATCATTTGAATCGTATTTTGCTAGCATTTAATGAAGATAAATGTTAGTAGTTATTGCATTTCATGTTTAATATTCAAAAAACATGTAATGTTTACACTCTTTGTGTTTAATGTTTGGGTATTTTATAACAATGATCGGTTTTAATTATCTTCACACATTTGTAACAATTAATAAACAGAAGTGTTTTAATTTTATGTTTGTCTAAATAATAACAACTACATCTACCTGGCCCACATTTAGCTTCACTATTAGACCATTGACTAATTAATAATCTTTTTTTGTTCAAATGTTTCATTTTGTTCTAAACAGTCAAGAGCTTCTGATCATTCTGATTTATGTTCACTTAAAAATCGATCAGTATGATTGATGAACAGATTTTTAATATCGTCTAAAAGTCATTAAATTAAAATTAAAAACATTAGTTATATCGTTAGCAAATCTTTAATCTTATTTTGATACTTTCAATAACTAATTTTTGTTCTAATGTCTATCATAAGAAATCAGAAATGATACTCATTCCAACATTTACTACATTTTGCTTTAAAATCATCAAAATTAAAATCACCACCAACAAACTCATGGTAAACATATTAACATTTTTATCATCTTGTGTAAATATATTTAAAAATTTAGATTATCTCTCACTGTTTAGGTACTTTTGAATGTGTTTGAGCTAAATAAGAAAAATCTGTTCCTTTATTCCTACCTCTTGTAAAGTATCTAATTACATCCCAATTTTCAAGAATGAAATTATCAAATACAGTGTCCACCTCCAGTAGTTGAGTGGTCAACATGACAGAATGGCCCGGGTTCGATTCCTAGCGGGATCGGAGATTTTCTTCACTGAGGGACTAGGTGTTGTGTTGTCCTAATCATCATTATTTCATCCCTATCGACATACAGGTCGCCAAAGTGGTGTCAACTCGGAAGACCTGCACCCAGTGAATGGTCTTACCCAACAGGAGGCCCTAGCCACACAACATTTATTTAGCAAATAAACCAACTGAATTATCTTTGCATTCATCCAGTTGTATAATTTCAGTTATTTTCAATAAAAGTAGCAATATTGTAGTTGAATATTTTATACATTTAGTAAAGTCATGATATTTTGATTGATCTGATCCTTTAGAATAAATGTATATTGATTTTATCCCTTTTTAACCATCCTAGGACTAAAATATAATTATCGATCAATCTGGTTTTTCCACATCCACTTCGTCCAATTACTGTACATCGCATTTAATTAGGGAAGAGTTTAGCATATTTATTTTTTAATTCTTCTCTGCAATTCTTATTCCAGACTCTCAAACTGTTTTATTTTAATCAGCAATAATTTGTTAGTAATAAACAAAAAAACTGATACAGTCTGAAGACAGCATCAGCTGTCACTTATTTCCATTAACTGGTAATTCATCAGGTCTTAAGGAAAGGTTGGCAACGGCCTTGTAGAGGATACACTGGTTCCCATCAGATCACCAAAGCTAAGTGCTGTCGGGCGTGGCCATCACTTGGATGGGTGACCGACATGCTCTGATACCATTTTTCGGGGTGCACTCAGCCTCGTGATGCCAATTGAGGAGCTACTCGACCGAATAGCAGCGGCTCCGGTCAGAGAAAACCATCATAACGACCGGGATAGCAGTGTGTTGAGCACACGCCCCTCCAATCGCATCCTCAGACAAGGATGACAAGGCTGTCGGATGGTCCCAATGGGCCACTTGTGGCCTGAAGACAGACTGCTGAAGGGAAGGTTAACTGTACCTATAAGAGATAGTTCTTAAAATGTTGCTCCAGCTGGATTTTATAACACATTTTTCATTTCAAATGTCAAATCAAAAAGCTCCAGGAACACTCTCCTGGGGTTTGAACACTTCCGCTGGCCACCAAACTCCCCAGACATGAACATTATTGAGCATATATGGGATGCCTTGCAACATGTTGTTCATAAGAGATCTCCACCCCCTCATGCTCTTGCGGATTTATGGACAACCCTGCAGGATTCATGGTGTCAGGTCCCTCCAACATTACTACAGACATTAATCGAGTCCATACCACATCGTGCTGCGGCACTTCTGCGTGCTCGCGGAGTCCCAACACGGTATTAGGCAGGTGTACCTGTTTCTTTGGCTCTTCAGTGTAGTTGGCATTGGAATGGTCAGCAAAATAGTATTCTTTTTTACCCTCTGATGGCACTTTCGATCACATTCCTTGTTTCGAAGCTCATGGAATACCAGTTCTGTCATACGTTCATTTTTATGTTTTCTAATTTCATTTTCTTCTTTCTGAAACCGTGGATTTTCTTCCATGCACCAACTTCCCATTTCCCTCATCCTGGTTGCGCTTGTGGACGTCTGTTTTGGCAGATCCGCTATTTCTGTTACAACATAAACGAAACTATACTTATAATTGTGTAGGCTACCGCAGCCAGAGTCAGTCGACGTAAAAGTTTTCTGGGTATGGTACCGCGTCATAATGTAAAAAAATCTACTGCTGCTGGAGAAAAACCAACGTTTCGGCCACGGTTACAGCGGCCTTCTTCTGGGTCTAATGGTGCGTTCTAGCTATGCTGTGTCCTTATATTTTGTTGTTACTGTTCACTGCACATGCCATTACGTCATAACTTCAAAAAGGTAGTTAGTTTCATTGGTCATTTAAGGAAGAAGGAGAGGGAACTTTATTTTAACAGGTTATTGCGGAGGAGGGAGAACTTGACCTCTGTTGTCTATTGGCTCTTGTGTTATGTGCCATGATTGATGGACACCGTCGAATGAGAAGTTGGCTGCTGTTTACCAACTGCTGGACGTCGGCCGTGCGGCGTCAGTTACTGGCCGTTAGTGCTTGTGCCTCGTGTTGACAGTGCGGTCTGTTGGGCTCTGATTGCTGGCAGCCAAGATGGGGCAAGCCTGAGTCCATCCTCTCCATTCATATTCTTAGGGCGTTTAAGTATTTCGATGGCCTCTCTGATTTTGCGTTTCGTCATAATTGGATGTTGGCCAACACACAGACTTCGCTGAATTTTATTTCTTTTCCGCAGTCTTGCTGATGTTGTGCCACTGTGGATTTGTTGTGTTGCCCTAGGCGAAAATAGCGCTCGTGTTCCCGGATACGCGTTGCTATTGGCCTACCAGTCTCGCCGATGTATGCCTCTTCTCATTTGCATTCCACCTCGTAAACGCCTGTATTGTGTAATGCATCCACCTTGTCCTTAGTGGGGCCTAGCACGTCCTGGATCCTACGACCACTATAGAAGACAGGCTGCACCCCAACACGGTGAAGGTGTTTGCCTATTCTGTCAGTAACATTTTTCACATAAGGTAAGCGTACTGTTGGCTACAGTTGGTCTGTTTCTTGCTTATCTTTCTTATTTGTGTTCGTCGACAAGGCCGTGTTTATCGACTTATGGTTGTAGCCATTGGTTAGAAACGTTGTACGTAGCCTTTTCAGCTCACATGTAATGTTTTGAGCATCACTTAGGCGCAGCGCACGGATTGCCAAAGAACGGATGACAGAGTTCTTCTGCGTTGGGTGGTGGTAGGATTGGCGTGCAGATACCTGTCTGTATGTTTAGGTTTGCGATATACTCTGCGCCCCAGTGTGCCCTCCGTTCTCCTGTATACTTCGACGTCTAGAACTGGGATTGCACCATTGTTTTCTACTTCGAGCGTGAACTGTATCTTCCTGTGCATATTGTTCAAATACTCGTGATACTTGTGTAGCTCCGTTTCACCATGGGGCCATATAGCGAACATGTCGTCCACGTATCTGAAGCAGCTACGTGGGCGTAAAGGAGCTGAACCGAGGGCCTTTGCTTCAAAGGCTTCCCGGAATATGTCGTCTGCCAGCGGAGATAGGAGAGACCCCACTGCTACGTCGTCTGTCTGCTCGTAGTATTTTTCTTGCCATTTGAAGTACGTTGAAGTCAGGCACAACTCAACCAGGTCGCATATGTCTGGCGGGACATGCTCCTGAAGGATGCGATTAGTTTCATCTTCTGGCACGTTCGTAAATAGTGATTCCACGTTAAAGCTGACCATGATGTCCATAGGTAAAATTGTTTCCCCCTTTAGGTGTTCTATAAAGTGCGTCGAGTTCTTCACATAAGAGTCTGTCTTGCCAACTAGACGTCTTAGTTTGCAGGCACCAAATTGTAAGTAGGCGAATAGATCCCATTCACTATTGGCCTCAAAGGATAACTTGATGCTGACACAGCCAAGGGTCTTATTCCCAGAATACCAGTCTCTCCTAGACTTTACGGTGTTCCAAAGATACATACGCAAAGTTAGACCCAGACCCAGAAGAAGGCCGCTGCAACCGTGGTCGAAATGTTGGTTTTGCTCCAGCAGCAATAGTTTTCTTTTTTTACATTATAGCGCGGAACCATACCCAGGAAACTTTAATGTCGACAAACTATACTTATGAGCATCGTAAATTGAATTATTTACGTGTGGCTGAAGCTAAATATGAATGGGAAGGAGTAAATTCTCACTCTTTCAGCATTATTTGAGTAAAATTAGTATCCTTTACATACTTTCATATGCATATGGTGTCACATGTGGGACAAAAGCAAAATTAAGATAAGTATGATTGCAAGAACACCTACTTCCACTCCGATCTTAGCAAAGAGGGCAATTATCATGTTAAAACTTTTTGTTCCCTATGGATGCAATTTACATCACAACCACATTACTGTTACGTGCAGGACAACTGGTTTTGCGTAGTTGAACTCAAAATTATAATGTAATAAGTTACAGATAATGTTAATAAAATATGCATGCTGAGTATATCAGTGCTTACTATATTCAGAAATAATGTATCACACCATAGTATTAGATTGTACCACCTGAAGATACACTAATTCCACGTACACAAATCAGCTGATGAGTTGCCATTTTTAACCTAATGCTACCAACAGATAAAATGCAAATTTCCTTAAGTAATATGTAGGACACTGCTGTTAATCTATTTTACTACAGTTTGCAACACTAAAAAAAAATTTTTTATTACACATGTGGTTACTGCTTTTCATGGAATGACTCATTTATGTTTAGCAATGTATGTCTGCTTCTGGCTTTTTAATTTTTTATGGCGCGTAATGGGACAGAAACTTTATGTATGTTGTACTACAGGACAATAGAAATATTTACATAGTTGTCAGTACGTGTAGTACTGCAATGCACCGATTTGTTTCCTTGTTTTATAGCACTTGATTTTGGGATAACGTAGTCCCGAAAAATGTTGTCATAAATATATCTCGTTTGACAACTTCTGCTTAATATTCTCACTACTGATTCATGGGACAGTTGCACAATGCAAGAAACAGTATTTAGGGTTCTCACAAGTTACTGTACATTAATTACAGAGATCTGAAGCGGAATTGGTGGCTCTAAGTGTTGCAGATAATCCTGCAACACAGTAAGGCGACAACAGCAGCCTTGAGTCGTCTTATGGGAAGACAACGAGTGGACCAGGCACTAATCCAAGAACCCTATTTCAAAAAGGTCTCAGAGGAACTGGAGGTAAGTTGATTTATGCTAGAAATCTACAAATCCCTGAATATACTTTTATGTTAAGAATGGAATTTCTTTCATGCTGATAGCTGACTTCTGCTCCCGAGACTTAATGACCATCAGGATGAAACAACTTGAGGAACGAGCATGAGGCAACCTGTATTGGCCTTAGCCTACCTACCTGACGAGGATAGAAATGTTCGTTGCCAGGAAGCGAGACTAGAAGACAGCTGTTCACAGCTAAATGAACACCTGTGGGTTGCTTGTGCTGCATTGCTCACAACCTGCTTCAGGAAAGCAGCTACTCCAGTAGCAGAGGTGAGTATCTACTTAGATACCTGTTGGAGAGCAATTTAGAGATACTGAGTAGGGGTAGGGGTAGGGAACCTACCTTCGTGATTAGAATGGAAGAAGTAATTGACAGAAATTCTGGATCCACTCTAATGGGCAGTTATGTCAAACAGTGTCATGTGGCATTGGAGCCATCCTTATCTGACCACATTTGTTTTAAATTGAAATGGGCGTTAAACATACCATGGCCTGTAGGAATTCTGGTGTTGCACAGCAGAGTACCATTATTGTGCAGGCTTAAGATTTCTATTGAAGTTCCATCAGGAAAGCTTTGAATGGAGGAGGTTCAGCTGAACTCATGTCCCAGTTTTTATGTCAACATGGCGAACCATGTACTCAGAGCCACTGCATCATAGTGGCTTTCAGAGCACAGAACACATTCTGTCGTGCTGCCAATCAGGCTGTGTCAAAGAACCAGAGAGTATGACAGGCTACATTCCAGTGAAACCACGATGCACTGTTCGATGAAGTCCAGCATGCTACCTGTTCACCAACTTCAACGCTGGGGCACCCAAACTATAAGTATACCATAGCCATGGTCTGCTTCTGCTGCTGCCAGTTGCTGGATCGTCGCAGGTGTGAAAACTGCACAGCCAGCCCTCCTCCACCACTTTGACATCGCAGATGTTATACAAGCTGCCGTCTTCGCACCAACCAATCAAGGTGCATCCGCATTTGTGAACACCTGCTGCAGTCTTGGTAAATCCATGGTGGGTGACCATAGCCTGTATCCAACAACCAGCATCCTGGACCTCTATGACAGATTCCACTTCAGTGCAGAACGCGGTGATCATCGAGAATGGCAATGTGGAAGCCAAACTGGATCCCCAGAGCACGTCCGGCGGACCACGCCTGCTCCTCTCGCAGCTGATGCCCACTCCACGCGCGGCCATGGTACTGACCTGTGGCAAAAATATTACAACACACTGACGAAGTGCCATCATTCCTTCACGGCATGTTCGCCACATGACCGGTCGCCATTTTAGCTCTAAAGAAGCTAAAGCCTTTGTAAACTTTGCTTGACAATGAAGTATTTACAGATAACAGGCATGCAATGGACCACTCACTCCCACACTTCGCTCGATGACCTGATTCCACAGCACCCTCAGGGCCAGGTAACAATTCTGTCAAGAAGTGGCTCTACACATAATGTTAGCGTTAGACTGATTGTCACTTGAAGACTTGGGTGCCAGTGAGGCTACATCTATAACACTGTCTAGCAGTATCAGCACAATGTACTGCTCTTAGTGAACTTGTTTTCTTCATTAATCGTAATCACTAAACCCTCGTAAAATTTATGACTGCAGTATGGTATAAAACTGAACATTTTGTACTTATTTTGGTATGTAACATAGCACTGTGGATCTAGTAATTGTTGTTAACTAATGCAACACCTATAAATTATGACTCCCTTTGAATAAAATGTGGAGTTACACACTTTGCAATGGTTTAGTAGCAATATAACATTTTCGTTCCTTTTGTGTTCTATGGTTAAGGCCTTCTTTGGAGTAAACTGGGTTGCTGTCAGCTATGTCAAATTGTAGGGATATCAGTAGCACCCTTGAAGCGTCGTTTGTTAAACTGGAGGACGCTGCTGAAATCACTGTTTAAAGGCACTGTTAGGAAAATTTATTTAGTACCAGTTCAGTGTAAGTTTCTGGACATGAGTTACCATGTACCAGGCTTGTGCCAGTAATGTGTGACACCTATACATGATTTGGGCATGTGGCACAGGATTGTTCCAAGTCTCATTGGGTGACGATATGCCAGAAAGATTAGTGGATAGTTAGTGTTCGATGTGTTACTCAGAATGCCAGACACACATTCTCCTGTCACGTGTGAGACTGCTGCTGCTTTGACAGAGCAGGTAGAGATACTCCCAGCGTTCAGTTTATGGCAACATAAAAAAAGTGTTACATATGGAACTAGAGGCGTTACAAACTATGGTTCAGCAAATACAATTGGGGTCTGATGAAGTCGAAACAGTAGTGTGTGTGCCCTCCCCTGCTTCTTTCGATCCTTCGCAGTTGCGCTACCTTCACCATTTTGTTGGTAAATTCGCGGAAGTAATCAACTGCATATATTGATAATGTTAAGACTACAGTCGCAGTGAATGGCATATCATCACCCAATGAGATTTGGAGCAGTCCTGTGCCACACGCCCAAATCATGTATAGGTGTCACACGTAACTGGCACAGCCCTGGTACATGGTAACTCAAACGTTCATAACGGGTGGCAGGGACAAAGAACCCGGTGAAATTTTTTAAGTGCTTTATCTGAAAACAACCTTGAGCAGTTAAACAGAGAAACGACTCGTGGCGATAACATATTACACCTTCTGGTGACAAACAGACCCGAACTATTTGAAACAGTCAATTCAGAACAGGGAATCAGCGATCATAAAGCGATTACTGCACTGATGATTTCAGCCGTAAATAGAAATATTAAAAAAGGTAGGAAGATTTTTCTGTTTAGCAAAAGTGACAAAAAAGCAGATTACAGAGTACCTGACGGCTCAACATAAAAGTTTTGTCTCAAGTACAGATAGTGTTGAGGATCAGTGGACAAAGTTCAAAACCATCGTACAATATTAGTTAGATGAGTATGTGCCAAGCAGGATCGTAAGAGATGGAGAAGAGCCACCGTGGTACAACAACCGAGTTAGAAAATTGGTGCAGAAACAAAGGGAACTTCACAGCAAACATAAACATAGCCAAAGACTTGCAGACAAACAAAAATTACACGAAGCGAAATGTAGTGTGAGGAGAGCTATGCGAGAGGCGTTCAGTGAATTAGAAAGTAAAGTTCTATGTACTGACTTGGCAGAAAATCGTAAGAAATTTTGGTCTTATGTCAAAGCAGTAAGTGGATCAAAACAAAATGTCCAGACACTCTGTGGTCAAAATGGTACTGAAGCATAGGATGACAGACTAAAGGTCCAAATACTAAATGTTTTGTTTCAAAGCTGTTTCACAGAGGAAGACTGCACTGTAGTTCCTTCTCAAGATTGTCGCACAGATGACACAATGGTAGATATCGAAATAGATGAGAGAGGGATACAGAAACAATTAAAATCGCTCAAAAGAGGAAAGGCCGCTGGACCTGATGGGATACCAGTTCGATTTTACACAGAGTACGCGAAGGAACTTGGCCCCCTTCTTGCAGTGGTGTACCGTAGGTGTCTAGAAGAGCGTTGCGTTCCAAGGGATTGGAAAAGGGCACAGGTCATCCCCGTTTTCAAGAAGGGACGTCGAACAGATGTGCAGAACTATAGACCTATATCTCTAACGTCGATCAGTTGTAGAATTTTGGAACACGTATTATGTTCGAGTATAATGACTTTTCTGGAGACTAGAAATCTACTCTGTAGGAATCAGCATGGGTTTCCAAAAAGACGATCGTGTGAAACCCAGCTCGTGCTATTCGTCCACGAGACTCAGAGGGCCATAAACAAGGGTTCCCAAGCAGATGCCGTGTTTCTTGACTTCCGCAAGGCGTTCGATTCAGTTCGCCACAGTCGTTTAATGAACAAAGTGAGAGCATAAGGACTATCAGGCCAATTGTGTGATTGTATTGAAGAGTTCCTAGATAACAGAACGCAGCATGTCATTCTCAATGGAGAGAAGTCTTCCGAAGTAAGAGTGATTTCAGGTATGCCGCAGGGGAGTGTCACAGGACCGTTGCTATTCCCAATATACATAAATGACCTTCTGGATGGCATCAGAAGTTCACTGAGGCTTTTTGCAGATGATGCTGTGGTGTATCGAGAGGTTGTAACAATGGAAAATTGTACTGAAATGCAGGAGGATCTGCAGCGAATTGACGCATGGTGCAGGGCATGGCAATTGAATCCCAATGTAGGCAAGTGTAATGTGCTCCGGAAACATAGAAAGATAGATCCCTCATCATTTAGCTACAAAATAGCAGGTCAGCAACTGGAAGCAGTTAATTACATAAATTATCTTGGAGTACGCATTAGGAGTGATTTAAAATGGAATTGTTATATAAAGTTGATCGTTGGTAAAGCAGATGCCAGACTGAGATTCATTGGAAGAATCCTAAGTAAATGCAATCCGAAAACAAAGGAAGTAGGTTACAATACGCTTGTTCATCCAATGCTTGAATACTGCTCTTGATAGAAGAGACAGAAGATCCAACGGAGATCAGCGCGCTTTGTTACAGGATCATTTAGTAATCGCGAAAGCGTTACGGAGATGACAGATAAACTCCAGTGGAAGACTCTGCAGGAGAGACGCTCAGTACCTCGGTACAGGCTTTTGTTAAAGTTTCGAGAACATACTTTCACCGAAGAGTCAAGCAGTATATTGCTCCCTCCTACGTATATCTCACGAAGAGACCATGAGGATCAAATCAATGAGATTAGAGCCCACGCACAAGAATACCGACAATCCTTCTTTCCACGAACAATACAAGACTGGAATAGAAGGGAGAACCGATAGAGGTACTCAAGGTACCCTCCGCCAAACACCGTCAGGTGGCTTGCGGAGTATGGATGTAGATGTAGATGTAGGTTCCTCTCTATGTAGCAAATTTATGATTAATAGGCAAAGGAAATATGTATTTGTTGTAGCAATAAGTCCTGTGTAAAGCGGACCCATTTCACCAGCTGGATGATGGGTTCACACAATGTTATCAGAAACAGAACAGCGCAGTGTTTTCACGAGAAAAATTCATTACATTGATCCAGAAACATAAGGAGGCGTTTGAGACCTTTTCAGATAGGATCCGAAGGGTAGATGCACGGACATTCTAGTTGACACAAAACGTGAAGGAAGATAGTTTTGCTCCAGGAAGCCGAAAACAGGGCTTTAGAAGAAGGTCCACGAAAGGCCAAGGTCCCGAGTTCGAGTCTCGGCCGGGCACACAGTTTTAATCTGCCAGGAAGTTTCATATCAGCGCACACTCCGCTGCAGAGTGAAAATCTCATTCTGGAAACATCCCCCAGGCTGTGGCTAAGCCATGTCTCCGCAATATCCTTTCTTTCAGGAGTGCTAGTTCTGCAAGGTTCGCAGAAGAGCTTCTGTAAAGTTTGGAAGGTAGGAGACGGATACTGGCAGAAGTACAGCTGTGAGTACCGGGCGTGAGTCGTGCTTTGGGAGCTCAGTTGGTAGAGCACTTGCCTGCGAAAGGCAAAGGTCCCGAGTTCGAGTCTCGGTCGGGTACACAGTTTTAATCTGCCAGGGAGTTTCAGGGCTTTAATAGTTTTCTGACGTGGTATTTCAACAGAGATGTCATGTAGGGTGTTGTTGTTGTTGTGGTTTTCAATCATGAGACTGGTTTGATGCAGCTCTCTATGCTCCTCTATCCTGTGCTAGCGTCTTCATCTCCCAGTACCTACTGCAGCCTACATCCTTCTGAATCTGCTTAGTGTACTCATCTCTTGGTCTCCCTTTACGATTTTTACCCTCCACGCTGCCCTCCAGTACTAAATTGGTGATCCCTTGATGCCTCAGAACACGTCCTACCAACCGATCCCTTCTTCTTGCCAAGTTGTGCCACAAACTGCTCTTCTCCCTAATCTATTCAATACCTCCTCATCAGTTATGTGATCTACACATCTAGTCCTCAGCATTCTTCTCTAGCACCACATTTCGAAAGCTTCTATTCTCTTCTTGTCTACACTATTTATCGTCCATGTTTCACTTCCATACATGGCTACACTCCATACAAATACTTCCAGAAACGACTTCCTGACACTTAAATCAATACTCAATGTTAACAAATTTCTCTTTTTCAGAAACGCTTTCCTTTCCATTGCCAGTCTACATTTTATTTCATCTCCCATCATCAGTTATTTTGCTCCCCAAATAGCAAAACTCCTTTACTACTTTAAGTGTCTCATTTCCTAATCTAGTTCCCACAGCATCACCTGACGTAATTCGAATACATTCCATTATCCTCGTTTTGCTTTTGTTGATGTCCATCTTATACCCTCCTTTCAAGACACTGTTCATTCCGTTCAACTGCTCTTCCAAGTCCTTTGCTGTCTCTGACAGAATTACAATGTCATCGGCGAACCTCAAAGTTTTTATTTCTTCTCCATGGATTTTAATACCTACTCCGAACTTTTCTTTTGTTTCCTTTACTGCTTGCTCAATATACAGATTGAATAGCGTTGGGGAGAGGCTACAACCCTGTCTCACTCCCTTCCCAACCACTGCTTCCCTTTCATGTTCCTCGACTCTTATAACTGCCATCTGGTTTCTGTACAAATTGTAAATAGCCTTTCGCTCCCTGTATTTTACCACTGCCACCTTCAGAATTTGAAAGAAAGTATTCCAATCAACAGTGTCGAAAACTTTCTCTAAGCTGGCTGTTGGCAAGAAATCTGCTAGGAGAAGAAGATTTTCAGATAGTTTTACTATTGGTGTTTACAATAGATATGACCAACTGTCAGAGTCTAGTGGAGAGCAATCTCTAGTAGCTGTAGATGTAGGGAGTATGCAGTAGACCTCAGTAGTTACGGTGGCTAGAACAGTTGCAAAGTCGAAGAGGAAGAAGAAGGTTCTGCTGTTTGATAGTTCTCATGGCAGAGGTGTAGGCCAGCAGTTGCAGGAAGTGCTGGGGAGCGAGTACCAGGTCACCAGCATTGTGAAGCCTAATGCAGGATTGGCTCAGGTGACTGTTAACATAGGGGGGTTATGTAGGGATTTTACTAAAGAGGATCAGGTAGTGATTGTGGGTGGGGCTGGTAATAGTATTGATAGGGATGGGGAGTATGACATAGATGGTGACCTGGAAAAGATAGCTACTCAGACTGGCAACACGAATGTGCATTTCGTGGAACTGTTTCAGCGTCACGATCGGCCTAATCTTAATACAGCCATCAGGCGTAATAACATGAGACTTGGGGGTGCGCTGATGACAGAAAGCACGGGTCACATTTCAGTGGTGTCGGTAGAGTCTATCAGCAGGACGGGTTTCACTAGACATGGCCTGTACCTCAACAGGTATGGGAAGGGGAGGTTGGCAAAGCTTATAGGTGACAGCATAGATGGGGTGGGTGGGATCACTCATGGGAAAATTCCTGCAGTAGTGGTGTTAGAGCTGCACCTTTTTTAGATTGAAGTCAGCTGATAGGTATTCCTGCTTAAGGGAAGTCTCTCTAACAAAGGAACCACTTTCGACAAAGCTTAGGTATCCGAGTAATGAGGGAATTAGTATACGAGTATTTCATCAAAACATACAAGGCATTAGAGATAAAGTTAGTGAATTGCTTATAGATGTTGACTCTGAAATTATTGGTATATCTGAACACTTCGTAAATAAGGAGATAATTCAGAGGCTTCATTTACCAGGATACAGGTTGGCTGGCAGCTTTTCGAGGAGCTCTTTGCGGTGTGTGGGAGTAGCCATGTATGTGAAAAACGGCATCGAATTTAAGTGAATTGATGTTTCAAAGTACTGCAAGGCGTTTGAATGTTGTGCAGGTGTGGTTAAATTTAACGGAGCTAAACTTCTAACTGTTGTTATTTATAGATCCCCAGACTCCGATTTCACAACATTTTTGCTAAAGCTAGAGGAGGTTCTTGGTTCACTTTATAGGAAATACAAAATGTTAGTTATATGTGGTGACTTCAGTATTACTTGTATAAGTGATTGTGCAAGGAAGAGGATGCTGGTAGACCTCCTTAATTCATATAATCTTATGCAAACCGTATTCTTTCCAACGAGAGTGCAAGGGTACAGTAGAACAACCATAGACAACATTTTTGTTCATTCCTCATTACTAGAAGGGCATTCTGTTAGCAAAAAGGTGAATGGCCTTTCAGATCATGATGCACAAATTTTAACTCTAAAAGATTTCTGTGCTGCAACAGATCTTAAATATAGTTGCCGTAGAGACCTTTGTAAACCTTATCAAGGAACAAGAGTGGCAAGTTGTTTATAGTGCTGATACAGTAGACGATAAATATAATGCTTTCCTCAAGACCTTTCTCGTGCTCTTTGAAAGTTGCTTTCCGTTAGAACGTTCAAAACAGGGTACTAGCACAAACAGGCAGCCTGGGTGGCTGACTAAAGGGATAAGAATATCTTGTAGAACGAAGTGGCAATTATATCAAAACGTTAGAAACAGTCAAAATCTAAATGCAGCTCCCCATTACAAACAGTATTGTAAGTTGATTAAAAACGTTATTAGGAAGGTAAAAAGTTTGTGGTATGCAGATAGAATAGCTAAGTCTCAGGATAAAATTAAAACCATATGGTCAGTCGTAAAGGAAGTGACTGGTCTGCAGAGACAGGTCGAGGATATAGAATCAGTGCGTAGTGGGAATGTCCGTGTCACTGATAAGTCACATATATGTACAGTATTTAATAATCACTTTCTGAATATAGCAGGTGAACTAAATAGAAACCTAGTCCCAACAGGGAACCATATAGCGCTCTTAGAAAAAAGTGTTTCGAGACTGTTACCTGAAATGCTCCTCCATGATACTGACAAGAGGGAGATTGAGTTAATAATTACACCACTAAAGACCAAGAACTCTCATGTATATGACGGGGTATCTAGCAGAATACTGAAGTATTGTTCTATGTTTGTTAGCCCAGTACTTAGCCATATCTGTAACTTTTCCTGTAGGAGTGGTCGGTTTCCTGACTGACTATAGTACTCGGTAGTGAAGCCACTTTATAAAAAGGGAGACATTGATAATGTTGACAATTTTAGACCTATTTTTCTGCCATCGGTGTTTGCTAAAGTTATCGAGAAGGTTGTATATACAAGGTTACTGGAGCATTTAAATTCACATAATTTGCTGTCAAATGTTCAGTTTGGTTTTAGAAATGGTTTAAGAACTGAAAATGCTATATTCTCTTTTCTCTGTGAGGTTTTGGACGGATTAAATAGAAGGTCGCGAACGCTAGGTGTTTTCTTTGATTTAACGAAGGCTTTTGACTGTGTTGACCACAAAATATTACTGCAGAAGTTGGACCATTATGGAGTAAGGGGAGTAGCTTACAATTGGTTCGCCTCTTACTTTAAGAACAGAAAGCAGAAGGTAATTCTTCGCAATATTGAGAGTGACAGTGATGTTCAATCCCAATGGGACACTGTTAAATGGGGCATTCCCCAAGGTTCGGTGCTGGGACCACTGCTGTTTCTTATTTATATAAATGATATGCCTTCTAGTGTTAGAGGTGATTCAAAAATATTTCTGTTTGCTGATGACACCAGCTTGATAGTGAAGGATCTTGTGTGTAATATTGAAACAGTATCAAATAATGTAGTTCATGAAATAAGTTCGTGGCTTGTGGAAAATAATTTGATGTTAAATCACAGTAAGACTCAGTTTTTATAGTTTCTAACTCACAATTCAACAAGAATCGATATTTTGATCAGACAGAATGGGTATATTATAAGCGAGACGGAACAGTTCAAGTTCCTAGGCGTTAGGATAGATAGTAAGCTGTTGTGGAAAGCCCATGTCCAGGATCTTGTTCAGAAACTAAATGCTGCTTTGTTTACCATTAAAACAGTATCTGAAATAAGTGACACTTCAACACGGAAAAGTAATCTACTTCGCATATTTTCATGCGCTTATGTTGTATGGTATTATTTTTTGGGGTAATTCGTCTGATTCAAAAAGGGTATTTTTGACTCAAAAATGGGCTGTTCGAGCTATATGTGGTGCAAGTTCGAGAACCTCTTGTCGACCCCTATTCAATAGTCTGAGAATTCTGACATTGCCCTCACAGTATATATTTTCTTTAATGTCGTTTGTTCTTAGCAATATTAGCCTATTCCCAAGAGTTAGCAGCTTTCACTCAGTTAATACTAGGCAGAAATTCAATCTGCATGTGGAATGCACTTCCTTGACTCTTGTGCAGAAAGGAGTGCAGTATTCTGCTGCATCCATTTTCAATAAGCTACCACAAGAACTCAAAAATCTTAGCAGTAGCCCAAACTCTTTTAAGTCTAAACTGAAGAGTTTCCTCATGGTTCACTCCTTCTATTCTGTCGAGGAGCTCCTGGAAGAGTTAAAAATTAAGCAAATTCCAGTGTTACGTTGTTGATTTTCTTTATTTAAACTTACAACTTGTCACCTGAATATGTTTTTTGTATTTCATTTTATCTGTTTCTAATATCATGTTATAATTTCATGTACTGACTCGTTCCATGACCATGGAGACTTCTTCTTAATTTGGTCCCACGGAACAATAAATAAATAAAAAGTCTACAAATGCTAGAAACGTAGCTTTGCCTTTCCTTAATCTTTCTACTAAGATAAGACGTAGGGTCATTATTGCCTCACGTGTTCCAACATTTCTATGGAATCCAAACTGATCTTCCCTGAGGTCGGCTTCTACCAGTTTTTCCATTTATCTGTAAATAATTCGCGTTTGTATTTTGCAGCTGTGACTTATTAAACTGATGGTTCGGTAATTTTCACATGTCAACACCTGCTTTCTTTGGGATTGGAAATATTATATTCTTCTTGAAGTCTGAGGGAATTTCGCCTGTCTCATACATGTTGCTCACCAGATGGTAGAGTTTTGTCATGACTGGCTCTCCCAAGGCTGTCAGTAGTTTTAATGGAATGTTGTCTACTCCCGGGGCCTTGTTTCGACTTAGGTCTTTCAGTGCTCTGTCAAACTCTTCACTCAGTATCATATCTCCCATTTCATCTTCATCTATCTCCTCTTCCATTTCCATAATATTGTCCTCAAGAACATCGCCCCTGTATAGACCCTGTATACACCCCTTCCACCTTTCTGCTTTCCCTTCTTTGCTTAGAACTGGGTTTCCATCTCAGCTCTTGATATTCATAGAAGTGGTTCTCTTTTCTCCAAAGGTCTCTTTAATTTTCCTGTAGGCAGTATCTCTCTTACCCCTCATGAGATAAGCCTCTACATCCTTACATTTGTCCCCTAGCCATCCCTGCTTAGCCATTTTGCACTTCCTGTCGATCTCAGTTTTGAGACGTTTGTATTCCTTTTTGCCTGCCTCATTTACTGCATTTTTATATTTTCTCCTTTCATCAATTAAATTCAATATCTCTTCTGTTACCCAAGGATTTCTAGCAGCCCTCGTCTTTTTACCTACTTGATCCTCTGCTGCCTTCACTATTTCATTCCTCAAAGCTACCCATTCTTCTACTACTGCACTTCTTTCCCCCATTCTTGTCAATCGTTTCCTAATGCTCTCCCTGCAGGTCTCTACAACCTCTGGTTCTTTCAGTTTATCCAGGTCCCATCTCCTCAATTTACCACCTTTTTGCAGTTTCTTCAGTTTTAATCTACAGTTCATAACCAATTGATTGCGGTCAGAGTCCGCATCTGTCCCTGGAAATGTCTTACAATTTAAAACCTGGTTCCTAAATCTCTGTCATACCATTATATAATCTATCTGAAACCTGTCAGTATCTCCAGGCTTCTTCCATGTATACAGCCTTCTTTTATGATTCTTGAACCAAGTGTTAGCTATGATTAAGTTGTGCTCTGTGCAAATTTCTACCAGGCGTCTTCCTCTTTCATTTCTTAGCCCCAATCCATATTCACCTACTACGTTTCCTTCTTTTCCTTTTCCTACTGTCGAATTCCAGTCAGCCATGACTATTAAATTTTCATCTCCCTTCAGTACCTGTATAATTTCTTTTATCTCATCATACATTTCATCAAGTTCTTCATCATCAGCAGAGCTAGTTGGCATATAAACTTGTACTATTGTAGTAGGCGTGGGCTTCGTGTCTATCTTGGCCACAATAATGCGTTCACTATGCTGTTTGTAGTAGCTTAACCACATTCCTATTTTCCTACTCATTTTTAAACCTGCTCCTGCATTACCCTTATTTTATTTTGTATTTATAACCCTGTATTCACCTGACCAAAAGTCTTGTTCCTCCTGCCACCGAACTTCACTAATTCCCACTATATTAAACTATTCATTTCCCTTTTTAAATGTTCTAATCTAGCTGCCCGATTAAGCGATCTGACATTCCATGCTCCGATCCATAGTACGCCAGTTTTCTTTCTCCTGATAACGATGTCCTCTTGAGTAGTCCCCGCCCGGAGATCCGAATGGGGGACTATTTTACCTCCGGAATATATTACCCAACAGGACGCCATAATCATTTAATCATACAGTAAAGCTGCATGCCCTCGGGAAAAATTACGGCTGTAGTTTCCCCTTGCTTTCAGCTGTCCGCAGTACCAAAATAGCAAGGCCGTTTTCGTTAGTGTTACTGGACCAGATCAGTCAATCATCCAGACTGTTGCTCCTGCAACTATTGAAAAGGCTGCTTGCTGCCTCTCTTCAGGAACCACATGTTTGTCGGGCCTCTCAACAGATACCCCTCCGTTGTGGTTGCACCTATGGCACGGCTATCTGTATCGTTGAGGCACGCAAGCCTCCCCACCAACGGCAAGATCCATGGTTCGGGGGGGGGGGGGGGGTCATGTAGGGTGAGAATGGGAAATCCTGATTATTTAGCTGCGGTTCTTAGGGATACGACATAGCGAGATGAAATCGACATTGCAACTAAAGCATGTACAGAGCACCGTGATTTTTCTATGGAGGTAAAATGTTATAGAGGTGGACGTAAGGAGCATAAGGAAGTAGTGCCAACAACCTGAATGATCTACGTGTGGTCGAGTGTGACAAGTCACAGGCTTGCAGAAATTATAGGAAAGGGAATAAACGGCAACAGATGCAGCCGTTAAACAGAAAACGGGAGTGCTTCGTCTGTTGAATAGCACGTAACATCGTAAAAATGGATGCACGCAAGGAATGCCGCTTGTCAAGTCTTGTAAAAGGTAAGGCAATTCACCACGTTATAAATTGTGAAGAGTGGTTGATACCAAGGTAGAGTCGTTGGGCACAACACTGCTCAAGTCCAGTATTGGAACTAGTCACTTCCAGGAGAGTCAGGTGGTATCGCCATACATAGCTGAAGGGCATTAAGCAAATCTCAGGCTGGATTTTCTCGACTAACATCATGCGTAAATTGACCTTCTGCATTATACAGTGGAAATCTGTGGCACGGTTTTCATTGGGGTACAGATGTAAGCAAAACAATGTCGCAAGGCGTACCCCTCATGAAGGTGTTGCCGGCTAAACGGCTTACACACAAGCTGAAGACTGATTCTCAAGAAAAACTACCAGCAGGTACAGATAAGTTAGTGTGTGTTTATGTTAATATTGATTTGCCATAGGAAGCATATGTTGTAGAGCCACTAAAACAAAATGAAGAATGGATATAATGCATTGCTTCATGCGCAGAAGAGTAGCATGTGCAAGTTACATTAATGATGAACTTAAGGGTTATTATAAGTCTGGATAACTTTGGTGAGGAAGTGGTTGGTCTATCGAAGTGCCTAATGAGAGGTTCTAAGAATGCATAGCACTGTGCTATCTGTAATAATGTTAATTTATTTTACTACCGGTTTCGATTCTGAACTTTAATCAACGGCAGGAAAGCTATCACAGACGTATCACATATCATACATGCTTTGATGTAAGTTACCACAGTAAACAATAATTGCCAAGAAAAATTAAAAATTGTGTCCCAAGACACAAGAACAACATGTGATGTGTGGCACATCAAAAGGTGTTCTTGTATCAATGTGCTGTCATATTTTAATCTTTTCCTGTGGTAACTTATGTCAAAGCATGTATGACATGTGATACATCTGTGATAACTTTCTTGCCATTGATGAAATGAAATGAAATGTCATGTGACGAGGGCCTCCCATCGGGTAGACCGTTCGCCTGGTGCAAGTCTTTCGATATGACGCCACTTCGGCGACTTGCGCGTCGATGGGGATGAAATGATGATGATTAGGACAACACAACACCCAGTCCCTGAGCGGAGAAAATCTCCGACCCAGCCCTGTGGATTGACAGTCTGTCGCACTGACCACTCAGCTACCGGGGGCGGACTTCTGCCATTGATGATCGTTCAGAACCGAAACCAGTAGCAAAATAAAAACAACATCATTACCGACAGCCCAGAATTAAGCATTTTTTAAAATTTATACATGTTGTTGACCATCGCCTAAGCAAGAGTTCTAACGCTAGCCAAATTAGAGGTATTAGATGAGAAAGATGTTGACATGTGTCAGGATGCCCAGAGTCGTAAGCAAACCATCAACGCAGCAACGTTACAGAGTAAAGTGGTGTCACTTGCAAGGCTGTGATCATCAAACAATGGAAACATTATTACTACAATTCACAGATTTGTTTAGCACGGACAGTTCTTACCAGCAATACCACTTAGCCAGCAACATATACCTACAAATGACGATGTGTCCATGTATAGGGAGCCATACAGCATAATAAGGCATCTTCGATCTGTAACTGAAAACTTATAAATCAGCAGTCAGCAGATGGCATAATACAATACTGTCACTACGTCAAAAAAAGTCAACAGATGTAGCAGGAAGTACAGATTCTGTTGCGATTATCGCTACTTAAATTAAAAAGCTATCAAGCATGCGTATTCAATCCCCAATATTATGGAAACATTAGACAATCGAGGGCACAACAATAGAATGGAGAAGCTGGTACCACCAGTTCGAGGCAGTCCCACAAGTTGGACCGAAAACCGCTTTCGCGGTAGCGGCGGACATTATCAGTATAAACGAATGCTGTTTGGCTCAAAAACGCGCCAGTCACATTCCAAAGGTTATTGGATGGAATTCTATGGTGGGCTTAAAGTCAACAACTTCCATGGTGTATTTTCGAGGGATACGCAAGTACATTTGGAATACTTAGAAAATGTGTTCAGCACGTTACAATCAGTATGTCTGACGATTCACACAGACGTGTGCCACTTTGAGCAGACACAGAAATTACCTTGGACATGTGATTAGTGGAAAATCCTCGTCTAACAGACGCAATCCAAAACTTCACAGTGCCGCAAACGACATATAACTACAGTCGTTTCTGGGTTTATGCAATTATTATCGCAGATTTGTGAAGGATTTTGTATAGGCCGTGGAACCCTTAAATCATCTGATGAGGCAGGGCGAGAAATTTCTTAATTTCGAGAAGGAATTTATCCTTTACAGTAATAGCAATGTGGCTGTCGGTTATGTTTTAAGCCGGAACATCACAAGGCAATCGAATCGGAAATACTGCACCACGAGAAAGGAGATGTTAACAGTCGTTTATGGGATAATGTACTTTCATTGCTATTTTATGTGGATGGAAGTTTAAGTTCATCACAGTCCACATGTCACTGAAATGGTTGCTAGAGCTAAAAGACCCGCCAAGTAGATTAACGAGGTGGGCACTCAAACACAGTTTAATTGAAATGTAGTTGACAAACTGAGAAAGAAATACGGAAATGTGGATACCATAAGCACGAAAATGGCAGTTTTAGAGGCAATGGGCAAGAGCTTAGCAGAGTGACAGAGAACACAGACGACCAACAAGGGCTGTCAGCTACTCAAGTCACAACTGTAGTTCGTGATGCATGAGGGCTTCCTCTGCAGGATGACGGAATGCGGACTGCAACATCCAAGAATTACGTGCTACATCATGTGCATGACCATGTGTTATGAAGTTATGGTGGACGCCGACTGACAGACAGACAGACAAAAATGAGCAGGAAGATTTTCACAGTGAACACTGAAACATGATATTGAACAATGTGTGAAGGACTGCACGCCTTGTGCACAGAGAGCCGATCTTATTCGTCAAAAAATTCCTTTATAAAAATCACTAGAGGCATTTCAACCTTTTCAAATGATTGGATCAAATATTTTAGGGCATTTTAATAGAACACCCACAGAGAATAAATGTGTACTCACAATCAGAGATCATTTTTCGAGGTTCTTAGAAATGGTGGCGATTCGTGATCAGCTGGCCAATACAGCAGCCCAGGCTTTGATGAACAATTTGATACTTAGATGTGGAATACCTGATACATTAGCCATGAATCTGGGCACAAATTTTGTGTAAAGTTTGATGAAACAGTTGTGTCATATACTACATATACAGAAATTATGGATGAGTTCATTCTATCCCCAGATTAATGGCCTAATGGAACAAGCGCATGAGATAATTTCTCAAACATTGAGTTAGTGTGTTAGCAGCAGTCACGCAGCCTGGGATACATATTTGTAATATGTAGTTTGAACGTATAACAATATCGGGTGGGTCAAGGATACTGGTTACCTACCGCTACACAAATAAAGGGAAAATGAGGAAATTGTTGACGTAGTATCAGCGTCCTTATCAGATCACTGAGATGACTTTTTCCATAAATGTCAAAATACAGTTTCCAACCAAAAATCTGTCATTCATGTGAGTCAAACTGTTTAAGGGAACGGTAGAAACATTGCTGCAAGTCCCGACAGTTGAGTCGAAATGTATGCGAATGACTTTGAATATTCTCGATACAAGTAGACAGGCAGGATATGCCTAGTGCACCCTATGCATTAATGTCACATGACATGTAGTAATCTAATTGTTTTATAGATATGTAGTTCTACTCAGGGTTGTACTAAAGGGGGTGTTATATTTCTCTAATAGCTGTGTATTATTTCTTAGTTTTTGTATTACCTGTTTTGTAACGAGGGAGGGGATGATGGAAGCTCGTTTTCTTTGTAGGCAGCCTACCATGCGACAAACAAGCAGTTACGTTCTGTGTTAGTACCTCAGAAACAATTCTTGACAGCACTATGACCAGCAGAGAGAGTATTCCCTGCAGAGACACGACACGTAACATAAGTGACGGAGAAAAATAGACGCATGTTCTGCACGTAACAAACGTGGGAGTAAAAATTAACGGAGTGAAGTTATACATGATAGTACGACTACCCATGGTAGGGATGAACTCGTGGTATCCGTGTTACAAATTCGCCCTTCTGCAGTAAGACGGACAGCGGCAGGGAAATGGGTTCAAGTAAGTACTGATCATCTCAGAGCATAGAGAAGCTCATTGTCTCATGTCAGTAAGTGATTTCAAGAGCGGGAGATGGAGAAGATCACTATTTGTCCAGCCAACAAAGTGCAGACTGACATACAGATATGCGAGACGCAACTGTTGCTACGACACTCAGTTTTTGCTCCAGAAACTGTAACTATAAACTGCCAACACAGAATTTGACTTACCTTAATATACACCCTGAATCCAGAGCTTGTGCATTCCTTAGACACACTGACAGCATCTCAGCTGCGAAAAATTTCCAAGAGGCAAATGTTGTAACATTTTCAATAATACCAGGAGAACCGATGACGAAACTTAAGAGTTATGACCACTAGCTTCGCCGTGTCACTGATAGCAATTTCGGTACTTTTGTCATAGGCGTAGGAGTGTACATCCGCCAGTCTTACAAGCACATCAAATACATGTGGAGTGGTGAACTAGGACAAACTGCAACATAGAATAAGGAAATTGTTAATAAGAATAAACTAGAAGAAACTCTCATGGGAAAGCGGTCTGTGTGACGCCACCTGGGGGAGGCGTGTTGCCTCCCATTACTGGGTTAAAAACGCCTGGGAATCTTCCGATTGTTCTGAAGTGGCTTTGAGGCTCAGAGGAACCTGAGTGGGGCGGGGACTGTAATGTCCTATCCCGTGGCCTTGACGTGGAGCTGGCGCTCTGTAGTCCCCTTAGATTGGGTGAAGCTAACACGGGAAGGGCCATCCATGCATGACGTTAAAAGGCTAGCCCTTAACTGGGTACAACCCTCACTGATCCCCATTGTCCTACCGTGAATTATCAAAAGCTGTGGGTGAGACATGGTCGGCCATGATCCCCCAGTACATGTGGAGGCCTTCCGAGGAACGTAACTTGGGTTTGAGTGCTGCACCGTCTTGATGAAGTCAAACTCCACAACATAAGACCCAGACCATAACATCATTCATCATCATCATCATCATCACAACTTCATACGATCTCCAGGCAGTGGAGAGATGAGGATTGTCATTGTGTCAAGGTAGGACGTTAAACGCCCCCAACCCAAGGCGAAAGCAAATGATACATGGTGCAGGGGAAGCTGCGTTACGAGAGACACATCACCTGTCTCTTCTGAATCGAGCTTGGCTGTCAGTTGAGGGCATGAGAATAAGTCAAACGACGATCCCTGAGCTCCGCGGTCTGGCTGCTGTAATTCCTGGACGACGTTAAAAGTCTCCCAACCCAAAGCGAAAGCAAAGGGTGCATGGCGCAGGGGGAGCTGCGCAATCGGGGACACTACATCTGTCCCCTCCAGGTACTGGGTTGAGAGGCAGTGAAGGATGGGTGCGACGTGACACTGGTCTCGGTTGTGACATGTTGCCCCTGCCCGACGTCGTTACTCCCCAGAACTCAGGGACACGCCACCAACAGTGTCCCTGTGCCTGTGGCTTGGTTTGCCATCGTGGGATCCTCTCCCAAGTCGGCAAGTGTGCTTCGTCATGCCTCTAGGTCTACTGAGGCGTGTTCCGCCAGTCCCAGGAGGTGGTAACACAGCCTGAGTCAGGTTAGATGGGTTCAGACCCCCCAAACGACTGGGTGACCGGCCCACCACCTGAGTAGGAGTGGGTCCTTGGCCATTAGGTGAAAGCTTGGGCTGGTAGAGGGTGAAGGGCGGGAGGTGCATCCGCCTCCCTGTAGTGTGGGGTATACTTGCCAATGTGGAATGGGTGAAATCGGAGGTGACTAGGTGCTGAAGGGGACCAGTGCACTGGAAATGGTGCGCTGAACCCAGCAGCTCTGAGGGGTCCTTGGTCTAGGGGTGAAGCCGGTGGACAAGATCATTTTAGCCCCCCCCCCCCCCATGCCAGAGGAGCCAGTCCAGGGTAAAAGACGTGGCTTCCAATTCTTTGCTCGTAAAACACGAAATGATGGCTACCGATGAGACAAGCGACTCGAGTGCACCCACCATGGCTTTTATGCTAGCTGATCTCTCACCTCAAGATGGCTTGAGTCAAGCGTCAGAGGAGAGCACTATGGAAAGATTTATGAGGTTAAGCCAATTCATAGACCAGAATGTTAAGAACGAGAAGATTAGTCAGGCAGCCGTTCAAACACTTAAGAATGAGCTAGCGGCATGGTCAATTGCCAGCGCCAAGCTGGAGGGCAGAACTGAAGAACTAGAAAAAGAAAACGAGAGACTAAGGAAACAATCGACGAAGACATGGGCTGGCGTGGCTGCACAAGCAGCAAAAAAGGCCCAATCAAGAAGAGAAACAATTGCAAAAGTTTCGCAGCGACCTGATACAGCGGTCATTGTAACACCACTACCAGGACAAGACATCAAAAAAGTACAGGAAGTTTTTGCAACCTCGGCAAACCCGGCTAGAGAAAAAATTAAAATCAACAGGGGCAAGGCAACAAAGAACGTTGTCATAGTTGACGTTGCCACAGAAGAAGACAAGAATAAGCTACTTGCTAATCAAAAACTATGTAAGTCAGTTCGGTGTGAACCCCCACGTAAATGAAATCCAATAGTTATTCTGTATGGCGTACCAGTAGAAATCCAATAGTTATACTGTATGACGTACCAGTAACACTAACAAATGAAGACCTCTGTGACACGCTGTACCAACAAAATTTAGACGACATGGATATAGAAAGCTTTATGAAAGACTTCAAATTAAGATTCCGGACAGGACCAAGGGACCGAGACATAGTCCACCATGTGGCAGAGGTCTCAGGGACCCTTTGGAAGAGGCTAACGACAATGGGCAAGGTTTACATTGGCTTTCACGCGATAAATGTCAAAGACTACTTGGTGGTACCTCGTTGCCACAATTGCGCAGACATTGATCACATACACAAATACTTTACTAGGAAGACGGCTTGCTCCAGGTGTGGTTCTGAAGACCACCTTAGGAAAAACTGCAGCAAAAGAAGCGTTTGTGTGCCATGCACAAGCAGAGGAAAAAAGTCCTGCGGAACCTCTGGCAGGAACTGCCCAACATAGAAAATGTTGGAACAATGCTTGCTAGCTAGAACAGATTATGGCTGATGCTGCAAACCAATTCCAAACAGTCAACAAAAGGAAATCCCCCAGCAAACAAAGAAGAGTAGTTGAAAGGGCCCACAAATTCAGAGAATTCCTAAATGAAATACAGAAAACTAAACAACAAGAAATAATTATGACAGATATAAGTGTACAAACAGAACTGGTAGAAGAGTCAGATGAACAAAAAATATCCAAAGTGGATATATCCATGCAGACTGAACCTGTGGCTCATGCTTCTCCACTTTTCTCCTCCACACTCAACCCTGAAGCTGCAAATTTTGTCGCACGATCAGCAACCACGGGCCGAACTACCACAACACAAAAAGGCCACACGCCAGACAACGACTCGCAGGCTCCAAACAATCCCCATACAAGAAGGATCATTGAAATTAATCCTACAGGATAGTTCTGTCACGAGCACAATGCAACCGGAGGCAGCACCCAGACTCACAGGAGTGGACCTAAGAAGAATTTATCCCAACCTAGAATTTGCCATGCAGCTCTCCCATCTGGAGCAACCGACTGTCCTTACAACAGCACTCAGGCACGTTGTACGTGTAGGGCACAAATACGAAGAAGGGTCACCTTCTCCACAATGGAGGCTGTAGACAGGATACAGTTAAGGTCAATGAACCTCCCCACAGAATTCGGAGCCCTGCGTGACTTGCTTAAGAAAATTTTTAAAAGGAGAGGGAAAGATACGAAATGGAGGAAATGTAGGCACAGTCCGACCTGGCCAATGAGAGAATTGCGTCAGACTGGAACAGACTCTGGCCTGGCTACAACTTCCACACATACTTTCTATAATGACACCCAGCATCACAATAGGACAAATCAACACTCATAACAGCCGACTTGTCATGCTGGAGCTGCGAAGGATAGTGGAGGAGTTGAGGCTGGACGTAATCTGTTTGCAGGAGCCATATTCTCGAGCTGGGCAAATCCCCTTCATGTCCGCCTCCTGGCAAGTAATCTCCAGCGGGGAAGAACCTCAGGCAGTCACGATTATAGCAAACAAGGGGTTAAAGGCAACAACAATAATGCAGTCATCAAACACCTGCTGTAACGTCGTGGAGTTACAGACGCCTCTCGGTTTGGTATACATCATAAACATGTACAATCAATATGGAGGGAATTTTGAAGATCACCTAGACCATCTTGCAAGAACCACCACGGCGTTGCAGGGGCGAAGGGTCATCATCACAGCAGATATGAACGCGAAATCCCTCCTATGGTACAGCGGCACCAGAGACGCAAACGGGGAAAAGGCTGAAGAGCTGATCATGGCCCAGCAGCTTGTTATGGCCAATAAACCAGGGAATCCCCCCACATATACAGGTGGAGGTGAGTTAGGGACTAACATAGACATCACTTTGGCCACACCTAACGTAAGTAGCAACATCAAAAGCTGGGTAGTTAAAGATCAAGTTACCACAAGCGATCACAACCCGATTGTCTTTTACCTCAGTCATGAAAAATGCCGCTCTGATCTAGGGTGGGAAATGCAATACAACTTCAATAAAACAGATTGGGAGCGCCTAGCTCGAGAATGTGACGTAACTTCATTACCCGAGGGTGACCTGGACGTGGATAGGTACGCCGAAGAACTGGTGGGGTCGGTAATTAGGGCAGTAAAAGCTGCTGAGCCAGCTAGGAAAAGGGCTGTAGCGGCCTCCCCATCACCATGGACCACTGACCTCGAATGTTCGCGCCAGTCTGTCCGACACTACCAGTGAAGTGTCATATAACCTAAAAAACAACACTGGCTGCAGCAATATAGAGAATCGAAGGACACATTTTAAAAACAACTGAAAGAGGTAAGGATCAACAGCTGGGAGGGCTATGTACTTAGGCAACTTGAAACTGACCCTTGGGGAGTTCCCTACAAGTTGGTAAGGGACAAGATAAGGTCTCCAGCGGTCCTCTCCATGGTCAGAGAAGATGGCAGAACAACAGAGTCCTGGCGATGGACTGCTGAGGTCCTCCTGAGGACTCTGCTGCCAAACGATGAGGAAAATGGAGAAACAGGGACCCAACAGCAAATTCGCAGGACAAATCAACAGGAGTACGCCAAAGACACCAGCGTGTACCTGTTCTCTGAAGAAGAAGTTGCTGCACAGATTAAGTCATTAAAATGGGGAAAAGCACCAGGACTAGACGGTGTTGTAGAAGAGGTGGTACAATTCCTCCCACCACACCTAATAGCACCTCTTACAGGGTTATTTAATGAATTTCTCAGGACCGGTAAATTCCCGAAGATCTGGAAAAGAGCAAACATGGTCATCATAAAAAAGGGAAAGGACATAGACACCATGAAGCCAAATTGGTATAGACCAATATGTCTCCTAGAAATCATGGGTAAATTGCTGGAGAAGCTATTGGCTGACAGACTAACTGCACATAGGATTTTGTGCGGGATGAGCGACAGACAGTTCAGCTTCCGGCTGGGGGGATCGGCGTCTGACCCAATCGCCTTGGCGGCTGAGGTCTGCAGCTACGTGATCGGTGTTGTGGTTGGCAGGAGAGCCAACACCACGTTACTAGAGAAGGCCGAAAGGCATGCAATTCAGCTCACACAGGCTGGCGTGAGGTCTGGAACAGGACAAAGAAATTAGAATTTAGAAACAACGGACGTAGCTGGTGGAATACTTAACTTTAATCCATTAAGAGTAAACGTCGGTCTTGACGGTACATAGTTCATAATATCAGTAGTAACTAATAATGGCGCCTTGCTAGGTCGTAGCGAATGACGTAGCTGAAGTCTATGCTAAACTATCTTCTTGGCAAATGAGAACGTAAGTAGGCAGTGAACCATCGCTAGCAAAGTCGGCTGTACAACTGGGGCGAGTGCAAGGAAGTCTCTCTAGACCTGCCGTGTGGCGGCGCTCGGTCTGCAATCACTGATAGTGGCGACACGCGGGTCCGACGTATACTACCGGACCGCGGCCGATTTAAAGGCTACCACCTAGCAAGTGTGGTGTCTGGTGGTGACACCACATTCCTCCCGCGCAAATCGGCGTACGGTTATGGCATAAGGCTTCCGCCCGCCGTGGGCAGGACCTCATGTTGATGTATGCGACGAGGTGGGGCACCTAACAACAGGCGAAGTTGTGCCACCTGCACCCTGCCATTCGGACCGCGGGGAGCTAGGAAACACGTAATCAGCATGGCTTCAGAAAACATCGCTCTTGTGCAACGCAGCTAGCTCTATATTCGCACGAAGTAATGGCCGCTATCGACAGGGGATCTCAAGTTGATTCCGTATTTCTAGATTTCCGGAAAGCTTTTGACACCGTTCCTCACAAGAGACTTCTAATCAAGCTGCGGAGCTATGGGGTATCGTCTCAGTTGTGCGACTGGATTCGTGATTTCCTGTCAGGAAGGTCGCAGTTCGTAGTAATAGACGGCAAATCATCGAGTAAAACTGAAGTGATATCAGGTGTTCCCCAGGGAAGCGTCCTGGGACCTCTACTGTTCCTGATCTATATAAATGACCTGGGTGACAATCTGAGCAGTTCTCTTAGACTGTTCGCAGATGATGCTGTAATTTACCGTCTAGTAAGGTCATCCGAAGACCAGTATCAGCTGCAAAGCGATTTAGAAAAGATTGCTGTATGGTGTGTCAGGTGGCAGTTGACGCTAAATAACGAAAAGTGTGAGATGATCCACATGAGTTCCAAAAGAAATCCGGGAGAGAGTGTGGCAGATATGATACACGAGTTGGGATGGAAGTCATTACAGCATAGACTTTTTCGTCGCGGCGAGACCTTTTTACGAAATTTCAGTCACCAACTTTCTCTTCCGAATGCGAAAATATTTTGTTGAGGCCAACCTACATAGGTAGGAATGATCATCAAAATAAAATAAGAGAAATCAGAGCTCGAACAGAATGGTTTAGGTGTTAGTTTTTCCCGCTCGCTGTTCGGGAGTGGAATAGTAGAGAGATAGTATGATTGTGGTTCGATGAACCCTCTGCCAAGCACTTAAATGTGAATTGCAGAGTAGTCATGTAGATGTAGATGTAGATGTAGATGCCTGCAAACCTGCTCCAGCGTGCACGCCAATATGCAGTGTATGCAATATGCAGTCTGTGGAAGACCTTCAATGCAAAAGGTAGCGGATACCGCTTGGATGGTGGTAGATGACATCGTGGAAGACATCCGGACAACAAAAGGAAAATTACTGAATGAATCTACCACAACCAACCATCGAGCATTCCAGAATGGACCAGCAAAATCGATGTGTAAGCGTTGCCCAGGGGAAGTGGCTTCTGGCCATGCAAAGAATTTCCGCGGTGGTGCTGATTGTTGTTCGGCACACACCATGCAAGAAGAGCACATATTCGTAATCGCGGCATCGATTCCGAACCAAGTGCAGTGCTGACGAGCAAGTAGTTTCGTTCTCACTATACCCCAATGTCCTCGGTGGAGAAGCTGTGAGACAGAGGACTGTAACGAACGTGGTACCACGACCCTCGACTGATCATTATCAGAACGCAATAGCAAAACACCATGTCGTACAAAAAGTCTCTCCTTGTGAGCAAATAATCGGCGAAACAACGGGTCCCCGATCCGTGACTTTGACAAGGGCCATGGCGTAGCAACAAAACGCAGAATGCTAGCAAGGACAGAGTCGGCAGCTGTGGCTGTAGCTACACGACGAAAATCAATCGGAAACGATTCGACCACGTCATCGGTTTCCGCATCAATGAACATGCAAGCAAGTTCGGAGGAATCGAATGCCCTATCGTCAGCAACAGGCAAGCGGGACAACGCATCGGCGTTTCCGTGCGTAGCAGTGGACCGATACAAGATGTCGTAGTGGTACTGCGAGAGGAAAATAGACCAGTGAATGAATTTCTGCGCTGTACGTGGAGGTAAAGGCTTGGTCGGATGAAAAAGCGATGTCAAAGGTTTGTGGTCCGTGATTATGGTAAAGTGACGACCATACAAGAAATCATGAAACTTTGTAACACCAAGTATGAGAGCCAGTGCTTCTTTCTCGATCTGTGAATAATTTCTTTGAGCAGATGAAAGCAATTTGGATGCAAAGGCATTAGGGCTATCGTGATATCCATCTTTGTGCGCAAGCACAGCATCGATCCCGAAATCCGATGCATCCACCATCAACAAGAGGGCTTCTGGGGATCGAATGGCGTAAGGCAAGTATTGGAAAGCAACGCCGATTTCAACTGGCGAAAGGCGCATTCGCATTCCATCGTCCAGACGAACGGAACACTATTACGGCGTAAGCAACGAAGCGGAGCTGAAATGGAAGAGGCATGGAGCACATAGCGGTGGTAGTAATTTATTTTTCCCAGCA
Source organism: Schistocerca gregaria (assembly GCF_023897955.1). Taxonomy (NCBI): domain Eukaryota; kingdom Metazoa; phylum Arthropoda; class Insecta; order Orthoptera; family Acrididae; genus Schistocerca; species Schistocerca gregaria. Next base: position 638,054,848 of record NC_064931.1, read on the forward strand.
CACTCTGTAGCTGCTTCAAATTCTGCAGCGAAGGCAAGTCTTGTATGGCACGAAGGTGCATGGGACTGGGATGTATGCCTTGGGCATTGAGTACATGTCCCAGGTATGGCAAATCTCGAGCAAAAAACACACATTTGTCCTTCGGCAAGCGAAGACCATTTTGCCGCAAGACCAGAAATAATGTTCTGAGATTGGCCAAATGTTCTTCCTCCGTCTTTCCGGAGATCACAATATCGTCCAGATAATTTGCTGCAGTAGGGACTGACGCACAAACAGTTTGTAGATATTGCTGAAACAATGCAGGGGCAGATCACACCCGAATGGCAGTCGTTTGAATTGATACAACCCAAGATGCGTGTTAACCACCAAAACGCGCTGGGATTCTTTGTCCACTGGTATTTGCAAGTACGCATCTGCGAGGTCCAACTTCCAAAAATATTTACCCAGGCACAGTTTGTCAAAAAGATCTTCCAGGCGGGGTAAAGGAAAAGTTGCAATCACTAGTTGTGGATTCACTGTTGCCTTGAAGTCCACACAAAGTCTCAACTTTCCGGAAGGTTTTGGCAAAATTACTAAGAGTGATGCCCAGAGAGAAGCCTGCACACGTTCAATTACACCTTGTGCTTCCAAATCGTGTAATGTTTTTGCGACTACATCACGCAATGCGTGGGGAACATTGCGCGCTCTGAAAAATTTCGGTTGCGCATTTACTTTCAGTCCCAAATGTGCTTTATAGTTCTTAGCGCAACTGAGGCCCAGTGCAAAAATGTCTGCAAATTCTTCACATAGACGAGAAACACTGTCTGAAGTCACCGTCTGACTCACTGATAGGACCTGATTTACTATAGACAAGTTAAACAATTGAAATAAATCGAAACCAAACAAGTTCACTGCAGAATAAGAACGAAGGACGTAAAATGCCACAAGTTTCGTTTGTCCTTTGTACGTTGCAAGAAGGCTGCACTGTAGTAACACAGGGACCTCTTGACCTGAATAGCTAGTTAACTTAACATTTGCGGCACGCAATGGAGGTGTACCCAGCAGTTTGTAAGTGTCTTGATTGATCAGTGAAACTGCAGCTCCTGTATCGAGCTGGAATGGTATCACTTTGCCGTTAACGTCCAAGTATACAAAAAGTTTATTGTCCTGCTGACGACAAGAGCGACTGTCTCGTGCAACGTGAACTGACACTCGTACATAATCAATTGAGACTTGATGGGAGTTCTGGCGATGTCGACGCACACTATTTTTGGGACGAACACATGCACTGTTAGAGAGAGTGGCATTGCGCGTAGTGGAATGAACTACATGAATTTCCATGGGCGAAGTTTCACGAGCCTGAGTACCCTTGGTTCGATTCCGATTCCGGCGCGAAGCAAAGGGCTTGGAACGGTTTTGAGCTTCCGATCTGAGATTTTTCTGGCAAGCACTCTGAACATGTCCTTTTTCATTACAATAAAAGCAAATAGCTTGGTGTGACGGGCAATTCTCATGCGAATGTTTAGTAGCACACCGCGGGCATGATTTGATCACTGCTTTAGCTTGCCGGCGCGGCCGGGCGCGAGGGCTGTTTACTGCTCCGTACAGCTCGCCCGGCAGGCCGGTTAACCTGACACACGGCTGGCGAAGTTTCAAAGGATTCCTGAGCAAAGTCAAGTGTGTCCTGCCGATCCAATATGTCCACCACTTGTTGAAGGGAGAGATTGACTAGTTTCAAAATCTGTTCCCTTATACGAACATCAGAAACGATCTGTGCAATTGCATCACGTACCATAGTATCTGAATAAGGGAGTCCACATTGACACTCAGAAGCACAATCCCTAGTAAGGCCTTGCAAGGTTGCAACCCACTTTAATTAGTCTGACCTGCCGTATGTTTTGTACGAAAGAAGGTATACCGTTTGGCAACTACACTGACTGATTTTTTGAAATATGCATCTAATGAAGACAAAATTTCTTCGTAGGACAGAGTTGCTACGTCGCGTCGAGGAAATAATTTGACTATCACACGGTACGTTTGTACGCCGACCGAAGACAACAAAAATGAAAAATGACTGCCGCTCGTTACCTTGAATTCTGTAGGCGGCGGGATGGAATCCAAATTGGCGTGACCATTCCGTCCAGCTTTCCAGTGCAGCATCAAAAGGTCGAAAAGTGGGTGCAACAGCGTGCTGTGGCTGCCTTTGCGGTGGAGCGGCGGCTGCCGCATCGTTTTTCATTGCACATTGACCCTGGACCAGCTGTCCAAGGGCATCCAGTAATGCCTGCGTCTGCTTATTCTGTAAGCGATAAAATTCGGAGAGTACATCTGGAGACTGTGGCGAAGCCATTACACAAGGAAATCAGGGCAATATCGATAAGAACGCGGTTTTGCCTCGTCGCTAATGTTGTGGTTGGCAGGAGAGTCAAAACCGGGTTACTAGAGGAGGCCGAAAGGCACGCGATTTAGCTCACGCAGGCTGGCGTGAGGTCTGGAACAGGACAAGGAAATTAGAATTTAGAAACAACGTACGTAGTTGGTGGAATACTTAACTTTAATCCATCAATGACGAACGTCGCTCTTTATGATACATGATTTACAATATCAATAGTACTGATAATGGCGCATTGCTAGGTCGTAACAAATGAGGTAGCTGAAGGCTATGCTAACTATCGTCTCGGCAAATGAGAGCGTACTTATTCAGTGAACCATCGCTAGCAAAGTCGGCTGTACAACTGGGGCGAGTGCTAGGAAGTCTCTCTAGACCTACCGTGTGGCGGCGCTCGGTCTGCAATCACTGATAGTGGCGACACGCGGGTCCGACGTATACTACCGGACCGCAGCCGATTTAAAGGCTACCACCTAGCAAGTGTGGTGTCTGGTGGTGACACCACAATCGGCATCATGGTGGACATCAGTGGCGCCAGTTTAAGTTTTACTGGGTACTGAGATGAACTGACAGTCTTTCGACTTGTGTTTTGTCATATAACCGAAAGTTAATTATGGTTACTGGACGCAACTTTCGTGTTTAATGTACTCCTCATTCAACAGAGTACACTCCTCGTGCACAACACGTAACTGTTTCAAAGTATTAAATTGCTACTGTTGTTACAAAGTTGCAGTGGTCATCTGAACTTGCCGTTTTGAAACAAAGGAAAATGTTACAGTGAAATATGGAAACTAAGAAGCGGACTATCCAGATAAACAAACATTTCTGGTTCATGTCGTTGTAGTAGGTCTAGTACACAGTAACGTTAATTAGGAGTAAATTCCATTAGTAGATCGTTATCAGGGAAGGCAGCCCTCATAATGTAAACTGCCAGTACACGAACGAAAGTTTCCAAACATGTCAATGAGTGTTCGAAGAAAGTGGCCGCATTCTGTCTACTGAATCTCAACGCACACCACTTACGAGGGGACCCACCAAGTGTCATACCCCGATCTCGCTGAAACTTCGCTCAGTGAAAGAGGGGACAAAATAAGCGAACACGTGTCTTGGCTTATCTGCATACACTCGAACGCTTCTGAGAAAATGACGGTCAAAGTTTTCAATGCGCTGTTGCTATAATGTAGATATCTTTCAGCGTGTAAGAATTCAATTGAAGCAATGGCTCAGCGGCTACCGTCGTGACTTCAGAACTTTGCACTATGAGTTCAAAACCCAATTGTTCCTTGTTTTCCCCCCTCACTCTCTGAATTCCAATTTATGTTGAAACAATGTTGTCGTTATTCGTCAATTAATTTACTGTGTAATGAAAGAAGTTAAAAAAAAATAAACGAATGAGAAAATGATGTGAAATATTTTTGAATGTCCCTGCAACCTTACAGAAGGTAAGGAGGTACAAAAATATTTGACATATTTTCTCATTCGTTTATTTTTTTTAATTCATTAATTACACAGAAAGTTAATTGACAAATAACGACAACATTATTTCAAGATAAATTGGAAAAAACATTCGTAGATAATTCTGATAGAGAGGAAGGAAAAAGTAATAATAAAAAAACAATATGGTCTCGAAGTCGGGAATCAGAATTAAGAAGGAATGACGGTAGCCACTGAGCCAACGCTTCAATTGCATTCTCGGGCGCAAAAGGTATCTACACTATAGGAACAGCGAGTTGATAACTTTGGCCGTCGTTTTCTCGGAAAGGGTCGAGAGTCTGCAGATAAGCCGAAACATATGATCGCTAATTTTGTCCTCTCCTTCATTGAGCGAAGTTTCCAATCAACGTATGGCACCTAGCGATCTGCCCTTGTTAGTCGAGTCGCTTCTTACGCCCAGCAAGAACTACGTATGCCTCACAGTAAACTGCGGCACTTGGAAAAACAGCGAGCGAGGATAAACACGTTTTCCTTCTTATAAAGCAACCTTCTACAGCTAAAATTCACGGAGTGGTCTTCAGGTTGCCTCCGATATTTCAGAAATGTTTCTTGCGTTAGGCCTGCCATATATGTAAAACGTAAACATTTCATTTCATGTAATATTTATCAGGATAAGACATGACAAGAGCGGACCAGTCCCTTCTGAGAAAAATTACAGATTGTAAGTTGCTCCGCTATGTAATGACATGGGTACGGGCTTGCGATCTCTCGTTTATGCCATCGATTTCCGTGTTACACATACTTGGCCATTGCGTTGCGGCTGCAGTCGTGGAGGAGGCAGTATGTTCCCTACTAGCGCTGCCTTCGCAGCAGATATTAACCGCAACGGATCATTCAGTCAACGCTAAATGGTCCATCTGGCTGAGCCAGACAAGGGCGCTATAATAGCAATCCATACAGAGGGATTTTCAAATGGCTATATAGTAAGAACTATGGGTCTTCACAAGTCAACAGTAGCCAGGTGGAAGAGAGTGGTAACCTGAATGGATGCGTCACGGCCGTCGCCGCAAAACAGCAGCAGCTCAGGATCGGCAGATACGCCATTTCAGTGAGAACCACCCATTTGTCAACGCACGACGAATTCAGCAGACTTTGGGTTTCAATTTTAGCAGTAAGATCGTCAATCGGGAAGGTGCATTGAGAGCAAGAAGCAATGCTGTGAAAGAGACATTGACTGTTTCCCACAGAGAAGCCCACCTTGCTTTTGCTGCTGAAAATGTCGACAAACCTCTCCAGTTTTGGAGGCGAGTGGTTTTCACGGACGAAAAAGTTTTCTCTACGACATCAACCGGAAAAGTACTTTTTATCGGCCAAAAGGTGCTAGGTATAATCCAAAATATATTTACAGTTGCTGAAGGAGTGGCAGGGAGACGTTAACGGTGTAGGCATGGATATCGGCCGAAGGGTGTGGGCTCCTGTTGGAAGTGGAAAGAAGACTTGATGCGCGCAATTACATATCAGTTGTGCAGAACGTGTTGTTGCCTTCTGTGACAGCAATATTTGGCAATGATCAGATCATGTTCCCGCGAGATCGCTCGCCTGTTCATATGGCACGTGTGGTTAAGAGGTGGTTCGACGACCATAGTAATATTACTGTAATGAAATGGCCACGTACAGGAGCTGACATGAATCCCATTGAGAATATTAGGGCAAAGATGGCCAGAGTAATACGGGAAAAAGGACAGTCACCGTCGACTCACCGACAGCTTTCTGATGTGATTCATGACGCTTGGAATGAGTTACTTGAATCTCTTAGTTATGTGGCTAGAATTGTGGGCTCAATACCCAACAGACTTCGAGCAATCATGGAAGCCGAAGGAGGCTATATGCGATACTAAACAGCATCAACAGAGGCTTTCTTTTTCCAACCCTTAACCAATCAGATTGCGACCGAACCGCCAAATCTTTCCATCAGTAAATGGGGTACGTTCTCAACTGACTCGGTTGTTTTAACCCCCTCCACTGACAGAATGACCCGCTTCCTAATTCTGTATGTATAAAACCAATACGGACTTGTATCTGTCACGCCTTTGCGCTTACTGCTACGTATTTTAAAAGTAAATAGCTCAGTCCTAATGGTAAGAGATAGCAGTGAATTCAAGTTGCTAATAGTTGAATACAGCACAGCTGCCACCGATGGGTTCACTTTTACTCTTCTCCTACCCTCGCCATTGCACAACATTAACTATGTGCTACTTGGACCTTGCTAAGCTATTAAATTCACTTGCGTGTACATTTTGACCGTTACTCGCCAGTATTTCTCTAATGATTAAGGCACACTCCTAACCGGACTATTTCCCAAAGAGCTGTGATGATTGAACGGGTTCGATCCACAGGCTACAGTGCCCTACAGTTCACACGTTAACACTGCCTACCTGACCCACTTAACTTGGTAGTGAGCTTATGTATCCAATCATCACTGCTAGCACCAGTCGATAATCCTATCAGCACGACGAGAGCAGCACACTTACCGTCGAATCCTCCTGAAAATACTTATAACTACAGTCGCCAGCTCTGAAGGAGCAAAAGAATAAATCAATTTTTGGCTCGTTTCAAAATGAAACGGCTTGAGTTGAATTTAAACTTAATTCTGAATATTACTATTTCTGATCATTCGAGGTGATTCTACAAAGCAAATACACTTACAATTTCTGTGTGTTAGCTTGGTAATTACTATTTATGCAACTTGGGTTAACAAAATTCCTTCTTTCAACTTTATGTAATAATTTTGGATATTACTCTTTAGACAATTGATATACAATTACTTAAGTGACGTTACTTGAAAGGTTACTCAGAAAAATTTAAATTAACTATAAATAGGCGACTCATTCTGGTGTGACCATTGCTCTTTTTAACATCCTTATACGCTAAAGTATTCTACAACAAAAAGAATTGTAAATGAAAGAGGCGATGGTGGCCTCAGTCTGATTTCACTATACTATGTTTGAGGTTACTACACTTTACAATGAACAACATGCGTCGTAATTTTACTCATTACTATATTCTGTCCTCTGTACTTGCATAAAAGAAAACTGGTATTCTCCTTTTACATTTCTACAAAGTTGGAATTAACAATTGTAAGCAGTCTTGCCTTGGCTAGACGTGTCAGTGCTGGTGGTGAGATGCTTGTGGCTAACGCAGCTCTTCACGCTTTATGCCCTTAATAGCGGCTGGAACTACGAGCCGTAGCACTCGTATAAGCTACTGCACGTCCGCCATAAAATCTGGGCGCAGGAACTCTTACAATCAGCCCCAGTGGCATAAAGGCGGCTTCGATAACCATTCGTCGCGTTTTACTCCACGAACGGCGACGATATTCGCCTCTTCGCTGTTGCACAATCACTTTTGCGTGAGCACAGTTACACACGTCCGATCACGTCAACACTCCCCAGGTCATCCTATGGTTCAGTCCCTGATTCACCAGCTACCCCTAGCTACGCTTGTATCACCAAGAGTGGGCGCGTTCCCCTACCACCTTTTTACCGAAATCATTTAGTGTTTAAGAAAATTTATATTTATTACCCTGGAGTTCATACCAGTCATAATAATTTACTATTAGTGCTTTACAACATTAAATTATACAGTAATAACTTATAATTACCAATAAGAAGAATACATTTGACTTAACGCATTGTCTGACAGGTAGCGCTAATTCCCGGTTTCGCCAATAGGTGGCATCAGGGCGCACTCCCTGGCAGTCTCACGCCAGCGCGCCCGTTTCTGACGCACGGGCTCCAAATTACTTGCAGCCTACCATCATTTCAGTTCCGTTACAAGATGCAACAGATATTTCAAGTTTTTTTTTTTTTTTACAGAAGTATATTTTATATAATTTTAAGGAAACGCAGTAAGTGGAATCTGCGCAAACAAATTAATTCAAAACAAGATATAGGCCTATAATATTTAATTTACTGAGAGAAGACATACGTTATATATTCATGCAGTCTCTAAAAAATACATGACACACGTGTATATGCAAGAAGGGTAAAAAAAATCAGCACAAATGAAAATTATTGAGGAGAAGCTCGCTGGTGAATGCGTAATTGGAGAGCGAAGGTTGGGCTAGAAGGGGAGGTAAGGAGGCTCGAAAAGGAAGAGAAAAATCAAATACCCAATGGACTTCGAGTCATTGTCGCAGCAGAGGGCGGTTGGTATATGCTACTTGGAGCAACAGCAGAAGAATAGTTTTATTTACTGATTTTTGGGGCTTTATTTTGTGATGGCTAAACAGTGCTCCTTCATGAGCCCACTATTTGTCCACATGTGGCTAAACATCAGAGGTGAAAAAAATTTTGAGGTGTGCCGAAGTTCTCTGGAACAGTAACGTGTTTTAGACAAGAAGATGATTTTTAGTTCATTTCATTTTAACCATTCACAGTATGCTTTGAGATTTTAATCTATGATTTCATTTTATTATTATGTATCTTTTCTTCAGTGAAAGTGAACGGTAGTAAGTTTCAAGATATAAAGAATAACTGGAAGTTTTTAATTTGTGGAATAGGGTATTTAACAGTTAATATTTTCAACAAATGTGTAGTTATAGGACATATTAAGAAGCAAGTCAAAAATGGCATTGTGGAAAGGCCAGGTTGGTCTCTAGTCATAGGACATATTAAGAAGCAAGTCAAAAATGGCATTGTGGAAAGATCAGGTTGGTCTCTAAAGGGTAACGACAGACAAATATGAAATACAAAAGTATGGGTAACAACTATTGTTGATGGCGAGGAGCAGTAATCGATATGCCACTATTCTGTAATTGTCTTTCTGAAGTTTATCGTCGATCCTAGGACTGAAACCGGTACTCTGTTTTTATATAAAGAATTTTTTTATTATTTTGAGCTTTTCCTCACTACAGAGGCTTATCTCCAACATAATAATTTACTTGGAAATTACAATTCAAACAGTAAACGTTCTTAAACTATATTTTCAAAATATTCCTCCAGGTGTTTCGATCTTGTGTGTCCTCTTCATCTGCACCCATTCTCCTCATTGTGTGCCGTACATTCTGGAGCCAGGTGGTCATAGGTCGTGCTCTTCTTCTTCTCCCCTCCGGTTCCCACTCCAGTATCAATTTTGGTGTTCTGGTTTTCTCCATTCGTCATACATGCCCATACCACTGTAATTTCTTCCTATCGATTACGTCATATATTCTTCCTTTTATTTCCATTCTCCTTATTATTTCGGTGTTCCTTATCTTTTCTTTCCTGAAGATTCTTGCCTATCTTCTCCAGAAGTCCATCTCTAGAGATTGTAATTTTTTAATGTGCTTCATGTTAATTGTCCAGGTCTCCGTTCCATATAGAACCACACTCTCTAATATGGATTTGTATATTAATTTTTAGTTCTGCTCATTACATTCCTGCTCCATAAGACTGAGTTAAGCATCAAATGACCCTCCGTTCACTACTAATTCTTTTGTTGATTTCTGACTCTGATTTTCCCTCGATTTCTAAAACGGATCACAAATAACAGATGGTGTTAATCGTTTTGATTTTCTTTCCTTCAATGTATAGCTCATCTGAATCATTAGTCAAGTATTCTGTTTTTTGGTAATTAATCTTCAAACCTCAGGTTTTGTATGCTACTGCTAGTTGATTGCACTTATAGTTAGCATCTTCCCCATCTTGTGCTACGACTACTTGATCATCAGCAAACGATAAATGATGTAGGTAAACTCCATCTCTTATTTCTTATCCCATACTATTACATTTACGAGACCATGTTCTAAGGCTAATATCTATATAGATTTTAAATAATGATGGTGACATGGGACAGCTCTGTAAAAGGCCTTTGCTTGTTCTAAATTTCTGTGAAAGTTTATTACCAACTTTCACTTGGCAAATGTTATCTTTATACATCTGTTGTATTATTTTAATCAAGGAAGGGTTTATGTTTGCCATATGTAGTGCTCTCCAAAGAAATTTTCTTGGTACAGTATCATACGCTTTTTCTAGATCTATGAAAATTAATCCTATTTTTTTTTATTTTGCCCTATGTTTCTCCAAAGTCTGTCGTAGTGTGAAAATATGGTCTACACATGATCTCCCAACGGTGAATCCACATTGTTCTTCTTGGGTTCTAAAATTTTTTCCAGTTTGTTTTTAATTACTTTCACAAAAATTCTCATTAATGTGTTTGTAACACAAATTCCTCGAAAGTTTCAACAAATTTTCCGACCCCCTTTCTTAAATATTGTATTCATCTGATTGGGTATTGAATCTCCATGTATCATTTTGTTGAAGAGCTGTGTTATCAGTTTCACAATTTTGTCACCACCATATTTCAGACACTCCAGATTGATATTGTCTGGTCCCAGTGATTTACTATTCTTTCTCAACACCTGAAGAACTTCACTTTCTAAAATTTAGATCTCATCATCTTCATGTCCTTTTTCTTCCACTGTTCCTTCTTCTAGATATTCTTCTCTGTCCTCATTTAATAATTTTTGTTTTATCAGTTGGAGATGAGTTTTGCTTTTTGTATCCTGTCCAAGCCCTTTTAATACTGACCATGCTTCTTTTGCTCTCCCAAATCCTAATTTGCTATTCACCTTGGCACATGTTCTTTCCCATGCCTCATTTTTTTGCCATCCTTATTTTTTTCGTCACTTCAGTCTTCTTTTCCTTGTATATTGATCTCGTTTCTTCTGATTTATCATTCAACAACTGAAGGAACGCATTTCGTTTTGCTGTAACGAGAACCTCTATTTCCTCTGACCTCCACTATGCTGTACGGTTGTGGTTGCTATCTTTTTTACCCAACACCTCTGTTGCTATGATTTTCACATTAGCTTTTACATAGTCATACATTTCCTCTGTACTTCCTTCAAATGATTCAACCAGTTTCCTTTCCATCCTGGGCGAAAAGAGTGTTCTGATACTTTCGTCTTGTAGGCTGTCAATATTAAAAGGTAAATTTTCATCTTTCTCAGTCTGGTTCATTTTATTTATATTACTTGTGTCATTCCTTGCATTCTTCCATGGCCAGAAAGAATTCATTTTTACTAGATAGTGGTCTGATCCACACTGGGCTCCTCTGTAAGATCTGACGTCTACTGCCTTGAAACTACTTGTTTGCCTAATGATAATATAATCTATTATAGAACTAAGTTCTTTAGTGTTCTGTTGCCAAGTATATTTATGAATGTCCTTATGTTTTAAAAATGTGTTGGTAATTTTTAGATCAAATTGTTCACAAATTGCAATCAATCGTTCCCCGTTGTCATTATATTCGTCCTCTCCATGTTTTCCTACTATTCTACGGGATTCTCTAATTCCTACCCTTCCATTCAGATCTCCAATGATAATCAGTTCCTTTCTTCTTGGGATTTTTTCAATAGTCTCTCTGAGGGTGGCCCAGAATAGAAGAATATAACCAGAATAGAAGAATATAACCTTTAAAATGGACGTAGCAGTGCAGAATATTAATACACAGTATATAGATCAGGAACCTAATCCCACTGCCTTTAATTTTATTCTCACGGATGACATTGAGACAGCAAATATCAAGAGGAATAACAAAACTCTCAGAATCAATATAGAAAATTCAAGTGTCCAGTGTATTCAAAAGTTTGCTATATCACAAATAATTGCTTTCACTGACTCCTTCATGCCTACGTTTTCTCAGTCAGACAAGGTTTGAAACTAGGACTAGCAAGATAAAACATTTTTCGACAAACTGTCAAACTGGAAGTCGAAGAACAAGTTACATAAATTACGATGACAACATACGTTTGTCAAGTAGACTGATCACTGTAGGCATCTAAAGCTTTTATTGTGTGTTACATGTGCACAAAGAATGTAAAGTGGCAACACCACCAACACACAATACCACTAAGGTATGAAACAACTGTAGCAAAACAGAGCATCCTCGTTGTCCATGTGATGGATAAGACGACTAATTCGCAACGTAAATGTCAATGTAAGCAGCAATTTCTGATAGAACGTGCTTCCTGGACCAAATAACATACATTTCCTATGTCTTTGGTGCGAATCATGTAGCAAATGTAATTTAAAGGACATAAAAAATATTAAGTGGGTTTACTAACATAATTATGAACCACTCAAGAAGGTAAATCGATGGTCACATAGTTGTCACACATATTCTACGGTGTTACCATTGTCTATTAGACTAGCAGCAGGAAGAAAACGTTCGCTCAGCTGATGTGCTTCGAAGACGCCACAGCATCGTCTGCCACCACTTCGTGGGAAACGAAATACCTCAAGCCACTGTGATGTACTCGCATATCTGTGACTATGACTTGTGATTTGGATAGTACGTATGCTCAGATTTCGAATCACATCATTAATAAAACGACAAGCGGAAATGAATTAGGCGCCCTTCCTCTTCCGTAACATCAAATATATTTTAGTTATTCTATCTTAAATGAACTGCGCAGAAAGTCATTCACCAGAAGTGAATAACTTTAGCAACACCAGGTGATATTAACAGCTTGCCGGCGCGGGTTAGCCGTGTGTTCAACGACATCATATCGCGGACCGCGCGGCTGCTTGCGCCGTCAGCTCGAATCCTTCCCAGGGCATCGATGTGAGTTAGGTTACGTAAGTTTTAGTAGTTCTAGCTCTAGGGGACTGATGACCTAAGCAGTTTGGTCGCATAGTTCTTAGAGCCATTTTTTGACCTTTCGCGTAAATTTTCTTTTCATAACGGCCGTATCTTTAGATTGCGTTGACATAGCTCACTTTTCTACACCACCAAGGAACCGTATACCGCAGTAAGTGTGATACATTTCCGCTTGTTATGTCTACCCGTACTCGAGGTAAACGGGCTTTAAGGGTTTGGTAAAAAGATAGACGGTCAAGAAGGTGAGACTAGTAGGGTCCCAATTTCACCGATTTAGGTGACGAAATCCTAACAACGAAAATAGCTACGACAGTTACTGAAGATGAGGACCGCATAAATAAGTCCCGCTACTCTTTGTTCGAAATGTTCTAGTTGCAGTCGACACATCAGCATATTAATCGTAGCTACGCTTTCGATCCAAATCACGTTTACAGAAATGCAAATAAAATCCATTTGCCTATACACGAGGTAATTCAGATCTCAGTATTAATGTCACCGCAGTTGGGAAGTGCGAGCATTCCCATTGGTAGCTAGCTTTAGGAACACTTCGGCTAATGAACGTTTTCTGGCTTTGGCGAGTCTAACTGTAGAATCTATTTGGCAGCTATGTAGCCGTTTATTTCCTGGGGTGGTGCAGAATTATCCAACTAAATTTATTCGCTAACAACAGTATTTTGTTATTTCGATAAACATCCCGAATGATTGTCACATAAGCAGTGATATAAAGGTAGAAAATTAACGTTTTTTAATCCATAAAGCTCTATGCAACAGAAACTGCAGATCATTTTGCCATTTTCATTTCGAAATTGCGGGCTTATTCATGTCCGGGGTAATAATAGGGGGCTGTTTGCCTGGGTTATCTGCTAGCGTAGTGAAAGGTGTTTGCTACTGCAAGGAAGGTATGCTTTGTTTCCGGTTCTAATCTCGACGGAGGCAGACTACAAGTAAAGCAATTTTAAGAAATTCTCGTGCCCCCAATATGTTTTATTGTTACCTTTACACTGTACCGACGCCCTGTGGATGTCAATATGAAACTCTTGTAGAATTTCATACTTGTTACTCCCTACTTTTTCCACTTCTGTCAATAATTGAATTGACATAAGTGTGGCACTGAATGATTTTTAACTGAATTTAATTATGAATCTTCACGCATTGGTAAATTTGCACACTTTGATGGTAGGTCAGCAACAGTAATCTAGTATGACTGGTCTGAACGTTGACACAGACCGTTTCGTGGGCGATTGCGCATAATATTTTGCTAATTCGTAACGATCTGGGGTACTTTGTCTTACTGAAACAATTATATTATCTCGATAAGGTGAAATTCATTTTCATGAGTACAGTTCATACTAATTAGCGTTTCTTCTTTCATTTATATCTTATATTTACGTGTTGTGTTTAACAAACTATTCAGCATTAATATAGTCTTACACTTGTTTTGAAAACAATCTGACAAAGTTAGGATGGTTAATCAATGTCACGCTTGTGCATATTATGTTGGTAGCACTTCGTCACGTTGCCTGTTATGCTGTTTAGCAGACTTTAAAGCTGTGCGGATCAGCATAACGAAGAGGCGAGGGGTCTCGCTCGTTTTGTCCACGACTGTACTTCCCAGATATCATGTGTGGATTGAATCGTTAATATGCTTGTAATTTCATTACCTGGGAAAACACAAATGAGCTACATTTTCAAGTTTTGCCTCTCTGTCGACACAAAACTCTGTTTTGTTCGTTCAGCGCAAAATTCCTGCTCCTAGAAAATCACAGCTTCAAAGTGGTATAGGCCTACGGGATCGCAGTGCGCTCCAGTCGCAGATGTCGGCTGTATCTCACTCGTAAATCTCACAGTTTGTTTGCGACATGGACGAGCGTAAACTTCCTACGTTACCTCTATTAAAACGCACATTTCTTCTCTTGTCATACGCTGGTCATGTTGCTCTGTCTGTAGTATACATAAAATAAGCTTCAATGTCCATGAACAGGTTACAAGGCAAAAGGAAAGTTTCATGTTCAGTCGGCAAGGGCATTACCTTTTCACAGAATTGAGAAGTCATGGGACAGCGATATACACATTTACAGATGGCGCCAGTATAACGTACACATGGTATAAAGGGCAGTGCATTGCCGATGCTGTAATTTGTACTCAGGTGATTCATCTGAAAATGTTTCCAACGTGATTATACCCGCACGACGGAATCAACATAGTTTGAATGCAGGTAACTGGAACTAGAAGCATGGGACATTCCATTTCGGAAATCGTCAGAGAATTCAATATTCCAAGATCCACAATGTCAAGAGTGTGCCGACAATACCAAATTTCAGGTATTACCTCTTAGCCTGGACAACGCAGTGGCTGACAGCCTTCACTTGGCGGACAAGAGCAACGGCGTTTGCGTAGAGTTGTCAGTGCTAACATATATGGGCCGTTCAAAAAGAAACGAGCCGGAGTCGTAATTACAGAAACCAATACCCGTATGTTAGAAGTATTGACCCTGGCTGTTGAGACACTTGTGCCACGGTGACAAGGCGGTGAATGGCTGTCTCATAAAATTCCCGGGGCTGCGATGTTAACCAGTTCCGCACGTACAGCTGAACGTCGTCGTCCGAGGCGAATCGTTTGGTCCTCAGAGCCTTTTTAAGGGGACCAAAAACGGCGTGATCAAAGGGAGAGAGATCCAGACTGTATGGAGGGTGGCCGAGAACCTCCCATTTGAATTTCTGCAGGAGTGTCGCGACTTTGTTGGCCGTACGAGGCTTTGCATTGTCGTGGACCAGAATGATCCCACGGGTGATTGCCTGGTCATTTTGATTTCAGCGCTTGGTGAAGGGTGGTAAAGGTTTGCGAGTAGTGTTAGGCATTCACTGTTGTCCCTTGTTGCAGGAAGTGAATCAGAATGGGGCCATCTTGGTCAAAGAAGAACGTCAGCATAGCCTATAGCCTATAACGTTTCTTGCACTCGTGTGGATAGCCTTGACTTTTTTGTGGTGGTGACCCTGGATGGTTCCACTGGAGACTGTCGTTTTGATTCTGGTCTTAAGTGTAGACACCACTTGTGCCAGGAACGCATTTCCTTCCTGGGCATAGCACTGCAGGTGAGCAAGACAGTGGGCCATTCGACATGTTTCCTGGTTTGGTTGAAGACTATGGGGCATCCATTGGGCACACACTTTGCCATTGTGCAGTCTTTCCTTCATGGTGGAGTGAACACTTCCGACACTCAGTCTGACCACGGTGGCTACGGCTTTCACTTTCACTTGGTGGTCCTGGGTAATGAGTGCATCCACCTACTGGATAATGTCATCGGTAATGCAGTATGGTGCTCCAGATCTTGCATCATTGGCTAACGACATCCACCCTTCACTGCGGCCCTTGTGCATACCGTGTTTGCCATACGCTTGTGACATTCATCAATGAATGTCCATTCCTCCTCTACCACTGTCAGATTACGAACAACATCTCTTTGCTCTTCTTGCGACGCATCCATGTCACTGCAATGCGACTGGCAGCATTGGACAATTGATGCATGCTGATGCTAGCTCTGTATAGTCACCTGATGTGCATGTGTGCCCTCTAGCGACGGGCTGTGAACTTCCACACTCTGGTCGGAACCACACCTAGTTACACACACCACATGACCCACCTGTCACTGGTTTGCACATTCCAGACGCCGGCTCATTTGTTTTTGAACGCCCATTATACAAACAACACTGCAGGAAATAATGAGAAGTCAATGTAGGAAGTACGATGAACGTACTGTTCGAACAACGAGACGAAATTTGGCGTTGATGGGCTATGGTGGCAGATGACCGATGCAAGTTCCTTTGCTCACAGTAACACAACACGTGCAGCACCTATTCTGCGCTCATGACCATATCGGTTGGACATTAGGCAACTGGAAAACAGTAGTCAGGTCAGATGAGTCCAGATTTCAATTGGTAAGAGATGACAGTAGGGTTAGAGTGTGATGTAGACCCCACGAAGCCATGGGCCCAAGCTGTCAACAAGGCACTGTGCAATATGGTGATGGCTACATAATTATGTGCTTTGTGTTTACATGGAATGGACTGTGTCTTCTGGACCACCTGAACTGATCATTGACTTGAAATGGTTATGTTCAGCTACTTGGAGATCATTTGCAGCCATTTGTGGATTTCATGTTCCCAAACATTGATGAAATTTTTATGGATGACTATGCGCCATGTCACCAGGCCACAATTGTTCATGACTGGTTTGAAGGACATACTGGACAATTCGAGCAAATGATTTGGCCATCCAAACTGCCCAACATGAATCCCATCTAACGTTTATGGGACATAATCGAGAGCTCAGTCTGTGTACAAAATCCCGCACTGGCAACATTTTCGCAATTATGGACAGCTATGGAGGCAGCATGGCTCAATATCTCTGCAGGGGACTTCCAACGACTTCTTGTGTTCATGTCACGTCGAGTTTTTGTATCACGCCAGGCAAAAGGAGGTCCTACACGATTTTGTAGATATCCAATTATATGTGTCACCTGAGCGTAAATGTTCCATAACAAATAGTGCGACAAAAAATTATAATAGTCTTTCACGTAACACAAAAATTATTTCATCATTCCCACTTTTTAGTAAACCCCTCTGTTTCCATTCAGTTTCAAAATCTGTAGAGTATGTGAAATAAAAGCCAAAACAAAACAGTACAAAACATTTTCCTGCAAGAAGTACAAGCTCACTTGTAGGTAAAGCCAACCAAACAAACACACCCACTGGAGAGGGTGCACTAATATTTACGTATCGTATATTACAGAACAGACTTTTATCAAATTAACAAGAACGTCTCACAACGGGCAGTGTGCCGGCCCCGGATCGATGGTCAATGTGTAAGCTAGGCTGGATATGGTTTTTAGGAGTTTTCCCTCATCCCACTAGGTGAATTATGTGCTGATTCCCATGTTCCACCTCATATACACGCTACACAAGCATGGAGAATACTTTATCCCACTTCCACACATAATTTACTCTACACAGTGTTTGTACATTGCTTTTGTCATGGGGGAGGAGAGGGTGATGAGGAGGCTGACAACCTTCGCTATTTAGTCTCCTTCAACAACCAGTGCGCATCAGCATTAGAAAACGCTAAGGTGATTAAAAAAATATATAGCTGTAGTGAGATACAAACCTGCAACAATCGATATCTCACTTTGTAACTCTGAGACACTCTTCATTACACTACGATACACTTCTGTATCACGTTACCTTGACTTATGTTACTATGTTGCCTTGTGTATTACACCTCTTGAGGTCTTCAATCGCAGATACATTATTAACTGACATTTTGAAACGGCATAAGCATAGATTACAATTCAAAAATTCTTGACCACCAATAATATTAGGTTATCACAGTTGATTTAGAAGCTCCTGTCTTCACACTGACCAGTCGAGGCATGCCTGCACAGCCTCCTGGACGACTTGTGAACACCTTTTGCAGTCTTGATCGATCCTTGGTGTGTGACTATTCTCTGCACGAGAATTGGCAACCTAGTCCACCAGTGGCAGACTCCACTTGACTGCACAATGGGGTCGATCATCGAAAGCACTGAGACGAGAGCTGTACAACTTCACTGGGAGCATGTATGGTGAGCCCCGTCTGCTTCACCCACTGCCAGCACTTCTACAGGCAGCCAAGGCACTGGCCTGCAGCAGCAATGTCACAACACACTGCCGAGGTGTCAGGATTCCTTTGCAGCATGTGCGACTGATACCTGGATGCTGCTGCAGTTCTGAAGAAGCTAAAGTCTTTGAAAACTTAAGACTGTTGAGCTTTTCAAGAAGGGAATGACAACAGGTAAACTACTAAAAGTACCTTGCCAAATAGGATCTTGCGATTAAGCAATCGGAACACTCACCCGGGTTCAATTCCCGGCGGGGTCAGGGGTTTTCTCTGCCTCTTGATGACTGGGTGTTGTGTGATGTCCTTAGGTTAGTTAGGTTTAAGTAGTTCTAAGTTCTAGGGGACTGATGACCATAGATGTTTAGTCCCATAGTGATCAGAGCCATTTGAACCATTTTGAACCACTCATCCTTGGACATTTTCTATGAGGAAATTTTGGCTGTCAGTGCCAACCTTCACAAAATCCTCACAAGAGTATGAACAAGTCCAGGAGGCACACTAAGGATGGATGACATTAGGTATACAAGGATACCATATGAAATGCTGGATGTGCTCCCCACCACTCACTTCCCTTAATGCACTGTGTAATAGTTTACAGGTAACCACCAAATGGAGAACTGAAAATCTGCCAGAAAATGTGCTGATTTCAAAGAATCGAGTGGGCACTACGACCATTTCAGCCACTCAAGTCACCAGGTCCAGATGGAATTTTCCCAGCTCTACTGCAACATGCTGGAGAGGGATTAATTAGATGGCTATTCAGTCTGTTCAGTCAGGCTGGCAACAGGAATCATTCCTAATACTTGGAGGACATTGACAGCTGTTTTCCTTTATAAGTTAGAGTGAATTGATCATGGCTAAGGACGAGACCGATCGCCATACATCCTCTCGAAAAGAAGTTTTAGAAACTGGTTAACGAGCATGTTAGGGAAAGGAGGTTAACTGAGATTGTTCTCCATGAAAACCAACACGCATACAGAGCAGGAAAACCATGAGAAACAGTTGTTCAACAAGGTTGGTTGACTTAAAAGAGGGAGGGGAAGGAAACAAACTGCAAGGTCATCGGTCCCTTGTTCCCCGTAAAATAATTAAACAAGGCAAAGAAGAAGAGAAAGGAGACATACAGCACAAAAACAGGAGAGAGGAAGAACCAGAAGAACGACAGAAGAACAACCACCACTACCATGGACAAAACAGGGAAATAAAACCACAGAGAGAAGCAAGAAACAGGTAGAAGGGATAAGAAAAAGAGAGCAGATGACCGTGGCTGGCAGACCATGAGATTAAAAAGGAAAACCCAGCCACTCTGTGACACATTAAAACATCCACCTTAAAAGCATTAGAGTGGAGAACACAAAGGGACAAATGACATGCGCTAAAACTTCTACAGAATGGTAAAACCTACCGTCATGTATAAAATGTAAAACTAAATTAGCCGATGAGACGTTTTCAGCTAAAATTAATGGCAACCAGTCTGGTAACTTAAGAGTCTGTCACAGGGCACCCAAAGGACAGCTCACCAAGATATGGGTCACTGCCAGCTGGGCGCCGCACCAACACTGAGTTGGGTCATCACGGCACAGGAGGTAGCCATGTGTCACCAAACTGCGGCCAATGCAGAGCCGGCAGAGAACAACAGAGTCCCTGCGAGAGGCCCACATGGAGGTCTGCCACACATTCTTAGTCTCCTTAATGGTATGCAGTTTGTTGTGAGAGCTGAAGTAATGCCATTTCGACTCCTACAGCCGCAAAACCTTGTGGCGTAGTACTGAACGCAAGTCAGTTGTAGAGAAGCCGATCTCCATAAGCAGTTTCCACGTAGTCTGTCACTAAGTTCGTAACCTGGGATTTCGACTTCGTCTGGGGTCCAGACAAACACCACTGAACGACTGGACCGTTCTAGGGCATAGATGGCCTCCTGGATGCTCGCTACCAACGGATGACGAGGGTAGCACTGGTCGATAGCTTGTAGGCTGCTCAAGGAGTAAGTACACAGAAGAAACGACTCTCCAGGGCATGAACGGATGTGCTCAAGAGCACGAGATATAGCCAACAGCTTGGCAGTGAAGATGCTGCAGCCGTCAGGCAAGGAATTCCGTTCAATATGTCCTCCATGGACATACGGGAAGCCGACTTGAGCATCAGCTGTTGAGCCGTCGGTGTAAACCACTTCATGACCTCAGTACATGTCATGAACCGAGAGGAAGTGGGTGTGGAGAGCTGCGGGGATAACTGAGTCCTTAGGGCCATGTTAAAGGTCCAGGTGAAGCTGCGGCCTAGGTGAACACCATGGAGGTGTAAGTGAATGGCCCTGATCTATATGTGGTAAAGGCAAGGACTCCAGTTCGGAAAGATGGGATCAGACATGAACTGCAATTGGAAGCCCTGACCTGGGCCGCCAATGTTGAAGATGAACCACCATTAGTGGGAAAAGGAAACTGTAATTCGGATGCGCAGAAGAACTATGAACGTGTGCAACATAACTGGCCAGCAGTTGTGCATGCCTAACCTGCAATGGAGGGACTCGGGCCTCCACAAGGACTCTGGTCACTGGACTTCCTAAAAGCTCCTGTCACTAGGTGAACGCCACAGTGGTGCACTGAGTCGAATAAATGCAACGCTCAGGGCGCCGCCGAAACATAAACCACACTTCCATAGTCAAGGTGGGATTGAATAAGAGCTCTGTAGAGCTGCAGCAGTGTAGAGCGATCTTCATGCCAGTTGGTGTTACTCAGGCAGCAGAGGGCATTGAGGTGCTGCCAGCACTTCCACTTAAGCTGATGAAGGTGAGGAAGTGTAGTCAATCGAGCATCAAAAACCAGTCCTCATAATCGATACGTCTCCACTACAGTGAGCCAATCATCATTAAGGTAAAGTTCTGGTTCTGGATGAACAGTACGATGCTGACAGAAGTGCGTAACACACGACTTTGCGGCCGAAAACTGGAAACTGTGGGGTAGAGCCCATGACTGCACCTTGTGGATGGCTCCCTGAGGGCGAGGCGCCACTCAGCAACACCAGTACTGGTTGAGTAGTACGAAATGCAAAAGTCGTCTGCATACAGAGAAGGTGACACAGACAGCCCTATAGATGCTGCTACACCACTAATGGCCACAAGAAATAGACATACACTCAATACAGAGCCCTGTGGAACCCCATTCTCCTGGAAATGGGGGGGGGGGGGGGGGGGAGAGAACACTACGGGAGGCACCAACTTGGATACGGAAAGCACGAAGCGACAGGAAATTTTGGACGAAAATCGAGAGCGCACCTCTGAGACCCCACTCATATAATGTGGCAAGGGTATCATGTCCCCAGGTGGAGTCATACGCTTTTTGTAAATTAAATAAGATGGCAACCAGGTGTTGGCACCTGCAAATGGCAGACTTAAGGGACACAAAGTTATCAGTGGTAGAGCGACCCTGGTAGAAGCTGCCCTGACGTGGAGCCGGTAGGCATCATGACTCCAGGACCCAACCCAACCGTCGACACACCATACGTTCCAGCAGCTTACAAAGAACGTTGGTGAGGCTGATGAGCAGATAGCTATCCACATCAAGTGGGTTTTTACCAGGTTTCAGCACCGGATTGATGGTGCTCTCCCGCGATTGCGATGGAAAGAGACCACCACACCAGATCCGGCTGAAGATGAGGAGATGTTACCTGTAGTCAGATGAGAGATGTTTAATCACCTGACTGTGGATCCGATCTGGCCCAGGAGCTGTGTCAGGGCAATGTGCAAGAGCACTGAGGAGCTCCCATTCTGTAAATGGGGCGTTATAGGATTCACTGTGGCGTGTATTGAACGAGAGGACTTTCCCTTCCAGCCGCTGTTTGAGTGCGAAAGGCTGGGGGTAATTCTCTAATGCAGAGGCTCGAGCATACTGCTCGGCAATAGCGTTTGTGTCGGTGGATAATACGCCATTTATGTTAACACCAGGAACACCTGTTGGGGTCTGGTACCTGACAACACGTTTGATCTTTGCCCAGACTTGGGAAGTTGACACCCAATGGTCGAGACATATCTCTCCCAACACTCTTGCTTCTGTCCTTTGATAAGTTGCCGAACTCGAGCATGTAGTAGTTCAAAGGCTATGGTACTCCAGGGAAGGGTGCCACTTATGCCACTGCAGAGTTTGCCGACGCTCCTTAACTGATTCAGCGATTTCTGGCGACCACCAAGCGACTGCCTTTCGCCGAGGGCACCCTAAAGACCGAGGGATCGTGTTTTCTCCCACAGAAACGATTGTTGTTGTCACCTCCTCAACCATCACATCGATGTTGCCGCGTGGGGGAGATTCAGTGGTGACAGCAGAGGTGAAAGTTTCCCAGACAGCCTTGTTTAAAGCCCATCTGGGCAGGCGTCCGTGGGCCTGACGCCATGGCAGCGACAGGAAGATAGGAAAGTGGTCACTACCACACAGGTCGTCATGTGCTCTCCAGTGGATAGATGGGAGAAGTCCTGGGCTGCAAATAGACAAACCGATGGCCGGATAACTACCATGAGCCACATTGAAATATGTGGCAGCCCCAGTATTTAAGAGGCAGAGGTCGAACTGAGACAGTCAAGTTTCGACATCTCTGCCTCGACCAGAAAGCACGGTGCCACCCCACAAGGCGTTAAAATCTGTCAAAAGCAGGGAAAGTTGAGGGACTTGATCAATCAGTGCAGTTAACACATTCAGGAAAACTGCATCATTTGGAGGAAGATATACATTGCAGATAGTTATTTCCTGTGATGTCCTTATTCTGATAGCCACAGCTTCAAGAAGGGTTTGAAGGAGCACAGTTCATTGGAGACTGAGTTTAGGACATAAACGCAAACTCCACCTGGCACTCGATTATAGTCTCTACGGTTCCTGTAGTATCCCTTATAGCCGCGGAGGGCAGGGGTCCGCATTGCCGGAAACCAGGTTTCCAGGAGGGCAATGCAGAAAGCAGGTGTAAAGCTTAACATTTGCCATTGCTCAGCCAGGGGGTGGAAAAAAACCGCCACTGTTCCACTGGAGGATGTCATCGTGAAACTGGGGAGGCATGGAACATTCAATGAAGGAGTTTACACTCAGGATCACCTGCTGCTGCTGTTGACTTTTTGCCTAAGCAGTCTATATCATTGTGTTTGAGGGTCTGGGGAGATCTAGGTCCTCAGCGGACGCCAGAATCACCATCTCATCCGCAGACACAGAGCTTGTAACTAGTGGTGGTGTGGGTGCCACCACAATTCCTTGGTCTTGGGGACCATCTTTTTGGATTTCTCTCGCTGCTCCTTGGGCTTCCCTGGCTGGGAGGACTTCACTGATTCAGTCTCCAGGACCAAGGATGAGCTTGAAGCCCTACAACCAGCTGCTTTTGGGCTCTTCAGCCACTGGTGGGTGTCATCTTTTCCACTAGGAGAAACCTGGGAAGGGAGTGACCCAAGGGACCCCTTCATAGCGAGAGTTGCTGAAGAAGACTTACGCTTCTCTGGCTCTGAAGTCAGGACTGATATCCTCAATGGTTGGGAGGATGTTGCTCCAGAAGTAGGTGGTGCGAGAGCAACAGGAAGGGAAGTGCCTTCCCCCCCTCCCCCCACCATAAAGGGGAGAAGTGTAGTCTTCTAGTTCTGAGAGGCGATAGGAATGCGAGGAACTGATGGAGCGACAACTGTTATCATAGGGGCGGTGGAAGAGGTTGTCGTAGCCACAGGATGTAGACGCTCAAATTTCCTTTTAGCCTTAGAGTAGGTCAGTTGGTCCAGGGTCTTATATTCCATGATTTTCCTCTCTTTCTGTAAAATTCTGCATCTGGTGAGGAAGATGAATGATGCTCTCCGCAGTTGACACAGATGGGAGGCAGGGCACATGGAGTATTGGGATGTGATGGTTGTCCACAATCGCGACATGTGATGATGGAAGTACAGCGCAAAGGCATGTGGCCGATCTTCCAGCACTTAAAACACAGCACCGGGGGAGGGATATATGGCTTGACATCACAGCGGTAGACCATCACCTTGACCCTGCGCAATGTGTCACCCTCGAAGGCCAAGATGAAGGCACCAGTGGCAACCTGCTTATCCCTTGGATGCACCAAATGAAATGAACACCTCGCCACTCTAAATTGGGGTGCAGCTCCCTGTCAGACTGCAAAAGAAGGTCCCTGTGGAATATAATACCCTGGACCATATTTAAGCTCTTACGGGGCATGATGGTAACAGAAACATCCCCCAACTTGCCACAAGTGAGTAATGCCCAAGACTGGGCAGAGGATGTTGTTTTTATCAAAACTGACACAGAGCACATTTTGGACAAGCCCTCCACCTCCCCAAACTTGTCCACCAAATGCTCCACAAAAAACTGAGGTTTTATGCACGTGAAAGATTCCCCATCATCTCTCCTACATGCGAGGTTCCGGGGCGAATAAGCTGCACTGTCATCCTTAGCCTGGCGTTGCTCCCATGGTGTGGCCAGGGAGGGGAACGATTTGGGGTCATATTTCTTAGCACTGAAGTTAGACTTTGCTCACTTAGAAACTGCTGGCGGCAGACCAACAACAAGAGATGACGTACTATGTTTCATGGCATATCATCTGCCCTGATGCCACCCACTCCAACCAGGGGTCCTCCCATGGGCGCCACCCAGTCTCAGCAAGGGCCACCTGGCAGGATGGCCATTGCTGCGAGTCCCGATGCCCCAGAGAGATGAGCATCTACTCCATGGCATACATGGGGAGTTAATGGCACAGTCATCGGCAGAGCAACCCCTGTGCTGTCAGGAGGCTACAACCAGCAGGGTACATGGCAGCCCCACCACAATGGACTGGCTACCATGCTGGATATGAGGTTCTAAGTAGCCCATGATCATCATCAGCTCTCAAAGCGACACTGCCTAGTTCATGGTGGGAAACGCACCCAGGAAGGTGTCCTCGCCCAAGAGATGGAGAATGAGTGGGACTGTAATGTGATGACAAGAAAGTGGTCTAAAGATCTCAATGCACCAAGTAAGGCACACTTCCCCAATTGGCTCGCTCTTCAGGAAAATTTAGAAAGATGGAGGTCAAACATAGCATGGGACCATCACATAAAGATTCCTTTTAGTCACCTCTTACGACAGGCACGAATACCTCGGGCCTATTCTAACACCCGGACCCGCAGGGGGCAGTTGTTCATCAACTTGTTAGTAAAGCAGAAAAAGCTCTATACTTTCAGGAAATTGCTATATGCATCATCCAAGACACTGAGGGGGCTTTTAGCAATGCAAAATTCTAATCCATGGTTACAGCTGCATAAGAGCATGGCATTAAGACAACTATATACATGTACATTAAGACCATGCAGAGTAGGTGAAAGGTAAAAGCCACCATGATGATAGAATGGTCATCAACACCACCAGGGGTTTGCCAGAAGGAAGGGTTTTGTCCCGTCCCTACCTCTGTGGAACTAGTTGTGAATGAACTTGGCATTGTTAAATACTAGAGGTTAATTTTTACATGGATACACAGACGAATTATAGTAATACCTGGAAAATTTGCAAGTACTGTCAGAGCAATGCCACATTCTTCTGGACATAATGCAAAACCTGTGCAGGAAACAGGATCTCAGGGTCAGTCACAGAAAAACTGCTATTGTTCCACCCATAAGGAAGCATATCCAGGACACATACCAGAATCTTTACGAAATTCTATCAGCAGAAGGAAGTAGTGAAGTACCTAGGAGTAACGTGGATGCAAAACCATCATGGAACTCTCACATAAAGAAGATATATTACAAGACCAAAGTTACTCTTATGTGCACAAGGAGGGCCTGCGGTAAAAACTGAGGTCTAAGCCCCAGGAGTATCCACTGGATTAACACCACTGCGGTAAGATCTATGATAATGTATGGTGTACCATATGGTGAAATAAAGTAGAACAGATGATGAGCGCTAAGGAGCTTGGAAGCTACAGAGATTGGCCTGCTTAGCATTAATAGGCGATTAGTTGCACACCCACTGCTGGGTTGGAAGACCATGCTGGACATGCCCCATTACAATTTAGGATTACAATGGAGACAGTGGCCGGAGCACACCAATATAATTCATATGGCACATACATGAATGGTCAGAGAAATTCCACTTGACTACACAATAACATCTATCTGCTTCAATAAACCTTTCAGTGAGAGGACAGATTTAACAAACCTCAACACACACCATTTTTCAAAATGTGTTTTTAATGGATTCTGGTACTTTAACAGGAGCATCTCACAAAATGTGTAACACAATATGACAAAACTAAAAATTTGCCATCGAAAATAGTGCCTAAATATAGCAAACCATCACAAAACCCGACATCTCAATTTTTCATGATTCCACTAAACTCAACTATCCCTTCTTGTTTGAAACTTACAACATAAAATTTAAAAGTTAAATTTCATAGCCTTTACACTTGCATGTCTTTCCTGTTGGGCAACAGCACAACATAAACCAACTCTTTTTTAAGCAACAACAATGCGTATTATCCCACATAATTCTCTTTCATGTTTAACCACTGTTTCACTGTAAGATTAGTAGACGTTGCAGAAGGTTCTTGTTGGAGCATCTGTTATTAAGATGCTACAAGATTCAGAATATTCTTAAACAGTCCAGCAGGAATCATCAATGTCAAAAGACTGCAGTCTCAATGAAGATTTGAATATAGACTGTAACCATATTGAAACAACATGCGAAGCAGGATGTTTGTGCTGCAACAATCTTATTAATTTTAGATATAACCTGTGTATGAATAAGAAAAAATTGAAAGAATAATTTCTTATGATGATACATGAAAGTGACCTTGCCTAAGGGGCATAGAGGGGATGACAATAAAAGGAAAAAATGATCTGTGTCAATCTCATACTATGAGAGAGAAGGAAGAGGCAGAGAGATCCCTGCAAGAGAGAGATAATGAGCAGACACCGTTCACTAAGAAGAAGATACTGAAGTATAAACACAGATAATTTCATTACTATAAAAATAAAATTAAGCAGTCATTTTCCACCAGGATTAAAACTTAGGAAAATACATGATATGTACAATGCTTCTCAATTTAAACATGGGTTGTTGGGCAACTCTCTTTCAAAGCATAAAAAGATATCCTACAAATGTTTCAACCTGGGCTTTGGAAATCCTTATACTTGTAGTTGATCAACTTGTGACACTTTGTCGCAGAGTTAAAGTCAGCTCAAGATTTGGAATTAAAAATAACACTATTGCACAAAATAAGGGCAAAAAGATTTTTCAATGAAAATAAAACAGCAGAATCAACTGGGTGGATTTTTTTAGTTGTTTTTAGCTCCATCAGGTATTGTTGTACACTGCACAATCTTAAAATATTCACAAAAGCAAGTGCACCAAGTAGTTAACCAAACATGGCTTGAGAAAGACAAATGAAATTATATCTGCTGTGAGAATATTTAAACTTTTCAGAGCAATATCTAATAAAACAAGGTGCAGAAAACCTTAGTCTCACATTATTTTAGCATTGTTGTGGCTCCCAAACAGAAACTTCACAATGATAACAATGCTTATTATTTACAATAAAAGCTCAGAAGTATTTGCCTCCTGACAGGGTTTTTGGCCTTATTTAAAACGAACTAGAATATTAAGAGATTTTGGCAGAGTTTGGAGAGATTCAAGCTTCACACGAAGACTGGTATAGTTACAATGTGAAACCAGTCTCCAAAAGTTTAATGAAAGCCAAACTGTCTCATGATATCTGAGGCAACACTATTGCATTATGTAAGAAGACGTAAGACTAGGGCACAAAGGCTCTCTCAAAATACTTAGTTTGCATCATTAATAGATGTTGAAGTATTGACACGTGGAAAGAGAGGTACTTCAATGTTCGAAGCACCTCAAATTTCATCAGTGAATCACTAAAGTAAAAATAAAGCTAATTTGTAAAGTCGTCATCTTATTTTGCAAACATTTCAAAGGAAAGTAAAATGTTCTATTTAACAGTTGCATAAGGGGACACTAATGATAGTGAAGACAAAGTTTTGTATTATGAAAAACATGGGGCTGTATGAGGGCGCTGATGGCAGAGGGCATGGGTCACATCTCAGTGGTGCCAGTTGATTCTATCAGTAGATCGAGTTTCACTAGGCATTATGTGCACCTCAATAGGTATGGGAAGGGGAGGCTGGCTAAGCTTGTAAGTGACATTGTAGTGGGTGGTGGTGGTGATGGTGGTGGTGATGGTGGTCGTGTCACTCATGGAAAAATTTCTGTAGTAGTTGGTGTTTGAGCTGCAACTTTATTAGATGGAAGTCAGCTGATAGGCATACCTGCTTAAAGGAAGTCCCTCTAAGGGCTCACCTTCCGAGGATGTAATGTTTCCAAGCAAAGAAGGCATTAGCATATGTCATCAAAATATAAGACGTATTAGAGATAAAGTTAGTGAACTGCTTATAGATGTTGACTCTGAAATTATTGGTATATCACAGCACCACTTAAATAATTTGACAATTCAGCGGCTTCCTTTACCAGGATACAGATTAGCTCGCTGTTTCTCAAGGAGTTCCTTGCAGGGTGGGGGACTGGCTATGTATGTAAAAAACAGTATTCCGTCTGAGTCCATAGACGTATCACAACACTGCACTGAGCAGATATTTGAATGTTGTGCATGTGAAGTTGAATTTAGTGAAACTAAACTTCTAATTGTTGTTCTTTATAGGTCACCTAACTCCAACTTCAGAGCATTTCTGCTCAAGTTAGGAAGGGTTCCTGAAGCACTCTGTAGATAGTACCAGCAATTAGTTATATGTGGTGACTTCAGTATTGATTTTGTATATGATGGTGCAAGAAAAAGGATGTTGGTAGATCTCCTAAACTCATATGATCTGATGCAGACCGTGTTTTTTTTTTTTTTTACTAGGGTGCAGGGGAACAGTAGCATAGCCGCAGACAATATTTTTATTCATTCTTCATTACTAGATGGGCATTCTGCTAGTAAAAGCGTAAACGGCCTTTCAGACCTTGATGCACAAATTTTAACACTAAAAGGCTCTTGTCCTCAAACCAATGTCATATTTAATTAAAAACTATGTAGGAAAGTTAATCCAACAGCAATAGAGAGTTTTTTTAAACCTTGTCAAGGAACAAGAGTGGCAGGGCGTTTATAGGGATGATAACATAGATGATAAATATAATGCTTTGCTTAACACATTTCTCAAGCTCTTTGAGAGTTGCTTTCCATTAGTGCATTCTAACCGGGGTATTAGCAGTAATAGGCAGTCCGGGTGGTTGACTAGTGGGATAAGGATATCATGTAGAACAAAGCAGGAATTATATCAAAATCTTAGAAGTAGTCACAATCAAGCTACAGTAGCCCATTAAAAAGAGAGTTGCAATGTGCTTAAATATGTTATTAGGAAGTCAAAGACTATGTAGTATGCAAATAGAATATCTAATTCACAGGGTAAAATTAAAACCATATGGTCAGTTATGAAGGAAGTGTCTGGTCATTAGCACAAGGTCGACGATATACAGTCAGTTCGTGGCAAAAATATTTGTTACTAATAAATCAGATATATGGACAGTATTTATCAATTATTTTCTGAGAATTGCTGATGAATTAAATAAAAAATTAGTTTCTGCAGAGAATCATGTAACACTCCTGGCAAATGCCTTTCTGAGATTCATGTCTCAAATACTCCTCTGTTACACAGACATGAGGGAGACCGAGTCAATAATTAAATCACTGAAGGCTAAGGTCTCTCATGGTTATGACGGAGTGTATCATAATACTGAGTGCTGTGCTGTTCATGTTAGTCCAGTATTTAGCCATATTTATAATTTATCTTTTAGGAATGGCCAGTTTCCTGAGTGATTAAAGTATTCAGTAGTAAAGCTGCTTTATAAAGAGGGGGAGGGGGGGGGTTGTAATGTAGATCATTTTTGACCTATTTCTATGTCATCAGTGTCTGCAAAAGTTACTGAAAAGGCTGTGTATGTAAGGATAACTGATCATTTCATATCACACAGTTTGTTATAAAATGTACAGTTCGGCTTTAGAAGTCATTTAACAACTGAAAATCTTTTCTCAGTGAGGTACTGGATGTGCTAAACAAAAGGTTTCAGATGCTCGGCATATTTTTTGATTTAACAAAGGTATTTGATTGTGTTGATCACAAAATATTGCTCCAGAAGTTGGACCATTACGGAATATGGACAGTAGCTCACAATTGGTTCACCTCTTACTTTAGCAACAGGCAGCAAAAGGTCATTCACAATGTTGATAATGGCTGTGATGCGGGGTCACTCCTGTTCCTTATTTATATAAAGTATTACGGGTGACTAAAATATTTCTGTTTGCTGATGACACTAGCTTGGTAGTGAAGCATGTAGTGTGCAACATTGGCTTGGTTTCAAATAATGGAGTATGTGATCTAAGTTCATGGCTTGTAGAAAATAAAGTAACACTAAATCACAGTGAGACTCAATTTTTTATAGTTTTAACAAAACCTGACGTTTTAATTTCACAGAACGGGCATATAAGTGAAAATGAACAGTTCAAATTCCTAGGTGTTCAGATAGATAGTAAGCTGTCGTGGAAAGCCTACATTGAGGATCTTGTTCAAAGACTTAATACTGCTATTTCTACTATTTGATATATCAGGAGTGAGTGATCGTTCAACACGAAAATTAGTCTACTTTGCTTATTTTCATTCACTTATGTTGTATGGTATTATTTTTTGGGGTAACTATTCCCATTCTAAAAGGATATTTTTCGCCCAGGAATGGGCGGCTTGGGCAATAAGTGGTGTAAGTTCATGAACCTCTTGTCGACCCCTGTTCATGAGTCCGGTTATTTTGACAATGGCCCGTCAATATATATATTCCTTACTGTCTTTCATTGTTAACAATAGTAATGTATTCCCAAGAATGAGCATATTTCACTCAGTTAATACTCAGCAGAAATCAAATATGCATTTGGTTCAGACTTCCTTAACTCTTGTGCAAAAAGGTGTGCACTATACTGCTGCATCAATTTTCAATAAGCTACCACTGGAATTCAAAAATCTTAGCAGTAATCCACGCACTTTCAAATCGAAACTAAAGAGTTTCCTCATGTGTCACTCCTATTCTGTCGAGGAATTCCTTGAAAAATTAAGCCAATTCTTATTGTATTATTGATTACGTTTACTTACACTTGTGAAGCAATATTTATGGGTTCATAAGCATTTATTTTTATCTGTTATTACTTGTATGTTGTAATTTCATGTACCCACACATTCCATGACCTCTGAGATCCTCTCCTCAATTTTGTCCTATGCATATATATGTGCAAGGACGGTGTTTCAGGTATTGTTATGGAAGTCACACACAAATTTAAACACTGTTTTAAAATCTGTAGCATTGCTTTAGTTGTCATTTAAATGTATCACTATGGACTTCATAATAGGTTTAACATGTAAGACAGATATTTTGTTACTGTGGAAACGCCATGTGTTAACCTACAACAAAAATATACATTTACTAGTACATTGTTAACTTCTTATTCTGATGCCTAAAAAACATAATATACCTAAGTGAATTTAAATACGTAGAATGTATATTTATAATGCCTAGCTTAATAATTGTAGAAGGAACATGCATGAAAAAGTGGATACGTTGAGTTTTATAAGAATATTTTTATCTCAATAAAGGCAGTTAGTGACAAACTTCAATTATTCCTTCATCAATCACTATCTACATGGATGATGAGTATTAAATTTATGAAATTTTTTGAACCAACAATATTGAGTACAACTAAAAACACTTCTCCTGTAAAATTTTGTAAATGGCATTTCTGAATTTTGTTAAAATGGCCCTTAATTGGAAGTAGGGAACAGTGGAAGAATGAACCACAACATAGTGCAGAAGACAGTCTGGTTTACTGATGGATCAAGAACTGATGACAGTGCTAGAGCCAGAGTATATGGCATACAGCCTAGACTAGAGAGAGTGATCTCTCTATGGAAGTTCGCCACGATATCCCAGACATAAATACTTGTTATCGGAGTGTGCAGCGGAGAGTCTGTGCAGGTACTACAAAGACCATGGTATCTACAATCATTCAGACAGCCAAGCAGCTCTAAAATCCCCATCAGTCTCAGCACCAAAATTAAAGTTCATTGCAGAATGGCATGAAGCCCCTGTGAGGCTAGGGGAGAGCAACAGGATAAACCTGCTGCCCATCACTGGTCAGTCAGGAATCAGTGGCAATAAACAAGTTGATAGGCTGGCCAGGACAAAAGCGACAAGTCTGTTTGTTGGAACAGAATGACCATGTCCCTGTAAATTGAAGTACGACTGGTAATTTAAAAGAGTCCCTCATGTACCAAATTCCTTTAAGTTCAGTGATATGATGTACCTCGTATCACATGACACGTACCTCCTTCAAATCTAGTTCGACTACACAATTTCTTTGGAAACCAATTTGTTGTACTACACTCATCTTGCTGAAGTTTTAGCTGAATGCCTTAGGCTGTGTATAGACCTCAGCTGAGTAACAATGCGACTAAATTTTGAACATAATTCTCATAGTGCATAGCTGTACCTAACTCTGAAGTTGTTCCATGAATGTTTCGTCCCATAGTCCTTACCACAAATTTCCAAAATTCCATCAATCTGTACTAAAATTGTAGACTGTGTTTTTCTCTCCCCAAATCAGGAAACCAACTAAATATAACGAAGGAAGTGCACAGCAATGAATACTGGAGTGATACCTCCTGTGACCAGTGGTCAGGCCAGTCTTATCTATGGATTACCATTCTCTTCAGTCTCACTGTAGCAATTGTTTACTACCAAGGATTGCCATGTGTGTAGCCCGTAAGTATATCAGTTTTTCAAACATGTTCTACTTTCTACAGGTTTTTACACGGCAGGCTTGTTCATTATATGCATACATACATGCTCATTCAGCTAGACTGCACATAAATTCTCTGAATATTTGAGTTAATAGCACAGTGATAATAAGGTACTCTCCATTATGTAACCTCCACCAAAATGCAACAATATATGTAAATCAGGCTGTAATGATGAGTGGTTGCAAACTGTTCTGAATGATGAGGATTCTGCAATTATTTCATTAGCTGCAGCTCCTTTGTTGTTACAACTAATAAAAGTGATGATTTACAGAACACACACAACCTGCCTGTACCACAAAGAAAAATATTTTTCCAGTCATGAAAATTTGTAAGAGTTAACCATCACAAATCAATCTACAACTAGAAAACAGTGAGGTGAAAAGGGACGTGATCTGTTTCTGGATGGATGGTGCTCAGACATTTCACATCTACTGAAATAGTGGTTGGTCAACACGTATGCAGTACATCATCAGACCATCGTGTAACTAGCATAGCAAGCAAGAGGTGACGTACCAAATCAGCTCAGAGTTAATTAACAATAAAAAGAACATAACAAGAGTTCAGAGAAATAATTCTGCACCATCAGTTTTAAGGCATGCCATAAACAAAGCAGCTTAGTGCCAAGAAGCTAACTGCAAATTAAGTGTAAGTTATAGCCAGATGTTAAAACAGAAAAACTCAGATCAGATGTTAGTGAGATATCACAATTAAATGAAATTAACAAGCTCAGATCAGTTTTGACTTTGGAGAAATGTAGAAAAACGCAAGGCAATACTAACCCTCAGAAGACAGGTTAAGGAAACACAAACCTACATTTATAGTATTTGTAGGCTTCACAGAAAGTTTTGACTGTGAGTACTGGAACACACTGAAATTCTGTGTGAGGGGGGGAAGGAGAGAGAGGAGAGAGGAGTGAGGGGGGGAAGGAGAGAGAGGAGAGAGGAGTGAGGGGGGGAAGGAGAGAGAGGAGAGAGGAGTGAGGGGGGGAAGGAGAGAGAGGAGAGAGGAGTGAGGGGGGGAAGGAGAGAGAGGAGAGAGGAGTGAGGGGGGGAAGGAGAGAGAGGAGAGAGGAGTGAGGGGGGGAAGGAGAGAGAGGAGAGAGGAGTGAGGGGGGGAAGGAGAGAGAGGAGAGAGGAGTGAGGGGGGGAAGGAGAGAGAGGAGAGAGGAGTGAGGGGGGAAGGAGAGAGAGGAGAGAGGAGTGAGGGGGGGAAGGAGAGAGAGGAGAGAGGAGTGAGGGGGGAAGGAGAGAGAGGAGAGAGGAGTGAGGGGGGGAAGGAGAGAGAGGAGAGAGGAGTGAGGGGGGGAAGGAGAGAGAGGAGAGAGGAGTGAGGGGGGGGGAAGGAGAGAGAGGAGTGAGGGGGGGGGAAGGAGAGAGAGGAGTGAGGGGGGGGGAAGGAGAGAGAGGAGTGAGGGGGGGGAAGGAGAGAGAGGAGTGAGGGGGGGGAAGGAGAGAGAGAGGAGTGAGGGGGGGGAAGGAGAGAGAGGAGTGAGGGGGGGAAGGAGAGAGAGGAGTGAGGGGGGGAAGGAGAGAGAGGAGTGAGGGGGGGAAGGAGAGAGAGGAGTGAGGGGGGGAAGGAGAGAGAGGAGTGAGGGGGGGAAGGAGAGAGAGGAGTGAGGGGGGGAAGGAGAGAGAGGAGTGAGGGGGGGAAGGAGAGAGAGGAGTGAGGGGGGGAAGGAGAGAGAGGAGTGAGGGGGGAAGGAGAGAGAGGAGTGAGGGGGGGGAGAGAGAGGAGTGAGGGGGGGAGAGAGGAGTGAGGGGGGGAAGGGGGGAGAAGAGTGAGGGGGGGGAAGGGAAGAGGAGAGAGGGGGGAAGGGAAGAGGAGTGAGGGGGGGAAGGGAAGAGGAGTGAGGGGGGAAGAGGAGTGAGGGGGGAAGAGGAGTGAGGGGGGAAGAGGAGTGAGTGGGGAAGAGGAGTGAGGGGGGAAGAGGAGTGAGGGGGGAAGAGGAGTGAGGGGGGAAGAGGAGTGAGGGGGGAAGAGGAGTGAGGGGGGAAGAGGAGTGAGGGGGGAAGAGGAGTGAGGGGGGAAGAGGAGTGAGGGGGGAAGAGGAGTGAGGGGGGAAGAGGAGTGAGGGGGGAAGAGGAGTGAGGGGGGAAGAGGAGTGAGGGGGGAAGAGGAGTGAGGGGGGAAGAGGAGTGAGGGGGGAAGAGGAGTGAGGGGGGAAGAGGAGTGAGGGGGGCCAAACATTAATACAGTAAGCAGATTCAGTAGGATGTAGGTTGCAGTAGTTATTTGGAGATGAACAGGCATGGACAGGATGTAGAAGAATGGAAAACCGCATCAGGTGAGTTTTCAGAGTGACCACCATGGCTAGAAGACTTTCTAGTTGTTCATTATTTTATATAGATGTATTAATGCAGAATTAATTACATCCTCAGAATGATCCAAGGCAGAATCTCAACACTGCAAAATTAGACCTATGTTAGGCACACTGCCCCCTTCAGGCACATCCAGTTGCACTTGTGATCAAACAAACCTTGTATAAATCACACAGTTCTCTGTTGTCTCAGTATGTTTCACACAATTTCTTTCAAAAATCAGGTATACCCCTACTGCTTTCTTCCACTGAAGTTTAATTTTTAATTTGTCATTAACACAACACTCATGTAATTTATTGTGTACATTTCACTTTTATTGAAAAACAGAACATTTTAAAATGTTAAGGAAAAACCGCACACACATTACACTGACACAAATTATGGACAAAGAAGTTTGCTATGCTTCATGCACTCATACAGTTTCAAATGGCTTTTTACAATTATTCTGCCACCTGTACTTTTCATTTTCATGTATCTTATCAATAACAGCTTTTTCATTTGACTTTTTTTCATAAAAGTGAGCACATGGTGCCCCTCTTGCATGTCTTTTGACAATGAGCAACGCCTTAGCTGTTCAAGTTTCTTTTTCTTTCCACTGATAACAGTGTTACCTAAGGAAACAAATGTGCACATTCTACTGTTTCTCCACTATCAACAACAAAAGAAAGCTCACTTTTTATATTGCTGGTAAAGTTACGCTTTTTTTGGCATGATGAAACAGTGACTGCATAGATTTAAAAGTGTCAAATATGCACTATGATGTCCTCACACTGCTTACTAGAACAGAAACAAATTCTTGCTACTTACAAATACCATACATTTCTACAACCTAACTACACTGAAGTTGTCACAATTAGGTTACAACAGCTATGAATTTGTACTACCACCACTGTAAAATATTAATGGCATATAAAAAAGATTGCAAACCATGTTGTACAAGTGGCAGTTCCTAGTGGATGTACTTGTACAGTAAATTACTTACATGAAATACTTTAACCAAGTGAAATCACAAAAAGTGGAAGATCTGAGAATCCTCAAAAAACTTTTGAGACAGCAGAACACCCTACTTTAATTTCATGTCAAGTATAGGTACCAAAAGCTGTTGTTGTTGTTGTTGTTGTTGTTGTTGTTGTTATTATTACTACTACTAAATTTGATTGCGGCTACATTCACGACTACAGCCTTTCCCATGTTAATACAGAACAAAATCAGTGGAACAGTGCTGAAGAGCTGAACATGTTATCTACAAAGTAATTTAGATGACAGCACCATTATTACAGGATCTAATGCAAAACCCATTCGCTTCGGTGCCTTTATGTACAAATTCTAGTCAATTCAAAGTGACAAAAGCAATAATTTCTATTTTACACCTTTGCATTTAACTAAAAGCTAACTTTAGGACAGTCTTTGATACATAACAATGAAAACAGATTTTAAAATTTCAACCTTCTTACCCATACCAACTTCCGCTGCAGTCAACAAGCAACCCAACAGACTGTCTCAGTCTGATTTTATAGGCAAATGTCAATAGTTACACACAAAGTTTTTCAGAAATACTTTTACAATCTTTGGAACTAGATACCTCTTTAACATCATGATTAAATACACTACTGGCCATTAAAATTGCTACACCACAAAGATGACATGCTACAGACACAAAATTTAACTGACAGGAAGATGATGCTGCGATATGCATGTGATTAGCTTTTCAAAGCATTCACACAAGGTTGGCGCCAGTGGCGATACCTACAACGTGCTGACATGAGGGAAGTTTCCAACCGATTTCTCATACACAAACAGCAGTTGAGCGGCATTGCCTGGTGAAATGTTGCTGTGATGCCTTGTGTAAGGAGGAGAAATGCGTACCATCACGTTTCCAACATTGATAAAGGTCGGATTGTAGCCTATTGCGATTGCAGTTTATCGTATTGCGACATTGCTGCTTGCATTGGTCGAGATCCAATGACTGTTAGCAGTATATGGAATCAGTGCGGTCAGGAGGGCAATACAGAATGCCAACGGCCTCGTATCACCATCAGTCGAAATGACAGGCATCTTATCCACACGGCTGTAACGGGTCGTGCAGCCACGTCTCGATCCCTGAGTCAACAGATGGGGGACATTTGCAAGACGACTAACATCTGCACGAACAGTTCTACGAGGTTTGCAGCAGCATGGACTATCGGCGCGGAGACCATGGCTGTGGATATCCTTGACGTTGCATCACAGACAGGAGCGCCTGCGATGGTGTACTCAATGACGAACCTGGCTGCATGAATGGCAAAACGTCATTTTTTCAGATGAATCCAGGTTGTGTTTACAGCATCATCATGGTCGCATCTGTGTTTGGCGACATTGCGGTGAATGCACATTGGAAGCGTGTATTCGTCACCTCTATACTGGCGTATCACCCAACGTGATGGTATGGTGTGCCACTGGTTAAACGTCTGTCATCTCCATTCACATTGACGGCACTTTGAACAGTGGACATTACATTTCAGATGTGTTACGACCTGTGGCGCTACCCTTCATTCGTTCCCTGCGAAAACCCTACATTTCAGCAGGATAATGCATGACCGTATGTTGCAGGTCCTGTACGGGCCTTTCTGTATACAGAAAATGTTCAACTGCTGCCCTGGCCAGCACATTCTCTAGATCTGTCACCAATTGCAAATGTCTGGTCAATGGTGGCCAAGCAACTGGCTCATCACAGTATGCCAGTCACTGTTCTTGATGAACTGTGGTATCGTGTTGAAGCTGCATGGGCAGCAGTACCTGTACACGCCATTCAAGCTCTTTGGTTCAATGCCCAGGCATATCAAGGCCGTTATTACAGTGGTTGTTCTGGGTACTGACTTCTCAGGATCTATGAACCCAAATTGGTTGAAAATGTAATCATATGTCAGTTCTAGTATAATATATTTGTCCAATGAATACCCGTTTATCATCTGCATTTCTTCTTGGTGTAGCAATTTTAATGGCCAGTAGTGTAACATGAAAAGCAGAAAATCAAAGTTCACAGCACAGTCTGGAGTTAATTTTCACTGGTATTTCATAACACTGCATCCATCCTTCACTTCATATCAATGAATTTAATTCAAGATAAACAAGTCCATAAAAATAAAAATACAGCCAATCATTGAGTTATTAACAATATGTTCAACACACATTTTTCAACACACAAAATTATTAATCAAAAATTAAAATTGAGTTCTTTGATAATGAACTGTTATTATCGATATGAAATGTTATGATGTCACATTCATTGCATCCTTGATGATGATTTGTTTTAAATAAGAGTGGAAACTTAAGTGGGTTGTCAGGTAGGTCCACATCTACATGTCTTACAGCCGCTATCTAGAAGAACTTCATTCAGAACACACTGCCTGACTGGATGCAGGACTTGCTACAGAAAATAAGAGAAAGCATATGATTTATGCATGATGAGTCTCTAGCACACATTCTTCAAGATGTAGAAGATAATATTTTGCATAACAGATGAAGAGCTATGGAAGGACCATAACCATGGCCTATACATTCTCTGTGACTTCAGACCTCTGACTGACTAATTGTTGGGCCATCTGCAACTACTGATTTATGTTACAGACCTCCCTTCACCAGTATGTCATATCAGACTATGAAACTAAATTATTTGTCTTCCAAAAGCACTATCTGAAAGTGTTCCAACAGTCTATGAACTGATGAGTGCGTACGTATGAAGAAATGAGAATATGTCCTGAAAATTGTTTTGAGATCTTTTCCTCAAGAACCTGCAACATAGTTTACATTAGTAAGATAAAATATAAGACTTGAAAATGTGTGTTTAAATGGCTCCTTTTTCTTGTTTTGGTGCACGAAAATTGCCCTCAAATTATTTCTAATATGCACTGTACAGATATAATATTTGTGTCTTATTCAAAGCTTGTCACATTATCTTTTGTACTAGTAATTCTCTCTCATTTAACTACAGCTTGTCAAGAAAATTTAATTTAACATGTAATGCACCACCTTGCTTTCTGTAGCAGCTAGGTAATGCAATTATTAAGATATGTAGTATTTTAGCATCCCTAAATATTAGGTTAGTACAAAATCATCCAAAAACACTTAATACTATATTTGACTGAAGGCCAAAAACCTAAACTTTCTTTTCTGAAAGAATGTTTGCAAGTAACTGCACTAGCATTTTCTGAACCAGATATTTACGAGTACTAAATTTTTCAATCTCCATAACCATCTATACTGAAAAAGCTTTATATGATCTCTGCATACACACTATGTAAAAAAGTTAGAATCCAGTAGTTCCAGAAGGTCCAAGGCATGTCTTGAGTGGTTTGCTTAACCGTTCAACGTAATTCTACAATATTCTTGTATATTTCAAGTAACTTGTTACCTATGTTGATGCACTGCTTCAATTTCACAGCCGGCAAATTTTAACTTTGCTTCGTCATCGAAAGTATTCTTCTCATTTAACAATTTTGGAGCAGCTGTCAGACCATCAATCCCACTAAAACAAACTGGCTTAAAAAATAAAAACATTGACTACACCTGATATGCAGCAGTCTTCATTTTACCAACACAACTTTTTATTAATACCGACCAGAGTAAACGTTTTCTGCAAACATATTTAGTGTTAAGATTGTTGATCATTCTACAAATCATTATAAGTGTACAAAAGCAAATGCATCTATGAGTTTATAAGTTCCTATTTCATGTAAAACTTAAAACGTTCTGAGAAGCTGCTGACAATTTAGAATGTACTATGCACACAATGGGAGATAAGGATCCAAACCCTTATTAAATATATTGAATACTTTTGCGTGATACCAATGACATCACACCAGCAAGTCTTGCAATTTCTGAATGTATTACATACACAAACTGGTGATAATCATCTTAATACATTTAAACAGTTAACTCCTGTTATTGGAGTAGTAAATTTTTAAGGACTGTTGAACAGTGAGTTGGCTAAGGTGACACTTTTTGTGGTGAAGTCAAAAATTCAATGAGTCATACACTTGTTTGCCATTGTGGTCTTCACCCCAAAGACTGGTTTGATGCCGCTCTCTACGGTAGTCTATCCTGTGTGAAGTCTTTTTCTACCTCTAAAGTTTTTAACCCCACACTTCCTTCCACTACCAAAACTGTTAATTCCTTGATACTTTAGCCTGTGTACTTGTATATTGATCCCTTCTTTTAGTCAAACTGTGTCAAATTTCTTCTTTCACCTATTTGCCACAGTACCTCATCATTAATTATTGAATCTACACATCTGATTTTCCACATCCTTCTGTAGCATCACATTTCAAAACCTTCCATTCTGTTATTGTCTGAACTACTTACCGCCCACATTCCACTTCTGTACAACCTAACATTCCATCACACACACACACACACACACACACACACACACACACACACACACTTTTCATTTATGTTCACAATTCCTCATAACAAGCCTGTGCTTCAGATAAAGTTCATGACAAAATGACATTTCAAGAGTCTTAATTTATTGTAACAGGATCTAGAATTATAGGCACCACACACAATTACTGAAATGGTGCACCTTACTATTTTCAAAAGAATCAGCACAAAGAAAAGAATATATATATTCCTCCAGGTAAACATTTGTTTACAGCTGATTCTTGGGACTCGATACATATTTATTAACCCATATTTTTACAGGAAAATAATTATTTACTTTGCTACAACTCAGGTTAAATCATTAAAGAAAAGCAGATTGAAGTACTTTTGTTTTTCTTTATCAAAAAATTTTCATAAGTACATGAATTTGAAATCATGCCTATCACAACGCTGATAGTTCACTTAAAAATTTTTAAAAATATTCTTATCCTACGTTTCCCGCTTACTATGAAATACCGAAAAAAATTTAAGACTAAGACAGGAAGAAGTTTTCCACCTCAATTATTTTTAATTGAATTTCAGTCTTACTGCAGTAATGCTCAGCAAGGTGTGTTACAGCTAAGTGGAATGCAACCATCACTGGCCCTGCATATCAGATAAAAAAAAAAAACTAAACAGGCCATAAAGAATCTCAAACAGGCATTGTAGGTACACAATTTTTCTCAGAGGTTTACCACTTTTGATTACATTCAACAGCATACTTACCTATTTTCACACAGACAGCACATGTTGCTAGATTTTTCAACATTCTATGTGGAACTACTGATAAAACATTTCAGATCACATTAAAAAAGATCAGAAGACACAGTGAAATAAATACCATACAGTATTTTAAATGATCTCTCATATTCGAATTACAGCTCACTGAAATACTTGTGCAGATGATTAGCAACTGACTTTTCTGCAAGTTTTGTCTTGTTATATAAAGAATTACTTTATTACATGTAGGATTTAAAGCTACTATAATCATCATGATAGTAAATTCATGTAGAATTTTGTATGGCTTCCATAATAGTACACTTAAACACACTGTACAACTAATACTGGGAAAGCTGCGACGGGCACAGGAAATTGGCACAGAAATGTGTAAGGGTGGGGCGTGGGGACTATTGTGAGCTCTCCCCACCCCACCAACACACACACACACACACACACACACACACACACACACACACACACACACACACACACACACACACACAGAGAGAGAGAGAGAGAGAGAGAGAGAGAGAGAGAGAGAGAGAGAGAGAGAGAGAGAGAGAGAGAGAGAGAGAGAGAGAGAGCGCGGGGGGGGGGGGGGGGGGGTCGGTACCACACTTCCATTTTATGAATTTATGGAGTAATTATAAAAAAAATTTAAAAAGTTACATTTTTCCATTCTGCTCATGGATAGTTTTTATACATAAACAACTTATTTGTGAGTCAAATAAAGCATTCCAAAATAAAGTGAAGGTACACAGTACATTTTGATTTTCTTTTTCTTAAAAAATCTGTATATCATATTTTACATTGTGCATACAGAACAGATTTACAGAACTCATGAACTCACTATGCAGAAAATTACAACTAGACTATTACCTAATATCTTCAATACCTTACAGTTACTACATCTTTTGGGAACACTGATTTCAACATTTACTATTATTATAGGGTATCAAAATTATTTATTTAAAAATACAGTTAATAAATTTCCTGAAACTGACAGCAACTAAAGTACAGATGGCTACCTCTGCATCTGAATTTGGAGAAATTTAGTACTTCTGAAATGCCACAAATTTCTTTTCAACCTTTCAGAGGAATGTACTTCAACAGTGAAAGTTATTACCATGTTCGTCATTTCACATGCCTCCCACAGTTCCAATCTTCACAAATGCGAAGAGTAAACTTAATGCTCAGACAAA
This sequence comes from Schistocerca gregaria, assembly GCF_023897955.1. Taxonomy (NCBI): domain Eukaryota; kingdom Metazoa; phylum Arthropoda; class Insecta; order Orthoptera; family Acrididae; genus Schistocerca; species Schistocerca gregaria. Next base: position 638,097,430 of record NC_064931.1, read on the forward strand.
GAATACATATAATACTTTGGCAGCAATATCTGTAACTTCACTTTTAACAGAATGTAAATGCTCAACATAATGGAAACATTTTGCACATGCTCTTCTTTTCCTCCTACCATAAAGCACATTTGCCTATTCACTTCCAGATAAACATCAATCATAACAATACGGGAACTTACAAGAAAGTAGTTTCATCACAAATTGTTATCCTTAACCATATTAAGTTGCTATTCTTCAAACAAAATCAAGGAACAACTGCAACTGCAAAAAATTAAAACCACCACATATTCACACAGGGGAGAAAAATCCACAAGAGAACAAATCCAAATGTCCCAACTAATTGAGAACCTGAAAGTTTAACAATACTGTAGCAGTACCAAAGTGGCACTTGTCAATATAATCCTTTAACATGTTTACTGTTGAAGAGAAGTGATGTGAAGCCAGTGTGTTTATAGTTGTTGGTAAATCACTGTGCAGTATACTTCCATATGATACTAACAAATTTTATAAAATTATGTAAACATTTATAGATTTTTAGTAACAAACTGATTACTTGTGTGAAAGTTTAAGACAAATGTTTTCGATGGCAACCATCTCACGGTGGAAAATCAATATAACTACAGCAACTACAAAGAGTATTAGTTGTGTATGTTCATAGCAACCAGACTCCCTTTTGAAGTCATGAGAATTGCGATAGAATCCTGAATACAAAACACTTCATTAATGATAAGGGTAGAGAAACCGCTATAACAACTTTCTAAGTTTGCTATTCTTTTTAGAAACAAAATTTAAAACAAAGTATCCTTGGAAATCAGTTTTAATGCCACACACTGCATCTGAAAAACAAATGCATGGCACAAAACATTGGCAATGGTTTATCTAACCATGCAAGTTTTCTACAAAGAACAGTAGGAGCTTAAAATTATACTGCTTTAAATACAAGGAAAGTGAGGAAAAAGATGTTGTGCTTTCAGAGAGGATTTAGGTAATGAATATACACAATTTTAATGTATTTTAAATAAAAAAGCTTAGTGAAAACCAACCCTGTAATATATTAGAACTGTGTGAAAAATGTTTCCCATCAAGCGCTATGAAGCATTATTTTCAAAAGCTAGACACCACAAATGTGGAGTGAAAACCATTTTACTTCTTTGCAAGTAACTGATAGCCACCAAATAAATTCATTAAGAATGAATTATATGGGACCACAGAAGTGTAAAAAATTTAAAAAATGGATGGCAAAACATTGTATGTTTTGCAAAGTCACTAAGAGGGAAGAAAGTTACACGAAAGGCAGAAACGCCTTCCACAGGTGTGGAATAGATACCACTTCACTTCTTTGCAAGTAACTGATCTCCACAAAATAAATCCATTAGGACAGGTCATTATGGGATCACAGAAATGTAAAAAATTAAAAATGGATGATAGAACACCATTTCTTTTGCAAGCGGTGGCACAACACACACACACACACACACACACACACACACACACACACACACACACACACACAAACACACACACAAACGACTGTTGTGATTGAAGAGCTTTCAGGGCTATCCAGTTAAATAATGTTATCAATAATCGATTGCTTTCGTTGTCATATTTGTTTTGACAAGTACCAAAAATGTGAGTAAATTTAAAGGAGAAAGAACAGAAAATTAATCTGGATTGAAGTATCTAAATGAGAACAGTTGGAAAATAGGTAGTGTCCAACATATTTTTAATGGAAAATATGGGAACTATCCTAAATTTTATCTACTTGCCAAAAAACACATTTGACAATAAAAATATTGATTAGTGGAATGGCAATAATATTACCTTTCATCTTTAATAATGGAGATAGAATCAATAATTGGACAAAATCAAGTACAAAAACAACATGAACAATCAAATTTTACTCTGGGTAAGTTCCCCAAGGGGATGGTGGGCAGATAAATATACTCTTGAATCTACTGTCGGAACATTTTCAGTGACTGAACATCATGTTCATAATACTTACTTCAAACAAAATAAAACAACATGATCTGTAGAACTAATTTCAAACATAATATATTACTGAACTGTTATTTTAGGCGAAAGTAATATATTAACACTATACTACACTTCCACAATCTTTTTTTTTTTTTTCATTCACCAACAAAAATTTAACATAGACAAGGGGGGCAAGGGATGCTGGGGAGGGGAGGGAGGGATAAACAATGGTATTAAGTAAGACCACAGTGAAAACTAATGAACAAACAACAGTTGGTAGGTGGAAAAGTGGGTGGAGGGTGGGGACTGAGGAGAATGGTAGTGAGAGTCTGTCTGACATTTCCATCTGGCATACAAAATGTGCCCCTTACCTCTACCTTTTCATTTATCATGTAGGTGCCATTTTCTGCAGCATGATGGTCTGATTTTATAAAACAGCTGGCATTGGTTATACATTAAAATTGTGATATATCAGGCAGTTGCAAAGAGGCGTGGCACACAAACAGTTTAAAATATATCTCTACAACATAAAATGCAGGATCAGCACACCCAACATTAAGTTTATGAGCATTATTTAAGATCAGTCACTCACTCACGTCAAGAAAATGACTACTACAGCAGCACATCTTTCACGTTACGTCCGATCACTTCAGTTTTTAATAATTTACAATTGTTATTACACATTAATGCCTCACTGCCAGGGACTGTGCTGGTTTGGAATCCTCCACAATTGTCCATCACTGATTTTCAGTACACACTTTCAGTCACTGAAACCCGTAAAACGTTCACTCGTCGCCACCTTCAACCTCCTCTGAAAAAAAAAAAAAAAGAAAAGAAGTATATTCATACACTCCACAACTTTTACTTTATCTACTTTCTAGGTAACACACACTCTTCAGACAACACAAACATATCCCATGCAGGCATGCTAATATTTTACCTTCCTCACCCACTTCTTCAGTTTCCTCTTCATCATCATCATCCTCTTCATCATCTTCCTCTTCCTCTTCCACCAAAACATCGCAATCATCATCTCCCTCACCTTCTGCCTCTGCTTCCTCATCTTCTTCTTCCATGTCTTCCACAACAACCACAGAGTCATCTCCTTCATCTTCACTAGCAGCAGCATACATACTGAGGATTATTACATAATTTAGGACATGCATCAGTAACTTTATCATGTGTGCCCATTATTACATATAATTAACAATATCTTTTAGAACTGATAATGTGAAAAGGTAAAATTTAAAAGTTAAAAAAATAAAGAGGATTGTCAGCATAAGAGAATAGCCTCCACAAACATTAAAAGCATATTTGAAGAAATCTGAAGAGGTATCTATTAATTAGCAAAGGTCATGTTAATTCATATCGTACACATTAACTGTAAAAATCACAGATGTAAATAACAATATTGATTTTCTGAGTTTTACTTATCTTCATTGAAAGTTTGTTAAAAGATGAAACAATTATAAAAAATAACAGTTTTTTTAAAAACTGCGTTGACATGAGGACACGTGTAACATTACTCAAAGTTTCCTGGAATGAGAATCTCTCTAGCTGTCAGTGGTAGGTACAGTTGCCTTCTGACCCTACATGCACCATAACTAACGACATAATAAGGTTGCGGTCCCAGATTACGAGGTGGCTCTAATATTCGAAAGAGAGGAAGGAAGGAAGTTAAAGACAATGAAAAATTAAGATATAAACAAAAAGAAGCTAAGTACAAAATATGAGATGAATCAATGTAAGTTCATGATGTCCATTATGTGTTGGTAGTTAACAGCTATGTTCCACAACTAGTACTTTGGGTATGAGATAAATTACTGACTTTTTTTACAGTTCATCCTTATAATTAGCTATAATTTTTCAATATGAAAGAGTCATACCAAAGTGATGTGAAAAAAACACAGCGAGAAGGAACGAAAAGAAAGGCATGGGAAAATTCTACCTAATGATTAATATGGCTGAATCAACCAACCAGGCAGTATGACAAGGATCAGCACTATTACATCCACAGGTAAGGATAATTTCCAACATTGTGCTGTTACGAACACGGGCTCTGTTAAACAGACTTAATAGACGTCAGTGACATTCCATAAACTAATGGATTATGCCAATCTGATATAAAAATGAAAGCTGTCCTTAAAATCCCTTGTGTTACTTTTTGTTTGACATGTTAACACGGCATCATATATTTAGTAGTTTATAGATTAGACATTTTGTTGAGTGCATTCCGTTCAGTGAACAAGACCTATGAGTAGTATAGTAAATACAACATCGTGGCTTAACTTGGGTGTTCTATTTTCAGCTCATGAATTGCATTCTAAACATATCAGAATTATGCAAACAACAATGAACTTACATATAAAAAGGGAAGTTAATTTAACTAGTATGACACGATTTACTATCATCAGTCAAAAACCGAATGTCAGTAAAACCTATTAATAAAATGATTAATCCTGGCAGCACTCGTGTGTTTGTGCTTCGGGTGGGGAAGGTTTATCCTATGGTTAGTCTGTTTAACTGATCTGTGGAGCAAATGCTCCAGTTAATATGTTGGTCCAGTTTCATCTCCGTTCAGCTACTTTATGACTGTGTGTTTCTACCATGTGTCTTAGAAATATGACAACTAATTTGTAAGGGAGGTTATGCACATCATACATAGCAACCCATGGTGTACGCAACAACGTATGTGGGGCTGTACACGAGAGTACTGGAGGAGAACTCTGCTAGGTGTGAGTACTAGAGGGGAATGTGAGGATTTCCTCATTCAAGCACTAGCCAGCATGTAAGAAGCATGGAATGAAATACGAAATGTGAACTTTCAGATGCACACATAATGTATGGAATAGCTGAGGGCAATGGACAAGCCACTAGATGCATTTATCGACAATGTTTCCCAGGCATTAACTGCACCACAGTTTGTGCAAGTATGGGTGATTAAGGCGTGGCAGGGCTAGTGAGGGCTGGTCACAATTGGTATATTTAATAATTAGGGAAGAAAATGTGTTGGATTCTGTGGAGACTAATCCAAGCACCAGCATACGTGCCATTACCTCAGGCTTAAGAATGTCCCATAACAGTGTGCAGTGTGTCTTGAATGCCGAGTCCTAACACATCTTTCATCCCCAAATGGTGCAGTTTTTGCACAGTGGTTTCTGCAACAAAATGGCCAAGTAGAGAGATGTGTATTTCACAGCATAGGTATTGTTTGCTGATGAGGCCACATTTACTAGGTAAGGCATAGTCAATCACCACAATGAGCATTTGTGAGCACCAGGAAGCCCCACATAGCACATCACTTCAATTGGGCAATACCTTTACTTTCTGCTTTACCACCACGAATTATCAGACATTTCTGGAACAGGTTCTTCCCAGCATGCCAGAGGATGTTACCAGTAAATGTGAGAGGCAGCATGTGGTTTGAACATGATGTGCCGACTCACAGGCATTTGAGCAGACCACTGCCGCATCGATGGACTGGGCATGGTGGATGGGTTCCTTGGCCCCCACACTCACCAGATTTATCAAGCCATTATTTCTTTCTGTGCAAAGCTATGACATCTCTCAAATATAGCGATCATGTGGCGCACTTTCGGAGCTCTGGCAAAAGTTAAGTGTTCAGTAATAGAATAATATTAAACTTAGTGTAAATTATAGTTTAGATAGTTAAATTAACGTCTGTGTTAGACTGTGTATTGAAGGTTTCGCGAATATTAGCGTATTTTACTCGTAAAGAAGGTTTTACTAAACTGCCGGTTTTCGTCAGTGTTTGTTTACATTTGTAGGCGTAAATTTTGTGTGTGTGTAGACCTCTTATTATTACTTAACTTTGCGCCTATAATCTTAAATACTTCTTTGGTCAATAATTTATCGTCGGATTGTAGATTATTCAAACTTATTTGTTCATAGACTTTCCATTTGGCGTTTGTTTACTTTCAGGTAACGATTGTTTAAATTCACGTAGCTCGTTAGGTGGCTTGCGGAGTATGGATGTAGATGTCGATCCATTGTAGGTTCATTATCTTACTGATTTAAGAATATAGTTTGTTGTATTAAGAGATCATTGTTTAAATTTTATTACTGTACATTGCCATGAGTACTAAGTGTGGAAGCTGCCGTAGGAAGATAGAATCGGGTGTGGTATGTGGGGGTGTTTTTCATTGTGGCTCATGTAGCGGGAAATTTGACTAGATTGTGCTTTTGGCTCTCCCATGGAACTGTAGCTTCTGTAGTATAGAAAAAAGATTCATACAACAGGAGGAAAAGATGTGTGCCCTTCAGGCTGAACTAGATTCGGTAAAAACTGAATTAGCTAAGTTAAAAGAGGGAAAAAGACAGCGGGAAATTGGAATTGGTAAGAAGGAAATCGTGAAAAGGGACCAGCCATGTAGATGTTGTCGAAGTTCCAGTTATGAATAAATTCTCCTTGTTACCTGAAATAGGAAGGGAGGAGCCAAAAACAGGAGTAGTTGAAAGTAGGGTGCAGCAGACTACTAAAATTGGTAACAGCATTAGGTCGGGAAAATCTAGTAATAGGAAAAGAAAAGTCTTGCTGCTAGGTAGCAGTCATGGGAGGGGTGTAGGCCAACTAGTGCGGGAGAAATTAGGAGCAGATTACCAGGTCATGAGTTTGTTTAAGCCAAGTGCTAGGCTTAGCCAGGTGATAGAAGACATAGGACCACTCTGTAGGGACTTTGACAAGAATGATGAGGTGATAGTAATAGGTGGGGGCAGGAAACAGCCTGGCTAAGGATAGGAATTATGATATTAAGAGTGACCTGGATAAAATAGGAGCTGCAACAGGATATACGAATGTGGGTTTTGTTGAGGTATTGCAGCGTTACGATCAGCCCTTCTGTGTGGCGAGTTAACAGAGAGTTGAGTGAGCAGCTGCTGGACGGTGCAAAAACACACATTTATACAGTGCCTGTTGGTAGCATTGGGAGATGGGGATACACTCGACATGGCCTGCACCTAAATAGTCTAGGGAAGGATAGATTAGCTGATTTAATTGTAGGTCGTCTAAAGGGGGCCACTAGCACTCAAGGCAAAACCCCTGTGACCCGAAAGGGCATAGGGGCACCTTTTTTAGGTTGAACAAGATGTCCAGACAGGCACCTCTTAAAGGTAAAAAAATAAATGGTTCGAATAAAGGTAGAGGAAACAGCTGTGTTAATATATTTCACCAAAATTTCAGGGGATTAAGGAACAAAATAGACGAACTAATAATTTGTTTTGAGAATATTAAAAATACAACAGAAGTTGATGTACTGTGCCTGTCTGAACATCATATAACTACACAAATGGAAAATGTAAATATTAATGGGTATAAACTAGCAACTTATTTTTGTAGAGACAATATGGAGAAAGGAGGAGCTGCCATTTATGTTAAGGGGGAACATAGTTTTAAAAACATAGAAACCGCAAAATTCTGTGTAGAACAGCACACTGAAGTATGCGCTTGTAAGCTTAAATTGGACAGTGGTAAATTCATAATTGTGACTGTGTATAGGTCCCCACTTGGAAATTTTCAAATGTTTCTTAAAAACCTAGATCTCTTGCTGCGTTATCTGTCAGAAAAGGGAAAACACATTATCATTTGTGGAGATTTTAACGTAGATTTTCTTAAGCACTCAAGCAAGAAGAACGACCTTGAACTATTACTTTACTCTTACAATCTGACATCAGTCATTGATTTTCCTACTTGTATTGTACAAGACAGTAGCACCCTGATAGATAACATTTTCATAGACCAAGATAAATTAAAAGAAGTAAGCACCTATCCTATTAAGAACAGGCTTTCTGATCACGATGCACAGCTACTTTCAATTCATGACTTTGCTCCATACAGTAATGTGAGAAAAACAAACAAAACAATATGCCCAATTAACCATATAACAATTCAACAATTCAACAATTTAAGGAAAGCTTGAAAAGGATAAACTGGGAGGATGTTTATCGGGAACCTGATGCAAATGTTAAATTTAACTTATTCCATGATAAACTTGTGGGTATATTTCAAAACAGTTTTCCTAAGAAATTAGTGAACCATAATTCAAATAAACTTGATAAAAACCATGGCTGACTAAAAGGATTAAAATTTCTTGTAGCCGGAAATGGGAACTATACCAAGACACTAGAATAAGTCGAGATGAAGAAAAGCTCAACCATTATAAGAAATATTGTAATATATTAAGGAAAGTTATAAAAAAAATCCAGAAGTATGTGTATCAAGTCTGAGATTAGCACCTCTGATGACAATATGGAATATAGTTATAAGGGAAACAGGGCAACCAAGGTCACAGGACAACAGTATTACTGTTAAGCACAATGAAAAGCTTATAAATGAAAAATCACAGGTTGAAAACATTTTTAATAATCATTTTATAAATGTAGTGGAAAATATAGGCACCAGCTGCTCACCAGATAGGGCAGAACTCTATATGAAAGAGGCATTCCCGGTGCAAACAAATGAAATTGAAATCCTACCCACCTCACCGTCTGAAATTAAGAAAATAATAAATTCACTTGAGAATAAAAACTCACATGGAACTGATGGTATCTCCAACAGAATACTAAAATCTTGTCCACACCTGATAAGTCGAGTTCTTCGCCACATATGTAATAGCTCATTGAATCAGGGAATATTTATTGACAGATTGAAATATGCCATAGTTAAACCCTTGTATAAAAAAGGTGACAAGACAGACGTCAACAATTATCGTCCTATTTCACTTCTGACATCCTTCTCAAAAGTGTTTGAAAAAGTAATGTACTCAAGAGTAGCTTTACACATCAGTGGGAATAACGTTTTAACAAAATGTCAGTTCAGTTTTCAGAAAGGTGTTTCAACAGATAGTGCTATACATGCTTTCACTGATCAAATTTTAAATGCTCTGGATAGTAGAACATCACCAATTGGGATTTTCTGTGATCTCTCTAAGGCTTTTGATTGTGTGGATCATGAAATCCTCTTAGATAAGCTGAAGTACTATGGAATGAATGGTTCAGTACACAGATGGTTCACTTCATATTTAACTGGTAGAATGCAGAAGGTTGAAACAGTAAACCAACATAGTACACAAAGGGCATCAGATTATTCAGACTGGGGATGTATCAAGAATGGGGTACCACAGGGTTCTGTCTTGGGGCCTTTATTGTTTTTAATATATGTTAATGACTTGCCTAATTATATTCATAAAGATGCAAACTTGGTTCTCTTTGCAGATGACACAAGTATTGTAATCAAGCCTAAAAAGCAAGAATCAGCTGAGGAAAATGCAAATAATGTTTTTCAAAGAGTTATTAGGTGGTTTTCCGCAAATGGACTTTCATTGAACTTTGAAAAAACACAGTACATACAGTTCAGTACAGGGAAAGGCATAACACCGGAAATAAATATAGAGTGTGGGGGGAAAATCTTTAGCTAAAGCAGATAGTTCAAAATTTCTGGGTGTCTGTATTGATCAGAATTTAAACTGGAAGACATACATTGACAATCTACTGAAACGATTGAGCTCAGCTACCTATGCTATTGGTGTCATTGCAAATTTTGGAGACAAGCACATCAGTAAGTTAGCTTACCATGCATATTTTCATTTGTTGCTTTCTTACGGAATCATCTTTTGGGGCAATTCATCACTAAGAAAGAAGGTATTTTTTGCACAAAAACGTGTTATCAGAATAATGTCTGGGGCTCATCCAAGATCATCTTGTAGACAATTATTTAAAGAATTAGGGATATTGCCAGTAGCTTCGCAATATATATACAGCCTAATGAAATTTGTTGTTAGTAACCCAGATCACTTCAGAATTAATAGCACAGTCCACAGCTACAATACTAGGAGACAGGGTGACCTTCACTACCGTTCATTGAATTTGACATTGGCACAAAAGGGGGTGAATTATACTGCCACAAAGATTTTTGGTCAATTGCCAAACAATATCAAAAGTCTGACAGACAACCAATCAGCATTCAAAAGTAAGTTAAGGGAATTCCTGAATGACAACTCCTTCTACTCCATAGATGAATTTTTAGACATAGGCCAAAGAAATACAGTAAGCATTAACAATTGTACCGTATATAAGACTAACAATGATTATTTGGGATAAATGAATCTTGTGTACTTTGACACGTTCCACATCATTACGAAAGAATCGTGTTCATGATCCATGGAACAAGTAATATAACTAACTAACTAATCTGAAATGTATCTTGTTGCAAGTATCATTTGCTAAGCAAATTTAAAACCTTAATGATGTGCCCCATCTCACCTAGAAGTTTGTCAGAAGATTTCTGGGACATCCTGTATACATTTTCAAAGGTAATCTGTTTTATTGAGTTTTATTACTTTATGTAGTTGTGTTCTATTTAATGTTGGAAATACATTGGTGAAAATTGTTTGTTTGTTTGTCACTGGGTAATCCGACTGGTTGTGGCTGTGGACATTTGAAATCACAACTCAGAGCCGAAAACAGCGACAGTTTACATTCCACATAAGCTGGCCATGTAACAGTCCATCACCAGTACCCAACAGAGACATAGAATTAATAAAATCCTGCTACAACATATACAAAAAAAAAAAAACCTCCCCATTCCACATGCAATGGGCACTGCAGAAGGATCATGAGTGACATATGCAATGGTGTAAAAATCTGAGATATTAACAGCTCGTGTGTGTCTCATACACCACAAATTACTGTTTAAATTTTGTCGAAGGGAATGCAGAGGCTAATAATAAAAACACAGCCTTGTTTTATAAAAGAGTTGAGAACATTAACAATTTTATGGGGTCAGCATGCTATGATGCAGCATTTAGAAACTTGTTCCTGGAGTGCTGGGCTGGGAGGTATGACACTACCTATGCATTCAAGAAGGGTTTTTTAGACTTTCTGAAGATTCTACCAAACATAATTGTTATGATCAAGAAGTGTAAAGAACAAAGTGTAACGATAACAAATGGAAGGCCCCCAACATGGACAACTGATTCGGCTTTTACTTGGCAAGTTGCTTGTATGCAACCAGAACCCAAGATTTTTGGCTCAACAACCCGTGTTTTTTTGTATAACTACCACTGAAGATCATGATGTGCAATCAACTAAAAATTTATGAGATCGATAGATAATGGAAAACTGAACAGTTCTGAACATATATAGCATCCACAAATGCATATTTTCTTACAAATCAAGGAAAGAAACTTTGTCAACTGCTGCTTACGTAACCAGAAGCTACTCGCTGCTGGCGTAGCAACCATGCCATCTGACTCTGAAGCAGGGAACCTGTGTTCAATTCCCAGTTGTACTATGCAGTTTCTTTCCATTTTTTTTCCTCATTTGTATTTTTTCTGCATCGAAATTGGTAGGAACAGTAGGTTTAACACAGTAAGTGAATCAATTAGGAATAACAACAAAGTAGGCCAATAAATTTCTCAAAGGACTTTAATTAATAATGAAATACAATTTTAAGACTAATTGTATGAAAACAATTTCGAGTAAGATTGCTGTAATGATGAGGATTCGGTGCACGTTACTGCATAAGGGAGCGACATTAACCTTTGTCACAGTCAGCTGTGTACATAAAATAACGCACTCGTAGATGGTGCAATATCCATCACAGCATCTGGAAAATTGTAGCCTAACGTTTTCCTGTGTTAATAAGAAATTAATGATTAATTTGGCCCCCAAGGTACAGAAGAGGTGAATCGATTAACCAACTCTTTAAAAAAATGTTTATTCCGCAGGCTCCAAATCCAGGAAACAGAATAATTCAATTTACAAAACCTAGCTTTAGAAAATTTTAAAATCATTACATTGCTGATACGTTTTGAAAAGGATAACTTGTACTCACCATAAAGTTGACTTGCAGACAGGCACAATGAAAAGACTGTTACAAATAATCTTTCTTCAGGAAAGAGAAACACACAAACATTCACACATGCAAGCACCCCCCCCCCCCCCCCCTCTCTCTGTCACTCACTCACTCACTCACGCCACACTGGAACAGAAATGTGTTAAATGGGAGTAACAATATGGAATAGGAAGGGATAGCAAGGTATGGGTGGGGGTAGAGGAACACAGCCTTACAAAGCATGCATTAACTAGAGATGACAGGACAGAGCTGAGTGAGAGAGCGCATTGGGAGGCCGGGGGGGGGGGGGGAGGAGGGGGGAGCGGGAGGGGGAGGGGGAAAAACACAAGGCAGAAAGGAAAAGAGCAGGGAAGAGGAAAAGACTGGTGGATCTGCTGGCAGACAGAAATGCACAGTAGGCAAATTGTGAGGTGACAATACAGAGGAGCCAGAAACAGTTGGGGGTAGGGTAAGGGGGCCGTCAGTTACTGTAGATTGAGGCCCGGATGATTTTGGGAGCGGAGAATTTGTTGTGAGGATAATTCCCATCTGTGCAGTTCAAATAAGCTGGTGGTAGAGGGTAGGATCAAGATGGCCAGAGTTGTGAAGTAGTCATTGAAATCAAGTGCCACATGTTATGTACAGCTCCACATTTTGACACAGAATGGTCCACTCTGCTCTTGGCCACAGTTTGGTGGTGGCTACACCTATATAAAAAGCTGAACAATGATTGCACCAGAGCTAGTATGTAACATGGCAGCTTTCACATGTCACCTAGCCTTTGATGTGGTAGGATAAGCCAATGACAAAACTTCCTTGTGTAGGGTGAGTGGATTGTGCAGGTCTTGAACCTGGGTCTTCCACATTGTCCCTGTGGCAAGGGGTTGGAACTGGGGGTGGCATAGGTATGGACTAGGATGTTGTGGAGGTTGGGTGGGCAATGGAGCACCACCTTACGAAGGGGTGGGAGCGAGCTTGGGTAGGATATGTGTCATTCCAGGGCATAACGATAGACAAAGTCTTGATGAAGGAGCTGGTTCTGTTCCAGTTCAGGTTGGTATTGGGTGACAAAGTGGGGCTCTCCTTTAAAGATGGTTCTTGTGAGTTAGTGAGGATGGGGCAGTGTACGGTGATCTGGCACCAGAGATCTGTTGCAAAGTAGGTCTGGGGTATAGAGTACAGGGTATAGGATATCCATGAAGGCCTTTTGTGAGACTTTCAACATACCAGGCAAGGGATCTCTAGTCACTGGAGATTTGCTCTCCCTGGATGGCCAAGCTGTATGGGAGGGATTTTTCTGTGTGGAAAGGACAACAGCTGTCAAATGCAGGTACTGTTGGTGGTTGTTGAGTTTAATGCGGACAGATGTGTGGATGGAGCTAAAAGAGGGGGTGGTCAGCACCCAAGAAGGTGGCATGAGGGGTTGAGGAGGACCAAGTAAAGTGGATGGGAGAGCTGTCCACAAGGATGAATGGCTACTGCTAAACTGTGGCCAAGAGCAAAGTGGACTGCCCTGTGACACAACACACAGCTGTATATAAAATACTCTATTTCTGTGGCTGCTTCATAATCCCGGCATCTGCATCCTTCCCTCCACTGACAGCTTTCCCGAACTGCGCAGATGGGAGCGATTCTTACAACATATTCTCCATTCCCAAAATTATCCCAGCCCCAACCTATGGTAATCTACTTAACCCCCCCCCCCCATCCTCAATCCAACTGTTTCCGGCCCCTCTGTTCTGTCAACTTTTCACACTTCGCCTCTCCTCACCTTCATTGCGCACTGCTCTCTGCCAGCACATCCACTTGCCTTTTCCCCTTCTATGCTCCTCTCCTTTCCACTCACTAATATTTCCCCTGCTCTCCCTTCCCCACAGCCTCCCAACGTTGCTCCTGTCAGCCCTGTCTTGCGACTTTTAGTCCCTGCATGCTCTGCCAAGCAGTGCAGACACCTCTTTCCCTCCCGTACCCTGTTATCCCTCCCCTTCTCCATCCTGTTTCAGATTGTTGTTACCATTCAACACATTTCTGTTCCAGTCTGGCCAGAGCGACCGAAGGTAGCAGTCGTGTGTGTGAGGTGTGTTTGCTTGTGCGAATGTGAGTGCATTTCTTTTCTGAAGAAGGCTCTGTCCAAAAGCTTATTTGTAACAATCTTTTCATTGTGCAACTCAACATGTCATCTTTACAGTGAGTAGCAATCTATCCTTTTCATAATATTGTTGACATTCCAGCCTGCACTTTCCAATGTTTAAAAACAAGTTTTGTCTGATCTGGATGTCTAGGAATGGACAAACTAACACATTCATGTATGACAAGATGTTTATAGATGAGGAGGGGGCAATCGACTTGCACAGTACATGTAATATCATCAAACTCCCCACCTGTGTGCTAGCAAACTAAATTTTGTTTTTACCACGAAGTTAAAAACTGTATTTAGAGGTTACAAAATTACAGCCTGCTTCTGGAAAAGAAGTGGGAATTGCACAGCCAAGCAGAGGTAATAATGGTTTACAACATAAACCATGGCCCATTTTCAGCACCGATTTTTCAATGTTATCATATGCGTGGTGCGCATCAAAATTCCTGTAAAACAAATATTTTTAAATGTTAACCAAGTTTGTTTCCCTCTGAATCTTCTGAAGGAACGATGCAGTTGTATTCATAAGATGTTCGTGGTGCTCCAAGTATATTTACTTCAAATGTTTATGACAAGCACCATCCATCTATCTGTTTGAAGGAAATTGAGGACATTAGAGTGAGTGAAAAAACCTCTGTGAAGCGACCAGGATTAAAACTTCCATTCTTTACTAATCCACATTGTTTAAGAAATTTATTTGCCTACCTTGTTATTATTCCCTACTAGTTAACATACCTCATTAATCTCCTTTGCCTACAATTTCGAAATTGAAAAAATATGAATAAGAAACCTTCAGAATACAACTAGGAACTGAACAAAGTCTCTCTGCTCTGCAATCAGATGCCTTGGTCACTACACCAGTGACACTTTTGTTCAACAGCTCTTATTTTATGGATACATAAGCAGCAGTAAAGAGAAGTGTCTTTCCTCGATTTCTAAGAAAATACCTGTTAACGGACCCCATATACATTGAGAAAAAATGCTCAGTTTTCGATTATGTATCAATCCTGTCAATTCTGAGTTGATTGGACATCATGCTCTTTTAGGATAGCTTTCTCAATAAATGAGGTTGTTGAGTCAAAATTTCTTAGTTCTTTCATTTTAGGTTCTACACAAGTAACCTGCTAAATATGAACTGAATTGGTTGGCTATGTCTGAGGCCTTCCCCTTGTTTAAGTCATGGGAAAATTCACCAGCCTTAAAACTTTTGTGCCCTTTTAGTAGTTCAATGGAAAAAAGAAGGGAGAAAAATCACTTAAGACCACACAATATGAGATTATGGACATTATAGCTACATGTCACCGTTTAGGAATGGGAGTAACAGCAATGCTTTTAAAGGACTATGTGACAGGCTGCTTGACAAAGCTTTCAGTATCAGTGAAAGATGGGGTATACAGTGTGAATTCCCTCACACATGAATGAAAATAACAAAGACCACCTACAATGAGATTTCCAAGGACGAGAGGCTGAAAGAGCCAGTGACTAAATTTAGAGTTCAACTTTTTAAAAAGGCTACTGGCATTACTTATTTACAACAAAATTTTCAGCATCAAGACATGAAGCATTACACACACTTTCAGTGCAGCTTAGTTTTTGTTCTAATCTACCACCTGTGACCAACATCTTAAAAATGAAGCACTTTTAGACCAGTATTTTCTAATGACATTTCCATTGTATTACTAGCACAGTTGATGTTGGTAAGAACTTAACTTAATGTGCAAATATCAAAACATTCTAGTGTGCGAGACATATTTAGTGCTACTAGTAAAACAGCTCGCTGGTACCGAGTTGACCTACCGTCTAGGGAGCAGTTTTGATGCATCTAATGATGCCTTTGAATACTGCAAAAGCTGAGCACTGTTTTTCAAACTGAAAATAATTACTACTGTTCCATAACAAGTCAGAAAAAGTTATTGGTTTGGTAATACCACCAACCGAAAATAAAGGAGCAGAAAATATTGATGTTTCTAGAACATTACACCATTTTGCAGACAAAAACTGAGCTAAATTATTTAAGGAAGAGAGTAAGTTAGGCCAGTTATTACAAACATTTCTTTAATAGCTTATATTTAATGCTGATATATTTTTCTACTCCTTTAAAATTAACTATCCATTTGTGTTTCATGCTACAATACTGAATTAGATATTACAGTAGAGCAGAAGTCAACCGAACAGTTACTCACTCACATGTCCCCCCCCCCCTCCCCCACACCCACTTTGATCTTTGGGGTTCAGTCCTCCATACACCCTCCCTCCTCTCTCACCCCCAAATGCCTAGTTGCCAACAATAGTAACTATCTGCACTCTGTTATGATCACTTGTGTCAATCGTGCCGCGTAAAGTATACTTGTGATATAAAATGCCTAAACGTGTTGTCCTTTCTATGAGGGCTAAGAAGAAGATTAATAACAGGTTAAAGGAATTTGAATCTGCAACCACGTTATCTAACGAGTACAAGGTTGTTCAGTCAGCAATTACAGATACACACGGAACTATACGATTCTGTTTACTAGTGGCAAACACAGGAACAAATTTTAAAGCAAAGCACTGGCCGATTAAATGCTTTTTGTCAAGACATGGCATTTTTGAGATTCAAGTGCAAGGGGGTAGGGGGGGACACTTGCCTTCTAATTCTTTCAAAATCAAACAAGCGGCCGTATTGAGGGAAGAAGATTGTGCTCTTGAAAACACGTACGATGCTGACGAAACTGAGTTCAATTGGAAAGCTTTGCCATGAAAAACTCTTGTTTCATGTTGTGAATTAGATGCACCTTATCCTAAAATAAGCAAGGATCATATTATTGCTTTAGCTTGTACTAATGTTACTGATAGTCACCAACTGCCTATGCTCATCACTGGTAAAAGTTAGAAACCGCATTGTTCCTAACACATTAATCTGCCTGGGATACCTACTGTTTACAACTCACAAAAGAGGGTACTGACGGGTAGTACAATTTTCATGGAATAGTTTATGGAAGTTTTTGCACCCTCTGTAAAAACTCATCAGTTAAAGGATGGCAAAAGGGAGAAAACATTATTGCTCCTTGACAATGTACCCACACATCCACCCCATGATATCTTCAACCGAAAGAATAATTTTGCAAAAGTGATGGTGTTTTTTTTTTCCCCCTCACCTAACATGATCTGCTTATCACAGCACATGGATCAAGTCATTATCAAAACCTTGAAACTGTGTTACGAAAATAATTATTATGTGAGTTATTGTTAGAAGGAGAAGAGCAGGGAGAAGAAAGTCTCAAGAAACCATAAAAATATTTATTTGAAAGATGCACCCTAGATGATTGGAGCCGCATGGGACAGTGTAAAGGAACAGGATATTTATAATAAATAAATAGATAAACGAACGTGAAATAAAAAAGCTTCAATAAAATTTTAAGTATGGCAGAAAGTTCTCAAAGTCTAATTGAAAATGATACACAGAATTCAATTGCCATTAATGTGATGAAGACATTCAAGAATGGATGAGGGTCTATGATACAGATCCAGGGCACCAAATCCTGGGCAAGCAAAACTATAAACCTTGTCACTGACAATGCTGACACTACCTGCATCTCATTAACTAGTGATCCAGAAAATGAAGCTGAAAATCTACTGGCTCCATCTGAAGCATTTACATTGTAGATTCTGCCTTGTGATGGTTTGAAACAAGATGAAGGTGACCACTATCAGGTATCTGCCCTGAAGAAAGTGGGTAGGCATGCTTAGACAGACCAAAATTAAGGATTTTTAAGTGTGAAGCCTGTAAATAATTACTATACATTCAAAATGCGTATGTACTACATATTTTTTGCTCACTAGGTTGTACTACATACATTACTACTGCACTTGCCTTTGTAACACCAAACCATTCATGTTATAAACATATGTAGTTTTTATTGGTGAATAAAAGTATCTAGTTTGATTATCTGAATAAACCAGTTTCCCCAAAACCAATGTTCCCCCAATTAGTTCAGATAATCAACACTACCACATTTCACTCACTCGTGATACTATTCCTTGTCACAGTCAATTTGTATTAGTCTCATTTTTAATATAAAGTGGTTTGCTTATTGTCTGAAGCATCAATTTTTGTGAAAAACTATTTTGTTAAAGTTTACCTTGAGAACTGTGCAATATTTATTATGTTCGTAGCTTTTTGAAGTACTAACCTACCAGAAAAAATATTTTCACAGTAATATTTTGTTTGTTTTATTAGCATGTGTGTTCTTCCTTCAACAATCATTCATTTTTACATAGGCTGACTGCTATATTTCCTAGCAACATACTTCATCTGGTAGAAAACAGTTTAACCATCATATTTCACTGCTTTTTGACTCTCATTTCCAAATAATTGTTCTTGCAGTTTCCAATCTTCCTTGGATTACTTGGTTCATTATTGCTTCCATCTTTTTTGTCTGTACTTTGTTATCTTTGTCAAGTGTTTTGTCCACACAAAAAACTAATTCATAATTCAGTTTTTTGTGCATCATGAAATTTCTTTTCCCTCACAGACTCATCCCGAGCATAATTTGTTTCTTGTATTTTCCCAGTAAAGCTAATTCAGTTTGCTCTGCACCCCATCTAGGAGAACCACAAATGACTGTCATGTGTCTGATGTGTGCATCATACCTCTGTGCTAAAACTACTTTATTCCATGTATCGAATATATTGGGTACATAGATACGTACACAGGAAACAAGCAGTGAGAAACAGTTTGTAGGAAAGTGGACACTGTTAGCATAAAATGAAAGTGTATGGGTTCATTATTTTCTGTGTGTGGCTATTTCTTCCATAAACCCTAAACATCTATTCAGTGTTTAAGCCTCGAAGTCGAGTTTCGAAACTGGATACTAGTTTTTTTTTTTTTTTCAGGCAGCTACCACTCGAACAAAAATCTCCAAAATGTTTTGTTAAAAACTGTCAAACTAGGAGTCATCATATTACTGCAACCTGACAGCACAACAGGACACTGGCTGTTGGAATAAGATGTTCTCTCTCATTATCCTAACACCCATCACCTAGACTGTGATATGATACAAAAGGGTTTATTAAAAATGTCCAGAAACAAAATAAATTATTTGGCAGACTTAATGTGCAGAAAATGAAGAAAACTTCTGATCAACCACCATTACGAACAAGAACTTGCACTGATCTAGCAACCAGGTACTAGGATCACAAATTTAACAGGAGTACTTGGACCTCCAGTGCTCCTATCATGACCAAGCACAAAACTGGGCCAATGGCACTACTATGTAAGTCATCAAATATTAATGCCACACCCAAGAATGTGGGCCACTGGAAACTCAGATGAGTTGGAGGAGGGAAGGAAGGGAAGGAGGGGAAGGAGGGGAAGGAAGGGAAGGAAGGGAAGGAAGGGAAGGAAGGGAAGGAAGGGAAGGAAGGGAAGGAAGGAAGGGAAGGAAGGGAAGGAAGGGACTTCAATTCAGTGAACCCGAACACTAACAGTACTTCAGGACATGGCACACAAATGTTCTATATGTGGTCTCCTTTACAGATGAACCACACTTTCCAAAAATTCTCCCAATAAACTGAATTCTACCATTTGCTACCCTACTATCATCCTTACATGCTCATTTCATTTCGCTTTGGAACATTATACCCAGATATTTAATCGGTGCGAATGTGTCAAGCAGTACACTGCTAATGCTTTTGAACATTATGAGATTGTTATTCCTACTTGTCTGTATAAACTTACTTTTTTTATTTTTTGTGTTTACAGCTAGCTGTCATTCATTGCACTAATTAAAAATTTTGTGTAAGTCATCTTGAATCCTCCTACAGTCACTCAATGATGACACCTTCCCGTACACCACGCATCACCAGAAAACAGTCACAGATTGCTGCTCACCCTGTATGTCAGATTGTTTATGTATACAGAGGAGAATAACAGACCTCACACACTTCCATTGCACACTCCTGACAATTTTCTTGTCTCATGTGAGAAAGCAACAACCTGAATTTCCCCATGAACGAAGATTTCTAAATCTGTGCTGATTTGTGGACAGCTCTTCTACCTCAAGGAAACTCATTAAATTCTGACAGACAATATGTTCCAGAATTCTGCAGGCTAGCTTTTAAGGATATTGGTCTACAATTTTTTGGTTCCATTCTTTTACCCTTCTTATACACAGGAGTTGTCAGAATTTTTTTCCAGTAGTTGGGGACTTTGCACTAGGCATGATATCTGTGATAAATGCAAGCTAAGGAGCCAATGCAACTGAGTACTGTAAAAGCATACTGGGATCACACACAGGCTTAGTGAATTATTTGTTTTCAATTCTTTCAGTTGCTTCTCTACACCAGGGATGCCTATGTCCTCCATAGGGATGACTGCGCAACGGCCATATGACGGTACATCTGTACGATCCCCTTTGTCAACGATTTGTTCAAATAATAAATTTATAAATTTAAGACTTCATCTTTCCTTTGGCTGTTTTCCACTGTCACAACAGACTGGTCTATGGGTGACTGGACAGAAGCCTTCAATGCACTTAGCGATTTTATGCAGGACCAGAATTTTCTTGGGTTCTTTGCAAGATCCTTTGTTAAGGTATGACATTGATAGTAATTACATGCTTCACACATTGATCTTTTTATAGAAGCACTAATCTCTACTAACATTTTCCTGCCATCATTTTCACGTTCTTTTAACAGAGTGCAACATTCTCTGCTTCCTCAGCAATTTCCGAGTTTGGTTATTAAACAATGTTGCGTCTTTCCCACCCTTAATCACTTACTCGGCACATACTTCTCCAGAGCACAATTTACAATCCATTTGAACTATGCCCATAATTCCTCTATGTCCATCATACTGTAACTAAATTATGTTCATTCATCAACATGTGGTGCCACCAATTGCTTATCGGCTACTGAGCATAAACTTTCCTTTAGTAGTTGTGACTCTATCACGACGGAATTAGGTGCCCAGTAGTAAATGCGATAAGTAACTCGAGCTCACGTGGAGCAGTTACACTCATCCATGTAACTCCAGTCAGACTCAATTTCAATTTTTGTTGAGAGCAACTAACACCCCCTCCTATAGTGTCTAATCTATCTTATCAATATACATTCCGTCCCTCACTAAGTATTTCAGAGCTTTCTGCTTCGGGTTTTAGCCATTCAGTTCCAAGAATAATTTCCTGAAGGGCAGTAAATGCACGACCTCTTTTATGAATACTTTGACAATTTACTACTAGAATTTGGACAGTTAAAGTGTCTCTACTTTGTATGCTGTCTGATTTCACTTTCTGCACACTGACTGGTGGACGTTCATGAATGCCCAGCCTTAAACAAATGCCCTTTGCACTCCACAAGTATTCTGCTACATGATTAGTTGGTTCCTTTGTGAAGTGTGTCTCTGACCTGGGTCAAGGGTAGTCCTACAACTCCCCACAATGCAGTTCCAGAAATCTGCAGCCAAGATCATCATAGAATCAACAAAGCTTTTGGTTGAGACCCTCCACTCAATTCCAAACCAAAGGACCCCAATCAATTCTAGTAATGATGCTGCAAACTATGAGAGCTGTTTGCAGCTCGCACATGAGGCCAGCAGTCTACCACTTTTACCAGGCACTCGTCTAAACTGAGAATGGCCTCAGAACCCAAACAAATAGACATCATTGGTGTCAATGTGAGAGACAACTTTCACACAACTGCACCCTGCACTTGATAGCCACAGGCAGGGCTTCTTCCACATCTCAAATGTGGCTTCCATGCCAAGCGCACTTCTTTCCAGCCCTGGACACTTTCCGTAACATGCCTAACATCGAAGCTCCCAATAATGATTAGATTCCCATTCCTGGTGTGCCTGCTCCAGACCCTGCTGAAGGGGTAACCGGCTGTCCACTCGGGGCGAATGGGTGAGGCTAGACAGCCAGCTTCCACATTGGCTCTCTTCACTTTGAGTGATGCGAAAGCATTACCATCCACTCTGCAGTAAGGGCAGATCCACCACGCTGGGTACACAGAAAGGTGCCTCGGCATTAGATCCCATGGGCGAAACAAATGACACCTGAGGCATACCATGTGACATGCCAGATACTCCACCTATGCTGCACCCCCAGGCAGCGGCCTGAAGACAGATTACCATGGCCAAAAGTATTTTCAGCTGTACATGAATTGCAACCAGCTCCTCCTGTGTCCACACACAGCATGCATGCATACATCCTATCCATCTTAGTACTACTCACTTGACAATTAATTGTAAAAACACTCACACAAAGCTCAATAAGTAACTTGCTACCTTACTCAAGTGTCACCAATTGAGGCAGACACCTTATTGAGCTGTGTAGCTGGTCATTCAAAATAAATGAGAACTTTGCTACAGACTGTGCCAGTCTGCCCTTTACAGTTACCTACAACACGAGATTACATCTCTTAAATACAAAATAGGTTCGGTATTTAAGAATTAAACTATGCAATAACATAGAAAAATCTAAATATGTAACTTGCTGCTCCATAACAGGTGGCAGTTGGAAACTAACTCACCGCTGATAGTGAATAACTACAAAATATGTTATTTTCCATCAAGGGTACAATCCACTGCGCATAGCCAGTACCATGTGAATGTAGTCAGAGGAAAATTTTCCACCGATACCATGGCCTCAGATTTACAACATAATGACCACTCCCAATACCTATGAGAACTTTAGCTAAGATTTACCTTATAACCTGCAAAAAGTGTTACCCAGCTGCATACATATTGTGCTGCTGGTTGTAAAGTTGGTACAGCTCAGTCTACATGTTAGACCTAAGTACACCACCAACAGGAACAATGTAGATCCTTTGTTCACCAACACCAGCAGTCAAATGGAAAAGTGGGTTCACCAACACCAGCAGTCAAACGGAAAAGTTTACATTTCTCTCAAACCACATTCCCAATTAGTAAAGTTTTATATCACAGACAAAATAATTTTTACTTAATAGTATTATTGTAAATACCAGAAGTTCCCGAGTGCCATAAGCTACAGGTGGAATACATACACAAAATTTGACACAAGGGACATGTTAATCATATGCCTCTTTACATTTTACTCTTTAGGTTCTCTTCGAGTTATGAGAACAATTTCCTTCTTCAAATTCTTTCCTGGGCCCATGACAAATTTCTGCTTCCAGTTGCATGTAAATCAACAAATGTGTCACACCTGTATCTTAGTAGGAAACTTTTAATAGCAAAGAACTTCTCTTGATGTCAGGTTTTGAGATCTTGTAACTTCATTGATACTAAGCTCTTGGAACTACAACATATTTGCCTCTTTACTCTGCTAGCCACACCAAACACTTGTTCACAGAAGTAAAACGCCTGAAGAATGGTGCAGTATGAACAGGAATGTGATGCCACAAAACAATGGGCATCTTATCTGTCCTTTTTTTTTCATTCTATTCCATGTTCCAACATTGCTACATCAAAGAAATGTTTAACTGCTATATGGCCGAATTATGAAGAGACATTTCTATAGATTATTTGACAACAGCATCCTGGTAAAGACTTTGATTTATAGAAATATTATCACACAACATAAAACATGATGGATTTTCAATTCCTCTACACTAGCGCACACTGTCTTTTTCAGCTATGAGGTAGTTTAGACAGAAAGAATAGGGAGGAAAAGGAACCGCAACACCATACAACTGGGAGTTCCTAACATTTTCCTTAAAAATTGAGGAGTATAAGGGTACGAAACATTATCTTAGCTGTAATTTTACTTTGTCAATAGGCGAAAGAGATTTGTTGTACCAACTCATGAAGAAAGCTGTTACTCAAAATGGTTTTCAGCCTGTCAGCTTGGATTAACATTCAAATACTACCAAACAATATTGATAGTATGCAAACGTCGACACAGTAGTCACGGAGTAAATACATTAGGCATTTGATAAGTAATGACACTTTTTCTGAAATTAAGTTAATTTTATTCACCGTTACAACGCACCATATTATTCCCCACTCTTGGCTACAAAACCTTATTTTTGTACACAATTTCTGTTCAATACGACGGCCTTATGCCACCTTAATGGGAGGGCCTGTACACCCACATGGCACTGCTCTACCGGTTAAGTCAGAGCCAACATCTCACTGTATCAATAACCTCCCCATCATTCATGCACTGCTAAACGGAGCGCATCCTTCATTGGGCCAAGCGGATGAAAGTGCTAGATTCTGACTGTATGGTGGACCAGGAAGAACACTCCAATGAAGTTTTGTGAGCTCATTTGGAAGTGCAGACGTGTGATGCATTGTGTTGTCATAGAGAAAGAGTCCATTTGCATTTTTGTGGCAACGAACACACTGTAGTTCATTTCTTCAGTTATCAAGTCACAGCTGTGTGTGGGCAGCTGGCAGGAGAAAAAGACAGGTTCGCACGACCTGGGTGCAATGACATATGCCTTATATATGGATGCTTCATGCTTTTGTTCACTGCATCAGGTCTGCGCAGACATTCTGCAAGCATCAATAAATATACGCGATGGCCTGGTTTCCTGATAAAAGATACTCAATAACACCTCTCTGCCTGAAACACACTTCCATTTCAGATGCCATTTTGAAGTCTACTTATAATGCCGCCACCTATTGGAACCACATGAAAGTACAGGGACTCACCTCCCCGGGGGACACCACCTTGAAGTAGCATTGTCTGTGCGGAGCGGAGGCTTGTGTGATTTGCGGGAAGCTGAGGGCTATGCCGGCTGTGGGAACCTATGGTCGGTAACGTCTTGGCTGATGGACCAGACTAAGTGTCTCCCACAACAACCTGTCATCCCACATCCATTCCTTAACATTTCCTAACTCCTCAATACCCAACCCAAGGTGCGATGCGATCGATGCTGAGGGGTGCGTGGCACATGGGAAGATGTGTCGTGAATGGAGCCTCAGGGATACCGGGCGATCTCCCTGAGTAATTAGCCTTGCGCTGCGTGGGTTTTCTGTGGTGTGGACCGATTAGGTTCCCAACTCTTGGTGGACCAAAATGGACACTAAAGAAAATAGTAATAGTGAGGGGCAAGTTGAGACTGCATACACCTAAATATTGGGACTGGAACCGATGGAAAACATCCCCTCAGCTGAACAGGGGGACAGACCAGTTCAAGAAGTAAGAATGGTTACTGAGATGTTGGGCCAGATTAAGATCAAAGACTTGTCTGGGGCTCAGTGGAGGAAACTTCTTAGAGAACAAAAGCTAAAGGAAAGAAAAGAGTGGCTTCCTAAACAAAAGTGGGGGGAAATAAAAGGGCCTGAGCCCAAGACCTCCAAGAAAAAGACTGTCCCAGTGTGAAGGGGGTGTACAAACCCCTTCTACATCGAGGGCAGGCAGCAAGTGAACAAGGGAGGAATCAGACTCCCACTTCTCAGGATAAGCATATCCACAAAAAACCGAGGCAAGAAATAGGGAAACAGACCTATAGTACTGCAGTCTGGGTTTTTAGGATGGCAGGTATCCAGTAAGGCTATCCACTGGTCAAGATCACCACGCAGCAGCAGCAGCAGCAGCAGCAGCAGCTCATGCTCTTTGAGAAGATTTGGGGGAGGGGACACTGGTCTGGGGCTCAAATTCAGGAGAGAGTATCTGGATCACAGTGGCCATCTTTGTCTGTGAGGGGGTGGGTACAGTGGACTGGCTTAAGGAAAAGTTGCCCCAAATGTCACCACGGGAGGATGCGAAGCACCTGAGCTCTTCAAGACCGCAAAGATATTAATCTGTGTGCCAAAACTCCTTAAGGATACCTCTCCAGAGACTGATTCAGAAAATAGGTTTTCAAAACCTGAAAGTCTCAACGGAAGATTGGAAGGTAATCAACGGGAAGGTTGCACCGAAGGGCCAAACCCTTGTGGTGGAAGTTGGAGAGAAGTCCCTGAGGACAATGCGGGAACAGGACCTGAGACTATTATTGAGGTTCTCACAGGTTGTTGTGAGGGTAATCAAAGACATCAGAAGTGACAATTGCGGCAAGATGAAGATCGACTATGCTGCAGATAAATCTGCAACACAGTAAAGGGGCCACTGCTGGCCTGCGTCATCTTCTGGGAGGGCAGGAATTGGATGTGATCCCGATTCAGGAACCCTATTAATATAAAGGGGGTGTATCGGACCTCGGCGGCACTGGCGGTAAGCTGGTTCGTGCTAGAAATAAGAAACTCCAGGAAGGTATAACGAGGGAGTTCATTGTACATGGTGGCAGCCAGTCAAGGAATATTTTAGGGAATTGGTTTAAAAAAAATTATTTCAAAGGTCCAGTCAAATCTTTACAAGTCTACTCCCAGATCAACTTACACTGTGCCTACGTGACAAGTTGCTTGTCTTTCAAAACTGAGGCAATTCTGTCCAGTTAAAACTGCTGACAAGAAACTCCTTGAGCCCTCTGCTGAAACTTTTAGCGAATTCACGCCATTGGTTTTAGCCAATAGCGTGCACGGGATACCGATCATGTGTGTGTGGACAATGGAGTGTTCAGCGGTGCAGAACACAGTTGCTTCTCTCTCTTGTAATCCAGACTTTGAGCAGCACAGACATACCCTTGGAAGGCAGAGCCTCTGGCTCTGCTTTTCACGACTGGCCACCAACATAAGTAAACATGAACCGCTTCCTCTTCCGTTGCCCATTTCAATTAATTGTTCGACCTCTTAGACTGGCCTAAACCTAGTAACTTCCAACCCTAAGTGCGCCCCTTGTACACCGTACATTGAAATACATTCTCTTTATTGTACCTAATTTACTGTTTTGTCATTTAACGGCAGCCCTGGATGCCCACTCTCTAATCCTGACTGCTCGACCTCCTGCAACCTGTCATCACGAGGCATATGTAACAACCGCCTCCTCCCTTTCCCAAACCCTCTATACATTTACATTGTAATGGCCTCGGCATACCTTCCTTATGAGGACAGTGCTGCTCCTCCTCAGGAGGTAAGGAGACTGACAGAAGCCTGTGCACAACAGGGCGACCAACTTTTGATTGGCTGCGATGCTAATGCCCACAACTTGGTGTGGGACAGCAGCGACACCAACAGTAAAGGTGGGAACCTTTTATAATTTCTTCTAGCTAATAATTTAAGAGATCCTCAATAGGGGCAAAGAACCTACATTTAGGAATACAAGAAGGAAAGAGATAATTGACATAACCTTCGGTTCCACTTTGATGGGTAGTTATGTTAAACAATGGCATGTGGCTTTAGAGCCACCCTCATCAGACCAGATGTATATATTGAGTTCAAGATTGAAATGGGCATTAGACAGACCATGTCCTATATGAACCCCAGGAGAATGGACTGGAAGACATATAGTAGGGACCTCGACTCAAGCCTATTGGAAGTCAGTACTTCGATAAGCAATCCAGGAGAGTTTGAGGGGATAGCATGACCTCTGCCTCCATGACAACTGTTCAGTCACCAAGACGTGCAAAAAACAGCAATGTATCTTGGTGGAAGAACAACCGTGAATCACAGAAGAAACAGGTACAAAGACTTTTTAACCTTGCGAGAAGGAAAGGACAATGGGCAGACAATCGGGAGGCCCTTGTCAAATACAATCTTGCGATTAAGCAAGCAAAGCAGGTGCCCTGGAAGTATTCTGTAAGGAGGTAGAGGGTACGGCTGCTCAGGCCAGACTTCACAAAATCCTCACTAGGATACCAACTAATCCAGGAAGAACTTTATAAGGAAATACAAGGGAATATACAAGGACAGCACACAAAACACTGGATATACTCCACAAGAATCCTTTTCCTCAATGTACTCTGACAGACAACATAGACCAGGACAAGATCCCTGCGAGATATCGGTTTTCAGGTATTTGAAGGGAGAATTGGGAATCTGCCAGAAAATGTGTTGAACATAGTAAAATCCAATGGGTGGTGCTAACATTCCAACCGTTCAAGTCACCTGCTAGGCTTTCACATATAATATGGTCTCAAAGATTAATAAGCTACAAGGTAGCTAAATTTTCACATGAATATTGGTCTTTTTGTGCATGTGGTACAGTTTAGAATACATCACAAGAGTGCCCGTAAAACTTAAAATAATGAGATAAATGTCCAGCCATCTGCGCTCAAAATTCTTCGAAGTGGCTGGTCCTCAAAGTGTTTAAGTTTTAGACGACAGTCAAACGCTCTGTGATTTAAGAAATTCATCCCACATTCTCACATGTAACATAATTCAACTTGGGTAAAAAGAAATTTACTTTGAAAGTAATGCTTTTCAAACCACTATTCGTAATATTTTCCCCAAGACTGTTAGAAATAGGTTCGTTTCAGCAGTTAGCAGAGAGTGTCAGAAAACATGTGTTACTGCGCTTGCACAACTACGATAGCATATGACACTCATATGTTCATAAGTATAAAGCATGAATATATCTTACATTACGTCAGAAACAAGGCATCAGAGGATACTCTAAGAGCATCCTAAGTTTGTAAAATGTATTGAATTGTGTAAATCAGCTTGAAGTGCACATTCGTACATCCTAATTCAAATGAAGAAGGCCCCCAACCTGATATTAAGCTTTTCAGTGTCTTTTTGGGATGTACATTTTCTTGGAGTACTAGTACTGTACATGGAAGAATCCTGGAGATACTAGAAGGTATCAGATAGATTATATAATGGTAAGATAGAGATTTAGGAACCAGGTTTTAAATTGTAAGACATTCCAGGGGCAGATGTGGACTCTGACCACAATCTATTGGTTATGAACTGTAGATTAAAACTGATGAAACTTCAAAAAGGTGGGAATTTAAGGAGATGGGACCTGGATAAACTGACTAAACCAGAGGTTGTAGTACAGAGTTTCAGGGAGAGCATAAGGGAACAATTGACAGGAATGGGGTAAAGAAATACAGTAGAAGAAGAATGGGTAGCTTTGAGGGATGAAGTAGTGAAGGCAGCAGAGGATCAAGTAGGTAAAAAGACAAGGGTTAGTGGAAATCTTTGGGTAACAGAAGTAATATTGAATTTAATTGATGAAAGGAGGAAATATAAAAATGCAAAAAATGAAGCAGGCAAAAAGGAATACAAACGTCTCAAAAATGAGATCGACAGAAAGTGCAAAATGACTAAGCAGGGATGGCTAGAGAAAAAAAAGGAGGGATGTAAAGGCATATCTCATTAGGGGTAAGATAGATACTGCCTACAGGAAAATTAAAGAGATCTTTGGAGAAAGAAGAAACACTTGCATGAATATCAAGAGCTCAGATGGAAACCCAGTTCTAAGCAAAGAAGGGAAAGCAGAAAGATGGAAAGAGTATACAGAGGGTCTATACAAGGACAATGCACCTGAGGACAATATTATGAGAATGGAAAACGATGAAGATGAAATGGGAGATACAACATTGCGTGATGAGTTTGACAGAGCACTGAAAGACCTGAGTCGAAACAAGGCCCTGGAAGTAGACAACATTCCATTAGAACTACTGATGACCTTGGGAGAGCCAGTCATGACAAAACTCTACCATCTGATGAGCAAGATGTATGAGACAGGCAAAATACCCTCAGACTTCAAGAAGAATATAATAATTCCAATGCCAAAGAAAGCAGGTGTTGACAGATGTGAAAATTACCGAACTATCAGTTTATAATCAGTCACAGCTGCAAAATACTAACGCGAATTCTTTACAGATGAATGGAAAAACTGGTAGAAGCTGACCTTGGGGGAGATCAATCCGTAGAAATGTTGGAACACTTGAGACAATACTGATCTTACGAATTATCTTAGAAGAAAGATTAAGAAAAGGCAAACCTATGTTTCTAGCTTTTGTGGACTTAGAGAAAGCTTTTGACAATGTTGACTGGAATACTCTCTTTCAAATTCTGAGTGGCAGGGGTAAAATACAGGGAGCGAAAGGCTATTTACAATTTGTACAGAAACCAGATGGCAGCTATAAGAGACGAGGGGGCATGAAAGGGAAGCAGTGGTTGGGAAGGGAGTGAGACAGGGTTGTAGCCTCTCCCCGATGTTATTCAATCTCCATATAAAACCAGCAGTGAAGGAAATAACAGAAAAATTCGGAGTAGGTATTAAAATCCATGGAGAAGAAATAAAAACTTTGAGGTTCGCCGATGTCATCGTAATTCTGTCAGAGACAGCAAAGGACTTGGAGGAGCAGTTGAACGGAGTGGACAGTGCCTTGAAAGGAGGATATAAGATGAACATCAACAAAAGCAAAACGAGGATAATAGAATGTAGTCGAATTAAGTCGGGTGATGCTGAGGGAATTAGATTAGGAAATGAAACACTTAAAGTAGTAAAGGAGTTTTGCTATTTGGGGAGCAAAATAACTGATGATGGTCTAAGTAGAGAGGATATAAAATGTAGACTGGCAATGGCAAGGAAAGAGTTTCTGAAGAAGAGAAATTTGTTAACATAGAGTATAGATTTAAGTGTCAGGAAGCTGTTTCTGAAAGTATTTGTATGGAGTGTAGCCATGTATGGAAGTGAAACATGGACGATAAATAGCTTAGACAAAAAGAGAATAGAAGCTTTCAAAATGTCACAAAGTATTGCATGGTCTTTGTCCTAAGCCCTTTGACATATTTTGCTGTTGCCAGACGCTTGTGCATGCACAGTGTTTTATTGTTGTAAATGGCACATTTCTTCTGTAACTTAAGTTTTATTTTGATTTTTGGCTCTCGTTTATGTTTTATTGCTACAGTATTAATGTCCAGCAGCAAGATACAGTAACATTCTTTTTACAGTATCAGTTATTACCAGTCAAAATTAAAAAAATTTAACTGAGAACTAAAACAATGAAAAATTCTCAGAATTTTGAAAAATTACCCGAGTTTTTCCCTGATCAGAAAATTCTCCGGTTTTTCCCGGATTTTCCGGTTGCCCCGGGGTGTATACACCCTGAATATACAATAAGCTGAACTAGTTCCTTTGCAGATAACATAGCGTAATCAATCCAAGCATGCGTACAGCAACAAATAATACGGTAAACAATGTTCTTCAAAGTATCAGAAAAGTAATGTTTTTCTGCAAATGATCAGTTTCAAACAGACAACATATTCAGTTCTGCACATCTGGCAGTACTATATCAGTGATAACTGTAACAGATGGTACGCAAATAATAAACGGAGGGGAAACTTTGGAATTTTTAAGTGTCCACATACATGAGAGTGTTAACTGGAGAAAGCACATTTTGGAACTCTTAAAACTAGTTAGTTCAGCCGCATTTCACTTTGAACCACAGCAAATATTGGGGAGAGAAATTTATAAGCTGACATATGGTCATAAAAAATAATTTTCTCAGGTCACTCATCTTTAAGAAAAAGCATCTTCACTGCTCAAAAGCAACCTGTAGCACAAAAAGGGGTGGGCAATGCTGGACCTATAATTTTTCATCACTTAGACAGCAAAGTAGGAAGTTCTCTCATAACTCCTATTCCATACAAGAATTTCTTTTACTGTAATGAATAAAAGTGATGGGTAGGAACAATTAACTAACATTCATACATCTTTATTAAAAAATAAAAACAATTGTAAATTTTTAGCATATAAAATGACTCGCTCCAAATCATTACTATTTATTAAAAAAAATGATCCATTGAACAGCAATCAACCATTTAGCTTTTGTATCCAGTTTATGGTCAAGTTTACACTACTTAAAAATGTTTGTAATGAATGAAACTGATCTTATTTACAGTAGTACCTCAACTTTTCCTGTACTGTCAGAAGAAAACACCAGAAAGTTTGATTTTAAACTTAAATTCCAACTAATGCTGATAACTGTAATATTGTCGCAAGAGTAATATTGCAGACCCCAATGACATTATAAACATTATAATTGTTTAAGGGTGGAACTAATTTCTAAAATGCAAATTCTTAGAATATCAAAATTTAATTGTTCTTTACCACTGAAAGAGAACAGTCCATTTTAAATGTTAACAAAGCAACACACTAAAAATTACCTGCCATCTTCACCCTCAACACCGTTTTCAACTTCAATATCTGGAACCAAGTAATACTGCAAAGGATTTGGCCACATATCGTCCTTTATAACCTGTCAAACAAGAAAGTTCATTTGTATATATATCAGTGCAGCAATAAAACTGCATCACAGAGCACTCACAATTATGTTTTACCAGAATTACCAAAAGAGTCTGCCAGAGTATGGAGAGAGAGAGAGAGAGAGAGAGAGAGAGAGAGAGAGAGAGAGAGAGAGAGAGAGAGAGAGAGAGAGAGAGAGAGAGAGGGGGGGGGGAAGACAGCAAGCATTATTTGGCTAGGAACTATCAAGTAATACACAGAAATCTCCATTTAAAATTTTAGGTGTTTTTTCTAGTGACTTAACTTGTAATTTCCGTTCGGTTTCCTGGAGTTTGTTAATTGATTTTCCATATTAAACATATAGTTACCAATGTTGATGTTGTAGTGAACACTGAAAACTGTATATACATGAAAAATTAAGCTAGAGTTAGCATTATAAAAGTGATTTTAAGGGGAGGTAGGATGCCACATGGGCAGCAAAATTTTCCAAATCTATTAACTATAAAATTTGCGTTTTTTCTGAACATGAAGTTTAAAATGCAACAGCTCATTCAATTTTTCATAAATTAAATCAATTTTAGAGTCTCTTTCACTTGTAAGTATGGTTTGTATGCTGTCCAAAAATCATTGAAGAATCTCTTATTTATGCAGAAAAATGTACCTATAGCAACAAATGCAGCCAATAGTAAGTCAAAAAATTGTGAAATTTCACATGTAAAAATAATAATAATAATAATAATAATAATAATAATAATAATTGTGTTTCCGAACTTCCACTGCTATGAGTGTGAATCCTGAACCCTTCCTTATATGAATTTATTTGTGAAAGTTTGGTCAGTGGAAATTTGACGTCCTACCCCGTCTTCAGAGCAATAAAACAGAATAATATAAATGAAGCACAAATACTCAGATGATTAATGAAAACTTTGAAAGCCTATAACTTTAATCAACTGAGAGTTTAGAAGCACCTCAGTGCACATATGAGACCTCACCTATTAAGATGATGATACCATTGACGAACGGGGAAAATTTGACACGAATTTTCTTCAGTTGTGGAAAGGAACAAAGATCCATTTTAAAATTGGAAATGTGTGTTTTTCTGATCATGAAGTTTAAAATGCAACAGCTCATTCAATTTTTCATAAATTAAATCAATTTTAGAGTCTCTTTCACTTGTAAGTATGGTTTGTATGCTGTCCAAAAATCATTGAAGAATCTCTTATTTATGCAGAAAAATGTACCTATAGCAACAAATGCAGCCAATAGTAAGTCAAAAAATTGTGAAATTTCACATGTAAAAATAATAATAATAATAATAATAATAATAATAATAATAATTGTGTTTCCGAACTTCCACTGCTATGAGTGTGAATCCTGAACCCTTCCTTATATGAATTTATTTGTGAAAGTATAGTCAGTGGAAATTTGACGTCCTACCCCGTCTTCAGAGCAATTAAAACAGAATAATATAAATGAAGCACAAATACTCAGATGATTAATGAAAACTTTGAAAGCCTATAACTTTAATCAACTGAGAGTTTAGAAGCACCTCAGTGCACATATGAGACCTCACCTATTAAGATGATGATACCATTGACGAACGGGGAAAATTTGACACGAATTTTCTTCAGTTGTGGAAAGGAACAAAGATCCATTTTAAAATTGGAAATTTGTGGTAAGGGCAATAGGACCAAACTGCTGAGGTCATTGGCCCCAAGGCTTACACACTAATTCAACTAACTTATGCTAAGAAAGAACAACAACAACAAACACACACACACACACACACACACACACACACACACACACACACACACAGAGAGAGAGAGAGAGAGAGAGAGAGAGAGAGAGAGAGAGAGAGAGAGAGAGAGAGAGAGAAGGGGGGGGGGGGGAAATCAATTTCCACCTTGCCTACAATGCTAACCTAGTCAAACGAACTGACATCATAGTTACTGTGTTACAAAGTGAGAGACACAGAGTGTTGTCATTTTGCTGTTGACTATCAGTTGCACTTTTGTGGAGTTATGGCCTGCGAACACAGATAGCTTATGATTCAGCAAAAGCTGACGATCATCCACAACATCGAAGACAATTGCAACATAAAAGTTTTTTTGACATTGCGAAGAAGTGTTTGGCACTGTCCTCATTGTGAGGCACTCTCAAAAACAAGAAAGTGTTATTAAATGTTGGAGCTAGAGATTCCTCTGCAACAGGAAGAACATTCAGATGTCAACACTTAGCAATACAGGAACAATTCTTTTAAAAATATGTCAAATTGCCCAGTATGTCAAATGGATGGTTGGATAATTTTTTTTAAGGGGGGGGGGGGGGTCAGTCTCCGATTTCAGAGTGTAAGTGGAGAGAGTCGACGTAGAAAGTGCAAATCATTGGAAGAAATTATTAACACACGATTACGGGCCCCACAGCATTTATAACACAGATGAAACTGGCGTCTTTTACAATTTATTAGGTTGCTGAATAAGTCCATATTATTTCTGCATTGCACATCTGTATTCCAGTTATTATCGGTTTATTTGTCAATTGCCATTTTTTATTTGTGGTTCACTGTTGCTATTTTAGTTTACATACTGCCATTTTGACATTTGGTCAAACTGAGTACATTTGTGGCTCTTAGAAAATGAAGTACAAAGTGGAGAAATTTGAACTTTACCAACATACTCTCCTGTTTATGTTCGGTACCAGGTGACAGCAGCAGAGGCAGCCAGAAACATTTGTGCTGTGTATTGGGATAATGCCACTGGGCAGGACACGGCAAGCAAATGGTTTTCTCATCTTAAAGAGGATCATTTTGACATTAGTGACTGTCCACATTGAGGAAGACCTTCACAATTTGATGAGCATCATTCAAACACATTAATCCACAATGATCCACATTAGTATACTCGAGATCTGGCAAATGTGATGAACTGTGATCATTCCATCATCGTGCAAAACCACACAAATCTGCAGGTGGAAATATGTGCATCTCTGTTTGCTTGTCATCAATTAGCTCATGAACAACAATGCTCATTTCTGTCCCGCATTGTTACTGGTGGTGAGAAATGGTGTCTTTACGTTAACATAAGGAACAGAAATGAATGGCTGAGCCCAAATAAAGCAGCAACTCCCCATACAAAGAGATGCACGCACACACAAAAGATTATGTTATGCATCTGATGAAAGAACGACAGTGTTGTGTACTACGAATTGCTTCCCTGAGGTGTAAAAAACACTGCCGACTTTTATAGTCGGCAAGTGAGATATCTTGCAAACACAATCCAAAAATGATGACCAGGAAAACACTGAAGTGACGCTACTCCATGTTAATACCTGCCTGCATTCTGCTAGTCTGACAAAAAAAACCACACAGGAGTTGCTTTGGGAAGTTATTCCACACCCACCTTCTCCCCTTACCTTGCGCCTCACTTTTTCACCTTTTCCACTCTACCTAAAAACCTTCAAAGACCTTCCTTTCCTGATGAAAACTTACTCCGAACATGGCTTGATGAGTTCTTCACCTCAAAACCATTACATTTCTACAGTTGGGGAATTGGAAAGTGCCCCAGCATTGGCACACTGTTGAAAATAGTGAAGGAGAATTTATTACTGATGACTAAGATCTTTGTTGTGTGTAGTTGTTGTGTTTAATAAACATATGGCAAAACACTACAAACTTATGCACCAACCTAATACCTCCTGCAAAAATGTATTCTGTTAAGGGAGAAAAATGCTGTGGTATTAAACAAAGCAAAGAATGAATGACTACTATATTGTGGGTAAATAGTGATGGAAGTGAGAAATTGCCTCCACTGATGCAGGGGACTTTAAATCTCTTATATGTTTTTAAAACATAGAAACACTACCTTATACTTATTAGTACAACAGCAATGCCTAGAAGACATCTGAAATCTTCACAAGATTTTTTCAGGCGTTTAAATGCTAAGATGGGTGCAGCAGGCAGGAAAAATAGTGCTTATTATCAACCGATGCCCTGCACAGCCAAAGGAAACACCATTTCTGAGGAATGTAAACAACACATCTACCAAACTGCATATCAATCTGCACCTTCTGGACCTGGGCATAAAACTCTCTCTTACATACAGAAACAGAGCAGCAGTTGTCTCGAAGTCAATTACATAGCTTGAGAGGAGGAAGTGATGAGACTCGACATTCTACACACTATGCATATGTTTGTTGCTTCCTGGAATAGTGCATAACAACATGTTTTGGTAAATTTTTTCACAAAGGCTGGTTGTGGTACATCAGCTGCTGTTGAAGTTGGTGTTGTTCCAGAAGAAGAATCGACTAGCATCACAAATGTTTCTGAAAATCTGACATTCCAGGACTTTTTTCTTATGATGATTGCATTCTGACATCCACAATAAAGATGAATGACAGAAATTGTAGTGGAAGAACACAGCGAGGTGACAATGATGGAGGAGGAGGAGGAGGAGGAGGAGGTGACTGCTTTTTTAACTGCTGTGCAAGCAATTGACACTGTCAGGAAGTACTATTCCTCTTTTAACCCTTTCGCTGCTGCCTGATGTGTACACACATCCACCTACGCCATTCCGTAAGTGTTGTGAACATGTTTATGTGCGCATTTTCCTACAGTGCTATGGATGTCTGAATGTGTTCTGAGCCACTGACCTCTTACTGCTGCAGACAAGTTACTTCCATACTTAGGTGAATAAAAAAGTTCTGAGTACTTATCACACAACATATATGACTCCTTACATGCAGTCTTCAATAATTTGTGTGTTATGATGATTGTTATGATCAAATCATTCAAAATGTGAAAAGATGTAATTGGCACATCGCATGCGACTGACGTTCAGATATATACTGTAGTACAAATCAAGATACACATCTACTCTCGATTTTAAATAAAATTTTGATATCTTACCTACATTTCATTTATTGCAATATATGAGCTAAAACCAACCAATATGCAAAGTTAACGTAATGTGTTTTTATCTCTGCAAAATCTTTACAATATCTTACAATTTTTTACTTGATTTGATGCAACACAGTAACTATAGCATATAACGAAAAGTAATTCAGTTCTTTACAGAGTACCGATATCATATTGTAAGGAGTGCGAAAATCAAGTATTTTCCTCTAATAATTTAAACAAAAATTGGATAGTAGGTGTTTCATATTGGCCAGAACACCATCTCTCAGCATAGGCACCAGCATGAGGCGAGCAGTACAGACATAACAAACCCACCTCGGCACGGAATGTGAAGAATACATCTGTAGCAGCGAAAGAGTTAATGTGAGTGAGTCAATTCTAAGAAAAGTCAAAAAACTGGAGTGACACTTTCAGTCAAGATAATTCACAGGAAGGACAGAACAAATAAATAACAGGAAACAATTATGGTGGTGACTAAGAAAAGCGCATCACACTGAATGATTTCAAGACAGTTGTGCTTATACAATCCAGTGGTTAAGCATGTCATCTTGAAATATCACAATAAAAACTCAAGATAAGCTGACTGAATTGCTCTCTCTCTCTCTCTCTCCTAGGTACAATAGTACTGTACTCAAGTAATACTATACTTAAATCTGTAGCCGATTACTGGCGAGTTTATAATTAAATATGATTCTGAGTCACTCCTTCTACATAACTAGGAAAAACCACCAATTAAGGACAACTCCTAGAGATGGAAGAAATATTTGGGTCCTCAGCGAGTCACTGAAAAGGAGTTTTACTGTAGCATTCTTAATGAACAAGAGGAGTATAATCTTTTTTTTTTTCAGTTCTCCTGTTAAATCACAGGCAATTTTTCATTCATAGCTAGTCACAGAGCTATTCTTTAACATTTATACTTTTCTAGGCACTTGTGACTAGAGTATATTGATTACTCATTATCAAGTATTGGTTGCTAAACATGCCGAGCATCTGGCATGAAGCTGTTGCAGGTGAAAGAAACATTAACTCATACTCTACAGTCAAGTTTTTATCTAAAACTAGTAGAATGTCTTGTACGGAAACAAATATTTTGGGGAAAAAAATACCTGGTTGTTAATTTTAATTATGAGCTACGTCAAAAACTAAGAAGTTAATTTTCTTAAACTGAAGCCAATGATCTGTAAATGATCAGCATTTGATCTTTCAAACTAACAAGTCACGCAGAAGTGGCCCGTAACTTTATTTTCTCCACATTATTTTAACAAAAATTATAGAACATGGAATTAATTAATATAACAGGCTCTACCTTTAAATGCAATTCTTCTAGTTCTGCAGTTATTTTATCAATGTGCTGTACGTAATGAACTGAATATACCATTAACTTACATAAAAATTAAACAGGTGCTGCTCATATGTGTAGGAGTGTCTACATACACCAGTCTATACTGTGCAAGTTTACAGCTGCCAACTGAAGGGTCTATCTCTACTAATATTTATTATTGTATCTGATGGATTTTGTATGTAACTTGTGGATCACAAGGAAGTCTATCACTGTCTTTTTATGGTGATTATATTCCGAACTTTTATCCACCCTAAGACAACATGTGTGTCTCTTATATGTTCTACGATAAATAGTTGCAAATTAAAATGACTAAGTAGTGCCACACAATTTCTCTCTTTCTTTTAGACTGCTTGAACACGTCAAGTCGAAATCAATAATAGCAGTGGACAATACATTGTAATTTATGTATTCGATGTTCCCAAATCTGTATTTTTCAAAAATACTTTTCTTGTTATTCCCAATATGTATTTTATATCCCCTTTACTCCCGCCATTGCTAGTTATTTCTCATTTGCTTTCTTTACTGTTTGCTCAACGTGCCATATTGAAGAACACTGGTGATAGACTAAAAAACTCGCACTCCTTCCTGAACTACTGTCTCCCTTTCTCGTCTTTCAACTCTTAAAACTGCAGTCCAGTTTCCATACAAGTTGTAGGTGACCTTTCCCTCCCTGTAATTTTCCCCCAGTAACTTCAGAATTTCAAATTGTGTATTCTAGTTAACAGTGTCTAAAGCTTTTTAATAATCTAATAATGCTATAAATTAAGTGAAACTATATAGTTCCAGAGACCCTGACAAGCTTCAAACATCTATAATGTATATATGCAGACTAAAGCAACGAATGAAAATTTGTACCAAGGCCAGGATTCAATACTGGGTCTCAGGCTCACATGAGAGATGCGCTAACCACTATGCCACCCTTCCACAGAGGCTTTGCACAACTGCACATACTACAATAGCGTGCCTCCCTCCTCTATCCAAATTCCCATTCACCCCTCAAGCCCACTTTGTTATGCCCCTAAACTCTTGACATAATTGCAGAGGCTCTCCAACTGTACTGGAATAGCACCTCAGTATCGAATGAAATGGGGCTCCTGCCTGAAACCCACATAGAGATGCTTTAATCAAATGAAACTATATGGCTCCCTGGACCTTTTCATTCACTGCTGCAGTTTGCATATAAACATTATAAATGAATGTTTGCCTCTTTTTTCTTTTTTTTAATCTCTCCTCTAAGAGAAATTGTACAGTCCATATTGGCTTGTGTTCCTTCATTTCTCTGGAACACAAACAGGTCTTCCCTAAGGTTGGCATCTGCTGCCTGTCTTCTGTAAGTAACACCTGTTAGCCACTGCCTTCCATGGAACTTTGATTATTACATTCTTCTTGATCTCCCCCTTATCTTCCATACTAGGTGGAACAGTTGTCATGGTCAGTCCTCCTGAAGATCCTAATAATTCTAAGAAAATCTTATGAATGATGAAATTACATCTTCCTTTGCTGTAGCAAATTCTTCTCACAGTATCATTTTTCCCTTCACATTTTTATCTACTCCCTCTTCCCTTCTCATAGTTTAGTCTTCAAGTTTGATTGCTTAGTATAGCTCTTCTATACACCCCTTCTATCTTTCAACTTTCCTTTCTTTACTTTGCACTGGGTTGCCACCTGGATTCTTTCATTTTCATACAGCTGCTTCTCTTATCATCAAAAATTTGTTTAATTTTCCTCTATGTGGCATCAATCTGTCCTATGGTCATGCATGCTTCAACATGCTTTGCATTTCTTCTCTAGCCAGTCATGGTTTGCCATTCTGCACATTCTGTCAATCTGATTTTTCAGATGTTTGTTTTCGTTTTTGGCTGCTTCATTTGTTGCTTCTTTATACAGACTCATCTTGTCAATCATGTTCAATACCTCATGTTATCAAAGGCTTTCTGCTAGGCCTGCTCTTTTTGTCTATTCGACTATCTGCTAACTTCACTGTATCACCTCTCAAAGCTACCATCTCATATAATATTTTATTTCTTTCCTCGTATTAGTCGTCACCCATGTTCACTTTTAAACTTTCAACATCTACTTCAGTTTATCCTAGTACCAACTCCTTAATTTCCAACTTTCCTACAATTTCTTCAGCTTTAATCTGCTGTTCATAATTCACCCCTGCCTCTCAAAACAATGACAAGTATGAGTCAAAGTACAGAGAATCACTTCTGTGTGATATTTTTCAGAAAGACAAGTGCAGTTTCTCTATTAACAGTGTACATAGCACCCGTGTTGAGAACAGATTGAAAATATCACAAAGTAAATCAAATTGGTTGAAGTCAGTTCTCTGGATAAGATGCATTATGAAGTGCACCAGTGAATATTTATTCCCTTTCAGAGGACACTTGTGTTCACTATATTTACTGTTTCACGTTACATACATAGTGAAGCAATATTCCTCAATCTGTATAAAAAGATGTAGCATATCATTAGTGCTACTAGTTTCACAAAATTCGTACACTGTAATGAATATAAAGATCCTTCTCCCTCCGTTCACTTAGTTAAAGACATGGAACTCTTAAACTTTATGTATATAATTTGATCACTCAACATTTGATTACTGAATTTCACTAACCACTTGTCTCTGACATTACACATACGATCTTCGGTTCAGAGTACCCGGCACAGTCTTAAGATATTTGGTTGTCAAATGTCGCACATGGTGCATACACAGTGATAACTAAGAGCACAGTATTGACATGAATTTGATAAGAACTATTGCAATATAAGTAATGTGTGTGTGATATGATGAGTGAATGCTTAAATACTTGGTTGGGATAATGTTCTTGTTTTTATGAAAGTGCTACGTCCTTTTATATAGATTACGAGGAAATCTGTTCTATTACACATATAATACTTGGTAAGTAAATATGATTGGTGCAAGGGCAATAACCTCTTGTAACAGGAATGAATATGTAACAGCACACTTCATAGAGAGGTAGGAAGTGATCACACTTTAAAAATAAAGAAAGAGAAAGGGAGAAGCAATATTTGAGAACAAAGTATACCTGAAATATTTCTTTATTTTAATTTACGGCAACTGTATTTTGTTGCAGCACAACAGCAAAAGTCATGACCATGGATGAATTATCAGCACTCCAGAAGAAAGCAGTTATTTTTTAAAAAACCATCTCCTTCCTACTTGCATACATTTGAAATTTTATTAACAAATAAAAAATGTACATAACTACCGATTTCATTATAGAATTAAATAGTGTACAAAAGAGTGCTAGTAGCACTTGCATTTGACAGACTGTAACCTTCATTCCATTTACTGCTTTAGATTTTTCTCTATCACCTGTTATGTACCAATAGCTTTATCTGTCTTTCCCTAATGTAATTTTAATTCTGACTCCTAATTCCAGATTTTAGCACTGAATGAGTCCTATGCCCTCAAGTTTCAGAAGAATCTATCACAGACTTCAGAAGTGAGAATAAATTTTGTATTGGAAATTTGTGTATAACACTTGGCTACCTTGTATATATACAACAAACATAACTGAGCTGGATGTAACTTTACTGTAAGCTTTCTCTCTTGACCATGTCTTTAAGAAAGGCTGCTTCAATACACACATGCTTTAACATTCAAGTATACTCGCAGAAACAAAGCATTTTTTGTTCTCCATTATGCACTTATATACAACATTTGAAGGTGGGGTCCCACTATCTTTCAGTCAGGCAGTAGGCAATACTTCATTACCAACTAACTATGAACCAAAGAATTTTTTTATATATAGACTAGTGTTCTTTTTTATTAGAGCCCTGAAGACTGTGTATTTTCTTTTGGAGAAAATTCATCATACACAACACAAAGAACTAACAGCTAGTCATAGAACTGATTTGTATAGATGTGCATAAACACAATATCTGATTAACCAGTTTCTATCTAGAGATGCATTTGAATACGAGCACTTTGCTACAAAGACCCCAATCTCTGCTGTTGCGAACACCATGCCCCTCACCTTCCAGTATATAATCACTATGCAATATAAATCTGAAACACAGTGGGGCCAAATAGTCACCACTAACTAAATACGGGCATTGGAAATGGGCAGGCAACTGTCACCATACAAAGTAGAATACAGCCTGGGGTATCATATAACTGATTATCATTCAAACTAAAATTGATTATATGTAGCTTTTTATTATCACATATGATGGCTTCTCCAACCTGGTGGATAGGAAATGCATCAAAAAGGAATTTCTCTCTCTCGCATCAAATTATTTCACTACAAAGACTTGTTAAACAATTAACACTGAAATTTTCTGTTAAAGAGTCCACTCACTCATTCCCATCAGTGGCTACATGGACTTCAACAGGAGAGGCATGTCTCACTGGCTCAGACTCTTTCAGTGCAGACAATACCCCAAATGTGTTCACAACACATGTATAAAGACACCTGTAACAATGGTCTTTCAATTACAGTACTGCTAAACACACAACTCACCATCACGCAGTTCCCTTGATCTTGATCTTACAAATGGCAAAGTGAAGAAATTTCAACTAATTACAGATATTTTGAAAAATCTATAAAGAAAGGGTAAAATAAAGCCTTGAAATTGCCCAGTGAATTGTGAAACTACACACATATTAAATCAAAGAGTGGAATGTTTGACCCTGTTGGCTTGGCAGCTTCA
Source organism: Schistocerca gregaria (assembly GCF_023897955.1). Taxonomy (NCBI): domain Eukaryota; kingdom Metazoa; phylum Arthropoda; class Insecta; order Orthoptera; family Acrididae; genus Schistocerca; species Schistocerca gregaria. The sequence continues at coordinate 638,140,306 of NC_064931.1, forward strand.
CCAAGAAAATGTTCTATAAATGTAGTTAGTTTATTTGTGAGTCTTCCCATCCACTTTCAGCACTCTCATAGCTGGTTGCATAACTCTTCACATATGAGCAGCTAACATTTGGATGTTACTACCATGATTTTCTAAAGAGACAAATGTGCCACACTGACTCAGATCAGTTTTCAGCAGCAGGCAACATGTCGTATCAGTATTAGACACAGAGGTCCCTAACTATTACCTTCCTTCCTTAGCAGGTGCAGTTGATGAACTGATACTTGAACACAGTGATAAACACCTCTACTTTTTGAAACCAACACTAACAGTAAATAATGACATCTCCTTAACTAATGTTAAATAATGTTGAAGTTTTTAGTAAGCACCGACATACTGTCTCATAAGATTAAAAAAAAAAAAAAACTGTTTATTATACTTAGCAAATTATTTCACTGGAGATCGCAATGTCTCAGAGTGCTTAGCATTAGTAAGATGCATAAAAAATGTTTACAAAAAGCATATTGCATTTCTCTTCTTTTACTCAGACTACTTTGAATGTGTGTGTGTGTGTGTGTGTGTGTGTGTGTGTGTGTGTGTGAGAGAGAGAGAGAGAGAGAGAGAGAGAGAGAGAGAGAGAGAGAGAGAGATATGTTAAACATTGTAGAGATGACTATTAAAAACAATACAAAAAACAATCTTTTAATAACAAACAGTATTTGTTTTTATAAATTTTGCAAGAGTATTTACAAGTGGTTTCAATATTGTTTTATTAGACTTGGGAGTTGACATCAAAAACTGCAACTATTAGACAATAATAAATTGATAACTGAATAGCAGAACCAACTGATTACGGCAATCAGTTATTGAGAACCTGCTTTCATTATAAATCACAGCTACTGCTACATCATCAATCAATATTTTAAGCATAACAGTGTGTGTCCAGGCAGAAAATGAAAGTCACAGGTTCTTTATAATTATCCAACAAAAACAACAAACCTGTGTCATTGTTGTGAAATAGCAAAGTACTGCATACAAAATAATAAATTCTAATGGCCTCTCACAGCACTTGCTAAGCTGCTCTCATGCTATACATAAGTTGTTATAACACAGTTCCATAATTCCACTGAAAGAGTTGCTGAACAGAACTTTGCTCCCTCACCACATGGTGCATGATAATAGCTAAAATTTTACGCTGACAGCGTTTCTCTAGAGATACCATAATCAGTCTTTATCACAAACTTTTATTAATAATTTGCAATCAAGACATTTCAAATTACCAAATCAAATCACTGCTTGTTCCAATAATGTTTTCAAAAATTACCCCTCTAATGGCCTACAGCAATTAGAGGAGTGATAGCAAAGATACAGCAACTTTCCAAAGGCAATCCATATTAACTGTTCTACAGTCTGCTAGCTGTGGAAGAAATTCAAGCTGAAGCAAAATCTCTCAGTGACTGATGTAAATGGATGAATGTGGATGCATTCCACACAGATAAGCAAGTGCTGCAGTACATCACCACGAATGCACTTTCATCTCTTTTCATCTCTTACACACCTCAACTGTTTCAGTTTCTCTCCACTGGCAACCAAGAATGCTGTGGCATATTCTGTATAGGAAATCTCCCGCCCCCGCCCCCCCCCCCCCCACCACCACCACCTTAAACAATTTATGGGCATGAAATACTATTTGTTTTGTTTACTGTGAAACAAACATCATGTTTCCTTCAAGATAGGTAGGGGTAGCATCTTGGATTGGACTGTGATAGTATATAGTACCCACAGTAATGAGAAACAGCTCCGCAAGATCACTAATTTGACACACAGCACATATTTTGGTTTAACATCCTTTTTTTTTAGAGCAAAACAACAGTGGCAATAAATGATGTTAGGCTTGAAACCTTAAATCTTATGTCTTTTTTGGAGGGTTGGGGGAAGGGGAGGGGGGGGGGGGGGTGAGTGAGGCAGGGTGGCAATGCCCAGCAGGTGAAAACTGAAAGAGTTGTAATGGAATCTATAATATGGAGGAAGCTGGCTACAGTAGCACCAACATGGTAAAGTGAACAACGTGCTTCAGAAGATGAATCCTGTACGATACACAATGTGCAGATTTCGATTTTTTTTAATGGAAAAGAGTGTATTCATTTGTCTCTACACTCTGGCATGTCATGTCACATACTTCCGTTTCTGTATGGCTCTTTCCAGATAAAAATTATGAGACACAACACTACACTAATGTGAGTCTTAACACACAAAATACAATAATTACATCAGTGAGGAGGCAATATTTATAAAAATCAGAAGAAAACATTTTTCAATACATTGATTTTTAAATGTTCTCTAATTATTGTTAAGGCTATTACTTCTGCCACACTATGCAACTACAATTTACCTCCGCAATGTCATCAGCAGCTGGATCTCCATGATCTATGAACCAATGGAAAAATGTTTTCTGATCAAGATCTCTTTTCCTTCCTTTGGCTGCAGTCTTCTCTTTTGCTTTCTTTGTTAAGTCATGGCCATCTTTCCACCTAATCTGAGTACTCTGTGATGCTGGATCCCCTGAAAATGGCAATATATTGTCAACATCTTAAAAATTACATGCTAGTAGCTGTTCTTTCTGGTTAGGCCAAAGCAGTTCTGCCTTGCAGTGACTACAAGGTATCTACCAATGAAAGGCAGTTTATAGTTTTCATTTCTGCTCTGTAAATGTAGTGCAGACAGCAAACTATCACAGTTCACTGCTATACAAAGTAAATGATTGGTTGCACTATGATAATTACTGGCCAAATTTAAGAAATATATCAGTATTTGTATTGTATTTATTGGTCCTGTTGTCTACAAAGCAGTTTATGCGTAAGACATTGTACAACTCAAATTATAAGTATACAGCTAGAAGTCATTTCTAGGCACACTTATTTAATGTTACAATAATACACTTTGTACATAAGTATCTGTGTAACACACTTCATAAATTTAAATATTCTTCAATGGAGTAAAACCAGTGATGCTGTAAATATGACTTAGAGATTTTCCAAAGGTACTGACCTAAGTAATAGCTTTTATGTCTTCAGGAAGTTTGTTATAAATCTTAACTCCCGTATGAAAAGTACCTTTTTGGCATAAAGCTGGGATGATTTGGGTTAAATGTAAGTTTCTGTTTTGTCTGGTAAAGTGATCATGTATATTGCAGTTTGTTTTTTCAGTCTAGTGCTTTTAGATGTTTTAGTTTCCCTAGATTTTACCCCATATATAAGATGAGAATGAAGGTAGGCATGATATACATTCATTACTGTTTTCTCACTACAGCATGACATCAGTGAGCAAAGAAGGTAAAATGTTTTGCTCAGTTCTCCATTGGGATATTCAAACATGCTTATCCCCTTTTACATTGCTCTGTAGCCAAAGTCCTAAGAATTTGGTTTCAGTACCGTTTCCAACTAGTTCGTCATCGATAGAGACCAATGGGATAAACATGTCCTTGTTAGGAGCATTGTGGAATTTTAGTGCAATGTTTTTTTATGTTTAATACAAGCTGATTATTCTGTGCCCAGCTGCTAAGTTGTTTTGTGACCATTTTTACTGACTGCTGTAACTGTTCATTGCTGTCTCCTTTTAGTGGAATTGTGGTGTCATCTGCAAATATGATTGTTTTACGTGCATCAACATTTAAGTTTAGATCATTTATGTATAGAAGGAACAGAGGGGGTACCATTACTAATCCTTGGGTACACAACATTTAATTTGTTTATAGTCAGATGAAAGTTATATTTGTTGCACTGTTCCACTGATTCAAAACATGTTCTTGACATTCTCAATTGTTTAAAATCACTTGCATGCATGCTGCATATCTAAGGGTAGTCACTTTATGCAGATTATGAGGTAGTGCACAGACAGAATAATTCATAAAATAATGTGTCAGTTCTACTGACTGACATATACTTTCCAGAAATCCTGGAATAAGTAGTGATAGAAGGCTCACACAGCCTCCATAATCCACCCAGCATCTGCTCACACTGAACTGTTGGCCACAAATGATGCACAGTCTGTGTAGTTCACAAACTGACAGTGAATCTACAAACATCTGCATACAAAGAGAGAGATTATTGGACACAGATGTTAGTAGGGAACATAATTTGCTGCATGGCTCCTATGATCGTTATATGAGGACTACTTGCACTGATTACATCTCTCTCTCTCTCTCTCTCTCTCTCTCTCTCTCTCTCACACACACACACACACACACACACACACACACACACACACAGACAGAGAGAGAGAGAGAGAGAGAGAGAGAGAGAGAGAGAGGCAGGCGTGAGTCTCAAAGTAATCCCACTAACAGACAAAGATTACATACAGAACTGAGATGTATCTCTTCTGTAAAAGCGGCACTTCACAAGTATCATTGCAAGACGCATTCAAACAACTATCGAACAAGAACACTTCACTTAAAGAGTAAAAATTTTAAGAAGATATTTTCCACATATAAAACAATACGAGTTTTTAAATTTTGTAACAAATGTAGCAAATTAAGCAGTTTAATGTATCTGTGAATCACCACAACAACAAAACTGAAGAAATTAAGAGAACAAGCAACTGCTTTAGCTGCAAGTCCTCTTCTATGACTTACCAGTTGTTCCCAAGTGAAATTCTTTGGTGAGTACAGCATTTTCAAAGTAGGGATTCTCTTCAAAATGAAAATTTATCCTGAAAATTAAAGGAACTATTATTGTCAGAAAATACCTCAAATTAAAACACAAAAGCTGATTGCAGTTTAATTTAAGAATACACCTGGTGTAAGCCAAGATGCTTTTTGAATTGCATAGAGACTGGTAAAGCATCAGACAATCAATGAAAAGAAATGAATACAAGTGGTATAATTTCAGTCACAACTTTAAAAGTTTACTATTGCCCAGTACACAGCATAGATCAACAGTTTGGTTAATTTACTACACAAGAGAAGTTTCAATTCATTGCTACAAAACATGTTATCTGACTTATTGCCTACTTGAAATCTATAGTCAACACAACACCTTGCATTCCCACCACACCCTCATTGTCGTCACTACCAACAATCCTGTGCAAACTCATTTAACACAACTAGTCCTATTCTACAGCCTTCCAATAATATACTACTAACATTCATAGATAAAACCCACTAAAATGGCAAAGGACACAATTAAAATTGCAAGAATTAACATCCTGAATATGTGTACCTTTAAAATTTATTTGCTACTCTAATTCAAAAGCCAACAGGTATGTGGAATTGTTTTAGGGCTCTATTTTACAGCATTACTACAATTGGGAACTTCTGACAAAATGAAGTATGAGCTGTTACACAGTCCAGTACCTGTAACCTGATTTGATGTCTTCAAATTCTTCAACTTCCAACTTTGTAAGGTAGTGAAGACAGTCCTCCTCCTCTTCTTCCAATATTGCTGCAATTTGAGGGTGGTTGACAAACTGGTATAAGTTCAGGAAACTGTACCTTTTCAGCTACATGACCACACACACCCACACATGCATGCGTAACAACCCCCCCCCCCCACCGCCCCTTACACACACACACACACACACACACACACACACACACACACACACACACACACACAAACACACAAACACACAAACACACACACACAAACAAACACAAACAAACCTAGGACACACTTTTACCATCTACTGCACTTATATGTGCAGCATGAATGAATTTAGTATTTATTTAAAACTTTCTGAAGACATGGATTCTGTATCAGTAGTGTATTTGCTAACAACTTAAAGCCAATTTAAAAAGGAAGAAGGAAGGTTAGAGTTTTTGAAATACCATTGACAGCATTGTCATTAGACAAACAGCACAAGCTCAGATTACAAAAGGATGGGGAAGGGAACTAGTCATGTCCTTTCACAAAGGGACCATCCTGACATTTGCCTGGAGTGATTTAGGGAGTTCACGGAAAACCTGAATCTGGATGGCTGGAAGGTGATTCAAATTGCTGTCATCCTGAATGTGAATCAATTGTGCTAACCACTGTGCTACCTCAGCTGGTACCAATGGAAATAATCACATCTGACGAATAAGTGACAGGAATTTAATGAGTGGCTGAAGTAGGTCAAATGACATGTCAGTATGCCCCAGTGTTGGTTATGTTAAGCTACTGGGCATTATGCTCTATGACATACATTATTTTTGTCTGTCTTATTTCACTTAACACCTAATAATGGACAAATGAAGCAATTCATGAGTGAGAGGGACTTCTCAGTTGCACATTTTCACTGTTACTTGGGCGTATTTAGAGAGACTTCATTTTATATAAATCTGGCAACTACATGTTATAATAAACACAACCAAAAGGAAGGAGATTTTTAACAGCTGTTTCATTTAACATCACAGTGCTTTATTTGGCATGGTTCTATGGGAGTGGCAAGCATTTGTTTGATTCCTCTGACCTCAAAAATGGCTTAGCCAGCCACTTAAAGGATGACTCATGGAACACTGTAGTCTGAATCATGGAATAATTTAGCTCTTTCTTCCAAATGAAGAGCATTACCAGAGGTGAAACCACATTCATGATAGAATTTTTTCTATTACTAAACAGGAAACACAGTCCTATCTGTAATCTTACACTTACTTACAAAGTAGCCAAGAAATAGCTACAATAAAAAAAACATATGTACATACTTGGGTCCTGAAAAACTATATATCAACTGGGCCAGAAAGCAATAGTTTCACATATTCATAATATGATAATCATTCACATATGTAATAAGAGAACACTATGAGTGCTTCTGTGAGAGTACAACATGTTTCCAAATAATAATATGCTATTGATGTTTGCTAATCAGTGGTACTAACTAAACACACAACTACTCTGAAAACATTTCATAAAATACCTTGTTTGCATATGACAATAACAGGGCACAGTACAGTTGGAGATACGACGTGTCAAGATGTGTGCAGTACAAATGACGTACTGAGCATAGAAATGTCAGTCCATATAAATTATATATAATTTGCTGAAATAGTTGTCTGTTGTTTTGTGGATGAGCTTCAATAGCCCAGATGGTCTTTCTGGAGGACTGCCCAATGGGAGACCTGATGTTTCCACTGTGTGTCAACATTGGTACCACTAATTCAATTGTCATGGTTCTTGGTAGCAGTGGCACAGAGTATCATGTGTGGTCTTCTGCACGAGACTAGTAGCCTCCAACCTTTTTGTCAGCAATGGTCATATGAGAATGTGGCAGCTACCAGAGTACATTAGGCACAGAAATCCCAAGTTGATCAAACTATAGAAAATGTGCACCTAAAAATTCAGTTCCCTTTTGGAAAAATATCAAATTTTACACATCTTTTTGGGAAACTGCACCTATGGCTCAAATGCTGTTGGAAGAAAAACTAGAAGTAGTCAAAGGATAAAATTGGTGAACTAGTTGTTAAAACTTTATGAAGGACCGGAGGGGGAAATCTAAGATGGCGGAACAGCTTAATTGTGAATCTATGTTTCATATGATTTGTTTCTTTTTAATGAAACCCTGAGGCTAGGGAGGTGGATGGGTGAAGAGAAGTGATCAGTTTTTATTGTTTGAAAACATATTCACTCTTAATCATACACACATAAGCATTCTAACATTTACGAGTGAGTGGCCCATTGTAAACTTAAGCCAACTAGTTTTTTCTGTTGGCGAGTCAAGATTAGTAGTACAGAAATGGTTAATGGAGGTAGGTGCACATTTATAAGAAAATACTGTAAATTAAAAACCAGACATTAACAAATTTTTATTCAGAGCAGCCTGTTGACACACATGCAAGAACTGAATTTTCTTATGAAATGCCTTTTAATAGTATCCGTATACCAAACACCTGCTGTTAATTTTAACCCATACATAAACATCTTTAAGCATTACTCATTTACTTAACAATAAAGATCAAGAAAACAGTAGCTGCAAGTGGTTTCAATAAAGCTTTCCTTAAAAACTCTCAAAATAAACATTTACTGCAGGCAGTAACTTTATCATTCAATGTAATTCTTATAGTAAAAATTTCAAACGAGATAAATGTCATCAGAAGTCCACTGATAATTACCCACAAGAACTACCAGCTGAATACCCAAAAACACTTCGAAAAATTATGTGACTGATTGATGTCAATGAGAGGAATAGGGTCGGGGTGCTGGTTGCCAGCTGCCAACAATAAACCTCCTCTGTAAATGGCTCTGCTCCCTTCACAATAAGCATCCTGGCTCACTTGGCAAGGATATGCATGTACATACAAAATAGGCAATATAGGGAGCTAAAAACTGACCCCTACCACTCAACCGTTATAGCATTGGTGTTTGGAACAACATATGTCTGTGACCAAATGTTCTCAAAAATAAGATATGTTATGTCAGCACATCGAACGAGACTGGCTGATGAACACTGGAATGCAATTTTCTTAGTTAGTTAGTTAGTTAGTTATATTACTTGTTCCATGGATCATGAACACGATTCTTTCGTAATGATGCGGAACGTGCCAAAGTACAAAAGATTCATTTATCCCAAATAATCATTGTTAGTCTTATATACGGTACAATTGTTAATGCTAATATGTGCACCTATTCTTGCCAGTCCTCAACTATTTGAACACCTAGACCTATCTCATTCCATTCAATTACTTCTATTCCATTCATAAGTTTCCAACTTAACCCTAACCTAACACTACGCTGTCTACCACCACAACCAAAATGAGAAAGAGGAGTACTACCACACTCTTGCCTACAGGTTAACTAAACGTATTCATTATAATCAAGGGCTCAAAAATTGGAAGCTGGAAAGATGAATAAGTGTTAATGACATAAATGACATTTGTATCTTATTAGCAAACAGTATTACTACCATGTTTGATAAATGTCCCTGTTCCCTTGACCCAAATTTAACTCAGATTAAACATACCTACAAGTAGAATTTATACACATATTTTTAAAGCACAAGCAAACTGCTATCAAAAAAGTCTAAGAACAAACTGACAATTGTATCCTAGGTCTCTGGATTTGTAGTCTGACATCCACGTCCTCAAAGAGCAAGTGTTAGCAGACAGCAACTCCTCTTTATCATCATGCCACAGTGAAGACTAAATACAAGAAAGATGACAAAAATATCCTTATACTACCATTCTGTTATACTTCTATGTATTTTTCAATTTGTGGTTTGGATCACTGAAGGATTTCATTACTGAAAAAGTTTTTTTTAGATACAATAATTTAAATAAATCTTTAAATAATTACATGCTACTAGAAATGTCCATGGTTTGTTAAAGACATCTGCCTGTGGAAATTAACCTTGCTTTTGAGTAAATTAAGAGTACAGTATTACAACAACACAGGAAATGCTCAAAACTGGTTCAAACCTTATCTGACAAGAAATGTGTGTCAACATGAAAGACCCCACGAAATATTACCAGTTGCAAAGTTTGTTTTATTTACATGTGATAAATAGCAAGTTAAATGCAATTTTAGTAGAGGGCAGGAAGTTTAATTTAATCAAAGTATAAATCCACAGGAGGCAGACTTTAATGGAAATGCATTTTTCTGCAAGAGGAATATTTAATACCAGTCGTTTTATCTTCTACGAGAAGCACATTCCATATTGCAACACCAGAAAGCTCACCACACAGTACCTCCCCAAAGCCATTAGCAGTGTGGGTCATAGTTAAATCAGTCACAATAAATTAATGCCAACAACTGTGGAGAAGAAATGAAAAAAAGGTGAAATTTGCAATTCTACATTTACATGCTCCTTCACCAACTACAACACATTAATGTTACAATGTGGCTGCAAAGACAAGTCTCACAGGTATCAGTACTAGAGCCATTGAAAACGCAGCTGACATAATTAAAAGGCAGCTAGAGTGTGCTATTATCGACAGACTGATTCATTGCATGGCCCAAGGACCAAGTTAGAGTGGAAGGTGACAACCTGAGTGAGAAGTGGAAAAATCAAAGAGTGCAAAAATGACAAAAGTTGTGGTAATACACTGCAAATGTCCATGTTTACTCCATATGTATTTATTTATTTATTTACTTACACATCAAGTTCTGTAGGACCAAATATAGGAGTAAATCTCTAAAATCATGGAATGTGTCAGCACATGAAATTACAACATAAAAGTAATTCAGATAAAAATAAATGTTGATGAACACGCAAAAAGTCAGTCCATAAGTTTTAGTAAACACAACCAACAATACAATAAGAATCAGCTTAATTTTCCACGGAATTCCTTGACAGAATAGAACAAGTGACCCATGAGAAAACTCTTCAGTTTCGATTTGAAAGCGCGTGGATTACTGCTACGATTTTTTAACTCAAGTGGTAGCTTATTGAAAATTGATGCAGCAGTATACTGCACACCTTTTCGCACAAGAGTTAAGGAAGTCCGATACAAATGCAGGTTTGATTTCAGACGAGCATTAATCAAGCGAAAGCTGCTTATTCTTGGGAATAAGCTAATATTGTAGATAAGAAATGACAGTAATCTCTCTCTCTCTCTCTCTCTCTCTCTCTCTCTCTCTCTCTCTCTCTCTCTCTCTCTAATGTCAAAATACCCATATTTGTGAACAGGGGTCAACAAGAGGTTCATGAGCTTACCCCACTTACTCCCCATTCCCGGGCCAAAAATATCCGTTCAGAATGGGAATAGTTACCCCAAAAAATAATACCATACAACATACGTGAATGAAAATAAGCAAAGAAGACTAATTTCATGTTGAACGATCACTCACTTCTGATACCGTTCGAATAGTGAAAATGGCAGCATTAAGTCTTTGAACAAGACTCTCAACGTGGGCTTTCCACGACAGCTTACTGTCTATCTGAACACGTAGGAATTTGAAATGCCTCTCCTGTGAAATTGTGTTGAATTGTGTGGTAGAAACTGTAAAAACTGAGTCTTACTGTGCTTTAGTGTTAATTTATTTTCTACTAGCCATAAACTTATGTCATGCACTGCACTATTCGAAACTGAGCCAATGTTGCACACAACATCCTTCACTACCAAGCTAGTGTCATCAGCAAACACAAATATTTTAGAGTTATCCAACATACTAGAGGCCATATCACTTACATAAATAAGGAACAGGAGTGGCCCCAACACTGATCCCTGGGGCACCCACCACTTGACAGTACCCCACATCACAGCCGTTAACATTGTTAATAATGACCTTTTGCTGCCTGTTGCTAAAGGAAGAGGTGAACCAATTGTAAGCCACACTTCTGGAGCAATATTTTGTGATCAACACAATCAAATGCAGTTTCAGTTGTTAAACGACTTCTAAAGCCGAACTGTACATTTTATAGCAAATCGTGTGATATGAAATGATCAATTAACAATTTGTCCATTTTATTTGGACTGTTGAGCTCCGTGGCCGTGGATAATGTTATTTCACTGAAAAAATACGGCAACCAGCCACTTTTTAGAAAGTGGCTGGTTGCCGTATTTTTTCAGTGAAATGATCAATTACCCTAACATACACAGCCTTTTCAATAACGTCTGCAAACACTGATGTCATACAAACAGGTCTAAAGTTATCTACATTATCCCTTTCTTCCGTTTTATAAAGCGGCTTTACTACTGAGTACTTTAATCGCTCAGGAAAATGACCATTCCTAAAGGAGAAATTACAAATATGGCTAAATACTGGGCTAACATGTACAGCACAGTACTCTAATATTCTGCTAGACACTCCATCATAACCATGAGAGACCTTAGTCTTCCGTGATTTAATTATTGACTCAATCTCCCTCTCGTCTGTATCACAGAGTAGTATTTCAGACATCAATCTCGGAAAGGCATCTGCCAAGAAAGTTATGATTTCCTGCAGAAACTAACTTTTTATTTAATTCATCAGCAACGCCCAGAAAGTGATTGTTAAATACTGTACATATATCTCATTTATCAGTAACAGAATATTTTTACTACAAACTGACTTTACATTTTTGTCCTTGTGCTGCTGACCAGACACTTCCTTCACAACTGCCCATATGGTTTTAATTCTATCCTGTGAATTAGCTATTCTATTTGCACACCACATACTCTCTGCCTTCCTAATAACATTTTTAAGCACCTTACAATACTATTTGTAATAGGCAACTGTAGCTGGATTGCGACTACTAACATTTTGATATAATTCCCACTTTGTTTTACAAGATATTATTATCCCACTAGTCAGCCACTCAGGCTGCCTACTACTGTTAGCACCCCATTTAGAATGTTCTAATGGAAAGCAACTCTCAAAGAGTATGAGAAATGTGTTAAGGAAAGCATTATATTTATCATCTATGTTATCAGCGCACTATACATCCTGCCACTCTTGTTCCTTGACAAGGTTTAAAAAACACTCTATTGCTGTTGGATTAACTTTCCTACATAGTTTGTAATTAACATGCTTATTACTGGAACATTTAAGTTATGTACACATAACATATTTGAACTATGAATAAAGCAAGGGGGCTAGGAGAGGCGAGAGGAAGAGGAAGGGGGGGGGGGGGGGGGTACTCACTATGTTAAACTCAATACAGGTTCAGGACTCAAAAGAACCATAATGGAATTTGAGATTATAGCAGAACTCCACACATTTATTCCCAAACCGACCACAATCTAAAGGTTAAAATGAGATACAATGAAATAAGTTTGGATTCTGAAAATATCAATCATGTGGACTAAAGCTGAATCTTTCGCATGCAGTATTTAAATGCATTGGATAAGGCTAATTGGGAGACATGTGTGTCTCAAGTTCTGAAATACTTTTGCATCGTTTCCACACCAATGCCAGTTAGTGAACAGATGAAGCTACCTTTTAACCTACAGAAAGTGAAGTTGTATTCTTTACGAAAGTTAAGAAAATAGTAGCCTTTGATTCCACATGCGATGAGTCACTACAGGAGTGTCCTACCAAATAGTAGCCTTTGATTCCACATGCGATGAGTCACTACAGGAGTGTCCAACCATACAAAGATTCGAGAGTAATAATTCAGAGATTTGACATGGTGAACAATTTATTAAATAAGCTATGTTGCTGGAGAAGCAAATATCAGGCTTCAATACAGGCCTATTGGTAGAGAATTGAAACACTGGTTTATTTACAAAAGGGGCTCCTCTCTAAACACTTTTACAGTGCATACTGGAATAACATAAGAGTGTGTGAGATATATACCATCAGATTAATTGACATGGATATACAAAAAGCACTGGCATGAAATATACGTACCTAAAGAATGGGAATTTGCACAAATATTCACGAAAGGAAAGAGGAGTAATCAACTGAATTACAGACCCATCTCATTGATTTTGATTTGCAGTAGTATTTTGGAACATATAACAGATTCGAACATTATCAATTACCTCTATGCAAACCATCTATTGACACATAGTCAGAACGAATGCAGAAAATACTGATCATTATACACATGAAGTAAAAACTGAGCGAGGGGGCGCATTGGTTATCACACTTGGCTCGCATTCGGATGGATGACAGTCCAAACCGATGCCTGCATCCTGATTTAGGTCTTCTGTGATTTCCCTAACTTGCTTCAGGCAAATGCCGGGATGGTTCCTTTGAAAGGGCATGGCCGACTTACTTCCCCATCCTTGGGACCAATGACCTCACTGTCTGGCCCCCTCCCCACCCAACCAACCAATGCTAATGGGTGCTATCAACAGGGAATCTCAAATTGATTTCATATATCTAGATTTCCAGAAGCCTTTCAATACAGTTTCTGAAAAATTGTGTGCATGTGGCGTATAGTTGCACGCGTGCTACTGGAATGTACAGTTGCACGCGTGCTACTGGAATCGCTATTTCCTGTACCAATGGTCAACAAATTCATCGAGTAAAACAGAAATGATATCTAGCATTTCCAAGGAATACAGGGTTTCATATGAGGAAAGGTCAGTATTTATGGATATGACTGTTATGATCATTCAAAGCAAGAAAAAGTCTGGTCAACATGGCTTCTAAAATGTGGATACCTTAAGGGCCGTGAGCACTTGTTCAGTAGAAGAGATGTCTCTTATAATAGTGAAGATGAACATGTACTCCTAGCTAGTCAGGTATGCTTTTTAGAGATCATTTTTGTTAGACATTTTTGCTTCAAATGATTGTTTCCATTATATTGACCATTTCTCCTTCAAAAGCCTGTTTAAATGATTTAGGAGACAATCTAAGAAGAATCTTTTTTGCAGATGATGCTTTCATTTACTGTCTAATAAAGTAATGAGAAGATGGTGTGAAAAGCTGCAACTGGGGGAGGGGGGACTGGGGGGGAATTATAAACAGCCGACCAGTTGCAATGGATAAAGAATTCTTTATCTAGGTTTCAACAAATTTAAATTTGTCTTCTTCAGAAGGTGGCATATATTTTACTACGTGGAACTGCTGCTGTTGTACAGCTACGTTTAAAATACTGGGGGGAGGGAATAAATAAATATAGTCCAAGGTCGTCAACATTACTACTAAAAGGAATTCATTAAATTTTTATTACACAATAACTCAACTACATATAAAGCCCGTCAATTCAGCTAAATACAAAAGGATTATAGTTACACGCAATTTAAATTGGAACGATGACATATGTATTGTTGGGAATGCAAAACAAAGACTGTTTTACACACAGAACACTTAGAAGATGCAACAAACTAACTAAAAAAACTGTTCAGAGAACAGCAGGTTTTGTATGATCATGAGGACGACATCAAAAAAGTTCAAAGGAGAACAGCATATTTTGTAAGATCGTGAAAGAGGAGAGTATGTGCCCTGATATGACATGTAAGCAGGGTTGTCAATCATTAAAACAAATGCGTTTTTCATTGCAATGACATCTTTTCGCGAAATTTCAAGCCCCAAATTCCTCCTCAAATGAGAAAATATTTTGCTGATGGCCACTACATAGGGAGAAATGATGATCGTAAGAAAAAAAGAGAGATCAAAGGTCCCACAGAAAGGCTTGCTTTACCTTGCATGTCAATCAGGATAGGAATGACAGTGTGAACTGCACAGTAGTATTGTAGATGTAGAGTGGTTCCCACACTCAGTGACTACCACAAGTGATCTGACTGATAGTGCTGAATCTATAAATATTCAGTCACCAATATCGTTATCATTATAAAAAATAGCTGCTTAGAGGCTTGCAAAAACACTATCGTATTTGGATATGGAACAGAAAGGAGCTTTAAAATACAGAACAGTACATTAGGCCCATTAAAAAAATCTATAGTTATTCAAACACTAGACATATGTATGAGTGAAACACCCATGTACACTTTTCTTGTTTTATTCAAAGAGTTTATCATACCTGTCAATTTCTTCAGATGTTACGATCGTCAGCCCTATCGCCATATGGACCGAGCGAGGTGACGCAGTGGTTAGCACACTGGACTCTCATTGGGGAGGACGACGGTTCAATCCCGTCTCCAGCCATCCTGATTTAGGTTTTCCGTGATTTCCCTAAATCGTTTCAGGCAAATGCCGGGATGGTACCTTTGAAAGGGCACGGCCGATTTCCTTCCCAATCCTTCCCTAACCCGAGCTTGCGCTCCGTCTCAAATGACCTCGTCGACTGGACGTTAAACACTAAACACCACCACTCTATCGCCATATTGAGTATGTGTGAGATGACATCTGGTATATCATCATAAAACACTGCTGAACAGCCTTTAACAAAAGGAAGGAAAATTATAGTTCATCATCCTGGCAACGACATCATTAGAGCCCAGTTTGAAATGATGAAAGATTGGGAATAAAATTGGCATTTACATTTTTAAAGGTAACAGGATGGTTATTTCCTTAACAGGTTTAGGGAAACCATGGGAGACCTATATCTCTAGGACTCTCCTCCAAATCCAAGTGTATAGTATTACAACAGTGTGTTCTCACACACTATTTTAATAATAGGTGGAAGTACGCTGAAACACTATTTTTCCAACGTATCACCCAATGGCCATCTCTCTGAACAATAGCAAATTTGTACTGTGGAGAAAGAAAACTACGCCTATTCAAGATGATAAACTGTCTATAGATGTGATCATACTCTGTGTATAATATGTGAACAATATTTCAGTCCTCTCGGACATCATCAGGATGTTTAATATACATTTTTGAGTTATGTACCGCAAGTTTTGTGATATATGGACACCAACTCAAGACACATCCTCCGACGAAGTGTTTAGCATTACATTGTGTCAAGAATTATTAAAAAAAAAAAAAAAAAGCTTTCCTTAGTTCACAATGAAGCGGATTTACGGTGGATATTTCTTCAGAGCAACGAGAACACTCAAGCTCCACATATCAATGCTTGCCTTATACGAACATTTACTTAGCACCTTCAAAAAGAAAGCTGTACTGGCAAGTCTACATTATTTCCAATTTCAAAAGCCTGTCAATTACAACCGGTGGTACTGTAGGTTCACTTTGTCTTATCACACTGAATAACTACACATAGAACAGTGAAGACATTACGTGACTCAGTGATGGTAGCAGGAACATGGGCTATTGTGCTAGTACGCATACATTAGGCTCTGTGCTCACAGGAAATGTTGGTGAAAAGTGTTTTTTAAAACTAAAATTTCCTCAAAAAGCCATGCAAATGATTGTGGCGGGAGAATGACATAGGGTTTCATTTGTTCATCCGGCTTTTACACAACTTGTACATCCTACTTTAAAAGAGTATTTACACTCTTCTATGAGTTATGGAGCTAAACTAGACACGCCGTTTAAATAAAATTATCGAATCCGTAGCTGGAAAATCGAAATAAATCCTTCACTTCCCTTAAAAACTAAAATATTACACACGCTAAAAACACAAACAAACATGGCGCACAAGGCCAAACACGTTATGATACACTATAACCAACATCCATGTTACGTGTCCTTAATAACACTATACTAAAAGGATACAGCGGTTACCCAAAAGTTGGGTATCCTTTTGATGATTTCATTCCTTTTCTCGAAATATGGTTTCCGCAGTTTGTTGTACTTCTGTTCAACTTTCAGGATTTCCTCGCTAGCTTTCTCATTCAAAGCATCGATTTCATTCTGACATGCGTCTATCTCCTCCAATGCTTTTTGTGTCTCGTTGTCATAGTCCCTGTCTTCTTCCGTTTCTGCAGATCCTTCCGATTTCCTCTGTTTCTTCGGAGTCACACCAGTTGAAGACATCTTTAAATTGACAAACGAATCAACCACACAGCTTTGCAGCGACTCGGAGTACTGTTCAAACACCACACTGATCACGAATAAGCAGTATCCTACGCGCTTACAGAGCTACGTCAGGAATGGTTGTTTCTGAGGGAATATGGCGACTTAGGACCAATAGCAAATACAGGCGCTGGAAAACCATCCAATAGTGTAATTCGTTATAAAATATTGAAATCCGACATAGAGTGGGGAGTGTTTTTTCATCTTGTTTAACATGGCATCCGAGAGATGTGGACGTACCGTGTCAAGTGAGCAATATAATGTAAATACAAACAAAACTGATGTTTATGACAGTGCAGTTAGTGAATCGGCCATCACAGAAAGTGACTTGCAAAAAGAAAAATCAGTTAAAAACGTCGAAAGATGCGGACAAAATAGCTGCCGGAATTTAAGTGGGTTACTAGCCACGGCGTCATCAGTGAATGTTTCTGAAGAATTGTGTAGCAGTGCGAAGGAACTAAACGACGTCAAGTTATCGTCGCAGCAAGAAACAAGTTCTCTTCATGGGAAGAGGAAACGGGTGCATCACGATTACAAGAAACTGTCGAAATCTGGTTATGTTGATGATGCAACGGGTAGGCATTATTCTTCGAGTACATCGAGTGCAAGTGAAAGTGATACATCCCCAAAAACGAAAAGGTTAAATACTGGTGAAACATATGGGCGGCCAGAAACTTCGAACAGTGACGGCAGCAGTGGAACTAGAATACTGGGTAAGTGCTGTTGATAAATTACTATGGCAATATCCACGTGAATCGTAAGGTGGTTATTTCATTTGTTTGGTGTCGCGTAGTAGCGCTTTCCTCAGATATATGCTTTTTTAACACGTGACACTATCACTAATAGTTCGTGATGCATCTTTTATATGTAATCGAACCTTTGTTTACAACACTTGCATGTATATACGGCCAACTAAATTTAGATTTCCGTGTAGGTGTATGAAATGTGCCTGCGATAATCAACACCTCGTTTAATGCATCAAGATTGTAATCGGTATAATGTATGTCAGTTTTTATAATACAGCTATAATATAAGGACATATACACCGCGAGTTAATAACGATAGCTCACTTACTTAAATTTAAATCTGCAAATTGTTGTTCGTGCCTAGTCCATGTAATGCACAAGTAAACAACTCGCCATGAAAAAGTGCAGTTTGTTAGTAGTGATACAGTAATTTGTCTTGTTTCTTTAAACTTTGTATGTCCCAAAATTTAACACGTTTACCTAGAATTAACCTCATGATCACTAAATTACTGCACTGTTAACGTTCGTGTTTTCCTAATAATAAAATAAATATTTAATAACTTCGCCATCAGTGAGTCGCTTTTTATTTTATTGTAAAGTTGTACGTTTTGCAGTAAAAAGTAAAGAAACCCATTGGTGATTGTGTAACACAAGAAAAATATTTACAAGAGAAAATGATTTAAAATGAGTTTTATTTCGCTGTTGTTAGTTTCTCAAAAATATGTTTAGTAGTCTCTTGGTTGGGTGACAAAATGAGAATGCGATTTAAACTCGCAATGTCCCAAAGGAAGAAACCTAGAAGACGTATATCTCCCATTAATCCTTTAGTCGGATACAGAAGTCTAAATGTTTGTCGGGTTTTCTATGTGAAATAAAATGGCATAATAGTGGCAGTGGCATAACTAGCTTTGATTCCTTTATGTATATTCTTGTGCTGTTGAATGATGTTGATAGATCTAGTAACAGAGACTGTGATAGTAAAAAATAAAAACTGTAGCATGGGTTAAGTCGTCATATATATTTTTGTCTATGGGAAGTACAGACGGTTGAAGAGTTGTAGGATAACACATAGGCAAAATATCACTTTACATAGCCTGCCCACATAAAACTGGAATAGTAGGTATAAGGATGTAATGATATTCGTCATTTGTTTTTGACAACTTAAATTTCTTCGTACAATTTAAAGCAAATATGGCAATGTCATGTTTTATAGCATTACTACTTGGAGCTATCACCAGGACACCAGTAAAATGTTGACTTGACTTGGTGATGAAAACAAAGGTTTCCATTGCTGTGTGAACAATGCGTAGTGTTAAGAGTTTTTCAGACAGGGCAACACCCTTCCTGGAACTTTTGTTGACACAACATGGAAATTTTTCGGAAAGCGTTTGCAGTTTCTTTATTATAGAATCCTTAACAGTAGAGGAAATGTATATACGTTTGGTAAATTTTTGTTTTTTGTCAAGCAAGAAAAAACAGTTTCTGTATATATGAGTTGGTTCTTCGAAAAGTGTCCTGCAACTAGGTTAGTACTGTTTATTGGCATGTACATGAAAGTATGTACGAGCAGAAGAGTCAAACAGAATTAAAAGTTATGACTGCAGAGGTTCAATTTGAGTGGCATTGTTCTACCCCCCCCCCCCCCCCCCCCCCCCCCCGTCCCTCATCACAGACACACCAGAAATCTTAATTGTGGTGGCAGACTGCCATTTAACAATTCCCAAGGTCTCGGTAGTATGGAACGTGGCAACTTGTTTATGAGTTGCCACCAGCTCATTGGGTGTTAAACGTGAAATGAAGGTTGAGGGTAACAGATTGCTCTGTCGTGTAGCCCAAGGCCTGTGTTCATTGCTGGCAACATTTGCTCCATATGTAGTAAACGTAATTATGAGTGCATGTAGTACACAACCAATGATATTGCACTTGTATGTGATTGAATGTGCACAATTGACATTACAGTAAACAAGTACAATGGTGACTAAGGAAAACTCATCACATTCTCAGTGCTTTCAGGTCAGTTGTGCACTTTCTATTAACCACAATTATGCACTGGACCGCCATAAGTCACTGCAAGTGTCCTCACTCCAGGTGCAATAATATTGTGGTCGACCAATAAATCCTGTTTTGTGACTGATGTAGCAATTTATAGTTGGGACAAGAATCTGTGACAGTCAGCTTTCGCTCCATATTTAACACTAATTTCTGTATAAACAACTAATAATATACATTTAGAAATAGTGTATTACAGAATAGAGAACTCTCTGGTGAGTATTACCGTGGATATTATGTACTTATACTGCTCATCAGTTGTGCAATTTTCAAGTATGCAGGGGGGGGGGGGGGGGGGGTTATTGTAATCCAGAGTTATAGAAAATGGTAAAAGATTGAACCTTGAACTTTCGCTTACATCTTCTTTAATCTACCACAGGTTATATTCATTATATTTGAAACAATAATGCCTCTCACAACCAAAACTGATTTCAAGGCTATTGGTAGCCACACCTATAAGATAGTGGTCTCCTGTTTGCGGACAGGACATTTTATTTTAGATAGCCTGCTTTAGGTTTTCCTTGATTGTAATTGATATCTTCCTGCAAATGCAAATATTTTTGTTTTCTAGAACAGGCCTTTGGCTAATGCCTGTTACTAGTAATTGTATGGCTTACCTGCTTCTGTTAACACGGGATTAAAACTGAGACAGGTATAAAAGAAGAAAAGAGAGTTGATGCTGAGACTGATGCACACTTTCAGTTCGATTTTCTAGTATTTAGGCATACTCATATCATAGGTGTTAATATCCACCACATCAGGTGGAAACATGAACAAGTGCTATATATATCAAATTTCCTCCTCTCAGTAGGCATACTCATATCATACCTCTAAATATCCACCGCGGTTAGTGGAAGCATGAACAGCAATATATCTGATTATTTGTTTTGAAAGTGAGAGCATACTCATGTAAGCGTCAACTTTAAAACAATAGTCACTGCAATACAACAATGGTCATTGTGAGTTTCTTGAATGAAATTTTCACTCTGCAGCAGAGTGTGCACCAATATGAAACTTTCTGATTAAAACTGTGTCCTGGACTGAGACTATTTGAGCACAACTCAAGACCCGTCCTCACAGCTTTACTTCTGCCAGTACCTCATCTCCTACATTCCAAACATAACAGAAGTTCTCTTATGAAGCTTGCAAGACTAGCACTCCTTCCAGTAAAGCTGTGAGGACTGGTCACGAGTTGAGCTCGGATAGCTCAGCCGGTAGAGCACTTACCTGCAAAGGCAAAGGTGCGGAGTTCAAGTTTCAGTCCATCAGATAGTATTAATCTGTCAGGAAGTTTCAGCGTGATTTTGTTTCTCGGTTTTCAGTAACTAGTGGTATAAAGTTGAGTACGCTCATTAACTTCTGAAATGACAATGTTCGTTACTTATAATCAGATACATTGTTGTCTATTCTTCCATCTGCCATAGTGGATATTGGGAACCATCATATGAGGATGCCTAAATGATGTATGTTTTGGTACTTGTAACACTCAACAGTGGCCTGGCTGAAATTGGCCAATTGTGTAAAATGCAGTAAATAAACATATGAAAAAAATAATGACTCACTTGTCAACATTTGTACAAATTAAGTAACTCATGAGTGTAAGTAACTTCAGAAAACACTGTGTGTTTTGGTATCACTTATGTGACATGAGGAGGAAGCTACTCAATAAAAATGAAAGATGTTGCATGTTGCTGTAGATCACCTTTTCGCACTTACATTCTTTGTCATGTCCGCATACATACGATTAAGAAAGAAGAAAAGCCTTCTCAGCTGCACACAAAGGTACATTGGGGTTGAGGGAAAGGTAGGGGTCAGTGCAGCATGGCAGGCGGCTGCTGAGAAGGCAGTGAGGTTGTGTCTGTACACCGACAAACCTAACAAAAGTGGGTTGCAGGAAAAAATGTGAGAAGAGTGTTGCAATAGGTGGAGGACAGAGATTGATAGAGACAGAGGCCAGGAAGACAGTGCCAGTAAATGGTATTACGGTAACATGACATGATCATTCAGTGCAGGAGGTGATCCATAATTTTGTGTTTTAGTCTTCTTTTGATAACCAATTTATTTGTCAAGATCAATTAACAGACTACTAGTTTCGGCGGTATGTATTGCCATCCTCATATCCATAAAACTGGGCAGTGGTATTTATGTCATAAAATGCTTACACCACTCTGTCGTATAAGGACTTCACAATATGCATACAAAATTCGAGGTGTTACAATGGCGTGTCAGGTGTTCCGTCATAAAGTATGAAAAACTTCGAGTATGCATTGCGCAAACAAGACAGATACGTGCCATACATTGCCGCTTTGTGGTATAAAGACATGTTGGCTGTGAGTAAGTTGCTGATGACTGTCTCTCAGTTTCTCTGTCATAGCCAACATGGCTTTATATCATGAAGGCAAGCTGTGGCATGTATCTTTCAAATGTGATGAATAAAATTATAACCTTTGCAGATAGGTAGTTTCGGCTTTCCTTGAAAACAATCAGACTATGTCAAGACTATATTAGCATCAGTTGTTGGATATGGTATGAGTTTTTGGGCTCATAGATTGCAGTTTGTGAAGCCAGCCTCGTTAGTGAGAAGAAATAAACAGTGAGTGCTTCTTTTGGTAACCAATTTATTTGTCAAGATTGCTTTGTTAACACAATTAACGGACTACTAGTTTCTGCAGTATGTGTTGCCATCCTCATATCCATAAAACTGGGCAGTAGTATTAATGGGTGCCTACTGCACTACCCTGAATGATGCTTTGTTAATAATTCTAGGAATATTCTCACTGGAGTGGGAAATTAGGAAAAGGGGAGCCTTTTACTGTGTAAAGAAAGGCAACCAAATGGAATTATAAAGGGTGCTTTTGACTGAGGCCAATTTGAAAAAGGCAGTAAAAGATCGTATATTATGACTGTGGCGAAATGAATGGGACACTGCAGGCAGTAAGAATTTCTCCCTAACATCAGGGAGCAATTAAAAATGAGATTTCTTAACGCCTCGAGTGGATTGATATATGACTTGATTAGACATGGCCCTTATGCTATTTATCTATACTGGATTAAGAGACAGATGAATGACTGCTGTGTCTGCGGCAGTGGGCACACCAGAACAGACATTGTGGACTGCACACCCCATGAAAATGTGGCAGGTAATAGACATCAGGTATTAAGGATGTTGGATTCCACAGCAGCACTAAGGAGCAAGTCAATGTGGTGCATCTTGGAGGATACTGCAGTTACAGTATCCAGGAAGGCCAAGGAAGGCTTCATGAGGAATGCAACAATAAGTCAGGATGCAGCCATCCAGGTTAGTCAACATACTCTGCAGATGGCAAGAAGATAACTGAGGTTGGCGACCATCAAATGAAATAGTGTCCCAAGGATCTACATTGTGTTGGTGCAAATGATCATGGAAGTGTGACAGTGATGGGGTGAAATTACTTGCTATATTGGAAATGCTGCTGATGTGCTGCCCAGTGCTCAACGAATCCAGCAGGCAATGACAGCTGGTTGAGACAGAATAATGGTGGATCCAGTTGTGGAAATAACCATCTAGAAGTCAAATGTACCAAAATAAATGAACAAATTTGTAGTGCTTACAGTTATGTTCATAGTTGAGTAACTGTTTTAAGGGTTTTGTTGTAGTTTTGTAGTAGTAGAAATAGTTGTAGTATTTTAAAAATGACATATTAGAAATAAATAATTAATACAAAATTTATTACTCTCCAAGGAAATGTGATTTTTTGTGGCCTATTTTTACTTTTCAGATAATGGCTGTAATTGTGAAGAATAAATAAATAATATCTGTCTTGTTCATGCCATGCTGCTCAAAGTTATGCATACCGTATCATAAAACACATCTTACATGTCATTGTAATGCTTCAATCTTTTTTATGTATATTGTATAGTCCTCGTGTGACAGAGTAGTAGAGTAGTGTAAGCATTGTATGATGTAACTGTAACCACCACTGCCCAGTTTTATAAATATGGGGATGGCAATACATATAACCGAAACTAGTAATCCAATAATGCTTTGTGAAAACTACAGAACAGGAAAACGTAACATCATCAGTCTGAATACAAGTCAAATGTCTTAACCAATGCACCACCTTGCTGTGTGCCTTGTCCTTTTCTGCACTATTTGGTTTCATATAACATAATGGTGTGGTTTCAACAGTTCGTGGAATATGGGTGATGAATGTTAAATTGGGTAGAACCAAAAGAACTTGTAACTTAAACCCTCATATTTGACTTTGTGTCTATATGTCTATCCACATAAAAACACCTTCAAGAGATAATGTTCCCTTTTTGTTCTAAGTTTTCTTGAATGTGCTGGTTATCCAACATATTATGGAAAACTGTGTAACCATATTGGAAAGCTATCAGATAATGTATTTGAGAATACATGTTGGGAATGCTCTGTCATTCCACCTCTGTGTATGTCATAAGTATGAATTAAGAGTACCCCAACATCTTAATTTGTTCTCAGTATTGCCAGTATTTTTTTTTTTTTTTTTTTTTAAAGGAGTAGATCAAAGACTGCTGTTGGAGCTTTGAGACATTTGCTCAAATAGATATTTTTCACTGATGGAAACAGGTAGATTCTGTCATTTTAAATAGGCCTATTCAAAAGGATTACCCACTGTTGCAAATTGTCAACTCGTTTTCTCTCTCTGCATGTTATTGGCTGAAAAGAGTATTTTACACATGAGTGCGAGTACATAATCCTCAGCAATGGTCGCCCACCTAAAACAAAATTACTGTAGGTTGTGGCCCTGGGAAACATCACAAGGCTTACAAGTTTTTCAAATAATCTAATCAGTTTTATTAGTTGGAGTGAATAAAGCCCAAAGATTATTATCTGCAGGAAAACATTGTTAGAAAGTTGCGATGAATACCAGAGGAATTTAAGGCAGCTTATTTTAAATGTAGATAGATGCAAGATAATCTGTAGAAACAGGAGGAGGGATGTCATAGTATCAGACAACAAAATTAGTGATAAATTGGTGTTTTTTGTCACATGTAGTTACTTTTGAGCTGATGCGAAGTGGAACAGTCTCTAAAAATTAGTATGGTTTTGGGAAAGGCTGAAGGGAAGTGGCAGCACTGAATGAAAGGCTTTTGTTTGTTGGAGAATTTTTCAAAAATGCAATGCACCAGCAAATCTAAATGTGCCTACAGCTTTCACAAGTGACTACCCTTGAAAACTGAGTGTTGGGGTCCACAACATGTTACCTAAAGGAAGAAAAACAAGAGATGTGAGAGCTATAAGTATAATAAAAAAAAGCCTTCTCACAAAATTTGTTGATTAATTTTTTAGGAGTAGTTGTTTATGATAGATTGTGATGTGAAGTGGAATACTGCAGTCGTGATAGGTTCAATAAGATCAATAAGAGTTAGATAAGAAAATTAAGACACACATAGGGAAGAAGAGGGAGTGATGAATAATTATGGAAACTACATCTTCTGATACACAATGACTTGTGGCGTAGAGATGTAGAAATATAAATACGTCAGTGAAAGTATCTACATGTATGTGCTACACAGTTAAGTTTAGCTTATGCAAGTGAAAACTTTGTCAAACGAAGACATTCTTATAGTTCACCAACCTGCTTAACAATTTTCATTTTTGTGTGCAGTATAGGCCTCTATGCACATCTTCACCAGGTGCTGCAAGTAAAGGTCTTAGATGTGGGACATGTATAAACTACAACCTGTTTGTATATAGAAGAATGAGCTTGCTTGTGTTCAGAGTTGTCTTATCCAAATAC
The DNA here is from genome assembly GCF_023897955.1 of Schistocerca gregaria. Lineage (NCBI taxonomy): Eukaryota > Metazoa > Arthropoda > Insecta > Orthoptera > Acrididae > Schistocerca > Schistocerca gregaria. Next base: position 638,166,067 of record NC_064931.1, read on the forward strand.
CTGTGCTACAGCCTCACCGGGCGTTTTGAGCAGAAGACTGATGCTTTTCTATGGCAGTGAAGATAAGCTCTGTACAAGGATATTATTTTATGGATGATCATGTTATATTTCCTGCTGATCCCTCTGGTGCTTTGTAACCAAGTCTCATTAGCTCTAGTAGACATTCAACATGTCTGAATAAAAAGAAGGAAGAATACTGATGTGTAACCCCTACTCTACAGTAAGTTCAGTAAATGTAGAGCACTTTTTCAATAGAACTAGGTTTAAGAAAGAATATGGCATGTGACATGTTGCTGAAACCAGTCACAATTATCCAAAGCAATCTTAAATCAGATTGACCAGAGAAATATATGAACTCTGTTCAATTGTAAAAAATGACTGTTTCACTTTCAGTGTCAGTAGGGAGTAAGTAATGTAAGTAATAATCGCTGTATTTTTAAATTCTTTGAAGAGAAAATTAGGTGTGTAGATTTTAACCATTTTTGGATCTTTTTTTACTGTACTAGTCTTCTGGATAGGCACTATTTTGCAGAAATTGGTTAGGCTATACTTTTTATGATAACCATGTATGTTTGCTGCAGTTGAAAGACCTGAAGCCACTGAGATCAAAATTAGCATAACTACAGTTAGTGAGAGGATATCAGACCGAATATGTCTCTCCTAGTTTTACTAAGTTTTTACGTCGACACATTTTTGTGAGTGCATGGTATTCTGAAATTTTTCAGCAAGGTGACATTTATTCTTCGTGAATGGGTTCAAGTGAACTCACTCATCTCTAAATATGACATTTCCCAGTGACATAGATTACTAACTTGGCATGAAGATCCATATGTGTGCATATTTGGGACTTGTTAAATACAATGTTTCATATTGTAACTTCATGTGTGCTGTGTTATGACAATAGGACCATCCAGCAAGTTGCCTTATGGTTTCCATTTATTTCTGCCGATACTAAACCAAATGTACAATTATTAAAATTTTTTGCTGTCGCATATTTATGACAATATTTGCTTTTCAGTGTGCAATTGTGGTTAAGTGCTAGACTATGGATCCAGTGGTCTCAGATTCAGTTCCCAGTCAGTCCTGGGATTTTTGTCTGTCATTTATCACATCTTTCGCATCTTAGAAGATTTTTTTGTGTGGAAAATGTCAAGTTTCACTGTGGTCGTGAGTCCACATTAAACTGTGCATCCCCATATCCCTGGGTAAGGGAATTCAAAGGCCAGAAGAAGACAGTGACGTACCATCTCCAAGGTAACCATGCCTATTAAAGTACTGATGTTCAAACCAGCCTTCGGGTTAATAGCTCACTCATGTGACTTTGGTATACTATATTTTTCATAAAATTTTGTTCCCAAGGATACCAGTATTTACATTCTTGAGTTCGTCATCACACATTCATAATCATGACTGTTCAGTAATGCCAAATTACGAACTTTAGAAATCAGAATTGATATTTTTCTTATAAAGGAATTGCTGCGTAATGAGTACTGGTCTTCACTGAGCACAAAAAATTTTGTTTGTATTATGCCTTCCATTTATGTACCAGACAAGGTACAGGTACTGCTCTGTTACCTCGTGTTTAACATGTTAACTGCCGCACACTTAGTGATGGACGTTACACCGCTAGGCGTATGGCGTTGGGCATCAGGTGCTCTAGTTGGTGGCAGCCACGCAGCTGTCAATGTGGGTAAACAGCAGCAGTACAGGTGAAAATGCCTTTTGGTGGCAGTCTTTGAATTCAGATGTGATGCTTTCTTTCGTTGTGAAAATTTTGCTTCAAATATTAGGGCTATTCCACTTCAGTTAGCACAGCAGGAAACCTTGCATTTTATGCGGAGGACAAGTTTTCTCATCTAAAGTTAATGTTAAGTTAATAACTTTTGCTAACTCAAAAATTTGATAAGTGCTTACAAGTTTTTTTGATAATCAGTTACCGTAATTTAATAAAATCACGTGATACTGAGACTCGTAGCTCGGAAACTATTCAATGCAAAATTAATACTACCAGGAAACAAAAACCAGCCTGAAAGCAATAGAAATTGCCATTTCAATGGATTTTTAGGAAAATTACTCAATTTTCATTGAGGATGAGGTCTCCGGATTTTGCTGAAATAACCGCCAGGCCATGCTACATCCTTTGCTATTTACGACAACTGTGATGATTCTATCAACTGTGTGTCATTCGTTGCAATTTACGATTGTTTGAAGCACGATACAGTCGCATTTCTCTTGTTTCAGGGATGTAATAAAAATTCTTCAAATGTAAATTTCAAAATTTGGCTCAAACAATTTACTTTCCTAATGGTGCTTCATGCCAATATAAAAATCAGAAAACTTTCTCCAAATTTATGCAGTCATCTAGGCGACTTTGGTGTATGTGCAGAATGGCTCTTTTTTGCAACATCTCCATGCAATGGGGTTGGGGGAACTGTCAGAAGAGTAGAGCTCGAGCAAGCCAAAGGTGAAACCACATAACCACACCTAATGAATTGTGTCAGTGGGCAGTATCGAGTGTGATAACTGTGACATTCTACCATGTTCTGAATGATAAGTACCGAGTTTAAGTGCTTTGTCCTGGATTCCAACATGCACAGGTAGTTCCAGAGACCCTAACAATATAAGTGTACAATACACTTTCAGGCTCAAAAATGTTGACAAGTCATATTTACATGCAACAGAGGGTGAGGAGATAATGATATGTAAGCAGACTCAGCCAATCAGTCCTTAAGGCCTGCTGGTGACCTTTGACTAGTTGCGGGGCCCCTCCCAAGTTCTGTAGCAGGCGGCAGCCCATCGCAACCAGGACTGGAATACACGTGAGAGTTTTTTGCTCTCAGACAGTTCGGTACTCTCAGATAATACTGGCAGTGTTATTTTTACAAGGGGCGACATTTCGCTGATAGTTACTTGCGAGTACTTTCTGTGTCTGAGAGTCTTGGAGAGCAGATGTCGGAAGCGTTTACACACAGCAGAGTGAGACTGACTGTGAGAGCAGAGAGATCACTCTCCGCGATTTTTCTGTGTCATTGTTCTAAGTGTCGGGTGACAGCTGCACTTTCAGTGGAAAAGATAACGTAAACCGAGAGGCTTCGTGTTGGATGAGACAGTGGATTAGGCGGCGGGAGGATTTTGGAGCGTGCATGAATCTCATTGTAGACCTTGAGATGAAAAATCCACATCAGTATCAAAATACTATGAGAATGTAAGTGATGGACGAAATATTCATTATAATTGAACCCAAAATTGCCAGTCTAGATATTGTTATGCATCAGTTCATTATTGTTAAAGACAGACTGCTTGTGACACTAATATTTCTACCCTCAGCCACATTTTTTTCTCTTTAATATTTGGTAAAGTAATGATTACAATGAAACAACTTTACACTAATTTAATCTTGATGGTTTCGGCCCCCATGGCCAGTGTCTAGTGTTATAAGTCAGATGTCATGATGAGGTACAGTATGACCAAAACTGGTCATGGTTGTAAATAAAGAGAGAAGTGCAACTAGTGAGAACGCATTCTTCAAAATCACCACCACCGTAGCAGAATCGTCACCAAGATGTTCCACTTGCTGGACAAGAAATAAACAATAAATATCACGTCATATAAAATTATAGATACAGCTGTATTACTTGAAGTTAGATGGTCATTTTCTGAGTTCCAAAGTGATCAATTTCAAACATAACTTCCTTTGTTCCTCTAAATTAACTAATGTATGTTGTAAAACTACTTTACCTGGTTGTGGATATTCTGGTTGTTTTCCTCTGTGGAGGTGTTAAGTCTGTAGTAGTCATTTCAGCCAACAAACTTCGCTTCTTATCTCGATTCCCATGGTCCAGTAACTATACATTTCGGAATGCTGACTTCTCCTCGTATGAACTAATTAATTGCGCAGCTTCGTGCTGAGTCCACTTCCTGGCAGCGTTCTTGATTACTTTTTTTGCTGACACATTGCTACCATTCACTCACAGTGTGTATCCGTAGCGACAGTAGTCTCAGTCGTCCCAACAATGCCGGTACAAGTTAGTTGTGTTTATGTGGCACAGTGGATAACGCACTAGTCTCTCTTCATATTTTCATGTTAGCTTAAGATCGAGTCTTCTCGGTGACCATTTTTTTTTTTCTTTCATTAATTCTGTATATGTCTGTGGTGTTGCTGCCTTACACTGAATGTTCGATATTGACTAACTGCTCGTGCTGTTCGTTTAGGGTAAAACGGGCCATTTCTTCACTCAGAAACATGACACAGCCACATACTATGGCTCGGAACATGCAGTTTCGTGGTTACTTTTGCTTAATGTGTGCATGAGTACAGCAAAATATATTACCACAATGTGGTTGTGTACAAACTGTTAAATACAGCATAAATCTGGGACGTCATATGGCCACTCAGCACTTTCCGATCGCTCTCAGCTTTCTGATAGTGCTGGAAAAATGTTAATGATTTTAAATAATACGAGATCAATTTAATCATTTTTCTTCAGATTTAAGATGGAGTAGCCTATTAACAAATATTGACGTTTATATGGCTCATTAGAAAAGTTTTGAAAACTGCAGTGTTCCATTAAAAAGAGACTAATTGCTTTAATGTTTTGGGAGATAAAAAAATTAGGAGCATGTCCCTCTGCAAAATGCTTAATACTTCTGTATTATCTCGTGTCAGAATCCACGTGGTAACTTAATTGTGTGGTTAACAGTTTAGGTGACTCACACTATATGTGTAGAAGTAATATCTTTTCATAGTCTTCCGTACAGAGTTGTTTTTATAATTTTAGGAACAGCTCTCCACAAGGTGCACAACCGTCTTTCTCTGTTGTTTCCCTCTGGAGTACATTGAACAATATATAATCGTCTTTTACTATTTTAACATGTTGATGGATGGTTTGGTGCCAGGCCAGTCCATGGCATCAGGTGCAGTGCCCCCAGGTTTTCATTTCAATAATGGCAAAACATTTCTCCCCGTACATGTGATTAAGAAATGTTGAGGACATTGTTATGCACTTATTTTCTCATATAGGTTTCTACAGTACACTATTACTACCTGGTCAATATAAACAAGCTAACAGTACAATTACATTCCTAGATTTTACATTTTCCCACAATTTACCTAATTTTCTATTGGTCCCATCGTAAGACTTATTCCCTCTATTAATCGTTTTCCTGTAGTTAAAAATTTCATGTGGTTAATGTTTCCCACATTTTGCATTTTTGAACCACTACCACAAGCTTCAACATCAGCTCTACTTGGCTAAATCATTCACACTCACTACGCATCGTAATTGTATAACACTGTTGTTAAATATGTTCAACGCACTGCAATAAGTCTGACCAACTTTGCAGAGTTGAATGTAATGACATTTTTTTGAATTCTTTATTTAAATTCAATTGCATGATATCGCCCCATTTTGGAGTACACCTGTCCTGAGTGTGCTTACGCTGCTTCTGTCATTATGGCTGCTTCAGACAAGATGCAAAAGCTGCAAATGCAGTAGAACAAAGTATTAAATTTCTCAAGGATTATGTCATTTTTGAGGTTTTACTTCATTTTTTACTTGTTTGTGTTTAACCCCTAATTATGACACAATGATTCATTCTATCAGTGTTGGTAAGAACACACAATGCTCTAGGAGAAACACAACAGTGTTGCTCGAGAATATTGCAGTAGCCCTAAGATGTTGTCGTTGTTGTTATTGTGGTCTTCAATCCTGAGACTGGTTTGATGCAGCTCTTCATCCTACTCTATGCTGTGCAAGCTTCATCATCTCCCAGTACCTACTGCAACCTACATCCTTCTAAATATGCATAGTGTATTCATCTCTTGGTCTCCCTCTACGATTTTTACCCTCCATACTGCCCTCCAATACCAAATTGGTGATCCCTTGATGCCTCAGAACATGTCATACCAACCGATCCCTTCTTCTAGGCCAGTTGTGCCACAAATTCCTCTTCACCCCAATTCTATTCAATACCTCCTCATTAGTTACATGATCTACCCATCTAATCTTCAGTATTTTTCTGTACTAAGATGGTTATATACCAATTTTCGTACATGTTAAAAGAAGTAGATTTTGCTATCATTTTTGTAATAACCGCGTGAAAGTTTTTCATTAATGTAGTTTATCTTGTAACTTTTTTAGATATGTTTTATATTATTTTAGTATTAATTTTCCGGGTATTTTTGGTCATAAATTCGGCCCCTACAGGTTCTTTTTCATATTAGTAAACCAAATGAAATCCCTCTGGGGGGGGGGGGGGTGTCTGACCCCAATGCACCTGCGCGTGGGGGACCTAGCGCGAGGTGGCTTGACCCAGCGCAGAAAATATCCCCTTGTTATCTAATGAGGCAGCTCACAATGGCAGCCGGGTGTCCGCGCCTGCCGGCAAGCCGGAATAAAATGACACATTCTTTGCCCGCTTTCGGCGACGCGCTGCGCTAACAGAATTGAGACCCACGCCCTTCAGTCTTTGCAAAATGGTTTTACAGAAACTAATCCGATAACCTAACCTATAGCTTTGTATGTCAGCTTCATGGTGAAGTGCCCATAATTTCGGTAATGGTCATATTGTGATATTCGCATTTATGTACGACGCTGAGCGAAATTCGAAAACATTGCAAAGTCGCTATGATTTTGCGTTTGGTGCATATTACACCTAATATTGCTGCGAATGAAATTAAGCTAAGATATTGACCTTTTTCTTTGGACTATGGAGGAAGTCTCTATTTGTCTCCAGTCTCGAGAAGATGGAATTTATGTAGCACTTTCGCTTCCGACCGCACGCGGGCTAGAATGAAATATTCACAACATTTCTTATACATCTTAAACCGTTCGAGGTATCGAGACAAGATTTTGTCAAGTGATAGTTCGGAAAGAGGAGAGTATATTGCTATATGGTTAACGTGCGGAACTTTCTTATCTACGTTGATATAGAAGAAGCTATGGTTTTTATTTTATCTTTCAATTCATTACTGTGATTTTTAAGTCTTCGACAGCCATTGAAAAGAGAATTTGGTAGTATGAAAATAAACATATAATTTCTTCTCGTATGTTACTGCAAGTCGAGACAATAAGCTATTGACGTGTCTGGTCGCCAGTTGCTTGTTTAATATGACACTATTTCAAAATTATCTCGCAATAGGTACGGCAAGGCGAGTTTGTCAAAATTATTGTGTGTTTTGGTCAAAGAAGCGAAATTAACTCTTTTAATAAGAGAAACGTAGGCGCCATTCATAACTGATGATGCTTCTCAAATGAGAAAAAGGTAAACAATTCAGACAAAAATAGCTCGCCAATTCTGTTGCAATTTTGACAGAATCCCCTAACCCATCGTATTTTTAATAGTGAACAACTGAAATGGAAACTTACCAAAGGACTTTCTCCCTATTCTTCATTTAAGATATATGAAAATAAGTCGCAACAAATAGTGTACCATCTTTTTGATTCCTATTCCCATTCAGAGTGAAGTAGTGATCATGTATTATGTACCCTACTTGCCATTAAAATTGTTACACCACGAAGATGACGTGGTACAGACGCGAAATTTAACCGACAGGAAGAAGATGCTGTGATATGCAAATGACTAGCTTTTCAGAGCATTCACACAAGGTTGGCGCCGGTGGCGACACGTACAGTGTGCTGACATGAGGAAAGTTTCCAACCGATTGCTCATACACAAACAGCAGTTGACCGGCGTTGCCTGGTGAAACATTGTTGTGATGCCTCGTGTAAGGAGGAGAAATGCGTGCCACCACGTTTCCGACTTTGATGAAGGTCGAATTGTAGCCTATCGCAATTGCGGTTTGTCGTATCGCGACATTGCTGCCCGCGTTGGCCGAGATCCAATTACTGTTAGCAGAATATGGAATCGGTGGGTTCAGGAGGGTAATACGGAACGAGGTGCTGGATCCCAACGGCCTCGTATCACTAGCAGTCGAGATGACAGGCATCTTATCCGCATGGCTGTGACGGATCGTGCAGCCACGTCTCGATCCCTGAGTCAAGAGATGGGGACATCTGCAAGACGACAACCATCTGCACGAACAGTTCGACGACGTTTGGAGCAGCTTGGACTATCAGCTCGGAGACCATGGCTGCGGTTTCCCTTGACGCTGCATCACAGACAGGAGCGCCTGCGATGGTGTACTCAACGACGAACCTGGGTGCACGAATGGCAAAAAGTCATTTTTTTTTTCGGGTGAATCCAGGTTCTGTTTACAGCATCATGATGGTCTCATCCGTGTTTGGTGACATCGCGGTGAACGCACATTGCAAGCGTGTATTCGTCATCTCCATACTGGCGTTTCACCCGGCGTGATGGTATGGGGTGCCATTGATTACACGTCTCTGTCACCTCTTGTTCGCATTGACGGCACTTTGAACATTGGACGTTACATTTAAGATGTGTTACGACCAGTGGCTCGACCCTTCTTTCGATCCCTGCAAAATCCTTCATTTCAGCAGGATAATGCACGACTGCATGTTGCAGGTCCTGTACGGGCCTCTCTGGATACAGAAAATGTTCGACTGCTGCCCTGGCCAGCACATTCTCCAGATCTCTCACCAACTGAAAACGCCTGGTCAATGGCGGAAGAGCTACTGGATCGTCACAACACGCCAGTCACTACTCTTGATGAACAGTGGTATCGTGTTGAAGCTGCATGGGCAGCTGTACATGTACACGCCATCCAAGCTCTGTTTGATTCAATGCCCAGGCGTATCAAGGCCGTTATTACGGCCAGAGGTGGTTGTTCTGGGTACTGATTTCTCAGGATCTATGCACCCAAATTGTGTGAAAATGTAATCACATGTCAGTTCTAGTATAATATATTTGTCCAATGAATACCCGTTTATCATCTGCATTTCTTCTTGGTGTGGCAATTTTAATGGCCAGTAGTGTATATTTATAATCTATTTTAAATTTAATGAGTAGTTTCAAGGGGTTTATAAAGTATTGAATATCATGTTTCTATAACCTTGTTATCCACAGATACACAGACGCCAAATTTGTCATTACTAATAAAACAGTGCTGCGCTTTTGAAGCAGAGTAGAACTGACACAATGAAATTATTTTGTGGCTCTGAAGCTGTGACGACATTGACGACATGCAGAACCTAGCCAGCTATTCGTCAAAGTCAGTAACACTGATGAATTAAAAGACATTCGTAACGAAAAGATTTACACCCACACTCTGTGCAGGGGTAGGGACGAACGATAGTACGCAGTTTTTCGTACGTTATCATATGTCAAATATAAATGACGCGTAGAAAAAAATATTCTTCGGTAAGTATTAGCCCCAGCTATTCATTATTAAAGATACACTGGCTTACAGGATTGTCTTGAAATTGCAACGTAATTGGCGATTTATTTTCATCTGAATTGTTAAACTTTCTTTATTTAGAGAAGTGTCATCAGTGACAAGTTTTGAGTAACGCATACATTTGTATAATTGCCTCGTTAAGCCGGCCGGTGTGGCCGGGCGGTCTAGGTGCTGCAGTCTGGAACCGCGTGACCGCTGCGGTCGCAGGTTCGAATCCTGCCTCGGGCATGGATGTGTGTGATGTCCTTAGGTTAGTTAGGTTTAAGTAGTTCTAAGTTCTAGGGTACTGATGACCACAGATGTTAAGTCCCCTGGAGCTCAGAGCCATTGTTTTTGCCTCGTTAAATTTTGCTCTTTTTGTCAAAACACAGTATAAATTGCACAAACTGACCTTGTAACAGCTATTGCGACAGAATCTTGAAACAGATAGTCTTATTAAACAAGCGTCAATACCTTACTAAAAACCTCATTGTATAGGTTTGTAGTAACCTGAGAATAGAAATTTAGCGTTATTTTCATACTAGCGAATTCTATTTCCACTGTCTGTTGTAACTGCTTAAAAATTACAATACTGGATTGAAAAAAATTAAAGTAGAACCGTAGCTGCTGCTACATTGACGTAGGTAAGAAAGCTCCGTATGTTAACCATATGGCAAAACACACTGTTCGTTGAGTGCTATCATTTGCCAAAATCTCGTTTAGACATTTCGACCAGCAGGCTGGCTAACCAGCGTTCTCTGTGTGCACCGGTAGGCGCGTATAACTGCGCTGGACAACGCGGCGAGTCGACAAACAAACTACCAGCTTCCTAAGGCTCTGGTGTATCCAGCGGCGGCCTTGTGACAGTCTTTATTCGTTTCTTCTTTGTAATAATGGATAACTCTAGCGGTGTTGATTTGAGGGGAAAATGACTTTCAGAACTGAAAAATTCGCAGCTTTTCTACTATATTTGACGTCTGCTGAGGGAGATGAAAGGAGAAAATATAAAAATGCAGCAAATGAAGCAGGTGAAAGGGAAAACAAACATCAAGAAGTGCAAAATTCCTAAGCAGAAATGGCTAGAGGATAAATGTAAGAATTTAGAAACATATATCACTGTGGGAAAGATAGATTCAGCCTACATAAAAATAAGAGGCCCTTTATAAAAGAGATGCAGCTCTATAAATATCAAGAGATCAGATGGAAACCCAGTGCTAAATAAAGAAGGGGAAGGTGGAAGGAGTATGTAGAGTGTCTATACAAAGGAGATGAACTTGTAGGCAATATCAAAGAAAGGGAAGATGACAGAGATGAAGATGAGGTGGAAGATATGATACTAAGAATGATTTGACAGGACGCTGGAAGACCTAAATCGTAACAAGGCCCCTGATGTAGACGACATTCCGTCAGAACTGCTGATAGCCTTGGAAGAGACATCCATGACAAAACTGTTCCATCTAGTGTGCAATATGTGTGGGACAGGCGACATATCCTCAAACTTCAAGAAGAATTTAATAATTCTAAACTCAAAGAAAGCAGCTGTGAATATTACTGAACTAACAGTTGCTAAACGATAGTTGCAAAATATTAACAAGAATTCTTTACAGGCGAATGGAAAAAACTGGTAGAAGTTGACCTCAGAAAAGGCAGATTAAGGAAAATCAAAACCACATTTATAGAATTTGTAGACGTAGAGAAAGTTTTTGATATGTTGACTGGTATACTCCCTTTGAAGGACTGAAGGGCAGGGGTAAAGACAGGGAACAAAGGGCTATTTACAGCTTGTACGAAACCAGATAGCAGTTACACGAGTCTAGCAGTGTGAAGGGGAAGTAGTGATTGAGAAGGTAGCGAGACAGGTTTGTAGTCTATCCCCGATGTTATTCAATCTGAACATTGAGCAAGCAGTAAAGGAAATAAATAAAAAAAGGAATAAGAATTGAAGTCCAGCATGAAAGATAAAAACTTTTGAGGTTTGCCAGGAGGCATCAAACGACTTGGAGCAGCAGTTGAATGGAATGGAGAGTATCTTGAAAATATAATATGAATCTCAACAATAGTATAACAATCATAATGGAATACTGTCGAATTAATTCGGATGATACTGAGGAAATTACATTTGGAAACAAGATACTTAAAGTAGTAGACCAATTTTGCAATTTGAGCATTAAAATAACTCATGATGTCCAAAGTAGAGAGGATGTAATATGGAGACTGGCAATGACAAGAAAATAGTTTCTGAAGAAGAGAAATATGTGAACATTGAAGATAGATTTAAGTGTTTTCATAAAGTTTTTCTCTAGAGTGTTGCCACATATGGAAATGAAATATGGATGGTAAACAGTTCAGACTAAAAGAGAACAGAAGCTTTTGAAATGTTGTGCTACGGAAGACTGGTGAAGATTAGATGTGTAACTAATGAGGAAGTATTGAATAGAATTGGAGAGAAAAGAAATTTGTGGCACAACTTGACTGAAAGAAGGGATCATATAGAGATGACCTTGACCTTCGTTTCAATGGTACAGACTTTCCAGAAAGAATTTTCTCTCTGCAGCGGTGTATTAGCCAATTTGAAACTTGCTGCGGATTAGAATTGTGTGTCAGACCAGGACTCGAACACAGAACTTTTGCCTTTCACGCCAAATTCTGTAGTGACTAAGCTATCCAAATACACTCCTGGAAATTGAAATAAGAACACCGTGAATTCATTGTCCCAGGAAGGGGAAACTTTATTGACACATTCCTGGGGTCAGATACATCACATGATCACACTGACAGAACCACAGACACATAGACACAGGCAACAGAGCATGCACAATGTCGATACTAGTACAGTGTATATCCACCTTTCGCAGCAATGCAGGCTGCTATTCTCCCATGGAGACGATCGTAGAGATGCTGGATGTAGTCCTGTGGAACGGCTTGCCATGCCATTTCCACCTGGCGCCTCAGTTGGACCAGCGTTCGTGTTGGACATGCAGACCGCGTGAGACGACGCTTCATCCAGTCCCAAACATGCTCAATGGGGGACAGATCCGGAGATCTTGCTGGCCAGGGTAGTTGACTTACACCTTCTAGAGCACGTTGGGTGGCACGGGATACATGCGGACGTGCATTGTCCTGTTGGAACAGCAAGTTCCCTTGCCGGTCTAGGAATGGTAGAACGATGGGTTCGATGACGGTTTGGATGTACCGTGCACTATTCAGTGTACCCTCGACGATCACCAGAGGTGTACGGCCAGTGTAGGAGATCGCTCCTCACATCATGATGCTGGGTGTTGGCCCTGTGTGCCTCGGTCGTATGCAGTCCTGATTGTGGCGCTCACCTGCACGGCGCCAAACACGCATACGACCATCATTGGCACCAAGGCAGAAGCGACTCTCATCGCTGAAGACGACACGTCTCCATTCGTCCCTCCATTCCCGCCTGTCGCGACACCACTGGAGGCGGGCTGCACGATGTTGGGGCGTGAGCGGAAGACGGCCTAACGGTGTGCGGGACCTTAGCCCAGCTTCATGGAGACGGTTGCAAATGGTCCTCGCCGATACCCCAGGAGCAACAGTGTTCCTAATTTGCTGGGAAGTGGCGGTGCGGCCCCCTACGGCACTGCGTAGGATCCTACGGTTTTGGCGTGCATCCGTGCGTCGCTGCGGTCCGGTCCCAGGTCGACGGACACGTGCACCTTCCGCCGATCACTGGCGACAACATCGATGTACTGTGGAGACCTCACGCCCCACGTGTTGAGCAATTCGGCGGTACGTCCACCTGGCCTCCCGCATGCCCACTATACGCCCTCGCTCAAAGTCCGTCAACTGGACATACGGTTCACGTCCACGCCGTCGCGGCATGCTACCAGTGTTAAAGACTGCGATGGAGCTCCGTATGCCACGGCAAACTGGCTGACACTGACGGCGGCGGTGCACAAATGCTGCGCAGCTAGCGCCGTTCGACGGCCAACACCGCGGTTCCTGGTGTGTCCGCTGTGCCGTGCGTGTGATCATTGCTTGTACAGCCCTCTCGCAGTGTCCGGAGCAAGTATGGTGGGTCTGACACACCGGTGTCAATGTGTTCTTTTTTCCATTTCCATCAGTGTACGTTTCAGTTCCTCCGTCACAGCTTCGCATCCGCCAGTACCTCTTCTCCTACCTTCAAAAGTTTAAATAGTTTCACCTACATACGTTGTTGAACTAGCACACTTGTAGGAAAGGATATTGTGGAAAATTGGTTTAGCCACAGCTTGGGAGGTTGTTTCCAGAATGAGTTTTAACTCTGAAGCGATGTGTGCACTAATTTGTAGCTCCTCGCAGATTAAAACTGTGTGCCAGACTGGACAGACTTGTTCCCTTACTTCCTTCTTACTGTGCATCCCACATTTTTCTATATATAAAGCTGTCTGTTATGAACTTCAAATAGCTGGTTCATTACAACCATTCTCAGAACTGCAAAATACTTTTTGTTCACATATTTCTCCCTCCTGTTCCATATTCTCAAATATGCCTGCTGTTCATTGTGCCTCGACTACAGTGTCCCTTTTTTCCCCCAAGACTAAAAGATTTTCGTCCCTTTTCACATTTTTACCAATTCTTCAGTTTCCTCATCTGTTAATTTTTGTTCCACAGCATTGTAATACGGTTATGGTGGTAGTGTCGGATTTATTAGAATTAAGTCATGGCATGCACATAGTAATTCATTTTGTTACCTACATGGCGCTTCATAACAATGGCAGTAACTGTTATTACCCCATTGCTGCCTGGTCAGAAGTCTTTGTCCTGTTTCCATCACTTCAATAACTGCCATGAAGTCCACCTTCAGCCAAACACTGAGCACATATTTGGGAGGAATGTGAACCAAATTGCCATGTGGCCTCTCTAATTTACGTGTTCTATAGTTTCGTTAAATTGCTTCAGAAGATACCAGGATAATTCCTTCATTAGACCCATGCATATTTTCATCTCTAACCATCTCTAACCCCTTTGCCATAGACGGTTCTGATTACCTTGACCGAATTGAACCATTAAAATTCAGTTTTCTTTCTATTGTCTGATCTCCTTCCTTCCACCAATCCGTCTCAGGTGCGCCCATTATAAAATTTAGAAGACTTCATATCCCGTAAATAATCTGTAATGTAGAAATTTGACATTTTTTGGAACCCTGTTTTGGTGGTAATGCTTACCCCAGACTTAGATGCAGTTTAGCATTCCCGTGTGATGAAGGTATTACCTTTTATCAGCAAGGTTTGACAAGTGCGTTAGTCTACCTCACACGAAATTGAAAAACCAGTCATCAGAACGCCTTGCTGTGTAAACTACAAGGTGACGACTCCGTTAACTGGGAAGTACGCCTCTCGAGGTTGAGAACCAGTGGAGCCATTTCAGTTAGAATCGAAAAACACCCATAAGAAGAAAATACAGGGAACTGGGACACAATAAAACTGTAAAACTACTTCAGAGAAGCGTCAAAAACTAAACACTGCAGAGACCTAAGCAGGATACCAGCAAGACTGTTAAGAAAAACATCAGGTTGCCAGCCAAAAGGCTTCCTCACGCCCAGATCTCCGCGATAACAAACAAAATGAAACAGTGCCAACAAAAACGAAAGAGATCAAGGTGAATCCACCGAGCGTACAGGCACATAAACGAGTTACAATAACGGACAGTAGATGAACACACGACAGACAAGGCCCAAGTAATAAGGCATATACACAGCTAGGCATTCAAATTGGATTTCCGTGACATCGAAGCAATTCAGGGGCGGGCCGCTAGATGTGTTACCGGTAGGCTCGGTCAGCACACTAGTATTATGGAGATGCTTCGTGATCTTCAGTTGGAATCCCTGTATGGAAGACGGCGTATTTTTTGAGGAACAATATTGAGAAAAGTTAGAGAACCGGCATCTGAAGCTGACTGCAGAACGATTGTACTGTCCCCACCGTACATTTCGCCTAAGGAACACGAAGATAAGGTCAGAGAATGACAAGATTGGTCTTTGCGGTGGGCGGAGACGTGTGAGAGGAAATTCTGATGTAATCGGCATTGGGCACTGCCAACCGAAGCTGCAACGTTTAGCTTCACCACGTAATTTTGACCCTACAACTGCTACGTCACTGGCGTTGGCAGAAATGAAAAAAACAGGAAAGTCGATTTGAAGTGTTTCGGGCAAATATGGTATATGACGAAACCGAACGACGGACCCATCGGAACCGTTTTATTGTGCCACTTACATAGAGTTACCATTGTTAGCAAAGTGGTTATCGCTAAGCGTCAACGTTCATCGTAATTCTTACTGTAAGGGGGATATGCAGGCTGCTAGCTTGTTGGTGTACCCGAATGTCTAATAATAAATCAGTACTAAAATATACAGCTCTAAACCCGGCATTATATTTACTGTGTGCAGCCGATATTTTTATAGGCAGTAAAGTGCATGTCTTTCCCGTTAGCATATCGATACTTTTTTCGATATATCGGTATCCGATGGTGTTTTTTTTTAAATATCGATGTATCGGATTCCCGATATTTTGAAAAATATCAACAGTTCTACTACCAAAGCACAACACATGGACATCCACGGGAAGAATGACAGAGGGGGACAAGCAGCGCTCTCCACTCGCAATGCATGTACTAAACCACTGGCTTCCACCGCACGCCCTCTCAGATTTTGTCAATTTTGTGAATACCTCTATTTTTGAGCTCTTTGGAAAATAATTAACGGAGAGGCGGGGAACAACAGTATGTTTCTGCTCCATTATTAGTCACGAGTAGGGTCAGCTGCGAGCTGTGGCAGAAAACAAGCTCAGGCGCGCACTGTAAGCGTTACGGGGCAACAGTAGAGGTGGCAAAAAAATAACTAATATAAATAAGCGGTTACTGAAAAGTACCGGTTGCTGTAATAGCCACTGGCACCATGTGTTTACCGAAGCATCGTGTGAGATCAGACCATGGATAAATAAACAGCGCAACTGGCCTTCTGTAAGGTATTCTATAGCTCACGGAAATAACTGTCAGATTGCACTCATATCTGTTTGCTGAAGTGTGTACTACGGTTTCGTGCTCCCTAACTACGGAGAGTGCCCATAAGGCATTCGTGCGACTATGGGAATAATAGTCAGTAGATGAATATAGCTGTGTGTTATTTCTCTGTGGCAGTTAGTTCTCGCTCAAAGTTCATTTTCTCCGGTAGCTACAGGCTACCACTTCAGCTAACCTGGAAGTAGATAAGTGCCCCTAACTCCAGTTGGTCGTAGCAGACGATGATACATACAGAGGGCAGATATGGGAGTTACACAAGTATTTTCGTACTTCTACGAAAATAACCATTGGCCATCGGGGGGTTCCACACAGTTGATTTTAAATTAACTTCCTACTGAGCTAGAGACCTGAAACTTTCAACATAGCTCAGGAGGGGGATGACCTTTCGATATTAATTCGCCTTCTTGTCTGGTGTTTTGGCGGATGGTACTTAAGTTTTTCGGTATGTCTGATGTTCACTACACATTGATTTTAAGCTAACTTCCCGACGAACTGGAGACTTGAAAGTTGAAATATAAACGGATGACAGTGAAATATTACGTCACTTTCTTCTCTGGTGTTTGGCGACAGGTACTCTGTTCACCACTACTATTTCCCCCTTTTCCTGTTCCAGTCGTGAATGTTTCACGGTAAGAACGACTGTTGGTAAATCTCCGTATAACTTCAAACCTCTAATTTTTACTTCCACGGTCTTTTCACAATGCTATAGATGTGTAATAGGATACAGTATAGTGGTTGACTCAGATGAAGAGAAACTGAAATAAATCTGAAATTTTCCAAATGTGTCTGCTGTCATGTCGTCAGAATGTTCGAAATTGATTGAAAAATTTCACAGACACAAGACCAAACAGCAGAGAATAAACATTTAAATAAAAACTTGTTTACATGACACGTTTTTAAAACCGACTAAAAAGTATAAAATAATGTCTCCTAGAGCCATACAGAACCCAAATCTGTTACTGGTAGTCCTGAAAATCTGTGCTTGTGAATTTTTAATAACTATGACAGTACTTGTAAAATTTCAAACTCGAAAAATTTGAGACGCACTCTGTAGATAATAGCAAGGAGCGTAGAGAGTAGTTGTCATTGAGAAAAAGAACACAACAATTGATATCATTTGCCGTGTAATAAAGTTGTTAGTGAGTTGGATGAACTGTTCATGCATCAATTATCTGTTACATATGCCCCACGTTTTTCTTTTATTTTTACAAGTATTGTCATATCTATTAAAAATTTGCAGAACAAATTTTTAGTACTGCCTGTATCGTGTAAGGAATGTGTATGGGTCCAAGAGAAACTGAATTATACTTTTTTGGTTGGTTGATATGGGGGAAGGGACCAAACAGCGAGGTCATCGTCTGTTTAAAAATGTGTTATAAATAATGCTAAATGTAAGAGATCCGTAACACTCTAAGGGCTTGGAGAAATGTAATTAGTCATTCTCACACTAAAGAATTAAGACCCTGTCGGTAGCTGAAGAAATTAGCAGAAATCGAGGAGTTCTCAGATCTCACATACAACTTGATCACCATGCTCTCAGATTCCTCAAATGGAATATCTGGCACTGGACAAAACGAGTCTATCTGGTTACGTTTACTTTAGTGTTTTATTTCATGGCCCTACATTTATTGCACCATAAATTAAACTTATAATTTTGTCTAAAGTATTCAGCTTACGTATTAGTTCATACTTGCAAGGGGTCTTTAACATTTCACTTTTTATTGGTGTGTGGCAAAAGTTCTTACACACATCAAAAAAGTTTTGCATCTCCCCAGTTCCTAGAACTCCTGAAGATAGACGTTGACTGTGGATTTTGTGTCACAAACATAGTCCCTTTGACTGTTCAGAGGCGTCACTAAACCCGCCCAAAGATGTAAACAACCATGCATGCGCAGCGCCTGTTAGACGGAGGGGGTCCGACAGCCGATGAGTTCCAGTTATTCCTCCAGAAAGGAGGTATACGGCTCGTGTTGTCTGTAGTTCAACCATGCCTAGAAGGTCAATACCGCTGTTCGATCGCGTCCGCATTGTTACTTTGTGCCAGGAAGGGCTCTCAACAAGGGGGTTGTCCAGGCTTCTCGAAGTGAACCAAAGCGATTTTGTTCGGACATGGAGGAGATAGAGAGAGAGAGAGAGAGAGAGAGAGAGAGAGAGAGAGAGAGAGAGACAGGAACTGTCGATCACAGGCCTCGTCAGCCCCCCCAGGGCTACTACTGCAGTGGATGACCGCTACTTACGGATTATGGCTCGGAAGAACCCTGACAGCAACGCCACCGTATTCAATAATGCTTTTCGTGCAGCCACAGGACGTCGTGTTACGACTCAAACTGTGCGCAACAGGCTGCATGATGCGCAACTGCACTCCCGACGTCCATGGCGAGGTCCATCTTTGCAACCACGACACCATACAGCGCAGTACAGATGGGCCGAACAACATGCCGAATGGACTGCTCAGGATTGGCATCACGTTCTCATCACCGATGAGTGACGCATATGCCTTCAACCAGACAATCGTCGGAGACCTGTTTGGAGGCAACCCAGTTAGGCTGAACGTCTTAGACACACTGTCCAGCTAGGTGGAGGTTCCCTGCTGTTTTGGGGTGGCATTATGTGGGACCGACGTATGCCGCTGGTGGTCATGGAAGGCACCGTAACGGCTGTAAGATATGTGAATACCATCTTCCGACCGATAGTGCAACCATATCGGCAGCATACTGGCTCCCTCAGGGGGCTCAGCATTCGTTTGCTGGGTACGGGCTTGGCGAACCGGGGGTCCTCGAGCTGTGGACTGGTGTGCGCCGCCAGTCTGCTGATACCGTAAGCTCTGGGCATGCTTCAGCGACCACCGTTTGGCGCAACGGTGGAACGTTGTGTGTCTTAGGGACCGGGGATCTTGGCTTGGTTGCCTGGATCGCGAGGACGGTACATACCTCTATAAAAAACCCTTCAATCTTAAGGTGTGCTGCGCGCCGATAAGATGCGTGGCTGTTGAGGTGGAACAGTCGCTAGCGGGCAACCTCTGGGGAACCTGCCGCACCTCAGTTGTACAAGGCTTATCCAGGCATGCGGGGCTCTGTCTGGATGGACGTAAGTTTCCCTAGCTGCTCGTGGGACGACCATGACTACCACGAATTCTTCCTCTTTTCCTCCTCTTAATTTTTCGCTGGCCAGTGGGATGGGTGGACCGCTGGTAGGCACTACCGCCCAATCCAACAAGAGGGCTAGGTTAGCCAGTCCTCCTGACTCCGGCGTCAGCAAACGTACAGCAGTTCACAGTAACAGAGCACATACTGAAAACCAGAATGTGTTTTTAATTATAAAACGGAAAGAGGGTTCCTTTGAAAAGGTTTCGCCATTCTATATTCAAAAGGGTCTAGAAGGAATAGCTGGAACTTTAAAATCAATGAAGCGTTTACGGAATGGGACACTGCTTGTTGAAACATCAATTGCTCAGCAAGCAGTTAACCTTCAAATAGCTAAAAGCTTGGGGGAATACACTATCGATACAGAGCTTCACAGCACCCTGAACTCCAGTAAGGGTGTTGTTACCTGTAGGGATCTCGTGGACATTCCTGTAGACGAATTAAAGAGTGAGTGGGCTCAGGAGGGAATTGTTGACGTTCAGAACATCATGAAAAGGGTGGATGGGAACCTGGTGAAATCAGACTCCTTCATTCTTACTTTCAATACCCCCAAACTCCCAGAACACGTCAAGGCAGGATTTCTTCGACTGAACGTCCTGTCTTATGTCCCAAACCTAATGCGCTGTTTCAAGTGCCAGCGTTTTGGGCATACAACTCTAGGGTGTAAGGGGGAAGCGATGTGTGGCAACTGTGGTAAGGCTGCCCATGACGGAATTGACTGTTCGTCGCCTGTCAGATGTGTAAACTGTTCTGAGAGCCACCCTGTTTGGAGTAGGGACTGTAGAATCTTCCTAGAGGAACGTAAGATACAAGAAATAAAAACAACTAAGTGTATCCCCTACGGTGAAGCCAAAAAGATCTTTAAGGCCATGCAGCCCTCCCACATTCGTTACGTCCTTTGATTCCATTGTTCAG
Source organism: Schistocerca gregaria (assembly GCF_023897955.1). NCBI lineage: Eukaryota > Metazoa > Arthropoda > Insecta > Orthoptera > Acrididae > Schistocerca > Schistocerca gregaria. The sequence goes on from NC_064931.1 coordinate 638,186,449, forward strand.
AAACCGCCTCTGAAGGTCGATGCATCTACACAGACGGAGGTTGTTAGTGCTGGCACGAACACGTGCACATGTCAGTGCACTTGCAAGGCAGCAACTGTATCTGCGCCTGTAGCCCCTCCTAGAACAGCAGAGAAAGGTACAGTAGCTCACATTGAAGAGCCCCAGGCATCTCCGACTGCTGAGGCTGTTCCAAAGCCCAGCATGGTCATAAACACCCCAGCTCCGGTTCCAGCAAAGCCCTCTAAACAAAGGAAAGCCCATGTGAAGCAGCACCAGCAGCTTAAATCGGCTGGTAAACCCTCGGATCATGTTAATGTGGTCCCGCTAGACGCTTCATCAGACTCTTCCCCAGAGCTGATGGAGTCTGAGGATATGGGGCAATCATCTCGCCCCAAGACTGAGCCTCCACCCGCTGCAGTCTCCCCTCCTCGGCGGAAAGAGAGGCAGAAAATACAACCACCGTGATGGCTCCCATACTACAATGGAACCTGCAAGGGTTCAGGACACATGTGGAGGAACTACGTCTATTGATTCAGGATAGACCTATGTGTGTATGTCTGCAAGAGACACATTTCAGTGAAACATACACCCCAGAGCTACGTGGTTATGTCCTCCACAAAAAGGACGACCTGAGTGCACAGAGAGCTCGAGGAGGAGTAGGTATCTTCGTCAACACCGACTACCACTCCTCGCCTCTCTCTCTCACGACGGATTTACAGGCAGTTGCAATATTAGTACATGTGCGCCATATGCTAACAGTATGTTCGCTTTACCTGCCCCCACATGATGTGCTTGACGAAGAGGCTCTCAGTGATCTTCTTACACAGCTCCCCCACCCCTTCTTCCTCTGTGATGATTTTAATGCACACAATATGCTTTGGGGCTCTGTGAGTACTTGCCCCAGGGATAGAGCAATTGAGAGGCTTCTTCTGTCTACCAGTGCCCTTTTGCTAAATACAGGTCAAAGCACGCATTTTTGCATTGCAACTGGGTCGTTCTCTGCCATTGATCTATCGCTTTGCTCTCCAGCCATCGCCCACACTGCTGCATGGGAAGTGGTTGATGACTTACATGGCAGCGATCACTTCCCCATCCGGATTCACCTGCCACATGCAGTGGAACCAGAAAGGAAACCGCCTCGATGGGTGCTCGGTAGAGCCAACTGGGCACCGTATAGTCAACTCGCCCAGTTTGAACATCGGGTCAGTGTCCAGGAATGGGTGGATCATATTACTGAAGTGGTCCACCGCGCCAGTGAAGCGTCCATCCCACAGTCTACGGGACAACCGAAGAGGCAGCCTGTCCCTTGGTGGAGCGAGGAATGCCGCTGTGCAATCAGGGCTTGGCGGGCAGCTCTGCGTAGGTTCAAATGCCGGCCAACTGTAGAGAACCTTGCAGCTTTTCGGGTGGCGAGGGCAAAGTGTCGTCGGATTATACGAGAGAGCAAGAAGAGGTCGTGGCAGGCGTTCCTGGACTCCATCAACCGTTCCACTTGTTCCACAAAAGTATGGGAAGCCATCCGGAGGATTTCCGGTAAACATAGCCGTTTACCGATAGCTGCTGTCCTGAACCAGGGATGCCTCCAAACGACACCCAGAGCCATTGCTCAGACGCTGGCAGAGCATTTTGCACAAAGTACTGCCACTGCAAATCAGGATCCAGCGTTTCGTCGCTACCGTGCCGCTGTCGAAAGAGCGAACTTGGACTTTCGGTCGAACAGTTCTGAGGCGTACAACTCCCCTTTCTCCATGTGGGAACTTGAATCGGCTCTTAGTGAGACATCTGACACTGCACCGGGTTACGACCGCGTCCGGTACTCCATGCTTCAACATCTGCCAGCGGCGTCAAAGGAAATCCTCCTCGAATGTTTTAATCTCATATGGCAGACAGGAGTGTTCCCCACCTCGTGGCGGGAGGCAATACTCATCCCTCTCCTCAAACCAGGAAAGGACCGCACATGTCCCAGTAGTTATCGTAGTATCTCCTTGACAAGCTGTGTCGGAAAGACCCTGGAACGGATGGTTCACCGGCGTCTGGTCTGGCTGTTAGAGACCAGACAGCTCCTTAGCCGCTTTCAGTGTGGATTCCGAAAATTTCGGTCCACGGTCGACAACCTGACCCTTCTAGAGACGGCTATTCAGCAGGCTTTTCTCCGTCAGCATCACTGTATTGGTATCTTCTTTGATATCAGTAAGGCATATGATACTACTTGGAGATACTGTATTCTTGCACAACTGCATCAATGGGGCTTTCGTGGCCGCCTCCCGATTTTCATTCGGTCTTTCCTGTCTCAGCGGTTTTTTCGGACCCGCGTTGGTAACACACTGTCTGATCGCTTTGAGCAAGAGAACGGTGTCCCCCAGGGCAGCGTTTTAAGCGTTACCCTCTTTGCCATAGCCACCAACAGTATAACGTCTACAGTGAGGAGTCCAGTACAGTGCTCCTTATTTGTGGACGACTTTGCTGTTTTCTGTTCCTCCTCCAGTGTTGCAACCGTGAGCCGTCAGTTGCAGCTAACAGTGCGGCGGTTAGAGGAGTGGGCTGCAAAGACGGGTTTTCGGTTCTCTGCCGATAAGTGTGTTTGTGTTCATTTTAATCGTTCTCGTCGTCTTTTTACTTTGCCTGCCTTGCAAATGGGGGATACTGTCCTACATTTTAGAGACACAGTGCGGTTTCTGGGCCTAATTTTTGACTCCAGGTTGTCATGGCTGCCACACCTACGTGACTTGAAAGCCAGAACCCTGAAGGCACTCAACATCCTCAAGTGCCTCAGCCACAGGTCTTGGGGAGCGGACAGGGCGCGTCTCCTTCAGTTTTACCGAGCTTTCGTGCGTTCACGGTTGGACTATGGGTACACAGTATATGGGTCAGCGAGGCCTTCTTATTTGCAGATCCTTGACGCTGTTCTCCATGCTGGGATTCGACTGGCCACGGGTGCTTATCGGACCAGTCCCATACCCAGCCTCTGTGTTGAGGCTGGGGAACCGCCACTTACCATCCGGCGGCAGGTCCTGCTGGTGCGCCAGGCTTGTCAGTTTCTTGCAGCTCCCAGCACGCCTGCTCACCATCTTGTTGCCCATCCACCTCTGGACCGCCTTTTTTCCCGCCATCCCCGGGCTACGTTGCCGTTTGGGATCCGTGTGGAGTCTGTACAACCCCAAATCCAGGGTTTTAACCCCGGAGTGATTTTAGATTTATTGCAGTACAAGAGAGATTGCACTCCTGCCACCGTTTTTAATGCAGTATTTTGTGTCATTTTATCTGAGCACCACGACTATGTAGCTGTTTTTACGGATGGGTCGAAACAAGGGGATTCTGTTGGTTGCTCAGTTGTTTTTCCAGATCGTGTCTTCAAGGTCCGCCTGCCTCAGACTTTCGCTGTCATTGATGCAGAATTGTCTGCGATCTTGCGGGCACTGGAGCACATGAGACATTCTTCCTCTCCTAAATTTCTTGTCTGTTCCGATTCACTCAGTGCCCTTCACTTATTGCTACGTTTGTATCCGGCAGACAAAACTGTCCAGACCATCCAGGATGCCCTACTCCGACTACAGCGACTGGGGAAGGTTGTAGCTTTCTGCTGGGTTCCGGGGCATGTTGGCATTTCTGGGAATGAAAGGGCAGATCTCGCAGCCAAGGAGGCGTGTCTCGCCCCACAAGTATCTCAGTGTGCTATCCCCTTGCACGCACTCACCTCGCTGTTGAGCTCACGGGTTATGCGTCGGTGGGAGGATGAGTGGCTGGAAGTGACTGACAATAAGCTCCGTATAGTCAAGCCCACAACGAGTGTGTGGTGTACTTCCTTTCAGCCCCATCGACGGGACAAGGTTCTCCTCACTCGGCTTCGAATAGGTCACAGCCCTATGACGCATGGCTACCTGCTCCGGCGAGAGGACCCTCCAATGTGTGGTGCTTGCGGCGTCCAGGTCACTGTGCGCCACGTTTTATTGGATTGCGTTTTATTTTCTGACCAGCGGGCCGCAGCTGACTTGCCAGCGGACCTGCCATCTCTTTTAGGCAACACTCGGACGAATGTGGCTAAAGTTTTAAAGTTCTGTGACATGTTAAATGTTTTTACAAAGATTTTAGGGAGAGGATTTTAATTTGCTCACTGTGTGACAAGCTAGCCCATATTTTATGTAAGTGGGCAGCCAATAACAATTTCCTGTGACATTCTTGTTGCTATGTTTCCCCTTTCCTTAGGTTTTACTTTCTTATGTAACATTTTCCTTCTTTTCCTGCTTTCTTTGAGTGTGTGTTTTAGTTTTCTTAGGTCTGTCCACGTTCGTTCCTTTTAATGTGTGTCAGGGCGCTGATGACCTCGATGTTGAGCGCCCATAAGCACCAACACACCACCACCACCACACCACCAGCATACTGGCGATGCATTGGTCTGCAAGGACGACAATGCGCGCCCCCATCGTGCACATCTTGTGATTGGCTTCCTTCAGGATAACGACATCGTTCGACTAGAGTGTTCAGCATGTTCTCCAGATATGAACCCTATCGAACATGCCTGGGATAGATTGAAAAGGACTGTTTATGGACGACGTGACCCACCAACCACTCTGAGGGATCTACGCCGAATCGCCATTGAGAAGTGGGACAATCTGGATGCCTTGATGAACTTCTGGATAGTATGCCACGACGAATACAGGTACGCATCAATGCAAGAGGACGTGCTACTGGGTATTAGAGTACCGGTGTGTACAGTAATCTGGACCATCACCTCTAGAGGTCTCGCGATATGGTGGTACAACATGCAATGCGTGGTTTTGATGAGCAATAAGAAGGGCGTAAGTGATGTTGATGTTGAACTCTATTCTAATTTTCTGTACACGTACCGGAACTCTAGGAACCGAGCTGATGCAAAACTTTTTTATGTGTGTATAATTCCTATAGCAGCTTCGAGAATTAATTTGTTGTAGCGACCGATAAAAATTAACATGTAACTTGAAACACCGATAACCCTTAAAACATTAATTGAAATGTGATGGACCGTTAATTAGCTGAGGTTATGACTTTGATTCAGCCGACATTCCTGCCAGTTCGCAATACCCGCAGTTTTAATTATGCTGCTGAACTAAACTGACAGATTCCACCTACTTAATCATATAACTGCACCCTTCCCCACCCCGTCTGGCGACTTGAGGTAGTAAACTTAACTGCTGTTTACATAACTGTTAAAAGTAATTGGTATAAAAAAGGTAACCGCAGCCGTGGTAACTGATAACCGTTTGGCCACCTGTAGGCGACGGTCCTCTGGTGAACAGACTCGTGGCTATAGAGGAACGGAGGTAACGTCGCCCGCCAGCGGATAAGCTGAGCCTTGTACAGGGGGAAGAGTTCTGTGGCGAGGCAGCACACATCGTAGAGAAAATGTGGCCTGGAGGGGGAAAGACGGGGAGGGTGCGCGCGCATTCAGTTTTCGAGAAGGGGTGCGACGTTACGTCACTGTTGGTGTGCAGTGAAGGGACCGCACTGCAGCGCTCGCTTGGATGGGCTCTCGCAAATGTGCGTTGCGTACTCAATAGACACGTTCACTGAGACTTTTAGTTTTTGTTTTTAATTAAAGATGCCTGTAATAGTCTTAAATACTGCGTAGTGTTGTGTTTCAAAAATTGTGATGGGTTTTAGTGTTTTTGTTCCAATTCAGAACTGGTAATGGAATAAATGTGACTGTGAAACACTTGGTAGAAAACAGTTTTGCCTGAGTTCTTTTCAATAAAAACAGCAACTAGTTAGAAAAGATCGAAGCCACCATCTGATTTAACATCAGAGAACAAGGGCAAAAAAGAACGCTACACTAGATATTTTTCTGTTTCTGTGTGAAAGTGTTGATTGGTTGACAGTTGGCCGTGATTGAAATAAACTTTTCTGTTGGCCATGTTTGTTTGTTGTTTTTTTTTTTCTTTCAGAGAAAAATCGGCATGGAATGAGCACGGTTTTTCACATTAAAAGCACTTTTCAGTCAGGCAACAAACACATTCGAAATCACCAAATCACAGTCATCTTTACAGTTAAAAATGTTTGTGGACGACAGGATTGACATTTTTGTAAAGGATCAGCAAAGGAGTATTAGCTATCACGACAAACAAATTAAAAGAGTCATTTTTTGCAGTGTATTGTTTAGCTAAACAACAGATCGTATTTCGAGGACGTAATGAATGAGATGCTTCTATTAACACAGGAAATTAACTGGAATTACTAAATATATTGAAAAACTAGGACCCCTTGTTACATGCGCACTTGAGTACGTCTACAACATTTCGACGAACTTTCGCAACTAAATAAAATGATATTATTAAAGCCATTTCTGAGGTAGTCGAGGAATCCCTGAAACAAGGAATACAATCGGCAGACTTTGTAGCCTTAATGCTTGACGAAACTTTTCATATATTGTGCAAATCGCAGCTGTCAAAAGTCCTGCGCTGTGTGTATGAAGGCTTTGTGAATGAAAGATTCGTTGGTTTTACAGATGTCAGTGCTGACAGAATAACCAATTTTTTGTTTGCTCATGCTGAACACACAGTTGATGAATTTACCATCGCGGATATGTTGGTTGGCATCAATAATGAGTGGTCAAATTAATGGTCTGCAGAGTAAGGCTTTATAAAGATATCCGAAAACTCCCTCCACTCACAGCTACGCCCATTTATTACTTTTGCTTTTGCAACAAAGCGTCTCTAATATAAAAGAATTTAAAATATTTTTCGATATTGTGAGTGGTCCTTTTTCATTTTTTTCCAAGTCTTTTGCTTTACTTGCGCCCCAGCTAGGTCAGGGTGGCGATTCTTCTGAAATACCTGAAATTCTCAGCAAACACTTTACCTGGAATAATAAGAGAAATGTAAGAGAAATTCAGAAATTTCATAGGATCTCAGGGAATAATGATTATTTAACCTAGCATTGGAAAATACACTCCTGGAAATTGAAATAAGAACACCGTGAATTCATTGTCCCAGGAAGGGGAAACTTTATTGACACATTCCTGGGGTCAGATACATCACATGATCACACTGACAGAACCACAGACACATAGACACAGGCAACAGAGCATGCACAATGTCGATACTAGTACAGTGTATATCCACCTTTCGCAGCAATGCAGGCTGCTATTCTCCCATGGAGACGATCGTAGAGATGCTGGATGTAGTCCTGTGGAACGGCTTGCCATGCCATTTCCACCTGGCGCCTCAGTTGGACCAGCGTTCGTGCTGGACGTGCAGACCGCGTGAGACGACGCTTCATCCAGTCCCAAACATGCTCAATGGGGGACAGATCCGGAGATCTTGCTGGCCAGGGTAGTTGACTTACACCTTGTAGAGCACGTTGGGTGGCACGGGATACATGCGGACGTGCATTGTGCTGTTGGAACAGCAAGTTCCCTTGCCGGTCTAGGAATGGTAGAACGATGGGTTCGATGACGGTTTGGATGTACCGTGCACTATTCAGTGCCCCCTCGACGATCACCAGAGGTGTACGGCCAGTGTAGGAGATCGCTCCCCACACCATGTTGCCAGGTGTTGGCCCTGTGTGCCTCGGTCGTATGCAGTCCTGATTGTGGCGCTCACCTGCACAGCGCCAAACACGCATACGACCATCATTGGCACCAAGGCAGAAGCGACTCTCATCGCTGAAGACGACACGTCTCCATTCGTCCCTCCATTCACACCTGTCGCGACACCACTGGAGGCGGGCTGCACGATGTTGGGGCGTGAGCGGAAGACGGCCTAACGGTGTGCGGGACCGTAGCCCAGCTTCATGGAGACGGTTGCGAATGGTCCTCGCCGATACCCCAGGAGCAACAGTGTCCCTAATTTGCTGGGAAGTGGCGGTGCGGTCCCCTACGGCACTGCGTAGGATCCTACGGTTTTGGCGTGCATCCGTGCGTCGCTGCGGTCCGGTCCCAGGTCGAGGGGCACGTGCACCTTCCTCCGACCACTGGCGACAACATCGATGTACTGTGGAGACCTCACGCCCCACGTGTTGAGCAATTCGGCGGTACGTCCACCCGGCCTCCCGCATGCCCACTATACGCCCTCGCTCAAAGTCCGTCAACTGCACATACGGTTCACGTCCACGCCGTCGCGGCATGCTACCAGTGTTAAAGACTGCGATGGAGCTCCTTATGCCACGGCAAACTGGCTGACACTGACGGCGGCGGTGCACAAATGCTGCGCAGCTAGCGCCATTCGACGGCCAACACCGCTGTTCCTGGTGTGTCCGCTGTGCCGTGCGTGTGATCATTGCTTGTACAGCCCTCTCGCAGTGTCCGGACAAGTATGGTGGGTCTGACACACCGGTGTCAATGTGCTCTTTTTTCCATTTCCAGGAGTGTAGTTTCATTGAGTTTTGTATACCACAAATTTTAAAATACTTAATATTTAAAATTGTGGAATATTATTCCATATAAATTATCGATGTTTAAAAACAGCGATCAAATTACTGCTTATGGGCAGTATATCTCAGCCGAGATAAACAAAAGTCATTGTGAGATGCCCGTTGCCCACCCCTTTCCCTCTCCCTCCTCAACGTCAATTTATCAGGGACTTCTTATTATGCCATCTTGCTCCTCATATCTGGAAGTCTCAGGGAATTTGTTTTTCAAGTTTGATCATCCGCCCTATAGGTGGAATTTCTCATCCAGACTGGCCCACACAGTCAAGGAACACAGTTTAGAATTGTTACAATTCTTTGACAGTGTTCTGGATAATGGCGGTTATTGGAGCAGCGATGCAGAGGTTAAGTATCAGGGCTTTTTGGTTTTCCTGGACAATTTTCAGTCAGTTTTCTAAGGTGTTTAGATGAACAGATGTGTCGTATAACGTACTGCAGATGAAAAACTATGATGTCATTTATTGCAGCAAGACGATTAAGGAAATTCAGAACAGCTGCAATTTGACAGGAAACACATTTTCGTTATTTTTTTAGAAATCTTCTGTGACTGAAAACTCAGATGCAAACTTTAAACAGAGAGTGAAGAGACTGCGTACCGATGAAACAGAAATGATCATAGTGAATCATGCCCTTATCACTCTGATTCGAAAGTCCTTGTTTTATGACGACGTCATAGGGAATTTTTTGTGCATAACCCAGGAAGGAAGAATTCAACTAATGTGCGAGTGCCTTTTTGAAGTATATCTGCCGATTTATAATTTTTCCTCAAAATAAATTCTGTATGTGTAATTTGTTGCCAAAATGAGACTAAAAAATTTGTCGTTTATTTTGAATGTGTTTAAAAAATCGATGTTGTGATTCAGAGCTTGAGTGCCATTCATTGTACATTACCTCTGGCATCCTCAGTAGTGTGGTTATTATTTTCAATTTCGGCGACTATTTATGACCATCCCTGCATTGTAGAGATTAGTGTAGCGGACAAGTACTCTGGCGTCCAGGTTCTATTCCCAGTACCTCAAACAATTTTGAAAGGTACAAATATGGCTGCCCAAACGGTGCTGCTGTTAGAAAGGCTTGAGGCCGTAGTTTCTTCACTATTTGTTTATGCTTTCGAGAAAAGTAATATTCCTTAACTGTCAAATGTTCAAAAAAATTGCTAAACCCCAGAAACTCCACAAACTACAACAACGTTTAAAATCTCGTAACTACTTTTTAAAAAAGTATCTTTTAAAATAAATGACTTATGTGTCGCTGTCTAATTTTTATATCCCATTGTGTTTTTACATACATGTAAAATATCACATGTTTAAACACTATTTTTGAAGTGTTATACAATAAATAGGCGATTTTCCTCCGTTAAAAATGGGGCTTAGACTGTTGTTATTGTTATTATCTCACTCAAATAGCATTTGCGGTCAATATTCTCATAAAATGTTTCATTTTTATGCGATTAAAGCTTTAAAGTAATTAAATATGGTCACGTGATCGAAAACGCTCTATTATTGGTTTAAGCTCTGGTGGCATCACAGACTAGGAGTAAGACGAAGCTTACGTGTGATATAGTAGTGTTAGCCGAAATTGTGAGGTTTCTACAAACAGTTTAGCTATTTAGTTTGGAAGACGCAATTACAACTTTTAAGTAAAATTAGAAAGGAATTTCGTGAGCGCTGATACTGGAAACATTGCGAAGGTTTATGCGCATATGCTCCACCCATTTAGAGCGGCGATATGTGCAACGACGGATATTCTTTTCCTTGCTTCCTGCAACATTATAAAACTCGCTCAAAACTAAGGAATTATAGAACTCTTGCAAATGGGTCGGTATATTGTAACTAGGATGTCGATTGTCAGTCATGAGTTACGACCCAAAGCACAATAAAATTATTCTTGGCAAATCTTAGTGCTGATTTCCTTTACAGAAGACACGCAGCAGAGTTACCCACAGCGGGAGCTCCGAGGCGCAACGATTAGCGCAAATGACTGCAGATGAAAAGGTCACGTGTTTGAATCCTGAAAAGATTATATAAAGTTCTTCTCTAAATATGAACATAGCGTTAGTAAGAACTGATTGTAGCACTTGTTTCGATGATGGGATTTATAATAGCTTCACATTAATCTCAGTCTGAAGAATGGACGACAGAAGATAAATGCCTTCACTTTGCGAACAAACAATTCACTTTTTTGCGAAGCATTGCTTGTAGTGAGGATATCACCACACGCCCACAGTACAACGAGATGTATTACGATGTTTTCTATACGGTGAGATATAAAGCGTCTGCAGCATGCAGGTAACACAAAACGTAAGAGCTGTGATGTTTGTGACTGTAAACTGACGTCAGTGTCTGAAGCAGACTTTCTTCATCGTTATGTAAGATGATGAACTTCAAAAGTTTAAACAGTAAGGATCCTAGCTGGATAGTACAAAGATAAAAGCATTATTTCTAATAAAGTAAAACGCGGGTGGTAACATTAACTATGAAATAACCTTTTTTACGTTGCTTGCTTGAATAGCGATTGCAAATGTAAGCTCATGTAAACAGCAAGGAAAACACAATTATATTCTGTTTTCGATCGGTGTCGTGAAATTTTGTAATTGTGATTTGGTTTTCATATGAAAGGATTGTCGAGCCGTTTGACAAGTAAGTTAAAATATCCTTTCGGGTTAGATTCGAACCAGCGTCCTGTGGACATCATATTATAAAATTCGATGGTTTACCGCCCAGAAAATTGATCTGTCGAATGGGTGAAGTTGGGCAAAACGAACAATTTTCACTAAGAGTTTACTTTTGTCCAGTGACTTTTGTCTAGTAACAGTGGGAAAGCCAATCTCGGAGGTAAATTTATGTTAACAGTGCAACACATTTTTAATAAAGTTACTGAACTTGTGGGTCGACATGGTGGCAATTTGCGGGTACAGTGCAACCACATTTTACGCATCTTCTCATTTTCTGGAACACTCAAAAACAACTTTTCCGGCGTTTTTATAGATCTATTTGTACAGTTTGGTACTACACACCATTTGTAACCCATTTTACGAAACGTAAATTCCAAAACAAGACATTCACTGTGAATTAGCGTTACGATAGTAGGAACAGGGAGCTAACCAGTGGCATCACATGACTGGAATGGAACGTTTTAGTGGACTCTCAAATTATTTTAATTTCATTTTCGCTTTTATAAAAGAGTGCTGAAATTCAAGAGGAAAAAACATTTTTGAAGCATAAAATTACATAATTAACCATTTAAGACAATTTCCAGAAAACATTCAAATACCCAATTGCAACAGTCGGTCTATAAACCGCTAATTTAAAAAGTAGTTCTAATTCTGAGTGCGTGTTTTGTAATTTTTCTTTCAAAATGATGTCATCTGCTACAAGAATTTACCGTTCGATATTCCTGCCGACGAAATGAGCTGAAAACGTTTTTGCAGTTCACAAAACTTCAAAGAAAGTTTGCTATAAAAAATGTAGTTGCACAATTTCAGTTCAATTCCGGAAAAAAGTGCCGTTGACTCACACTAGATTTCCTTGTAAAATCATTTTTGTGGGCAGTACTGCTAATTCACAAACTAGAGAGCGTATTAGATAACGATAACAAATCAGAATTATAATTAATAACTCACAACGTCGTTGCGAAGACCGCAGCGGTTGTACGAGGATCAATAATTGTGGCGCGAGGTGCATCACGACCAAGACAGTTGAATACCGCATTGTCGGAGCTTTTACCTTACAAAGCAGTAGATCATAGCAGAGCGTGTGACGTATTGGCCATTCATAGTAGCCAAAGAGGCCGATCTAGGTCAGATGGTGGTTTTTGAAATGGTTATCAGAAACTGTAAAAACCACAAAAGACTCATTGTCCGAAACTTCCTTCGTTAAGCAAGTCAGTTTTTTACAGTTTCTTCTACTCGTTATGGAAGGTGACCGCTGATCGAATTTTGCACTTCCGCATGACTTTTTTTACCATAGCAAATGACGGTCACAGAACACATGTTGGGACTAGTGCCGTAACTGCTTCATCCCCCACCTCCCACAGACACTCCCATTTCGTCCCCTCCTCTCACGCGCGCGCGCAACCTCGCTCTTCAATTTTGTGATCAAGAGAACAGCACGCCCACCACATTTGTTCACGAGATGCCACTGTACTAAACATGTGCTTTTTGGTTAGACGCATCACGACAGTATCTTCTTACATGGGTACACACAAGTACTGTATTTTCAGACTACCAATGTTGGCTGTGGCCAGAAGCAAAAATATCGCGGCTCGAAGTCGACAAACTTCTAACAGCTTCAACCGATCCAGAACCAGGGAACCTTCGTTCAGGACTTTGTGAGCAGACTCTACACTCGCTATGTGTTCTGCCGCCATAACCTGAATGTGAGTAGGCTCTTCCTGGTCCCCATATCACACGTTGCTGAGCGTCTCCCATTCCTAATGCCGTTTGATTTTGCGATTCGAGGCCCATATAAAAGAAGCTTCGTATCTGGGTCACCACCAGTGACACCGTTATACAGCATATAGAAGATTCCTTGTGGATCATCTTCAATAAGCACTCTGTTGGGGATTAGACAGACTCGTTCTATAGTAATTTGGCAAGTTGATTTTAATCGCCATGGCTTCCATTTCTTGTCGCGGAGACGTAATTACTGGTCTTGCGTTATGGAATTCTGTATAAAATCTGTTTTGCCACCTACACATTGGTTAGGCCAGTATGACCGGTAACTTGTAATCTTTTGCGGATTAAAGCGGTCGCAGGATCTTGAATGCTACTCTGGGACAAGGTTCAAATGGTTCAAATGGCTCTGAGCACTATGGGACTTAACACCTGTGGTCATCAGTCCCCTAGAACTTAAAACTACTTAAACCTAACTAACCTAAGGACATCACACACATCCATGCCCGAGGCAGGATTCGAACCTGCGACCGTAGCAGTCGCGCGGTTCCGGACTGAGCGCCTAGAACTGCTAGACCACCGCGGCCGGCTGGGACAAGGACAACGTCTATTTGGTGATCCGCTAAGAAATGTTTAATTTTTATATCTAATGACATTCACATTCCATATACCGAATGTCGCTCTCTTTTCTCCTGTCGTTCGCCACTTCTATTTCAGCTCCTTTAGTACTGACTTAATTCGTTTCACCGCTCTGTCCGACACTGAGCGAAGCTTTTCCTAAGTTGTAATTGCAGTGGCCATTAGATTTTATTTAGCGAACATGTCTATGGCTATTATGATTTCGATGATGGCCTTTGCTAATGCTTGGTCCTCCGTGTTCGATGTGACCGTCTTTCTAGGAGGTTTGGGACTGACCGCTTGTGCACAAGTGGACCGCTGGCCATTAAAATTTAAACAGCAGGATGGATAACAAATACTAAATTTCGCTTGTACACACAAAGTATGGTGGGAAGATTACATAATTAAATTTAGAAGTGACCCCTATATACAAAGTACGAAACGGAGTACACGAAGCTGCCACCTCTGTGAGCAGCAAATGTTGTAACCCAGCTAGGCATCGACTCTTGAGTTTAGATGACATATACTGATTTATCATTACTTGCCACCTCAAATTATGCGATAGTTATCAACAGTAGCAGATAGCGAATGGTGGTGTGCCACTCACTGGACAATCCACGATCAGATTTGTTTTCATTAAGTGAGAGATCTGCAGAGCGTGCTGGCCAGGACAATAGTCGAACACTCTCTGTATCGTGGTATTTCAGGACAACACAGGCAACATGTAATCTTACGGTATCTTGTTGAAAAATATCGTTACAGAAACCTCGAAGATGTTGCGCAGCCACCGAACTTAGCTCGTCAGAAATTTCCCAGTAACACCTGCTATCCAAATAATTGATTATGCGAACCAGGTGTGATTACATGTGATGCCTGCACGGCAGAGCCAGGACCAGTCCGAATACACGACGTGGCGCATTTGTGTGTCCGCAGTAGTGCGCACCAGTCAGCGCACTTCCCTGTCCTACCGCATCAAGGGGAGCCGTGCTGGCAGTCTGCGGTGTTCCAGACGTCGTTGCGCTGTGCGCGTGGTTGCAAACAAAGCCATTTCTTGCCCCGAGGTCGTAACCTGGCTTTACGGTCCTGCACGGCCGAGCGAACAATATGTCTGTGCCTTCTTGGGCGTAGACGCGTGCAGCCGTTGAGATCCTGCATGGCGTTTATTATGGCCCTCCTGAACCCATCGATTCTATATTTGCCGAGGCAGTTGTGCGATCCCTACTAACGCGAGCAGCAATATAGCGTACCAACAAACTGCAGTTTTCTTAGGCCACACTCATACCGCTGTCTAATCCCGACAAATGCTGGTCGAGATATACGTGTCTCCTTCGTATACGAGGTATAACACAGTCTTCTCACAGTCTATCAACATTCAAATGCGATTTCTGAATGAGAAATTCGCTGCGTAATTTTGCCTTGCTTTATGCGGTTGCACTGAAGTCCAAAGAAATTTCATAGCGAAGCATGTTGTACACTTCATGCCAATTTGACGTTTGGTACATGCACAGAGAACCGGACAGGAAACGCTGGACAGGTTTAATCTGTAAACTGAAAGCGAAGTTGCCTTTCGCGGAAAAACACTACAGCTGCCGTACAAGACGACTTAGAATCAGTATTCTTTTAGTTGTAAAAATTTAAGTGGATTCCGTCCATATTCTTTCTCGCGTTAATATTAATGGTGATTCATATCTATATTCCATTTACTGTTAACTCACTTTGTGGAAAATAAACACCCAGACTTGTCTGCGCACAGCGCCGCTAGTGATTCATAAAGCGTGCCGCTGAAGTGTCGTTTTGTGAAACACCATGTGGTTGTTTTTTGTCACATAGTGCGGTAGAGAGAATGGGGATTTTCGTGCTCGTCCTTCATTTGGCAGACCTATAAGGAAGGGAATTGCGTGAATACTATACGGCGACCTACCTTCCGTCACGCTTTTAACATCTACCCCTACCTTTCCATCCTGTTGTTACACCTTCAGAACACAATTTATTCCTTAATATATTTCTACTGCACTGACATGTGATACAAAGATTTAAAATATATTTTTAAGCCACGTTATTTAACAATATACATTAACTTCATCATTAAAGCACCAGTTATAATAATCTGCAATTTTTCCACCACCTACAATGCGGAAACTATTAGTCCTAGAGGAAAATAAATAGGAGATTTTTTCTAGGAAATGTAATGTAGTTTAATTTTATACTTGGCAACATTTTCGTTAGAAGCCGCGGTTTTCTAGAAAGTCAAGAAAAACATTTCACGTTTAAAGGCTCTTACCCCACCGACCAGGATTTTTAGTATTTAATTCATTATGCTCACTCCTAGCAGTGTACAAAAATTTCCAACTACGCGAATTTTTTCTTCACACGACATAAAAATGGTTCAGATGGCTCTGAGCACTATGGGACTTAACTTCTGAGGTCATCAGTCGCCTAGAACTTAGAACTAATTAAACCTAACTAACCTAAGGACATCACACACATCCATGCCCGAGGCAGGATTCGAACCTGCGACCGTAGCGGTCGCACGGTTCCAGACTGTAGCGACTAGAACCGCACGGCCACTCCGGCCGGCTGTCTATATAATGATTACGTGATAAGGCCACATGTTTCTTAACTAACGTCCGCGCTATGCTAGTAGCCCACAAGATGACGGACCCAAAGTCACTTCCAGAAAACTGACCAAAACGCGAACGATTGTTGCTCAAGAAATTGTTAGATGGGCACAACTTAAAACATTTATTAAATTTAAGGGAAATTACTTTAACTAACTTATCATCACACTAAAACAGACTCGTTTTCGAAGAGCATGCTTCCTTCTTCAGACACACACCTATCACAAGAGTCAGAATATCTAACATATAAAAACTTTCATTTTCATTCTATTCATTTTCGAAGTGCAAACTTAACAGATAAAAGCTTTCGTTCTCATTCTTGTGGTTGTGTGTCTACGGAGGCGGAAGCCGGTTCTTCAGGAACGCGTCAGTTTTAATGTGATCATATTTTCAGGTGATTGACTTTGCAAGTGTGCTTGAGTGAAATTATTGTCTTAATTTGTCCAGTGATTCATAACTGTAGAATTAGAAAACTTGTTGTCAGAACTCAGTTCGCGTGAAGTGTGCAAATTTCACAAAAATGCATACACGATTTGTTTATTTTATGCATTGCAGCTGTAAGTGAGAAGTCTATAATTTTTAGCTGTGTAGTAATAACAGTGAATTTGATGTGTAATGTGGGCGCTTTACGGGCGATTCAGCAAAAAACTGCATAAGGAATACCATAATTAGCAAAATATACGCTTTCTGGGTTGAATACACGAAGTGTATTTGCCTTAAAACGCAAAAATCGTGGAGAAGTACGAAATTAGCGTGAATTGCGAAGAAATGTCCTCAACAAGCTTGAACCCATGACATCCCGGCTGCAAACAGAAAGGTGAGTCTCTGAAATTAAAACCGGTCAGGTTGCGTTTCGGAGGAGTCTAGGATCACCGCGACTGATATCATGCTAATGGCGGCCTCCTCAGGTGCCGAAACCAGAGGTGATAATGAATTTTAACGCTTGCGTGTGGAACGAGGTTGACGTTCTAACTCATCCCAAAGGGGTGCCATTGAGGCTGGGACTCAGGGCAGGTAAGTCCATTTCAGGAATTTCATTATCCACAAACCGTTGCCTCACAGGTGCTGCTTTATGACAGGGTGCATTGTCACACTGATGCAGCCATCGTCTCTGGACTGTTCCTCTACTGTACACAGTGCAGAATGCTGTAAAATGTTTTCATAACCTTCCACAGATACCATTTAGTTAAGCGCATCAAGAAACCACACCCTAGCTATGAAAGAAACCTCCATACCGTACCACCACCACCACCACCTCCTCCTCCTCCTCCTCCTCCTCCTCCTCCGTACTTCACTGTCGGCACTACACATAATGGCAGGTAACGCTCTTCGGGTATTCGCCAAACCTAAACCCTTCCATCGCATTAGCAAATACCTCGTTTCCAGTGATCCACTGTCCAGTGGCATCGCTCTTTACGATATACCTCAAGCTACAGAAATGGGTGGCTTATGAGGAACTGATTGACCATTGTATCCAATTCTTTTTTTAATCCATACGCACAGTCATTATGCTAACTGGGCTGCTGATAAGTCTTATTTAACTCACGACTGACTCATTCTGCTGATTTCATGCGATTTTGTACAACCACCTTCCACAACCATAGAGCATCTTTTGTCCATGAAGCCATCTATCAAAGGTTCGTCAACAGGTTTCTAAAATGTGGCAACTGTTTTTGTTCTTGGGCGCCTGAAGTGGCATTTGTTGGATGTTTCTCACTCAGAAATTAGTTACAACAGCGCTAAATTGGGTTCCACGTTGCTACACTACCAGTTTGCTCGTATAGAATTTGTTCTTTCATTGTTTGTAATTTGATGTTTGGCTTATTAAATAGGGTTTGACGATACTTTTGACATTACCTCATTGACAGAAAATGTGATAAGTAATGAACTGCATCATAAGTGGCCATATTTCATCCCGATCATAATTCGATGATTCTTATTTTTCGAAAATCTGAAGTAATCTTGTACACGCGTTTCTCTCTTCCCTAGAAATGGCTATAGGTGAGTGCTAGCAAATGGGTGTAGCTGAGTGTCCTACTTGTGATATTAAATTCTCTGTGGCTTTCTATTTATAATATGCCCTGTATTTTACTGTCGTAATTGTTTTCTTCTTACTATCAAAGCACTGCTCATATGTGTTCTAAGAATCAGAACTTCATCAAAGGCTGTTAAATGGCAGAACTTTCTTAACTTTCGTGAAGTTACTGCAAGATGGATTCTCTTAAAAATGTCCTGTTCCGCTGAATTCACCCATATTTAATCTTCTTGGTTTGATAAAAATGGGAATCTAGGTGCGGTATTGGTCGAAACATCTTCTAAACGAGGCAGTCACGTTAGAAAGCACGGTTATTTTCTTATTAGATAGCATTAGATGTGCCTGCCGCTGTGGCCGAGCCGTTCTAGGCGCTTCAGTCCGGAACCGCGCTGCTGCTACGGTTGCAGGTTCGAATCCTGCCTCGGACATGGATGTGTGTGATGTCCTTAGGTTTAAGTAGTTCTAAGTCTCGGGGACTGGTGACCTCAGATGTTAAGTCCCATAGTGCTTAGAGCCATTTAGCATTCTATGTGACCTACTATAATTTTATATATTACTATATCGCATCTGTTACTCTCTTTCAGAACGGCTAGAGTCTACTTGTTTATTGACTCACTGTCGCAGTCTTTTTGTGTTTAGCATCCATTCTGTTTCGATGTGCATTGTTTGAAACACTGCTGAAGAAAATTCTGATTTGTCACTTTGACCAGTACTCTAATGTCTAATCACATCGTCCATTTAAATATAATCGGAGTATTAAATCACGCGATTCTTTTCTCGACGAGGCATTGGAGGAAATGCTCTCTACGGTGTTGTAACTGAAGTGTTTCTCTTCCCCCTTGCGCGCTATTTTCTAATTTTGCGGGCATTGCAGTTCATTTATCATAACGCATTCTTCCTGGCACCACTCGTACAGTCGATTTTGTAACGAAACTTCCATAGCATGTCACAAAACTAACTTTCTTCCTTATTGTTTCGATGAGATTTCACGCGAAGCAAACGTTTAACTGAAGAAATGCACGCTACGGAGGAAGTTACTGCCGTAAAGGCAGGACGTCAGATGTCAATTCCCGCGGCGGTTGACGGCTAGGAACCTATCGAGGGCAGTCAACTAGTGAAGTACTTCCCAACCTTTCTGAGATCTATGATACTGTGTGATATTAATATATGAAATTGTAGCTGCTGAACAATATACCTAGAACTGCGTAGTTTACATCAGAATGCATGTGCTATATTTAGTAGATCGGAGATAAACTTACTGTGTGCGCACACTGCCAGTGTGTTTCCTAACGCTCGTGTCAAAGTGCAAGTTCTACGTACTAAACTATGGTAATGGATTCTGTGGTAGGGCGCTAGCTGGCAGATGGTTAAATTCGGTAGACTAAAAAAACATAGCCATGCCTTCCTTCAGATCAGAGCCATAGTTATTTTAACATGTCCGATACAATGCTGTCTAATAATAAAGTAACCGTGTCTTCTAATGCGACTGTCTCGTTTTAAATATATTCAGACTAATATCGTATCTAGATCCCCAGTTTTATCAATTCAAGATGCATATTGAGTCCATCTTGCAGTAACTTCACGAAAGTTGAGAGGGAAGTTCTGCCGTGTAATAGCGGCTGACGAAGTTCTTATTCTTAGGGCACATATGAGCAATGCTAGGGTATTAAGAAGGAATGAATTACTACAGTAAAATAAGGACATATTATAACTATAAAACCAAAGAGAATTTAATGTCACAACTAGGGCGTGTCACTGAAACGGCTTGTTAACGCTCATCTATAGTCGTTTATAGGAAAGACAGAAACTCGTGTGCAAGATAACTTCAGTTTTTCGAAAAATTAAAAACCCAGAAAGGTGTGAATGTATTATGGTCAGTTCTTCCCCCAGCATCATCAACGTTATAATGACATTTGGTTTTTGCAGGTGTTTTATTAAACCATGAACTAATGAGTAAGAGAGAGAATTGCTATTGCTTATTTCTAACAAACTTTTTTATAGAATGATGAAGCAGTACTCAGTTCATCGTGAGTGCTACCTACAGTTTCTTCTCAGAAAGAAAAGCTATCCGCATAGAGCCTAGAGACTTATTGCAAAACATGCGTCCTTTGCACCATTCCTCTCCCTAGCAAACTTGCCTCACGCACACCCAGCACCTCCATTTAAAATCAACCAAATTAAAATGTGTGTACTACACTTAGGTCCGCAGTTTGTAAATCACAATCACGTGATTGCTCGACTCCTTATTTCTGAACTAACAGAAATTGACAAAGATATGTATGTGACCATCGATGATGATGATGATGATAATAATAATAATAATACTTTTTAGCCCCTACAGCAGTGTAGTAGCCGTAGCAAAGGTACTGTTGTGTTTTGCTGTCAGTTAGTTCGTTTATTGTTGCGAAATGAATAATGGACCAATTAATAGTCCGCTGCGGCAACGACATACAACCCGTTGAACGTATTTTCGTTCGCCTGGTTATTTAAGTATATGTGATGTGTATATCTCAATTTTGCTGTCGAAGATGCATAGAACAAAGTATATATGTGGTGGATGGACTAAATGACGGAGAAGGTGCCCATACATTTAGTTCACAAGCTGTTACTTCCAACACATTCTTTCACACGTTAATGCTACAATTTGGAAAAAAAGTAACTCTTCGTGACTTTTGTAATTAGTATTGCAGTCTTATGAAATAGTGAAAATAGTAATATTGTTTCAAGAATAATGTAATTTCGTGTGCCGAAATACACGTGAACCTTCTGTTTTTACCCCTGAGAAAATTATGTTTTATTCTTTATTGGGTGATTACCACTAGGTTAGTAACCCCTGTATTAGATTATTGAGGACACGATACACCCATTGGTATTCAGATTCCTGCAAGATCTTATTGTGCCTATGGTTTATAACGATTTAAGTGGAGAATTAAAACGTCATGTATGGATGTTGCTTGAGTGGAAAATTCAGAGTCACTGATGCTAAATCACCAAATTGTGACAACTGATGAAGATGAGTATGAAATTACGTTCATGAGGAAAAACACGACGAACTTAAGATTTAGTTTTAAACACAATGATACATCTTGGATACCACTAACGGCATTGTGAAAGTTCTTTCCACCCCTGACATTGACAACCATCAGATACACTACTGGCCATTAAAATTGCTACACCAAGAACAATGCAGATGATAAGCGGGTATTCATTGGCCAAATATAATGTACTAGAACTGACATGTGACTACATTTTCTCGCAATTTGGGTGCATAGATCCTGAGAAATCAGTACCCAGAACAACCACCTCAGGCCGTAATAACGGCCTTGATACGCCTGGGCATTGATTCAGAGCTTGGATGGCGTGTACAGGTACAGCTGCCCATGCAGTTTCAACACGATACCACTGTTCATCAAGAGTAGTGACTGGCGTGTTGTGACGATCCAGTAGCTCTTCCGCCATTGACCAGACGTTTTCAGTTGGTGAGAGATCTGGAGAATGTGCTGACCAGGGCAGCAGTCGAACATTTTCTGTATTCAGAGAGGCCCGTACAGGACCTGGAACATGCGGTCGTGCATTATCCTGCTGAAATGTAAGGTTTCACAGGGATCGAATGAAGGGTAGAGCCACGGTTCGTATCACATCTGAAATGTAACGTCCACTGTTCAAAGTGCCGTCAATGCGAACAAGAGGTGACAGAGACGTGTAACCAATGGCACCCCATACCATCACGCCGGGTGATACGCCAGTATGGTGATGACAAATACACTCTTCCAGTGTGCGTTCACCGCGATGTCACCAAACACGGATGCGACCATCATGATGCTGTAAACAGAACCTGGATTCATCCGAAAAAATGACGTTTTGCCATTCGTCGTTGAGTACACCATCGCAGGCGCTCCTGTCTGTGATGCAGCGTCAAGGGTAACCGCA
Organism: Schistocerca gregaria; assembly: GCF_023897955.1. Classification (NCBI taxonomy): domain Eukaryota; kingdom Metazoa; phylum Arthropoda; class Insecta; order Orthoptera; family Acrididae; genus Schistocerca; species Schistocerca gregaria. The sequence goes on from NC_064931.1 coordinate 638,208,443, forward strand.
ACCGTGGTCTCCGAGCTGATAGTCCATGCTGCTGCAAACGTCGTCGAACTGTTCATGCAGGTGGTTGTTGTCTTGCAAACGTCCCCATCTGTTGACACGGGGATCGAGACCTGGCTGCACGATCCGTTACAGCCATGCGGATAAGATGCCTGTCATCTCGTCTGTTAGTGATAAGAGGCCGTTGGCATCCAGCACGGCGTTCCATATTACCCTTCTGAACCCACCGATTCCATATTCCTTGAACAGTCATTGGATCTCGACCAACGCGAGCAGCAATGTCACGATACGATAAACCACAATCGCGATAGGCTACAATCCGACCTTTATCAAAGTCGGAAACGTGATGGTATGCATTTCTCCTCCTTACACGAGGCATCACAACAATGTTTCACCAGGCAACGCCGATCAGCTGCTGTGTGTGTATGAGAAAACGGTTGGAAACTTTCCTCATTTCAGCACGTTGTAGGTGTCGCCACCGACACCAATCTTGTGTAAATGCCCTGAAAAGTTAATCATTTGCATATCACAGCATCTTCTTCCTGTCGGTTGAATTTCGTGTCTGTAGCTCGTCATCTTCGTGGTTTAGCAATTTTAATGGCCAGTAGTGTATATTTCTTTCTTGGCTTGGATTTAATAACTGTTTTATAAATGTTAAAAATGTATCCCGTAACTTCATAATGTTTACTGTTTCTTTGTAAAATCATGTAAGGTATTAAATAACCCACTTGTTGGAAAAACTTTGTTTCGTTCAAATTGAGTGGAGGATAATCACACCTGTCCCATTCCGTCACATTGTCTGTCCCTTTCCGCCACATAAATATATATTTTTAATGTATTAATCATTCGCTCTGTTGCATTTATATGACTTACATACCCACGTAGCATCCCTAATGCACCAGTGAAAAAAAAGATGCCAGTACCAATAATTTATTTTCACAGGAATCCCATCTTACACTCAGGAGGATGAGATTACTTGTTTTTCTTAGTCCCGTCCCATCACGCATGTGATTGTTTATAAATTCTGTTGTATTAAGTGAGGCACTGCTTTGTTTTTCAATCTTTAATAAAGAAATAATACTCGTTGTACTATAGTACATTAGGCTTCAACATATATTAACACTTAGTCTCTTGATTGAAATCACACAAAAAAGTGTTGTGATTGTCCCATTCCGTCATATGGAATGGCCCTGCTGTTAAAAGACAGGCTTCTTGTAACACTAAGATTTGTAGCATCAGCTACGTTTATTCTTTTTAATATTTGGTAAAGTAACGGTTACGATGAAATAACATTACATCACATTCCATCTTGATACCCATACTCGTTCAAAAGCCAAATAGGGCGAATGTCTAATAATGAAGCATTTCCAGACGTACATGATTTGTGTTTAGTTCTATTGACTTAAGGAACAACGCGTAAATTCGTGAAGGCCAGTCCTGCAACACCCAGTCAATAAATACCATGACATAAATATAGATATGAAGCTGCATTGCTTCAAGTTAAGTGCCAATTTTTCGAGTTCCAAAACAGGTACTTTCAAAAATAACTTCACTTGTTTCTCTATGCTATAAAACTATATTGCCTGATTCCTTAATAGCGCGTGTTCTGGTAAGTTTCTTCTGTATAACCATTTCCGTCAACAAACTTTGCCCCTTAAAAAATGGCTCTGAGCACTATGAGACTTAACATGTGAGGTCATCAGTCCCCTAGAACTTAGAACTACTTAAACCTAACTAACCTAAGGACAGCATACACATCTATGCCCGAGGCAGGATTCGGACCTACGACCGTAGCTGTCGCGCGGTTCCAGACTGAAGCGCCTAGAACCGCTCGGTCAAACCTGCCGGCTCTTTGCCCCTTACCTTAGGACTTGTGGTTTAATAACTACATATCATAACGCTGACCTTTCTTCGGACAAGCTAATTAAATACACAACTTAGTTCTGAGTCCACTTTCTGGCAGCTTTCTTCGTCACTTTTTTGCCGACACATCGCTGACATACACTTCACCGTACATATCCATCGCGACTTTAGTGTCTACTGCCCCGACAATGCTTATAGACGTTTATAGAGCAGGTAGTTGTTGGATTTGCGTGGCGCAGTGGATAACGCGCTAGTCTCCCTTCATGTTTTCGTATTAACGTAGGGTCTCTATATAATATACTTTTTTGGTGTTTTTAAGGTCTTCGCTGTGTTGCATTTTTTAAGTGTAGAACTTTCGAAACAGGTAAATTGCTTGCGCTGTTGGTTTAGGAGGTAAAAAAGGCGATTTCTTTTCTCAGAAATTATGTTTTGGCCACATGTTATGGCTCAAAACACGTAGTTTCGTGGTTACTTTCATTTAATGTATGCTTGTGTACTTTGAAATACTGTATATATCCAGGACGCAGTATGGCCGCTCAGCACTCTCCTTGTATTCCCAGCTCTCCCGACAATGCCGGTATAGTTTTTCTTGTCCGAGAGCTACGGCGAGTAACTCTCAAGATATTGAGGTTGCCGTCGACCCAAGTCTATAATAGCAGTGAGCGACTATGCTGGATTCTCACACACACTCGGACACTGCCTGTGAGCTGACTCTAGGCGCTGTTTACATACACTTACTGCTCACAGAAGCTCTCTGAGTGAGAAAAACTCTTATGTGTTTACCTAGCTTTTGCTTTGAAATATGCAACACCTATGCAAGTGGGGACAATTGCGATTCATGTTCATAAAAAAATCAGCGAAAACGACCTATAGTTGGTCACGAGCAGTCCCAGTCAGCATTTTTGAGCATCTTCAAATGTTTCTATCGTTGTACGGCCGTTGGCATGGGTGCAGCACCATGTGTGAGCTTTAGGGCAAAAAGGGTTTAGCGGACTGAGGCAGCAGAGAAGTCTGGTTGCCCCTTTATCGTATTGGATTATGAGCTGTTCCGTACTAGTTTACTGAATGGACTTTACTCACTGTTCTTTGGAAGTTAACCTCAGGCGTCCACGGTGCGTGGAGCTGCGTATTTTCCATTATGGTTATTCACAGATGTGTCGTTAGCGCATTACGACAACACCATCGGTCTCAGGAACGTTGCACCCTGACTACAGCGGTGTGCTACTAGTGCTGATGCCCAGGTTGAAACACACCGTTGCAACATATCGTTTGGTACCTGCACGCACTCCTCCCTAACCACTGCTTCCAAAGAGTACGAATCTCACGGTTTCCTGGTGTACATTCTCTCTTTCAAATACCACAGAGAAAGTACGTAATGGGACCCAGTCTAAACTCCTCGGTGCCCTACAGAATGGCTCGTCTTTCATCGTGGATTCAGCAGACACCCTAACATCACAGTGCACCGGTGATAGTGCTTGGACAAAGTGTTGTTTCCATGGCCTCCAGTCGCTCTCCCTCATTATCCGTTGGTCCGAATCATATGATAAACAGGATTCCCTGTGGCACTGTCTCAGGAATGCCTTTGGACTTCGCTCAGGGGCCGCAGCAGCGTTAGCTTTGCCTCTTCATGTATAACTTTCTTTGGAGACCCAGCACCCATCTGTTGAGTAACCGAACAGATATATAACAATTTCGTCATTTTTTTCACATCCAACGTCGCGTGTCTCCCCGTCTCCACCATCCCAGTACAATTGTAGGCAACTGCCATACCTTAGTTCTAGCTGCAATCCGAGAACGGTCTGCAAAGTTTAGCTTATGCCCATCTTCATGTATTCGTGGTTAGGCCTGGAACAAGCAACAACTATGTAACAATTAGGTAACAGTTACGAAATTTCGCAGAATAGAGATAGCGTAACATTAAAACTATTAATATAACATAGACATTATTAATATTATATCGTTTCTGACAGAAGAGCAGTTGACATAATAGTGTATCATGCAGTAATTATCTGACCCACGATATACAGTAAATAGTCACAAATTGGAAGCTGTGAAGTTAAAAAGAAGAAAAATGGCGGACCATTGAGTGATACAACTTCGGATGCAACGTCTACTTTGCCTTTTCCCGTCACACCACCGAGTTCGCATTGGTATATGTGACGATTTAGTGTTAGTTGATGGCTGGATGCCCTTCCAGATGCTGTTTCATTAACATGATTTATCTGAAAACATTTTGGTTAGTTTGCATAGTTTTCTCTCTCTGTTAGTTTCTCTACCATTTGCCATATTAACCAATGAAATGTGATGTCTACCTAACAAATGTCTGTGGTTTCTTTCTCCTCACATCTCCACAATGTTATTTCCGAATAGTTCTCTTTAATTCGGATATTTCTGTCATATTCTTATTGCCGCTGTGGGTTTCAAAATCGCGCCTTCCTTTCAGTAGAATTCTTGTTTCACCCGAGATTTTCTTTTCTTCTGCTTTCTTAAAACCTGCAACACTTTTTGTTGTTTGTAGCACATTTGTAAAATAATTGCCCGCTTTCGGATATGCTGTTGTTTTCTATTTATTTTCTTAAAGTTGTGCTTAATTAAATCAGGTGTATCAACCTGTTATTAAATAAATATTGGTAACCTACATTTTAGGGTCCAGTAATTATTAAGGAGCTCCTCGACAGACCGTGAAGGCCCGAGGGATGACTACCGGCCGCCGTGCTATCCTCTGCCTTGCGGCCTCATGCGGATGAGGTGTGGAGGGACAGGTGGTCAGCACATCACTCTCCCTGTGGTTTTTCAGGCTTTCCAGACCGTGCAGCCGCTGCTATTCGGTCAAGTAGCACCGCAGTTGGCATGACGAGGCCCAGTGCACCCAGTACCAGTCATCCCACCGAGGAAAATCCTGGGCATTACCAGGAATCGAACCCGCGTCCTCCACATAGCAGCCCCGGTGCTGATCACTGAACTACGGAAGCGGACTTCAGTAATTATGCAGAAATGAAAAGGCTTGCCCAATATAGAATTGTGTGACGAGCCGTATCAAACCAGTCTTGAGACTGGTGACTACAAAAAACAGCAATGTATATTTCTAATTTCTTCTCGTATTATAGTTCTGAAGTGGTTTAGTACTGTCACGTCCTGAACAACTCCTTTATTATTTTATAAAATATATTATGTTTAATTTATAGTTCCGTTTGTTCCAGAGATGAATCAAAAACCCAGATAATTGTTAATGAAGATAGTAATTTTTGGAAACAACGCCTGATCAGTCACGTAGAGTCATTAGTGGTATGGAGAAGAGAAAGGCGTCTGGAGAAGATGTTGCAACAGACATGGTTATAGATGATTTGAAAAATTATTGAAATCATGTTTGTATAGGAAGACATTTTCCCAAAACTGAAGCAGTCCCATGGTTCTCGTTCACAAAGCAGGATGTAAACAAGACAAGAAAAGAAATAACTTATAGAGCTATCAATCTTCTCCCTGAAATATACAGGATATTTGCTAAAATTATCCCCAGAGGCATAGAGAAAGGGAAAAACGTATTTTAATCAAGAAAAAGAGGAAACTGGCTTCAGAATTAGGTATAATACGTTGGCCCAGTTGTTATTTTTGAGGGATATTATAGACCGAAACATTGAGTATGATTTTCATAGATATTGAGAAAGCTTTAGACGCCATTTCCATAAAATTGTTACGAACATCCCATGGGGAATAAGACACTGGATCAACCATGGTTGTTAGCGAATCAACGCAACAGGTTTCAGTAGTCTTTATATACTGAAAAATCCATACGTGAAAGACGAGTCAGGCAAGAAGATTCCAGATCACCATAACCATTCCCACCAGCCCTAGAAGTTGCCGTCAGATCCTTAAAATGGGAAGAAGAAGGAAGAAGACGGAAAAAAGTAAACGTTAACGGAACTTTCCTGAACCACCTTCGTTTTTCGGATAACATTGCACTGTTTTCCTCTTGTGCTGATACACTTACATAATCAATGGAAGAACATAATAGAGCACATTTGAAAATAGGACCGATAATCAATTATAACAAGACATAAACTGTCACTTGTCAGTGTAGTAGCCACTGTTCCCAGTCAACCCATCACATGCTTGTAAGTAACAGATTGCATGAGACGCAGGAGCAGTTCTGTAAATAACGTTTGTTTCATCCAAGACTTAACTTGGAAACAGTTGTAGAGTATATCTTCCCACATTGGGAAAAGTATGACAACTATGTGAAGAAATCGTTATGCGTTAGTCCCATAAGCGTTTGGCGTGAGAGCGGTATTCCGCTATTAGTTCACGATGTGGGGAAGTACACGTATTATGAAATGCCAGTTTTCCGCCTCGTGAATGGTACCATAGGAGGTCACGCAACAGCAGTACAGCGTCGTTATGAATTAGTACGAGGGGACTTCACAAGTAAGTTACACACGCCGTCCCATTATAAGATCATTCCGCAGCAAGACTGGCATATTGCCAGAAGACAGATGCCTGGTATTCTTCAGACACAGTTCTGTAGCGGTACAGATAACAAATCACTTAAAGACCTAAGTAGAAACAAGGCCCAAGGAGTAGACGACATTCCGTTAGAACTACTGATAGCCTTGGGAGAACCAACGAAGACCACTCTCTTCCATCTGGTGGGCGAGATGTAGGACACAGGCGAAATACCCTCAGAGTCTAAGAAGAACATAATAATTCCCATCCCAAAAAAGCAGGTATTGACATGTGTGAAAATTACCGAACTATCAGTTTAATAAGTCACAGTTGCAAAATACTAACACGAATTATTTACAGACGAATGGAAAAACTGGTAGGAGGCGACCTCGGAAAAGACCAGTTTGGATTCAGTGAAAATGTAGCAATACGCGAGGCAATACTGACCCTACGACTTAGAAGAGAGGTTAAGGAAAGGCAAACCTACGTTTACGTTTATAGCATTTTTAGTAGACTTAGAGAAAGCTTTTGACAATATTGACTGGAATACTCTCAAATTCTGAAGGTGACCGAGGTAAAATACAGGGAACGAAAGGCTATTTATAATTTGTACAGGAACCAGATGGCAGTTATGAGACTCGAGGTGCATGAAAGGGAAGAAATGGTTGGGAAGGGAGTGAGACATCTGTAGCCTACCCCCGGTGTTATTAAATCTGTACATTGAACAGGCAGTAAAGGAAACCAAACAAAAATTTGGACTAGGAATTAAAATCCATGGAGAAGAAATAAAAACCTCGAGGTTTGCCGATGACATTGTAATTCTGTCGGAGACAGCTAAGGACTTGGAAGAACAGTTGAATGGAATGGTCAGTGTCATGAAAGTAGGCTATAATATGGACATCAACAAAAGCAAAACAGGATAATGGAATGTAGTCGAATTAAATCAGGCTGTGCTGTGAGGGCATTAGATAAGGAAATGAGACACTTAAAGTAGTAGATGAGTTTTGCTATTTGGGCTGAAAAATAACGGATGATGGTCGAAGTAGAGGGGATATAAAATGTAGACTGGCGATGGCAAGGGAAGCGTTTCTGAAGAAGAAAAATTTGTGAACATCGAGTATAGATTTAAGTGTCAGGAAGTTGTAACGTCAGACTGATTAGTGAGTAGTTAAAAATGTTTTAAAATACGTGTGAATATCTTGCCTCCGGTGTCCCTCGACGACTGCATACATGAGCTAAAATATGCTTGTTCAATAAATACAGGATATCATAATGGATTTCACTACAATGATATAGGCCACAACTGAAGTAAAGTAATTACGTAGATTTATTCACTTCAAAACCTGCATCTTATGAGTTCATGGTCAATCTTCGGTGTAATAATGCTCGTTGTTACTACTACAGCTAGCCGATGGTATCACATACTACACTGGCGATATTAAATAGCCGAGATGCAGTAATTTGATAGAAATGCATGTGTGAGGTCCATTGCATTCTTCAACACTAATACTCAACAGAGTACAAATATAAAGTCACATATCATTCTGCCTTTTGCGATATTAAATCAAACTGTTTAACACTCCGAAATAATCCGTCACTGCACTGTTCTAATATGCTGTTTTAGACAGTGTCCAACACACGAGTTGCTCTATTGTAAATCCAAACCTGAATCATGCACCAAGAATTTATCTCAACTGTACGCACAGATCTGTTCTCTACTGGGTCCAACACTCATCTACCCTAACAATAGTCGAGGCAGAGTATTTATACTTTTCCTACAATGTACTACTGGTTATAATAATGCAAAACATAATTTATAATATGATATAGTTTAACAACATTATCAAACAAACTATAATATTCCCTACTTTGCTACAACGAGTTTAAGACATTTTCTAAACACACAGAAATCACATTAATATTGAAATTGCAGAAATAAGCATTCTAACAATGCTAAATGATCAATTATCTATGTTTTGTTAATTAGGCTAGAGATTTAATTCCTACCATTTACAGGTGATAAGAACGAAATATATTATTCTTTTACCCAAACATTTTCCATATATTAATTTCCTGATCTGATTTTGATTGTTCATGGTACAAAGGGTTTTGTAACTACTATTGTTTGGTATTGCTATTATTCTTCTAAAAGCCTTTTTCCTATTATCGAAAAGTAATTGAATTTAATTATAGCTGGAGATATAGGAGCACTTACCTAGTAATACATAATGCAGGGGTGATAAGCATAAGCCTGGAATGAAACTTGAAACTTCCTGGCAGATTAAAACTGTGTGCCCGACCAAGACTCGAACTCGGGACCTTTGCCTTTCGCGGGCAAGTGCTCTACCATCTGAGCTACCGAAGCACGACTCACGCCCGGTACTCACAGCTTTACTTCTGCCAGTATCTCGTCTCCTACCTTCCAAACTTTACAGAAGTTCTTCTGCGAACCTTGCAGAACTAGCACTCCTCAAAGAAAGGATATAGCGGAGACATGGCTTAGCCACAGCCTGGGGGATGTTTCCAGAATGAGATTTTCACTCTGCAGCGGAGTGTGCGTTGATATGAAACTTCCTGGCAGATTAAAACTGTGTGCCCGACCAAGACTCGAACTCGGGACCTTTGCCTTTCGCGGGCAAGTGCTCTACCATCTGAGCTATCGAAGGACGACTTGTGGCACAGCTTGACTAGAAGATGGGATCGGTTGGTAGGACACATTCTGAGACATCAAGGGATCATCAATGTACTACTGGTGGGAAGCGTGGAGGGTAAAAACCGTAGAGTGAGACCAAGAGATGAATACACTAAGCAAATTAAGAATAATATAGGTCGCAATAGTTACTTGGAAGTGAAGAGGCTTTCACAGGATGGATTATCTTGGAGAGCTGCATCAAACCAGTCTTTGGACTGAATACGACAACTTCAACAAAAAAAGTCAACAGTTGCATCAAAGCGTGGAAGTGAAAGAGCGCATTAACAGGAAACTTACTCCAAAACTGAAGTACGCAGGACAGTACGATATTTATATGCATAACTTTCAAATTTCATGGAGATACACAATGAAATTCTGGCACCATAGGGAGCAAACGCAGTGTCGCATCCACCCATAATGTATTAGTGCCAACAGTTTGACCAAGGTCGCACTGACGTGGGTGATACTAATTGGAAGAAAGTCATCGACACCGATCACAGACGACAATATCCAGGCAGTCAAGGAACTGATTGACAGTAATCGCAGATTTTCCGACACAGAGATATTTTTTGTTGGCTTGCGAGAAGTGCCCATACAGCCATCTCAACAGTGAAATGTGTAATGATACAAACGTAAGGACAACACAACACCCAGCCCCAAGCGGAGAAAAATCTCCGACCAGGCCGGGAATTAAACCCGGACCCCTTCGTTTAGCACTGCTACCGTGGCGGTCAATGAGAACGTTCATTCAGCCGTTCTCGAATTGCTCCGCGACCAGAAGCGAATGTGTTATCGAGGAGCTGAACTATAGGTAGAGCGTTCCGATCGTTGTTTATAGATACCTGGTACCGATATTGAAAAATAGTATCGTGTTTGTTTTACTTTGAAGTGTAGTCCAGTGTTCAGTAAAAGTTACTTAACCTGTCATAGTAATGTCTAACTGACTTTTTGAAGTCCCCTTCAACGTATCCAGTTCATCGCTGTTCACGACTGTAGACAAATGATAGAAGGAGACCGAAACATTTGTAGCGAACAAGTATGAAACTGCTGTTCAAAGCGTAAGAACGGGAAGGTTTTAGGTAAAAGTACTGGAAGGCAGCGTAAGTGAAGATATGGGCTGCAAATGGGAAAATTCATTGAGATAAGCGACATTGATGAAGAGCAGAGTATTACTACACAGATCCTATGAACGAGTGTCTCGAAAATGACGAAACTGATCGAATGTTCACGCGCTACGTCGTGAGCATCTACAGAAAGATGTAGGAGGACAGTGAAGCTTCTACTAGGTGCTAAATGATTGGACGTCCACGACTCTTAACAGAACGCGGGGTTCGGAGACTTGTCTGCGTTGTAAAGTAGGACAGATGAGGATTTGTGGCATCTCTGCCGAAAGAGCTTAATGCTGTACACGCAGAAGTGTTTCGGAGCACACACATCATCGTTAATTTTTGAACATGGAGCTCCGCAGCAGACAACCCCTACGTGTTCACTTATTGGCCCAACGATATCGTCAGTTACGAGCCCGCATCTCGTGGTCGTGCGGTAGCGTTCTCGCTTCCCGCGCCCAGGTTCCCGGGTTCGATTCCCGGCGGGGTCAGGGATTTTCTCTGCCTCGTGATGGCTGGGTGTTGTGTGTTGTCCTTAGGTTGGTTAGCTTTAAGTAGTTCTAAGTTCTAGGGGACTGATGTCCATAGATGTTAAGTCCCATAGTGCTCAGAGCCAGCCCGTCAGTTACGACTGCAGTGGGCATAAGACCTCCAGGATTCGACCATAAATAAATGTAAACGTGTCAGCTGTTGGGTTGAATAACATTTTTGCTGCATTAGGGCGATGGTCGTCTCCGCAAACGCCGTCATCGAGGTGAACGGCGGCTCGAAACGTGCAGAGCGCCACGGGCGCAGTCTGGTGGGAGCAGTATTATGTTATGGGAGGTATTCTCCTGCGCTTGCACGGGACCTGTACTAGTAATCATTCACTATGACAGCTCGAACCACTTGCATCCCTTCATGCTTGATTCCTTCCCATGTAATCTTTTCAGCGTGTTAGCCGAGCGGCCTTGCACGCCTTGCCACGGTTCGCGCGGCTCGCCCGTCGGAGGTTCGAGTCCTCCCTCGTGCGTGTGTGTGTGTGTGTGTGTGTGTGTGTGTGTGTGTGTGTGGGCGCGCGCCCAATGACTCAGCAGTTTGATCGCATAGGAACGTGCCACCATTATAATTGGCCAGAGCCGTGTTACGGTGGTTTAAGGAGCATTATAGTGAACTGACGTTGACGTTCCGGCGACCAAATTCGCCCGATGCAAATACTGTGGAACCCATTTGGGATCACTATCAGGCGCCATCACCGCGTACGCAGTCAGTGGCCCGTTAGTTACTCGAATTACATGTCCTGTGCGTAGATATCTAATGCCACATTCCTCCATAAACATACCTAAAACTGTCGGATCCCTGATACTGCAAAATCAGTGATGTATTTTGTTCCAAAGACAGATAGGTGGTTATAATGTTTTGGCTCCGTCGGTGTATGTGCTGCCATCACGACGGAGCCCGGGCACACTTCAGTTCGGTAGCTCATTACTTTACTGCCCTGCTGTAAAAGAGAATTCAAAGAAACAGGTAGATGAAACGTAATGGCAATTTGTGTGTCCTTAAAGGTGTACTCACAAGCTCAATATTTATTGCACAATAATATTGTGTCAGTGTATATTGCACGGAAGTTCGAGGCCAAGTACGGCACTGTATTATTGCGGAATATTTTTGCCGGAACGCGTCAATTAGAACTCAGTCTTCATAGCAAACATGTCGGCGCTCGACGATGTGGAACATCACATATTGCACCTACAAAAAGAGGTATGACACAAAATCGAGAAACGGAAAGGAATGTAAACGAAGAACAATGGACTACGATTACTCACAGAAGAGGAAAGAGAAGACCAGCTAAGCAATATGAGACACTGACTTGTGGTAGACCAAAAGAAGCAAATCGATAAGAAGCAGATAAGAGGTCCTGGCTCTACGAAGGACTGCTGAAACCTGAGACAATACCAGACTAAATAACACAATTTCCCAATAAGGAGGAACTCAATAAAACATGATACGCGAAGAACTGGCAGACAATTATAATACGAAGTCCTTTTAGAGTAAACATCAGTTTTCACAATTTAGAATTGACGAATAAAGCTGAATTTTGGCCACTGGATCACTGTCAGACGCTTTCGCTTTTCCCGTTTATTACTTTTTTCTGTTCTCTCGAGAAAATGGAGCATTGTCCTTTCAGTAAAACTCGGGAACACCTCTGAATAACATGGGAAGAGGTGGAAGCAGTAGGAACCTTAAAGATCTTCCTATGGAATATAAAAGGTCTTAACAGCGTAGTGAACATGGCTCCAAGAGACTTTCTACAGGGGTACGACATAGCAAACCAACAGAAACTTTTTTTTAATCGAGAACAGGCAAGACCCGCAGTTTTACTGCGCTCGTCTTCAAGCAAAACTTCCGTAGCTCGTGGTCTAGTGGCTAGCGTTGCTGCCTCTGGATTACGGGACCCCGGGTTCGATTCCCTGCCGGATTGGGGATTTTCTCTGCCTGGGGACTGGGTATTTGTGTTGTCTTCATCATCATCATTTGTGACTGTGGCTAGAGTGGATTGTGAAATTTTGGGGCTTTGTACGGGCGCTGACACCGCGCATTTGAGCTCCCCACGAACCAATCATTATCATCATCATCAGCTAACTCTAAATATAGATAAATGTAAATTAATGCAGATGAATAGGAAAAAGAATCCCGTAATGTTTGAATTCTCCATTAGTAGTGTAGCGCTTGACACAGTCACATCGATTAAATATTTGGGCGTAACATTGCAGAGCGATATGAAGTGGGACAAGCATGTAATGGCAGTTGTGGGGAAGGCGGATAGTCGTCTTCGGTTCATTTGTAGAATTTTGGGAAGATGTGGTTCATCTGTAAAGGAGACCGCTCATAAAACACTAATACGACCTATTCTTGAGTACTGCTCGTGCGTTTGGGATCCATATCAGGTCGGATTGAGGGAGGGCATAGAAGCAATGCAGAGGCGGGCTGCTAGATTTGTTACTGGTAGGTTTGATCATCATGCGAGTGTTACGGAAATGCTTCAAGAAATCGGGTGGGAGTCTCTAGAGGAAAGGAGGCGTTCTTTTCACGAACCGCTACTGAGGAAGTTTAGAGAACCAGCATTTGAGGCTGACTGCAGTACAATTTTACTGCCGCCAACTTATATTTCGCGGAAAGACCACAAAGATAAGATAAGAGAGATTAGGACTCGTACAGAGGCATATAGGCAGTCATTTTTCCCTCGTTCTGTTTGGGGTGGAACAGGGAGAGAAGATGCTAGTTGTGGTACGAGGTACACTCCGCCACGTACCGTATGGTGGATTGCGGAGTATGTATGTAGATGTAGAACTTCGTCATTCAACCAAAACAAGGCGGAAGAGGAAGACCTATTTGAGCAATAACTGTCCTCATAAAACCAGAATTAACACCAATAACCACAGCTATGAAACAGGAACATACACTCCTGACAGAAACGAAACACATTACAATAATATCCGCACACTTCGTACCGAACAAAACAGCTACTGATATAATAGATGAAATAGGCCGGCCGACCAGTCAGAGTAAACATGATAAACCATTGATAATTGCGGGGGACTTAAACTGCAGAATTGATGTACAAAACTAAAAAGCAAAAGTAATAGTGGAAAAGTTGCGGGAAGAAGGCTCTATCCTATTAAACAATGCCAATATACCTATATACATTTATCGCAACGGCAAAAGCACAATAGACTCCGCATTCATAAGGGGACCAACCAGGGACAATATAACACCACCCTAGACTGCAAACCATACGCCACGTCGTAAACATATGGAAATAAGTATCCATGGAGAATGGGGAAAGGCAAAAGAAAAGGAGGAACAAGCACTTTCGAGAATAATAGGCATCGGGATGGCGGAAGCAAAATCAGACGAGATAAAAATATTGAAGTGCTGTTAGACAACATGGGCTAAAGGAAACAACAGAAGCAGTAGGAGAACTAACAAGAATAGGTCCTCGGTGGTGGAATCTACTTTTTGCAACCATCTATATGATTGTGTAGGTTAGGATCCCAGGTATCACAAATGGTTCAAATGGCTCTGAGCACTATGGGACTCAACATCTGAGGTTATCAGTCCCCTAGAACTTAGAACTACTTAAACCTAAGTAACTTAAGGACACCACACATATCCATGCCCGAGACAGGATTCGAACCTGCGACCGTAGCGGTCGCGCGGTTCCAGACTGAAGCGCCTACAACCACTCGGCCACACCGGCTGGCTCAGGTATCACATCCAGAAGCCATTCACCCTGATGGACCCTCGTGTTCGAGTAAACGCCGGAAAAAAAGAGATTTAGCCTGCTACGCTAGAGCATTAAATTAACATTACTCTTTCGACCGCCGTCGTAGCGTGGTGGATAGCATACCACATTGGTAAGCCGAAGTTTTTAGGGTGCGACTCCTGCCATTTCTGTTAATTTTTTAAAATCTTGTCGAAATGGCTTCAATCGTAATTTTTCTCCAGTTTTTCGCTGCAAATGTAATGTTTTTAATTTTCTAATACTTTGTTACTTCGTTTTAACTATCTATTAACTTTTCTATTACTTATATTGTATTCCTGTCATTTTTTTCTATTTTGAATCATTGTTCATGTGGTTTTAATTTATTTTAATTGTATAGTGTAATATTTACTCATTTAAAAATTCAGATCAAGCGACTAAAAAAAGAAATTGTTATATGTAGTCATATTGGTTGTGCGACAGTCACAAAAATTTATTTTTCGTTGCAAGCCGTACAGTTTTTTGGGCGGTAATCTTCATATAAACATTGAAACTGCCTTTCTACATTCACATAGTCTCATCATCAAATTCAGTGGAAAGCAAGCACTTCATTGACGTTACGAAATATTGTCTTTTCATTAATTCGATCCGTACCTCGCATACCGTATCATGTTTCGAAAGGCCGGGTGCACACAGGATCCAATGAACAGTTGATTGTATTTTGATTACGTCTAAAGGTATAGCAATTTCGCGTTTATCATGAAGTAATTCAGGTGCCCTCTCAAGTTTTTTAATAATATTTTCCTTGTATTTTGATTACGTCTAAAGGTATTGCAATTTTGCGTTTATCATGAAGTAATTCGCGCTCTGAAGCTTTTTCATAATATCTTTCACCTGACGATAAAAATGTACGTCGCATGGCTGACACAGAGGGGTACATTTTGGAGTAATAGTTTTCACAGAGCATGTAGCTTTTCCAGCACTGTTCACAAACATTTTGTCTCATAATTTGTTATCCATTTGACCACTCCATGAATCTGCAAGTAACAAAACATCAATTTCTTTGACGTACGGTTTCATTACAGATTGCAGATATTGTCTGTACAGACCTTTCGTTAATTTTCTTGATTTCGAGCTGGTGACGACCACAGTTCCGTATTCTAACTCCGAACGTTCAATTTGTTTAGCAACCCTAGGTCCGAATTTATTTCAGACTTTCTGTATACATAAGAACACGCGTGGTAACAGTTCGCTGGCGAATGTCAAAGAATATTGCGCCATACAGAATGTGAACCTTCCGCCAAATTTCTCTTTTGCACCAAAATTGTTTCTGACCCTCCAAACTCAAGTGATCGATGATACGTTGATTCGTAATTGCAACCCATTTCATCGGTATTAATAAAAAGGTTTGGATTGTAATCGCCAATTATCAGCACTATTTGTTTTCTGAATCGTTCCGCTGCTTCTGCAGTTTCTTCGCGTTCTCGTTGCATTAAGAATTTAGCTACTTTTCTCTGACGTATTCCGTCTTTTATTTTAAAATTCTTTACGCACTTCCCACTTCAGAGAATCAGAAGTTCTCCGATAACTACGGAACGGCGATAACCATAGCCCATTGTTGCAGCGTACGCGTTGTCACTTGTTCGCGGCACATCCGAACATCCTTAAATTTTTCTAGTGTTTTGGTATCAGTTAGACACAGCTTATCGAATCTATTTCCTCCTTCTTTGACATGTTCTTTCCATTTCCTCAAGAATTCTTTTCTGCAACCATTTTCTGGGATACTTTTCACTGAGTAATTGGGATGGGCTTCAACGAAGGCAACTGCTTTTCCTTTGTATTTTAAAAGAATATATGTCGATGGGGGTGCTTGAAATCCATGTCTGCAAAGAACAATATTTTATGTTAATAACAGATGATAAAATCCTAAAATTAAAAGGAAATAGTATGGAAAATCTTACCTCATCATACAAAATTCTCATCATCAATCTCGCTGTTTAAAATGAGTTCCCTTCCTGAACAGTAACACTCTCCATCACGATCCGAATCGTTTCCGCTGCTCATCGTTCGCCCATCGCTATTGCGTTTGCATTTATTTAAATCAGGAGGATTTTCGGAAAGGCGAGATATAAATTTAATTCAATGGTCAAAATGAGTGCCAAAGGATTGGAAATTTCAGAAACATGAAGTTTGAACCAACTAATGAAGAAAACTAATGATGGATATCATTTTGATAAAAAATCAAAAAAACCTCAAAGGAATGTGAGACGATTCGAGCCCGCCATCTTCGATTTACTAATCTGGTATGCTATCCAATACAATACAGATAGGTATTAATTTAATGCTGTAGAGTAGCAGGCAGCTTTTTACTCGTAAACGAAATCTCATCAGGGTTCTTAGCCTACATATACACTCCTGGAAATGGAAAAAAGAACAAATTGACACTGGTGTGTCAGACCCACCATACTTGCTCCGGACACTGCGAGAGGGCTGTACAAGCAATGATCACACGCACGGCACAGCGGACACACCAGGAACCGCGGTGTTGGCCTTCGAATGGCGCTAGCTGCGCAGCATTTGTGCACCGCCGCCGTCAGTGTCAGCCAGTTTGCCGTGGCATACGGAGCTCCATCGCAGTCTTTAACACTGGTAGCATGCCGCGACCGCGTGGACGTGAACCGTATGTGCAGTTGACGGACCTCGAGCGAGGGCGTATAGTGGGCATGCGGGAGGCCGGGTGGACGTACCGCCGAATTGCTCAACACGTGGGGCGTGAGGTCTCCACAGTACATCGATGTTGTCGCCAGTGGTCGGAGGAAGGTGCACGTGCCCGTCGACCTGGGACCGGACCGCAGCTACGCACGGATGCACACCAAGACCGTAGGATCCTACGCAGTGCCGTAGGGGACCGCACCGCCACTTCCCAGCAAATTAGGGACACTGTTGCCCATGGGGTATCGGCGAGGACCATTCGCAACCGTCTCCATGAAGCTGGGCTACGGTCCCGCACACCGTTAGGCCGTCTTCCGCTCACGCCCCAACATCGTGCAGCCCGCATCCAGTGGTGTCGCGACAGGCGTGAATGGAGGGACGAATGGAGACGTGTCGTCTTCAGCGATGAGAGTCGCTTCTGCCTTGGTGCCAATGATGGTCGTATGCGTGTTTGGCGCCGTGCAGGTGAGCGCCACAGTCAGGACTGCATACGACCGAGGCACACAGGGCCAACACCCGGCAACATGGTGTGGGGATCGATCTCCTACACTGGCCGTACACCACTGGTGATCGTCGAGGTGACACTGAATAGTGCACGGTACATCCAAACCGTCATCGAACCCATCGTTCTACCATTCCTAGACCGGCAAGGGAACTTGCTGTTCCAACAGGACAATGCACGTCGGCATGTATCCCGTGCCACCCAACGTGCTCTAGAAGGTGTAAGTCAACTACCCTGGCCAGCAAGATCTCCGGATCTGTCCCCCATTGAGCATGTTTGGGACTGGATGAAGCGTCGTCTCACGCGGTCTGCACGTCCAGCACGAACGCTGGTCCAACTGAGGCGCCAGGTGGAAATGGCATGGCAAGCCGTTCCACAGGACTACATCCAGCATCTCTACGATCGTCTCCATGGGAGAATAGCAGCCTGCATTGCTGCGAAAGGTGGATATACACTGTACTAGTGCCGACATTGTGCATGCTCTGTTGCCTGTGTCTACGTGCCTGTGGTTCTGTCAGTGTGATCATGTGATGTATCTGACCCCAGGAATGTGTCAATAAAGTTTCCCCCTCCTGGGACAATGAATTCACGGTGTTCTTATTTCAATTTCCAGGAGTGTAGTTGGTTGCAAAAAGTCGATCCCAGCACGGGGGACATCTCCTTTTAAGACAAGCCGCCAATTTTAAGAACAAAATGAGAGCGAAAAAATGATTCGAAACGGTGTATTACAGGCGAAGAGAAGACGTCCACACCATCTAAAAAGGCGCGCAAAGAAACCTACACGTTTTAGGGCTTACGCCGATAAACGATATAAGATAATTCTAAAAGAGGAGACTATCATGGAAAGGGAAGGAAAGAAACTAGTGGAGGAATCTACAAGAGATCCATACGTTGCACTACGGTCCAGAAAAGAAGCCGAAACACCGTACATCAGTATGAAAGAACGGGTGACCCACTGTACAAGGAAGGAATAAAAGGCAGACCAAAGGGCAGACAGGGGACATTGCCGCAGACGACTTTGGAATGGGCCCCGTTGGCTATAGAAGAGGTCGAAGATGCCATCAAAAAAAGAAGCTGCAGTCCATGGTTTCCACCACCATATTTGCGAGAACGTATTATATCGTGAACCAAACGTTACGTGTGAGTGTAAACTGTGTTCTCGAATATGCGAACTTTACCACATAGAACTCAGTATCAGTCACTCAATAAGTTACTATACAAACCACAATATGTACAATTTCTAGTTTCGTGTATTATTATGATAACGGACTTTAAACTTGTATGACTATTTGGCTGGAATAAATGTATTATTATTATTATTATTATTATTATTATTATTATTATTATTATGGATTTGCTAGTCTTGCAAAGCTCGGGAATAAATTATGCAGAACGGGCGAAATAAGTCTGTAAAGCTTCCACTAAACTTTTCAGTGGATCAGGTGCTAATTCTCTGCAGCCTAGATTCGTAAACCACAACTACTACTTACAAATTAAGCAAGTAAACGGTGCAATTTATTACGCACAAGTGCTGTATTCTGTGTATTTCTCTACTGTAAGAACTGTTGCAAACGAAGTAAGACTATTATTTACTGAATACTGATTGAAAATTAACATGGTCTTATGTCTCTTGTGTGACATAGGGCTGACATCATCTTATTTGCCAAGTCTAAGTCTTAAAACAGCTACAACAAAAATTAACATTTCTGCTTACTGTCATGACACCATGACCTTCAGTTTCCTCTCTTATTGTGGGCATCGAGGTATCTGACGATTCCTAAACAGTTAGGAGTTTCGTTTCTCAAAGTAACACATGTTGCTTTAATATAGCTTACATCCCTTTAGCCCACTTCCTGATGTTTTGTTGTGTTTACTGTTTTCAGTTCTTTGCAGAAACTGGTTCGGAGCGAAGTGAATTTCATTCGGCATTCGGTCTCGGCAGGAGTTCCCGTTCATTGGCAATACTACCCTTACACGGTGCAATAAATTGCCCAATATATTTGACGAGCGTCAATGCTTTAAGAGCTCTGCAATGTCTTCATATGTTGCGCAATTCGTCAACACCGATCTCATACAGTCATTGTTATTGGCCAGTACTCAGTATTGTGCAATAAATATTGGACGTGTGGGTTCCTTAAGAAAGGCTCGGTGCTATACTTAAAACGATCTGTTCTATCAAAACCTGGCGAAAGCAGTATTAGAAAATCCAAGGAAGTTGTGTTAGCATGTAAATTCAGTGAGCAGATCCAAGCACAGTCTCCCATGGACTAGTGTTTTATTAAAACTGAAGACAGCAGACAGTAAAGCAAAGTATTAAATCTCGCATTTGAAAATGTATTCAGACTTGTGAAAACTGTGCTATCGATGTGCAGTCACCACAGATACTTTACAGGTAAGTGATGATTAAATTAGCTTTCTATGCATTGAAAAGCGACTGCTCGAAAGGAACACGGCACTTAGTCCTGACGAGATTCTTATTACATTTTACATAGAATACGTTGCTTAATCAGCTTCTTTTCTAACTAATAATTACTGAGAATCTTGATGCGTGGCTGGAACATTATACTCTGTGGCTGGCCATGAATCTTTCGAGCGACTGTACCCATAGGCTGCCCTGATTTCACCGTTAAATTACTCTTGCGGACATGTCATTCAGGGAACTGCTGTTCGGATAAAAAACTTCTACTGAATCCTGATGTAACATACGTGCTGTAGTTTTTCATCTTGTTGTCCCTTGAAGAAGTAGGTTCTTGTAATTTTGTTTTAAAATAATAAAGAGATTCCATTTAAGGGTTATTTATTGAAGGCAGTTAACTGTACTGAACGCCTGAAGAACTTCAAAACTGTACGTATGTCTTCTTATTGTAACTATACTGTTCATAAGCCAAGTACTTCATTTTTGGACACATACCTAATCATATATGACATAGTAACAATTAGATCTACGTGTTCACCCTGCTCTAAATACAATATGTTCCTGAAACAGAATTATCACAACTGATAAGCGATGTTATTTCTACCAGATCGTAACATCAGCCACACTTGCTGAATTTCAGTACATTTTCATAATCCTTCGTTGTGCCTTCTACTCGTTTCAAATTGGCATAAACAGCAGCTATGGTTTCACAAAAATGTCAGTTTCTTTCAACTGAAAATAGTAATTTAATTAAATATATATAAGATTTATTCTTTGATTCTCATTAATGACCACTGCTTAGTAAATTTATTATTTGTTATCAACTCACTTCGCTTTTGCGCATGAACAGCAAGCTACTCTAGTCACACAGTTACTCATGCCAACAGCTTACTCACGAGTTGGTCCTCATCCAACTGCTCTGGGTTACAAGACCATCTGCCGCAGCAGCATACGCAGATTGTGTCCGCCTGCGTGTGGAAACGGCCAGTCGCTTCTTATCAACAGCCTTGCTTACATACCGTAATGAGAAGCCTCAATAATGCATATCACACACAATCTATGCTTAGGCGGGCACACAACGATAACAGCATTGGTCCCTATTACTCGTTCTTTTATTCTCCCTCTTGCGGGAATCCAAGTAATGCTGCGAGCGTTAGGTGATGAATTTAGCGGACTACTAGTTAAGGATGTAGACAGTGTGATATGGAAGTTCGGGTCGGTCCAGGGAGAGTGCGCAGACATCCGAAGTGGTTAAGCCGACCGCTCGCGATAAGCGGAAAATCCGGTCTCCGAATACTGGTCCGGCACAAATTTTCACATGTCACTGTTGGGTAGTAGATCTATATCTAATACAGCGGATGTCAAGGAATTCGCAATAAGCGAATTAATCTCAAAGAATGGAATTTTATTTGCAACATAATTATCAAAATACATGACACGCCGCTTGTGACGGGAACCATCTCAAGGTCACTAGTGTTTACAAAGTGTGTCGAAGGCTGGATGCGAATGTCGCTAACATCCTTCAGTTGCGGCACCCGACTGATTATTTTAAGATCTTACAGTAAGAAGTTTATAGAGGAAAAGAAGCTTCTCTTCAAGAATCAACATGAGTTGACTCTTATAACTTCTAGAATATCCAGCTGGACTCCCTGAGGTGCCGCGACGGTTGTCTTGAGGCTCTGTCTTGATACTGTCGAACTACCTGTTGATACACTTCTTCAGGGAAGTGGAGATCAGTGCTTCCGCTTATGTCCGCGTTTGGCGGATGAATATTCACTTTGGAATTATTTGCGCGCTGTGAAGGCGGAAGCATAACATAGTCCTTGGTGTGTGTGTGTGCGCGCGCTCTATAGCGTCTGACTGACTATGCTACACCGTTCTGGAGGCTACTCTTGCTGTGTGGCGCTCTCTCCGTGTATGACTGTGTTCCGTATCTTACGGAAGATACAGCAGTTGTGGCGAAACTGTTGTATGAATTTAGAGAGATGAGAGAAAGAGTCTGCGGCAGTTCTGCTGTTACCGACATATATCACGTAGAGATCATGGGACTAAGATGAATTAGTACGTATGCAGAGGCGTGTATGCAATAATTTTGCCCATTTCTTAATGCGTGAATTTAATAAAACACAAAGCCGCGAGTACTAATATGAAGTACCTGCTTACCCCACCTCTGCCTACAGAATTGTTTGATTACTTGAAATATCAGTACAACTCAGTAAAAGGGGGTAATTTGACGATCGTCATTTTACCCTCGGTGCAGTACGCCGTCTTACCAGACATCCCCAATTTTAATTCAAAACAACGTCCCAAGAAATCAAGTTATTTGAAAACACTACACACTTGTTGACGAGTTCTGAGCAGTACTTAAAAACATTGCGTGGAGAAACCTTATAAGTACTGCACAAACGCTACACTAAAGAAATGACGTCAAAAAAAAAAACTGATGTAGTATGCAGCGAGCATTTGGTTTTGACAAGTGGCTAACCGTAAGAGGTCTGATGATGTAAGCGTAGCTCCTCCATCTAGCGTCATCTTCGTTAATTGTCGAATTCATAATCTTATCCGACTTTCCCGTATATGTGAGTTCCTCTTAACGCCAGACTAACAAGGGGAAGGCCTCAGACACGGCCAACCGATTCGGCTCAGATTTGGCCGGTCGCTTGTTTACAACCTAAAACGAAGGACTCTAATTTGGCTCAACATCCACTCGTTTTTGAGAAACTCACCCCTAAAGGTTATGATGAGCAATCGACTCAAAATTGACAAGATCGATAGATAATTGTAAATAGAACATTTTTCTTCATCAGGTATGGGGTCCGCGAACGCATACTTTTCCAGAAATCGAGGAAAGAAACTTTCCCAACTGCCGCTTATGTACTCAGATGGTAAACGCCTTTCGCCGAGAGCGCTGATAGCGCAACAGCCAAGGTAACTAACTGGCCGGAAGATGGAGAACCCAGGTTCGAAACTCGAGGAAACCGTACGGTTTTGATTTTTTTAATTGTAGTTTTTCGTATCAGAATTCGTAGGGATAGGAGGGTTAATGAGGTACCCAACTCAACATGAAATAATAATAGAGTAATAAGCTAGGCAAACTAATTTCCCAAACGACGTGAATTATTAAAGAATTAAACTTTTAACGTTTGTCACATGAAAACAACTCCGAGAAAGACTGCTGCGAATTCCTCGCGACGGACTACGGATAACCAACAACACGACGCTTGTTTACAGCGAGGCACGAGACAGAATGCACGCGGGGAGTGTTACGTTGTCCTAGTTGCCTGTTCGTCATATCATAGTTGTGAACCTCGAAGAGTGGGGCTGTCCAGCACGAATCTTACAGAAGTCAGTCGGAAAGAGTTGTTTTCTGTCATTAGGCTGCTGCGAACCTCGAGGATACATGTAATGATTTTTCGTCGTTAATCTACCGAATAAAATATGTTTTGTGAAAGAATACAGTGATCCTCCGTAAGCAACATACGACTTGTACTTTATATAGTTTGTAGTAATCAGCTTTTCTGTTTATGCCGTAGTAACCAGTTATTGTTTGTTGTGTCATATCTTTCAGTTGCATAATCAGAATAATAGAGGATGTACACCCGTGCTAGTCACAGACGACGGCAAGCGGGAAGTTACCGACGATGTGTTTTGTTTTGTAAAAGTGTTGCAAGAGAGATGTATTATCAGTCCACTACCGGAAGCAGGCAGTTCTGTTTCTCGGTGTTCCTGATTGATAGGGGCGGCAATCGTCGAGCAATTTTTGGAGCTGACGAACGAAAAGACTTTTGTTGATACTGAAGAACTATCCCATGAAGCCGCAGCAGAAGGTGATTGTGTGGAAGACATCACGACTAGTGAATCGCAAAATGTTCATAACACAAATGCCCACATCACAGGCAATCTGTGCTTCATCTGTTCCCGATGAGTATTACAAACCGTTTACTAAACGATTGAACTACGGCGCTTTACTACTTGAAGTAAAAGTGAAGGCAGTAGCACAAGGCAGGAATCATTGAAATTGGAACATACAAACACTGCAAAAGGAAGGAGGACCTAAAATTGTGGGAAAATGATATCGTAAAAGGAGGGACAAGATACATCAAATACCAGGCGATATGTAAGTGGACATAGACCGATTTGTCGAATCTCGTCATCGTAACGAGAATACTCGAGGAGTGGGCTGCAGGTGCAGCGCCTCGTACGACCAACAAGGATTTTACGTTTGCTTCATCCTTATCTCGGGCAAGGAATTTCAAATCGGAATATAAAATTAGTCAATGAGACGTCACTAAATTCGTCTCCCACAAGGAGGTAGAAAATATAGATGATGTACAAAAGTGGCGGCTCTTTTCAGCACGCAAACGGCGTCACTTATGAGCAGTTTTAATCGTGATTGTGTGACCAACACCGATCAAACAGGATGCACGTTATCGCTTAAGGGAGAAAAATGAAACCTTGTCGCAGTTGGTAGTTAAAACTAACACATTCGTAAACGGCATAATATACCATCACAGTCTATGGAAAAGTGTTGCCTAAGGTTTTCCTGTGCTTACAAGAAATTGTTACATTTGGTTCAAATGGCTTTGAGCAATATGCGACTTGACCTCTGAGTCGCCCAGAACTTAGAACTAATTAAACCTAACTATCCTAAGGACATCACACACATCCATGCCCGTGGCTCCAGACTGCATCGCCTAGAACCACACGGCCACTCCGGACGGCTGTTACATTTGGTCCTCGAGTTATAGAAGAGGTCAGTCACTTAATAGACTCGTTGAAAAATGTTTACATTACTTGTTCCATATCCGGGAAATTGACAAATGCCATTTACGGAAAATTTCTTGGGAATGTTTTAAAACCATACGTTGCTGATAGCAAGTTTTGTCTAATATTGGATTCCTGGGGTGGACAAACTAATGTATGACACCATGTTTATAGGTGACAAGGGTCAACCGTCATGCACGGCAGAAGTAATACGGCCAAACTGCAAACGTGTGTGCTAGCCGTGTGATGTTTATATCTATCACCAGGTTAAAAACTTTATTTCGAGGCTTCAGAATTGCACTTCTGGGAACCCAGCGGGAAATGCACAACCACACGGATGCAATAATTATTGACAGTATAATTCATAACCAACGTTCAGCATTGATTTTTCAGGCAATGATGTATGCGTGGTACGCATCAAAATTCCCGAAAAAGACATATTTTCAAATGTAAACCATGTTTATTTTCCGCCGGCCCTTCGGAAGAAACAGCGTAGCTGTCGAAAGATTGCTTTCATTAGATATTCGTGGTACCGCGAGTATATTTGTTTCAAATGTTTATATGACAAGTACCGTCCAACTAGTTGTTCGAAGAAAAGTTAGGACATACAACAGTGACTAGAAGAGCCATTGTCAAATGACCCGGAGTAACATTTTAGTTGTCTACTATCCCAAGAGGTTTGAAAAATTTATTTGACTAGCTTTTTATCATTCCTTATTATTTTACTTACATTATTAACCCTCCCGTCCCTATCAGTTGAGATATGGAAAAATACAAAGAAGAAGAATAACATCCGCTAGGTTTCCTCGAGATTCAAATCCGGGTTCTGTGCTTCTCAGCCAGTTACTTTGGCCGTTGCGCTTCATAAGCGGCAGGTGTATAAGTTTCTTTCCTCTATTTCTGGACGGACCCAATACCTGATGGTGAAAAATGCTCTATTTACAATTATATATCGATCCTGCCAGTTTTGGGTAGATTGCTCGTCATAACCTTTAGGGGCGATTTTCTCAAAAACGGGAGGGTGTTGAGGCAAAATATCGAAGACTCCTTTGTTTTTTGTTTTACACAAGCGACCTGCCACATTTGAGCCGAAATGATTGGCCGTTTCTGAGGCCTTCCCTTTGTAAGATCAGCTGACAATTTTCTTTCGATCTCGTTGAAATGTACTGAATTACACTTTGACGAGATGTGAAATTGAGAAAGTAAATTTATGTGTATATTTCTATAAGGTTGTGCGTCACGTGAGTTTCAACCTCTTCTCTTCCATTTTGTGAGTAGTCTGCTTTTAGGAGCGCATCCATTTACAGGTTCCCTTGCGGATTTCCAGACTTGACAGGGTTTGATAAACTTAACGTAAAGTCTCTAGCAACTTCTTTCTAAGTCTCAGCCAATGAAAACTATAATGGCTGGCGAAAGATGTCAAGGCGAACGAAGAAAAATGCTTGCTGCAAGGACTTTCGAGCCGTTTGAAAGCTTTCACTTAGGTGTCGGCTGTTTTGGCGCGCACGCACACCGTCCACCCTCGCCCACGGGATATGCACTGCGCTCCCATACCTGCACTTGCTTACCGAACTCGTGTGCATTTTGACTGCTTACGTTTCCATACCATGGTTACAGCGGCACAGAGAAGAAAAACCAGCGCTGTGAGGAACTGTAAGCAACTTCCATCGCCGTTGCTGAAGTAAGACATAATAGGACACAGAAAAACTAAGTTTATACACGCACAGTATTGTATTCAGTCATAATGTCCAACATAAATGTGGCATGAAGAGAACCCAGTTCCACTCAAAATAGTTGCTGTTGTTGGGGAGGCTTGCTTGCACGTCGTTACTAGAAGTCCTTGTTACACCGCCAAATGTTTATGCAAGCTACGGCAGAAATTATGGCAACAGAGATAAGTAACAATTTACCGTATTTTATTAAAACAAATGTTACACTATGTGTGTGTGTGAAGATGGTGCACGGTAATGTTAAAAGCTTCTGGCACTGATATCTGTTTGAACACTGGTCTAGTCCAGAATCCAGTAAATGATTAATATGCGAGGGGTGTCCAGAATGTAAGTTCCGATCGGTCGCGAAATGGAAACAACAGTGAAAATCCGATTAAGCTTTGCAAAGATGTGTTGGACAGTGTGTCTAGTATTTTCGTCGATCCCGTAACGCCGCTCTCTGTAGTTCTGAGCTCACAGTGAGCACGTAAAGATGCCTGGAAAATGGTGTCTCCCGCCTAGTGTGGGTGCTTGCCAAGACATTTCGCCTGGTTCCATGCAACCCCCACATAACATAAATGCCATGCGTTTCCTTCTTCACGACAATTTCAGTGGGAAGCGTTTGATCACACTCTATATAGCCCGGGCGTGGCTCCCTCTGATTTTCTTCTCTGCTCACATGAACCGCTGGTTATGAAGACAATATTTTGGCACAGACAACGAGTTGCAGACTAGCGTAGATAATTGGCAGAAAGCACAAGCGACTGCCTTCTGTAACGAAGGTATTGGAAAGTTAGTATAACGCTACGAAAAATGCCTGTCATTGCGTCGGTTATGTAGAGAAGCAGTTTGAACTTATTGCTGAATGTTGCAAATAAAATATTTTTGAGTTTCTCTGTGGTTTCCATTCCGCGACCCATCGGAACTTACTTTTTATCCAACTCTCGTAATTAACACATTGTCCAACTCTCGTAATTAACACATTGTCCAACTCTGGTAATTAACACATTGTCCAGTTGGGATCTTCTGGACGGCGACTGTAAATAGGTACGTCCTGATGCTGTCTTGGGACACGGTGTTTATACCATACAACTAACTGTTCATACAACGCAGATACCGTCGCTGGTACTGACTTGTGTCTACTTATATCGGCGTTCGGCCGATGGCTGTCCACCTGGCAACTAATTGGGTGACCTGAGGCGAAACATAACATAGTCCGTGTTGTGTGCGCTCTCTGTGGCGTCTGATCGTAACTATGTTGCATCTCTCAGACTGGTCTTGCCGTCTGGTGTACTTTCCGTCTATGAATATGCCTCGTATCTCTGGAGGACACAACGTACGGTACAAGTACAGAAAAATATACAGGGTGTCCCTCCTATGAGTCTTCAGGCACATTTTCTCTGGTGTTTCGGCAGGTATTTTCAATTTCGTTGCTCATCATGCCTTTCATGCGACTCGTTGTATCGCCGGAAAACGTCGGTTTGTTTCCCGTTACAACCAAAATGATTTTTAAAGAGAATTTTACGTGTCCATTCGATCGAGCGGTCCCACATTAATGTAGTGCGACATGTGTTTTATCGGTACGTACGAACAGGAACAGTGCAGCACGAAGAATAACCAGTACTCCAGCAGCGACAGGACCGCCCAGACCCGAGATGACTGCTACCGCCATGCAACAGCGCTGTTCGGTCGCTGTTGCATTATTGTCTACTCTTCGTGTTTTACTGTCCCTGTTCGTACATATCGATAAAAGGAATGTCGTATTACACTAATGTGGGGCCGTAAAATTCCGCATTAAAAATCATTTTATTTCTAACGGGAAACAAATGGAAGCTTTCCGTCGCCATTTGACGTAGGACGAAAGGCGTGGGCTGATTCCAGCTACACATTGTAAATATCTGCCGAAAAATATGCGAAAGTGCTGCTGCCGATCCTTCGGGGGCTCACGCCGTATAACTTTCATTATGCTGTTGTAACGCAACGTTAAATGTTAATAAAGTACAAGTCGGGTGGATTTATACGTGATATACCTAGTGATACCGTAGGGAAAATAAACCGGTTATAATCATTGAAAAAAAAAAAAAACTTTACATTCGGTACATTGCTGTGTTAGAACCTGAAAATTGCATGCTTTACCTATCAAAAGCTAAAAGTATTTTTTTTAGATTTAATAAAATTCTCAAATAGTTCCAGACGCGAATATGAAAACGTCATTGTGGTGGTGGTGATGATAATAATAATAATAATAATAATAATAATAATAATAATAATAATAATAAGTGTGCCTAGGCCGGGAGTCCCATCTGCGGTGAGGGTAGCCACCTGGTGCTTCTCTCTCTGGTTCGCTCGTAATGATCAGGATGGAATGATGATGAAAGCAACACAACACCCAGTCCCCCGGAATCGAACCGGAGCCCCTCGCATTGCATGCCGCCGCGCTGACCACTCAGCTGTAGAGGCGGACAGTCTCTTGTTGTGTGTACACGTATTTGTTTGTATGTAAACAGAATAAAACGATAAATTGCTGGACATGTACAGTGTACCTATGTCACGACCAATCTTACGTGATGCAAGCGAAGGTAATTGCTGACCGTTCAATAGGAGAAACATTTCTTCGTTTTCTTCTTCTCTTCTTCCTCCTGCTTTTAAGCATATACGTGCACGCTTTTCAGTTTTTATTTATTTTTAATTATCATGTACACTTTTCAGTGTCACCACCTTAAATCACTGTTGGCAGTTCGAGTTTTGACCCATTGTAGAGTCAGCGTGTTTTCAGTTAAATAATCTTGGGGACAGTAGTAGGGAAGAGGCAGTCCAAATTGAGACTATTTGGTAGGGGTTTTCCAGTTCTACTATTTGGCCTATAACCGAGGGAATCATCCCGGAAACGTCTGTAAGCAGAGTAATATGGAAACTAATTTAGCTATGGGACATATTATCTCACAGAAAAATATGAAAGACGAGTGGTGTGTACTTGTATTTGTTTAAGTGAATACAGAGTAAAGGAATGAAATCAATAAGAAGTGCAGGGAAGCCAAGGTGGAATGGTTGTAGGAGAAATTTGAAGAATCCGAAAAAGAATGGCCGTGGAAACGCTGACTCAGCATACATGAAAGTTTAAACAACCATCGGTGAAATTATGAGCAATGGTGTCAACATTAAGAGTGCCATGCGAGTTCGACTATTAGACGTAGTGTAGAGGGCGGATGGATGGAAAACATATTTTGAACGCCCCTACGAGGAGGAAGATTTGTTTGATGGGGTGATTCAGGAAGGAATGGAAGACATTGGTGATGCAGTATTGGAGTTTGAGAGCTTTGGAAGACTTGCAATTAAATAAGGCAGAAGAGATCGGTAACATTCCTTTGCATTTTTTGAAATCATTGGGAGAAGAGGTAACCAAGTCGGTTGTTAAATATGGTTTGTGTAGAATTTATGAGCCTAGAGACATACTATCAGATATTCGGAAAAATGCCATCCACACGATCCCGAAGATAGCAAAGGCCGATATGTGCGAGAACTATAGCCCAATCAAATTAACGGCTCATTCATATAAGTTACTGACAAGAGATATACATACAGAAGAATGAAAAAAATGATGATTTGTTGATGACGATCAGTTCGGCTTTAGAAAAGGTAAGGGGAGCAGAGAGGCAGTTCTGACATTTCGATTGATAAAGGAGGCAAAACTAAATAAAACTTAGCACATGCTCATAGGATCTCTCCATCTGGAAATAGCGTTCGACCAAGTAAAATAGTGCGAGATGTTCGAAATTATGAGAAAAACATGAGTAAAGTCTTCTAATCTCAAACATCGGCCTTAGCCCGAGAAAAAAATTGTGCGAAAGTATATTTGGAGCATAGCATTGTATGGCAGTGGATCGTGGACTATGTGAAAACTGGAAAAGGTGAGAACAGAAGCGTTCGAGATTTGTGCTATAGAAGGGTGTTAAAATCATGTAGACTGATAACATAAGGAATAAGGCGGTTCTGCACAGAATAGGCGAAGAAGGGTACACACGAGAATATTGGCAAACAGAAAGGACAGGATGATAGCACATGTTCCAAGACACAGGAAATAATTTCCGTGGGTATTGGAGGAGTTGTAGAACGTAAAAACTGTAGAGGAAGAAAGAAATCGGGATACACTCAACAAATAATTGAGGACGTTAGATGCAAATGCTACTCTGAGATGAAGAGGTCGGCACAAGAGAGGACTTCATGGCGGACTGCACCGTGCCAGTCAGAAGAACTGATGGCTCAAAAGAGAGACAGTGTGTGTGTGTAATGTTGATGGACAGGTCGAAATGTGCCTGTACCTATACTGCTGGCAATCGCAATGGGCGCAATAGGCAATGACTGTGGTCCATCTCATGTAAATGAATTTTTATTTTATATATGCTTGAGAACTGTACCTCTTAAAGGTACAGCTGGATGTTCGAGTTGGACTGTTGTAAAGTTCGTGGCCAAATACCAGGCAAGCCGGTAGTGGAGCAGGAGGAGTCCCAGTTTTGAATAGTTGGGAAAGGATCTGCAGTTCTAGCGTTTGCCATTCAATCAATAGAAAACTCTTGGACATACGTGGCAATGGCCTTGGGGATGAAACGTGTGTGTAATTTTATTCCATGACAACATGTCGCAAACAGAAATTTGAAAGTCTAGTGATGTGTACGTGTATTTGTATGTTGCTCAACATGTGCATTATACGAGAAGTATTACTATTTCTTACATGTACCCCTAAACGTAGAGTGGGCTTGTCAAGTTCTGGCATATTCTGGTAGCTAGAAGAGGGTAGAGGAAACTTCAATTGAAAATATCTGGAGGGATTTACTCCGTTTCGGTATATACCTTAGAACAAAGGAAAACCTCCCGAAAAATATGGGTTAGAACTGGGAGGGGGTGGATATTTTTAATTTAATTTCTGGACATTATGCGACGTGTTAATGCATTTGTGTTATGTGTTAAAAGAGTAAAGCTGGTGCCTCGCTCGATATATGCAGTGTATCTACGTCGCCAACATGACAGTGTATGAGAGTAAAATAAGTATACATAGGTGAAGATGCAAAAGAAAAAAATAAGTTACAGGTACACGCAGGTGAACTTTTCTACTAATTACGGGAGTGTAACGTGTAACATATTAAGTTTTGAAACGTAAATACTCTATTTGATCAAAAGTATCCGGATACTTGGCTGAAAACACTTATAAGTTCCTGGCGCCCTCCATCGGCAATGCTGGAATTCAATATGGTATTGGCTCACCCCTGGCCTTGATGACGGCTTCCACTCTCGCAGGCATACGTTCAATAAGGTGCTGGAAAGTTTCTTGAAGAATTGCAGCCCATTCTTCGCGGAGTGCGGCACTGAGGAGAGATACCAATGCCGGTCGGTGAGGCCTGGCACAAGGTAGGCGTAAGAAAACATCCCAAAGCTGTTCTGTAGGATTCAGGTCAGGACACTGTGCAGGCCAGTCCATTACAGGGATGTTATTGTCGTGTAACCACTCCGCCACAGACAGCGCATTACGAACAGGTGCTCGATCGTGTTGAAAGATGCAATCGCGACCTCCGAATTGCTCCTCAACAGCAGGAAGCAAGAAGGTGTTTAAAACGTCAGTGTAGGCATGTGCTGTGATAGTGCCACGCAAAACATCAAGGGTGCAAGTCCCCTCCATGAAAAAAACGACCACACCATAACACCACCGCCTCCGGATTTTACTGTTGGAACTACACACACTGGCAGATGACGTTCACCGGTCATTCGCCATAGCCACACACTGTCATGGGATCGTCACATTGTGTACCGTGATTCCTCACTCCACACAACGTTTTTCCGCTGTTCATTTCGTCCAATGTTTACGCTCCTTGCACCAAGCGAGGCGTCGTTTGGCATTAGCGGCGTGATGTGTGGCTTATGAGCAGCCGCTCGACCAAGAAATCCAAGTTTTATCACCTCCCACCTCACTGTCATTGAATTTTCAGTGGATCCTGATACAGTCTGGAATTCCAGTATGATGGTCTGGATGTATGTCTGCCTATTACACATTATGACCCTCTTCAACTTTCGGCGGTCTCTCTCTGTCAAGAGGCGAGGCCGGCCTGTACGCTTTTGTGCTGCCCGTGTCCCTTCACATTTCCACTTCACTATCACATCGGAAACAGTGGACCTTGGGATGTTTAGGAAATATGGCGTACAGACGTGTGACACAAGTGACTCCCAATCACCTGACCACGTTCGAAGTCCGTGAGTTCCGCGGAGGGTCCATTCTGCGCTTCACGATGGCTGATGACTAGTGAGGTCGCTGATACGGAGTACCTGGCAGTAGGTGGCAGCACAATGTACCTAATATGAAAAACGTATATTTTGGAGATGTCCGGATACTTTTGATCATATAGTGTATGTGACCAAGTTGAGTTGATTGCCACGAAATGTATTAGTACTTCAACTGAAAGTAGAGCAGCGGAATCATGAAGACGGTAAAAAAAAAACTATGAAGACGTTTCTCCGCGTATAAGAATATAGCAGGCGACAGCTGCCGAGCGACGAAGTCACTGCTCGAAAAAAACTTGGGGCAGATATTTGAAATAGAAATTAGTGAATCCTAGCAAAATAAAGGAGCCGCGTCATGTAAAACACATGAACAGGTACTCTATTGCAAAACGTGGATGTATGTTATGCTTACCATATATTTGCGAGTCTATGCAAGGATATATACTCGTATTTGAAATAACTTAAAAGTCCTAACAGTCTACTGCTACTTTAAACTTTTTATTCATTCCGTTGTATTTTTCACTTGACATGAAACATGGTTTGTTTGTGTTTAATTACATCATAAAATTCACAGCAGAAAAGCCCTGGATTAATTTTAACATTTAGTAGATGTTTAATATTAGATACTGAAAGTCAACCACCTTCTGTACATGCAGTGTTCCACGTAACTGAGAAAACTCTCTCAACTGAAGCTGATAACCCACTCAGAGGCATCGCAAACTCAACAGTTTAGAAATATTGTAACATGAATTATCAGTCTTTCGAAACACTTTAAAAATTGCTTTCCACTACTTTTCAGTAGTATCCGGTGCTTCTTCAGAACTTGAACCACAACCTACCCGTTGGTTTTGAATTGCCTGGTTGAGCACTGTATTCCCATCAAATGGGTCATCAGTATGTACGGTATCTTTTATAATTTCATTAACACCTTGTGCTCTGTCTTCTAAAACAGACAAGGCAGTTTCAATCCACTGAAACTAACCGACTTACCAGAACTGGTTCTCCACAACTCTTAAGTATTGGATACTAAAATTATAAAAATATTGTAGTCTTGGATGTTTCTTCCTGGACGTCGATAGTTTCTTTCAGAGTAGAGTTCTTTGGCAGAAAATGGTCTAAAACTTTAAACAGACACTTCCGTTTTGCCCTTTGATAAGATTAGACAAAATAAGAATACAGAAAAAAATGAGCAAATACAAGTAGACGAGTTGCTTCACACACGAAAACAACACACACATATTGCCCCTCTTGTATTGCCAAATGATTAAGTGAAGAATTTTGGCGGAACCGGTAGCCTCGCCTACCCATCGACGTCAGAGCTTGCGCCAAGGTTGGCTGAGAGAAGCACGGCCGGAAGAGAATGTTTAAAAAAAAAAAACGGTGTCGAACATGCAGGTCTCAAATATGGAAAAAAGTCCTCGTGTCACAAATTTCTGCAACCCCGGATATTTTTGCAATCCTAGCACTAAAAATAAGTAGTGTTCGGGCTAATCCCGGAGCTATGGTAAGCCTGATGATGTGGTCGTCGTCATCCCAACATACATTCGCTTTCACCCGTCCGGGTATCCGCGCGTGTTATCGCATCCGCTTACGTGACGGGGAGCTATACCGGCCACGGATCGAATCCGCCAAGCGGATTACGACGAGATGTTGGTGTGCCTGTCAACCAGGATGATGTGGTTTGTAGCTGGTTTCCCACACCCTACGAGATGAATCCTGTGTTAGTTCCCATGTTCCGCCTCATACATACGCTACGTAAGCAGTTAGAACACACTCTCTTATTTACACACAGAATTTACTCTATTCGCAGACAGATTGGGTACACTGCATCTGCCCTGGGGGCTGAATAGTAGACAGATGATGTTAGCTGTTTTGTCTCCTTTAACACTTACTCAGCATCTGTATCATGTACCATAAATACGATCATCTTCTAAACTTTAATTGAATAGGCGTCCCATGTGCATCCAAAGTTCGCCACGATGCAAGCCAAACATGAGCCCCAGTGTTGGAAACAGTAAACAGACGTAAGCACAATTTCCGAATCACATATAGAGATCACGCAAGAAGAAAAATAAATGATGAACAGCTACAATTCTGAATATAGAACACATACCAGCGACAGGCTGTGTAACACGTTGCATTGTCATCCTGGTATATGCCCTCGTGCTGTGGAAAAACCGAACTGCATATAGGGGTAGACATGCTCCCCAGGGATAGATGCATACTTATGTAATCCATTGTGTCGTACAGAATGGCAAGATTACCCAGGGAATGGCACGAAAACATTCCCCAGACCACTGCGCTCTCTCCTCCGTCCTGGATCCTTCCGAAGTGGAGGCGGTGATTGGGAGGGGGGGGGGGGGGGTGGAGGCTGACTGACCGACCTGTTGCAATCTCGGCTGGTGAAATAGTTTACCACAGCGCGTAATTGACTTGGGGATAGCCCCGGACACGGCGAACCTGCTCGGTTCATATGTGGCAGGTCCCTTATGTTGCACCTAGAATGAAAGACACCAAGATATTTTGGCTCAACATCCCACCGCTTTTAAGAAAACTCCGTGACGCGCAGTAGATTCAGAATTGACGAAATCTATAGATAATTGAAAGTTCAGTATTTTTCAACTTTCATATGGGGTCCAGAAAAGAATTTTTCAGTAGAAATCGACGAAATAAACTTTTTTGACTGCCGCTTATGCACTGAGAAGGTATGCGCTGTTAAACGAAAGCTCCACTGGTGTAGAGAACTAGGAATCTGACTCGGTAGCAGAGTACCCGTGTCCGAGTCCCGGTTCCATTCTATTGTTTCTTTTCTTTTATCTTCATTTGTATTTTTTTCCTAGTCGAAAATGGCATGAATAGGAGGTTTAATAAGGTAAGTAAACCAATAGGGAATAACAACAAAGCAGGCCAATAAATTTCTGAAACGACGTGGATTAGTAATAAAGTAAAATTTTAAGCGTCATTGTATGAAAACAATTCCTAGTAAAATTTCTACGAAGACGAACATTCGGCGAACGTTATCACATAAGGAAGAAAAACTAACCCTTGTCGTAGTTGGTAGTATACATAAAAAAAAAGTATTCGTAGATGTTTACTTTACTTACTCAGAATCCATAAGATGAATAATTCAGCTTACAAAACATCTTGAGAATATTCTTAAACCATACGTTGCTGATAACAAGTTTTGTCTGGTACTGGATTTTTGGGGTTTATAAAAGACAAATGTCAGCCGACTTGCACAGTAGAAGTAATACCACCAAACAGCACACCTGTCTGCCAGACATATGGTGATTGATTGTGTCGCTAAGTTACAAACTTTATTTCGAGACTTCAAAATTACAGTCTGCTTCTGGAAACTCAGTAGAAATGTACAACCGAGCGGATGCAATAATGATTCACAGCATATTATTTGATCAACTTTCAGCGCCGACTTTTCAGACAGTGTTATGGTAGGCATGGTTTGCATCAAAATAAATTTGTTTTTGTGTGTGAAATCTTATGGGACTTAACTGCTAAGGTCATCAGTCCCTAAGCTTACACACTACTTACCCTAAATTATCCTAAGGACAAACACAAAGACACCCATGCCCGAGGGAGGACTCGAACCTCCACCGGGACAAGCCGCACAGTACTTGACAGCATGGCCCTAGACCGCTCGGCTAATCCCGCGCGGGACTGCGTCGCCCTAGACCGCTCGGCTAATCCCGCGCGGCTCAAAGTTAATTCCCGAAAAACCAAGTTTGCTTCCCTCCAAATCTTTGGTGGGAACGATGAGTAGTGCGAAGGTTCTATTCATTAGATGTTCTTGGTGCCGCGAGTGTATTTGCTTCGAATGTGTATATTACAATTACCATCCACCTAGTTGTTCGAAGGAAATTTGGGACATGTAACAGAGTGAGTGACAGATTCATTGTAAATGTACCAGGATTAAATTTTTAATTCTTTACTAATCGAAGTCGTTTGAGAAATTTTTTTCTCCTACCTTGTTATCATTCCCTGTTGATCTGTGTACGTTATTAACTCCTATAATTACCAATTTCGAAACGGAAAAAACACAAAAAAGTGCAGAATGCAGCTAGGAATCGAACACATTCTCCGCTCCGAAGCGAAAACCTTGGTCGCTACAGTGGCGGCGCTTTCGCTGAACAGCTCTTACCGTATGGGTACATGAGCAGCAGTCGAAAAATTCCCCTCTTCAGTGCCTTTATGGACCCCATATATGTTGTTGAAAAATCTTCCATTTCCAACTATTTATCCATCCCGTTAATCCTGAGTCGAATGCACGTCATGAACTTAGGATGTCGTTTTTTCAAAAATGGGGGAGGGGGTTGTTAATCCACAATATCTTCGTCTCTCATTTTCGGTTGTGCACAAGCGACCTGCCAAATATGAGTCGAATTTAGTGGACGTGTTAGAGGCCTTCCGCTTGCGAGTTTCAGAGCCTTTGTAATGGCTGTTGATGGGACAGTAAAACACAGGATGGGTAAGCGGCACGATTTCAGCATACGTTATTATTGTGGACACGTCGTGACTCCCTGGTTCAAGGGGCATTCCATCTCTCAGCTCGTGCAGTTATTAGGCTTTTCACATCCCTACCTGTCAAGAATTTATCTTGATTCCTTCAGTGTGGGCGAAACCAGCCGCCCCCAGTCAGCTGCTGTGGTTAAGAAAGTGGTGTAACCTGGATCGCCGTCGACCATCGTGGATTTTAGTAGTAGATAGATGGGCCACTGTGTACTAAATGACACTCCAATCAGTGCTGGACAGTAACAAGCAGTGGGCAGTCATTCAATACAAAAGCACCGCATTGTTTCGTAGAGAAGGAACCGCCTCACATGTGTACCTGCAAGGCGATTTGTACGTCCAGCAGAACAATGCACCAATGTGTCAGTCACAAACGGTACCCGTAACACTATGAACGTGACGGTGCTTATGGGAACCTACAAGCACCCAGATTTCAGTCCAGTTGAGTACATTTGTGACGCTATAGAGAAGGGGCAGCCAACAATTCGAATCGCGAACCGTGCTCTGGCACAAGTGCCATAGCGCCCGGCCTACCTGCACACTTCCTCTACCGCCATTGCACACTGAGCGCGGGGAGGTGGAGCGAGCGTGCCGCATTTAAATGGCCATGCAGTCTCACTGCGTATGGCTTGGTTTTATATTTCATATTTCTTAGCAATAAAACAAATTTTCAGTATTATTAAATTATTTTTGTCGTATATAAGAATATACAGCCTACAGTTGCAGGTTAACTTTATCGCTTACCTAGGTTTCAACGTTAGTAATAACGTCTTCTTCAGAACCTGCAACAAGTTAACATTATAATGCGCTAGTAAATTATATTAGATATGTTCATCCTACAGGCTGCAATTTGTAGTACTTACATAAAATATTATTTAAATGTTTGCCTAAAACAGGCCATGTCCTAAGTCAGCTTTATAAACTTGATGCATAACCATAAGGTTTTGTCACTTCTGTTAAACAAGCTATAGCAGATTCACTTTAAGCCCGTTGTATGGGCCTCGTCGTGTGACTAGAGACTGCGAGGGCTTCGCGGTCTGCCGCACAGAGGGCGTCGCGCATGCGCGAGACCTTTAGAATCAAACTCTTATTACGCACGCATCAGATAACCTTTTTGCTATGAATTAATTTTATATTTTACTATTGTAAGTTAATTACAGTATCCAGCATAACTACGTTTTACATTCTACTACAGAGCCGTATAAATTGACCAACAAATTTCGTATGAACATCTGTAGGAAAGGGCGTAGGAACAAGGGGGTCAGCCTTTGCGGAACATCTGGTGCAAGTGGTTCATACACCTAAACCTTTACGTGACATAGAGCTTCTACACCATTAAGTTATGGGATATAGACTCGACACGCTTGAGGAACTACAAATTTATGCACACCTAATTACAGATAGAGGCAATTTACTGAACGATCAACTGTATGTAAAAAATAGAGCATACTTCGAAGGCTTCCAGCCTATACTAGGTTTACAATAATTCATAATGCATGTGACCTCGCAGTTTCTGTAATAATAGATCCTTTGCCGGTATATCTATTTCATCTGGAAAATACGTTCACAATTTTCTCATGTGGACGTAACCGATTACATTTCTCACGTAAATAAGCAGTCAGGCCCGCTTGTAATCCGACTTCGGTCTTCATGTCACTTGAAAGTTTTCTTGAATACGATGGATGGGGGAATAATACACAAGAATTCCTAATGTGGCTGTAAGCACCTGAAGAATCCCACAGGATACTCTATGGGGGAATATCGTGGTCGATGCATGAACTATTTTCAGTTCGCTCTCTCAAAAATTGTAGTTTGCAAGCAGTAATGAACTCTTTTGTTCAGTTTGAGGCCGGCCGCTGTGGCCGAGCGTTTGTAGGCACTTCAGTCCGCAACCGCGCGGCTGCTACGGTCGCAGGTTCGAATCCTGCCTCGGGCGTGGATGTATGTGATGTACTTAGGTCAGTTTGGTTTAAGTAGTTCTAAGTTCTAGGGAACTGATGACCTCTGCTGTTAAGTCCCATAGTGCTCAGAGCCATTTGAACCTTTGTGTGTGTGTGTGTGTGTGTGTGTGTGTGTGTGTGTGTGTGTGTGTAAGCGTCATAGGTTGTAATTTCGTTCTGCTCACACTTAACACTGAAATTTTGGTCCTCTCGACGTAAAATCATTTTTGCTCTTTCCTCCGGCGATATTCTTTCAGCAGACTGATGAGCAGACGTGTAGGTTGGCTGTACAGTAATCAAAGAAGGAACAGCATCATCTGCCAATTTGGGAGTTCTTCTATGAACTGTTAGCACAGAATCATTTGCTCTTCATTTTATCTTCAGTAATTATATACTTTGGCGAAATGCTTAGCACAAACTACTTTTTTTGGCGCGAAATTTGTGCGGTGAGTTGCTCACAACCACGTACCCTAGTGTTTGCGTCTCATGAAAATAAAAATATTGTACTTTTCCCCCTTTGTTCGACCTGTACTTTACAGTGCAACCCGTTGCACTGCAAGAAAGCCCCATTTCGAACACATGCAACAAGAAATGGACTGATATATCGTTTTCAAAAGCAAGAAACCACGCTACTCAGTCAAGTAAATACTGTGCTTACGTAGTATCTCCGTCAGTTCGTGATTGTTTCCTAATATGAAGACACACGAGTCTTGTAATAAATGCAACTCTGTAAAAGCTGACATGCAGGCGATGATCCTCACACTGTCGCTAATAGCTTCTTGAACGCACGAATCTCCCACCGAAAGCGGAAGGGACTACTCCGCGGCCCGGCCCTCAGTTCGTCTCACACGGACTACCTGTCAGGTTGTGGTAGGCCTTGTATCGCGTAGGCTACGATGGTGGAGATGGATAGAAAGGGGGGGGGGGGTTAGAAGGAGATGTACAGCGACGCGACGGGAGATGGGGGAGTTGGTCAGAGAGAGGGGTGAGGAGTGAGAGTGAGGGGGGGGGGGGGCGAGGAGGGAGAGATGCAGAAAGCAACTGGAAAACGTAGAGGGGTGATGGGCAGGTGGGAAAGGAAGGAAATGAGGGGGTGGACAAGTATGGGTGGTGGGATGAGGTGGACAGAGAGAGAGGGAAGAAAGAATGTATGCTTTATATGTGCCGAAAGCGTACGCTAGCGAAGCCGCGGGGAGAAGGCTAATGTTACAAAATTTTTTAGCTGTTTTTATTTAGGAAACACTGGGCTGCAAATTATCAGGCACACATGTCTCAGCATACTAGATTTCTTTTGAGTAGTTTCGATAAGAGAAATACTGGTAGTCATTGAGTGCACATCGAGTCGTGAGTCACGTGCAGAAAATTGGAGTGAACCTAATCAGTATTGTGATGTCAGAAAACCCGTAAAAGACAACTTACAATACTGGTAGCTACCTATATAGCCTTCGTCACCCGAAACCAAATCGAGAATATCGGAAGATGTGTGTTGGAAGTTAACAAATGAGAAAGGACAATTGGAGAACTTTACAGACAGTGTAAAGATGGCTGCTGTGCCGCCTTCCCATGCTAGAGGTATAGATTCTTCTCCATCAAAGTCCGAATTAATAAGAAATGGGTTCAAATGACTGCTTGTGACGAATTTTTTACTATTTAAAACATCAGTCGCTGACTCCCGACAGGCCATGCCAGCCCTCAAAAATATGAATGACTGCTGTTTCTGGCTTTAGCCTACTGAAGTCCACTGTATCAGCTTAATTCCAAGTCAGTTTCTGGATCTGACTGTAGCGTTCCTTGTTATTAAATTAAAGTAATACACTAAACTCACTCACCAAGCTCCATTTCGCAGGCTACACTTTCTTCCAGAATTATGAAATAGAGCAACGTATTCTTTGATATCTTCACGTAATTAATCCAATAAAGCTGCAGTGAAAGCGATCGTTAAGGCATAGTGGAGGGCAGACGTTACCGCATGTGACGTTATTTGAAACCAAACAGTGCTGCAGGAAGCGCTGCGTTTAGCTATTGTTGAACATGTTAATAAGACTGCAACGGGAATTGGTTCCTCTACAGTTTAGGGTACGTATCGTAGCCAACTTGAGAAAAATACTGTGATGAAGCCAATAAAGGAATTTAGCACGGCACAAGAGCTTTTTTTTCCACTTTCGTTTGATCCGTTGTATAGTAGCGTGCTGATAATTGAGTGAGAGAGAACGACTCGAACGAATGCAGTCCGCTGTCCAATCTATCTGTCTAGTGTCACACTTTCTAAAGGGAGGATGGCAACTGCAATAGTATTGTCTCACTGCGATCAGCCACATAATACTACAACTAGCTGCAAGAAATATTTTGTGCAATCACGGGAAATCACTTCGTGAATTGTATGAGAATTCTGTAAAGAATAAAAATTGTGTACTCCAGAATCCAGAGGAGGGGGTCACAAAGTCCTCTTTTGCTTCGATCAAGGCTCACGGTGACTCGTGTACCTCGGGCCGTTGGAAGATGCCGTATTGGTTTTACCCGAACTAGTCTAGTGGTGGCGTTGGAAAGAGGCCGGAGACAATCCTTTAGCTATCTGGCCACAGAGCTGCGCGCAAATCTCACACCGAAATCTTACAAAGTAAAGGTAGCCTATCGGCTAATCATGTAGGAAACTTTTCTTCGACGTCAGTATTGTAACTTGATATTGCAGTCTATGACTGATGGAGAGGTCGATCCTGAAATGCTCAATTTTTGAAGCGTGGTTCCATTTATCATAGTACTTGAACTCGTT
The DNA here is from genome assembly GCF_023897955.1 of Schistocerca gregaria. NCBI lineage: Eukaryota > Metazoa > Arthropoda > Insecta > Orthoptera > Acrididae > Schistocerca > Schistocerca gregaria. The sequence continues at coordinate 638,250,388 of NC_064931.1, forward strand.
GAGCAATTCACAGTGGATCGCTGTAAATCCTCAACAGTTATATTAAGAGTTTTTGCATGACATGAAAACAGAGGTGTGGTTTGCAATTAGTGTAACAAGAATATTCGAACCTAATCGTAATTCTGATAGGTATGTTAGCACTGTAGTGCAATCTTTTTTAGAGTCCTAACAGTTTAAACACTTACAGCACGGTGCCCGTACGCCATACGGGCGCGGCCGTTCTGACGTCGGCGACGGCGCCCGTATACCGTACGGGCGAGCCTTTATTTGGCTCCGTAAGCGCGTTTAGCGCGTCTACGAAGCAGTTTCGTCAACTAATGTCGATGTATTTCATTCTTCTTCAGCAAGAGGCAAGCACTTATTGGCTATATCATCCTGGGAGCCGCTGTGAGCACTGCAAAGTCGAAGTTACCTGCAGTTCATTCACAGGTGTTTACGATCGTGAAAATATCGCGCAGCGACTTGACGGAGGCAGAGATCTTAGATATTCTTTATGGAGACGAAGGATCTGAAGTTGTTGATTCTGACAAAGAGGATTCGTACTCTCCAGACGAAAGTACAAGTGACGATTCAGGTATGTATATGTCTCAATTGTTCATAAAGTGAAGAGCCCGTTTGCCCAAAAAACTTTGAGTGGTGGTAAAAGCTGTTTTTTCACTTGTTTATAGTGTCAACTGTCAACAGTTTTATTTTATATAAAGAGAACACTAGCTAGAATGTATTCCTCGTAGACTTTATTCACAGAGTGGGGAAGAAATTGGCTGAGAAGGGCGGAAATATTTTTCAGCAACAAGCCCTCACAAATTGAAAGGAAATTTGCAAGGCACTTTCCAGAGAAGGTCCCACCCACTGCAAACAAGATGAATACTACTAGGTACTGCAAAGTATGTTCAGATAGGGGGAAGAAAGAGACGGAAGGAAGTAGATGGTGGTACAAGGACTGTAGCGTTGGCCTTTGCGTCCCACAGTGTTTCCAGGATTTTCACAAGAAGGCTAACTACATCTAAACTATGAAAATACTCTAGTTTACAGGTACCGGCAGTTAGACAGTCAAGTGATATTTTGTTTTAAATTTAGATGCAGTAATAATGGCATTACTCGAGGAGAGAGATCATGTAAAACTTTTTTATCCCCGATATTTTTGTGTTTTTTTTATTATAACACCCATTTGTATTTTATATTGTAAAATAAACTCACTATCATATAAAGCTCTTACTTTTTCCTTTTAAATGATGGAAGAACCATATTCCTATCATTTTACTGTTCTTTGCAATCTAATTTCAAACATTCATTAAATATGCCAGTTCACAGCCAAATGCCAGGTGTAAAGAGGGCAGTGTTGAAAGTGTTAAGGAAAAGGCTTGCGGTTATTTAAAACAGGACAGTGAAAGAGCACATACCGCGTATGTATTACGAGGAATTTTGCACAATAAGAATAATTCCGTGCGGAGTCCTAATCTTTGGTTTGTTATTTGGGTTGCACCGTCTCTGACTCCGTTGTGGAAGAGAAGAAACTTAAGATGACGGTTTTAATGCATCAGGTGTTCTCCATAGTTCTCCCCTCTTGAGTACAACGCTCTGAACAATACAACCACGCGAAACTGTCAGAAACGTCCTTCTGTAAGATATTCAACTCGCGCGTCACATTGGCTTGAACGTCGGTTATGACGTCAAACGTTGACGCTTCACATGAGTTTCTGTAATTTGTCGTTGTGTGGTAGGTTCGTATTGATAACCCTAAGCTAAGTCTCATCACTTTAGTGATATTTTGCAGAACAGAATTGTTGGCGTTTTGCATTTCAGTTAAACTTTCTAAACACGTTTCTCTTTTTCAAAACATTCTGGAGAATGTATGGAACACTTTATTTAGAGATTTTGCTCGATTGCCATTTCTGACACAACAGCAGTGGCACGCTATGGCTACATCTCCACTACTTAACTTTGCTTGCTCTCAACTGACTGGTCGAATGCCCATCTGTTTTTCACAGTTGTTAGTTCAAGATACCACCGTAGTTACTGCGCTGGCAACGCGTATACGCCAGGAGTAAAATCATTGTAAGAACTTTTTTGACTGATTGTGCAGACAGGCCGTTAAATCCTATTTTTCCTTCCTTCCACCTCTTTCCTAATGACGTCGTATGTGTTATGGTCTTTCCATACGCCTATTTCTTCACTTATACTTTATTGATGCTTTTTTCCATCTGTCCACTGAATTCTGATCTTCTTTTTTCGTCTGCCATTCACTGCTTCTGAAATCTTCCTTGATTTGGCCTGTCAGTGTAATCTTACTTCCAAGTTAGGACATTGTTTTCACCTTTTCTGATACTCTGGTTATTCCCAATTTTTATGTTAGATAAATCGTAATTTTGCTTTTGCCTCGTCTTCACCACCTTCGCTTTACCGTTATCCTTAACACATGTATTAAGTGTGTTATACATTTTAATGAGGAGCAGTGATATAGCGCAATCCCACCCTTCCCCATTCTGAAACCAAACCTGTTCCTTGACTATCCGCTTCATTGTAATTATTTAGTTTTTGGATATGTTATAAATTACTCATCTCTCGCTGCCTTCTTCCCTACCGTGTCTCAAGATTTCGAACATTTTATTCCATTTTATGTTTATAGCTTTATATCCTCAAATGCTATGCAAGTATAAATGATTTTCATTCATATTCTCCTCCCCCCCCCCCCCCCCAACATGAAGGCAGAGTCAAAATTGCCTCTTTAGTGCCTTTACACTTTCTGAGACCGAACCGATTTTCCCTCTATGTTATTCTAGTCAACAGGTTACAATTTTGAGGCGTCCACTAGCTTTTACGTTTGTCGGTACGTGTCTTCAGCATTGTATGGTAACGCTTTTCTGGATATCCTACGGTTTGTCTCCTGTTGCATAATTTTAACATAATATCAGATAACCTAATTCCTATACCTCACAGAGATTTCAGCAACTCCAAAAGTATATCAACAGTGAGGGATAATCGTAAAGTTTTATGTATCAACTTGAAAAAAAAAAAATCAATCTGCAGTCATAAAACTTTATGGCGGTGGTAGTCTTTTCCTACATATTCACACTTCTATGCGAAACATTTTTCCCAATAATGGATGACTTGACCGAGACCTTTGTTCTAGAAGTCTGCATTAGTAAGGGGTCTGGGCGGTTCCTGGTCAAGGTAACGATCTTATCTCAAGGTAACATCCCTCGCTTCCGGGAAATGCCTCCCCCCGTCCCTTCTGCCTACGTCTCTCGAGCAACTGTATCTGGGGCACTTAAGATCATCAAGTAGCCCAGTATCCCGCCCACATCCAGTCATTCCCAGAGTAGAACGATATCCCCTATGAATTTTATAAAATTTTCGGACCGATCATCGGAAGAGAGTTCATGGAGGTAGCGGGGGAGAAACAACACTCCAGACACATACTCTGAAAAATAACCTGGATTAGTCATACTCGATTCCCCAAGGAAAAGAAACCACAAAGACTAACAGATTTCAGGCCGGTAACACTGTTACGTGCAGACTCAAAAATCGTGCCACATGTCATAGCGTCAAGATTGACAAAGCCCGTACGAGAGTTTCTTGGGCCGAAATAGTCATGAAACATACCCAATAAAAGCATCATAGATGGAATTTGTTCCCTGAGATATACTGTCTTTATCTCAAGGCAACATCAGGCACAAACATTGAAGACTACTGAACATCGATTTAGAGAAAAATTCGATAAAGTCAGCCATCAGTACCTAAGGAGTGTGTTGCTTGAATTCTAAATACCCTACATCACACTTCCACACCTAAGGAATTTATATGCGCAATCTTTTAAGAATGCAATCCTAATCATAACAGTAGGTCACTTTATGCCATGCGATCATGACTCTTTAATCTTAAAACACATCTACCTCCTCATCTACAGTCATAGTCCGCAAACCACCGTATGGTGCATAGCGGAGCGTGCCTCCTACCACTCCTAGATATTTCCTTTCCTGTTCCACTTGCAAAAAGGGCGAGTGTCTATACGTCTCTATAAAAGCCCTAATTCCTCTTATCTTCGAGTATTTTCGCAGAATCATGTAGGCGGCAGAAGAATCGTTCTGCAATCAGCTACCAGTACTAGTTCTCGAAGTTTTCTCAGTGGTGTTCCGCGAAAAGAATATTGTCTTCTCTCAAGGGATTCCCCATTTCAGATCATGAAACAACTCCGTGATATTCGTGTTTGATCGAACCTCACTGTAACACTGCTAATAAAATCGCATTATGTGATTATTGTGTGATGTTTTTGGTGTGTGTTACGTGCTGCTTTGACCTGTATGTCAGAGTCCTTTGTAATATTACACGAACAATTGTATTTAGAAGAAAAAAACAATCAGAGCACTGCTGGGTGAAAATTAATTGATGTGGTTACGCAGAAATACAACAGTTTAAGAGACATGATGATGTAAGAGCACTAAAAATAATTGGTAAATAATACCGTGCAGTTGGAGTTGCAAGCTTCCCACAATTTATGAAGATATATACCTGCATCAAGTTGTTCTTTTTCCCGCTCCCAATTGGCAACAACCGCCAAATTCGCCAAGAATTGTCTATAACAGAAGAGTTTCACAGTGGACCGACCGTCCACATGACATGCGTAGGAAATGAGAGATGGAAAAAAAAGGGACAGAGGGAGTCACAGTATTATTGAAAGACCATAAATATTTTATTACTTACGTCAAGTTTCTTGCTGTAGATGAGCGTGACGTCACAACTGTTTATATTTCTAAAAGGCCCCAGACACGAGTGACCGATCGCAGCGATCTGTCGCATGGGCGACCGATCGCTTAGTAGATCGCATTTGTGTGGGCAGATTGCAGCGACCGATCGCTGATCGCTGGTCACATGGAATCCCAGGCAGTCTGATGGATTGCATGCAATTCATGCAAGCACAGTAGCTGCCTGGCTGGTTAGCTGCTGCGTGTGGCAATATGACAGCGACTTATTTCTCCATTTATTAAGCGTGGCTGTACAATTTTGTTTCGTTTCGCTTCGCTTTGCCCACGTTGAGTAAAGAAATTTACATTAGAATTTAACGTTGCCCAGGGACCACGAATTACACGGAGAAGAGAGGTGGAAGCCGGAGTTGCCATTTATATTAAGAACTAATAGGAAATTCACCCTCAGATTTCACAGTGATTAGCATTTTGAAGCTTGTGCTATAGAAGTAGAATTGATGAGAAGTCCGTAGTTATGATATAGTGGGCTACCTCTTGTGATTTTGAGTTATTTATGAAATAATTATGTGCATTATTAAAGTTTTTAACTTCCAAAGAGAATGACATACGTACCTACAGTAATGTTAAATGGACATTTTAATTTAAATGTTCAGGGCAAGTCCATTATGCAGTTACACTCGAATCCATCGTCATTTCATATAATCTAACTTTCCTCCAACAATTTATAGTATGAGTTACGGTAATCAGTAGTGCTGCTGTTGACAACATATCTATTGGCGCATTGTGGAAATTGTGTAAATACTTGAAGTTCAGTTATAAGACTAGTGAATGAAAAGGAATTGAGGACTAATAAAATGTAAAACTAATTGTATTGGAGTATAGGAAACCCATTTGGCTTCCGTGGAAAATGTAATAAACTTTGTAAAGTAACCTGCAGGCCCCAAGAAAAGCGTTTCAAAACAAGTTTCATAAATTGTAATTGTCATTTATTTTAATTTTATGTTTTGCAGGTATTCCTGGGATACTGAAATCAGCTGCAGCTGCTGCTAAACATACTATTTTCCATATCAAAACAGTGACGTTCATCTGTTTGAAATTGCCAGGGAAATAGCTCGTGTGTGGGGTGTCAAGGCGAGCGACTGATTTCAGGCGATATCGCATTCGAAGGATCGCTGCGATTGGTCGCTCATATGTTGGGTCCTTAACAGGTCATGGGAAAATATTGCGAATGGTGGTTTGAAAAGTGTTACTTTCAAAGTAAGTTTCCTTTTACACAATATGATTTATGTTTTGTGTGAGAATGTGCAATGAATTTCTTAAATCACGGAGCCAAACGCCTCTCATTCAAAACTTAACACTTTGAGGACCAGCCACGTGGAAAAATTTCGGAACCTGAAGACCAGCCATTTATGCCATTATCTAAAATTTTACTGTCACATTTGTGTTTGATATACCTTAAAAGAAAACACCATGCAAAAAATTAAAAAAAAGGCCTATAAAATGCGAAAGCTTAGCCTTTTTTGTAGCTGTACTAATATATATTCAGGAGGAAAGGTACATGCTTTGACAGATGATACTAGTTGTGATTCTGAACAAAAAATTTCTAATAAACATATGCCCTTTTCTTAACCGTTTCCGGTTACACCAATGAAAACAGCAAGGAACGGAAAGGTACATGTGACGGTAAATTAAGATACTGTTGTGTTATGGTTTGTTTAATTGTGTACGTCTCCTTACAGAATATGTTCAAACAGTCCCCCGACAACTTCAACTCATGTTGTTGCTCTTGTAGACAGGTGTTGTGTTGCCGATCGGAGCTCAGTTTTGGATTCCTTTACCTGGGCACAAGCATGTAAAAGACGAGCGAGAAGTTCCTCTCTTGTGTCCACTCTGCGCTAATAGACGTCTCTCTTCAGCCACCCCCACAAACAGTAACCCTATGGGCTAAGATCGGGTGACGTCGATGGCCAAGCAATGACTCCATGGCGACCGATCTAACGACCAGGATACCTTGTGTTGAGATACTGTGCCACTGGCCGTACGGAATGTGTAGGAGCTTCGTCATGCTGAAAGTACACACGAACTCGTGTTGCCAAAGGGATATCTTCCACGTATTCCGGAAACACATTTTGAAGAAACTCAAGATACCGGCGTTGACTGAGAAACGTCGTTGAAAATTCTTTTTCACAGTAGCGTGCACATTTTCATTTGCCCATATGTGAGAGCTGCGCGTGTTGTTGTTGATTCCGTTGCGGGTAAATGTTGACTTATCAGTGAACATAATACGTGGAATTAATCGCTCATTGGCAATAATCCATTGACAGAATTCTTGCCGGGCGGCAGCATCTCCTTCATGCAGATGATGTACACTCTGCCAGTGAAAGGGATACGAACCGTGCTCGTGTACTGTGCGTATCACTCGTGTTTGTGGAATACTAATTTGGGCACCAGTTCTTCCAGAGCTAGTAGTAGGATGGCGTTCCACTACGTGAAGAATGTTCTCAGCTTCATTCAGAGTTTGTTGTAATGGGCGTTCCGAGACAACATTTACGCTGGGAAGCGTACCACGCTCACGCAATCCGTGAAACACCCTGCTAAACACCCAGCTGTCTTTCATTCTACGATTCGGAAATCGTTGTTGGTATTATCGCACAGCAGCCCTGGAATTCCCATTGGACAAACCATAGACAAACACCATGCCATCATACTCTGCATGTGTGAAGATCCGTGGCATTTTCACTGGACAAAACTGTATTCGTAGTTCAGGTAACAACACTGGTAGTACCGTGCACTACGACAAGCACTATCGGACTGAGACTTACGGTAAACAGCTGCACCATGCGCAAGTGAACTGCGTACTGACACGGTCAGTAAGGACGACGCTACACGTTGCCCGTTCCTAGTTGTTTTCATAGGTTTACCCGGAAATGGTCAAGAATATGTGGAATTAATCGCTCATAAGTTTATTAGGAGTTTTTTTCATAATCCCCACTAGTATCACCTTTCCTCCTGACTCACCCTGTATATATTTGGACCATTAACTTTTCCTATTTGTGTGCTCACGCTACTTAACAGCGATGTTGCTATCGGTTGACTACATCACGTCTCCTGTGCTCTGAATATCTGTGGTCATTCACTGGCGAGATCATTTTAAATGAGTTGTGACTGGCTGGCCAAAGCCCATCGCAATCTCGGTTTCAGTGCTTCGGAAACTACCGTGCCGTATTTGCTGAAATTCGTATTTATGCTTTCCGAATACGAAAACATTCAGTGTACATGTTGCTGCGCATCAGAGATCTTTCCAAAAGGCGTTGTTTCTCGCGGGGTTTCGTTTGCCGAAGTGCCGGGAAATTCAACGCCGGTGTATAAATCCTTTACTATTCAAAGGATTGTAAATTATACAGCTCCGAGGAAAAGTCTGTTGTCACTTTTTTTTCACAAGGAAAAGTATACTTCGACCGGGGTTGTTTGGGGAAAGAGACCAAACAGCGAGGTCATCGGTCTCATCGGAGTAGGGAAGGACAGGGAAGGTAGGCGGCCGTGCCCTTTGAAAGTAACCATCCCAGCATTTGCCTAGAGCGATTTAGGGAAATCACGGAAAACCTAAATCAGGATGGCCGAACGTGGGATTGAACCGTCGTCCTCCAGAATACGAGTCCAGTGTGCTAATTTCACCGGGGAAAAAGTACATTTCCACGTGGGAAAAATCAATTTTTAACTCAGAAATTCACAATTTTTAACACCTTTGAATATAATATACATAATTGCCCGAGGTCGAAGGGGGGCGGGTATTCCACGGAAGTGTGGGTTGTGACCTTGAGAGAATATCGCAATCTTGGCTCTACAGGACATGTTCCTCCGCGAAAATCACCTCGTTGTCATCCTGGAAACGTCTGCCACATCTATACATCCGAAGAAAGAGGATGTAATTAGATGCAATATCAGGGGAATACAGGGTGACACAACATTTGATAGCCCAAAGAAGCAGCGTGTGTGACTGTCCCGTGTAGAATGAGCTGGAGCTCTGTCGTGGAGAAAATTCACCCCTTCGGCTGCTTCCCACGGTGTTTCGTTTTGACGTGCTCGCGTAACGTCCTCAGAAAATTTCGATAGCATCGTCTTGTGACGGTTCGCCCTATACGAGCAGTGTGTGTTGCACTGTTCCATGGCAGACAGTCCCAAAAATCACTCACCATTACTCTGCCCAACAACAATTGGGTATTTGCCTTTTTCGACTGTGGTGAATCCATGTGTATCCACAGCTTGTGTTGCTCCTCTTTCTCGGGGTGATAGTGGTACCCTGAGCAGTCGTCCATGGTGATTGGAAGTCACACCAATATATTCAAGAAAGGCAGTATGAGTAATCCACTAAATTACAGGCCCACCAAATGGCTCTGAGCACTATGGGACTTAACATCTGTGGTTATCAGTCCCCTAGAACTTAGAACTACTTAAACCTAACTACCCTCCGGACATGATACACATCCATGCCCGAGGCAGGATTCGAACCTGCGACTGTAGCAGTCACGCGGTTCCGGACTTAGCGCCTTAACCGCGAGACCATCGCGGACAGGCCCACATTATTGAGGTCGATATGCAACAGGATTTTGGAACATACACTCCTGGAAATTGAAATAAGAACACCATGAATTCATTGTCCCAGGAAGGGGAAACTTTATTGACACATTCCTGGGGTCAGATACATCACATGATCACACTGACAGAACCACAGGCACATAGACACAGGCAACAGAGCATGCACAATGTCGGCACTAGTACAGTGTATATCCACCTTTCGCAGCAATGCAGGCACCTATTCTCCCATGGAGACGATCGTAGAGATGCTGGATGTAGTCCTGTGGAACGGCTTGCCATGCCATTTCCACCTGGCGCCTCAGTTGGACCAGCGTTCGTGCTGGACGTGCAGACCGCGTGAGACGACGCTTCATCCAGTCCCAAACATGCTCAATGGGGGACAGATCCGGAGATCTTGCTGGCCAGGGTAGTTGACTTACACCTTCTAGAGCACGTTGGGTGGCACGGGATACATGCGGACGTGCATTGTCCTGTTGGAACAGCAAGTTCCCTTGCCGGTCTAGGAATGGTAGAACGATGGGTTCGATGACGGTTTGGATGTACCGTGCACTATTCAGTGTCCTCTCGACGATCACCAGAGGTGTACGGCCAGTGTAGGAGATCGCTCCCCACACCATGATGCCGGGTGTTGGCCCTGTGTGCCTCGGTCGTATGCAGTCCTGACTGTGGCGCTCACCTGCACGGCGCCAAACACGCATACGACCATCATTGGCACCAAGGCAGAAGCGACTCTCATCGCTGAAGACGACACGTCTCCATTCGTCCCTCCATTCACGCCTGTCGCGACACCACTGGAGGCGGGCTGCATGATGTTGGGGCGTGAGCGGAAGACGGCCTAACGGTGTGCGGGACCGTAGCTCAGCTTCATGGAGACGGTTGCGAATGTTCCTCGCCGATACCCCAGGAGCAACAGTGTCCCTAATTTGCTGGGAAGTGGCGGTACGGTCCCCTACGGCACTGCGTAGGATCCTACGGTCTTGGCGTGCATCCGTGAGTCGCTGCGGTCCGGTCCCAGGTCGACGGGCATGTGCACCTTCCGCCGACCACTGGCGACAACGTCGGTGTACTGTGGAGACCTCACGCCCCACGTGTTGAGCAATTCGGCGGTACGTCCACCCGGCCTCCCGCATGCCCACTATACGCCCTCGCTCAAAGTCCGTCAAGTGCACATACGGTTCACGTCCACGCTGTCGCGGCATGCTACCAGTGTTAAAGACTGCGATGGAGCTCCGTATGCCACGGCAAACTGGCTGACACTGACGGCGGCGGTGCACAAATGCTGCGCAGCTAGCGCCATTCGACGGCCAACACCGCGGTTCCTGGTGTGTCCGCTGTGCCGTGCGTGTGATCATTGCTTGTACAGCCCTCTCGCAGTGTCCGGAGCAAGTATTGTGGGTCTGACACATCGGTGTCAATGTGTTCTTTTTTCCATTTCCAGGAGTGTATATTGTGTTCGAACATTATAAAGTACCCCGAAGAAAACGATCTACTGACACACAGTCAACACGGATTTAGGAAACATCTTTCTTTGGAAACACAGCTAGATTTTTACTCACATGAAGTGTTGAGTGCTATTGAAAAGTGATTTCAAATTCCATATATCTTGATTTCCAGAAGACTTTTGACACTGTACCTCACAATCGGCTTGTAGTCAGATTTCATGCTTATGGAATATCGTCTGTTATGCGACTCGATTCGTGATTTCCTATCAGAGTGGTTTGTAGTAATTGATGGAAAGTCGTCGATTTCAACACAAGTGATTTCTTGCGTTCCCCAACGTGGTGTTATGGGTCCTCTGCTGTTCCTTATCTATATAAACGATTTAGAAGACAATCTGAGCAGCCACCTTATGTTGTTTGCAGATGATGCTGCAGTTTATCGTCTATTAAAGTCATCAGAAGAGCAAAACAAACCGGAAACTGATTCGGAAAAGCTATCTGAATGGTGCGAAAATTAGTAATTGACTCTAATTAATGAAATGTGTGATGGCATCTACATGAATGCTAAAATGAATCCGTTAAACTTCGGTTACACGGTAAAACAATCAAATTTAAAGGGCGGAAATTCAACTAAATACCTAGGAATTGCAATTACGAATAACTTAAATTGGAAAGAACACACAGAAAATATTGTAGAGAAGGCGAACCAAACACTGCTATTTATTGGCAGAACACTTAGAAGATGCAACAGATCTACTAAGGACACTGCGTTTGTCTGTCCTCATAAAAAGTACTGTTGCGCGGTTTGGGATCCTCACCAGCTGCATTAACGGACTACATCGAGAAAGTTCAAAGAAGAGTAGCACGTTTTGTATTTATCGAGAAATAAAGGAGAGAGTGTTAAGGACATGATACAGATTTTGGATGGGCACCATTAAAACAAAGGAGTTTCTCGTTGCTGCGGGATCTTCTCACGAAATTTGAATCACCAGCTTTCTCCTCCGAATGCGACCTATGCAGGGAGAAACTAGCATCATAATAAAATAAGGGAAATCTGAGCTCGCACGGAATGATATAGTTGTTCGTTTTTTCCGCTTGCTGTTCGAGAGAGGAGTAACACAGGATTAGTGAGAAGGTGATTCGATGAACCCTCTACCACGCACTTAAGAGCGATTTGTTGAGTGTCCTTGCAGATGTGGACGTCGATGTAGATTCCAATGTTGCGCGTGCGCTTGGATAAAAATAAAAGACGAGAAGCTCCCCCGAACGAGCCTTTTCCTTTGATATACCGACACAGTGCGGAACTTCTTCGTTGTTGCTCATCGCAGCACCGTTTGACGTCCACACCAGCCGCGTCGCGCTGCGCCATATCTCTTTCATTGGTTTTGCACTGCTCGGAGCAGTGCGGCCGGCGTGGATGCGGCTTTAACGCGACCACTTCCGGGACGGAGATGTATACCGTCTCCGTATCGTATCCGCGCGGTGGATTGATGAGGTTTCGATGCTGGCCACCATGGATGTGAGTTTTAGGCGATTTCCCACATCCCACTTGGTAAATACCGTGCTGGTTTCCCTGTTCCGCCTCAGCTACACGATGCGCAAACTTTTAGAACACTTCCTCACACTTGTACACGTAATTGAGTCTACACGCAGACATACTAGTTACAATGATGTTCTCCTTTGCGAGAGGGTGGGGAATAAGAGTGTTTGGTCACCTTAAACACTTAATCGCAGTAGTTGGCCGTGTAATGATGTGTCGGCTCATCTAGCTGCGTGCAGCGGTACTGTGGCAGGGGATTTCTATATTTGCCACGACGGCAGGCATGTACTACGCAGATCAAAAGTATCCGAATGACCGGAGTTGTGTTCTGCTTGACTTGTATGCAGCCCACATAAGATAACTGTCTTGCAGATAATCTGCTGTGTTTTCGGTACAGTTGTTTGACTATACAAAATGGTTACTACAAGAGAAAACCGCTCTGTATTGCTATCATTCTAAATGAAAATTAGTACCGCGGTAATGCAAATATCAGAGAACACGTTGTTAGAGATGACATAGCGTTTATTTCAGTAAATAACATTTCAGAAACATGTTTCAACTTGAAATTACATGACGAAATTCCTTTTACTAGACTAGGACCCGGCTTCCAATTCATCATAACTAACCACGAAAAATCTTAAATACGATTTCAGTCGCAAGTAACGAAGTGTGTGCATGTTTACACCTGAAATTACGTGGCGTAAAGTTGTGTGTTGGACGGAGATTCGAACTCAGCACCTAATCGGTTTGTTAAGTAAGCAGAGTTATATTTAGATATCGAAATTTGTCCTCAGTAGCGAGATGATTGAAACTGAAATGGCGAGAAGAAAAAGTTTTGCCTTAACCAGCACCCATCGTCGTCGTTTCCTAGCCACAATTAGACGCTGAATATCGGTTTATTTCACTGTTAGCGAGGTGTGCACATTTCTGGACGCGACGAAAATTTCTGTCTGGCTTGGAGTCAAAACCGTCAGCAATCGCTGTTGCTGTTAACGCCGTTAAAAATGATAATTTTTCACCTTAGTTTCGTGTGCACATGGCACAACTTTAAATGGCAAGAGGAAAACTTTTTGCGACACGTGCTGATCGTATAGATTTTGATGAGTTTCGCGTCTTGGAGCAACAATAAAACGCTGGAACTGTATCGTCTCAGAGGAATCAAACACGGCGAAAGAAGGGATTTGAGTTCGAATTCCAGTCCAGCACCGATATTTGCAACATCTCAAGTTCCAATAGAAGAAGAAATACGTGCCCTGTGTCCTCAAATGACGATTGGCTCATTAACATAATAAAATTTCCGGCTAGAATGGTTTACTGATGACAAGAGTTTGAACTAGCCACGAATTTGACCTCTGTCATGGCCCAATCTACACCGTGTCTCCTCCTGTTAGTAGCGAAGGGATACGACATTTAATTTAAGGCAATTATTACACTCGGTCGCCAGGTCACAGTAAGACAACGAGTGCAGCACCTCTCCTGGGCTCGTTACCACATCGGTTGGACTCTAGACTTACGGAAAACTGTGATCTGATCAGATGAGTCATGAGTCCCGATTTCAGTTGGTGAGACATGATAGTAGGGTTCGAGTGTTGCGCAGACGCCACGGAGCCATGGAAGCAAGTTGTCAATAAGGCACTGTTCAAGCTGGTGGTGGCCCCATAATGCTGTGATTTGTGTGTACATGGAATGAACTGGGTCCTCTGGTCCAGCTGAACCGATCATTGTTTGGAAATGGCTATGTTCTGCTACTTGGAGACAGTTTGCAGCCATTCATGGACATCATCTTTCCAAACAACGATCCTCCATGTTACTGTACCCGATTGGTTTGAAGAACATTGTGGTCACCGAGATCGTCCAACATGAATCTCATAGAATATTTGTTGGACATAATCGAGAGACCAGTTTGTGAACAAAATCCTTGATCGGCAACGCTTTCGTAATTACGGACGGCTATAGAGGCAACATGGTTCAACATTTTTGCAGGGGACTTCCAACGACTTGTTGGATCCACGCCACGTCTTGTTGCTACACTACGACGGGTAGGAGGAGGTTCGACACGATATTAGGAGATATCCCTCAGTGTATGCTCCTCTTTGTACTTTTAGTGAAAAGGAGAAGGCAAAGGGAGAGAAAGGTGCATTTATGCCCTATATTATCGTTATTGGGATCTTAAGGCTTGTACTACCCTCTTTTTGCCTACTGTGTTCAAACGACTACAAGTTTTATAATTACTTACGAATATCTAAATCGACTTTCTTTGAAATTGTAGTTAATAAAGTTTGATATTACCGAATGAATGATCGCAGCGCCACCGGTGGCGTGGTTGGCTACGCCGCCTGGCGGTCTAGTGTCAGGTCGGTAACGCACTAGGCAGCCTGGCTGCCACAGGCAAAAAACCAGTGACGGTTCATTGCAGCCCGCGCAGTAGGCAGCCAGGATGTTCTGTCTGTGGCAGCCACCAGAACACGTCGAACTGCACAACAATCGTCTGGCTCAGCTCAGCCAGTTGCGAGCAGCTTGTCCCGCAGAGAACGTATGTTGCTACCGTCAGTCTCCGGGCAGTTGTCGAAGCAGTCATACCTTGTTTTGCGCCCCCGAAAGAAAAATCGCGATGACTTTCGTTACGGAGAAATGTAATCGTGCAATTAAAAGTCGAAAACCAATCTGAGATGTGTCTTGTGGAGGATATAGTGATCGGGATTCACAGAGAAGACGTGAGGAAACCACACGTATAGTGTGTGAGAAGAATATGACTGAAAATTAAAAGAATGAAGAAGAGAAGAAGATGTGACGAAATTACAAGTGAAGTGCGTTAAAATAATATAACTAAAAATTCGGTAAGTGATTTTCTATTTATTACGTAATAAAAATTTGTTATAGAACGTAATACTGTATACTTAACAATAATATACACTATTTCACATGGAAGCAATGATAGGAATATAGCCGGCCAGTGTGGCCTAGCAGTTCTATGCGCTTCAGCCTGGAACCGCGCGACTGCTACGGTCGCAGGGTCGAATCCTGCCTTGGGCATGGATGTGTGTGATGTTCTTAGGTTGGTTAGGTTTCAGTAGTTCTAAGTTCTATGGGACTGATGATCTCAGATGTTAAGTCCCATAGTGCTCAGAGCCATTTGAACAAGTTTCAGCTTGGAATTAAAATGCAGAGGAAGTGCTAAAAGTGGATCAGCAGCTGTTCTACGTATATTTTGAACAATTACAGTTTCTCAAGGAAACAGTAGTAAACAGTACAACACGAGCTAGCCTGACTCAAACAGACGTTGCTGAAAGTAACGATGGGGAGCAGTAGCTTACAAAATCGGTCACCTGTTGTTAAAATGAAGCAGAAAACAAACGAAGGGAGACTGATTGATGTACAACAACAGAGTACGTCAGTGAGGGAGAAGCGGGAAAGGAACTGTTTCTGCTTTTGTTACGAGAAGATATCAAAATAATTCCGGAACATCGCAAACTTACTACAAAAATGGAGATAATTGACGTCATAAGAAGAGCACAAATGCTTCCACTGCAAACTCATCACCAAGGCTATTCTGATTATGTGCCAGTAACGTCAGTCGCTGTACCATGTAGCCATAGGTATGAACCAGAAGCCTCGAGGAGACAGATATTCAACTTGGATACCTAATGCAGGAAAATGATGCTAGAGGAGACTTAGCAGAGCGCAGAAGGAAAGTCGCCGCGGTTATTCCACGCCCGTTGCAGACAGACAGGCCACTGCTGCGCGATATGTTAAGCTGTTAGCACCCATTGATGCAACCGTATCAGCTCAGAATTATGAAATACTTGGTCTGTTTCAGTCAGTATTGCAAGAAGTTTTATATTAAAATTCTTTTCAAATTTTGTTAATATTTAGCATAGAACATTAAAATAATAATGTCAAATCATCTTCTTTGTTGTCTTATTTTCAAACAATCATTTCTGTTTTTTAGATTTCTCCCTTTTCAGTTCGTTCAGATTCGTAACATTAAAATGGAAGTGCGAGGGAGAAAACGATCACATTCAATAATTTTTTTTCTCAATTTTGGTGTTACACAGCCGTTAAGTTTTTTTTAAATTGTACATTGTCTGTGCGACCATTATTGATGTCATAAATCTTCGGTGTTCTTAGTTGACACAGAATTTTACAAGACAAATGCTTTGTTTTTGTTTCAAAAATAAATAAATTATGGCTTCTCATTTTTCCTCCTCACTCTTCAGTTGTTTTCAAACCTTATTAAAAATTAACTATCATATTTGTTTTTGAACTCACCTCGGGGTAATGAACAACTTATCTTCCGAACTTAAACAAGCTCACATGTGAGTATCGGTATCCATAACAAAATTCTCATATTTTCCGAAAAGTTATAAAATGATTCCACTGACATTCTTGTAAAGTTTAAGAAAACGATTCGGGTAGTTTCGAAGATCCTCCATGTAATTTTGAAATAAACCCTTTGTGTGCCGCTCCAAAAGTAGAAGATGATCAAATACCTCTTTTTGGCTTTGCGTTTCGTTTGAGTCAAAAGCTTCTTCCACGTCCATCTCACTTGACCCTTCGGTCACGACCGACTGTCGGCTACTCAACATTTCGGCTTCTACAGCCTGGGTACCTAGTTCATTATAACTAGTGTACGGATTTTCATGCAAATGCATATGTTTTGTATTATTCGAAAAGTGTGCTCTTTGGATAATATGTTCGAATTACCTCTTTTCTTACGTTTTATGTGTAGTTTTATAGTGCATATAAATTCATATTTTGCCTGTGTTATGAATAAGAATAGTATTTACGATAATTTTAATTTCGCTGTATGTTTTGTGTGTTTTTTAATTAAAACACTTATTATTTAAAAAATATGGACATTTAGAATTACTTGTTCATTTGTTCGGTTATTGTGAAAGCTTATTTTTATGTATTTATTTATGAGTTTGCTTTCTTCCCGATTCGCTGCAAGGAGTTACTTTTCGCGTTTGTTCACGTAGTACATGGCCTTGGTTGCGGGATTTCTCCGGTCTCCGTGCAGAGTTGCACCAACGTAGGTATTAAGGGATTAGTCGGAACTGTGTCTTTTGGAACTGCGTACAGCGTAACACCAAGCAACAGTTTTAACATTATTAGTTAAACTGTATACAAGTTTTTTTAAGTGTTTCGTTTAATAAAATTAATATCATTTAAATTAGTACAACAGTGAAGTGAAGTGTCGAATGACTCATCCTGTTCTGCCTACAGAAAATCAGTGCATAGTTCTGGTGAGCGGTGACTACTGGCTAGTGGCTTGGTGGTATGTTTTAAGTTCATCACATTTGCGATGCCAAAAGTGAAAACAAGTAAATCAGTGTTAGAATGCAACACTATGAGTGGGAGTTCGAAGAAGAGATGATAACGACAGATGGCAAAATACTTATTGCCTTGCACGCGAAAAAACAGTACGTAGCGAAAAACGTTTCGAAGTCGTTCGGCACGCGAACACTAATAACCACAATGAGAAAGTAAGATGTAAATCCATGATAAGTGTTCCCGCCCAGATATTGTTAGGTGAATCTTCTAACGGTACATTTTCAAAGTTTTATTTTGATTTGTGCGGAGCCTCCTTGTCGGTAGATATTCCGCTGTGGAAATTTAGTTGCCCTTTTCTGAGAAATTTCCGTGAGAAATGTACAAGTGTAACTTGCGCCGACACCTGTGACCGAGCGGTTCTAGGCGCTTCACTCCCGAACTGCGCTGCTGCTACGGTCGCAGGTTCGAATCCTGCCTCGGCCATGGATGTGTGTGATCTCCTTAGATTAGTTAGGTTTGAGTAATTCTAAGTCTATGGGACTTGATGACCTCAGATGTTAAGTCCCATTGTGCTTAGAGCGATTTGATCCATTTTTGTAACTTGCGAGACGAATTCACTATAAGTAAAAATTACGTATAGCAGCGCTACAACCATAAAAAAATAAGGGATCAGATTCAAAATAATTTTATAAGACGTCAATCGAGGAAACATAAGACTATGAGGGACGGTTTATTTCAAATATTGTAATTGGGTCTCTTACCAAAAATATACCGTCTACGCTGTTTCTACTTGCTATAGAACAGTTTCAAATGACAAAGAGCTCTGCAGTGCTCATTTTCTTATCGATTCCATGATTTTATTATGGCCAAATGGCATTCAGTAAGAGCGTGTATTACTGTTTGTGACAGACGCAGCAAGTTACATCATTATTGCTCTCCAAAATATATTTCCGAATATGATACCTTTAGCTTGTCTTGCTCACGGGTTACATCGCTTTGCTCAAACTATAAGGACAAATTTTCATCCTGTGTCTTGTGAAGAAGATGTTTGTTAAAGTACCCTATAGACTTCAGAGCAGCAGCACCTGACATTCCCATGCCACCAGAAACAATCATAACGCGCCGGGGCACATGGTTGTTTGCAGTACATTTGGATGCTGTTAACAGCGTCGTTTCTACATTTTACACGCAAAAAAGTGCAGCCTCAATTCAAACTGCCCTAAATGTTCTGAACACCAAAGAAACAGTAGCTAATCTAGGTATATATCTGTTCATTTTTCTCATCTTTCAGTGGCAATTGTTTCTGTGGAGTCAGGCAGTTCTACTCTTAGTGATCTATTAAAGTATGTTAAAAAGCACAGGCTGTAAACTTGATTCTGTTGCTGGAAGAGTTGGTGAAATAGTGAACGTAAAAGTTCAGAGCACACCTTCCAAAAATACAGAATACGAACAAGGTTGTGAAATTGAAGAAATTTTAACCGGTAAGCGCACTGAACTTCCGAACAACACGTCGCTAACAGCAGAACAAGTTAGCCGCTTTTGTACATAAATCATTGAGTTCCTGTGAGATAGACAAAAGTTTCTCTCACTAAAAGCACATTTTGCTAGACAGCAGGGGACGATTTACTTTCGAACACTTGAAACATACCGTGATTGTGAACTGTAACACAAGGAAAGTGGAAAACTAACTGTGATAATAACAGCTTTCCGTAAAGTAATATAAAACGCAAATTTTCATGCATGTTTCTTTGTGACTCATTCAAGGGCATTTACATGAGTCCTTTTTGTAGTAAAACGATGTCAATAAAACTTTTATATATTTTTATGTGAACAGTTTATGCACCTAATTTAGATTTTTTGTACCATAAATGCTTACATATTTAAGGGCTTATTACTGACTGGTACCTAGTTATGGCCATAATGAGAGCAGCGTCACGGGTGGCGCGGCTGGCTGCGCCGCCTGGCTGTCGAGTGTAATAATGTCCTAAATTTTAATCCACAGTGCAACCCTACATTGTTCAACCCAGACGTTAAGTATTTGAAGCCAGAATCAGTCCAACAGACCATCGGGCTACACACAGGGTTGTTCTATTATCATGTCGCAATGGAGGATGCTGTTCAAACCATTCATTTCCCTATACATCCCCATTGATATTCAGTAGCTGCCTTGGCCTCTGAATGGATTCTTTCGACTTGACTTTGTAATCACTTAAATAAAATGACATAACAGCCAGGTGAACGAACTGGCAACACGATAGAATGTTGAAATTTCTGCAGGAAATGTTGCATTCCAATTGAGATGCTGTGCTGTTGCATGAATTTCTGGCCTTGTAGTAACTCTGGCGCAGTTTAAAAGCAAAGCCGTGTCTCGCTACCTTTTTATTTTTTTTAAATTGTATTTGCATTGTCCATGGTGTAGTGACCTTTCCACAAGCGGTGTATTATTTGAAGACTATTCAAGTATGTAATTACCAAGGCAAAATTTATCCGAAAAAGAAGGTTGGTGTTTTAGTTGGAGGAGATTTTATATGGCGCGTTGTCACACAGGTTGCTATAAGAATATTTAAGAATCGTAATTTTTTGAGGTTCTGAACTCTTATTGTGACGTGTTGAACATATGAAGAATATGAGGATTGTTCTTTATGCACTAGAACACAGAGCATGGAACAAGAAAATAGTCTTAACATTTGTGACATTTTGTTCCTTTTCGATTTAAAAGACGGTTGGAGGCATGTGGAAACAAATGTAATGTCTGTGTGTGGAGTGTGTGCATCCAAGAAACCGCACCAAAAAGAAGCTTTCTCGTTTCAAGTAGGACCGTTTCGACGTGAATTAGTCATCCTACTGAAGAAGACCAATGGGCTCTGGTGAATGTGATTTTTACAACTGGCCAATGTGGCCCACGGAAATTGTAATGAACTGCGATCATTTAATCTTAGTGAGACACTTGAGTCGAGTGGTCGATGTGGAAAAAAAAACGCAGACAAATGCGAGGGTGCATTACAAACTTAATTATTTATATAGATAGTTTGTCGATAGGTTTTGATGAGTGGGTGCAAATATCAAAATATATGGCAATAATTTTCCAGATCTTTCAGTTGCATTGACTCAGAAGCTTTAATTTTTTACATCACCATGAGACTGTAGACTTAAGCATTTCACATAATTTTCTATTTAATGCTTCTACCTGTTCGTAAGGAAAAAAGTGGACTTAGTAGTTGAAGGGACGGACGGACAGACATATAGATAGACAGACGTCAGAGTGATCCAATGGATCCGTTTGTACCGATTGAGTTGCGGAACTTTGAAACGAAAGAAAGAAAGAAAGCAAGAAAGCTTATAATAAATTGAAGCCGGGTTCTGGCCAGACAGTGGTCGTGTGTGTGTGTGTGTGTGTGTGTGTGTGTGTGTGGTCGAAAGCTCAAATGCATAGCAGTCTTTTTGTTGTGACTGTCTACGACTCAAGGTCTCTTATATATGGCGAGCGAGTAGCAATTTATCCTTTCCATAATATCGTAGTTGAGGCAAAATCTATAATTCAAGGCTTTTTCAAAGTGCTATGTGAGAAGATCGGTGCTTGAACACATTCAGTTGCTCTTTTATTAGTAATACTTGATAACTTTTAAGGGATAAAATACTAAATAGAATGTTTGAACTGAGGAATGAGGTATTCTGTTTCTTAAAGGAGAAATAATTGCTCTCCGGCAGATTGTTTCAGGAACGGAGATTTTCTGTTGAATATGGCTTACTTCACTGACATTTTTGAGGAACTAACTTCGAAGTAGTCAGGAAACTGCACCACCTGGAATCAAAAAGTGAAAGCATTGTAAAGAAATTAGAGCTGTGTCAAAATCGAATGGAAAGGGACAAGCTAGATATATTTATTTATTTATTTATTTATTTATTTAACCTGGCAAGATTAGGGCCATCAGGCCCTCTCTTACATCTAACCAGGCATTCTACTTATTTTACAGTCATATGTTTTAGTAGGCATGTTAAACTACATCTAATACAAAAAGTGAGATAAACAATTAGAAAGGTACACCTCGAAAAATACATTATTGAAGAGAAAGATTTTAGATAGGAGTGCTGGCAGCAGGGAGTATGAGGGAGACTCATGGTGAAGGGAGGAGAAGAATAGAGAGACATGATGAAACATGATTAAGGAAAATATAAAGGAAAAGAAGACTGCGTGGCTAATACAGATAGATGAAGTGGAAAGCATCTCAGGAGCAAGATAGGAGACGCTAGCTTTGCTATTTGACAGATGAGAGGATTGGCCTTGCACATTAATTTTGTGGAGAATTTTATGCGGATGATAGTAGGAAATGCTTCAACTTCTTCTTAAAAGCAACAGTAGATTGAATTTTCCTCAAGGTAAGGGGCAGTTTGTTCCAGAGGCGGACAGCGGCAACTGAGAAGGAGTTTGCAAAAGTTTTTGTTTTGTGAGTGGGCACAGTTAGGATACCAGATAAGAGTGACCTCGTGTTTCGATTATGATGGCATGACAGGTTTTTAATCTCTGCAGCTAGGTACTGGGGTGCTTGCGCGACGAGGAGTCGGTGAAGTAGACATATAGTGTGGTAGTCACGCAGTTTGTCCGGCCGCAGCCACCCTAGCTCAGAGTATGAAGCACTAACATGATCATATCGGCGAATGTTGCAGGTGTAACGCACACAGGCATTCATGGTTAGCTCTAGCCGTCTTTTGTTTTCACTACTCATGCCTTATTGAATCACATCACAATAGTGGAGGTTCGATAGAACGAGTGCTTGCACGAGCTGGCGTTTCAAGTCCTGTGGGAATATGTTCCGAAACTTTTTGAGAGCATAGAGACAAGCAGACGTCTTTCGGCACACTGCGACTGTATTCTCCGCCCAGTTGAGATGCTCGTCCAAAGTTACACCCAAGTTCTTCACTGTTTATTCCCTACTATAGTGCCACTGTTGGAGGAAACAGATAATCCGAGACTTCCAATGAAGAAAATAGTTTTATTGAATCGAAAATTCATTCGAAAAATGCTCCTGGTCCATCATGTCTAAATATAAAAGAGCAAGGACAACTTATTGAGCTCACTTGTGATACTACACTGAAGAGTAAATGAAATGAAGTGTCTTTGTTGGAGTTTTGGATAAATATTAGCAAGGAATTCCCGACACTGAATCAAAATGCGCGGCGAAGATCCTGATTCTGTTTGCAACAACATACTTGTGCGAGACCGGTTTTCCACTTTGTCAGCTATGATGTCGAACTACTATTCAAAGCCTAATGTAAGCAAAGAATTTAGAGTGGATGTTCCTGCTATTACACCACACGTCTTGGGAAACTTCATTCTCAAAAGCAAGCTCATCCATCATACTGAATTTTGTAATTTAAATTTTTAACGCCTATTTAATCATTGTTTGCCGAGTTATAAACATTGTTCATTCCATAGTTTCTGAATAAATGAAAATGCGATAAACAATTCGTTCCGTGTTTTCGTTATAATAATTCATGTAGTTTTGATTCCCGTTGCGTAAAACCCTTCTAAACTAAATTTTGTAAGACAAGGAATAAGAAAAAATACAAAAATGTCTACCTTTATTAATAAAATAGGCTGAGGGAGGCCTTGCACTATTTTTCCACGTGAAGTGGTCCCAGAGCGAAAAACTTCGAGAACAACTGCTCCAGACCGGCCGCGGTGGTCTAGCCGTTCTAGGCGCTCAGTCCGGAACCGCGCGACTGCTACGGTCGCAGGTTCGAATCCTGCCTCGGGCGTGGATGTGTGTAATGCCCTTAGGTTAGTTAGGTTTAAGTAGTTCTAAGTTCTAGGGGGCTGATGACCACAGATGTTAAGTCCCATAGTGCTCAGAGCCATTTGAACCAACCGCTCCAGGTGGTACTAAATTGAGATTGCGAAGAGACTTAATGTTGAGAAGTTAAAATTTCCATACTGGTTTTCGATCTGGAAGCTTGTAGCTCGGCAAGTAAGAAGCAGAAAAATTGTATAGGTCTCAGTGGCCTTAGAATTTTCAGCTAATGCGTCTTCCCCTTCACAGAGCAGCTGCGTAAACACTCAGCTACTGTCCTCAGTATCCGCAGTTCGTCGTATATATCACAAGATAATTCGCAATGTTAATATGAGATTAGTCATAGATCCTGTGTGGAACGATTGTCAACGAGTTGTGGCATCTTTAAGTGAGAATCGTTCAGATTACTTACTGGAAACGAGTTGAGTACCTGGTGTTGCTCAGGTATGAACGGTTCCAGTTCTTTTAGTATTCCCCCCCCCCCCCCCCCTCTCTCTCTCTCTCTCTCTCTCTCTCTCTCTCTCTCTCTCTGTGTGTGTGTGTGTGTGTGTGTGTGTGTGTGTGTGTTCCTTCTACCAGTCTCTTCCTCCTCTTCTCTCTACACGTTACCACTCCACCCCTATGAGGGATTGTTAGTTCTTAGCCCCGTAGTATGCCTTTCCAAATAGTAAATAATCAATGTACGGCGTTCGGTTGAAATCGATCCAGGGGCTTAAGAGGAGTCTTTTTACTCGTGGCCTTACCTGCATACGCACATGTCACATTTGATTGCACTACTGGCCATTAAAATTTGCTACACCAAAAGAAATGCAGATGATAAACGGGTATTCATTGGACAAATATATTATACTAGACCTGACATGTGACTACATTTAGGTGCATAGATCCTGAGAAATCAGTACCCAGAACAACCACCTCTGGCCGTAATAACGGCCTTGATACGCCTAGGCATTGAGTCAAACAGAGCTTGGATGGCTGCCCATGCAGTTTCAACACGATACCACAGTTCATCAAGAGTAGTGACTGGCGTATTGTGACGAGCCAGTTGCTCGGCCACCATTGACCAGACGTTTTCAATTGGTGAGAGATCTGGAGAATGTGCTGGCCAGGGCAGCAGCCGAACATTTTCTGTATCCAGAAAGGCCCGCGCAGGACCTGCAACATGCGGTCGTGCATTATCCTGCTCCAATGTAGGGTTCTGCAGGGATCGAATCAAGGGTGGAGCCACGGGCCGTAACACATCTGTAATGTAACGTCCACTGTTCAAAGTGCCGTCAATGCGAACAAGAGGTGACCGAGACGTGTAACCAATGGCACCCCATACCATCACGCCGGGTGATACGCCAGTATGGCGATGACGAATACACGCTTCCAATGTGCGTTCACCGCGATGTCGTCAAATACGGATGCGACCATGATGATGCTGTAAACAGAACCTGGATCCGTCCGAAAAAATGACGTTTTGCCATTCGTGCACCCAGGTTCGTCGTTGAGTACACCATCGCAGGCGCTCCTGTTTGTGATGCAGCGTCAAGGGTAACCGCAGCCATGGTCTCCGAACTGATAATCCAAGCTGCTGCAAACGTCGTCGAACTGTTCGTGCATATGGTAGTTGTCTTGCAGACGTCCCCATCTGTTGACTCAGTGATCGAGACGTGGCTGCACGATGCGTTACAGCCATGCGGATAAGTTGCTTTTCATCTCGACTGCTAGTGATACGAGGCCGTTGGGATCCAGCTCGGCGTTCCGTATTACCTTCCTGAACCCACCGATTCCATATTCTACAAACAGTCATTGGATCTCGACCAACGCGAACAGCAGTGTCGCGATACGATAAACCACAATCGCGACAGGCTACAATCCGACCTTTATCAAAGTCGGAGACGTGATGGTACGCATTTCTCCTCCTCACACGAGGCATCACAAGAACGTTTCACCAGGCAACGCCGATCAACTGCTGTTTGTGCATGAGAAATCGGTTGGAAACTTTTTTACATTGGCCAACCTTGTGTGAATACTCTGAAAAGCTAATCATTTGCATATCACAGGATCTTCTTCCTGTCTGTAAAATTTCGCGTCTGTAGCACGTCATCTTCGTGGTGTAGCAATTTTAATGGCCAGTAGTGTACTTTGAGCGGAGCGACATATGGTGATACTGTATGCGAGATAGGTTGCGAATAGAGGTAGCAACAAAGTCGTAATAAATTTAAACGTAATTCTTGATGAGACAGTCTTACTGCATGAACAACGAAAATGTAGTGAGCGATAAAATTTTCACTGTTGTGTCATCAGCTAGGAAAATCTTCGTTAAGGTTTGAAATTATGTCTCAAGTTTATTACAATTCATTAAGTGCTCTCATTCTCAAATATTGGATGAATAAAGTCTTGGTTTTCACGCATCGTGTTTTACACTGCTTTCTCACCGCCCCCCCCCCCCCCCCCACACCAGTTTAATAGGTAGGTGGTTTTTACCCCAACATCCATTCTTTCCATACAGTAAGAGATACGTGTACCAAGTTTGTTTGACATCGGTCTATTGGTTTTGGAGCAGATGTGGAACATGAGTACTTTTCGCTGCGCGGGTCGTTGCGAAACGCGCAGAAAGAGTTTCTGGGAGGTACCGACGAGGATTTTCGGTTGAGGATCCATGGCGCGAACAGCCCAGCGAGGTGGTCCCACAGATTGTTGATTGGGTTTAAATTTGGGGCGTTTGGTGGTCAGGGGAGTATAGTGAACTCATCCTGGTGTTCTTCGAGCCACGCACGTATACTGCGAGCTGTGTGACACGTTGCATTGTCCTGCTGGCAGATGCCACCGTGCCGAGGAGAAAAAACAAACTGCGTTCAGGGACGGACATGGTCCCCCAGGATATAGGCATACCAGGAGTAAATCTAATGATTGTCTCTAACTAGAAGTCCGTAAATATATGTGTGTACGAATTAACTTATTGTAAATTTATCTGGACTTGTAAATAATTTTACATGTCCTATACCCTTGCAAAAAGAGATTTACTGATGAATAAAGCTACTGCTGCTGCTCGTACTACTACTACTACTACTACTACTACTACAACATACTTGTGTTGGTACATTATAACTTCCAGAATGACAAGATCACCCACGGAATACCGCAAAAACATTTGACCGCGATCATCTCCATGTATTGCAGTTGAAGGTCTCTTGGAGTTGCAAAGATGTTAATAGATATGGAATTGCATACGTCCGTCTATACACACAAGTTTTCTTGACAATCGCTGTTGAGTGACGTCATTGCCACAAGCAGTTACTTTCGCCAGCAAGCAGAAGTTAATCTGCGCGGTCAGTTGGTCAACAGTTGCACGTCTATTCCACCGCACACATCTCCGCAGCTGACATTCACCCCTATGATCTATGGCCCGTGGTGCATCACAGTTGCCTCGACGCAGGTTTTGGAAAGCGCCATTCTCCCATGCATGGTATACTTAAACCGCAGTGGCATCAGAACAGTTTACAAACTAGCCATTTGCAAATCCTTCCACCCTTGTCCCGAAAGCCGATGATAATGCCACTTTGGAGGTCAGATAAATCGCCACTTTGTCACATTACGTCAACGACTACACTGTTTTTCCGCATCCCACCGACACGCTTTATATACCCTCCACTGCCAGTGTTGCCACTTGCTGTCTGTAGTGGTTATTGCACGTTGACGTAGAAAGTAGGCTGTGGTCACATTAATGTGACTAGACTGCGTAGATACGAACATACATACGTTTTTTATAATTAATAGGAATGATAAGGAAATATTAAGGGGAGGTTTACTATCTTTGGCCCGAAAAAAGCATGTTCTTTGCGAATTTTTTTCTCCGGATGTGTTACAGATATCAAATTTGGTCAAAATGTTCATTGATATTTCCTCTACAAACTGTAATTTGTTCGACCGGAAATGTCGAAGTGCAAAGGCGGAAGTGCCGTCGGAACGAAACAAAATTTCGATGTAGACCTCCACGCCCGGTACGTCTCAGGTCAGCCGGCTCGTCTGAAAGCAAAATTGAGTTGACGTTAGCGAAGTATATAAGATTCTTTAGGAGTTGTACCTCGCTTAAGTTATGTGGACCATAGGAAACAAAATGGCGGCCATTTGAAAGAAAATAGGATTTTTTCATCGATTTTTCGACTTCGTCGGCCAAGTAAAAATATTTATAGTTGATGAATTGGAATAAAAGTGGTTCAACTCCTAGGCAGTTTAGTTAGCTTCGTCGGAAACAAAGAATCATGCCAATCGGCTCAGTAGATTTGAAGTTACCATACCGCGGGATAAGAAAAAAAGTCATTTCGAGAAAAACGCGTTTGAAGTTTTGACTATATATAAATGCAATATTATGCAACTTACGTTCAATTTGCTATTCCGGGTCCTTAAACTAGTCCTCCTCCTTCCTCATAGAGGGCGTTCTGGTCAATCTGGGCCATCCTGCGCTGCTCCAGAGCCGTTCGTACGGCTGGTGACCAGCAGTTTTCGGCCCGTTGAATCCGGTGGTCGTCCGAATGCCTGGCGAATTGCGTCGAATAGAGCCCCAGGGGGACGTACATCGTTGTCATGGTCTTCAGAATTGAATATCCTTCGGTGAAGCTGCTCACTGCCAGGAAAGTCGCAATCTCCACAGTCTTCGCACCAGAACGCAAATGCTTGAGGGCTAACTTCCAAACATACGCGTTCAGACTTTCATTTGAATTTTGTGTGTTTCCTCCCAAGCACCGGTACAATAACTCGTCCTCCAAAAGAAAAAAAACTTATGCCTCAAAAAAGCCGATTTCAGACAGTGCATTTTTTGTTAAACCGCTAATAACAAACATTTCCGTTACGTATTCGGAAAAACCGTTTCAGAGGTGGATTCTAAACTCTTTTATGGATCCAGAAATGCAACTTAAAAAATAATCGATTTTTTGAACCAAAAAATAGTAAACCTCCCCATAAATGAAGTTAGCAGGACACTTCTGAACCACTCCACGAAGTAAATCGACGGTCACAAAGTTGTCAGACGTATTCTTCAGTGTTACTATTTCTCCATTAGACCAGCTACGGGAAGAACACGTTTGCTCAGCCACTGTGCAGACCTGGCTAGCATACGGGAAGTACGCGCTTGGAAGACGCAGCGGCGCCAGCTGCTACCGCGTCGGCTGGGGATCGAAATACTAGAAAGTTTAGCCCGGTGAGATTTATTTTCATTTCTGTTACTAGATTTGGATCTAAAGCGTAGTTACGAATAATATCCGGCTGCACCGATTGCAACTCTTAACATCATAAATAAAAAACAGGGCGAATTATTTGGGTGGTCCTTTCCTTCAGTAGGAACGCCTCCGTAGCTGAGTGGTCAGCGCAGCTGTCTGCCGTACGGGGAACCCTGATTCGATTCCCAGCATTTTCAGGGGATTTTTCTTGGTGGGAGGACTACCAATGGGTGCACTCAGCCACGTGAAGCCAACCGGGTCGCTGCTAGACCAATTACCAGCGGCCACAAGGTCAAGCAACCCGACAACTAGGAGAGGCGTATGATGACCACATGCCCGTCCCTACCGCATCCTATGACGCATTTGGCAGAGGATGGCGTGGCGGTCGGTCGTAGGACCAGAACGAGGAACGTCTCATTTAAGTAGATGTCGTAAGAATTACTTTTTCGTCAAACTGAGAAACTCATTTTCCAGGTGTGATTAATTCTCTTTTATTTTCCAGCATTTTCTCAAGAACACTTCCATTGGATTAATCCCCAAAGATACCAAATAACAGAGTTTCAAGTCGATAAAGTGAAATAGGCTCAAATACGTGCAAGGAAATGAAACCAGCGAGTGTATGCTGCTCAAATTCTCTCTCTGCTGACATGACCGTTTGAGTCCGAGTAGCAATGAAATATTTAATTTTAAAATTTTTCACAAAATTGACCATTAGCATCATAGTAAGCAAAGAATACAAGAATAAATTGTCAAAAAGTTAACACTCAATCTTTGTAAGGAGGTGGTTTCATTTTGGAACCACTGGGACGTACAGCTTTCAAACACCCATGATTTCATGAGATATATTTTTTTCCCTAAACGCAACACCACATCTCGAAACTTCCATGACCTCAATGCCTGAAACAAATTATAGACCTAATAACATGCAAAAAAAAAAAAAATGGTTCACTGGCCGCGGTTGCCTAGCGGTTCTAGGCGCGCTGTCCGGAACCGCGCGACCGCTACGATCGCAGGTTCGAATCCTGCCTCGGGTATGGATGTGTGTGATGTCCTTAGGTTAGTTAGGTTTAAGTAGTTCTAAGTTCTAGGGGACTGATGACCACATATGTTAAGTCCCATAGCGCTCAGAGCCATTTTTGAAAAAAAAAAAATGGTTCAAAATTTAATTTATTAATATCAAAAGTACGCGCTGTCTCTGTGGTTTCTTTTCGAAACCACTCAAAAGAGAAGTAATACAAACCACTCATAAAAGCAGTAGTACAAACTCAAGTGTACGTTACCACAACTTCGGGTATAATTACTTCACTGCCCGCATCTCGTGGTCGTGCGGTAGCGTTCTCGCTTCCGACGCCCGGGCTCCCGGGTTCGATTCCCGGCGGGGTCAATGATTTACTCTGCCTCGTGATGGCTGGGTGTTGTGTGCTGTCCTTAGGTTAGTTAGTTTTAAGTAGTTCTAAGTTCTAGGGGACTGATGACCATAGATGTTCAATCCCATAGTGCTCAGATCCATTTGAACCATTAATTACTTCACTGTCAGTGATCTCCTCAATACGATCACTACATTAAAAAGAGTCACCGTCTCCAACAATCACATAACATTCTCCGGTCGACTGTTGCTTTGAGCGCTGAAGTGGCTGCTACACCACACTGCATTGCAAAAAATAAAATAAAAGAAAAGATGTTTCAATCAGAAACCGCTGCTACCCAAATGGTTACGGGAGAAGCAACTGTCATCAGAACATGTTAAAAGGAACGCAGAACACCGAGTGTATTATCTGAAATGTATCTTCATTAAGCGAAACTGCTATTCAGCTTGTAGTAACCAAAAGAATGACCAGTGTTATCTGCTCGTAAAGGTTACTATATAATCCCTGATATTGCTTTGTCAGTGAAAGCAAAATGGGTCCGATGAACGGCCGTGTTAACTTGCAGTACACTTTAGACGAAGGGAAACCAAAACATAAGTAAGAGGTCCCATCGAGCTGAACGTAGAGTGAAGTTTCCATGCAGCGCTTAGCAATTGTCTGCTGTACAAAAATTTTTTTATTGTTTCACACTACTGAAGTATCTATGCTATCAGAAACTTCATATGAGAATTGTCAAAGTGTAACTGTTAGAAAAGACTACTACGTTAAATGTTTAAAATGGTTCTGAGCACTATGGGACTTAAACTTCTGAGGTCATCAGAACTACTATTATCTTAGGGTTTTGTTTATCACAAAAGCTGTTATCAGTATTGAACCTTATAGCTACAATACTGGACCGAAGGGATTTCGTTCCAACAGGAATTTACATTCAGATAAACGAACAATAGACTGTGTAGTAATTAATGTACCAACCAAGGTGGGCCACCTGTTTAGTGTGTAGGGTCCTGGGCTGCAGATACAAGTAACATGTAGTTGAGCAGTTATTTCCTTGTCGTAGATTGGGGGTTTATGGCACAATGAACGGCTGCTGTTTGATGATGTCCATGGAACGAGCTTTTCAGTTTGCAGTACGCATAATACAGGGAGAAAAAAAAAATACCTATGACTAGGGCCACCAAGAAATTCCCCCTTATTGTGATTTGAGATATTCAGGCTGCAGTCAGTGAATCTGAAAATTATTCGTCCCTAGCTACACAATTCCGAATAAAATTCATTGGCCTGTTCGTTTGTTCAACTCGGCGTTACTCGGTAGCTGCCTGTTCTGTTTCTTTCAAATGCAAGTAAGATACGGTCAAGGAACAGCTCAGCAGTGGAAACATTTTTATTGCCACTAGCTTGAAGTGAGTTGTCAACATCGCAGAATCTTTGGAAACACGCTGACCTTTGAGTATAGAGAATTATCCTGCCATATTCACCTGATTTTTTTGTCGATTAAATATTTGACATAATTCTCATTTAAGAGATTACATAGAGTTAGCTAATTTATGTTTTGAGTCCAGGAGGCTCGTTCCAAGCTGAAACTACAGCCACACTCGTCCTTAACGTTGCGAATTATCCGTCTTGGCCATCACTGGGGCGGAGATTTAGGTGTGTGTGACAGTTGTTTGCTAACTCAGTAGTAAATTGTTTACCTTTCAAAGAAAAGACTGTGTTAGACATCCGTTGAAATCTTGCTGGAGACAAGATTTTCATCTCTTCTGCGACAAAGCTACACTCGGGCAGGTCGACAATCAGTAAAGAAATCTCGAGAAAACTTCTCCCTCAAAACTTTTCTTGCTGCCTTA
The DNA here is from genome assembly GCF_023897955.1 of Schistocerca gregaria. Classification (NCBI taxonomy): domain Eukaryota; kingdom Metazoa; phylum Arthropoda; class Insecta; order Orthoptera; family Acrididae; genus Schistocerca; species Schistocerca gregaria. Next base: position 638,282,144 of record NC_064931.1, read on the forward strand.
ATTCACCAGCCCGTAGATCTAAAGGTGAAAACTTACTTAATTGCACCCATGATAAATTTTAGTTTTTTTTGTGAAGAAACAATTGTATCGACTTAAGTGTGGCACTGAATAATTTGTTAACTTAATTCCTTTGTGTATCTTCCACCACTGGTACATTTTCATACCTTCACGGTAATTCTGTAGCTCTAATTCAGCATGACCGTGGACTACACATAGACCCAGATGCCTTTTATGCCAAATGTGTGCAATATCGTGCTAATTCATGACGATTTGAGGACGCTCGTGGTAGGGATACTGTGTTTTATTATAGAAGACTGTTAGTGTAAGGTTGCCATAGTAAGTTGCAATTCTTCAGTATCAGCACACTGCATAATTCACAGCATCTCTTCGTTACTTTACCGAACACAAGAGATAAACGTAAGAAATAAGTTATCCATCAGTACTGTAGTCCGCCACACTGCCGAACTTCAACTGTACTCATGCAATTGCTAAATTTTCTTCGCGGCTTTTTCAGTTCTATTATTTCGTCATTGCGCAACGAAATCGTGCACAGTTTGCTTTTCTGGTTCGTTTATTATACTCGCAGATTTTCATGTTCACGTTTTGTAATCAGTGTTATGCCGTCTTTTCATTTGTGTTTTTAATTAAGAGTGTGGTGTCCATGAGAGCATTCTTACGGAAAGCTGTTTTTGAGTGTATAATATTTAAAAAAATATATTATTTACTCATAGTGTTAATAGCATCGCATCTGGTGATCGTAGAAAAAGCGAATCGCTTCGAGAGAATGAGCGTTTCAGTTTGCGCAAATAAGATATAAAAACAAGAAAAAGCTATGACCGCTGCAGAAGCGTTGGGCTGCCGAAATAATTCCCTATGCTCTTTATTTAAGTTAGAGTTACAGTCTGTGTAACTGGATATTATTCGTAACTACGCTTTAGATCCAAATCATAGTAACAGAAATGTACTATACTTCCGGTAATTCGGCTCCCAATTAACGCAGAAGCAGCTGGCGCCGCTGCTGCTACGAAGCGCTAGCTTCCCGTTTGCTAGCCAGCTCAGTGCGTCGGCTGAGCAAACGCGTTCTTCCTGTCGCGAGGCTAATGGAGAACTGGCAACATGGTAGGAATACGTTTGGCAACTATGTGGCAGTCGATTTACTTTCCGGAGTGGATCAGAATTATCCGGCTAAATTCACTTGATGTTCCCTTGTAAGTAATCTGACTGATTCTTATTAAGATGTAATATTAGATTGTCAAATTTGTTATTAGATTTCAGGAAATCCCTTCCACACAAGATGTATGGCTAATTTCATATTTAACATCGTGAATTATCTGTATTATCGATCACTGCAATAAATTGAGGCTACTGAGGGCAGTAGCTAAGTGTTTACTCGGCTGCTTTGTGCAGGGCAAGAAGCATTAGCCCTAAATCCTACTTTCTAGTTGTTTATGTATACACAGTAAGATTGATGTAATGTGTGGCATTGCATAATTTGTTAGCGGGTCTACTGTTCCTGTCAGTTTTATATATTTTCGTGATATTGCCGAAATAGTTCTTGGACGGGACAGAGGACGTATTTAGGTACAAATCGTATCGGGGTCAAAAGTTTCTTATACATTACGTGATCAAAAGTATCCGTACACCCCCCAAAACATACGTTTTTCATATTAGGTGCATTGTGCTGCCACCTACTGCCAGGTACTCCATATCAGTGACCGCAGTAGTCATTAAACATCGTGAGAAAGCAGAATGGGGCGCTCCGCGTAACTCAGGGATTTCGAACGTGGTCGTGTAACTTGTGTCATACGTCTGTACCCGAGATTTCCACACTCATAAACATCCCAAGGTCCACTGTTTTCGATGTGATAGTGAAGTGGAAACGTGAAGGGACACGTGTAGCACAAGAGCGTACAGGCCGACCTCTTCTGTTGACTGACAGAGATCTCTGACAGTTGAAGAGGGTCTTAATGTGTAATAGGCAGACATCTATCCGAATCATCACACAGGAACGACAAACTGCATCAGGATCCACTGTAAGTACTACGACAGTTAGGCGGGAGGTGAGAAAACTTGTATTTCATGGTCCAGCGGCTGCTCAGAAGCCACACGTCACGGCGCCGCTGCAGACGTTTCGCTGGGAAGCTCTTACGGTCGCAGGTTCGAATCCTGCCTCGGGCATGGATGTGTGTGATGTCCTTAGGTTAGTTAAGTTTAAGTAGTTCTAAGTCTAGGGGACTGATGTCCTTAGATGTTAAGTCCCATAGTGCTCAGAGCCATTTGTCGCCATACGGTTTCCATATTTTTGGAATCCTGAAGAGAGACATCCACAGTCGTCGATTTTCTTCGGACGAAGAAGTGCACGCCTAGATAGAATCATGATTCTGTAGGCAACCCGCAACCTTTTTCCATGAAGGCATTGACAGTCTTGTCTCACAATGGGAGAAATGTATTAACAGTTATGGCGATTACTTACGAAGTGATAATCAGTTTACTTACTTTTTCTCTATCTATTTCGCTTTTATTTGACTGCTCCCCCTAAGCGAAACAGCGTAGTAGTTAACAGATTGCTCTCACATTCAGGAGGAGCGACGTCAAATCGCCGTCGAGCCATCCAGATTTAGCCTTTCCGTGGTTTCCCTAAATAGCTTCAGGCAAATGCCGAGATAATTCCTTTGAAAACGGCATAGCCTCTTTCTTTCCCCGTCCATGTCCAATCCGATCTTATGCTCCGTTTCTAATGACCTTGTCGCCAGTGGGACGTTAAATCCAAATCTCTCTCTCTCTTCCTGTTTTATTGGGTTTTTGTTCAGACTGTAGAATTCTGTTTGAGCTACTAGTTTCTTTTCCAACTGCTTATTGGACAAGAAATGGGTCATTCTCAGCCATTCAGTCAGTCTGATTTGCGAGTAGCAGTATCAAGATAACTGAGTCCGCCTATTCCATTTATTCCACACTTAGAAAAGTCGAGGGGAAGCTACTGGTACTAGAAACAATTTGAAGGTAACTAACATCTAACCAATTTGTTCCGTCTGCAACACAAAAAAATCAGCAAGTTTACCAAGTTGAGAATGACCTATACAGGGGAGGCCAAGTAAGGCTTTCTCGACGCCGCCACCAGTTTTTAGAGACACGGGCAAACTCACCTCAGCCGTCCTCGCACAGGGCACGGCGATGAGTTACGGTCTGTTGTGCAATGATTTTAAGAGTCGCTCTGGAAAGCTTATGCAGCAGATTTAATGTTACCAACGTAAAGCGGATACTGATAACGTATGTTGGGCATAGTTTCTTTAAGGTTAAAGATACACTTTTGGAGATATTTGTTTTTTTTTTCTTCGGTGTATTTTATGGCATGTGCAACTTTTTTAAAGTAACTGATGTACTTCAAACATTTTAGACGGTTTTTATGTTAAGTCAGCGTACGTTACTGTATGGTGAATGGATTGTTTTCCTATCGAGGTAATTTATTTTAAGTTTAACATTTTAAAAGGGTCTACTTTAGGAGGTGGTTACAAAATTAATTTATCCAGAATGACAATAAATGCAACTTGTTCGTCAGAATATCAATCTGTTTCGAGCACAAGCTCTGAAAGTAAACAATGAGGGAAGGACATTGATGTATTTCTGAATACTTAGAATTGACACTTCCGTTTAGTATTTCGTTGCTTCATACAGTATTTTACAGTTCATTTTTCCTCTACACAATATATCTGGCATTCTACAGAACGTGTTACCATTTACGCAGTTACCCACCCCTCTAAAAATCAATTTATTCGCAGAGCTGCAACGGATGATTTGTTCTTCAGAAATAATACATGAAAAAGCCTGCCTGTAGGTAGACAGTTCTCGTCACTGCTTTTTTCAGCCATTTTAAAGTGACAGTACCATCCTCCTGACCTACCCTGTTCAGTGAAAAGCAGCACAGAATTTGTATCACAAAAGAAAACTGACGTAACTAAGACCTGCGACTCGTACCACGCATCCGCTCACTAGGTAACAGCTAAAACAGCCTCCTACGTTCAATACTTCTCTATCTGCGACTGAGCTTAACTCAGACGGAAACGTTAGATTTAGCTTCAGCCAGTGGATGTGCGGACAACATACTGAATGAATTTCAAACTGATCAGAGAGTACGAGTTAACTTTTAAATTTCGCCATATGTGATGATGGTTATGTACTCTTCAAGAAACACGCAGACACATGAATAATTTTCACGATTGTATGAATTACCAGTTTAGTTTTCCATGTTTCACAAGTTGCCTTAGTGGCTAATGATACGGTTTGTTGGGATAGAAGTGCCGGTGGACGATATATCAAATTTGCAAATATTTCAGACTATTTAAAATATCCACAGTTTCACTTTTTACATCGCGACCGTGAGTAGGGACGTAGTTTTTGGGTAGTCGAAGAATGCTTATAGTCTGCACAAACGGTTGAAAGCCAGGATCACTAGCATTTATTTTACAGTTATTGGATATAATTTATTTTACAGTACAGCGTCTGTTCTGGTGGGTTTCCATCAGTCAACATGAAGACACTGTAGCAAGTTTCCTAGTCGAAAGTATTACATCCATTTTTAATACTGTGCAGTACACTACTTGTTGTATTGTATGTTAACCGGGGGCCTAGAAACGAAGGAGAGGCTCCGTCCCCGCCGCAGCCGCAGTGGTCCACAACCCCACACGACTACCGCAGTCCACTTCATCCCTCCGCCGCCCCACACCGAACTAGGGTTATTGTGCTGTGCGGCCCCCGGTGGACCCCCCTCCCCCAGGGAATGTCTCATACCAGACGAGTGTAATCCCCATGTTTGCTTGGTAGTAATGGTGGTGTACGCGTACGTTGAGAACTCGTTTGCGCAGCAATCGTCGACATAGTGTAACTGAGGCGGAATAAGGTGAACCAGCCCGCATTCGCCGAGGCAGATGGAAAACCGCCTAAAAACCATCCACAGGCTGGCCGATTCACCGGACCTCGACACAAGTCCGCCGGGCGGATTCGTGCCGGGGACCAGGCGCTCCTTCCAGCCCGGAAAGCCGTGCGCGTTAGACCGCACGGCCAACAGGGCGGGCTGCAGTACTCTACTTAAGTCAAATAAATCTTACAATTTCAAATGTGAAAGCCCATTGTTTAGGCATCGTTTCCGTAAAGATAAAGTGGTTATTGGTAATCGGTGTTTGCAAACACAGATTGCAAATGTTTGTAGCGACGTAGTGCTGCTTGTCAAATCGTTATACGATGTAAATTAGGCGGCGTCATTAAGCGACGTCCACACGTCACGTGTGAGGAGAGGCTGTTGCGGAGCGTGATTCAGTTCTGCGATGACGCGTCAGCACACGCCACGTCGTTGCGTTTGCAATGGGCAGCACGAGGCTTCGCAGCGCTGCGTCAGCTGCCTTTCCTGCCTCTGCAACCACCGCTGGATACTGCTGCGATCCGCCGTGTCCTCCCCATAAACAGGGAGCAACTTCCTGTGAAGACGGGGCGTGAGTCGTGCTTGGGTAGCTCAGTTGGTAGAGCACTTGCCCGCGAAAGGCAAAGGTCCCGAGGTCGAGTCTCGGTCCGGCACACAGTTTTAATCTGCCAGGAAGTTTCATATCAGCGCACACTCTGCTGCAGAGTGAAAATCTCATTCTGGAAACTTCTTGTGAATCGACGTGGCAGAGTCATCACCGGTCTTGAAGAGGAACTCTATCAACGACCGTTGTCACAACCTGACATCTACTTCACGGTCCATTGTGGCTCACTTGTAAATAAAATAAAATACTTGTATATACCAGCTTGTAGCTAAATGTTTCAAGTATATTCACAAAAAATTTCATTCTCCTCATGCAAAAAATAAAAAAAGTTAGAGACGACTGTCCAAATCTTTTTGAAGGCCCTTTGTACATTAAGTTCCCAAGGAAGTGCTATTAGGCCTTCCGCTATCGCTGATCTACAAAAACGACATACGAGACAGTCTGAGCAGCCCTGTTAGATTGTTTGCAGATGATGCTGTCGTTTATCGTCCTTTATAGTCATCAGCTGATAATACTAATTGCAAAATGAGTAGACAAGATATTTGTGGGGTGCGAAAAGTGGCAATTGACTCCAAACAATGAAAAGTGGAAGTCACCCACTTGCTACTAAAACAAATCCGCTAAATTTCGGTTACACGATAAATCACACAAATACAAGGGCTGTAAATTCGACTAAATACTTAAGGATTACAGTTACGAATAACTCAGCCGGCCGGAGTAGCCGTGCGGTTCTAGGCGCTACAGTCTGGAGCCGAGCGACCGCTACGTTCGCAGGTTCGAATCCTGCCTCGGGAATGGATGTGTGTGATGTTCTTAGGTTAGTTAGGTTTAATTAGTTCTAAGTTCTAGGCGACTGATGACCTCAGAAGTTAAGTCGCATAGTGCTCAGAGCCATTTGAACCATTTTGAATAACTTAAATTGAAGCAATCACGTAGATAGTGTAGTGGGGAAAGCATACCAAAGACTGTGATTTATTATCAGAACACTAAGAAAGTGCAAAAGGTCTATTAAAGAGACAGCTTACACCATACATGTCCGCCATCTCCTGGAGCATAGCTGTACGATGTGAGATCCGGACCAGATGGGATTGACGGAGGACATCGAAAAGGTTCGTTAAACGGCAGCTCGTTTTGTATTATCGCGAAAGAGTGGAGAGCGCCAAGGATATGATACTTGAATTGGGGTGGCAATCATTAAAACAAAGGCGTTTTTCGTTACGGCAGTATCGTCTTGAGAAATTTTAATCATCAACTTTCTTCTCCGATTGCGAAAATATTTTGTTGGCGCCTACCGATTGAGGGAGAAATGACCAGCAATAATAAAACAAGAGAAATCAGAGCTCGCACAGAAAAATTTACGTGCTCGATTTTTCCACGCACCATCCGAGAGTAGAACGGTAGAGAAATAGTTTGAAGGCGGTTTGATGAACCCTCTGCCGGGAATTTAATTCTGAATTGCAGATTAATCATGCAGATCTAAATGTACATTAGTGCAGTGTCTGTATTTGACAGTGCCCTTGAAGTTTGATGCAGTGCAAGCACGTCCGAAGGAACAATGCCGCTGTCGGTTTATAGGCGTATTAAATGATAAAATGTTTCTGCAAAATGCACATACTGTACCAACACAGCTATGCAATTTACTGGAAACAATTGAAAATATATGCCGAACCGGGAAAACTGGGTTCGATTCCTGGCCTGGCAAAATTTACCGTTTCTTTCCAGTAAACTGTATAGTTGCGGTGGTTCGCAACTTGCAAATACATTTCATGACTTGCGGTAACTGGCAAATGAGGGAGGAAAACGATATTAAACGGCCACCAGAAGACGTGGCTACCCTCATTCTTCCATTGCTTATTGCGGTAGCATCTGTCCTATAAACACCTAGCTGCCAGACTCTTCGTTATTCTTGTTGTACCCACTGTAGCAGTAAGAGAACCATTTATCACCGAAACCAGTTGCTGTTAGGTGGCTTGCTTGAACGTAGCAGCTGTATAGCCTCTTCACAAAGCATTAGGCAAACTACGGTAAAAATTATGGCAACACAGATTAGCAATGATCTACTATAATTTATTAGTAGAAAGTATACATTACGTAACTTGAGCGGGAAGACGACGCGTGCCAATGTAGCTCAAAGTTCACTTACGCTAATCTGTCTATGAAATCTGATCTAGTCGAAAATTCAATGAACGATGAGTAATAGAATCAGCAGAATGCCCATTTGAGCCCTTTTGCGGGGCGACTGCAAATACGTGCTGACGATGTCTTGAGGCACAGTGTTGATACTGTCTAACTAACTGTTGATACACTCCGGATACTGACGGCGGTGTGGGTGCCCTGCATCTACTTATATCAGCGTTTGGCGTGACGTTAGGCGGAATCATAACATAGTCTGTGTTGTGTGCGCCCCGTACGGCTTCTGACCACAACTATGTCGCGCCTCTATGGAAGCTGACGTGTGACGCCGTTTGGCTACATTTGTTATTTTCTGGTGTATACAGCAATTCTGATCGGTGTAGTGTACAGCGATAAACGCCCATCGATAGAATGTAACATTACAAAGACGACAATCTTTATGCATTCTTGGTGGGATTATTAGACAAGGAAGAACTGACTGAGGGTGGGAAGTACTGCCCTTCCAAGTGCGGAAGAAGACAACTATGTGCTAGCGGAAAACTGTGAGTGGTCGATCATGTATCCCCAGAGCAGATGATGGTTGATATCTCCTGGACAACATACGCGCGAAATTTTCTCAGGGAGATGTTCCCTAATTACTTGTCAGCGTTAGAATTGTAGCGAGAAGATCGAGAATTTCACAATTGGATAGCTGTGCCCGTTTACAAACAGAGAAGATGGTTTCGATGTTACCTTGTGCACTGTCCACCGGAAGGTATTTCAGTCCCATATTTCTCATCAAAAGAGCTACATCTCTGGTTGTGAAACCCTGTGAAGAATACATGGTCTCCTCAGATGACATGTTTATTTTAGTATGTAAAACGCAGTAACATAGCCAAGCGTTGAGATAGTGTATTCGCTGGGCTACGTGTATTTTCTGCACATATTAATAGCAAAAAGTGTTAAATAGTGAATGTTTTTTGTTCAAATATTAACCACTGGAAAAAACAAACAGATTTAGATTAATTTGCTTACACTAGAATCCTATTTCACAAGCTTTCTCATGAGGCTGCTGACCCACTACTCCATGGAGGGATATCTGTCGCAATGCGGAATCAGTCTCTGCAGTATTTTTAAAATTTAGTAATCCTACGTGTCCGACGTTTCACATGTATGTTTTTAATCTGTTGGTGTGGTGGACCTATAATCCGTATGTCATACTGTTGGAGGCAGGAGGAGGGGATCTCAGTATTTTTTCAATTCCACGTCGTTCGTATTCGGTCCGGCCGACCTTCCTGGGGTGTCGGTTGTTTACCACATTCATCGACATGTCATAGAATGTGGACGCCCACTTCGTGGTCCAATTGTTTAAACCATTATACTCTTTGCCGGCTGGTGTGGCCGAGCGGTTCTAGGCGCTTCAGTCGGCAACCGCGCGACCGCTATGGTCGCAGGTTCGAATCCTGCCTCGGGCATGGATGTGTGTGATGTCCTTGGGTTAGTTAGGTTTAAGTAGTTCTAAGTTCTAGGGGACTGATGACCTCAGATGTTAAGTTCCATAGTGCTCAGAGCCATTTGAGCCATATGGCAAAGCTATATCAGAGATGGAATGATAGATGAGATAAAAAATAAAAATTATGATATCATGTTCATGAGAAAATGAGCCTTTTTTCTACAATGACGATGACGATTTATTTGCTGGACCACAGCCAAATTCATCAAAGGAGAACTTTTTGGAATTCTAGAATTGGTTTGGGGAGCAGTAAAAATAGAACCTAATTTTTTAGTGTTGAGATAAGCACACGTCAGACTTCTAAAATATACTAAGGAAGAAGTTACTAGGTTACTTCAACTTGAACGTGGCAACGCTAAGGATCTTCGAGTGAACATTGAACACGCGGTGGGAAATGAATGCTCACTATGTACTATAGGATGATTCAACATTATCTGTACTCGGAACCATCGAATAATCTTACAAAGTGAAACTGGTTCAGTTAGCAATTTGAACGATATAAGGGCAGCTTCTTTTATACATGGCCTACATAATTTTCCGCTAAAGACGAGCTCTCGTTCTACATCTGTGTTTTTACTCCGCAAATCATCTTTAAGGTGTGTGAAGGGGGCGAACATTTTCAGCACTATAAAACCCCTAACCCCCCCAAATGCTACTTGGAGAGGGAGGTAATTGGCACAAAAGAAGAAATGTTGGCGGGCCACAGAAACCAGTAAGGAGGTTGACTACGAAAACTTATTGCTATTCCACTCTTCAGTGGTGGAAAGAACGACATTTGATAGCAACTTTTAGGAAGCACAGTGACTGAAGTTCTAAGCCTTTCAGTCTGTTTCACACTACTTTCATACTGCCAGTAATTATGGGATTTCTACGCCGTGTGAAGATACTTTGCAAATAGTTTGTCAGCTTATTGTCTAGCTGCTGTTTTCCATCTCTTCAAAAGAGAACGGAATAGGAGGCAATCTCTTTTAGGAACCCTCAGTTTCTGGACTAAATACAAATGATTTACTTTCCGGTGCAAATTTTGTCGTACATATTATCTCAATACCATAATTAACGAAGTTTCTTCCGATTTTAACGACATACTTAACTAGAGGGACAGAAGACGCAATGAACAGTGTCATACGCATCTGTTCTGGGGTGTGTGTGTGTGTGTGTGTGTGTGTGTGTGTGTGTGTGTGTAGAATGATGGACGGACCCCGAGGCATATGCTGTTTTTTAATATAAAGTGTAGCTAGTAGTCGTGAATCTGAACGTAGTGAGCAAAAACGTCTTTCTTTGGGCATTCTTCGAATAGCAAGAGACTATTCATTATTTCCATTGAGCACGTGAAACTGAATTATGGGAACATTAGCAGCTATGTCTTATTAAATTATTTCTTAAGTCCATAAACAGAATGGCGTCCTGAAGACGGTTTCGTGGCCACTGCCTCAGGAGAAAGAACAAGCGGAAGTCTAAGTGTTATCGAAAACAATACTCGCACAAGATACTGCCACAATATAAATAACTGCAGCGACCCTGATTATTTTTCGTAGTCGTTCCAGCAGATTGCAAAGTGAAAACTATTCGAAAACGTAGTGTAACAAAGAGGAAAATGGAGATTGAGTCTGATCATTTAATTCTTGGCTGGCGTTCTGTGTCACGTGTTCGTTGATTTCCAGTGTTTCCATTCGGATCATCTTTCTGCTTTTCTTGACAGAATGTAAAATTTCACATAACACATCATGTGAATTGTTTTGTGCTAAAGGATGATCAGCAGAGGTCAAATCTTTCTTCGTTAATCGCCAGCTTATCTCATGTTCACGTAACCTAATTGCCACAGCTCTGCCTTACTGGCCAATATACGCTTTTCCACACTGCCTTCAAATGATTTTATATGCACCATCCAGTGCCAAATGTTGCAGTTTGCCTTTACTAGGCCACTCTAGAACGATTTCTGTTGGCTCCGCTGCTTGCTCCAGTATCTTATATTGAGGACAATTTATGGGTAGGATGGTATACAAGCTTCTTTTCCCTAGTGCTTCTAGTTACTGCTCCAAATTGATACTAAAATCCAGGCGGTATCTACCGTGGATTCCTCTTGTGACAGGAATTTAAGCGCGATTCATAATCTACTGCCGACCTCCAGTTGATTACATCGTAGGAATGTTGTAATCTCGGAATACTAAGATACACCACTGAATAAGAAACGTCTCAGCACAATTCATAGGTATCGGATTGAGTTTTTGTTTGCCGTTTAGGAACCAAACAATAATGGGGAAAATGACTGGTATGGGGACACAGTCTGTGTTGAAGTCAAAAGTGAGTAATTAATGTCTTATTGCTTCATTCCTGTGTCGAAATTTTCTAACAATGTCCTTAGCAGCCACTAACTAGCTTAATCCTTGCGCGATTGGTGGCATCAATTGTTGGTAGAGTTTCATGAGAACATCTACTTCAATACCTACTATATAATATGCATTATAACTACTGACGGGATGCGGCTAGAAATGTTAATTTGTTTCCTTCGAGTAATTTCAGTCGCATCTTCAGATAAGACTTGCAGAAGTTTACATAATTATACTAACAGTGTGATGCTAAACACTAGAGGCTGCCTCATTCGGCGGTATGCCCAGTATAGGTGTTTAAATTGCAAAGACAGCTTCCGTTGCCATTGTCCTTTAGTCACATTGTTAAGTAGTATGCATTACCACTGAATATTTGTTTCTGTTGTTTCGTTTATGACTTTCGGTTACCTTAAGCTCTCTATGAATTCATTGATGTATAGTTTGTCCGCGTGCACTGCATGGCATTCGTTGTTTATTGCCTAGCTTTTCACTGGAAAATCACACAACGATAAAGCACTTCACACTCGCCAAAGCGATAAGCAGAGGCTTGCGCTGAGGACAATAGACGGTTGCTGGCACGGGAAGTGATCACACTGGCGGCGGCCAGAAGCAGCCTTGTGGAGGGAGGGCCAGGAAAGCTGGGGAACAGGAGTTCTGGTGTGCACATAAGAAGGCAGGTGGAGGGGCGCTGCGCAGTAGCAAGGAGCAGTGTACCACGTGACGCTCCAGCCAATAGCGTCAGTCTGCCGCCTCTGTCTGTGGAGTGCACTTCGGGGTGCGCGTGAGACGTCAGCGTTGAACTTCGCCGTTCATTATGTGTGTCGTACAACTAACAGAGCAAGGAGTGTAGAAGATTTTGGAGAGAGGAGGGGAGGGGGGCGATGTTCCCGTGTGAAGCGTACCCCAGCATTACTAGATGCCGGGGTGGAGAACAGGAGAGCAGTAGTTCCCAACTTGGAGGTAATTACCCCTGAGGGGGAAAACAAAATTTTCTAAACGGTTCAGAAAACAGTTCAGTTACAGTTCAGTCATAAATCTAAATTACTTAAGAAATAATCTCATGTATTAATATTTCGTTAGACTAAAATTTATGATATTATCGTCATCCATTTGACATATTCTGCTAAGTAAAGGCCTCTCTTAGAACTTCACGTATACGTATCCATGCTGCTACTGCATGTTATGGAGCGTGATCAATCCACCTTTATTAGATCGTCGTCTGGACTTCTCGTCTCTTTAAATCCAGAAAAGAACTTACATTGTCCGTCTACCATCCATTCACCAAGTTATGTATCTCGCTGACGTACGTTTCATTTTGGTTACAATTATAATTACATCTTCCACAGTAGAGAATGGGCACAAAGGGCGCCAAAGTTTGTGACAAACCTTCGCTATCCAGATCAGTAGTATCACTTTATAGTCCACTTACTAACTGCTTACCAAGATTTTCTTTCCCAGAGCCACATTGTGCAGTCACATTTACTATGAAGTGAAAGCAGTGTTGATGAAGAGCGAGCAATGAAAAGCATAGATATGTGATTCATTAGTATAGGAATAAATATGACAGCAGTATATCTTTAGAGAGACAGTTTTATGGTACACAGAAGAGCTTTTCTCCCTACACATTGATTTACCATAATGGGGTAAAGATGAAACAAAAGACAATGACATTGACCACATAATGATACAAATACAGCAGTATGTGCTTATTGCCTCATGCATAAATTTAGGAATACCCGAAGAACACAATGAACAGTACAGCTTCAGTTAATTTGGCGTTGTTGAACAGGCTTTCAGTCGGAAGGTCTCTCTCAGAAACATGATCATTACAAATAATATATACATTCAGCTTCAAATAGAACTCCATGGAATAATTATTCTTGCCCTTGTGCGAAGTTTTCCTTGGTATCCTCACGGGGGCCGTTCAGAATGAGATGGGAAATCGGAGATGTAAATTGATCTAGATGTCATTACTAAATTGATTCTGTGACTTACAATGAACCCTTTTCGGTGGTTATAGTTCTCTAATAATTTTAAAAACATTAAAAAATCTTTTCATAATTAAGAAAAGGCGGGTAATCTTTTGTATAATTTTGATATTTTTGCTCTAATGCTTATAAACAACACATTCTTGTCAGTTTCAGAAATTCTTTCATTTGACATGGTACAGTTTTTGCAGTACTTCATGGAAAGATTGTTTCGAATAACCGTTCTGTGTAGGTATTTAACAACAAGAGATAATTCTGCAACTGCTCTCTCACATTCGTTTGGAATTCTGTATAACAGCTTCGTAAATATGTGGCTCAGTAGTTAAGTGCTAGATTACAAATGCAAAGGTCTGGTGTTATATTCTCTGTCAATCCTAGTATTCGTATGCCACCATTTCTGTCACCTGTGCTAGCGTTCGCTAGTTTGAAAAATCCCATCGTGTACTGCAGTTAAAAAGTCCAAGTTAAACTGTAGGTCCCCCTGTAACTGGTTGGGGAAGTCACCTCAGAGGTCAGAGGAAGGCAAGGGTATACCCCATCGCACTAGGACCATGCCTTTAAGGTGCTGTGGTGTTCAAACCAGCATTTGGATACCTGACAGACTTACGTTAACCAACTAAATAGTATTCATTGCATTTCTGTATCATTTGGTGTATGCAAACATCGGGTACATACACAGGAAAGGAAATATTGTGTGTATTCTGTAGTACCATTATTCAAAATAGAGAAAACATGATAAAATCACTTCGTTCGCAGATTCTGAAAAGCGGAAAGAACACCACAAGAAACACCATAAAAAGAGAAGACACAGGGAGAGAGACAAAGAAAGAAGTAATGCTGAAGATGAGGTATGTACTGGCTAATTTTATACATTTCTGTCTGTACTCACAGCAGTTTTAAGTAGTAGAATGTAGTTTCTTTCAGGTAATATTCTGTATGCTGATCATCCGTGGAAAGGAATATTTGTTTCTCATTACTTTACACGAATGTATCCTGTTCTTTTTAAAAGAATATTAGGAAACAAGTTTGTTAATATCCAGGACATCATGGTTACACATAGATACTACTATTACTCATGCAGATATGGATAACCTCATATATTCAACAAAGGGAAAGTACAGTGCCTAAATTTGTGAAGGAAATGCGTTAGAGATATGTTCAAAAAATAAATGGGGGAAAAGTAATTACTTTGAAGGCTCAAGAGCTGTGGATGACGTGAGTTTGTGTGAAAAGTAGGAATTATTTACCTATTTGTATTAGTAACCATTACAAACCATGAAGGTTTTTAGCTGCAGGATGAGCTTTGCGCTGTCCCCACAAATAAATGTTCAGTCTCTACTGTGCTTTAGTTTTTCCAAATGACTCTGTAGTATTGCCAAGGTGCCTTCTATGTGGGCGCCCAAGAGGTAGTTTTCCAGTGCGATGGAATCTCCCCCTCCTTCACGTTCTACAATATGTTTGAAGTTAGAGTCAATTGTCCTTTCTCTAATTCATGGCTTCGTCGTAGTATTGAACAATTATCAGTTCATAAAGATTTTCAGGACTTTACACTTTGAAATTGTTGTTTGTGGGGCCGAATGAAGACGACAGCTCACAGAAGAAGGAAGAACACGAACAGCTAGGTTGTACCGTGTACACGGATGCCCTTATATAAAAGGTAAAATGTGTAAAGACAAGCAACGCAGCCTGTTCTTCTAATGGTGTGAAAGCACACTGAAATTGATCATGGACTTCCTGAAATTGTATTGTCACCTTTTTAAATGTATCACGATCGATTTTAAAATTACAAACAAAAACATAAAAACAAAGCATTTCGTAATGGTATTAAACATTTACAATTTTTATCTTGCAAACCGTTCTTCTATTTGAAAATTTCTGCTTACAGCTATCTGTATATTACCCTTATGTAGCAGACGCATTCGTGCTAGCTAACAACATGTCAGTACAGACTGTTTTCCTGTGTTATAAATATGATTCGAATTATTCTTATTCTGAGTGATTATAACACTGAGAGAGCATTTTCGGTAATTATTCTCAAAAATGTTATTTTTATGTAATTAAAGCTTTAAAAATCATCGTATTTCAAGATTTGGTCACGTGGACGAAAACGCTCCGGCGACGTTACAGGCTAGTAGTAACACGAAGCTATACGTGCGTTATAGGAGTGTTAGCCGAAGTTACTAAAGTTTTTACGTACTTTTTCCGCGAAAGGTTATTTAGCTATCGAGAACGCATTTACAGCTTCTAACTAACAATGGAAACCTGTTGTGGAAACCTATCGAAAGTTTATGCGTTTGTGGTCTCTTCGTTACTCAAAAACAACCCAGATTTTTATGTTTCGGAAGTAAAAAACGTGAAGACTGCACTTCATGGCGTCTGGGACGGAAGTGCAATAAAACAGCAATAAGCCGTAGAATAGATGCAGTTAACGCAGCAGAACTTTAAAGTATCTTTTGTTCTAAAACGCAGCACATCCTTTAAAGTACCTTTTGTTCTACTGCATACCAAACTGCTGCTGAAACGTTATGATTTAAAAGTGCTTAAGCAGGACCAATGGTCATTTTGTCGTAATGCCCTGATTTTACTACATTTCCTAGTAGGTTCCAAGCAATGTCTAATTTTTCTCTTTATCAAAATCATCAGCTTTACAACGGGCTCAGTGGAAACAGTTGGAAGTTGCCAAATTATTGCCTTCAACGACTTGTCTGGGAAACATAATGTGGTCGTATCTTGTTAAATTATTGGATTCTTCAGAATAAGAGCTACATAAGGCATGAAATACAGTTTGTTAACCGGCCGGTGTGGCCGAGCGGTTGTAGGCGCTTCAGTGTGGAACCGCGCAACCGCTACGGTCGAAGGTTCGATTCCTGTCTCGGCCGTGGATGTGTGTTATGTCCTTAGGTTAGTTAGGTTTAAGTAGTTCTAACTTCTAGGTGACTGATGACCTCAGCTGTTAAGTCCCATAGTGCTCAGAGCCATTTGGACCATGTGAATAGTTTCTTAACACCATCCTTGCGATTCATGTCAAATTGATCAGGTATAAAATGAAGCTAATAACTGAAGCTAGATATTAAAATGTAATATGTAATTTAAGGCTCTTACAAAACTGTATTACGAATAAAGTAAAGTTAAGAAGACAGTAGTATTAAGCGAAAAAAAAAAATCCGTGCACCCAATGAAGATCGATCTTGCTAACATTATACTCACATCAAAAGAAGTTTGCATCATCTCGGTTCCGAGAGTTCCGGAACCTGTATAGAAAATTGGAAAAGAGAACAACATAAACATCATTTCCGCCCTTTTTATTGCTCATGAAAACCACACATTCCATTTTGTACCACCATACAGCGAGACCTTCAGAGGTGGTGGTCCAGATTGCTGTACATACCGGTACCTCTGATACCCAGTAGCACGGCATCTTGCATTGTTGCATACCTGTATTCGTCGCGGCATACTATCCACAAGCTCATCAAGGCACTGTTGGTCCAGATTGCCCCACTTCTCAATGGCGATTCGGCGTAGATCCCTCAGAGTGGGTGGTGGGTCACGTCGTCCATAAACAGTCCTTGTCAATCTATCCCAGGCATGTTCGATATCGTTCATGTCTGGAGAACATGCTGGCCACTCTAGTTGGGTGATGTCGTTATCCTGAAGGAAGTCGTTCACAAGATGTGTACGATGGGGGCACGAATTGTCCATGAATACGACTGCCTCGCAAATATGCTGCCGAAATGGTTGTACTATCGGTCGGAGGATGACATTCACGTATCGTACAGCCGTTACGGCGCCTCACATAACCACTAGCGGCGTAAGTAGGCCCCACATAATGCCACCCCAAACCAGCAGGGAACCTCCACCTTGCTGCACTCGCTGGACAGTGTGTCTAAGGCGTCCAGCCTGACCGGGTTGCCTCCAAACACGTCTCCGACGATTGTCTGGTTGAAGATATATGCGACTCTCATCGGTGAAGAGAACGTGATGCCAATCCTGAACGGTCCATTCGGCATGTTGTTGGGCCCATCTGTATCGCGCTGCTTGGTGTCGTGGTTGCAAAGATGGACCTCGCCATGGACGTCGAGAGTGAAGTTGCGCATCATGCAGCCTATTGCGCACAGTTTGAGTCGCAACACGACGTCCTGTGGCTGCACGAAAAGCAACATGGTGACGTTGCTGTCAGGCTTCTTCCGAGCCATAATCCGTAAGTTGCGGTCATCCACTGCAGTAGTAGCCCTTGAGGGGCCTGAAGAGGCATATCATCGACAGTTCCTGTCTCTCTCTCTATCTCCTCCATGTCCGAACAAAATCGCATTGGTTCACTCCGAGAAGCCTGGAGAACCCCCTTGTTGAGAGCCCTTCCTGGCACAAAGTAACAATGCGGACGCAATCGAACCGCGGTGTTGACCGTCTAGGCACGGTTGAACTACAGACAACACGAGCCGTGTACCTCCTTACTGGTGCAGTCCACAGCTCGTGGACTCGCGGTCGCACGGGGTCCCGGGTTCGATTCCCGGCGGGGTCAGGAATTTTCACCCGTCTTGAGATGACTGGGTGTTTGTGTTGTCGTCAAAGTTCCATTGTCATTCATGAAAGTGGCGAGATTGGACTGAGCAAAGGTTGGCAATTTGTACGGGTGCTGATAACCGCACAGTTGAGCGTCCAACAAACCAATCATCGTCATCATCATCCTTCCGGTGGTGGTGGTGGTTAGTGTGTGTTTAACGTCCCTTCGACAACGAGGTCATTAGAGACGGAGCACAAGCTCGGGTTAGGGAAGGATTGTGAAGGAAATCGGCCGTGCCTTTTTAAAGGAACCATCCCGGCATTTGCCTGAAACGATTTAGGGAAATCACGGAAAACCTAAATCAGGATGGCCGGAGACGCGCTTGAACCGTCGTCCTCCCGAATGCGAGTCCAGTGTGCTAACCACTGCGCCACCTCGCTCGGTCCCTTCCGGTGGAATGACTGGCACTGATCGGCTGTCGGACCCCCTCCGTTTAATAGGCGCTGCGCATGCGTGGTTGTTGACATATTTCGGCGGGTTTAATGACATCTCTGAACAGTGAAAGGCAGCCGGCCGCTGTGGCCGAGCGGTTCTAGGCGCTTCAGTCTGGAAGCGCGCTGCTGCTGCTGCTGCGGTTGCAGGTTCGAATCCTGCCTCGGGCATGGATGTGTGTGATGTCCTTAGGTTAATTAGGTGTAAATAGTCTAGGGGACTGATTACCTCAGATGTTAAGTCCCATAGTGCTCAGAGCCATTTGAACCGTTTTTCTCGAACAGTCAGAGAAACTGTGTCTGTGATACAATATCCACAGTCAACTTCGATATTCAGGAGTTCTGGGAACCGGGGTGATGCAAAACGTTTTTTGATTTGTGCATTTGAAGTCCAGCACGCTACCTATTATGCTACAGGAGACAACGTGTTCATATGGTGAGTTTACTTGGATCATAATGATCCTCACAAAAATAAACACACACGGTGACCACATCTCATTTTGTTGCAACCACATTTTACACAGCTTCTCATTCTTTGGCGCACCCAAAAACAATTTTTCCGGAGTTTTTTTTAGGTATGTTCGTACAGTGTCGTACTACACATATTTGGTAACCATTTTCTTTTCCGAAATATAAATTCCAAAACAAGATATCAGTGTGACGAGGTCTACGACGTTAGGAGAGCGTGCGTCACAGGTATCACGTGACTCAAATTGAGCGTTTTAGCAGTCTTTCAAATGATTTGAATGTAATTTTCATTTTATATAGAAACTACTGAAGTTCATGTTGAAAAAAGCGTGTTATGATCATAAAAAGACATAACCATTTTAGACGATTTCCATAAAACAGACAAATACCATCTAGCCTGACGCTTCATCAGTTTATGCTCATATTGTCTAAGACATGTTAAGGCAACGCAATCTGTAGCTGCGATAAAGACGGTCACCAAAGAGAACGCGTTCGCCTACATCACTGTGTCTTCATTGTCCTGGTAAACACCCAGTTTGGCGTCGCAAAACAGGAAAGAAAAGTTCAAGAGGTACAGACAATGAGACGTAGACACTGAAGCGCCAAAGAAACTAGTATAGGCATGCGTACTCAAGAATAGAGATTTGTAAACAGGCCGAATACGGCGCTGCGGTCGGCAACGCCTATATAAGATAACAAGTGTCTGGCGCAATTATTAGATTGCTGCTGCTACAATGGCCGGTTATCAAGATTTTAATGAGTTTGAACGCGGTGTTATAGTAGGCGCACGAGCGATGTGACACAGAATCTCCGAGGTAGTGATGAAGTGGGGATTTTCCCGTACGACAATTTCACGATTGTACCGTGAATATCAGCAATCCGGTAAATCATCAAATCTCCGACATCGCTGTGCCCGGAAAAAGAACCTGGAAGAACGGGACCAACGACGACTGAAGAAATCGTTCAACGTGACAAAAGTGCAACCCTGACGTAAATTGCTGCAGGTTTCGGTGCTGGGCCATCAACAAGTGTCAGCGTGAGAACTATTCAACGAAACATCATCGATATGGGCTTTCAGAGCCGAAGGCCTACTCGTGTGATTCCTGATACGTCTAGATACCACCCTGACAGGCGAGACTTACGTAGGCATCCTGTCTGACCACCTGCATCCGTTCATGTCCTGTGCATTCCGTAGGACTTGGGCAATTCCAGCAGGACAGTGCGACACTTCACACGTCCAGAATTGCTACAGAGTGGCTCCAGGAACACTCATCTGAGTTTCAACACTTCCGCTGGCCACCAAACTCACCAGACATGAACATTATTGAGCATACCTGGGATGCCTTGCAACGTGCTGTTTAGAAGAGATCTCCACCCCCTCGTACTCTCACGGATTTATGGACAGTCCTGCAGGGTTCATGGTATCAGTTCCTTCCAGCGTTACTTGGTCGAGTTCATGCCACGTCATGTTGCGGCACTTCTGCGTGCTCGCGGCGCCCGTACACGATATTAGATACGTGTGCCCGTTTTTTTGACTCTTCAGTGTACTATATGCTGAAGCAAACACGTGACTTTAGTACGTCAATAACGACTGCACTCATGAAACCACCCATGCAGACCAATACTTCAATGGTAGAACTGAAATCTACACTCCTGGAAATGGAAAAAAGAACACATTGACACCGGTGTGTCAGACCCACCATACTTGCTCCGGACACTGCGAGAGGGCTGTACAAGCAATGATCACACGCACGGCACAGCGGACACACCAGGAACCGCGGTGTTGGCCGTCGAATGGCGCTAGCTGCGCAGCATTTGTGCACCGCCGCCGTCAGTGTCAGCCAGTTTGCCGTGGCATACGGAGCTCCATCGCAGTCTTTAACACTGGTAGCATGCCGCGACAGCGTGGACGTGAACCGTATGTGCACTTGACGGACTTTGAGCGAGGGCGTATAGTGGGCATGCGGGAGGCCGGGTGGACGTACCGCCGAATTGCTCAACACGTGGGGAGTGAGGTCTCCACAGTACATCGATGTTGTCGCCAGTGGTCGGCGGAAGGTGCACGTGCCCGTCGACCTGGGACCGGACCGCAGCGACGCACGGATGCACGCCAAGACCGTAGGATCCTACGCAGTGCCGTAGGGGACCGCACCGCCACTTCCCAGCAAATTAGGGACACTGTTGCTCCTGGGGTATCGGCGAGGACCATTCGCAACCGTCTCCATGAAGCTGGGCTACGGTCCCGCACACCGTTAGGCCGTCTTCCGCTCACGCCCCAACATCGTGCAGCCCGCCTCCAGTGGTGTCGCGACAGACGTGAATGGAGGGACGAATGAAGACGTGTCGTCTTCAGCGATGAGAGTCGCTTCTCCCTTGGTGCCAATGATGGTCGTATGCGTGTTTGGCGCCGTGCAGGTGAGCGCCACAATCAGGACTGCATACGACCGAGGCACACAGGGCCAACACCCGGCATCATGGTGTGGGGAGCGATCTCCTACACTGGCCGTACACCTCTGGTGATCGTCGAGGGGACACTGAATAGTGCACGGTACATCCAAACCGTCATCAAACACATCGTTCTACCATTCCTAGACCGGCAAGGGAACTCGCTGTTCCAACAGGACAATGCACGTCCGCATGTATCCCGTGCCACCCAACGTGCTCTAGAAGGTGTAAGTCAACTACCCTGGCCAGCAAGATCTCCGGATCTGTCCCCCATTGAGCATGTTTGGGACTGGATGAAGCGTCGCCTCACGCGGTCTGCAGGTCCAGCACGAACGCTGGTCCAACTGAGGCGCCAGGTGGAAATGGCATGGCAAGCCGTTCCACAGGACTACATACAGCATCTCTACGATCGTCTCCATGGGAGAATAGCAGCCTGCATTGCTGCGAAAGGTGGATATACACTGTACTAGTGCCGACATTGTGCATGCTCTGTTGCCTGTGTCTATGTGCCTGTGGTTCTGTCAGTGTGATCATGTGATGTATCTGACCCCAGGAATGTGTCAATAAAGTTTCCCCTTCCTGGGACAATGAATTCACGGTGTTCTTATTTCAATTTCCAGGAGTGTATTACTGAAATGTTACATGTAAGGCTGCACTTGAGGTAAAAAGTCTGCAATTAATTGGCAACAGATTCAGCAACCAAGTTGCAACATCAGTCAGCGATCGCGAAACATTTTTCGCCTGTGCTAAGAGTCTGATGAAGTAGCAAAGGGTGGAGCTGCCACGTTTATGACTGGTATCAATCCCCAGTACCCCGCCAAAAAAATAGTGTACTTAGCAGTCGTGCATTGTTGCAAATTATTACCTTTCTACTACTATGAACCTGTTAACCCTAGCAATACTAACACATTTAAGTAACCAAGGTGTAGGGGATCGGGGTGTACTTCATGCCCACCGTAAAAAAAATTAAAAATCGTTAATTGTTTTTGACCAATATTAGTTGCGTATTCTTAAAAGAGGCAGTGATCTGTAAGTGAATCGAAAACCAGAAAGTATCTTTTAACATACACTTAGCAGTACCAACGCACTTTCAGTAACATGTACGACCAAAAAAAGGGAGGGGGTACGTTATGACCACCACAAAAAATTATACTGAATATGACATTCGTTTTGAAAAGTCACATCTATTACTCAGACTTGTATATTTAGGTTAAATTTGACTGAAAAATTTAAAACGTTTAAGGATGTGGTAGAAGACTTCTTTAAAGACAATAAATACTTTTTCGACATTTTGAATTATGAAGTGAGTGGCTAGATGATAATATTTTCAAAAACATTACCATAAAGTACAAACCCCCTTTCCTCCTCTCGGTATATACAAGGGTTAGACTAAAGCCCTGTACTTTCATCACTGTTGCTACTACAACTACTACTACTACAGTAACACGCACTGCTTCCTTATTAGTATATACAGGGTGTTTCAAAAATGACCGGTATATTTGAAACGGCAATACAAACTAAACGAGTAGCGATAGAAATACACCGTTTGTTGCAATATGCTTGGGATAACAGTACATTTTCAGGCAGACAAACTTTCGAAATTACAGTAGTTACAATTGTCAACAACAGATGGCGCTGCGGTCTGGGAAACTCTATAGTACGATATTTTCCACATATCCACCATGCGTAGCAATAATATGGCGTAGTCTCTGAATGAAATTACCCGAAACCTTTGACAACGTGTCTGGCGGAATGGCTTCACATGCAGATGAGATGTACTGCTTCAGCTGTTCAATTGTTTCTGGATTCTGGCGGTACACCTGGTCTTTCAAGTGTCCCCACAGAAAGAAGTCACAGGGGTTCATGTCTGGCGAATAGGGAGGCCAATAAACGCCGCCTCCTGTATGTTTCGGATAGCCCAAAGCAATCACACGATCATCGAAATATTCATTCAGGAAATTAAAGACGTCGGCCGTGCGATGTGGCCGGGCACCATCTTGCATAAACCACAAGGTGATCGCAGTGTCGTCTAAGGCAGTTTGTACCGCCATAAATTCACGAAGAATTTCCAGATAGCGTGATGCAGTAATCGTTTCGGATCTGAAAAATGGGCCAATGATTCCTTTGGAAGAAATGGCGGCCCAGACCAGTACTTTTTGAGGATGCAGGGACGATGGGACTGCAACATGGGGCTTTTCGGTTCCCCATATGCGCCAGTTCTGTTTATTGACGAAGCCGTCCAGGTAAAAATAAGCTTCGCCAGTAAACCAAATGCTGCCCACATGCATATCGCCGTCATCAATCCTGTGCACTATATCGTTAGCGAATGTCTCTCGTGCAGCAATGGTAGTGGTGCTGAGGGGTTGCCGCGTTTGAATTTTGTATGGATAGAGGTGTAAACTCTGGCGCATGAGGCGATACGTGGACGTTGGCGTCATTTGGACCGCAGCTGCAACACGGCGAACGGAAACCCGAGGCCGCTGTTGGATCACGTGCTGCACTAGCTGCGCGTTGCCCTCTGTGGTTGCCGTACGCGGTCGCCCTACCTTTCCAGCACGTTCATCCGTCACGTTCCCAGTCCGTTGAAATTTTTCAAACAGATCCTTTATTGTATCGCTTTTCGGTCCTTTGGTTACATTAAACCTCCGTTGAAAACTTCGTCTTGTTGCAACAACACTGTGTTCTAGGCGGTGGAATTCCAACACCAGAAAAATCCTCTGTTCTAAGGAATAAGCCATGTTGTCCACAGCACACTTGCACGTTGTGAACAGCACACGCTTACAGCAGAAAGACTACGTACAGAATGGCGCACCAACAGACTGCGTTGTCTTCTATATCTTTCACATCACTTGCAGCGCCATCTGTTGTTGAAAATTGTAACTACTGTAATTTCGAAAGTTTGTCCGCCTGAAAATGTACTGTTGTCCCAAGCATATTGCAACAAACGGTGTATTTCTATCGCTGCTCGTTTAGTTTTTATTGCCGTTTCAAATATACCGATCATTTTTGAAACACCCTGTATGTCTCCCTGTCGGAATAAGACGACGATGCTTCAGATTCGACAACAGTCATCGCTACGTGATTCCTTCAGAGAGGTGCTTTCGGTGCATCCACTTGTCCCTCATGTGGCCGACTTACAATGGGAGGCCGCCAATTGTGAAACTCAGATTCGATTAATACTGCGCATAATAAAAGCTCATGGCCAGAGGTGTAATGTGGCAAAGCACCAAGATGCACTTCTCAGCCGTTGTCGAGAAAATCGACAGTTAAAAGAATACCCTCAACGATTAATAATTTTCTACAGCGGTAAGCGCTCGGGATCTTAATCCGAGGGTCGCCGGAACGAATCTCGTGCCATGCAACTTTTTTTTATTATTTGCTTTTTGTAAAACAAATGTATATACACAATTATGCATATAATAAGTTGTTGAAAGTCGTTTGTCGTGGAAAAATACTTGAAATAAAACACAATATCACAAATAATATTCAAGTAGATACAATTTATTGAAAAGTTCGGTATACACTCGCACATAATTAACAATTAGTGACCAGAAGTAGCTGGATATCGCACGAACCAGAGTGATAGTTATCATAGAAACATGGAAAGCAGAAAACAGCACGAGATCGAGCACATCTAATAAACGATGCGTTTTTACAAGAACAATTGTTTTTTAAATTATCTCTAGGGAAACACACCTGATTGACATTCTGAAAAATTGTTCCATCGTTCGTCAGGTTTGATGCATACCACGCGTATCGTATCATATCGGCAAAAATCGGAGAAGACAATTGGTGGTGGACGATGGATTGGATTTTTATACAATCGTCTCTGGAGTTGATGTCACGGTTTCGCTCGATTAAAAAAGCACAGTTTCGAAGGCACTTGATCAAATTTTTACCTGCCGGTAAAAATAGACGTCACGCGGTTGGACGAGAGGAGTGCACTTTGGAGGAATGACTTTTATAGTGTACTTTGGTAACTTCTTATCGTCCTGGAACATCTCATCGTATAAAGACGGGTTCGTTTGCCCACCCCAAGAGTCGATCAGAAGGAGAAATTCTTTCTTTTGTACGTATGGTTGCAAAGCATTACGCAAGAAGTCCATGAACAAACCCGTTGTTAGTTTACCAGTTTTGGAGTATGTAATAACAACTTTGGTATACTTCTTGGCGTACTCGTCGACTGTCTTCTGTACTGTGGGTCCAAGCGTACCT
Source organism: Schistocerca gregaria (assembly GCF_023897955.1). Taxonomy (NCBI): domain Eukaryota; kingdom Metazoa; phylum Arthropoda; class Insecta; order Orthoptera; family Acrididae; genus Schistocerca; species Schistocerca gregaria. The sequence goes on from NC_064931.1 coordinate 638,307,720, forward strand.
GTGGACTCTTGGAGGCATACGAAAACAAGAGGCAAGACTCGTCCAGACATCGTGATTGAATATTGTGCCGTATACGAATGCGTCACCGTGTTCATGTCTTGTTGGGTTACCAGGACAGCCTTTGACCCATATATATATAATGTGTGTGTGTGTGTGTGTGTGTGTGTACACATTTGAATTACCAAATACCAATAATAAAAAAAAGGTGCATGACGCGAGATTCGATTCGGCGACCTTCGGATTACGAAGCCGAGCGCTTACCGCTGCGCCACGACGCTGTAGAAAAGTAATAATCGTAGAGAATATTTCACCGCAACGGTTTCTTTTAACTGTCGATTTTCTGAGAAGTGCATCTTGGTGCTTTGCCACATTACACCTCTGGCCATGAGCTTTTATTATGCGCAGTATGAATCGAATCTGAATTTCACAATTGGCGGCCTCCCCTTGTTAGAGGATACGTTATCTCACGTTACACTGCAAAGTTCTTGGTATTATACAATCTGTTTGAATTAGGTCTCTGTTGTCGTCTCGTGGATATTCTCAGGCTTTTGATTGTGTTACAATTAAATCGCAATAACGGAGTCGGACTTAACGACAGGCGGAATCTGGAACTGTATTTAAAGTTGCACACGAGGATCTGCCTACTCACAAGAACTTTATATTTGTGTATGTGTTAAAAATATTCGCACGACACACATTGTGCAAGTTCACCAATGATGGCCACTGTGTCCTTGTAGAAATGATGTATTTAATCTGTTCCTTCTAAAACTCAGTATTTAAACTATTCACAGTTGAAATACGAATACAATTCTATGTTCCACCCTAGCCATTATAGTTAGTGTCATTTTCAAGTGCGAACTCCTGCTCTCATAAATTTACACCGCCACCCATTGTTGCTGTATACAAATGTACATCTGTCATTGTAATTGGCAACTGCTGTAGTAAACACGAGCAAAAGCAACATCCCATATGTGTCCACACTTTCAAATAACCTTTTTACTACCGTAGCGACATCGTATATAAATACAAAAACTCGTATCACGCATAACGTTGCCCTATTCGGGTTTATTCGACACTGTCTAGCGTACAGTAAACAGCTGTTCAAAGATATAATGAAAGTCACCACTGCCCAGGTGATCGTACCTATTGCTATGTGCCGGGGAATGGTGCCTCACTGCTACATATCTATTGTCGGTGCCTTTAAAATTATCAGCATATATTCATTTCATCTCGCGCACAAAAATATGTCCATGCTTATGTCATATCATATAGTTAGTCATGCTATAAAATGAAGTCAAAGTCTTTAACACACATTTTGAAGCATTGTAACTTAGAACTTTCAAATGCTTGACAAGGTTGCAAGTTGGCATTAAATAACACACATCTAATTCCAGACTGGGCGTTTATTTGCATCATGTATACCACTGCATTTCATCAAGTACTCGACAAAAATTCTGTAAAAACATTATCCTAGGTAATTCTGTTTGTACGTTCAGCATTTTGTCCGTTCTCTTGTAGTACGCATGTATATTTCCATTTCCTCGAGTGCATCCACAACGCTTTTTTCTTGCTCGCGTGTGGTATTTGTAGGGCTCTGGTGGCCTTTGAAATAGTGTGGACGGTCTCTCTTAAATATGTTGCCACAATGGAATCATTGCTCCCAGTCGACCTAGCGTGCTCTTCAAACATGGTGTTGAAATTACGTCTCATCTGACGTATATAAAAATTGTAGCGTCCACCATCCAGCCCTACAAATACTACGTACGAGCGAGAAAGGAAGCGTTATGGGTACACTCGAGGAAATGGAAGGCGGGGCAATATGTTAAACGAACAAACAGAATAACGTAGCATAAAGATTTCACAGAATTTTAGCCGATTATCTGATGAAGTGCAAATGTATAAATGTTACGAATGAATGAATGCCCAGTCTACATTTCCACGTGTGCAGCAATAGGACAACCACCTCGTGAAGCTTGTAAATTTCAATGCTCGATATTTTTTTTTTTTTTTTTTTACTTTAGCTTAGTAGAACGACTATACGACACGACGTAAGCATAAACATATTAGTGCATATGAGGAGGATATGATGATAATTTGAAACATATCGAAAAAATATATAGGGGGTGATTCAGATGCCGTTACCTATGTGTTTTACGCACCCAACGACGCCTATTAGTCTTACAGAAAAGACGAACCGGACCTTTTTGTCATAAAATTAATGTAGTTTAGTTTGTACCGGAATAGTTTCCGCTAGGGGCCGTAGTTTTCGAATTATTCAAGAAAAACGTACAAAAGTGCGAGTTATTCAAGACAAACGTTCAAAAGTGACGTTCAAACAAGTTTTTATTCAATAACTCGAAAATCGTGGCCTCCAGCGAAAATGTATTCCACTACACAATTTAACTACGTTAAATTCCCAACAAAAAGGTCCTGTTCATTCTTTCCCGTAGGACTAATAGTTTGCGCGTAGCGAGCTTGAGAAAATGAAAATCTTGAGCATGGTTTTTGAAGGCGTCGCTGGTTGCATAAAACCCATAGGTAGGGGTAGCTGATTCACTCTGTACAATAGTGACGCATTGTATTTCCTCTATCCATTCCGAGCTGAAATGCCAAATCGCGCGGCCGTACATGATGCAACGAAGAGTGTGGTGGATCACCGCCCGGCGGGCCGCTTGCTCCGTCGGCGGCCCCATATGGCCTCCCACGTATTACGGCATGTCCTACGTACTTGGACCTGGTCACGGACGCGAACGCGACAGATAGGAGCGACGTAGAAGGTCTCCCCAATGTACTGCAACGCTATGCGCAACTCTCTGACGAGCTGTGGAGTATGGATGGCGGTCATTGCAGTAACAACCGATTGTAGGTTATATGGCTTCTCTTTCTTTCTTTCTTTCTTTTCCTCTCTACGACAGTGTAACCGGGCTGTTAAAATCGCTCAGAATAACCAGTTTATGAAATAACCGATTTTCGATTGTTTTACTATTATTTCCTGTAATACACGTAGAAATCGAACAAAGATTGAAAAATGTGGACTCCCTCAGTTTCAAGATATATAGAATCAAAATATTATATTAAACAGGCAAATAAAGGAACTTAGTCGTTCAACCGTTCGCTACTTTTCACAACTATTCTTTCAGTGATTCTGATTTTTTGGAACGCTGCTCAAAAAACATGTTGTAATAGGTGATTATACCACTATTTGGACATTACGAATAGTCAGCTCTAAAGGATGACAACTGACGTTGAAGAACTCTATTCTTACTGTTAATTTGTCCGCTTTCAAGAGCTAAAAACAAATAAAGGCATGTTATGTAGACACATGCAGCAGATCAGCTGCTTTCTACTTTTTTTATGTAAACTGTGAATGAACTGTTAGCTTTCAAGTTTACTCCTTCATTGTGTCGCAAGTTTGTTGTGGCTCCTCCCATTTGTAACCTTTTAAAGCACATGGAGCGTTGTACTTCACTCATACCGCACTTCGGATAATACCTCCAGACGAGGGATGGTGCAATTTTGTAATAGAATCTTCGGACGGCGACAGTGAGAAACCACTACATAGACCATGTTCGTGTACGATCTAATAGGCCACGCCACGTCACCTTGTAACAGGTACATTAGTGTCTCAGCGATGCTGTACCAATCCTCATCCCATTTCTTTGTTGCTCGTTTCTGTCGGGGTTGTTATTAAAACAGCAATGCAAATTTTACGAGTAAAATATTTCTCGTTCTTTATGAAAGGATTATTTAAAAATTAAGAATTTTAGCTCTACTGCTATGGCTAATTACATCGCGTTTCTAACCCGGTTATTAGCGAAAAAAACCGAAAGACGTCGGTTATTGAAAACTAAAATACCGGTGTCGGCGTTAAACGATCGGCTTGTCCCATCCCTAGTATCGAAACGTCGAAATTCGGCGGTGATGCTGTTCCGGCTCGACTACGAGCATCGAAACCGTTCGCGGATTACGACGCAGCCTGATAGCGCCAAACGTTCGCCGAAGAAGGTGCGGAAGACGAGCATTGTCGCTGACACCAGCGATGTGGTCCATGCATGGACGGCCGTGGCGTCCGAACTCGTGGCTCGCCCTTCGCCAACTGCCACAGTAACCACAACCCCCACCACCAACCAGTTCTATCCATCGGAGGAGCAGCAGAGGCCGGTCGCAAATACATCCACCACAGCAGAGGCTTTTACCGCCTGGTTACCATCGCGAGGCGATCGGACTCCAGGCTACCTCCAACCGTCCTTGGGTTAAGGACTATTGCCAAGGCTTCCCACAGCGCCTCGGCCAGTGGACGACTGCGACCTACAGCGCTGCACGTGATGCCTTCTGGAGAGGGCTTGCTGAAAGTTCAGCTCGCGAACTGCAAAGATTACCGGAAGGTGACGCGTGACACTCCCACGCCACCGTCCCGAAGAAGCTAATTAAGGCTGTGTTCAAACGCTTCACGCGCTGCGCGGCCCCCGCAAACATCAAAGGCGTTCGGTGTATGCTAGGTGGCTCCCATCAAGTTACCTAACACACAGGAGGAGCCCCATCTCTCCTCGTTGTCATCTTAGCCTGGAAAACAGTAAACAGTCAGCTGATGCGGGTGGCCAGCACAGCGGTCACCGTTGAGCCGCTGAGTCACAAGAGAGGCGCGCGACAAGTCCTTGAGCTGTCAAAGGTTGGGGCATGTGGCACACCGTTGCTCTTAGCCCGAAGCATGTGTGAAGTTCGCGGACGGCCGCGCGAGTTCACAGTGCCCGCATCCGAAGACGCACCAGCTGACGTGAAAGAATGTGGAGGCAAGCATGTTACGAGCTGCCTTGACCGCTACACGTTTCAGGCTGCGGAAGCGCAGCGTACTCTGCGAGAAGATCGACCCCTCTGTCCGACGACCCCGTCCAGGCGCGTAGACAGCGGAAGAACCCGCGAACACCGCCAGCAGTGCAGAATGTCGTCGCATTGATGCCGGCTATTGACGAGACAACAACCGCCGCCACTCCAGGAGGCAGCAGAAGTTGTGTGTGTGTGTGTGTGTGTGTGTGTGTGTGTGTGTGTGTGTGTGTGTGTGCGCGCGCGCGCGCCTAAAAGCGCGCCAGGTCCATCACGGCAGAGCAACCCTCGGAGGGGGACGCCCAGCAGAAGACATCACCGCGGCAGGTGGGAGCAGAATACCGGAAACGCTCTAACCGCCGACCGCGCCGAAGCAGCTTCCCGCCGCGCTTCAGCAACCGCTGTCACCGGCGGTGACCTGGCATCGCCTCGCTGGCTGCAGTAGTGGACAAGCTTTCACGCTTTGCCGGACGCTGCAGCAGGTCTCCGAGGCCGTGATGAAGGCCACCCAGCCGGCGACGCCTGCTGTCCCACAGTTGGCCCCCTAAACTTGCTGTCAGAGCGGCCCGGACACAACACTGACGGCAGAACAGCTAACTGGTCTACAAAGTGTTGTCAGCTGCAGCCAGCAGCAGGACAAAGAATCTGAAAGGGGGTAGAATGAAGAGAACGAAACCAGAGAAATGAAATGTATGTACAGTTTCAAATTTTAGAAGGCGCAGCACTATTTGCTCGAACTGTTCCCAGAACCAGGGGACACGTATCGACAGGTGTAAACAACTGAGCAGTAGTGACAGTGTGTCGGTAGAACTTTGAACAAGTGTTTACTGTAAATTAGACACTGCCGAATCAACCTAGGTAAAGCAACGTTTTGTGCGATATATTATGAGCTTTTGTACGTACGTACTTACATCACTAGGGCAGTAATGTTATTTTGAAACGTTGACGAATATGGAACATGATTTTCGCTCGTGTTTACTAAAACAGCGGCTGCGTATTAAAATGACACACGTACATTTGTATATAGCCACAAATGGTGCAGATGTAAATTTACGAGAATATAGGAGTGCGCTCTTTAAAATCACAAAGATCCGAAATCAGCTGATTGTGGTATAAATGACAGTAATTATATACCAGCTTGGATGGAATTGTATTTCAATAAATTGTGACCGTGTCTTCTGAAATGAGAAAAGCTATTCAGAGTTTCCAGAATGAGATTTTCACTCTGCCGCGGAGTGTGCCAGGAAGTTTCATATTCAGAGTTGTTGTACGTAACAAAAACGTCCTGAAACCCTCCTGGGCAGCAGCTGTTGTCAGCTGGATTCCATAGGCACAATACAGTACATCATCAGCATTTCCACTGTCGTAATGGATACTATGGTTCACTGTACCATTTCAGAAAACGGTTGCACACTAACTCATTGGGCAGTCTCGTAGACCATTTTCTTCCGCAACAGTCGGTGTGTGGTTGTCTCTCTTGTGAAGTTCTGGGCCCTCTGGCTATTTCATCTGCAGGATTACCCAAGCTGCTCCAGATCGATTTGTTGCTCAGTGTTCCTTTGAAACACAGCATACTTAATTTCTGTTGACTATAAATCACTGCCTCTTTGTAACATGGTCTCACGATGTATACCCTAAAACGCCCATGCTGCAACCTCCACAAGCCCTATGTAGCTATTTTTCAGTTTTATACTGGTACGTTGAAATATGAACCATTTTCAGCGACATAATGGACTAGATCTGTAGACCAGTTAAGAACTTTGTTTCGAGAGAAATTTGTATGTTGCTTAGCCTGTGACATAATAGTCCCATTAATTTGGCACAATTACAATATAATATTATTTTTTTTCAAATTGTCCTGTATTACATGTATTAGTCATTTCTTTTTGGCTTTTATGTCAATAGTCGATTTCACTTTTCCTGCTTTCCAGGTCCAATTGGCAAGTTTTCAAACTAGCAATGCATCGGCTGGTATAGTTCAAAATGTGTGTGTTAAGCTCATAAACACGCCTCGTAGCACTCTTATGAGGGCTGAATCTGAATTTAAAAACTATTAATTTGTGGGCTTCAAACACTTGCACCGTTTGTGATGTACTCAGATAGTTTTTAAGCAAAGTGTAAATTGTTTCTTTGCAACTCTAAAAATGATATGCAACACCTTTATTAGTTAGTTACATGTTCCATAGGTCATTTGAATGATTCTTTTATCGAAATGACGTGGAACGCGTCAATTTACAGGAGATTTATACATGATCAGTGCTGACAGTAATAAACATCTTATTATTTTTAGTGTTACTCGTGCAACTACACTAATTTTTTTTCTCGCTACCAGTTTTTAAGTAGAAAGTCGTTAATTGTCCGGGGAAAATGAATTTAAATTAAATTTAAAACTTTCTTCGCTACCTGTCGGACAGTTTGTCATTTGGCAGATGATCAAAACTTTTTGTTGGTGCATATTGAACTCCTTTCTGAGTCACTGACAGCTTTGACGATGGGTAGTAAGGTAATTTTCCCTCTAGTGTTGTTGGTATGGCCATCGCTGTTCTTATCAAACTGAGATGGATTATTTGTGATGAATTTTATTTGCGAATATACAGGGTGTTTCAAAAATGACCGGTATATTTGAAACGGCAATACAAACTAAACGAGTAGCGATAGAAATACACCGTTTGTTGCAATATGCTTGGGATAACAGTACATTTTCAGGCAGACAAACTTTCGAAATTACAGTAGTTACAATTGTCAACAACAGATGGCGCTGCGGTCTGGGAAACTCTATAGTACGATATTTTCCACATATCCACCATGCGTAGCAATAATATGGCGTAGTCTCTGAATGAAATTACCCGAAACCTTTGACAACGTGTCTGGCGGAATGGCTTCACATGCAGATGAGATGTACTGCTTCAGCTGTTCAATTGTTTCTGGATTCTGGCGGTACACCTGGTCTTTCAAGTGTCCCCACAGAAAGAAGTCACAGGGGTTCATGTCTGGCGAATAGGGAGGCCAATAAACGCCGCCTCCTGTATGTTTCGGATAGCCCAAAGCAATCACACGATCATCGAAATATTCATTCAGGAAATTAAAGACGTCGGCCGTGCGATGTGGCCGGGCACCATCTTGCATAAACCACGAGGTGTTCGCAGTGTCGTCTAAGGCAGTTTGTACCGCCATAAATTCACGAAGAATGTCCAGATAGCGTGATGCAGTAATCGTTTCGGATCTGAAAAATGGGCCAATGATTCCTTTGGAAGAAATGGCGGCCCAGACCAGTACTTTTTGAGGATGCAGGGACGATGGGACTGCAACATGGGGCTTTTCGGTTCCCCATATGCGCCAGTTCTGTTTATTGACGAAGCCGTCCAGGTAAAAATAAGCTTCGTCAGTAAACCAAATGCTGCCCACATGCATATCGCCGTCATCAATCCTGTGCACTATATCGTTAGCGAATGTCTCTCGTGCAGCAATGGTAGCGGCGCTGAGGGGTTGCCGCGTTTGAATTTTGTATGGATAGAGGTGTAAACTCTGGCGCATGAGGCGATACGTGGACGTTGGCGTCATTTGGACCGCAGCTGCAACACGGCGAACGGAAACCCGAGGCCGCTGTTGGATCACGTGCTGCACTAGCTGCGCGTTGCCCTCTGTGGTTGCCATACGCGGTCGCCCTACCTTTCCAGCACGTTCATCCGTCACGTTCCCAGTCCGTTGAAATTTTTCAAACAGATCCTTTATTGTATCGCTTTTCGGTCCTTTGGTTACATTAAACCTCCGTTGAAAACTTCGTCTTGTTGCAACAACACTGTGTTCTAGGCGGTGGAATTCCAACACCAGAAAAATCCTCTGTTCTAAGGAATAAACCATGTTGTCCACAGCACACTTGCACGTTGTGAACAGCACACGCTTACAGCAGAAAGACGACGTACAGAATGGCGCACCCACAGACTGCGTTGTCTTCTATATCTTTCACATCACTTGCAGCGCCATCTGTTGTTGAAAATTGTAACTACTGTAATTTCGAAAGTTTGTCCGCCTGAAAATGTACTGTTGTCCCAAGCATATTGCAACAAACGGTGTATTTCTATCGCTGCTCGTTTAGTTTTTATTGCCGTTTCAAATATACCGGTCATTTTTGAAACACCCTGTATGTATTGTGACGTCACAGTTAAAATGCCAAGCTCCTTGAAGAGGTACATCCCTGATGTCTGTGGGTGACCATCACATATTATTCTTACTTCTCGCTTTTGTCCAATCAATATTTTCTTTGTAAGTGATGAGTTACCCCAGATGATTATTCCGTAAGACAGATGCAAAATATGTCAGTAGGCTGATCCCATTTTTTTTTTCTTTTCTTTTTCCAACATTAGCAATTATACAACGAGGAAAGTAGCTGAATTTAATTGTGTGAGAAACTCAGTATTGCGCTTCCTCCAATTCAAATTTTCATCAACATGTACACTCAAAAATTTGGAGAATTCTACCCTTTTACTGACTCCTACAGATGTGCTGCACCAGTTGTTGGCGCAACTCTATTTTTTGCACAGAACTGAATAGTTTTTTTTTTTCCTTTCAAAATTTAGGGAGAGTCCATTTTCAGAGAACTACTGAATAGTTTTTTGTACAATATCACTTACCACTGCTTCTGTTGCTTTCTCTCTAATGAGATGTATTATAACACTAGTAACATCTGCAGAAAGTACCTACCAATTTTGCTTGTTACTCTTAAGTAGAAGATCATTCACATATATAAGGAATTGGACTGGACCAAACAAAAATTGTACCCTGTGGGCTTCCCTTCGTGCTTTTTTTCAGTCACTAAAGGTTTCTGCCTTTCCGGGGTTGTCTCAGTTATTCAGCACAACCTTTTGCAGTGTGTTTGTTAATTATGATTCAAGCCAGCTGTGTGTAAAATCATCAGTTCCATAAACCTTGAGTTTTCCTAAAAGAGTAACATGATCTTCGCAATCAAACGCCTTTAAAACATCACAGAAAATACCAACCGGTGATAATTATTATTTGAGGCTTGTGCTCTTTGATGAGTGAGTATATAAATAGCATTATCAGTCGAGCATCCCTTCTGGAACACAAACTGAGATATGCTATGTACATTGGTGAGAACATTACTTTTTTCGAATGTTCTAGAAAAAGATGTCAGTAAGGGAATCGGACAATAATTAAGTCTGTCTTATTACCTTTCTTATGAAGTGCTTTAATAATTCCATATTTTAACGAGTCTAGAAAAATTCCCTGTGCCAGTCATGCAATGCATATATCGCACTTTTTAAGTTGGAACAACATTTCAGATTTCTGGTAGGAATTCCATCAATCCCACATGAGCTTTTGTTTTATAGAATTTTTATGATTGTATTAATTTCAGCGAAGGATGTTGGTGCTGCTGATTGTTTAAAGTTTCGTGAGATGACATTTTTAGTATATTCTCTTGAACCATTTAATCCTATATTTGCTCCTACGTTTAGAGAGTGAATGTTAAAAGTATGTTCAACTTGTGAATTATCAGTAGTCACATCATTATCATTTAGTTTGTTATGGAATTTTGTACCCTGACTGGCTACCCTGTCTCCTACTTGACAATGTCCCATGTAGTTTCATCATCTGTATTATTTATTTCTGTCAAGAAATGCAGACTTACGGAATGTTCATGAATTTCCTTAAAATACTAGAGTATTTTTCGTAGTTTGCAAGTAATGTTGGTTCTTGATTTACTCTGGCCTTTGCAGAAATTTCCCTCTTCCTCTGAAATGAGGTTTTAATTCCTACAATTATCCATAGCGTACATGTTTTTAAAAATTAATCATGTGGATAATTTTTTGAGGAAAGCAACTTTCAAATTTTGACTCAAGTTTACTATTAAATAAATAAAATTTGATATTAACATCTCTTTCTGCATATACCTCATCCCAAACCAGCTCTTTTAGCTTACACTTAAAACATTGTATCCTGTTCTTATTAATAAGCCTCACAGCTTTGTATGAACCTGCCTCAGGCTTGTAAAATGCCATACTTCAAATGGCTCTAAGCGCTATGGGACCTCACATCTTAGGTCATCAGTCCCCTAGACTTAGAACTACTTAAACCTAAGCAACCTAAGGACATCACATACGTCAATGCCCGAGACAGGATTCGAAACTGTGACCGTAGCAGCAGCACGGTTCAGGACCGAAGCGCCTAGAACCGCTCGGTCACAGCGGCCGAAATGCTATACTGTTTATGTCTATTAATTGTGGGTCATGATCAGATAGTCCATTAGCAGTTGGACATACATTAATTGCTTCAGCCCGAACACTGTCTAACAATTGTTATCTGCCAGTGTCCTACTATTTTGCTGCACATGAGTTGGAAAACTGACTACTGATATTAAGTTGAAACACCCAAATAATAATTCTAGTTCATTTTTCTGCCAGTATCTTTTAAGAAATCTGCACTGAGGTCTCCACAAACTACTCACTGTTCCTCCCTGTTTGACAGGTAGCTCAGTAATGCATCTAGATTTCTGTAAATAGCTTAAAGTTACCTGGAGACGATCTGTAAACTGTTACGAATACCGAAGAAACATTCTGCAGTAGCAACTCACAAGCACATGCTTGTAGGTTCTGATCAACACAAAAACTATTTGTTTCAATAATTTTAAATTTTTTTGTCAAAGTTTTAGATATGTTGCAACTCCTTTTTTCATCGTAACTCTACAGGGAAGTGATACAGGTCTGTAATCCCTGATTTTCCAATTCTTCTAGGCATACAATAAGCTCATCTGTCTTGTTTTTCACCCTCCAGTGTTCTGATGAAACAGATTAATTTTATATTTCTGTAGCCTGTTGCATGTATTATGGTCTTGTACTGTTCTAATTCCTTTCAATACTCTGGATGCAGGCCATGATTAGTGTATCCCCGTCTCCCAATTGCGGCAGCAGGCACGGCACAGATATGAGACATTTTTTCAGTCAATAGCAACTCGCTCCGCTCTTTGTTCACACGGCCAACGCCGTGTTAACCCAGGACTCTATGTTCTCTATCACCTGTCTAAGCTTGGCAGTTCGTTTCACAATGCTTGTGACCTGCTATTCTAAACCCAGTTTTTCTGTTTAATTTTCCCACACCTCTCCCGTGACTGCTTCCTAGTACCAAGACTTCTATACCGACCTAACCTTAAAGTCATTCTTATGAGTCTGCTGCACCCTATTAAGCTCAAAAACTGGTCGAGGCTATTCTCATGTATTAAGTCAAAGTGATTGCTAACCGGAATATTGAAATTTGATTTCCAAGGTTTTCTCCATTTGCCTGTTAATTGTCACCTTCTCCCAGGTCCAATTGTCTATTGCCTCCTTCAGCTTATCTAATTCAAAATATGTCATTTCTAATTCTGCCTAGAGATCAGAAATCCACGATTTTCTTGTCTCGACTACATAATCTACATCTTCATGGAAGAGCCTCATCTCTCACACACTTTTTTATGTTTTTAGTTTTACCGCTGCATTCTTCGCAATGAAACACCAACCCACAGTCCTGACATGTTTCTCTAATATCAGTTAACGTACGGCAACATCCACATTTGTCACACATGATGCTACTCTTACAGTAAACTAAAAAGCACAACAACACACGTAAACTGCAATAAAGTAATAATCAGTAAAAACTTATGTTTCGGTGAGTTGTGCAGCTAACTTCCAGGCGTCAGGCAGACGTAGATCAACACGATCGAAGTTCGTTGAACGTAGGTAGTACAAGACATGAAGTGAAAATGTAAAACACGATATTTTCTAACAACACTGTTAAACCGACGCTATCAGGAAATTATATAAAGAACTGTAATGGATCCAAAACACCACGTAACGATTAGACGGTGGGAGAAGTTAACACTAGCTTGCAAACACACCCTCGATTTTCACTTAACGTAGGTTTTAAATTAATTAATGAAAACAACAAAAAACACGATATTTATAAGAAAAATTATTAAAGAGAGAAAATTCGGACAGCATGGAGAACAATGCTTTTCTACCAGACTCCTCTGTGCCTGCCGGAGTGGCCGAGCGGTTCTAGGCGCTACAGTCTGGAACCGCGCGACCGCTACGGTCGCAGGTTCGAATCCTGCCTCGGGCATGGGTGTGTGTGATGTTCTTGGGTTAGTTAGGTTTAAGTAGTTGTAAGTTCTAGGGGACTGATGACCGCAGCAGTTAAGTCCCATAGTGCTCAGAGCCATTTGAACCAACCAGACTCCTCTGTATGATATGCAACATTTCTGCATTCGCCTGGGAATACACCTAGATGTCTCATCAATAAGTTTTTCCTGGCATTATATTTTATTTTCGGATAGCTACATAGTTTACCTTTCGCCTTTAGTTTTCGAGGTCCCTGTCTCTACATATTTTTATTTTCTTGTGTGCGTTTCTACATTTCCTGTTATAGTCGTAGAGCAGAAGTAAACAAGAAATGAAACTCAGTATTCACAGCAGTGAAACGTTGCCTGGTAGTGTTATTTGACATTACTCTTCGCGCCCTGTCACTTTGCAACATTTGTTTAGAGTGTAATGCTTATGAACCCACGGTACGTGTAAATAATCCATTGACTGCTTTATTCCTAATGCTTCATCTTTTCCTAAAACATCTAATGTACTATGCTGTTTTTGCAAAATGTTCTATCGTGTCTATACAATGACTTGTTCATTATGGCACCTTTTATAATCAAATCCCATGGATGTAACAGTTTTTCTCAGATTTTCTTTGCAAGGCTGGAAGTCTAGTTCAGTGCAACAATAGCTGCAAAGTTTTTTTTCTAAAGACGTTATTTCCTTTTATTTTTCATATTCTCATAGAAATTGCTGTCTGGTAACACGTTGATCTGTATCATCAACGAAATATTTATTGGCGCATTTTACTTAATATGCTTTGGGGAAGACACTTACATCCTCCTCCACTCGGCATCGTGTCGTCTCCGTAATTGGCACACCACTGACGTACTTAAATTTTGCTTTTTAGCTATTTGCTTGCACCTTGCGTCATCCCCTCCGTCGGCACTAACACACCTTTCTCGTTCTCATTGTCAGTAAAATTAATGACGTTAACAGCAAGTTGTTGCGGTTCCCCGCGAAGGTAATTTCCGTCATCATTTTCGCTCTCGCCGTACTTAGAGGTAATAACGCGCGCTGTTTTGAACTGGAGCTTGACTTTTCTTAGTCACGGGAACAAGTTCCTGCTACTGCCGAGTAATAAGGTTGCCTTGCCGGGCAATACCTTATGCACTCCTGTATGTATAGTTTTACGTTTAATTTGTAAAAGAATTTTTTTAAAAGTTTTTTTTAGATATCCCACATTAACGGATCATTACCATATCCTTATTTTTGTGAATCTGTATGGCTTTTGTTTTTACTAACATGCTCTGTGTCCTCTGGGATCTTGTTTCTCCAGGTATATGGTTTAAACAACCTATCTGTTATAATGAAATTTGTCTTTGCTATAATGCATTACGGTGTTGTTTAACTTCTATACCACGTGTAAGAGGGTCGTTCAGTAAGTAATGCCTCACATTTTTTTTATTTTTCTCAGAACATATTTATTGTTAAGCGTTAGAATTTGGTGGCAATATACATCTACAGGTCTTGTTCATGTCCTATTTTTCTACGTAGTCTCGGTCACGTTCTATGGCCGTACGCCAACGTTGTGGATGACCATGTATTTCCTGCTGGTAATAGCTCTTGTCGTCTAGGGGTAGCCATGGTTTCTCTGCATGGCTGACATTCTCGTCATCTTCAAAGCGTGTTCCCCGTAGAGAATCTTTAAGCGGCCCAAAGAGATGAGAGTTCGAGAGTGCCAGATCTCTAGGTCGGATGAGGCAGTGTTGTCCAACCTAGTTTGGAAATGTGTTTCCGGGTTCTCAGACTTGAGTGTGGGCGTGCATTATCGTGTTAGAGCAAGATTTCTGCTGGATTCTTGTCCGATCGAACGCGTCGGAAACGGTTCTTGAGTTTATTCAGTGTCTTCATATATGCCTCTGAGTTGATGGTTGACCCTCTTTGGCGTTACACCCACGAGAACGACGCCATCACAATCCCAGAAGACTGTCACCATGACTTTTACGCCAGTGGGGGTTGTCTTGAATTTCTTCATTTGTGGTGAATGAGGATGATGCCACTCCATGGACTGCCATTTTGATTCCGCCTCAAAATGGTGCACCCAGCTTTCGTCCCCCGTAACGATCCTTGAGAGAAAGGCCTCTCGGTCGATCTCAAAACGCTCCAACAATTCATGTGAAATGACGTTTCTTTGAATCTTGAGATCAGATTTGAACATTCGTGGAACCCATCGTATACACCTGTTTGAATATCCGAGAGTCTGGATCATTGCAGACGCACTTCCAATGCTGACCGACAACTGTCGAGTTGTGATGCGCCGATTGGCACTAATAATAGCATCCGCACGATTTAGAATGTCTGGAGCAGTGGCTGTGACAGGACGGCCGTGCCTGGTGACGGAGCCCTGTTTCTGCGTTTCCTGAGGCTGTAACGTTCTTTAACCATCGCCCAATTGTACTCCTATCAACTGCAGAATCGCCATACACTGCACACAAACGCTTATGGATGTTCACCACGGTTGATTTTTCTGCACACAAGAATTCAACAACAGCACGCTGCTTGTAACGGGAGTCGTATGTAGATGCCATTTTGACGCTGTAATACGGCTCTGCCATCTGCCAGAACGGTTCGAAACTCCACTGGCGCACGGAACAAACATCAAATGTGAAGTACCAACAAGGACATTTGTCTATGTATGTTAATGATTTTTTTTAATGGAGCATTGCTTATTGAACGACCCTCGTAGTACAAACAATTGTTAATTGCATGTACATTGTAACATTTGATGTCAATAGCGGTCGCACATTCAAGGGTGGGAAAGAGGAGATGAGGTGGTAGGACTTCGTTTCAGATAACCTCTTTTGTACGTGACAAATGGAATCTGCCGCTAAAACACCGTCCCAGTAGTTTATGCTGTTATATACAGCAGCTCATCAGTTGTGTAAATAATCAGAATAGATCTTCTTGAGCGTTTAACCATATATAGCCACAGGGATTATGTTAGGATTCGTGGATGGAGGTTGTTATGGTTCCCTTCTACAAGGATTTGCCGCTGTGGCATTCCCACATACTGCGCTAGGAAGACCTATTAGTGGAAGAAACACATACTCTTCCGATGTGGGTTCAGGAAGTATTATTCTACTCTCGGTAAATTTATCCAACTGGAGACGGATGTAAATGGGGGAGGGGGGGGGGGGGGGGGGTAGGTGGTTCCTACCCAGACAGACTTTTTGAGATGGTGAAAGTTAATGACACTACCTGCAAATACAAAATACACAGCCAGCTTTATAACTGGTACTTTTATGGAAAGTCGCCAGTTTCAGAATCCTTTCTTGCACAATAGTCATTCCAATACCTGTTATAGGTGTTGTGTCCTCCGTCCATTTTAACCAAGAGAATAGTTTCCATCTGGTGAGGTGAGGGATTGGTATACTAAGTATTGCTTCCCTTGCTGCTGTTAGAAACAGCACGGCAGGCACGTTGAAGGGTCCTGTGGAGAATATTTTTTTCTCAGTTAACATATCTGCTCAGTAAAACCTAAAACAATTTTAAAAATGTTTCGGGAAATATGGCCTCACTGTAAGACAAAGTGTATAATTAGATATAAAATAAAGTGCTGGTGTTGAGGCTCAAACGAAACTAGCCTAGATTTCTCCCCAACATATAGCGTCACACTCAAATCTCTATCCACACTTTGGGAAACATCCCAAGAGCGTGCGAACCCGTCATCCTATCCAGCTTGAGACTCTTACCCTAGTTGCAAAAGACAAGAAAAGGTCAAGTTGGAGAAAATAGGACCCTTGGCCTGTCTGAAAATGGCTCGAAATTTAAGGCTTTTATTCAGTCACTCGTCGACTGGTCTGGTGACACAATAGAGTACGACAAAAGAAAACATGAGTTTTTAACACTCTGCGCTGAATACGTTGGCTGCCGTGAGGGCACCGGAGGCAAAGTAGGGCCTTTACGACAGTCGCCGCGGCCTCGCCTGGCGTTGTAGTGAAACATCCATACTATGCTTGCGGCAGTCAATGAGTGTAATTAAGCAGCAAGTTCACATTAGAATGTGATGAAGCGGGAAGTTATTTAACAATGTACTTGGGCAATAGGAAAAATATATTGTAGACAAAAAGGAAGCATAAGAAAATATCTCAAATGTAATGATGTAGCTGTTAAAGAGATGAGAGATTAGCGCGTCAACTGCCACATGCCTAATGATGGATAGGGACGGGAAAATTTCTCGATAATGATTACGCCGAATCATCGGCTTTTAGCGAAATCGCCAATTTTTACGAGTTATCGCTGAATTTTTAATTTCACCTAATAAACATGTTATAATTCTAACGACGGCAGTTCCCTGATATTCGTAACTGGTAGTCATTTAATGTTAAAACAGCATTTTGTCTTCTAATCTACTCTTTGCTGAGGTTCACACATAAATTTAAAAAAAATGCTATGAGCACTATAGCACTCAACTTCTGAGGTCATCAGCCCCCTAACTAACCTAAGGACATCACACACATCCATGCCCGAGGCAGGATTTGAACGTGCGACCGTAGCAGCAGCGCGGTTCCAGGCTGAAGCGCCTAGAAACGCTCGGCCACAGCGGCCGGATGCCTTTGAGTGTTCAGAGATGTCACTAAACCCGCCCAAAGACGTCAACAACCATGCATGAGCAGCGCCTATTATACGGAGGGGGTCCGACAGCCGATCAGTTCCAGTCATTCCACCAGACTGAGGCGCCTAGAACCGCACGGCAACTCCGACTGGCAAATTTAAAATAATGACTAATTTTCTGTGTAACAAATATTGATGTGACGAAGAAAATAGCACCGATTTTCATCGATTTTAGCAAAATGTATCATCGAATTTGGCGAAAATACCGAATTTAGCAAAAACTGGCAAAAGAGCAGAGTTTGGCGAAAAACACCAAATTCTGCAAAAAATTAAACCTTATGTGGCAAAAAATACACCAAATTTGGCAAAAATAACAACTCATCAAGAAAAGACTGCTTATAGACAAATAAACGATGCGTCAACCACCCGGAGCCACATAGGACCCAAAAAGAGGGCATAAAAACCCTGTGGACGAATTTCCTTGTTTGCTTAGGCGAACTACGCAGTGCCGCGCGCACGAATGTCCGAGTGAACAGTGTACTATGAAAGAAGCAGGTGTGAGGTTAAGCCGTGCACGTACCTGCCCGCCAGCGTATGTAGATTACGTAGCTTGTGGATTACGGAAGGATAGGGAAGGAAGGCGGCCGTGCCCTTTCAAAGGAACCATCCCGAAATTTGCCTGAAGCGATTTAGGGAAATCACGGAAAACCTAAATCAGGATTGCCGGACGCGGGTTTGAACCGTCGTCTTCCCGAATGCGAGTCCAGTGTACTGCGGCAGCAGGTGTCTTGATGATATTCATGTACTCACTTGTTGTTACGACGACTTGCTTTTATTTACTATAGATCAAGAGCTGCCAAAGCTTGCTGTAAACTTTGACTGTAAAAACTGATATTTGTAAGAATAATATATGTAAAATGAGGCTATTACCAACACCATACTAACTTTCAAAACGTTTTTCTCCGGCCTCTCGTTCTACATCTGCAAAGTCTAACACTTCTGTTCTCTCGTTTTTAATCAGTTACGCCGCTAAAAAAATTTATTTGGATGACTGGTAAGTTTTCTTTCGCGTAGTTTTCAGCAGTTTGTTAGATAAAAAATGTTAATACAACAGCTAATACTTTTAATCATTTACCTTCATTATCTCTTCCCGTAGTGCATCGTAAAGTACTTCGCCTGTCTCGGCAATTATACTAGACCGCGGCGATGTGGAAATTCCTGTGGCAAATTTTAAATCGTCGAGGGAGTGACCTGTTGCTAAAATCGAGAGAGTAGCTGTATAACATTCCTCTGTAGAATTGCTCTTCCTGAAAACAGTGCCATTCCAGCTGATTTTGCCCATGACTATATCCGATAGTATAAAATTCTTAAATACGGTGCACAACAAAATTAAAGGATCACTTTCTCGAAAGCCTGTAATTGTATCTGATTGCGACGTGGAAGTTTTAAATTCGGCTCGAAGGTGCCTACAACCTTCCTCTGTAATGGCGCATAAGCGTGCCGTCGTGCGACGTCACTCTTTTCATGTAATTTACCTAACTTCCGGCGGCAGAGCCAGCCGCCTGCCTGAATTGGTGACAAAGTTCCTGAAAGATACAATTGTAACGTGCTGAGTAAAGTTGCGTGGGTGGCGCTGATGGTGTTGCCGAACTCGGGGTTCTTAGAGGCACCCGTTGCCGTTATAATTACGCACATGTTAATGTTGCACACCAGTGTGATCATGCCACAGGAGGGTTGAAAAGTATGACTACCCTTCTGTGTTTCGAATCACGCTTAAATTTCATCGAATAGTTCTGGACCGTCTCTGGTGGTTCCATCGTGCACATGAGAGCGAAAATTGCGGTCGCAGCGCTCTCCAAAGGGGGCAATCACGTTCAATCGGGATGCGGCCTCACAATGTCCCTAGAGACGCGTTGAAACCTCCGAGTATGTCAGCAGTGTCAAAGGTTGTAAAGAACGTCTTCCTGTTGCTTGTCGCAGTGCGAACTGTTTTGGTTTCGACCGTGAAATGTGCTATGTCACTCCATAAGTCCGTTTCGTGTCGATTTGAAGCGGCGGTGTGTCTGAAATGTTTTCCTCGGCCAACCGTAAAAAAAAAAAAAAAAAAAAAAAAAACCGCATGGTTTGAACACTGAGAGTCGCGGTTCTGACCTCCATCGCAGAGTCATCAGAAGAAGGGGTGAAACGTGGTTAAGAGGCGCTGTGACAACCTTCTCATCGTGTGACACGTCCGCGGTGGCCTTGGGCAGAATTGTGGTGAAATTTCGTGCCATTGTGACATCATTAACCCACTTTACCTCCCACAGGAACTTTTGAGCTACGGCCTTTTTCTACGCATGTGTCGACACCCTCTTGTTTGAAGCGTCGCCGAGCGCGAGGATGACACAAAGGACGCCACACTTTTTTACTATTACAGGCGAAGGTTGTAGCACCTTTGAATCAAATTCCTAACTTATACCTCGCAATGGGAAGCAATTACGGGGTTTCGAGAAGTGGGTCTTTAATTCTGATGGCCGGCCGCGGTGGTCTCTAGGCGCGCAGTCCGGAACCGTGCGACTGCTACGGTCGCAGGTTCGAATCCTGCCCCGGGCATGGATGTGTCCTTAGGTTAGTTAGGTTTAAGTAGTTCTAAGTTCTTGGGGACTAATGACCACAGCAGTTGAGTCCCATAGTGCTCATAGCCATTTGAACCATTTTTTTTAAATTCTGATGGGCATTGTAGTTTCGGTAGGCACCTGGGTAACTGCCTCGCAGTTCTTTAATCAAAACAGTGCGGTTGTGACGGCAATTGTACTCCCTGACCCGTATACCACGTTTTCTTATGTCAATGTTCAGAACTACGACACCTATTGCTACAGTGGTGATAATGATACGTGTTTGATTCATTTTAGCACGGAACATAGCTGCAGTTAACGTTCAGGGTGTTTCAAAAATGACCGGTATATTTGAAACGGCAATACAAACTAAACGAGCAGCGATAGAAATACACCGTTTGTTGCAATATGCTTGGGACAACAGTACATTTTCAGGCAGACAAACTTTCGAAATTACAGTAGTTACAATTGTCAACAACAGATGGCGCTGCGGTCTGGGAAACTCTATAGTACGATATTTTCCACATATCCACCATGCGTAGCAATAATATGGCGTAGTCTCTGAATGAAATTACCCGAAACCTTTGACAACGTGTCTGGCGGAATGGCTTCACATGCAGATGAGATGTACTGCTTCAGCTGTTCAATTGTTTCTGGATTCTGGCGGTACACCTGGTCTTTCAAGTGTCCCCACAGAAATAAGTCACAGGGGTTCATGTCTGGCGAATAGGGAGGCCAATCCACGCCGCCTCCTGTATGTTTCGGATAGCCCAAAGCAATCACACGATCATCGAAATATTCATCCAGGAAATTAAAGACGTCGGCCGTGCGATGTGGCCGGGCACCATCTTGCATAAACCACGAGGTGATCGCAGTGTCGTCTAAGGCAGTTTGTACCGCCATAAATTCACGAAGAATGTCCAGATAGCGTGATGCAGTAATCGTTTCGGATCTGAAAAATGGGCCAATGATTCCTTTGGAAGAAATGGCGGCCCAGACCAGTACTTTTTGAGGATGCAGGGACGATGGGACTGCAACATGGTTCTTTTCGGTTCCCCATATGCGCCAGTTCTGTTTATTGACGAAGCCGTCCAGGTAAAAATAAGCTTCGTCAGTAAACCAAATGCTGCCCACATGCATATCGCCGTCATCAATCCTGTGCACTATATCGTTAGCGAATGTCTCTCGTGCAGCAATGGTAACGGCGCTGAGGGGTTGCCGCGTTTGAATTTTGTATGGATAGAGGTGTAAACTCTGGCGCATGAGACGATACGTGGACGTTGGCGTCATTTGGACCGCAGCTGCAACACGGCGAACGAAAACCCGAGGCCGCTGTTGGATCACGTGCTGCACTAGCTGCGCGTTGCCCTCTGTGGTTGCCGTACGCGGTCGCCCTACCTTTCCAGCACGTTCATCCGTCACGTTCCCAGTCCGTTGAAATTTTTCAAACAGATCCTTTATTGTATCGCTTTTCGGTCCTTTGGTTACATTAAATCTCCGTTGAAAACTTCGTCTTGTTGCAACAACACTGTGTTCTAGGCGGTGGAATTCCAACACCAGAAAAATCCTCTGTTCTAAGGAATAAACCATGTTGTCCACAGCACACTTGCACGTTGTGAACAGCACACGCTTACAGCAGAAAGACTACGTACAGAATGGCGCACCAACAGACTGCGTTGTCTTCTATATCTTTCACATCACTTGCAGCGCCATCTGTTGTTGAAAATTGTAACTACTGTAATTTCGAAAGTTTGTCCGCCTGAAAATGTACTGTTGTCCCAAGCATATTGCAACAAACGGTGTATTTCTATCGCTGCTCGTTTAGTTTTTATTGCCGTTTCAAATATACCGGTCATTTTGAAACACCCTGTACACCCCGCACACACGCCACGGAAGATTTTCGAACTGATTGAACTTCACACGCCAAGCTTGCCCGCGGGTTTCACGCAGACGCTTGTGCGTAGCACTCCTGAATGTTGACTCGTGCGCGGGCCGGAACTTGCTACTACACTTCACTCCAGGCACCTGCGCGCCAGGAGTGCGCGCGCGTTTAATCGCCTGCGCACAGATGCGCCCCAATCAGTTGCGCGCTTTAATCCGTACGTGTGAGGGCTAATCGGCAGTGGTCACGTCGCGGTACACGTAAAGTATGAACAAGCTGGGTCGGCTCTGGGAAAGCAGGTTCGCGACCTTGGCTACCGAAGATAGATGTATGTGGTCATTGTATCGTGATCCTACACGACGGTAACCATTCAAGTAAAAGAAGTAAAGCAACAGCTCGTTATTTCTTCAACTGGTATTTTCGTTGCAATTTTGGAAGCTACTGCTGCCTTATCTTCCTTTGTAGGTGATAACTAATCAGTTTTATTCTCCCGACGTCATGGTAAATACTTGATTACTAACACAAATCTCGAGTTCAGTCCTGCGTCATTTCAAGGATTCTTTTCCCGCTTATCGCTCCTTTTATCTCTGACATTGATTTTAATGGAAAAAATGTCATTTTGCACATTGGTACGGTATCCACGTTAAAATGGATAAACCGGTTCTACGGTCGGAAGAAGGCAAGGCATAGCAGAGGCAACAGGACCATTCCAGGGACAACAGTTTTAATTTATCACAGTGCGCTGTGCATCTACATCCATACTCTCCGTGCCACTGAAGTGAATGGTATAGGCGACTTCCCATTGCACCACTTATTAGGGTTTCTACCCTACAATTCGCATTACATCACGACAGGAATAACTGCTTAAATGACTGTTGTAATTAGTCTAATCGTGTCATCACGCCCCTTACGTATGTGTCTGATATGTAGGGGAGAGCGGCGCAATGCCGTTCAGCGGGGAAATACCGTGCACAACTTTTTCCAGTTTCCTAGAGAGAATAAAGAGCGCTGCATAGTGCTGCCGCATAGTGGAAGGTACTGAAGTCAGATCCGGAGCTTTTAACGGCAGTGCCGTTTTCGACAATTGGTTTTCATTTGATTTCGACTGGTTTGTTATCAAATCAGCAGATCACGAGTGTAGAGATAAGTGACGTATGTTAATAGCAACAAAATTTAAAATAGTTCGATTTAATTGCGCGTTTCTTGAACTTGTTTTAAACGTCAAATGTTAGCAATTAAACATCGTGATAGTTGGGTTAAAACTAAAAATGCTCGATCATGTTGACACACGGCAATACGCGTAGAATTTACGATATTGCCCCATGGTGAACGCTGGTGCCTCATGTGGTAATTTGTTGTATTTTCGTGAATCATATTTTTAGAAGTGTGTGCCATCTTACAAGCTAGTTTTTTTTTAAATCACAGATAGTCAGGAAAAGAGCCAAAACGACTGAAAGGGGAAAAGGGTGGACGGAGCATGAAATGAATTGCGCACTCCACGATTTTATAGAAAATCGAAACCCATAGAGAGGAGCTGCATGATTTATGGAATACCTTTTTCTTCATTAAGAGGTAGGTTAAAAACTGGTGTTCTAAAGTAAGCTTAGGAAGAAAACATACATTTCTTAAGGGAAAGGAAGATAACATAGCTGAGCATGTACTTTTGTTAGCAAAGACATTCTGTGGTATATCTTCAGTGAAGTGGAGAAGATTAGTGTTTTAATATGCCGAGGCAAATTAAAAAAAAAAAATCAAAATAGCTGGAAAGGAATGGCTCACTGGTTTACTTATAAGAAATCCGTGAGCCAGCATTCGGAAACCTGAGGCTGTCAGTCTGAATCGGATCTCAACTTTTAATGCAAGTGATATTATACTCTTTTTCTCAAACCTCACAGCTGTAATGGGTGTCCATAAGTATGATGTGTCTAGAATTTACAATTTTGATGGATCGGGGATATCGACAGTTGGCTCAACAACAAGCTGGGAGTGTGGAAATAACATTGAAGTGTGCTCAGAGAGTGCCGGTGGGGCATATATATCCATCTCCTATTTATTTTCCCTCTGTGTGGGATGACCCCTGACCTACAGAGAGGGGGCACCAAATTCAGTATACGAATGTAGCAAGAACTGTTGGGTGACCGAGGATCTTTTTCCAAAGTTGCTAACTTTCCTAACTTTACCAAGGTTTCTCAGAATGATTAAGCATTTTGCCAACGGTTTCCTTTGTGGTGACTTCAGTTGGACGAACGGAGCACGCTTCGTCTTCCATGATTGTCATTAATGCAAAAGTAAGTGGTCTTGAATGGTGGTGCAGAGACCGCGCTAATTTCATCCAGTTGTGTTTTGATTTGTGCTGCGGTCCAACCCTTCAAATGAAGATGTTTAATCACAGCACCAAACTCGGTTTCCTCCATGTTCAATTGCAGTCAACACACTGACCAATCCAGACGGTTTTTCAACAATGTACACTGTAAATTGTTGAAATTGTTTATACGATCCTTGGAATAAGCGAACGTACCATTAATAAAGGAGCCACAAAAATATTCTATTCTTTCAGGGTAATTTACCAGACTCTTATCAAACTACCCTAATTTTTCTCTAGCTCGCTTGGCAACACTCAGTTCTTGAATGGTTTTCGCTTTACAAATTCATGACTCATTACCTCCATTCAAAACTGGCAATACAAAATATTGTAAACTTTCAGATCCATAAATATTGAAAGCTTGTTTTCAATACCTATGTCCGCAGCTCGTGGTCGTGCGGTAGCGTTCTTTCTTTCCACGCCCGGGTTCCCGGGTTCGATTCCCGGCGGGGTCAGGGATTTTCTCTGTCTCGTGATGACTGGGTGTTGTGTGATGTCCTTAGGTTAGTTAGGCTTAAGTAGTTCTAAGTTCTAGGGGACTGATGACTATAGATGTTAAGTCCCATAGTGCTCAGAGACATTTGAACCATTTTTTTTTAAGAAAACCTATTTATTTATATTACCAAAAGTACTCCAGCATAATCACCCTTTCGTTTACTTCTTTTCCTGTCCATACAATCTTAGTCTTCAAATGTCCTAAATACAACTTCACATCACTTTATCCTATGACTACGATGTTAATTTGCAGAATTTTCGTTTCTGTGTGTTGATTATACTCTACTTTTGTATTATTGTAATTGCTTCGTAACTACTTTCGCACATACTCTATTAAGTAGTTCAATTAATTGTCGAAGTTTATCTGTTATCGAAGCATCAGATTTTTTTTAAATATCTTTATTGCCTTTCCGGTACGTGCCCATTGTCATCTCAGTGATGGAGAGACAATATGACGGGGTACTATAGACGAATTTCTCGTCAGTTGCGTGGATACGAACGTATGGGCAACACAACACCCAGTTGCCGAGCGGATAAAATATCCGACCCAGCCGGACATCGAACCGAACCCTTTCGTTTAGCAATCTGCCGCGCTAAGTCGGCAGGCGCCGAGGCGGATATCCGCAAAATGTAGGTAGTTCAGATACGCTAGTGAGTCAGAACATTGCGACCACTGGCCACCGCGAGACTGAGTGCCGCCTGGCGGCGATGCGGGTGTATGACACTGTGACGAAAGTAAATAGGGTGAAGAGAAATTCGCGCACTTGGACGTCACAGGGCGATTCCTCACTTACCAGCAACACAAAAATATCTGTCACAAAGTTTCGTCGTGCTCATGTTTCCGGCAGTAAATGGGCGTTGAAGATTGGCAACCTAGCGACACTGAAATCCCATGTACGGTGACTACCTCTATCAGCATATCGGCCTATTGCTGTGCAGGT
This sequence comes from Schistocerca gregaria, assembly GCF_023897955.1. NCBI lineage: Eukaryota > Metazoa > Arthropoda > Insecta > Orthoptera > Acrididae > Schistocerca > Schistocerca gregaria. The sequence continues at coordinate 638,333,510 of NC_064931.1, forward strand.
GGTGCGTGGATCGTTTTCGGTTAGCATGAAGGAGGTCAGGGGTTCGCTTCTGGGTCGAGGCGTATTTGTTTTTATATGCTAAATGATACTGCATCTGGTGTCGTAATCGCCACTACAGTTGGTCTTATACAAAACATTTGCACTTACATACAACGAATACGGAAATGGATGTACGTGCGTTTTAACTGATCAGCTTTTAAAGAAGCCTTTTGCACTTCTTAGACGCGAACTGTTCCACACCACTGCATCTGCTAGATTCCAAACCGTACACTCCCTCAGAGGCCCCATCAATTAGTACTAACTATTATTCTTGCCACGTTCAGGTCCATTACATTTCGTTATGGCCTTACGTCACCAGTAGGGCTAGTAACACCCTTTACAAATAATTTCCAAATATCTACAGTGTAAATGTCGAATACATGTGGCTTAAGAAACGGTATATACTACAATATTATATGGAAGAATGAAATTGGCAAATAAAAACAAATAATTCTCGACCCAGAATCGAACCTTGACCTCCTGCATACTAACCCAAAACGCTATCCATTGCACCAATTGCACAGCAATATTCCTATATTCTAACAGAGGTAGTTACCGTACATGTGATTACAGTGTTGCCAGATTGTCAATTTTTAACTTACATTTACTGCCAGAAGTATGCGCAGGTCGAAATTTTGAGAAAGAAATTTTTGTATTGTTAGTATGTGAGGAACCACGCTGCGAAGTCAGAGAGAGCAAATTTTTCTTCACTCTGTATAAATGGAGCAGAGAGAAATGGGGAAATCAGCTGACATAAGTGTGTTTGACAAAGGGGACATTATTGTGCCCCGGGACCTGGGAATAAGCATATCGGAAACGGCGGAGCTGGTCGTCTTCGCGCGCTAGTGTTGAGAGCATATGGAAAGCGGTTCAAGGACGGTAAAATCACGAGTAAGCTACAGGCTTTGAACCTGGAAGTCGACTATAAATCAGGATAGGCGATAATCTGTGCTAGATCTGCCGATAGATTACAGTGCTTTTGCAGGCGCAAGTGTTTTGGATTATACTTTTGCGAGCACATTGTTGAACATGGGCTCTGTAGCAGAAGACGACTCCTACGTGTTCCCATGTTGACCAAACTATATCGTCCATTGCCATTGTAGTGGGCACGGGATCTTCGAGATTGGATGGCGAGGTCATCAGCTGCTCAAAACAGGCACCGCCTTACGGACGTAGGCTGGCGGGGATAGGGTAGCATTATGCTATTGAGAGGGGAGGAGCGGGAGGAGGTCACTTTCTCGTGGGCTTCCACCAGTGTTATTAATCTTAAGAGGCTGCGTTCTCAGTGGCACAGACAACGTTTGTCAGACGCCTTCGCCAGAGGCCGCCCGATAACATTGGTCACAGTGTGACCCATCTCTTTCGTCAGGTTTTGAAATGGTCAAGGTGGTTTGGTTAGGTTAAAATCTGGTGTATGTATGAGGCAGGTTAGATTTTAACCTTCAAGTGTGGGTTAGATACCACGACGCCTTTGCGCTTGGAGACGAGTGCTGCAATGTGGACGCTTGCTATTAAGAAGATGCCGAATGCATGTAAATCATCTATCGATCTCGAAAATACATGGCGATTACTGTATGCTCTGTCCTTAGTTATTGAAATTACCAGACAACTTTTACGAATATATGAGATGAAGAGAAAAACGCCTTGCCACAAAAGTTAAAAACGCCATGCCACAAAAGTTAAAATCGCTGTAACTCATTCGGGATAGGTGATACAACATGTTTACCACCATTCCTCCTTGCTTAAATGCATGGTGGTACAAAAAAACGTACCACGTAATTTTGAAATCCTGACTAATCCAGCATGAAGGTATGTTTACTGAACCATGTGGTTGATCCCACTTCGACCGAGAGGGGTCAAAAGTAGCATTGTTCCAAATAATCCATCTGTGGTGTAGGCATTTCCCACAGTGTGTTCAGTGCTGCTAGTTTTTGCCCATTGCTACCGGGGCGAGTAATTGTTTCCATTTTATGTGACATTTTGTTGCGTCAGCTCTTTGTTACAGGTAAGATAATGAGCATTATCCTTCAGAATCAGTTTATAATTCACGATTCTTAGATACATTCTACAGAAGAGGACTATTTCATGAATAGCTCTGAGTTAAAATATTAACCATAATACACGAACGTTCCTTCACTGCGTCAGGTAGTGCGTGGAACAACGAGTAGCGTTACACATTTCATGAAGTGTTCGTGCAGTGAAATTACACAAGATTGTTGATGAACTTCATATATGTACTCTGAGACGTTATCTACCATTTCAGTGTATAATGAATTCCTGTAGGAAACAACTTAAAGATGATCAAATAATAACTCTATGCTGAAATACCTTCGGGTATTGATAAAAGGAAAACAACCTAGGAAATTGACAGAAAGAGTTGTAAATGGTGGCCTCGTATCTACTCGTACTTCAGTGATGATGCAAGTATCGTGAATATCTTTGTGCTTCACAAGGAACTGAATCTTGAGACAGTAACGATGATGAACCTTCAGAGGGAAACGTCCAGAAGTCTTGTGAGCACTGCGCTGGTTGTTTCAAGGAAGACAGGGAGGCGCCAGAGCAGTCCAATGCAGATTAGAAAAATGAAACCTTGTGTGTGTTGTGTGTGCCAGGTATCTCTCTGCTTAGGAGAAAACAAGTCTTGCTTCCAAGACTCCCACGCTGCTTGAAGTGTTACACGTGACAAATCCTGCGTCCAATACTGTCACGAAACTTGAAAAGTGTTCGTACACATTATGTGCCACCATTGTTTTCGAAAAACTTTTTTTCAAACTTCATAATGTTGTTATTCTTACCTAATTGTACAACATTCGCAATTTTAATAAAATTGTTCAACAAATAAGTCTCGTGCAGTAAGTAGCGAAATTTGCCTCATATCCCTGCCCATGAAAGAGTTAACTTTATGGCACAACCTTCCTTCTCCTACCACCGACTAGCGTCAGAAGGGGCCGTCATCTTTGAAGCTAACGCGACGTAATTGATATTTTTCATATTTACACTTTTTTATTACGAAAATATGTAGATTCATTGATACAACACATTACTAATTTATCCAAAACACGTTGTTCTGAATATGTTAAAATCATGCTATAATGGTAGGATGTGCGACTTCAGTAGGTAAAGATTTTGCCAATGAAGTTCTTACCGCATATTAGTTAATTTACGTGATGAAATTAGATGATGTTTCTGTTATATGGTGCTTACATAAAATTCGTGTGGTAATAAACAAGGATTATTTACTTAATGAAAGGTAGATTTGACGTTTCACAGCAGCTCAATTCATTGTAGAAATGTGACAATGCAATACTGGCACTATATTCTGATAATTGGAGTGTAGTACTGGAAACTTCCAATTTCCCAATAGATTTGAGAAAGGAAATAACAAGGTTTCTGGTGGAGTTTTATTTCCGACTGAGTTTACCTTTTAATAAATGCTATCAACTATATTACATTGTCTTTTAGTGCACTTGTTCGAAGCATAGCTCCAAAATTTGGTACAGAATTTAACATTTCGTAGTTTTCGACGCGCAAGAGTGAAAATACTAGCTTTTAAGTTAATCTTTGAGGCACCATAAATAGCATCCAACATATCACACAAAAAGCAGTACATCATTCTTCTCACCAGAACACATTATTTTTTTGATGTTATAATGTGCACCTAAAATTTCCGAAAGGATTTTGCGTAATTGTGATTTCCAATGGATATCCGATTTCCGTCCATAAATTCCGCACTATATCCCGCTTATGAGCTTCGGCCGAGGTGGCGCTACAGTCTGGAACCGCGCGACCGCTACGGTCGCAGGTTCCAATCCTGCCTCGGGCATGGATGTGTGTGATGTCCTTAGGTTAGTTATGTTTAGTTAGTTCGAAGTTCTAGGCGACTGATGACCTCAGAAGTTAAGTCGCATAGTGCTCAGAGCCATTTGAAACCTTCCGCTGTCTCCAGGTTTCTTCAACGTATAAAACCTTCTTTCATGGTTCTTGAACCAAATATTAGCGATGATTAAATTATGCCTTGTATAACATTCTGCCAGAATGATTCCTCTTTTATTCATTTCCCTCAGTCCATATTCACCTACTGGTTTTTCTTCTTGAGGGTATTATTGTTCAGTCTTTACAACTGGAAGAAAATCTGCCTGAGAAAACCACGTATTTTCTTGTAGTTGTAAAGACGGAACAAAAATACGGTGAAGAACTGTAAAGCAACCGCGGACAATACGGCCGACAAATGAAAAATTTATTTTTCCTTCTCTTTTCCTACTGTCGAAGTCCAGTCCCCTATCGCAGTTAAAGGTTCGTCTCCCTTCTTCAATCCCTCCATCACATGCGGAACTAGCTGGCATATAAACGTGTACTAGTTTTGTGTCTGTCTTTGCTACGATAATGCGTTAACTATGCTAAAACCTAGGTTTCACAAAACCACACATAACAATACACGTGTTTTGCTCGACTTCAACGGAGATACTGGCCAGAAAGTATCTGTAGTTACTTTTGTATAGCTATATCGGCGATTTCGGTGATGGGTGCAGTGATGAAAGGTCAGTAAGAACTGTAGATAAAAAGAAGTGATGAAGGGTCGGTAAGAACTGAAGGTAAAAAGATTTTCTGGAAGTAGGGAATATTCTCGGTCGTATAAAGGCGAGGCATCGGAACTGAATTCCTGGCGGCAGCATACAAGTACTCACTCGCTGTTGCGCACGGAGTCTCTCGCAAATAAAGTGCGTTTATACGTGACACGATGCAATAATGATGTCGTAGATGTTACCAAAGTTACTTTCATGGTTTTCTTAACAGTTTCTCGCAGAAAGTTTCTACAAGGTCCAACAGAACACAAATTCAACAGCAACATTTTTCGTTGCACAGTCAAAACAGTTTGCACCTCCTACGTATTTTAATTTTTGGCTTGGAATACTTTTATATTTTCACGGTAAAGTATATACCACATGCATATGTGAACTTTGAGAATGTTCATGTATTATTTTCACTCCAAATTTGTCGATGGTTCTATTTTTTTTCATAGGTTGAAGTAAGAAACAAATCTTCAAAATTTTTTGTAGCAGTAGTTTTTATTTATTTATTTATTTCTCGTAGCAGCTGGCAAGAATTTTCGTATGGAGAGCACTCCATCAAATTGTAGACTAAAACTAGAGAGGTCTAATATTTTTTTTTCGGATTTCTTACTAACATCTGAAATTCTCAATAACTTCAGTAACCTAGGACGATGAAATGGCCAGTGCTTTAGGATGGCAAGACGACGTTGAGGTGCCTATAGTAATAATGAACAAGGTCTTTCCAGTCCCTCGCTAGTTCTAACTGGACGCAAAGCGAGTAATACTGCTAAGAGAAAAGAAAGAAGACATTGATTGCCCATGGGGGCGTCAGAACTCGTTGCAAAAGCGGAATGAGCAGCGAGTTTATCGTAAGTGTTTCATAGCGATGTTTGGAGCTGCTCGTAGTGTAGACTGCTTGTGCATCTATTCGCGACACACGAGTACATCTTCTCGAGACGCAACCGAAATGCTACCGTGATGTAAACTGCGTTTCTAACTCCAAATTGATGGAGAGCAGAATATGCTGTAAGCTAAGAAGGTGGCATACTACTTCAGTGCCAGTCTTCATAAACGATGAATATCAAACGGACGAGACGAGAGGTTGTGTTATGTGGAAGAGCAGAAAGGAAGCTTACTCTCCGCTCTGTCCAGCACAGCTATACGCGCCTGCGGGTACACACAGAGAACGCTGGTTAGCCTGCTAGTAATAAAAGCAACAGTCCCATTACGAGCAGAACGCCACGCGCTCTCCATCAGTTCTGCAGTCTTTCTCACACGATTGTACAGAAACTGTTCATTAAAAAGATGAGCATTAAAACGGATGCAGGGATTAGTGAAAACAGGGTTGTCATAGCGAGATTGAATGCTGTAACCCTCAAATCCTCCAAAAATAAACGAAAAATATACCTACTCAAAAAAGCAGATAAAAATTCACTGGACGCCTCCCTGAGAGACAATCTCCGCTCCTTCCAAATTAATAATATAAGTGTAGACCAGATGTAGTTTGAATTCAAAGAAATATTATCGGCAGCAATTGAGATATTTATACCAAATAAATTAACAAACGACGGAGCTGATCCTCCTTGGTACACAAAACGGGTCAGAACACTGTTACTGAAACAACGAAACAAACATGCCAAATTTAAACAGACGCAAAATCCCCAAGATTGGCAATCTTTTACAGAAGCTCGAAATTTAGCGCGGACTTGAATGCGGGAGGCTTATAACAGTTTCCACAACGAAACTTTGTCTCGAAACCTGGCAGAAAATCCAAGGAGATTCTGGTCGTATGCGAAGTAAGCTAACGGAAAGACACAATCAGTGCCTTCTCTGCCCGATACCAATGGAGATACTATCAAAGACAGTGCTGCCAAAGCAGAGTTACTAAACACAGCCTTTCGAAATGCGTTAACAAAAGAAGAAGAAGTAAATATTTCAGAATTCGAATCAAGAACAGCTTCCGAAATGAGTAACGTAGAAGTAAGTATCCTCGGAGTAGTGAAGCAACTTGAGTCATTTAATAAAAGCAAGTCTTTTGGTCCAGACTGTATACCAGTTAGGTTCCTTTCAGAGTATTCTGATACATTAGCTCCATACTTAACAATCATATGCAACCGTTCGCCCGGCGAAAGATCCGTGCCCAAAGACTGGAAAACTGCACACGTCACACCAGTATTCAAGAAAGGTAGTAGGAGTAATCCACTAAATTACAGGACCATATCATTAACGCCCATATGAAGCAGGATTTTGGAGTAGTTATTGTGTTCGAACATTATGAATTACCTCGAAGAAAACGGTTTGTTGACACACAGTGAACATGTGTTCTTGTGAAACACAACTAGCCCTTTACTCGCATGAAGTGTTGAGTGCTATTGACAAGGGATGTCGGATTGATCCCGTGTTTCTGGATTTCCGGGAGGCTTGACACTGTATCACACAAGCCGTTTGTTGTGAAATTGCGTGCTTATGGAATATTGTCTCAGTTACGTGACTGGACTAGTGATTTCCTGTCAGAGAGGTCACAGTTCGTAGTAATTGACGGAGAGTCATCGGGTAAAACAGAAGTGATATCTTGCGTTCCACTTTGTTGTTCCGTATCTATATAAACAATTTGGGAGACAATCTGAGCAGCAGATGACGCTGTCGTTTATCGACTGGTAAAGTCAATAGAAGATGAAAACAAATTGCAAAAGGATCTAGAAGAGATATCTGTATGGTGCGAAAAGTAGCAGCTGACCCTAAATAACGAAAAGTGTGAGGTCATCCACATGAGTGCTTAATGGAATCCATTAAACTTCGGTTACATGATAAATCAGTCGAACCTGAAGGCCGTAAATTCAACTAAATACCTAGGAATTACAATTACGAACAACTTAAATTGGAAGGAACACACAGAGAATGTTGTGGGAAAGGTTAACCAATTTTACAGATCTGCTACGGAGACTACCTACATTACGCTTGTCCGTCCTCTTCTATAGTACTGCTGTGCGGTGTGGGACCCTTACCGGATAGGATTGACGGAGTACATCGAAAAAGTTCAGAGAAGGGCAGTTCGTTTTGTATTATCGCGAAATAGGGGAGAGAGTGTCTCTGAAATGATATAGAATTTGGGGTGGACATCATTAAAACAATGGCGTTTCTCGTTGCAACGGAATCTTCTCACGAAATTCCAATCACCAATTTTCTTCTCCAAATGCGAAAATATTTTGTTGACACCGACCTATATAGGGAGGAACGATCACCATGATAAAATAAGGAAAATCAGAGCTTTTAAGGAAATACAGGTCTTCGTTCTTTCCGCTCGCTATACGAGATTGGAATAATAGAGAATTGTGAAGGCGGTTCGATGAACCCCCTGCCAGGCACTTAAATGTGATTTGCGGAATATCCATGTGGATGTAGAAAGAAAGAATTGTATAGTATCTGCAGCAGTGTAACATTTCGGTATAAAATAGCGAGGCCATGAAGAAACGAACTGTTTGACACATTATTTACATAGCTAGCAACATCTGTGCGTAAAATATTTCAGTTGCCCCTCAAATCACCAGTCAAGTATTTCTTAATTACCCTGTTTACTTTCAAGTAATTAAACCTTTATATTTTACAGACCACACGCTGGTCAATTTGATATCCCATTTGTCTATTTCCGAGTCCTCGTTAGGCTATGAAAATATGGACAAAAATCCAGTGTGTGATTTCTAGAGTCCTGTTTTCGCTCCGCTCAAACGTTTGACCAAAAATGCCGGCCGTAGTAAACTATGCAAGTATCAGATTGTCAACAGGGTATCTTAGCGGACCGTAGATTGTTAATGTTACTGCGCATAAATATTATGCAATATTGTTCGAGTTCTCCCTAAACTAATAAAAATGTGCAGTAATGTGTAATATTGCGCTCTAAGGACGCGGTACCTATTGAAATTGCTGTATGTTGTTGCAAGCAGAAGGAAAAAAGTTGGATGAAAAATTGGTATAAGAAGCTTCATAAATTCACTCACGAAACCTTGCTGAGAGAATTGAGATTGAACCAAATAGATAATTATAAGTACTTTTTTCACATTGATAGTCTAGTATTTGATAAAATACTGGAAATGGTTGTCACCATTTAAAATAAAAATATTTCAGAACAAACAAAGATCGTCCCTCATAGCTCTGTGATACTATACTCTGTATTTAGTGAGTAACAACTCATAAGCTCATTAGAATCGTTCTTAATTTTCCTTTTTTTTAAAAAAAATTCGTACACCATATAATACTGGCAGTAAATTTCTATGCACTCTAATATTAATGATCTTTCGTCTTGGTTTGAATTCATTTTAGTATTGATCACGAAAGTAAACACAAATACGTGCAGAGACTGTAATTCAGTGAAGCACTTTATGTTATGTTAATAACGACCACAGAGGGCACAATTTTTTTGAGATAGTGCAATTTAAGTATTTCAGAAGTTTCCCGTTTGCCCATGTTATTGCACATTCGGAAATACTGAACTGTATTACTGACTTTCTAGGGGCCACTTTAGGGCACACCGTGTCGTTTGCGTTTGTACCGAAGACAGAAATGGTGTGCAAGCAAGAAGGCGGCTGAGTGAAGCGTTGTGCGCAGAGAGAGAGAATTTGCGACGTCGCCAGTTTGCCTTCTGCGCGCTGTCATTCCAACACGAGGCGGACAGCTGGGCTGGATGCAAGCGCATGCGCGGGCGTAGCACTTCGTTATCGGTAGGAGCGTAGTCAATCCAGCGATAATACTGTGCACCTCATAAACAATATACTGCTGCTTTTGTAGACAGTGCCGTTCTGTGCCACTACGACAGAATCGTGGAAACTAGGAGGTTGATGGACGATCGAAGTACCTACATCTATTTGCTTCCAAACCACTGAAGCGCATGTCAGAAGGTACTTTCCATTGTACCATGTAGCATAGATCGTTCGTGAATGGAGCGTAACAAGAATGACCGCTTAATGCCTCTGTGTGTGCTGTAATTAATTTTATCTTGACTTGTTTTCGCAGTCCCTACTGAAGAGACACTTCGGAGACTGTAGTATATTCAAAGATTCTGTACGTATTACTCGTTCTTGAGACTTTGAAGGTATGTTTTTTTTTTTGTGTGCGTGTGGGGGGGAGGGGGGGGGCGTAGTAGATTATTTTCAAGCGTCTGCCAGTTCAGATTTTTCGAAATTTCCGTGGCGCCCTCCTGTGATTCAAACAAACCTGTGACAATATGTGCTGCCAATCTTTGTAAACGTTCAAGATCCCTTGTGAGCTCTATTTGATGTGTGTCCCACTGACTTCATTATTATTCGAGGATGAGTATCCTTTATAGGCTGTTGTTTTCACCAAATATACTTGGTAGCAAACATAAATAGCTGGTAGGAAGAGAACCCCGCATCACTAAACGTGGTTGCTGTTATGAAGTCACCTGCTTGCAACAGCAAGTATCCAGCCTCGTCACAGGGCCAAATATATTGGGGGGGGGGAGGGGGGGGAGGAGCTAACACAGATCAACAGCAATTTAGGCTGACCTCTCAAAGAAAGGTTACACTACTAAGTACGCTGCTGGTGGTGCGTGGCAGTAGTTTAAAGTTAACTTGCACTGCACTGTCTCTAACCCTGATCCAGTGAACGATAACTACTATCACATGTAGAATGATCAGATTGATTTTTCTTGGCTGCAACTACAGATACGGTCCTGGTGCTGTTTTGAGGTACTGTTGATACTCCGGATACTACTGACTCTGACACTGACGTGCAGAGCCGTCATAGAATGAGTGCATTTTCTAATTATCCTGTTAATGAATCTAATTCTTCCATCTTCTTTGCCATCGACTGAGCCTGTGTGATCATTTAATTTCATATCATCACAAACTCTTACACTCAGGTATTTCTGTGAGTTGACTCATTGGCAATAATTTGCAATGCAACCATGAATGTGACAAACCACACGCCCAAAGTATTAATTAGTGTAATTCGTACCTATTTCAGGACAATAAATCTTCGCTGCCCGACTAAGATGAACTCAGTGCTCGTAAAATTATGGTGATAGACTCTGTTAACAGAATCTCTGCTAATTGATCGTCTTCAAGTTTAGATGTGCATGTCTCTTGTAAGTCTGCCGATGCACAGACCGTAATGCTTTACGTGAGACACTCTCGACGACTGCAGTTTTAATCTTAACTTTTTTCTGTAAAACTTAGTTTCATCTGCAATCATATCAGCTCGATGTGATTATAATTATAGTCTTATGGTGGCACTCTTATAAGATAGTGCCCGTGTTGTTTTGCGTTCTCATATATTTCATAGGACAATTTTCAGGCTTACAGGCAGTGACAGGGAGCATCAATTCCGTTCTGGTTTGTAACGAGTTATGGGGAACCTCGTTACTCAATAATCATGTGATAATTCGTATTTTCTGATTTTTATAGTTAGGAGCTATGCTGTTTTTCACTGCGTGATTTCTGCTGTTGTCCATCACAGTAACCGTGAACTTGGGAGAAGTTTGGAACTGACTTGTTTGTAAACCAGTGTCTTAAAGCGCCGTACGTCATGCCTTAAAAATTAGTTTTCTCTGAGGATACTTCGTGGGTCCTTTGTAAACGACAATAAGGCGACCTCCCATGCCCGCCAAAATTTTCATATCGTCAAGCCCATCACATTGATCTTGCGTTGATCTATTTTGTATGTGTAATTAATGCGATTTGTTTTACTGTCTCAGATTTCACGCGTTCTTCCTTGTAACTACGACATCGCTCCTCTCCGTACGCAATTTCCTCCCATCAGTCATTTTAATATGCCTGAAGCCCATGTCCTATAATGCATTCATCGTCATAAAAAGACCTGCACCCAGAAGAACAAGGCGGATTACGATATTTGTTGACAGGCAGGCAGATGGTACCACACACGCGAAATGATTACACTTACAAGGGAAACTCGCGATCGCACCCTCCTCAGATTTAGTGGTAAGAAGACTCAGTGAATAGCCCGTCAAAAACTGAACACAGATCAAGCATGAAAACAGGAAGAAGATGTACTGAATCATGAAAAAGAAAGCCAAATAGAAACAGTGAACGATCCAAAAGTGCAATAAAGAGCAACCTCAAACAACAACGGCTTCGTGGTTAAGTGGCCATGGTGTTGGACTGCCAAGCGGGCGACCCGTGTTCAATACTATTTCGTGCCTTCCTCTTCGTCTTCTTCTTCTTCTTCTTCTTTTCCCACAACATTATGAACTGATCATCCGGTGCTTGAAATAATTGTTCTCTTTCTGTACTCTTGGCAGTTGTCATACTGTGCATTGGTTATGGAATATGAGTCATGTGGTAAGAATACGGCACCGTCGCAAGTAAATGTGATGAATAGTGAGAGCAGGCGAGATACCACATAGACGTCTCACAGACATGAAAACAACAAATAAACGGGCGTGAACTACGTTACAACAAAGGAATTCAAGAGACAAGCATCTAAAACGGAACGGAATTCCAAAAAAACTTAAAAACATATTTTTTGACAATACAGAGAAACTGTGATTGCGAAACTGTTACGCTCATTTGTTGCAGCTTATGTGACAAACTATTATGTTTTTATTATTTCCTTGCGAGGGATCACATTCATACGAACACCTAAATAGGACATAGAGGCATATCTCACTCATTTACCAGTCGTACAAATTAGATGCTTCGATAAGAGATTCCTATCATATGACACACGTACTGTCACTAATGCCGTGCATGACACACAAGACGTGTTGTTTTCCGGTGGAGGATTCGGTTGACTTGTCGCGTTATCATCAAGCGTTTGCGGTTCCCATTCGGAAGCCACTTCCTTTCGACTGCTAATAGAGTAGTTGTGCAGAATCGACTGACATAATAGGTCCCTACCGTACAACTCGCTGTTGCAAACGGATGTTACACCATGACACCGACACAAAAAGCGAAGGAAAAGAAAAGAAGAAAATGGCACGAGGGAAGTTTGAATACGACTCGTCCGATTGACAGTCGAACACCGTAACCACTTAACCACGACGCCATTTCTGTTTCCGGCTGCTCTATATTGCACTTCTGGTTCATGGACCGTTCACTATTTCTATTTTGCTTTTTTTCAGACCAGTACACCTTCTTCCAGTTTTCAAGCTTGATCTGTGTTCAGTTTTTAACGGGCTGCTCACTGGGCCCTCTTAGCTCAAAATTTGCAGGAAAGGGGGGGGGGGGAGGGTGCGATTAGGACTTTTGGAGTTTCCTTTGTTAGAAGGAACAACATGTATTGTGAACATATCCACAGCTGCAAAGCACGCTCGAGAGGTGGCAGCAGTATGAGGATTAGAGTTGTTATGTTGAAATAGGGTACGGGAGTGGGCGTTCACGAACAGCAGAGCTACCGCTTGCAGGACCTCACACATGTGCCGTGCGGCTGTCACGGAGCCCACAAGGAACGAACCATAGGGTGACGCTTACCACACCAGTCGGGCGGGACGTGTGATGGGAGACAGCAAACAGCTCTTCGTAGCGCTCTCTATTACGTCTCCAGAGACGGCCAGATGGCTGTCGCCTCCAAGATAGAAGCAGGACTCGTCACTGAAGATGATCCGCTGCCTGTATGCATGCCCATCGGTGCCGACAGCAGGCGACTCGGTCGCGACGATGTGAGGGTGTGAGGGGCAAGCGTCGTAATGGTAGTCGTGCGGCGAGCAGCCGCATGCCAATGTATTAGCACTTACAGAAGGTTGCAATCCTTGTGGTGCATGTGGGACGTCCACATCGTACATGCGTACCTTACTGTATCCATTGCCTACAATCACAGGCAATGGTGGTGTCCGTACGACCGGAATGGTGCGCAGTGCGACGATAGGACCACCGAACCTCCCGCAGCCGATGCGGCCCCTCTCTAACTCGTTCAGCTGGGTAGCCAGTCAGACGTGTCAGTTCGTGTTCAGTTGGTTCTCTACTGACGCTACGCGTCGTACTGGCCGGCACGGCCGTCGGGGGCCCTAGTACATCAACCAATGTGCACGACGTCACGACCCCACCCGCGCTCCCTGAGTGCGCGGCAACCGTGCAAAAGTAATCATTGGTGTAACTGATTGTATGCAATTTACCCACTCAGTTTGCAGCGGATCAGCTCTTTTTATGACAGTGAGTGTATTTGTAACATTGCTCATCGATTGACGATAAAATTCACATCATAATTTCATATTTGAAACTCAGTTTGTGCATTCGAATATTCGCTTTTAGAATACTCTCAAAGAATCTTATGCGACGGGAAACGCTTTTCGCAAATGCATCTAGATCATCTCCTGTCTTCTTGTGGATGCGCTGCTCTCCTGCAGGTTTTTCAGTCTTACATCACATTCTTCAGCTGCTTTCGCCTATCGGTTTGGCAACTACGAGTCGAGGTACGGTACTATATGGGGACGATTCGTCTGCTTGCGACAGACATTTCAAGAAATTAATTTTAGCTTGTTTGCGTAACAATTAGCGCTCCTCTTTTCCGCCATACATAACGAATACTAATGAAATAAACCTGGTCACAACCCGAAGGTTCGTTTAAACACCACAGTGCTGGAGCTATAGGAGGTGGTATGCCCAAGGCAATTCCTCCGACCTTGAATGGCATGGGAGACCTACCGTGGAGCGAACCACTGGGCTACTCAGCATTTTTCACAGTAAAAAATATTGCCAGAGCTGAAAGAAATGATTAGTGAAAGATAAAATACCAGAACTAACCGCCGCTAGAACTCCAGATCTATGAATCTGTAAATTGGCACTCTCCCCCTGGACTACTGAGCATCGCTAAATGAACAGTACAGCCATCTACACACGCGCACTTAAGGGAAGATCACGCTGCATTATCAAACACACATTTTAGTTACTTGCGGAACTTCGCTTTTGGTCCAGCTCCACATGGTTAGGGGTATCGTCTTTTAAATTGGGGGAGGGAGAGAATTAAGATAATGTGATACATTTCACACATTTTTCGTTTCTTTTGACCATTTTTTGCACTTTACAGATAGTTCTTCCATAGTATTAAACACACATTACATTTTTCATGTAGTACAGTTTAATCAACAACAGCTTTACATTTTCAACAGTGAGCTTATTCCGCTCATCTGCCCACTGAACGACAGGAAACAACTGCATTATGTACAGGTATGGCAAAATAGTACTGCACGACTGTCAAAAATTCTTTGCAATTAAAAAACCACTCATATATTGGTACTATTTCTCAGCAACACTTTTCTGTGCCAAAGTTGCCGAGTACATAATGTAGTATGTTCTTGAAGCACTTATGTCACCAGGCAGCAGAGTGTCATTAATAAAAATATTAACACCTCTTGGAAATAACACAGATTTTTCACTGCTTGCCTTTCTTGTCTCTTTTTCCAGAGCTAACTACTGAAATACAGATATAATCCTGCATTGCGTCATCCACTTACTAAACTAATTGTAACTAACAGTGTCAAAAGTGTACATTTCGGTTTCAAAGGCTAACTAAATTTCCTGCATCACGTTTAGTAATAATTTCTTTTATTTTTAAAGGAACGAAACGGTTTTGTTTCCTTTCATGCAAACTAGAGGCAGTGCTCCGTAAAAAAAGAGTAGACTTTTGCAACAGTTTTCTTCTCATCTTCAATGTGTAGAATCTGTTTTTGCTGTGTACAGAACATATGTAGCCTGAACTCATCACACTGTGTACAAAATATAAGTAGCCTTCTGCCAGTGAATTTTCTAAAAAGAGCTAATAGTTAGAGAACAGTTTTGTTCAGATGATAAATAACTTTTTAGAGCATCATATATATGCAGTATCCTCTTAATTGCTAGTGCCGGTGGAAACCATCCTGATTTACAGTCAAACAATTGTGCCCGTTTTCTGTTCCTACAAACTCATAGAATTCTATTAACTTCTGAATGCTTCCGCATCCTACTTCAGAATTTCTCAGGCAGCATTCCCAGCATTATGAACAATATGGCAAGAACACCCACATGTTTATAATAATTTATATACAACAAGTCACAATAGCAACAGTGCAAGTTAATAAGGATTCAGGTTATGTCCAACAAAGAGAGAAAACATTCGTCTGAAGTACTGCTGGAGGGAATTGACACCATGAATCCTGCAGGGCTATCGATAAATCCGTAAGAGTACGGAGGGGGGATGGATATCTCTTCTGAACAGCACGTTGCAAGGCATCCCATATATGCTCAATAATGTTCATGTCTGGGGACTTTGCTGGGCAGCGGAAGTGTTCAAACTCACTCAGAAGAGTGTTCCTGAAGCCACTCTGTAGCAATTCTGGACGTTTGGGGTGTCGCATTGTCCTGCTGGAATTGCCGAAGTCCGTCGGAATGTACAGTGGACATGAATGGATGCAGGTGATCACAAACGATGCTTACGTACGTGTCACCTGTCAGAGTCGTATCTACACGTATCAGGGTTCCCATATCACTCCAACTGCACACGCCCCACACCATTACACAGCCTCCACCAGCTTGAGCAGTCCCCTGCTGACATGCAGGGTCCATGGATTCATGAGGTTGTCTCCATACCCGTACACACCCATCCGCTCGATACAATTTGAAACGAGACTCGTCCAACCAGGCAGTAGGTTTCCAGTCATCAACAGTCCAATGACGGTGTTGAAGGGCCAAGGCGATGCCTTAAACCTTTGTGTCGTGCAGTCATTAAGGATACACGAGTGGCCCTTCGGCTCCGAAAGCCCGTATCGATGATGTTTCGTTGAATGGTTCGCACGCTGACACTTGTTGATGGCTCAGCACTGAAGTCTGCAGCAATTTGCGGAAGGGTTGCACTTCTGTCACGTTGAACGATTCTTTTCAGTCATCGTTGACCCTGTTCTTGCAGGATTTTTTTCCGGCCGCAGCGATGTCGAAAATTTGATGTTTTACCGGATTCCTGATATTCACAGTACACTCGTGAAATTTTCGTACGGGAAAATCCCCACTTCATCGCTACCTCAGAAATGCTGTGCCCCGTCGCTCGTACGCCGACTATAACACCACGTTCAAACTCACTTAAATCTTGATAACATGCCATTGTAGCAGCAGCAACCGATCTAACAACTGCGCCAGACACTTACGGTCGCAGTGCCGTATTCTGCCTGTTGACAGATATCGGTATTTGAATATGCATGCCTATTCCAGTTTCTTTGGCGCTCCAGTGTATACCTAAAAGTGTCGTATTACAATATTAACAACGTTAAGAGTGTAATCGAGTAAATAAATAAGTAACAGTACGATTACAAAAGTAAGTTATTGTCTTGCGTAGTGGCATTCTGTTCCTGTGCCTGTTCTATCCTGGCGCAGAAAAGGAAATTAAGTTTTGTAATGAACTTTAAACTTGCACTTATAGTTGTCTTTTGGCATCCGGAATCCCATAACGATATACTGTGTATCGTACAATACAGTATCGGTTCCGACTCCAGAATATGTAGGTCCACTGGAATCGTTACTGAGAAGCTTCTCTTGTATATCGCATCTCCACAAAAGCGAATGGAAAAAAAATGACTAAAGCGACGCAATGTTACAAACTTTAAGCAGAGTTCAGTAAAGATCTGCTAGAAAACAAACAAATCACAGCAAAATACATTTACGAAAAAATTCAGGATTCAGAATGAAATTATAAATATTTTAATTCTTTACCAAAAACGGGTGGTTTTTCAAATATTTCCAAAACTGATTGGGAGGGGGGGGGTGTCGGGATCGGGTAAGGGTTAACACGAATAATGTGTTAACCCTACACACGGTGTACTGTATCTCGCTATTTCGCCTCTCCTAACTACCAGAGTTAAAGCTACGTTAGCAACAACGTCTGCTAATTCCACCATCATTAATCACTTTGCATGTGCATGTTTTCAGTGCCTGTGGAAACGCACCTTTACAGCATATCGATTGTTCTTCAGTTGTCCAGAAGCCACTTCTAACATCATTGCTCAGCTAGCTTCCAAACGATGTGTGGAGGAGGATGCTTCAATTTCCACTGTTCTGTCTCAACTGTCCTGTTTTATTCGAATGCTGCATGGCAACAATGACTTATCTGTGAGCGTCGCTATGAGATCTAACTTTTCTGATTTTTACCTTCACGTTCATTTCGCGAGATATTTGTAGTCTGATGGAATTTTGACGGTACTGTACACAGACACTATCAGATCTAAAGTATCCGAACACCATAGTTTTCAGCTAGCTGTGGTTTTTTGGATCGTTGAAAGAAAACGCTCGGAATTAGACAGCTCACGATTGCTGGGGAGAAGCTGTCAGCTGACAGTAAAGCAGCTGCCAATTACCTATAAGGATTTAAAGACCATGTTTATTTTCAGAACTGCTTACCACGGCAAGTTTACAACTCGGATAAAACCGGACTGAATTTTAAAACTATGCCTACCAAAAGTCTTGCTTCACAAGAAGAGAAATCTGCCCCAGGGTTTAAAATGAACAAACAACGTCTAACTGTCTCTGTTCCCAGCAACGCCTTGGCAACTAACAAACTTCCGCTACTGGTAATAGACAAATCGGCGAAACCACGAGCGTTCAAAAACATTAACATCAATTCACTTCCTGTATATTATAAGAATAAAAACATGTTTGGATGGAGCGCGACTTGTTCAAGGAATGGTTCGAGCACCAATTTGTCCCTGAAGTGGTTGGGTCTAATAGGGAAAATGAATTGCCTGATAATCTTAAGTTATGTAAATTGGTTATTTTTTGTGTTTAGCAGTGAGTAAAAATGATTTTACAGAATTGTATAAAAGGAGCAGACATGTAAATCACTGTAAGTAACCAACTTTCATTCCAGCTTGATTTGAGGCGTTTTCATCAAGCTGAGGTCCTAGTATGTCTCTATTTAGCGTCCTTGTATAATAATAAGTGTACGTCTTTTCGTGAACGTCTTTTTAATTTCTCCTGTTTTTAAGTTTAAAAAATCGGTATTTTTTCTGAATTCTGTTCGGAACAGGCGAATTCGGAATATCGGGACTGTACTGTATTTGTTTCATGTGAAAACCTTCCCCTGACTTTTGACGTTTATTGTAATAGCTTTCCATATTTGTCTAGCATTTCATGAGTGCCATTTACAATATTGAGAAACTGTGTAATGCTACTTGAAGAAGTAATATCCATGGAAAAGGAGTTTCTCGGAATATATTGTTTTCTGTTATCCCAAAATTACGCAGAAATTAAAAGGTAAGAGCTAATACGGTGCCACAGAACTCCGTTCTCCTTTGCGTTAAGCGATGATGTTTGTGAGAATTTTTCGTGCACCATTCACAAAATATTATAATTGTTATCTCTGGTACATTTTAAAGCAACCACTGTTCTATTTGGCCAATTTCAAATCGTTGTGTAATAACAGGACTGAAAATAGAATGAAACAGATCAAAGTAACAGAATGTTTCACGATCGGCTTTGCAGTTCATCTTAATTGCGCTAGCTTGCTGTTTAAAATAATTGTCACATCAAAATGAGTATATTATTTAACATTTTTAAAAGGTGGGAATTTAAGGACATGGGATTTGGATAAGCTGAAAGAACCAGAGGTTGTACAGAGTTTCAAGGAGAGCATAAGGGAACAATTGACAGGAATGGGGGAAAGAAACACAGTAGAAGAAGAATGGGTAGCTCTGAGGGATGAAGTAGTGAAGGCACCAGAGGGCTGCTAGAAATCCTTGGGTAACAGAAGAAATATTGAATTTAATTGATGAAAGGAGAAAATATAAAAATGCAGTAAATGAAGCAGGCAAAAAGGAATACAAACGTCTCAAAAATGAGATTGACAGGAAGTGCAAAATGGCTAAGCAGGGATGGCTAGAGGACAAATGTAAGGATGTAGAAGCTTATCTCACTAGGGGTGAGATAGATACTGCCTACAGGAAAATTAAAGAGACCTTTGGAGAGAAGAGAACCACGTGTATGAATATCAAGAGCTCAGATGGCAACCCAGTACTAAGCAAAGAAGGGAAGGCAGAAAAGTGGAAGGAGTATGTAGATGGTTTATACAAGGGCGATGTACTTGAGGACAATATTATGGAAATGGAAGAGGATGTAGATGAAGACGAAATGGGAGATAACATACTGCGTGAAGAGTTTGACAGAGCACTGAAAGACCTGAGTCGAAACAAGGCTCCCGGAGTAGACAACATTCCATTAGAGCTACTGACGGCCTTGGGAGTGCCAGTCCTGACAAAACTCTACCATCTGGTGAGCAAGATGTATGAGACAGGCGAAATACCCTCAGATTTCAAGAAGAATATAATAATTCCAATCCCAAAGAAAGCAGGTGTTGACCGATGTGAAAATTACCGAACTATCAGTTTAATAAGTGACAGCTGCAAAATACTAACGCGAATTCTTTACAGACGAATGGAAAAACTGGTAGATGCGGACCTCGGGGAGGATCAGTTTGGATTCCGTAGAAATGTTGGAACACGTGAGGCAATACTGACCTTACGACTTATCTTAGAAGAAAGATTAAGAAAAGGCAAACCTACGTTTCTAGCATTTGTAGACTCAGAGAAAGCTTTTGACAATGTTGACTGGAATACTCTCTTTCAAATTCTGAAGGTGGCAGGGGTAAAATACAGGGAACGAAAGGCTATTTACAGTTTGTACAGAAACCAGATGGCAGTTATGAGAGTCGAGGGCCATGGAAGAGAAGCAGTGGTTGGGAAGGGAGTGAGACAGGGTTGTAGCCTCTCCCCGATGTTATTCAATCTGTATATTGAGCAAGCAGTAAAGGAAACAAAAGAAAAATTTGGAGTAGGTATTAAAATTCATGGAGAAGAAGTAAAAAGTTCGAGGTTCGCCGATGACATTGTAATTCTGTCAGAGACGGCAAAGGACTTGGAAGAGCAGTTGAACGGAAGGGACAGTGTCTTGAAAGGAGGATATAAGATGAACATCAACAAAAGCAAAACGAGGATAATGGAATGTAGTCAAATTAAATCGGGTGATGCTGAGGGAATTAGATTAGGAAATGAGACACTTAAAGTAGTAAAGGAGTTTTGCTATTTGGGGAGCAAAATAACTGATGATGGTCGAAGTAGAGAGGATATAAAATGTAGACTGGCAATGGCAAGAAAAGCGTTTATGAATAAGAGAAATTTGTTAACATCGAATATAGATTTATGTATCAGGAAGTCGTTTCTGAACGTATTTGTATGGAGTGTAGCCATGTATGGAAGTGAAACGTGGACGATAACTAGTTTGGACAAGAAGAGAATAGAAGCTTTCGAAATGTGGTGCTACAGAAGAATGCTGAAGATTAGATGGGTAGATCACATAACTAAGGAGGAGGTATTGATTAGGATTGGGGAGAAGAGAAGGGGGCATCAAGGGATCACAAATTTAGCATTGGAGGGCAGCGTGGAGGGTAAAAATCGTAGAGGGAGACCAAGAGATGAATACACTAAGCAGATTCAGGAGGATGTAGGTTACAGTAGGTACTGGGAGATGAAGAGGCTTGCACAGGATAGAGTGGCATGGAGAGCTGCATCAAACCAGTCTCAAGACTGAAGACAACAACAACAACAACAATATTTTTTATCAGATATGTTACGCAAGTTAATAAATAACGCAGCTCTTACCTTAAACGAATTTAGAGCATGACTTATAATCCTTGGATGCTAAACGAGACGAAGTCGAGACTTGGTTTCTTCTTGCTGCATTCTTCTCAATTATTTAGCCTTCCTGTTACAGATGTCCTTTTCCTCAAGTACTATTAAACTACTGTTTGTCGAATTCAGGATGTATGATGAATTTCAGTGTTTCCATCGCCTTTTTACACATATGGGTGCTTTCTCCGTGGAAATCTGCGAAAATATGCTTGAACTTTAGCAGTGTAGTCAACTATTTGAGTCAGGAGATGTTACAGCCCATTGAGAAATGAAGACTTAGGCTGTAAAAAATAGTGAGGGCCAAGATGGTTGTTTCAATAAATTGCACAGTAAAATTTCAATAAAATCTCACAAATAAAACATTTCAGGTACATCCATTGTGATTTATTTTTATTCAAATCAGTCATGGTATTTAGATATTTCTAAAGTAACGACATACTTTTAAAACCTTTAATTCTATCCAAAAAAATTCTAAAAATTAGTCACTGGGTACTTAACGTTCTTTTCTTTGCACTTCACATGAGCTACCATTGTTTACTTGCTGCGTGAGTTAACGATACATCTACACCTATACCCTGAAAACCACCGTGAGATGCATTGCAGAGAGTGGTCGTCACATTGTATCATTTGTTAGTGTTTCTTCCATTCACGTATGGAACGCCGGAAGAAAGATTGATTGAATGCCTCTGTGCGCCCAGTAATTATTCTATTCTTGCGACCCCTATGTGAGCGATACGTAGGGGATTGTAGTATATTCCTAGAGTCACCATTTAAAGCCGGTAACTTTGTTAAGAGACTTTCTCGGGATAGTTTATTTCTGTCTTCAAGATTCTTCCAGTTCAGTTCTTTCATTATTTCAGTGACACTCTCCGGCGGATTACCCAAACCTGTGACCATTCGTGTTGCCCTTCTCTGTGTACGTTCAATATTCCGTATTAGTCCTATTTGGTACGGGTCCCACACACTTGAGAAATATTCTAGGATGGGTCACACGAGTGATTTGTAAGCAGTCTCCGTAGCAGACTGACTGCTCTTCCCCAATATTCTACAAATTAACCTGAAGTCTGCCACCTGCCTTAGCCATGACTGAGCCTATGTGATCATTCAATTTCAGGTCCCTTCAGAGCGTTACACCCAAGTATTTGTATGAGTTAGCCGATTCCAACAGTGACTCATTGGTATTATGGTCATAGAATTCTACGTTTTTCATTTTGTGAAGTACGCGGTTTTACATATCTGAACATTGAAAATGAATGAAATTTATGCAGCTTCTTTCAGATACTACGTCATTATAGGTAATTGAAACGTCATTAATATACAACACGAACAGCAGGCGTCCCAGCACACTCCTCTGGGGTACACCCCAAGTCACTTCTACATAAAAGGGTGGACCTTAACATTTCTGCCATCCAAAAAATGGTTCAAATGGCTCTGAGCACTATGGGACTTAACATCGACGGTCATCAGTCTTCTGCCATCATGCTGTCGCGTAAACAGTGGTAAACATTTAAGTGATCTTCAACAACTTTTGAAACGCATTTGGGTTCAGAGACGTATTCAGGATTTGTACAAATCGTCCCTGAAAATCATTTTCCTGGCACGAACACACCGCACTCTTTGGTGCTACTAACAACCATGTTTTTGGCACTTACCACTGCTTACATGCACATACCCTGCCCAAGTTGGCCGGCCGAAATGGCCGAGCGGTTCTAGGCGCTACAGTCAGGAACCGGGCGACCGCTACGGTCGCAGGTTCGAATCCTGCCTCGGGCATGGATGTGTGTGATGTCCTTAGGTTTGAGTAGTTCTAAGTTCTAGAGGACTGATGACCTCAGAAGTTACGTCCCATAGTGCTCAGAGCCTTTTGAACCTGACAAAGTTGCCATTAGTGAGAAATGGAAATCAGAGATACATCTACAGTTTCACGGTTTATCATGGAATTCTCAACTGATATGAATAAAGCATATCGCGTACCATGTTTTGCATGCAATAACTCGATTTTTCATAGGTTGTCCCTTTTCACTGTTTACAATTAAGGTCTTCAAATCATAAGTCCAGTCCTGATCCACGATTTCTTTGCAGCAGAGTGCAATTTCTTGATTAATCTCCCTGTGAACTGTCAGTCCTCTTGTATTTGCAGGCTATATAACACGCTAGGTACTTCAATGCAACGCGTGCCACATCGTAAATGGGGCATACTCAATTGTCAAAGTAAATTTTCAGAAGCGATTTATTTTCCCTCCTATCTTCATCGTTATTATAACATGATTTACCAGTTCAATTGGCACTTAGTTTGCCCTATAACTAACGAGATATATTTTTTTTCGTAATCTGCGTTAATTTTTTTCCGTCGGTGATAAAACTTCTATCCTTGGCAGGTACACCGCCACCAGAGAAAGGAACAGCATTCGCATTTTGAGTGATCATTAAAATTCGCATCGAACTGTGAGGATTGCTGTAGAATCACTAGGACCTCGAACTCCGGAAAATTATTCTCTTGACAGTCGTGGCTCAACCTGGCAGTCAATATATACGACGTTCTCATGTTTCTCATATTTCTAAAGAGATTAAGGGCTGAGTTGACAGATGTCAGAAATCGCTCCTGAAGGAGACTTGCTCTTCTTCAAACATGTATACCTGAATAAAGTTCCACATATCTTATTATAATGTTTTCTTTACTTTTAAGGTTGAAGTCATATGCACTTTTGAAGGAAATTTTATCCTCTTTCAGGTATTTCGAAAATTAACACATCGACCGTGTCGCTTACTAGCTCAGTAAAATTACCCTCTGTCTTTTTGGCTGCATGTATTTCACAGATTGTGCAGTGGGTCGCGAAACTAACTGTGCAGCCATTCTTATATTTCGGCGCTTTTAGCTGACCAGACGTAACCGGAAACAGTCGCATTAATACTGTGAATTTCGCACAAATTACTTTAATTGGGCTGTTACACTTGGGCGGTAGGTCGCTCAGTTGTTAAAATCCTTGCCTGATTGCCGCTATATATGAGAAAAACAGACTGTCTGTTCCGCACCGCGTAGCATGTAGTGATAAGGGCTCGGCCTTATTCCACCCATGACATGGCTGATTTTGGTTTCAAAGCTCAGTACTGCAGAGAAATGGGAATTCACCGTTTATTACGTGTTTCTGATCCAAGACCCAATATCTTCCAGTTCTTTATTGTTTCTAAGAGCTCATTAGTCACTGTGACGTGTTAGTCGTAATATACCGGTTAGCTCCGTGTCCCGTATAATTAACATTTTTGTATGGACCAGGTATCAAGTCAGCAGATTAATCTGAACTACTTGGCTATCAATGTTCATTTCATGGAACTTTGTACGGCAAGGCACAGGATACCTCTGCCATCTCAGATAACTGTATGCTCTTAGAAAGAATTCTGGATATGAATACCTTAGAAAATGGCATATGCCCAGCATTACATGTTTTCCCTTTCTTAATAACATCGGATCTTCCTTTATATGGAAGACTGATAAAAGAGTCGGCACATATTTACAGTAGTGTATGTTTCATTATATAATTGTCAAATATACTCATATAAAGACATAACATAAGCACTTGGCTTAACATTCTTAATATCTCGTTTCCCTTCTTTAATATCACTAGTTGCTTCTTGAGACCAACAATTTCTTTAGGTGTGATTAATATGACTGGTTTCGGAACAGATGGTTGGAATTCATGCCTATGGTTGATGGGGGGGGGGGGGGGGGGGGGAGAGACCAAACAGCGAGGTCATCAGTCCCATTGGATTAGGGAAGGATGTGGAAGGAAGTCGGCCGTGCCCTTTCAAGGCATCCAGCGCGGCATTTGCCGGAAGTGATTTAGGGAAATCACGGAAAAACTAAATCAGGATGGCCGGACGCGGGTTTGAACCGTCGTTCTCCCGAATGCGAGTGCAGTGTGGTAACCACATGCACTGGACTACACTTGATTACGCCATTGGCATAGGACGACACAGGTCGGTCGGACTCAATTGGAACATCTCGGACCAGAACGCTTTAGTTTTATCTTTTTACCTTAGTTTTAAAGTTACTGTGGCTCTTTAGAGCACGTCCGCCCCTCGTCCACTTTCACCCTGTTCAGAACTTTGAGTGTTCCGGCTTTCTCAAATTTCTTTGGCATAGAAAGGTATGAAATACGCAGCTGTAAAACTCCGTGGCAATCTACCAAAGAAATAACATGTCTGACAGATAATGGATGGGTTTTCAAATATAGATTAATCATCCAGAGGTACTGGCAGAAGTAAAGCTGTGAGGACGGGGCGTGAGTCGTGCTTGGGTAGCTCAGGTGATAGAGCACCTGCCCGCGAAAGGCAAAGGTCCCGAGTTCGAGTCTCGGTCCGGCACACAGTTTTAATCTGCCTGGAAGTTTCGTAGATTAATCATGCTTGTCCTTAACAACTCCTCCTCTACCACAGCGGCATTCTTTACAAATATGCACGTATATATGGTGGGCCTTTAAAGTCTTTTCTGTATACGTGTATAGATATATATGTGTATATTTATCTGACTCGTGTAAGTTTAAGTACCTTGGTTCCACGATTACCGTTGACGGCTGACTCACCGAAGAGGTTAACACCAGAACTCAAGCATCCTGGATGAAGTAGCGAACAACAACCGGAGTCACTTGCTGCCGCAGGATGAAACATAATTTAAAATCAAAAATCTGTCACACAGTCATCCGACCAGTCGCCTTGTACGGTTGTGAGTGCTGGCCGACTACAGTTGAGACAGAACGCCACCTAAGTGTAATGGAAACGAAGATGCTAAGGTGGACAGCGGGCCTCACTAAGTGAGATCACGTTTCTAATGACAGCATTAAGAAACAGTTTGGTGTTGCACCGATTCAAGACAAGATGCGTGAGAGTCGTCTTCGACGATGGGTTGGGCATGTTTTACGGGCCGGTGATGACTCTATTGTCAAGGCGGGTTACACACTTTAAGTCGTCGGCAGTAGACCCAAAGGACGACCTAAGCAACGTTGATCTGATAAAATTCATAAAGACGTTAAATGCGTGAACATCCGCCCAGATGCAGCCCGTAATAGAGCGAAATGGAGACAACGGATCCGTGTAGCGGATCCCGTAGGCACGCGGGACAAACGCTAAAGGAAAAGAAGAAGAAAGAGATATATATACACAGAGTGGTCGGAAATCCCCGTTACAGACTTCTAGGACTTGTTGAGAAGAGTGAGTACATAGTATTTTGAATAGGAACCCATGTTCTGAAACGTCATCCAACGAGACCACGGAGCGTCAAGGTTACAGGTGCGGGCGTCTGTAAATGTACGTATACACGGGGTGATACCGTGATGATGTTACAGACTTTCTAGGATGATGGAGAACGACAAATGTATTGATTTGAAAGTAAGGATCCCTGTACCGGAAACGAACGAGCCAAAAGTTACAAAGTAAAACCGTTCTGACACCTCTGACAGTTGAATACATGTACCGTTTCTTGTGTTGCGAATAGTGTAGGGCTGCTAACCTTCAGTGGTGGTAGTGTGGACAAAAACGAGAAAAAATGTCCGATAAACGTGGGCTCTAAATTGCATACCTGAGGAGCTATGACCATTCGTTCATCTTCGCTAATGTGAAACACATCTCCTCTACTGAGCAAACGTTCATAGCTGTTAAGGTTCGCTCTTTAGAGCCCACGTTTATTGGACATTTTTTTCTCGTTTTTGTCCACACTACCACCACTGAAAGTTACCAACCCTACACTCTTCGCAACACAAGAAACGGTACATGTATTCAACTGTCAAAGATATCAGAACGGTTTTCGTTTATAACTTTCGACTTCTATCGTTCTCCATCATCCTAGAAAGTCTGTAACTTCATCACGGAATCACTCCGTGTATACGTACATTTACAGACGCCCGCGCCTGTAACTTTGTCGTTCTGTAGTCTCGTTGGATGGATGACGTTTCCGGACACTGGTTTCTATTCAAAATACGATGTACTCACTCCCCTCTACAAGTCCTAGAAGTCTGTAACGGGAATTTCCGACCACCATATGTGTGTGTGTGTGTGTGTGTGTGTGTGTGTGTGTGTGTGTGTGTGTGTGTGGGCGCACGCGCGCGCGCCCGCGCGCGAGAGAGAGAGAGTTAACACGTTCTACATCATAACGTTTGCCGTGAATATAACCTGTGGAACACGGAAGCAGCTGTTTCAAACTTAGTTGTTACATTCTGTGGGGGATGTCATTTACTGAAACCAACATCTCGATTAGCTGACTGGTGGCAGCACCCATTTGCAGGCGACTTGTGGAATACTGTTCAGCTTATGGTAATTGTAGTATTTTCAGTAAAAGTTTCTTTGTGACAGTGAGGAAATTTTGTAAAGCGTTAGGTTGCACCGAAAAATACTTGAAAAAAGAAGTAATAGTTCGTTCACCCACAAATAAAGTTATTTAAAAATCACAAAAATATGGCGAACGCATTTTTCGAGAGCAAGCCGGTGAAATTACAGGCATAAGTTACGGAGTTAGATCATTACGTAGTAGATGCGAATGGTCTTCTGTTTGAGAGTATTTATTTGTGTATAACTATTACGGAATAGATGATAGGGGCCGTTATATATACACACGCACAGGGGATAGGTAAAATAATGTGAACAGTGGTAATAATGGGATGGTTGTGTCTGACGGTCAACAACGCAGGTAACGCACGTGTCGCGCTGGACTGTGCGTGCTCAAGACGCAACAGAGTTTCAAAGATTGTGGGAGCCCGAGTAACTGGAGCCTCAGTAACCAAGACAGCCTACATAAAACATGGAAAAACATCATCGTGTTTACGTAATAGTGGGCGCAGATCAAAAGTAAATGACATAGATCGTCGTACGCTAACACGAATTGTGTCAAAACAACGCAAAATTACGGCGTCTAAAGTGACTGCTGTGCTCAATAGCCAACTTCGAGACCCCGTATGTATCGACACTGTCCGCCGAGAACTCCATAAAGCGAATACTCATGGACGAGCTGCTATACCGAAACCATTAGTGACGACATCCAACCCAAAGAAACGTAAAGCAGTAGCGCGAATCCTGGACGGGTGATCAGTGGAAACATATCGTCCGACGAGTCAACGTTTTCGTTATTTCCAACATCGGGCCGGGTTAACGTCTGGAGAACGCCAAAAGAAGCTACAATCCTAATTGCTAGATTCCAACGGTTAGTCATGGAGGTGGAAGTGTGATGGTGTGGGCAGCCATATCATGGTCTTCTGTTGCTGGTCCCATCATTACTCTCAAAGGCCGTGCTACAGCCAACGATTATGTGAACATTTCGCTCATCAGGTGCACCCCATGATTCAAATCTTCCCCGACAAGGACGATAATGCACCCATTCACATAGCCAGGACAGTACAATCGTGGTATGAGGGGCATGCGTCTTCTCTGGCCAGCTCAGTCCCCGGACTGGAACATTACCGAACCCTTGTGGGCGGCATTGGAGCACAAACTCAGGAGCAGATTTCCGTCTTCCTCGTCACTACAGGAGTTAGATGAGATTATGATTGAAGAGTGGCATAACATTCCACTGGAGACTATACAATCGTTATATGCCAGTATTCCAAGAAAAATTGCATATATTGGCCTTCATGTTTAAAACTCAATTAATAACGAAGATTGTGAGTAATTCTGTAATTTGTGAAAAGAAAGAACTGTCAGTAAAATGTTGCAAACTGCTTGTTACCTTTTCAGTTTCCCAAATGTAAAAACGATAACCATGGCATTAATATTGGGAATTTTGGAGAAATTGTGTTAACGGAATTACTGCTATGTGTTTAATAGTAATACAGCAAGTCGTTCAACTGTTAAAATCAGTATTTGATTTCTGCGACAAATGATAAAAACTGCAATTGTTGGCTCCACTCCGCATAGTGCGTAATGACATGAACTCGGCTTTTTGTCATCTGTCGCGTGACTTCGATATTGGTTTCACGGCCTGCGCGGTCTATACGGGGCGAGTCAGGAGGAAAGGTACATGACTTGACAGGTGATAATATTAGTGAGTCTGAACAAAAAACTTCCTAGGCTATGGACGTATGTCCTATTCCGAGTGGTTTCCGAGAGAACACATTTAATGTACACTGTTATTTAGTTTCTGTATTATCTAAACATTGCCATTGTTTACAATATACCACAATAGTGCAGAGGAAGTTGAGACGAACAGTTTGATGCAGGAAACTGCCTCAGAGTGGCCTACAAAAGCTACCTAAGCTACAGCGCATGCTCGTCGCGCGAGATTTTCAATATTCTCGCGCTCTCTTCGCGCAATCTCTTAGTCGTAGAGAAAAAATGAATAGGACTTTTTCTGTAGGAAATTGAATGTCGTTTAATTTTGTACTGGGACACGTTTTCTCTGGAAGCTGCAGTTTTTGAATTAAATGTGTTGTATCTCGGAAACCATTCGGAATAGGGCATATGTCCATTTGAAGTTTTTTAGTCAGGATCACTGTCACTCCTTCAGGCATGTACTTTTCCTCCTGACTCACTCTTTATGTATCTATGGTGTAATTTTTCAAATATATCACACCAAAATCGTTCATAGATATTAAGTTACCACCGACGCAGTATTTCCAATGAGTATTTCTCATACCTAATACATTCATCAAAATAGCATGTTAGTTTATAGAATGAGATAATAATAAATGAGGTAGGAAGAGCGCCTGAAGAGGCAATAAGAAACATATTGACAGGGTGCTAATAAACTGCCATCTCTGTACACGTGCATGATCTCGAGAAAATAGAGAGTCACACAAAAAGAATGTTATAGGTATGTTATGTCCAGCGCATTTTAGTTATGTACCATTCGTATAAACACTCAATTCTTAGCTATAGAATTTTTTTCTGGGGAACACATGCCCAAAATATGAACATCGTTTTCAAATGACAGGAAGAAGAAGAAGAAGAAGAAGAAGAAGAAGAAGAAGAATCATAAATAGTAAGTGGGCTCTTTGCAGAGACATGCTCAAAACCTTGATGAATTAAATTTCCCCCTCAGATACGCTCATAAAAGAAAATTTCGTAATGGCCAGTACTGTACAAACAGCTCTATTCGTGACCAGGAACAAGACTGGATTTACACTAAGCAACAAAGAACAAACATAAAACACAAAACACTACTTTCTTCCAATGAATAAAATTCTATAATGATATGCCTAACGATATTTAAGAGGTTACAAAAGTAAATTCCAGAAGAGTTAATAAGTTCCTCTTAAGGAATACACTCCACATCTGAATGATTAATGGAAATTGGAAATTTGTGGTAAGATCTTGTGGGACCAAACTGCTGAGGTCATCGGTCCATAAGCTTACACACTACTTAATCTAACTTAAACTAACTTACAGTAAGGACAACACCCATGCCCGAGAGAGAACTTGGAACTCCGTTGGAGGGACCAGCACGGACTGTGACAAAGCCGCCTCAAACCGCGCTGCAAATGACTACTGCACTTAGCCAACGCAGAGTAGGGTTTTGGCAAAATATGTAACTCAATTGAATAGTTATAAAACGTCTCTTTCATGTCACTATAAATTTTTGCTCTGCAAGGATTTGTTCTGGAAAACTATATATCAAAGTTCTGTAATGGATTAAACTAATAGCTTGTTCCCTTCTGGAGTTCAACATCCTACTCATTATGGAGAGATCCTGACTCAGTTTCTCTGGCAAACTAAAGGGAAGTTACGGTGCACAAAACGGAAACCAAATGTTATCAATACACCAGACAGCGTCATACACTGCACCACTGAAAAAAGTGTACTAAGGCTAGCTTGAAGGGAGATAAAATTGCAGATTCTGCAAGAAAAATTTCATTCCAGTAGGATCACACTCATGTTACGCAGTGCAACGAGTGTAGTTCTGCTGAAGGAAAAAAAAGGAAGGGAAGCTGGAGAAAAGAAAAGAGGAGAGGAACATCTTTTGAGCACCAAAAAATGCAAATCAAGAAGCTTTTGATGTCAGTCTGTATATCTAAGTATTTTATTGCTATTTCTTGAACCTTCGTTCTTTTTCCTGCAAAATGCACCTTGCATAGCAGTTTACATGGTAAGAGCACTGAAATTGTGCACATACTATATCATCTAACAGAAGAATCAAATTGCTCAGGCTTTTATTCGTTATTATTTTCAGATAAGTTTGAAATTACGACACATTCGAGAAGCATATGCAGTGTAATTCTGCTACGCTCTTGACATTTTGTAAGGATATACAATAAATTTCGGTATTACTCTATAACTGTAACAGTTACAACAACGAAATTTTGAAGACTACTCCTGTCACCATAAGCAAGTGATTTGAACTTTAAAAAGCTGGCATAATTTCGCAGTTTGTACGGTACCATCAATAGCTTAGGTACAAAATAAATTCAAACCTTAACTTCTGCAATAATGGGACTTACTGCGTTCTGAGCCATGCCAGTGTCAGCACCTTCCTTGGAGGCAGACCGAACATCTCATTTCTTTTTAAATATTTGTCATAAAAACACCAGGGAGGAAATGTTCTGGGCAGGTGAACATTTATTTTTATCCACTCATTTGCACCAAGGCACCTCTTGTATTGATCAATAACATCTTTAGGCAGAAGATGATATAAATAAGCAGAAGATGATATAAATAACATCTCACATACAAAATCAGTGTTGTTCTTGAGGCTGTAGCTAACCACAATATCCATTTCGTCACCGATCTCCCATGTTTTGCGTGGAAAGACGGAATCTCCCCCCCCCCCCCCCCCCCTCTTTGTTCAGCAGTTCATTTACACAATTTCAATCGCAATGATGCACAATGAATCAAGTGACAGGTATGACAAATCATTTATTTATGTGGATGGCTGTGTTTAAATAGTGCTAAATGGCCCAGTTATTTAAATTGTAGTACAACAGGAAAAATATTTTATTCTCCTTTGAGATGCAGTGTGTTACCAGTGAAACATTTTTAAATTTATATTTTTTGTTTCTAGAACAGTTGCCCAGAAGAAACCAATCTGGCTTAGCTCTACAGTTTGCTTTGCTGTGTCAGACAATTTTAAGTCATTAAAACAGAGTTGAAAATTTATTCTTTTGCTATCTCTGCATCAATTTAATTATAACACTTGCCATATGCAGAAGTCCTTAAAGTCTTTGCTTATGTATATTATTGAAGGTCTTTCACCAAAGAGTAGGTGTTAACCTAAAATTGAAACCTTCGGGACTCCATTTGCGATTTCTCAACAGTTATTGACATTTTCTCTCCTTCCTGTTGTTGTGGTCTTCAGTCTGAAGACTGGTTTGAGGTATATGTCTATGCTACTCTCTCCTGTATGAGTCTTCTCATCTCTTCATAACTACTGGTACCTATGGCCACTTGAACCTACTTACTGCAATCAAGCCTTCATCTCCTCTACTATTAGTATCCCCACACTTCCCTCCATTATCTGGTGAACTTGTCTTGAGATGTATCTAATCAATCTGTCCCTAATTTTAGTCAAGTTACGTCATAAAGTTCTTCTCTCCACAATTCCATGCAGTACCTCTTCATTAGTTAGTCGATCTATCCACACAGTCTTCAACATTTTGCTGTAGCGCCACATTTCAAAAGAGTCAATATTTAAATTTATATTTGATGTAAACAAATTTCTCCTTTTCAGAAGTATTTTTAATGTTATTGCCAATCTTAATTTTATATGCTCTTTACTTCAGTTGCCATCAGTTTTGATTCCCATATAACAGAACTCGTGTACTAATTTTAGTGTCTCACTTCCTTACCAATTTAATTCTGCATGGCCTGCATTAATTTTAGTACACTCCATTACTCTTGTTTATTTTTGTGTATATTCACTGTATAACCTCTTTTCAAGACACTCTATTCCAGTCATCTGGTATTCCCAATCCTTTGCCATCTCTGACAGAAATACATTTCCATCAGCAACCTTAATGTTTATATTTCTCCTCCCTGGATTTTAATTCTCTTCTAAATTTGTCCTTACCTGGTAGTTTTCCTTTGTATGAGGGTGTACTGTAGGCTACAACCCTGGCTGACTCACTCTTTTAATTTCTGTCTCCCTTTAATGTTCTTTGACTTTTATAACAGCAATCTGGCTTCTCTAAAAGTTGTACCTTATCCTTGTTAACTTCAGAATTCCAAAGAGTATATTCCAGCCAACAAAAGATTCTGCTCTGTTTTATTGGAATTATTGAGCAGCATTTTAGCATTAGTTTCATTAATTGTGACTGAAACCAGTAGTTTGTAATATGATTAATTTTATAAAGTTTAAGTTTCCTGAGAGACAAGCCTTCAAAATACCAACTGATGATGTTTTGTCTTTCAAAGGTTGTAATATTTGTAAATCAAATGTACAATTATGAACATAAGTTAAAGGATCTTGTAGATTCACAGAATACGTGCCAAAATATTTTCACTGCTTGTTGCCCTGGCAACATTGTGACACACAGAGAGATGACAAATGTAGCAGGAAACCATCTACAGACAATGATCGTCCCTCTGCTAGTGCCATACAGAACATTACTGCATTACAGGATGCACAACAGCTCACCATACTGTGGAACAGACCATCCAGCATAGCTTCTCCACAGTGAGATTTTAATGTCTAGGGAGCGAACCAGCCACTCTAGTGCTATTTTGTCCTCGTATTTGAGGTTCTCTTGTCCATCATCCATGTAATGAAATTCCACTCCATGCCCACTATGAATAAGATGCATTTACTGTTTCAGAATGTCGTTCTTACAGACCATATCATTCACATACCTCCATATGAGAAACATGCAGTGAGTTAATTTTTCTTAACATTATGCTACATCGAACAAGAACACAGATTTTGCCAGATCAGTCCTTGCGTATTACAGATGAACAGACAACGAGCAGCCTTCTCCAGAATAAACTGAGACTCATTGAAGAACATAATGTTAGTCCACTGTTGTTCTGTCCACTCACTGTGGCCAAGACTCCATGTTTGCATCTGGCAGGTTGCTAAGAATGTAGTGCTACTTCTTGAATAGGTAACACACAGTCTTTAGGAAGGGGCGTCTGGTCCCCAGCCCGAATCCGCCCGGCGGACTTGTGTCGAGGTCCGGTGAGCCGGCCAGTCTGTAAATGGTTTTTAGGTGGTTTTCCATCTGCCTCAGTGAATGCAGGCTGGTTCCCCTTATTCTGCCTCAGCTACACTATGTCGGCAATTGCTGCGCAAACAAGTTCTCCACGTACGCTTGCACCACCATTACCCTACCACGCAAACATAGGCGACACACTCGTCTGGTGTGAGACGTTCCCTGGCGGGGAGGGGAGAGGGGGGGGGGGTTCCGACGGGGACCAAACCGCACAATAATCCTGAAAGAGTGGTTTGGTTTGGGGCGGCGGAGGGGTGAAGTGGACAGCAGTAGTTCTCGTGGGGTTGTGGACCACTGCGCCTGCAGCAGAGATGGAGCCTCCCCGTTGTTTCTAAGCCACCAGTTAACATACAACACACAGTCTTGTGGAAGGAAGATGTGTGACTTGAGAGACTGTCAAGAAGAGGTCCATGGAGAGTCTGTGCTGATTAAAGGCCTTTGGGCACTTAGGCTGGATGACATAGGAACCTTTTCTTCTGCTTTGAGCTGATGCTTGGGCAACATTGAACTCTTGATTTACCCCACACTGACTGCAACCAGCCTCTATTATGGTAGTGATCCCTAACAAAACACTGTCACCAGACTGTGTCCTCTTTGTTGTGTTGGTTCCCTGCAAATCAGATACTGTCTGTTAAATGTCTGCAGTGCATAGTGAGAACCAGTACACCCGAGACATCTACCCCCGTGGACAGTTGCAGATCTTTTAAGTATTCTTGTATTGGTGTATCAATATAAATCTTTAGTCTTCAGTGTTATTTATTTATATATCTTGAAGATCCCATAACTTGTGTGCATGAGTGGATGAATGGCTTAACCCTGCAGTACTGCTACCTGTAATACAATAAGTAAATTATTTCTTACTTCAATGGGGCACTGCTATTGTTCATATAAGTTTCTTAAATATTATGGAAAAAGATGATAATCATTTACATCAAATCACCAAGTCCTCTCAGATCATCTGGAAAGCTGCATCTTTCCCCTCAAGTCGGTTTGTATTTGTCATTGTCAAAGTTATTAACAGTGTGTTACTGTTGTGAGAAGTCTTTTCCCATTTCTTTCATGTTCAGTCTGCATTGAAATTTTCAGATAACCTTATACCTTCCCAGTGATTTGCTGCAAATGACAGGCTGAAGAGCAAGTGTAGAACAGGTCCTTTATAAACATTCTCAGAGTTTCCTGGTTCTTGTATCTTACAAGTCAAAGTTCAGTAAGATCTGTTCTTTAGTAAATTCCAAATTCTGTTGACTATGGGAGAATAGTGTCCTGCGTACATAACATTAATACTTGTTCCATGGATCATGGCCATGACATTTCATAATGATGTGGAATGTGTCAGTTTAACATAAGTTTTCTTTACATAACATAATTTTTTCTTATTTTGTCAGTTATTACTTAATATCTAAAAATTTGTCCATTGGGTAGTTGTCATTCAGAAATTATTTTAATTTTTTTTATGTTGGTTGGTATCTGTCAGACTTTTTGTACTATTTGGCAGACCTAAGATTTTTGTGGCACCATAATTCACCCCTTTGTGTGCCAAAGTCAGATTTAACTCAGAATAGTGAAGATCTCATACTTTCTTCTAGTGTTTTAGCTGTACACTTAGCTAGTATTTTTTTAAAATTTGGATGGGTTATTAATAACAAATTTCATAAGTGAATATATGTATTCCAAAGGTGCTGTAAATATCCCAAGCTCCTTAAATAAATGTCTGTAAGGTGATGTTGGGGGGGGGGGGGGGGGGGGGGCGGCTCTAACTATTATTCTGATCACATGCTTTTGTGCAATGAATACATTTTCCCTTAATGATGAATTACCCCAAAATATGATGCCATATGAAAGCAGTGAATGAAAATAAGACTAATTTACTAATATGTTCATCAATAAAATTTCCAGTCACCCTAATAACATAAGTAGCTGAACCTAACCGTTTCAGTAGATCATCAATGTTATTCTTGCAATTCAGTTTCTCATCAATGCAAACAGCCAGAAATTTGGAATATTCTGCCTTAGCAACAGACTTCTGTTCGAAGTCTATATTTATCAATGGTGTTATGTCATTTAATGTACAGAATTGTATGTACTGTGTTTTCTCAAAATTTAGTGAGAGTCCATTTGCAGAGAACCACTAAATAATTATAATAATTTTCTGAAAGGCATTATTTACAATTGCCTCAGCTAATTCTTGTTTGTTGAGTGTGATTACTATACTTGTATCATTAGTAAAAAGAACTAGCTTTGCATCTTCATGAATATAGAGTGGCAAGTAATTAATACATATTAAGAACAATAAGGGGCTCAAGACTTAACCCTATGGGACGCCATTCTTGATACCTCCCCAGTTAGAGAGCTCTCCTAATGTTTACAGTCTATCTGTACTATTAATTTCAACATTCTGCATTCTTCCAGTTAAATATGAATTAAACCATTTGTGTACTATCCCTCTTATATATCAATATTTAAGCTTATATAGAAGAATTTCATGATTCACAGAGTCAAAGACCTTTGAGAGATCACAAAATATCCCAACGGGTGATTTACAGTTATTCAGAGCATTTAATATTTGATCAGTGAAAGTGTATATAGCGTTTTCCATTGATAAACCTTTCTGAAAACCAAATTGACATTTTGTTAATACTTAATTTCTACAAATATGTGTAGCTACTCTTGATTACACCACTTTTTCAAGAATTTTTCATTAAAGTTGTCAGAAGTGCAAGTGGATGGTAGTTGTTAGCATGAAGCCTACCCCCTTTTTTATGAAATGGTTTAACAATAGCATACTTCAGTCTATCTGAAAAATTTCCTGTTTCAGTTAGCTACTACATATGTGGTTGAGGTTCCTCCTTATGTATTGGGGACAAGCTTTTAGTACTCTGTTGGAAATGCAATGAATCCTATGCAAGCTTTTACTTTTGAGTGAATTTCAATTTTATCAAATAGCATAGGAAGTGCCTCTTCCATATACAGCTGTGCGTTTTCTAATGAATAGCTGTATCCTGTTTTGTCTACAACACTTAAAAAATGAGTATTAAAAATATTTTCTATTTCTGACTTTTTGTTAACAAACTTTTCATTGAGTCTGATGGAGCTACAGTCTTCCTGTGCTCTCGATTGCCCTGTTTACCCTTTCACAATATTCCAAATTGTTTTAATTTTATTATCAGAGGTTCTAATCCCAGACATAATGCACGTACTTTTGGACTTTTTAATAACTTTTCTTAATAGAGTGCAGTGGTTTTTATAATGTTTAACTGTTTCTGGAGCATTACTCCTAGCTATAATATACATTTCCCTTTCCTGTTTACAACATATTTTTATCCCTTTAGTAAGCCATGGCTTTTTAGATACTTTCTTACAATTAAGTTTCACTGTTTTCTTAGGGAAAAGTTTTTCAAATATACTCACAAAGGTATCATGACATGATTAAATTTGAAATTAGCATCGGGTTTCCTGGACACCTCATCCCAGTCTAACTGTTGCAAGCTTTCCCTAAAAATTGCAGCTGTTAAATCATTGACTGAGCACCCTATTTTGAGGGATTGTTTTGCATTACTGTATCGAGCTGTACATCATGATCAGACTGACCATTCATAATGGGAAAAGTTTTTATTTGATTAAATGTGTCTTGACCTAAACAGTTTACCCCACCAACTGTGGACCTTGCAGTTGGTGGGGAGGCTTGCGTGGCTTAGTAATACAGATAGCCGTGCTGTAGGTGCAACCACAAGGGGGGGGGGGGGGTGCAACAGTATGGGTGATTGACTGATCCGGCCTTGTAACATCAACCAAAACGGCGTTGCTTTGCTGGTACTGCGAATGGCTGACAGCAAGGGGAAACTATAGCTGTAATATTTTATTTCCCAAGGTTATGCTGCGTTTACTGTATGGTTAAATAGTAATGATATCCTCTTGGCTAACACATTCCATAGGTAAAATAGTCCCCCATTCACATCTCTGGGCAGGGACTACTCAGGATGGACGTTGCTATAAGGAGAAACAAAACTGGCATTCTACAGATCAGGGCGTGGAATGTCAGATCCCTTAATAGGGCAGATATGTTAGAAAATTTTAAAAAAGGAAATGGATAAGTTGAAGCTAGATATTGTGGGAAATAGTGAAGTTTGGTAGCAGGAGGAACAAGACTTCTGGTCAAGTGAATGCAGGGTTGTAAATACAGAATCAAATAGCAGTAATGCAGGAGTAGGTTTAATAATGAATTAAAGAAATAGGAATGCGAATAAGCTACTACAAACACGATAGCGAATGCATTAATGTAGCCCAGATAGTCACAATGCCCACGCCTACCACAGTAGTACAAGTTTATATGCCAACTAGCTCCGCATATGAAGAGAGTGCAGAAATATATGATGCAATAAAAGAAATTATTCAGGTAGCTAAGGGAGACGAAAATTTAATAGTCACAGGGGGCTGTAATTCGATTGTAGGAAAAGGAAGAGAAGGAAAAGTAGTAGATGAATAGCTGAAAATGGACGGGGAGAGAGGGGGGGGGGGGAGGGTAAGGAATGAAAGAGGAAACTGCCTGATAGAATTTTGCACAGAGCATAATTTAATCATAGCTAACACTTGGTTTAAGAATCATGAAAGAAGATTTTATACGTGGAAGAGGCCTAGAGACACTGGAAGGTTTCAGATATACTATATAATGCTAAGACAGAGATTTCAGATCCAGGTTTTAAATTGTAAGATATTTACAGGGACAGATATGGACTCTGACCACAATCTATTGGTTATGAACTGTAGATTAAAACTGAAGAAACTGCAAAAAGGTAGGAATTTAAGGAGATGGGACCTCAATAAACTGAAAAACCAGGGGTTGCCGAGAGAGTCAGACAGAGAATTAGCAAATGATTGACAAGAACAGTGGAAAGAAATACAGTACAAGAAGAATGGGTAGCTTTGAGAGATGAAATAATGAAGGCAGCAGAGAATCAAGTAGGTAAAAAAACGAGGGCTAGTAGAAATCCGTGGGTAACAGAAGAGATAGAGAATTTAATTGATGAAAGGAGAAATACAAAAATGCAGTAAATGTAGGTAAAAAGCAATACAAATGTCTTAAAAATGAGATCAACAGGAAGTGCAAAATGGCTAAGCTCGGATGACTAGAGGACAGATGTAAGGATATAGAAGCATATATCACTAGGGGTAAGATAGATACTGCCTACAGGAATATTAAAGAGGTCTTTGGAGGAAAGAGACGCACCTTTATAAATATCAAGAACTCAGATGAAAACCAGTCCTAAGCAACGAAGGGAAAGCAGGAAGGCAGAAGGAGTATATAGAGGGCCTATGTAAGGTACTTGACAGCAATATTACGGAAATGGAAGAGGATGTAGACTGAGATGAAATGCAAGATATGATACTCCATGAAGAATTTGACAGAGCACCAAAAGACCTAAGTTGAAACAAGGCTGTGAGAGTAGACAACATTACATTAGAATTACTGGTAGCCATGAGAGAGCCAGCCATGACAAAACTGTTTCATCTGGTGAGCAAGATGTGTGAGGCAGGTGAAGTACCTTCAGACTTCAAAGAGAATATAATAATTCCAGTCCTAAAGAAAGCAGCTGTTAACAGGTGTGAAAATTACCTATCTATCAGTTTAATCAGTCATAGTTGCAAAAAAATAATGCGATTTCTTTACAGAAGAATGAAAGAACTGGTAGAAGCCAACCTTGGAGAAGATCAGTTTGGCTTCTGTAGAAATGTTGGAACACGCAAGGCAATACTGCCCCTACGACTTACCTTAGGAGATAGGCTAAGGAAAGGCAAACCTACATTTCTATCATTTATAGACTTATAAAAGACTTTTGGCAATGTTGACTGGAATACTCTCTTTAAATTTCTGAAGGTGGCAGGTGTAAAATACAGGGAGTGAAAAGCTGTTTACAGTTTGTACAGAAACCAGATGGCAGCTATAAGAGTCGAGGGGCATGAAAGGAAAAAATCGATTGAGAAGGGAGTGAGACAGGGTTGTAGCATATCCCTGATGTTATTGAATCTGT
Organism: Schistocerca gregaria; assembly: GCF_023897955.1. Classification (NCBI taxonomy): domain Eukaryota; kingdom Metazoa; phylum Arthropoda; class Insecta; order Orthoptera; family Acrididae; genus Schistocerca; species Schistocerca gregaria. The sequence goes on from NC_064931.1 coordinate 638,373,855, forward strand.
ATATTGAGCAAGCAGTAAAGGAAACAAAAGAAAAATTTCGATTGGGAATTAATATCCATGGAAAAGGAATCAAAACTTTGCGGTTTACTGACAACATTGTAATTCTGTCAGAGACAGCAAAGGACATGGAAGAGCAGCTGAGCAGAGTGGATAGTGACTTGAGAGTAGGATATAAGATGAACATCTACAAAAGCAAAACAAGGATAATGGAATTTAGTCATATTAAATCAGGTGATGCTGAGGGAATTAGATTAGGAACTGAACCACTTAAAGTAGTAAATGAGTTCTGCAATTTGGGGGCAAAATAACTGATGATGGTTGAAGTAGAGAGGATATAAAACGTAGACTGGCTATGGCGAGGAAAGCGTTTTTGAAGAAGAGAAATTTGTTAACATCAGGTATAGATTTAAGTGTCAGGAAGTCTTTTCTGAAAGTATTTGTATGGAGTGTAGCCATGTATGGAAGTGAAACATGGATGATAAACAGTGTGGACAAGAAGAGAATAGAAGCTTTTGAAATGTGGTCCTACAAAAGAATGCTGAAGATTAAATGGGTAGATTATTTAATTAATGAGGAGGTACTGAGGCTGAGGAGAATTGGGGAGAAGAGGAATTTGTAGCACAAGTGGACTAGAAGAAGGGATTGGTTGCTTAGACACATTCTGAGGCATCTAGGGATCACCAATTTAGCAGTGGGGGGGGGGGGGGGGGGGTAAAATGGTAGAAGAAGACCAAGATACACTTAGCAGATTCAGAGGGATGTAGGTTGCAGTAGTTATTTGGAAATGAAGACGCTTGCACAGGACAGAGTAGCATGGAGAGCTTTATCAAACCAGTCTCTGGACTGAAGACCATATCACCAACATCTATCAGTGTGCTGCTTTGCTGTACTACCCAAGTAATAAAATCAATAACTGACATCAGACTGAAGGAGCAACGTAATACTTCATGGTAAAGGTTTCTATCAGACTCTTTCAGAAAATCTACGGTGAAATCCCCACAAACAATAATTTGCTTCCTTCTGTCTGACAAATAACACAACAAAGAATCCACGTTTTTCAAAAATTGCAGAAAATTTCCCAGTTGGGACCTATACACAACTACAGTTATAAAATTACCAAAAATTACCATTATCTCACATGTAGATGCTTCTGTATGTTGCTGTACACGATTTTTTTTTTTCTAAATTTTTCACACTATGCTAAATATCAACATTTATGGCAACTCCTCCTGTCTCTGCAGTGTCTCCACTTACACGTGCTGAAAACTTGTATCAACCTGCAGTTAACTTTCCCTTATCTGTGACTGTGCGATATTCAGAGAGGCATAGTACTTGTATTCAACCCTCAGTTTCTGAATCTCCTAAACAAGCAAGAAACACATATACTTTGTTTTTTAATCCACTGATATTCTGATGCAATAGACTAACATTATTTCTCACTGTACATTTATCAGAATCTTGTGATATTTTAACATCTCTAGTACTTGCCTGTCTGTGCTTTTCATTAAGCTTAATTTCATTCAATGTTTAACCACTGGACACTGATCTTAGCCTAAAAAAGAGGTACTCTCATGAGTTTCAGTGCTCCCCCTTAAAGACTTTGCTATCATTCCAGCCAATTTACCATTCCCTATTATCCTACTGAGATGCAGGCCATGGCTTGTAAAAGTCCCACCTACCAATAGCATCAACAGGAACCAAACATATGCCTGACAGAGTAGCTGCCTGAAGCAATGGACCTAGCTCCATATTGGCCCTCCTGACAGAGCTATTTGTACCACATGAAAGGAGGAACCAACCCAATATTTGTATGGTTCATTACATATGTTATTTTCACCTGGTCAAACTCCTTATTGTAGTCCTGATCCATATCAATACTATTTCCTGCTCCACCCACTATCACAACATGATCCTACTGTGTAAAACCCTTGCACAACGATCCTACATCCTCCACCATTTGGCTAAGACATGCACTGGGCTTGAAAAAACTAATAAACTGGTACCTGTCATGTAAGTTTTTGTCCCCACACCTCTTCCATGGCTACTACCTAACAACAGAACTTTCTTTCTACTTTCTAATTCTGCTGAAACATTTGGTTTCCTGGTGAAAGCCTGTTGAGTATTAACTACACTTACCTGAGCCTCTTCCTTAGTTAACTGAGGTAGCAAGGCAAATCTGCTGTATGTGCCAGTGATGGGACTGTCAGATACTGTTCTCTTTCTGTGGCCCCTGTTAATTGTTACCACTTCCCACCTGTCTTCGCCCTTTTCCCCCCTAACCTCATCCGTTTCTCCCTAGCAGTATCCAGTTCAGCCTTAAGGGCTCTAATCTTCCCTTCCTGTTCAGCTACTTTCCTATCCCTTGAACATACTTTGCAGTACCATGGAAGAGACCCATTTACTTCCCCAACTCCCATGCCACTACAGTCCCTCCCTCCCAATGTAACCATCTGTCCCAACAGCTGCATATACCCCACAACTAGCTTTCCTACTGTAGCTCAAACACTTCATGCGCATGGTTGTTTACAATCTTTTTATAAAATGTATCTGGACAACAACAGTAATGTTTTATTAACTACAGATCACACGAGTCACTAAAGTTATGTGGAACACTAATATGTGTGTATATTATCAATATAGTAATGTAATGCACTTAAGGTTAAAACCTAAAAAAATTAGGCCTAAGATTGTATTTGCGCAATACGGAATTTATGCCTTTTGAAAAGAAATAAAAGATAGACCTTAAAACCTTTAATTCGCTGAGTAGATATGGCACTACTAAACATATGAGTAATGCAAACAAAACATGCAATTCCCAGAGTAGATACGGTACTACTAAACATATGTGTAATGAAAACAACCTAAATTCTTTGAAACAAGTGAAACTATCAGTAGATACTATGAAATAGACTCTAATTAACTTCCTTATGGTTTAATATTAACTTAATTGACAATTGTTATAGAACTCTCTACTTCTCTTTATGAGCTCAATATTCAAGTGTGTGCAGTCTGTGCCAGGGCTATCACCAGAAGCCTATTGTTGGCCTCTGTTGTTACTCTCCAACTATTCAACAGCTGCTTATGGTGCAATGAGCTTATGAAATCAACTTTCTTCCTAAGTTACCCCTATTCCATATCACTTCTCCCTCATCCATAGAACGAGCACATAGGACTTCAGAATTTGTTGACAAGCCCAGCCTTGTGGAAGGAGTTGGGGTTCAAGTTAATGTGTTCCACAAGAACTGGAGTAACATCATTAATGTGTTCACTTAAACACATACAGGTTAATTTTCTATCTGAAGAAACAAAAACAAAAGTTATTCCAAATTATTAAGGTAGACAGCTTTAACATAGTATAATCACTGATGTAAATAGGAAAATGTCTTGGTCACATTTTCCAACTGTTTCATAGGTATTTTTTGCACAAGAAATTGTCCAAAGAGATGATATCCCAATAAATTGAAGGAACAAGAGTTTAATGAGAGTTTGAGAGGGAGCATAAGGCAATGTGGGGAATCAAATGGGAGAAATGAATACAGTAGGAAACAGAAGGGTAGTCTTGAGAGATGAGATACAGAAGGCATCAGAGGATCAAATAGGTAAAAAGGCAGGAAATTGTAGAAATTCCTGGATAACACAGGGGACATTTCACGTAAGCAGAAAATACAAAAATGCAGCAAGTAAAACCTTCAAAAGGGAATACAGGCATCTAAAAAATAAGATTGACAGAAAGTGCAGAATAGCTAAACAGGAATTGCTAGAGAACAAATCCAAGGCCGTGAAAGCATAGGAGCATGTATAACTAGGAAGATTAAAGAAACCTTTGGAGAAAAGAGAATCATTTATTTGCATATCAAGAACTCAGACAAGCCAGTACTAAGCAAAGAAGCTGAAAGGTGGGAAGAATATGTAGAGGGAAACTAACATGAAGACAATAATATAAAAAGAGAAGAGATAGCTGGTGAAAATGGAAAAAGAAATATAATACGGCAAGAAAAATATGACAGAACACTGAAAGTGGAAACAAGCCCCGTGGCGTAGATGACATTCCCCCAGAATGTGTGAAATCCTTGGGAGAGCCAATAATGACAAAATTATTCCACTTGTTGTGCGCAATATATGAATCAGGTGAAATACTCTTAAACTTCAGGAAGAATGTAATAAATCCAATTCCAAAAAAGGCAGTTGCTGACAGGTGTGAATACTACCAAACAATCAGTTTAATAAGTCATGATTGCAAAATATTGACACAAATTATTTAAGAGAGGAATGGAAAAAACTGGTAGAAGCTGACCTCGGGAGAGATCAGGTAGTGTTCTAGAGAAATGTGGGAACATGTAAGGCAATTTGAACCCTACAACTTACCCTAGTAGATACAATGAAGACAAATACATACACATTTCTAGCATTTGTAGATTTAGATAAAGCTTTTGACAATGTTTATTAGTTTACACCCTTTGAGAATTTGAAGGCCATGGGGGTAAAATACAGGGAGCAGAATATTATTTTTAGCTTTGACAGAAATCAAATTGCAGTTACAGGAGTTTGAAGGACATGAAAGGAAAGCCATAGTTGAGAAGGGAGTGAGTGTTGTAGCCTATCCCCAATGTTATTCGGTCTGTATATTTCACAGGCTATAAAGAAAACCAAGGAGAAGTTTTAATTAATATTCATGGAGAAGAAATAAAAACTCTGACATTTTGCTGATGGCACTCCAATACTGAGAGGACTTGAAACAGCAGTTGAACAGAATGAGTAGTGTCATGAACAGAGATTATAAGATGAATATCAACAAAAGTAAAATAAGGGTACAGGAAGGTAGTCGAATTAAATCAGACAAGCTGAGGCAATTATGAGGGGTGGGGGGGGCTTCCAAAAAGTTACACATGCGGTCCGATGCTAAGACCATGGTGTAATGACAGTTGCTCATTGTCAGAATGGAGTACACATTCTGGTTTTCCTGTAGACACAGTTCTACTGTCTTAAGGTTAACAAGTGCATCACAGTGTGCGAGTGAAGTGGTGTGGCAGGTGGTAATGTACTCCAAACTTGATGTGCATGGAACAGTAAGTCTTGTGGACAAAACATCTAAATTGCACACAGGTTCACCGTGAAATTCTGGCAGTATATGGTCCAAAATCAGTGTCACATCCAGCTTTATCGAAATGGTGCCAACAATTTGATCAACACAAACATGGGTGATGCTGATAGGGAAGAAAGGTCACTCTTGCATACCACAGCAAGCAGTGTCAAGGGAGTAGAGGGACTGATTTGCAGATTTTCCAAATTTGAAGGCATTTACCCAGTGGTTCTCGAATGGCTCCATGATCAAGGAGTGGATTTCTACCGACAAGGAACTGAATGATTGATAGAATGTTCCGACCATTGTGTATGAAGGCTTCATGACCATTAAAACATAGTGCAGTGCATCTGTGTCACTTTGCAGTTTAATGCAGCATTCAATAAAAGATACCTGGCGTGCCATAATAGTGAGTAACTTATTTTTTGAAGTCCCTTTCTAGCATAGGAAGTGAGACATGAATGGTAGTAAATGAGTTTTGCCATCTGGACAGCAAAATAACTGTTGATGACTAAAGCAAAGATGATACAAAATGTAGATCGGCAATAAAAACTGTAAAAGAGAGATTTGTGAACATTAAATATAGATTTCAGTTCCAGGAAGTCATTTCTGAAAGTAAAGGGAGAACTTATAGGAGATATTCTGAGGCAATAAGGAATCATAATGTGGCGACATGTGGGAAAGGAGAGTGATGCGTAAATTTGTGTAAAAATTGTGATATGCCAGAACATCATGACCACGTACCTAATATCCAGTATGTCCACCTTTGGCATGGATAACAGCAGCAATGTGCACTGTGGCATGGAAGCAGGGAGGCATTGATAGATCACTGGAGGGATTTGGCACCACATCTGCACACACAAGTGACCTAACTCCTGTAAATTCCAGGGAAAGGGGCAGTGAGCTCTGACACCATGTTCAATCGCATCTGATATGTGTTCGATTCGGTTCAGATCTGGTGAGTTGCGGGACCAGCACATCAAGTGGAACTTGCCACTCTGTTCCTCAAACCACTCCATCTCACTCCAGTCCTTGTGACACGGCACATTATCTTCTTAAAAACTGCCACTCCATCTCACTCGTGTCCTTGTGACAGGGCACATTATCTTGTTGAAAACTGCCATTACCATTGGAAAACATGATCATCATCGAGGGGTGTACGTGGTCTGCAACGAGTGTACAATACTCCTTCGCTGTCACCGAACCTTACACGAGCTCCACTGGACCCACGAATGCCATTATGTTCCCCATAACATAATGGAGTCGCTACTAGCTTGCCCCCATCCCACAGTACAGGTTTCAAAGAGCTTTTTTCTTGGAAGGCAACAGATTTGCACCCTCTCATCAGAATGATGAAGAAGGTATTGTGATCCATCAGACCACCAACCACTCTGCTGCTGCACCAACATCCAATGCTGATGGTCTTATGCCCATTTCAGTCATAGTTGCTGATGTTGTGGTGTTAGCATTGGCACATGCATGGGTTGTCAGCTGTGAAGGCCCATCTTTAGCAGTACTCTTTGGTGCACTGTGTTCAGGCACTCTTGTACTCTGCTCAGCATTAATGACAGATGTTAGTTCTGCTGTAATTCACTGTCTTCTTGTTTTACCAGTCTGCCCTGCCCACAATGTCTGACATCTGTGATGAAGGGTGGCCATCCAACCCCACGATATTTTAATGTGGTTTCACCTTCTATTGAAGACACTCACCACAGAATTCCTTGAACACCCACCAAGTCATGCAGTTTCCGAAATGCTCGTGCTGAGCCTCCAGGCCATCAGAATCTGAACTCGGTCAAACTCAGATAGATCACACGCCATTGCACCTTCTCAAAACGTGTGTGAATTGCTAAGGGACCAAACTGCTAAGGTCATCATTCCCTAGTCTTACACACTACTTAAACTAACTTAGACTAACTTATGCTAAGACCAAACTGCTAAGGTCATCAGTCCCTCGTCTTACACGCTACTTAAACTAACTTATGCTAAGGACAACACAACACCCATGCGCAAGGGAGGACTCAAACCTCTGACAGGGGCAGTTGCACGAACCGTGGCAAGATACCTTAGACCGCGTGTCTACCCTGCATGGTGCACCTTCTCCATTCGTCACATAGACTACACACTCATTGATAGTACATGCATCATGTATGTATCTAACTAGCAATCATTCCTCACCAGGTGATGCTGCTATCACCTGGATGGGTTTATATCAATAGAAAGTTGGTAGTCATAATCTTGTGGTTGATCAGTATATGTCCACTCTACTTCCAATTGATAGATGAAATAGTAAAGTCAGTCATTTTACAATTAGCGTATGAATGATTTTAAACTACATGCTATTTGTCCCTCACACCATGTATGCTTGTCTCTATGTAAACTGAGATTTTTAAGGCAAAAAAAGAACAGTGCTGTGATTACAGTGTTGGAGAATAATTTGTTGCTGAAAAATAAATCCAGCCTCAGACTGACTCTTGCCAAAATTGGAAATTAAGTGTGAAGTCAGTCTGTACAAGCATTTCTTGTCAATGTAATAGTGCCCAGATATGTTAGAAATTTTATGTTCATGAGGGACTCTTTTATTTTAAATACTTTTACTTTGGCTAGGACTAGAGAGTTGGGTACACATCCACAGATGAGTAAAATGAGTCAATAAATTTTTTGTTCATTTAGATACAATTCTATCTGATTAAATTGTGTGTACCATAGTATAAAACTTTGTACTTTTAGCAGTTCTGACTGATTGTAATGGTGTATTAAGTTGCAGTAAAATCTGAAAAGGGCCAATGTGTGACCAAAATGAGTAATAATTATCTTCATATTATAAATATAGTTTTATCTAAAATAAGAAGATATAGTAACTAGAGAAATTTCTTCAGAAAATATACGTCCTATGAAGCAAAATAAATATTTCACTGTGCAGTGCAGTGTGTATGTTTTGAAGTTGCCTGGCAGATTAAAACTGTGTGCCAGATTGGGGCTTGAACCCAGAACCTGAGCACTTGTGGGAAATGCTGTTGACAGTTTAGCTGTATAGGCCTCAAGGGGTCAGATGAGTCAAAGAGAATCCCTTTCAGTATGATATTTGACTTTTACTGCCATTCTGAAATATCTCTTTGCACCCTTCAATGGGGCTTCTTAGTTTGCTGCTGCCATCACATCATATAGAAATAAATGATTGGAAGATGCGTAATGTTTACAGTACTGTAATAAAAAATTCAGAAAATGACTCATTTGTCTGTACCATAGGAAATAGTGTTGGCACGCTCACTCAGCTTAGGCTCCAGTGAGGTGGGTGCAACAAGCATTTATACATTTACTGTATTTGAATGTACTAATAACTCAGATGTACAGCCAGTTTGTGACCTGAAGACTACTACTGAGACAATAGAGAACCAGAGGGTTCCCACTGGACTTCCTTGGGATACTCGTGTCGGTACCTTTGTCTCCAACAAACACTCGCCCACTGGGACAGTATACTGTATTCTATTGCTTAAAATGTCTTTGAGCCACTGTCATATCTGACAAGCTATTCTGTATGCTCAGCCTTTATGTTAACAGTGTGCATGGCACTGTGACTGATACTTCCAAGACAGCTAGCAATATGTGATCTGCCTGTGCCTTTCATCCATGGTTTGCATGATACAGTACGAGAAAAGGACATGCTCTGTTTTGCACAAATGATGCTTAAAAATTTGTGCTGAGTTGTGGACAGAAGCTATTCTCTCTCAAAGAAAATCATTATGTTTTAACTTAGAATATGCTCAAGAACTCTACAGCAAGCTGACATTAAGGCTATTAGTCAATAAAACCTTTTCCAGTCATATTGGACTTTGTGAATGATGAAAGATTCATGATAAACGCAAGCTAAATAAGGGACCAATGCTGAAGAGTACTGTTTGTTAACTGAGTTGCAGTTCTAACTAGACCTGCTGACTTCTTTGTTTTCACCTCCTTCAGTTGCTTTTCATTGCAAGGTATGCCACTTTTTATGCTCTATACAGGAGTTCATGTGGTTGTCAAATGATGGTGTCTCTGTATAATACTGTAGGAATGATTTTTTAAACACAAAATTTATATTTCAGTTTGTCTTTTGTTACCTGTTTTGTCATGCTAGTCTGGTTGATGAGTGACTGAATAGAAGACTTTATGTAGAATCATAATTTTCTACAATTCTTGGCAAGATAATGTGCTTATGAGTTATTGTAGAAGTTTTTGTATGCTTCATACTTTGATCGTTTCATAGATAAACAAATTTCAACTATCTTTTTCCTGTCAGCATTTAGATGTTATTTTTTGAACTGACAGTCCAATAATCTCCATAATCCTCTTACTTGGCACATGCTTCTCCACTGTGCCATTTACAATCAGTTTAAACTTTACCCATAATTGCTCTATGTCCATCATATTGGAAGCAAATAATATCCATTCATTCATTCATTCATTGTGTACAAGTAGGATGCTAACAGCTGCTTACCTGTTCTTTCCAGCATTAAAACTCTCCTAGCCATCTTGATGGATTTAGTAACTTTAATAACTACCTTATCTGTGATAACATTGTAATTGTTGAGCCTTGTGTCTGTACTAAAACTGGTGATAGGGTCAGGCCTGTTTATAGCTGCGAGTTCTAAAATATTTCCGTTGCTTGTGGGTTGTAGAACTAGTTGCTCAAGACAGTTTTTGGAGAAAGCATTCACAGTCTGCACTCAGTATGTATAGTCCCCTCCAACTAATATTTCATAATTGGAGTATTTCTGTGCTACTGAATGTAGACCTTCATTGAATGATTCTAGACCTGTTCAAGCAGAGTGGAGTGACTGGTAAAAATATCCAAAGAGGGTGTCTCCTCATTTTGTTTAATGGCGAGTGCAATGTTGCATATCGTCATGAAGCTAAGTACAGGAAATCAATCGAATGTTCTGTAAGGGAAGGATAGTGAAACATAATGTTCCAGTTACCACAATGATATTAGCTTGTAGTATTATTGTCGGAAGCTACTACGCGCAATTATCACACAAGGTACAACTTTGAGAGGAGTGCTGTTGAGAACCAGTGAACAGTTTATGCTTCTAAATGGTGCTGAGGAATACGATCAAGTTTCCCAATCCTTTCTTAACTCTAAAGCTGTGTATTAAGACTTGTTTCCATTCTTTTCAATGTTTATAATAATAATAATAATAATAATAATGATGATGATGATGATGATGATGATGATGGAGTGTTGAAACACAGTGTTTAACATTCTGCTCCTTTTAGTTGTTAACTGTTTTTCCTTTTTGATGTCAGTGGAAGCTGGAAACAAATGTGAACTGCACATCCACTGGTCATTTCTTCTTGGCTTTCAAAAGCCCTCGTTTTTGTGGCTTGTGTCTAGTTTGTTTTTGGACCTTGCGGTTTTTATGTGAAAACTTTATATTTACTGGTCTCTTTAAGTAGTTTTGTGGTTGTGTTGGTGTTCTGTAAAACTTGGTTTGCTCCACATTTACATCCTCTTACAAGCTCTCTGCATCTAGTGTCAAATGTTCTGTTGGTTTGCTTTATGTACATTTTGTCACATGTGCTGTGCTTTGATTGGTGAAGAAACAAATTGGCTGCCACAAACACTTGCTTTATGGTTTGTTGTTTTTTAATATATAGAGAATCTGACTGGGTGGTATTCTGATAGCAGATGACTTGCAGACAGTGTAGAAGTCAAACCTGACAGATTGTGGCACATTTTAAATAGTGAGGGAGAACTTATTTTCCCAGAATGGAATGAGATTTGTTAGACATGGCCATTTAATGAATCAAATCCCCAGTTGACATGCCATCATACATGTAATAATTGTACAGTTCCTCAAATAACTGTTTTTTGATCAATTAAAGTTGTGTAATGTTGTTGTTGTTGCTGCTGCTGTTGCTGCTGCTGCTGTCATATTCAGTCCAAAGACTGGTTTGATGCAGCTCTCTATGCTATCTGCCCTGTGCAAGCCTCTTCATGTCTGAATAACTACTGCAATCTATGTCCTTCTGAACCTGCTTACTGTACTCATTTATTGGTCTCAATCTGAGATTTTCACCACCACCACCACTTCACTCCAGTACTAAATTGGTGTGCCCTTGAATGTCTCAGTGTCCTATCAACCAACCCCTTCTTTTAGTCTGTTGTACCACAAAATTATTTTCTCCCCAATTCTTCTACAGCACAATATTTCAAAAGCTTATATTCACATATTGTTTAAACTGTTTATCATTCACATTTCACTTTCATACAAGGCTACACTCCAGACAAATACCTTCTGAAAAAGACTTCCTAACACTTAAATCTATATCATCTCCACTTTGGCCATCATCAGTTATTTTACTGCCCAAATAGCAAAATTCATCTACTTTGTGTTTCACTTCCTAATCTAATTACTTCAGCATCACCTGATCCTTTCAAGACAGTGCCCATTCCATTCAACTGCTTTTTCAAGTCCTTTACTAGAATTAAATCCCTGAACTTTGATCCCTTCTCCAAATTGTGTAGTAAAGTTACAATAATGAATAACAAAAGGGAAGAAGGCTTTTAGAAGCTGATTGTTGCAAGGAAGATGTTCCAGGACAGATGGAATACTTTTCTCAGAAATCAGTCTGTTGTGATTCGATAAACAACAAGAAGTTGTTCCTTAAGGTGAGACAAGATTCAAACAACTCTTCACAAAGAGTAGGCATTGGATGCCTCCTGCCAAGAAGACAACTAGCAGTATATATTGTAGAATTAAATTATCATTCCAGGAAAATATCCTATGACTATGAACTCACAAGTATATTTATGTGAATTATTTTTCGCAGAAGCCGGCCAGCTTGACCCGCAGTCTTCCGAGGCAGATCAGCAACTACCTCCAACAAAACATCGCCGATGTGGATGATCGCATTCGTAATGTGGTCAGCCCAGGCTTCCGTCCCAGTGAAATTGCTGACAAGGACTGCAACATCGAGCATGGGGCGTGTATGGAGCCCCGTTGTCAGAGTACACACCCCAAGGATCAGTCTCCCCTCAAGGTGCAGGAAGTGGACAGTACCATAAAAGAATTGGACTCTGTGGTCAAACAACGGACAGATGTTGTGGCCAGGTTTTCAAGTAAAGTGATAAGTGGTAGTGGGCTTTCTCAGGAATTACCCAATGCTATGTTATTACCTCAGGGTTTGACTGACACTTTCAGACATCCCAGGATGGCAGCCACTGATGATGAGGTGGCCAGGGCATCAATCAGGAACAAAGAAGATAATTCGGCTGTGGAAAGCTGTCATTGTATTACTGGTGAAAATGTTAAGCAGCACCAGAAGACATGTTGCAAGGGATTTTTACACCAGGGTGTAGCTAGTGATGAAGCTCAACAGCAGAATGTGACCACCAGTGGTCGTTTACAATGTGAACCAATGAATGAAGCAAGTTTGCACCAAAACAGGAGCAGTGAGGCTGGTCATCAGCAAAAGGCTTACAATGGTTGGATCCACCAGAGCATGATTGATGATAGTGCAACACGAAGGGAGGCTACTAATCCTGAAAAGCTTCATGTGGAGCTGAGAGAAACTGATGTGCTGCATGGGGATGTGGCTGGTACTGGCACATCACACAAGGAGGTAATACATCATGCAGTACACCATGGAAAAGCCAGTACTGCTGGTCCAGGTGAAAGGGCAACCAACAGTGACACTTCATGTGCTGTAGTTGTCAGTACTGGTACATCATACGGGCAAGCACTCAGCAATAAGACACAACAAAATAAAGTAGATAATGGTGAGAAGTCCATCTGTGAGACAACTAAGGAGAGTACGCCTCATCAGAAGGTAACTGATAATGGGAAGCTGCATGAAGAGGTGTTCGATGGTGGTGGGACGCATTGTGAGCAAGCCAGCTGTGACAATACATGCCCGAAGATGACAAATGAGAGCTTGATGCATGTAGCTGTTGCTGTTGAGCAAGGGCTATCTCAGAAGAAAGCCGACAAAGATGTTTTTTGTGTGGATAGTCAGTCACAGAATATAGCTAGTGAAGAGGATGCACCATCCAGAAGGAATGCAGACAAGACTGTACCAGTTCAGGATGTGGACAGCAAAGACCAGCTGAACAAGGGAGTGAAAGAAGAAGTTAAGTTTTTCCAGGAGATGAACAGTGAGAGTCAAATGTGTGGGGAAGCAACTGATACAGGCCAACTGTCATATGAGGTGGCGAATGTCAGGGGGGACCATATTCCTCAGGTGGATGATGAAGCTCACATAGACTGTGTACAGCGTAAGGAAGTTGGTGAAGAAAACCCATCAAAGAAGATGGACAGTGTGGTAAACACAAAAAGGCATACAGAAGAGGTAAGTCTGATAGACAAATCTTATAGTGTGACAGATATTTTCCATGCAACGATTTCCATTCATTTATGAATAACCATTATCTCAAGCAGGCAACTGGTGTAAATTGTTTTATGCTGCAGGTAACCAGCCTGGTTGATCAACAACAGAAGGAAGAGAGTGTAGTCCATTCCAGACGAGAAGAAGAAAGCGAGCTTCCTCCTCAACACCAGGAAGCCATTTCTGCTACTTCTTCACAGCAGACAGCTAATGCAGTTCATCCATCGCAGCTGTCAGATGATGATCTCCATTCTCAGCTGCAATCTGAGACTGTAATACATCCACCACAAGAGGCCACCAGCTCAAGTTGTTCACCGCAGCATGCAAACAGTGAAAATCAATTCCCACAGTGTCCAGATAGCCCCAGTGATTGCTTGCAGGTGACAACCAGCACAGATAGATTATCAGAGACAGCTAACTTGTCTCATGGTCCAGTTCCGGTTATTGCTGTTGATCATTCCTCACAGGAAACAATCACTACTGGATTCTCCCCAAGTAGGATAGCCACAATAGATAGCTCAGTGCAGGATGTGATTAATACAGACAGTATTCCCAAGGATGTAAGTGAGAGCCACAAGCAAGCTGCCACCCCAAGTGATGTTCTCCACAAGACACCCTCCTTAAGCCAGAGCATTAGGGACATTTTTGACACAGATCTCACTGCTGCAAAGTCAGTAGATCTAGATCGACATACGGAGAAAGTTACTGATACAGAGCGGTCTTCTGTGAAAGCTACACATAAAGTAGATAAGGATCGTCTCAGCAAAACAGATAAAGACCGTCATTCCAAAACATATGGAGATCGTGTGTGTCATAGGTTAGACAGAGAACGAACTCCTCATAAGTCAGATACAGAACGCATCCTCTATAAAGTGGACGCCGAACGACATTCTCATAAATCTGAAAGTGACCGCCATTTTCAGAAAGTTGATACAGAAAGAACTTCTTCAGTGATTGATAGAGGATACCACTTTGAGAGGTCCCACCAAAGTGACCGTGTCCACTACGATAGAGCTTCTTATACCGAGAGACAAGTACACAGTGAACGTGCTTTCCATGGTGAACGTTCAGGCTATGGTGATAGAAGTTCCCATGAACGTGTATCTTATGAGAGGTCAACCTTTAGTGACCGAGTATCTCATACTGACCGTTCAGTACATAAACTTGATAATGATAGACTCTCACACAAATTAGATGTAGAGCGTACATCTCACAGAATAGACAATGAACGCTTTTGCCGTAAAGCAGACACAGAAAGAACATCACGTAAGTCAATTCATGACAGAAGTCCATACAAGACAGAGACTCGCAAAGCAGAAACTGATAGGACACCTCGGAAAACTGATACTGAGAAAGTAACCCGATCTTGTGATACTGATCGTACTTACCGAAAGTCAGACAGTGAACGACCTCATCGCAAATCAGATGACGAAAGAACTGCTCGTAAACTAGACATAGAGCGTGGCGTTCGAAGAATAGACAGTGAAAGAAATGTTCGTAAGTCTGAAACTGATCGTGTGGTACGCAAACAGGATCTTGAAAGACAAGGTCATAAGTCTGATTTAGAGAGAAGCAATCGTAAATTGGAGTCTGACCGATCACTGCGCAAAACAGATGTCAGCCGTTCTACTCGTAAATCAGAGGTTGACCGTGCAACACGAAAAGCAGAGGTGAAACGAACAACACGTAAAGCAGGCACTGGTTGTAAAGCAGAGAGTGAACGTGCTGCTCGGAAGATAGACGAAGACCGAAATGTACGTCGAATGGAAGATGCACGTTCAGGAAGGAGAACAGAGGCAGAACGGGGATCACGTAAAAGTGAGAGTAGCAGGGTGATGGCCAAGGCAGATATTGACAGAAATGTTCGCAAATTAGAATCTGAACAGTCTGTACACAAGTTAGATTCTGATAAAAGTACAAAAAAGGCAGAAGATGGTCGTATAATGCGAAAGATGGCGGACGACAGGACGGTACACGAGTCGTTTGATGACAGATCTATGAAAAAAAGCCTTGATCATTATTGTACAAAGAAATGGCTTGATAGCATTGCATTACCCAAGGACAGTGGAGATGGAAGTTCATCTAAGGAAAATGGTGAGAATACTCTGCAGAAGTTAAAGAACGATTGTGCTGCACAAATAATAGTTTCAGAACTCTATTCACAAAAAGGAGACAATAGTGTGGTTGTACCTAAACAAGAAAGTAAGGAAACTGTTTTGGATTTTAATATTAGGGAAAGTGGTGATCAAGGAAGGCTTAAGATTGAGGGTAATTGTAATCTGCAAAAGACAAGCTCAGAGTGTACTGAATGGAAAGGAGAGTGTGTCTCAGTTGCAGAAAGAGCATATGGTGCTACTGAAATTATGGATCAAAATAAAGATAGACTGAGACCTTTGCCTAAATCACCAACAGAGCTGCATTCTCGTACTTTGAATGTTGATGATAAATCTTGTATGGCTAAGGCTCAAGAAAGTCATATTTCTCCCAGAGCAGCTCTTCTGTCTGGCATACCTAAGCTACCACCAGTAAATGCGCCATTGGAGATAGGAGGATTGACTGTTCTGCCCAAGAAAGTAGGGCAAGCTCCACACAGTGTTACTCTTGGAACTGGGTTTTGCGAACTGCCTGATGAACCCGAAGCAGGTGCTTTGCCAGCTGAAATAGTAGATGGTTCTGTAACTGTGAGATCTCAAGTGTGCCCCACATCTGCTGACTGTAGTACAATATCTACTTGTGCCAATCCTGATATTTCCATGATCCAGGGGCATGATAAAGATATTGTGTCTAACAGAATGACAATGAAGTCTACTAATGTGAATAATTTCCAGTATGAAAGTGATATGAATTGTTCATCCGCAAAGTGTACAGTTTCTCTCAACGATAGTGACAGCTTAAAGGAACCCACTCTATTGGTTAAGGAAAACAGAGTCCAAGAAAATGTTAAACAAGGTTGTTGTGATTCACTATCTCATATGAAACATGAGACAAGTTGTACAATTGACACATGTAGTGTATGTTGTAAATGTTCTTCTACTGGAGCAACAATTTTGCCAGATGAACATGATCCCTGTGTTTTATTTACAGAAAATGAAAATAAGCACCATAAATTTCACAAGCCATTTACACAGCTGCCTTCACTTGATGTGTTAGATACCCAGCTGACGTCTAAAACTCTAATCAGACTGCACACAAAGCCACCACACTTGGATGAGGTGTCAGACTCCTCTTTTGCAGGATTTCAGTCTCAGAGACTAGACAATGAGCAGATGTTATTAAAACCAGAGGTGCCTCAAGTTGATCCTTCATCAGCTGAAGCTGAAGGTCATGCTTGTGATACAGAAAATAATTACAGTTCAACAGCAGAATTTTGCTCCAAGTCTATGGGTGATTCTGTGTCTGCTGAAACTGATGTAGACTCTTGTATCACTGAAATCAGTTCCTCTGATGCTAAACCAGAATTTAATATAAATCCTGTGACAACTGAAATGGACACCAGTTTATCATCTACAAAGTCTGATGTGTGTTCTGTCCTATCAAGGCATGAAGAAAATTCTGGGAATAATAATGGTTTTGCATTTGCCTCCATCAAACAGTATTCAGAAGCAAAATCATTTTCAGGTTTGGAGAAACCAAATAACAGTTTATGTAAGTGGGAACCAGTTACAAACAATGCACAAGAAGAACATGCATCTTCTTTGTCACATGTTATCAATGAAGAATGTAAAATTTTGGTAAAACAATATAATTCTGTTTCTTCAGAATCTGAGAATTGTTCTGATTTTACTCAGAAAGATGTACTTTCTGACTCTAATAAAATGGAAAAACACAAATTACATGCTGAGAAGGAAGCAAAATGCTGTGTAGAAATTTCTGAATGTGTTCATAATAAGTCAATAGACGAAGAATGCAGTTCATCGACTGATGGGAAGTGTAGCAGGCCCCCAGCTTTGCAAGGGTCCTACACATCCACAGAACGCCCAGAGAATTCTGTTAATGAAAATGAGAAAATACCTAAATCAGAAAGAGCCCCAAGTTCTCGGTCATCTGTTACAGAATGTAGTGATAAAGTTTCTGGTACCAGTCCTGTAAGCTTGCAGCATTCCATAACAAGTGCTTCGTGGAAATCACCTGAAGCAAATTCTGTGAATGCTCAGACAAATGAAGAAGTCAATGTGAACACTGCAAAACTTGACAGAGGCAGTTCATATACCCCGGGATTTGAAAATAGTGTAAACTTTTCAGTTGATGGGAGGAAGACGCCTCTGACAACAGATGATGCTGCTGTTTCTTCAACAGAAGTTCAAGAGGATAATACAAAGTTACTTTCTGAATCAAATAACTCAGTAGTGGTAACAGAACTATCAGACATAACTAAATTGAGTTCCGCTGCACAAAATATAGTGACAGAAGATATAACAAATCCATTGGTAAATGATGCTCCCAAAAATGGAGATGCTTATTCAAAAATGAAAGTTTCTAGTCCGTTGTCTTCTGCAGAGGAAAATGGAATTAGTTCTTCATCTGGAGATTTAACAAATGTAGAAGAAGATGCAACAGGTGAAGTGCTACCAGTTCAGGCAGTGACTGGTCCTTGTGAAGTACATCCTGCAAATGAAACAGATGTTGGAACTGAAACAGTGTCATCTCAAATGGATGAATCTATAATACCAGAAAAAGAGAAATTTTGTGGTTTTGATGGTGATGTGAAGGCAAATGTATTGTCTTCAGAAAGCACAGAGTCTCTTTCTTTAGCACATGTAGACTGTGGAACTTTGTCACCAGCACAAGTAGAACGTTCCCAAACACCCACTCCAGATACGTTACCATCTACAACAACTCATACTTCTTCAGTACTAGATACAGACTGTAGCAATTCTCCACCTATGGTAACAGATCCTCCTCAGTCATATAGCTGTAAAACCACACTAAGTCCATCAGTTACAGATGTTCATGTTGCTTCTGTTGATGAACCTACTCTCACAGAAAAAACTTTACCTGAAACAGTGGGTATTAAGGGTACAGATGAAAGTAAGCCATTCAGTAATGTGCAGTGCAGTCATAGTAACAGTGAAGCTGTTGCTCCTAATGTTGGCTCTGTTGTAAGTATAAGTGTTGGCTCAGATAGCAAACACAGACATGAACACACTTCAGGGAATGAACACCGGAAACACAGGCACAGTAGGAGACATTCATCTCGACGCTCTAGTAAGGACAGATCAGAGCATAAAGAAAGATATAGAAGAAGCAGTGGTGACACTCATGAAAAAGGTAATCACGTTCATGATTCAACACTAAAAGATAGATCTGACCATTCATCCAGTAGAGAAAATATAATCAAAGATCGCCGAAGTAGCAGCTCATCTGATGTAAAAATCCGCTGTTCTGAATGTCACAGCAGGTCAAAAGTTAAACGAGTAAATGTTGGTGTCCAGTGTCGTAGGGACAAATTATCTGATAAGAGTGAGAAGTCAGATCAAGGATCATCAGAACTTCCCTCAGGTCCTAAGACTAACTTTCAAACTAAACATTATTCGTTACCGAGACCTCCATCGTGTTCTCAGTGTGGTGTTGATAATCTGAAATATGGTAAATTTATTCGCATTGAAACATATGCCAATGGAGGTGCTACTGTTGTCCATATGTATCAAGATGAAATTGATTGCCTGAGCAAGTCTGAGATGGAGGAGCTGGCCAAAGAATATTTTAAGGTTAGTGTTAACTCAGTATTATTGTTTATATGTGAACACAGTTCCCCAGTTTATAAAGCAGTGAAAAAAGTACTGTCTGTTTATATATTTTTCTTTTCAATTGTACCTTGTTATTCAGTATATTTACGGAGTCAAACATTTGCTTTCTTTGTACATAATGTTGATTGCTGTTATACACCAAAAGTCGCTGTAAAGGTATGGAATAGCTGACATTCAAGTACCATATTGATGTGTGGATTTGAAAAATATTGCTTTGTCATAGAAATGTAATTTTTGATTTTGTTGGAGAGTTGTGGTAGAATGTAAATATTTTTGGATTAAAGGAGGCCACTGTCACAAAAAGGGGAAGTGTTAAGTCATCAACAGACACTCACAAAAAGAAAGAAAACTTACTAACTTTCAGAGTAATCCTTTTTTTTTTAGCTAGAGCGTGTGTGGAAGTGTGCTCGTGTATGCTGCAAACCCGTCCGACAGACCCCCCCCCTCCCCCCCCCCCCCCCCCCCCCCCCCCCCCCCACACACACACACGCTTCCCTATCTATGCCCCTACATGGTTCCACCTGCATGCACAATGCTGCGTTGCAGCCAGTGGAAGAGGTTGTAATAAGGGTGTGTTGAGTGGTGTGGTAGGCAGGGAAAGGGGTTTGGGGTGGGTGGGTAGTGGCTTGATAGGAGGCAGCCTACCTGCTATTAATGTGAAAGAGAGGGGTTGCAGGTGCATGGGCTGGGCATTTGATACTCAGTTGTCTGAGCTGCTGGGGAGTGGCACACACCGCTGGCAATGTCAGGATGTGAATCTGAGAGAGGGTGGAGAGCAGAGGCAGGGGGAAAGGGGAAACTGTTGGCTGGAGAACATTTTTCCACCAGAATGTATGTACAGGGTGAGTCAGTAGACATGGTACATTCTTTGAGGGGTGATAGTATTAATGATTCTGAACAAAATACTTCATATGGCCATATGCTCTATTCCAAACAGTTTCCGAGATAGAATACATTTAATATCACTTTTGTACATTTTTCTTAAATAACTCGTAAACCATACCCTTCAGCAGTGCAAAATTAAACTACATTAAATTTCCTGCCAGAAACGTTCTGTTTATTTTTCTCTGGGACCTATAGTTTGCACGAGGAGAGCACTAGAATGTTGAAAATCTCGCACAACATCCAATGTGTTGTAGCTTAGTGTTTGTATGCCAGTTAAAGGCAATTACCCAACCTGATAGTCTACAAGCATTCACTGTCAAATTGTTTGTCACAACTTTCTTTACACTACTGTGGTACATTGTAAACAATGACAGTGTTTGGATAATACAGAAAGCAAATATCAGTGGACATTAAAAGTGTTCTTTCTCGGAAACCATTCGGATTAGGACATACATCCATCTGAAGTATTTTGTTCAAAATGACTAATAGTATCACCCCTCTAAGCATGTACCTCTCCTCCTAACTCACCCTGTATATATGTTTTTTTTTTTTATTTTTCAACCACTTGTTTCAAGCATTGCTCATTCTCAAGTATGTGTCTAGTAACATATATTGCTACATCGTTCTCATTTATAAATCACTTGCCATGCATAATTGTGCAAAACACAGGCATCCTCATCTTGCAATATTTCGTATGAAATACGCTGTGACAGTTTATTGAGTGAGTTTATACAGTCGGTTTCATACGAAATATTGCAAGATGAGAGGGCATTTGACAATTGTACTTCGTATGATTATGTGCGGCATGCAATTTTTAAATTAATGATGACGATGAAGCCACATGTTACTAGAGATGCACGTGAAAAAGGATTCCCGAAACCTAAAGCGTGAAAAATAAAAAAAAATAAAAAATTATTCAGAATCGGGTGCAAAAATGACGCTCTTTAAATTTATTGAGGTTGTGGGATCCACACAGAAGAAAATGTTGGATGGAGGCTGTTGGCACCACAGGTTACCAGAGATTGACACCTGGATGATTATGGGAATGGTGGATGTGTTGCAAAGATAACTCCCATCTGAATAGTTCAGAGAAGCTGGTGATTGAGGGAAGGAACCAGGTAGCCCATGTTGTCATGTTGTCATAGAAACTGAGCATGTTATCCTCAGCTGCATATTGTGCCACCAAGTGGTCAGGTTTGTTCTTGGCAACAATTTGACGGTGACAATTCATCATGGTAGACAGTTGGTAGTCATACCAACATAAAAAAAGTGCAGTGTTTGCAGCAGAGTTGGTATATGATGTAATTTTTATACGAGGCGTGTTTTCTAAGTAAGTACCGTTTTGAAATTAGAAAAAGATGTGCTAAAATATCTCAATAATTTTATTTTTACATGAAAGCCTGTACCTTAATCTACTTTTCTACATAATTTCTGTCAATATTGAGGTACTTGTCATAACGTTGTACCAGTTTTTGAATATCCTCCTCATAGAAGTCTGCCGCCTGACTTGTTAACCACTGCATCACCACTGTTTTGATTTCGTTATCGCCTTGAAGACACTGACCGTCCAGGTGTTTCTTCAAGTGCAGGAACAGATGGTAGTCACTGGGTGCAAGATCACGGCTATACGGAGGATGATTTCGAGTTTACCGTCGAAAAGATGTGATGAGATCTTTGGCCTGATTCGCCACATGCGGACGGGCATTGTCTTGCAGCAAAACGATGTCCTTGCTCAACTTCCATGGACTGTTGCTTTGATTCTGGTGTGACATAGGCCACCCATGTTTGATCGCCCGTAACAATTTGGCTTAAGAAATCATCACCATCATTGTGGTACCACTCAAGGAAAGTCAATGCACTGTCTAAACATTCGGTTTTGTGCACTTCCGTCAACATTTTCTGTACTCAAACATGCGCACAATTTTTGGTAATTCAAATGCTCGGACCAAGCGAGGTGGCGCAGTGGTTAAACACTGGACTCGCATTTGGGAGGATGGCAGTTCAATCCCGCGTCCGGCCATCCTGATTTAGGTTTTCCGTGATTTCCCTAAATCGCTCCAGGCAAATGCCGGGATGGTTCCTTTCAAAGGGAACGGCCGACTTACTTCCCCATCCTTCCCTAATCCGATGAGACCGATGACCTCGCTGTCTGGTCTCCTTCCCCAAACCAATCAACATCAACAACAACAACAATCAAAAGCTCGGTCAAAATGCCATACAAAACACTACGAGAAACATTAGGAAAGTCATCCCGCAAGGAGGAAATTGTAAAGCATCTGGTTTCTGTCACCTTATTGTTCACTTCCTGCACCAAACTTTCATTAATGACCGAAGGACGCCCATTCTGTTGTTCATCATGCACATTTGTGCGGCCATCTTTAAATGTTCTCACCCACTTTCTTTCTATTCCATCACTTGTAATGTTTTCTCCATAAACTGCACAGGTCTCGCAATGAATATCGATTGCTTTTAGGACTTTAGCACTAAGAAATCTTATAACAACCCGTACTTCACAGTCGGCGGGACTCACGATTATCGGAGGCATCTTAAACACTCAGTGCACAACATAAACAAGTAAGAATCAGACCGTAATGGCGTCAGTGCGTAGATTAAGGTACATGCTTTCATGTAAAAATAAAATTATTGAGATATCTTAGCACGTCTTGTTTTAATGTCAAAATCTACATCTACATCTACATGACTACTCTGCAATTCACATTTAAGTGCTTGGCAGAGGGTTCATCGAACCACAATCATACTATCTCTCTACTATTCCACTCCCGAACAGCGAGCGGGAAAAACGAACACCTAAACCTTTCTGTTCGAGCTCTGATTTCTCTTATTTTATTTTGATGATCATTCCTACCTATGTAGGTTGGGCTCAACAAAATATTTTCGCATTCGGAAGAGAAAGTTGGTGACTGAAACTTCGTAAAAAGGTCTCGCCGCGACGAAAAACGTCTATGCTGTAATGACTTCCATCCCAACTCGTGTATCATATCTGCCACACTCTCTCCCCTATAACGTGATAATACAAAACGAGCTGCCCTTTTTTTGCACCCTTTCGATGTCCTCCGTCAATCCCACCTGGTAAGGATCCCACACCGCGCAGCAATATTCTAACAGAGGACGAACGAGTGTAGTGTAAGCTGTCTCTTTAGTGGACTTGTTGCATCTTCTAAGTGTCCTGCCAATGAAACGTAACCTTTGGCTCGCCTTCCCGACAATATTATCTATGTGGTCCTTCCAACTGAAGTTGTTCGTAATTTTAACACCCAGGTACTTAGTTGAATTGACAGCCTTGAGAATTGTACTATTTATCGAGTAATCGAATTCCAACGGATTTCTTTTGGAACTCATGTGGATCATCTCACACTTTTCGTTATTTAGCGTCAACTGCCACCTGACACACCATACAGCAATCTTTTTTAAATCGCTTTGCAACTGATACTGGTCTTCGGATGACCTTACTAAACGGTAAATTACAGCATCGTCTGCGAACAATGTAAGAGAACTGCTCAGAATGGTACTTACTTAAAAAACACGCCTCGTAGTTATTAGGCCATGACAATCCTGGGAATTCCTTTTGTTTAATGGCACCCTACAGTTGTATGAAACGTAAGCAATTCTTGTTTTATATCACATGCTTTCAAACCGTTAATAAACATGTTTGTTGCATTTATAGTAGAATGACATTTCTGTATAGCCACAATTTTTAATTTGTAATAGGCATGATTCTGTTTTCAGACCTCTGATCTGAAATTAGTTTACTTTGCAAATTTTGTGGGAACTATAGTTAAAAAACACTGTGGAAAACCTTGTCGTAGGTGAAGGTCAGTAGTGGATTTCTTTTTCTTCTTTTCTTTTGCATTGTATTACATTTATTTACATTCAGGGTCGACTGCCAGAGCCTGCACCGTTCATCAGCCCTGTGTAGGTCATTTTGCAAATTGATACTGTATTGTGGCATTACTACTTTCTTGTAGACACCTGCATCACCTGTGAACAGTCCTTAAGAGCTTCCAGCAGTTTGTATTAGATCATTTATATATATTGTAAACAGTAACAGTCCTGTCAAGTATCTCTCTAGAAATTTCAATAGTAAATCAAATACCATCATCTGAAAATATTATAAATCTTCCAAATACTCTTATTTGTCTTCTTTTTTTTCTTGGATGGATGTCTGACTTGTCACCACAATTGTGAGTTACACTAAGAGAGGAAAGTCATTTGCACTTTATATCTGCGAATCACATAAACGTATTTAGTGTCCTCATATTTTTACTGTTGTAATAACTGAGACAGAGGTCCGCAGCTCATGGTCTAGAACCTAGTGTCACTGCTTGTACTCTGCAGTTTCCAAGGTTTGTTTCCCTGCTTTCTGAGAAAGAGAGAGGAAACCACAACTAAACATTTTCCTGTAAGAATATGAAACACTGCCCACGAACTACACTTCATCTGGTTAGTGTACTGGACCAGTGGTCATTAATTAGGCACATGGATTCAGTGTTGGTTTAGCTGGTGTCACTTGTTGTAAGCTTATGCTGTACATTAACATATACATCTACTTCATGCTCCATAAGCCACCTAACAGTGTGTGGCAAAAGGTACTCCTGATACACTAAGTGATCCCCCCTTCTCTGTTCCACTAACATATGGTGCATGGGAAGAATTACCACCAGTAAGCCTCTGTATTATCTATACTTTATCAAAAATTTTCTCTTCATAGTCATTTCATTAGATATCAAACTCTTCCCAGGAAGTGCTTTCTAGAAATTACAGTATCAAACTTCTCTGTGATGCACAATCCCTCTCATCCACCGCAGGAGTTCATTGAGCATCTCTGTAACTCTCTCGCACCTATTAAACAATCCCGTGACAAAATGCGCCACTGTTTGTTGGACCTTCTCTATCTCTTCTGTCAGTCGTACCTGGTAAGAATCTCAGATTGATGAACAGTACTCAAGAATCAGTCAAACAAGTGTCTTGTAAGCCACTTCCTTCATGGATGAGTTATATTTCCCTAAGATTCTTCCTGTGATTGACAATCTGACGTATAGTTTTCCTGTCATTTGTTTTATGTGGTCATTCCATTCCAGGTCTCTTGGGATAGTTACTCCTAGATATTTTATTTCCAGTGAGTTGTTATATATTGTATAGCTGTACAGTAGTGGATTTCTTTTTCTTCTTTTCTTTTGCATTGTGTTACATTTATTTACATTCAGGGTTGACTGCCTGAGCCTGCACCATTCATCAGCCCTGTGTAGGTCATTATGCAAATTGATACTGTCTTGTGGCATTGCTACTTTCTTGTAGGCACCTGCATCATCTGGAAACAGTCATTAAGAGCTTTCAACGTTTTGTACTAGATCATTTATATACATTGTAACCAGTAACAATCCTATCAGCTTCCTTCAGGTACTCTGGAAATTCTCCGTACATCTGTCAGTTTTGTTTCTTTAAGAGTGATGTGTTGAGTTTTATCTGTGAGGAAGTCCTGAATCCATTAGCAAATCTGGTCTGGTACTCAGTAAGCTCATATATTTTTCACTAGACAGCACTGTGGGACAATATCAAATGCCTTCCTGAGATCAAGGGACATGCATCAACCAGAGCATCATTGTCTACAGTGCTATGAATCTCACGGAGGAACAGATTGAGCTGAATTTTGCAAGATCTCTGTTTGTGGAATATTGTTTTTTATAGAGGAGAGTTTTGTTCTCCAAAAACATTGTAATTCTTGACCGTAAAACAAGTTCCATAATTCTACAACAGGTTGACATCAACGATATAAGCCTATAATTATGTGCGTCTGTCATATGGCCCTTTTTGAAAACAGGAATGATGTGCTTTTTTCCGCTTGCTAGGTACCGTTTGTTGCTTCAGCAATCTGTGATAAACTGTTGCTAGAAGAGTAGCAAGTTCTTTCACATTATCTTTGTAAAATCTTACAGGTGTCTCATCTGGTCCTTCATATCTTTCCACTAAGAAGTAATTGTACTTGTTTTTCTACTCCATGAGCAGCTATCTTAATATCTGTCATTTCAATGTTTGTACAGTGATTAAAAGTAAGAACTGCATTACAGTCTTCTGTAGTGAAATGATTTTGGAAGACTGAATTCAGAGTTTGGGGATTCTCTCTGTCATTTTCCATTTTCGTAATAGTATATTCAATGAGTGACTGAATAAAGGATTTTGAACCGCCAACTGGTTTTATGTAAGACTAAAATAAAATCTCTTAGGATTTTTAGTCAAATTGGCTCACAAAACTTTAGTTTCAAAGCCATTGACTGCTTCTCTCTTCGCTCTCCTTATGCTCCTTTTCACTTTGTTCAGGTTTTGTTTGTCAGGCAGGTTTTGGCTTCTCTCGAATCTGTGACGAAGCTCTCTTTGTTTACATAGCAGTTTTCTAACATCGTTATTAAATCATTTTGGGTCTTTTCCATCCCTGATGACCTTGTTCAGAACATACTTGTCTAATACATACTGAACATTGATTTTAAATTTTTTCCACTTGTGCTCCACATCTACATTCTCAGCACTGAATATTTGATGCCGACTACTTGGATATTCTGCAATTTGTATCCTGTCACTCTTGCTAAGCAAAAATACTTTTCTATCTTTGTTAATGTTCCTTGTAATACCTATAAATACCCATAGTCATAGTTGCTGTCACAGCCCTATGATGACTGATGCCCTCTTTTATGTTAACTTATTCAATAACTTCGTGTCTGTTTGTTGCTAGGAGGTAGAAGATGGTGCCTTCATGAGTTGTTTGTGTAGTTATCTGCTGAAACTAATTTTCAGAGAAGACATTCAGAATAATGTCACATGAATCCCTGGCTCTGCCACTAGTTTTGATAGCATGATTCTCCCAGTCTATAGCTGGCAAGTTTAAGTCACTCCCTATTGCAATGGCATGGAAAGTTCATGATATTCTACAAGTTCTCTCTGAAGTGACCTACCACTACGGCTCCTGACCCAGGCGGTTTAAAAAAGACTCCGATTACCATTTTTGACCAACCTGTGATGCTTAATGTCACCCAAATTACTTCACACTCAGAATACATGATAACCTCACTAGATATAGAATTATTTAATGCAATAAATACACCTCCATCATTGGTGACTAACATATCCTGATGATAAATATAACAATCTGACCTTAGGATTTCATAGCTATTCACTTCGGTTTCAACCAACCTTCTGTTCCTAATACTGTCTGGGTAATGCTATGTGGGAATTATAACGTTCAGTAAGTTCTGCTAGTTCTGGGACCACTCCTTGGATGTTCCTGCAGTTAATTAATGTCATCTTAATCTTTTCAGTATCCAGTCTGTGAGAACGAGCATTTATGAGACTGCAGTGGCTCATGTATCTTTTGTTTTGACAGGCAATTCGCCTCTGATCCTAAGAGGGGCTTCTCCAACCCCGTTAAAAAAAAAAAAAAAAAAAATGCATTCCACCCATTGTCTGCTAACCAAGTAACTTCATCCTGCATGTACTGTAACTGCACAGTAAATTGTTGCAGTGAATCTTGAGTATGCTTGCTTTCACAGGCCATTGCACATCTGTATGAAATGTGTGGAAACCAGATAAGGGTTTGCTGCTTGCCATTGCTGATGGATGTTGGCCCTTCTATGTATTTTTAGTTCCTTGGGCACTGTATTTAATGTACAGCATAAATGTTTTGTTGTTTCAGACTGCCTGTGCTACGTTTTAATAAAGTGTAATCTTCTTAAAACAATTCCATTTGAATATGTTTTTTACTAAAATTATTTTGTTCAGACTCACGATAATGACAAAGTTTACTGGTTTCAACTGCTAAGCAGTCATCATCAGAACTGGAAGGGAAAAGAAAGCAATAATTATTGGTAAGTAGGTAGGATGTATCTGTTAATATTCACAGATATTAGAGGAGCGTGCTTCTGTACCCACTGTTGATATGAGTTACTCCCATTCCTGTAAGTGTGATATAAAAGCAGAAACACCAGTTTGTATTACATGACCAAGATGTACACATCATGGCAGTAACATATTACCTAGTAACAAGCTGGATGAGTATGCTATTTTTTTCATGTTTGTATACTTTCCAGTTTTATATTTAACAGTATTTTTTTAGTTCAGTTGATGACTGCTAAACATACGAAACTGGCCAACTTCGACATTAATATTTAGTGTAGTCAAGACAGTTTTGATGACAACACATTTGTGTGTGTATGTGTGTGTTGCGGGGTGGGAGGTTGGAAGTGTGGTCAGTTGGTAGTTAGTACTTTCCATCATCAAAAACCCATAGTTATTTATTATTAGAATTTCAGTTTGAGTTGCTGATATCTCACTTAATTTATTTGTTGCCATTTTACACAGGTAGTTTTTGCTGAAGATGAGGGAGGTTTCGCGCATCATGTAATGGGCATTGTACATGATGCTGCAACTTATCTTCCAGACTTGTTAGACCATATGGCCGAAAATTACCCAAACTTGACTGTAAAAAATGGTGTTCTTGGAAGAGGCTCAGATATTGAGACGACCACAATGGCCCATTACAGAGAACAGGTATTCATTATTTGGTCGTTTATATTCATTGAGTCAGTTGGTTCCATTGTCATTCTTTTTAATACAGCAGTGAATACAACAATGTGTTTGTTTTGGTTAAGGTTATTTTCTTAGTGCTGTGATACATGAAAGTTCTTTTCTTGCATTATTTGTGTGTTTTTCTCTGATTACAGTCCATCTAAGTTTGTTTGAAAAACTGTACATAAAATAAGTTTGAAATGTATTCAGGAAAGTATGTAGTAGCTCATTTACATGGTAACAGAGTAAAATGAATTATTTAGAAATAAAGAAACGATTCATCGAAAAGCATAAGTGCTGCATTGTTGACAGACACACATACAGCTTTGCTTTGCTAGCTTTTGGAATGAAATTCCTTTCTCAAGCTGTAGGAGAAACATGCACACAAACACACGCATGTTTCCCCTACAGGTTGAGAAATGAATTTAATTCCAAAAGCTAGCAAAGCAGAGCCCTGTAGATTTTGTTTGTGTGTCTGTCGACGACACGGTGCTTTTGCCTTTTGGTGAGTTTTTCTCTTTATTCCTAAATAATTCGTTATTCTCAACCAGAACTTTCTGTGCATAATTATATTACTAACACAGTAAAAAGCAGATATGTTGAAATACTGCATATATGTTGCATGTGACAGCTGGATTAAGTAGAACCTGAAGTAAAAGTAATATTTATTTTCGTTACAGTACAATGCTGTTTCTATGACAAATTGTATGTCATATTTTGAAAACTATACAGAGGTCACTCATGCCTTGAAAGCAATGATTTAGCAGTGTAGCACTAGCCTTTACAGTGTTAAACAACTTCCTTGGAAAACAGTATGGGGCATTAAGAATAAACTGAATGAGGTAGTACTGTTTTAAACAGACTTGGCTTGTATTCGGGATGGTGGAGTCTCAAATCTTCATCTGACTATCCTGATTTAAGTTGTTTGAGGTTCCCATAAATTACTTAAGGCAAATGCCAGGATTGTTCCTACTTGAAGGCCACAGCTGACTACCTGTCCCATACTTGTGAAGTTAGTATGTAAATGCCTGTAATATGAATTTATGTTTTCTTAAATTGCAATACTGCAA
Organism: Schistocerca gregaria; assembly: GCF_023897955.1. Lineage (NCBI taxonomy): Eukaryota > Metazoa > Arthropoda > Insecta > Orthoptera > Acrididae > Schistocerca > Schistocerca gregaria. Next base: position 638,403,578 of record NC_064931.1, read on the forward strand.
CTTGTCCAATACCCTTGTAAAAGTGGTCTACAGATGGATATTACTGGGTGGCTATAATTAAAGTGGAGTTACTCACAGAGGTCCAATGTGGGCTGTAATTATCGTATGACAGCGAAACTTGGTAGATAGTGTAATGGATAATGCAAAATCTATTTACTCTGGAAAAAGTTTAGTTGCAATTTTGACCATCAGTTGCAAACCTCAAACTGTGAATGCAAGGAAGATGTATAGAAATGTTACCATACGTAATGTATTAGGAACAGGACATGGGCAGAAAAGTGAGAAAGTCATAATGTTGATTTTATTGTTCACCATTGCTTACACAATTTGTTCAGTATGAGCACTGGAGACATCGATGATATGCTGCATCCTTAAAACAATGTGATCAACAATTACTTGCAGCAGTTCTGGTGGAATCTGAGCACTGTCTTCCTGCCTTCACATCAGGAAGAGACTGAATACATCCCTGGTAAATGTGTCCTTTTAGGTATCCCCAGAGTCAAATGTTACATGGATTCAGATCAGCTGATCTTGCGGACCATGCATCTGGAAGACCTGTGGAGGTAATATGTTCATGGAAGGTTGCATTACGCATACCTTTCATAGGGCAAGTGACATGAAGTGTTACCCGATCTTGCATGATAACAGTGGTTTCCACACAGTTGCACTGTTCCAAAGTAGGACTCACATGCTGTACTAGGAGGTCTCAGTAATGTTCAGATGACACGGTACACTGCACAGGCCCTCTGGGTGTATTCTCTTCAAAAAAGAACGGGCCAAGAATAAAGGTGCTTGTGAATCCACACAGCACAGTTACATTTTAGCAATTCTGTGTATTCACTTCACCCTATAGTGTAAAATGTGCCCATCACTCCATAGAATATTGCCCGGCTGCAAGTCATCAACTTCGATCCGTGCCAGAAGCCAAAGAGGAAACTCATATCATTGCTGTGGATAATGAAGTTTCAGCTGCTGTGTCATCTGGATCTTATATGGGTACCAGTGTAAAATAGATGGCAAAACTTTACTTACTGTTGACCATGGAACAGACAATTGTCATGACACTGCATGAGCACTAGCACTACCCAGGGCATGTGCTGGGTCGTCATTTAGGGCAACAGCAACCTCATCAGAACTTCCATTGGGAAAAGCTGTCTTCCTCTTAGAAGTGCCACACCAACCTTACCCGTATTTTTGAATTTCATTATCATCTTGTTTAAACCATTTAATGACAACAGGCTTCACCTCAGACATTTCAGTTAGCAATACTCTCTCTGTGCAACACTGTAATTGCTGCAGTTTGCATAAAACAGTTCAGTTTCACGAACAGTGCACAGTGTCTCTTCTTAATAGCCATACTGTTCACTCACATCACGGCTTGTCGAATGACAGCGTGGATGTTATACTGTCTTGCTGACAGTGTAGAGCACCAGATTTGCATCCAGTTGCTAAAATTGAAACTATCTTTTTCCCACACAAATCAGTTCCACCTTAACGCATTAGCATATCTACCAAGTTTCACTGTCGTACTATAAATACAGCCCAACTGGACCTCTGTGACCAGCTGCATTTTACTTTTAACCGCTCTGTACTACTATACGATGTTAGCAAACCTCAAAGCCCCATGAATTACTGTTTGGGCTTTTTCAACTCTTCTTCCTGTTGCTCCTGTGTTACATATGCCGCTACAGTGACGTTGACATCTTTTCATTCGTTTCTGCAGTTATATCATATTACTCATACTCACATATTAAAGACTCGCAACAGGAATAATTTAGTCAGTGTACCCTTTTTTTACAAGAATCTCATCTCAGCATACCCATCACAGGGCGAATAACATTTCTGTCATGATCATAGGCCTATTCTGTAAACATTCATACACTAGGCCTTGTTTTGCTCATCAAGTCCTACTAAGTGTATGGAAATATAATTCAGTCATCATTGTGTAAGGTAATTCTAAAAGACTTCTCTGACTTCTCAAGATGTCAGGGGTTGAAAAAATACGTAATCACCAAGAGAAATGGATGCTTCAACATAGATGCGGACAGGACAGCATGTTACACTGTTGTATTTGACCACGAACGGCACTTGTGTGATTTCCTCAATATGTTTTGAGTACTAGATGTGGTCAGGACAGTGTTTTAAGTAGTCGTGAGTACATTATGTTGGAGCTAAGAGAATTCAAATGTGGGCAAATTGTTGGCACTTGTATGGTGGGTGCTTCTGTAGCCAAGGCAGGAAAAGCAGAAAAATATCATCCCCTAAGTCACCTGACGGATGAGAATGTTTGTTGAATAATCGTGATGGACAGTCATTGAAGAGAAGATCTGCTGATCTTGCAGGTTATGCATCTGGAAAACCTCTGGAGATAACATGTTCATGGAAGGTTGCATTAAGCAGCTCTTTGACTCTGCAATTGACATGAGGTGCTGCCCCATCTTGCATGAAAACAGTGGTTTCCACACAGCTGCATTCTTCCAAAGTGGGAATTGCATGCTATACAGGGAGGTCACAATGACATGCACACATCATGGTGCAACTGACAGGCCTTCTGGGTGCGTTCACTTCAAAGAAAAATGCAACGATAATAAAGGTGGTTATGAATCAATACCATAGTGTCACACACAAAGAGTGAATTGGGTCTTCGTCAACAACACGTGGTTTAACAGTTACCCCAGATTTGACAGTTCTTGTATTCATTGCACCTGCAGTGAAAACTGTATCCCATCACTCCATAGAATATTGCCAGCCACAGGTCGTTAACTTTGATTTGTTCCAGAAACTGAAGAGCAAATTCAGAACATTGCTGCCGATCATGAAGTTTCAGTTGCTGCAACATCTGGATCTTGTGTGGTTACCAGTGTAAAATAGACTGCAAAACTGTCTGTACTGTTTATCATGGGGTAGACAATTCTCATCACACTGCATGAGCACTAGCACTATCCAGGGCACATGTTGTATGGTCAGTTACAGTAACAGCAATCTCATCAATACATACCAGTCTAGGACACCTTCCTCTTCCAGGTGCCGCCACTAAGATCACACCCGTGTTTTCAAATTTCATTGTCATCTTCTTTAATCCATTTAATGACATCAGGCTGCTCCTCAGACCTTTCAGTGGTGATACTCTCCATGCAGCACTGTAATTGCTGCTGTTCACATAAAATAGTTTCACTAATAGCACACACAGTTTCATGATAGCTATACCATACACTTAATTTAGAACTTGTCTTACAAACAGTTTACAACATCAGATTTGCATGTGGTGGTGACAGTTGGAACTAATGCTTTTTTCAGCATAAATTGGTTCCACATTAATGCTTCAACATATCTCACAAGTTTCATTGCCATACAATAATTACAATCCACACTGGACCTCTGTTAGTTGCTGCACTTCAATTACATCCACCCACTACTACTACTGCTACTACTACTTCTTGCAGATAATCTGAATAGATGTTGCTGGTCCCTAATTTATGACTGTAGCAGGAATACCATAGTCTGTGAATAATCTATTGTTTATGCAGTGGCTGAGAAAATATGTATAATGACCACAATGTATGTTCCCTTAACATTTCAAAAAAGCAGCAGCATCAACCTTGAAATGATTTTTGGATCTTTTGAATCTGGGCACTTGGGGCTAATAATACAACTGATAGATTAACCTGTATGCCAGATCTGGATTGAATTTTGATCTTTGCTGTGAACTGGCAAAGCTCAACTGAGTGAGACATCTGATAATGGCTTGAAGCCATTGGCATTGCAGCACCTGTTATTAATGTAACAAAAGCAATTTATTTCACAACTCTTTGTTGTTCTTGTTGTTGTGGTCATCAGTCTGAAGACTGGTTTGATGCAGCCTTTCACAATAGTTTACTCTGGGAAGCCTCTTCATCTCAGAATACTACTACTAGGGCAGAAAGCAGGCTGAAACAAGATATCAGAGGCATTGAAATTCAATGCATCTTTTCTTTATTGTGGGACCTACAACATATATTGTGTCCCAGTAGGACATGGGAAGGCAGTAGGTATGGGAAGGTGAGGCTGGCTAAGCTTATAGGTGACAGTGTAGTGAGTGGTGGTGGTGGTGGTGGTAGTGGTGTGACTCATGGAAAAATTCCTGTAGTAGTTGGTGTTAGAGCTGCACGTTTTTAGACTGAAATCAGCTGATAGGAATACCTGCATAAAGGAAGTGCCTCTAACTAAGGGCTCACCTCCAGAGGATGTAATGTTTCCAAGTAGAGAAGGAATTAGCATATTTCATCAAAATATAAGAGGTATTAGAGATAAAGTTAGTGAACTGCTAATAGATGTTAACTCTGAAATTATTGGTATATCAGAGCACCACTTAAATAATTTGATAATTCAGAGGCTTCCTTTACCAGGCTACAGATTAGCTGGCTGTTTCCCAAGGAGTTCTCTGCGGGGTGGGGGAGTGGCTCTATACGTAAAAAACAGTATTTCATTTGAGTCCATAGATGTATCACGACACTGCACTGAACAGATATTTGAAAGTTGTGCAGCATTAGTCGAATTTAGTGATACTAAACTTCTAATTGCTGTTGTTTATAGGTCCCCTAACTCCGGTTACAGAGCATTTTTGCTTAAGGTAGAGAGGGTTCTTGATTCACTTTGTAGGAAGTAACAGAAAGTAGTTATATGTGGTGACTTCAATATTAATTTTGTGTATGATTGTGCAAGAAAAAGGATGTTGGTAGATCTCCTAAATTCATATGATGTTTTGGGGTAACTCTTCCCATTCTTGAAGGATATTTTTGGCTCAGAAACGGCTGGTTCGGGGCAATAAGTGGTGTGAGTTCACAAACCTCTTGTCGACCTCTGCTCACGCGTCTGTGTATTTTGACATTGGCCTCTCAATATGTATATTCCTTATTGTTGTTTCTTGTTACCAATATTAGTTTATATCCAAGAATAAGCAGCTTTCATTTGGTTAATTTTTTTGTTTACTGACTGGTTTGATGCGGCCCGCCATAAATTCCTTTTCCTGTGCTAACCTCTTCATCTCAGAGTAGCACTTGCAATGTACGTCCTCAATTATTTGCTTGACGTATTCCAATCTCTGTCTTCCTCTACAGTTTTTGCCCTCTACAGCTCCCTCTAGTACCATGGAAGTCATTCCCTCATATCTTAACAGATGTCCTATCATCCTGTCCCTTCTCCTTATCAGTGTTTTCCACATATTCCTTTCCTCTCCGATTCTGCGTAGAACCTCCTCATTCCGTACCTTATCAGTCCACCTAATTTTCAACATTCGTCTATAGCACCACATCTCAAATGCTTCGATTCTCTTCTGTTCCGGTTTTCCCACAGTCCATGTTTCACTACCATACAATGCTGTACTCCAGACGTACATCCTCAGAAATTTCTTCCTCAAATGAAGGCCGGTATTTGATATTAGTAGACTTCTCTTGGCCAGAAATGCCTTTTTTGCCGTAGCGAGTCTGCTTTTGATGTCCTTCTTGCTCCGTCCGTCATTGGTTATTTTACTGCCTAGGTAGCAGAATTCCTTAACTTCACTGACTTCGTGACCATCAATCCTGATGTTAAGTTTCTCGCTGTTCTCATTTCTACTACTTCTCATTACCTTCATCTTTCTCCGATTTACTCTTAAACCATACTGTGTACTCATTAGACTGTTTATTCTGTTCAGCAGATCATTTAATTCTTCTTCACTTTCATTCAGGATAGCAATGTCATCAGCGAATCATATGATTGATATCCTTTCACCTTGTATTTTAATTCCACTCCTGAACCTTTCTTTTATTTCCATCATTGCTTCCTCGATGTTCAGATTGAAGAGTAGGGGTGAAAGGCTACAGCCTTGTCTTACTCCCTTCTTAATTCTTAATACGAGCACTTCGTTCTTGATCGTCCACTCTTATTATTCCCTCTTGGTTGTTGTACATATTGTATATGACCCGTCTCTCCCTATAGCTTACCCCTACTTTTTTCAGAATCTTGAACAGCTTGCACCATTTTATATTGTCGAAGGTTTTTTTCAGGTCGACAAATCCTATGAACGTGTCTTGATTTTTCTTTAGCCTTTCTTCCATTATTAGCCGTAACGTCAGAATTGCCTCTCTCGTGCCTTTACTTTTCCTAAAGCTGAACTGATCGTCACCTAGCGCATTCTCAATTTTCTTTTCCATTCTTCTGTATATTATTCTTGTAAGCAGCTTTCATGCTTGAGCTGTTAAGTTGATTGTGCGATAATTCTCGCACTTGTCAGCTCTTGCCGTCTTCGGAATTGTGTGGATAATGCGTTTCCGAAAGTCAGATGGTATGTCGCCAGACTCATATAGTCTACACACCAATGTGAATAGTCGTTTTGTTGCCACTTCCCCTAATGATTTTAGAAATTCTGATGGAATGTTATCTATCCCTTCTGCCTTATTTGACCGTAAGTCCTCCAAAGCTCTTTAAAATTCCGATTCTAATACTGGATCCCCTATCTCTTCTAAATCGACTCCTGTTTCTTCTTCTATCACATCAGACAAATCTTCACGCTCATAGAGGCTTTCAATGTATTCTTTCCACCTATCTGCTCTCTCCTCTGCATTTAACAGTGGAATTCCCATTGCACTCTTAATGTTACCACTGTTGCTTTTAATGTCACCAAAGGTTGTTTTGATTTTCCTGTATGCTGAGTCCGTCCTTCCGACAATCATATCTTTTTCGATGTCTTCACATTTTTCTTGCAACCATTTCGTCTTAGCTTCCCTGCACTTCCTATTTATTTCATTCCTCAGCGACTTGCATTTCTGTATTCCTGATTTTCCCGGAACATGTTTGTACTTCCTCCTTTCATCAATCAACTGAATTATTTCTTCTGTTACCCATGGTTTCTTCGCAGCTACCTACTTTGTACCTATGTTTTCCTTCCCAACTTCTGTGATGGCCCTTTTTTAGAGATGTCCATTCCTCTTCAACTGTGTTGCCTACTGCGCTATTCCTTATTGCTGTATCTATAGCATTAGAGAACTTCAAACGTTTCACGTCATTCCATAGAACTTCCGTATCCCACTTCTTAGCGTGTTGATTCTTCCTTACTAATGTCTTGAACTTCAGCCTACTCTTCATCACTAGTATATTGTGATCTGAGTTAATACTCAGCAGAAATCAAACCTCCATTTGTATCGGACTTCCTTAACTCTTGTGCAAAAATGTGTGCAGTATACTGCTGCATCCATTTTCAATAAGCTGCCACTCGAATTAAAAAAATCTTAGCAGTAATCCACGGGCTTTCAAATCGAAACTGAAGAGTTTCCTCATGGGTCACTCCTTCTATTCTGTCGAGGAGTTCCTTGAAAAATTAAGCTGATTCTTATTGTATTGCTGATAGCGTTTACTTAAGCTTATGGACTGACTTCTTTTCAGGTTCATGAACATTTATTTTTATCTGTTATTACTTTTATGTTGTAAGTTCATGTACTGACACATTCCATGACCTTAGAGATTTGCTCCTCAATTTGGTCCTACAGAACTTGACGTGTAAATAAATAAATAAATAGACATTATGTACAGAATTGGTAGACAGTTTGCTGCTTGACATTTTATTTTGGTACATAAGCTTTTCCTGGTTTATTGTCTTCATTAGTACATGTCCTGACATTGTTGATATGTTAACTTTGAGTAAGCCATTATTGGTCTCTGTAGCTGTCAAATGTAATATGGTTGCAGAGGAGGCTGAGTGGTGCAGTCACCGTGGTGTGGTGGCTGTGATGCTGGACTATTGCATGGAGGGTCGTGAGTTCAAAACTCGCCTGAACTTAAAATTTTAATTTCTATATTTGGTTCGAGTACATTCTAGAAATATCCACAAATGTCAAGAATCATTGTACTGGAATGTTCTGTAACTGTATATATACCGTATGTGTTCTGGCCAAAGGCAGTTCGCACTGCGCACTTGCATGTGCAAGTGCTGACTGAACCTTCGTTAAGTGAACTTAGTGATCATTATTCATCTAATTACACCGTCTTCTACATGGCATTATTCTGGTGGAGGCGCAGGGTATTGGAACTTCTGATAGTGCACATTATTGATGACACAGTGGCTCCCATCAGGCCATGACAGAGCCGCCATTTACGTGACTAGAAACCCAAATTCGAGCCGTATTCAACAGAGTGCAATCTATCGCAGACAGAAGAAGAAGAGGACGACGTTACGATGACAGCAACTGTGTGCTACCACATGAGATATCCGGGTTCTCTGGTCACAATGGTGAAGATCCAAACAAATGGCTGAAGGTATATGAGTGTATAGCCAAATTTAACAAATGGAATGACACCGTGTGTTTGGCTAACGTATTTTTCTCCTGGGAGGGCACTGCCAAGCAATGGCATGAGGACAACGAGGAGAAGTTCACAAGGTGGGAAGTATTCCAGGCGGAACTGCACAAGTATTTCAGCGACACACAATGACAGAAGTGCAAGGCTGAAGATAAATTAAAGTGCAGGGCACAGTGTCCAGGAGAAACAACAGCATCCTACATTCAAGACACCTTGGAGCTGTGCAAAATAGGGGATCCTAGAATGAAGGAGGAAGATAAGGTTGCAAATCTCATGAAGTATGTTGCTGAGGACATGTATCAAGCCCTACTCCTGAAGGAGGTTTCGACTGCAGTCGACTTCATAAAATGGTGCCAGTATATCATGACAGTGCATTAAAAAAAAATTACACACAAGAAGTTTGAACGGCTTCCAAACGTCATATCAATGTTTGTGATGGTGGAAGGAACTGATTTCACAAGTGTTTTTTAGTCAGATAATGAGAGAGGAAATTCAGAAGGCATTGGGATTGCACGACAAGCAAAACGCCAAGACACTTCAAGAGGTCATAAGGGAGGAAGTGGAATAGACATTGAACCCAATCTCTCATCCTTCACTTCCCTTTAAAATGGCGAAAAAGTTGAGACACAGGCGAAGTTACATTCCTACAATGCCGCATGGGGAACCTGTTTGGGCACCAAGGAATACTGACGTCTGGAGGACCCAGGATAAGCAACCAGTATGTTTCCACTACGGACAACTGGGACATGTGGTGCCCTATTGTCGAGAAAGGCAGTGGATATTTGATGACACCCGCACCTGAAGACAGCAGACCGATCTTAGCCAATGCCAACTCCAGGATGACGAAGATGAACGAGAACATGTGGATGCAGGATGACGCAGGTCATGATTGCCGCAAGCTAGCCACTGGAGAGGATGCTCCCCAACTTTCCAGTCGAGGTCCCCATCACCGTTTAGAAGCTCCAGCCGATCACTTAGCTGCTGCAACGTGGAAAACTAAAGAATATGACCTTCCTTGCAGGTGAGGCCGCTGAAAAGAAAAATCCTCCAGTGTTGATCACTACAAAAATGATAGGAAGCTACATCAATATCCTCATGAATGGCTGACCAGCCCAAGCTCTTGTGGACTCTGGAGCATCATAGTCAGTCATTTCGGAGAAGTACTGTCGCTAATTGCAGAAAACCATATTCGTCAACAACAAAACATCTTTGCTGAAGGTGGCTAATGGGCAATATGTGAAGCCTGTAGGAAGATGTGTCATTCGTGTGAGTATAAGTGGCCATACACAGCCCTTACAATTCATTGTCTTACAAGAGTGTAGTTGTGGCATCATTCTCGGATGGGACTTTTTGAAAGCCTCTCAGGCAATTATAAATTTTAGTTGCTCTAAGATTATGCTAGACGAGACGAGATACTGTGGACAGGAAGATGCGCATCCGAGTGTGTGGAGACTATGTGTGCTGGATGAAGTGATCATTCCTGCAGTCAACGCTAGAAAGGTAACTGTTGTGTCATGTCATGCATCAGCCCATTGATCTTGTAGTGGAATGTAAGAGAAGCATACCACTGAAGAATAATGTGGTCATCCCAACCTCTGTCGTCTTCTTTAAGAATGGATTCGGTGAATTGTGGATAGTTAACTGCAGATTCTTCCAAGACACATGTGCTTAGCAAATGCCGAGCTGTTAATTGCCGAACAGTTGAGCGTCATAGAAACCTCCCTTGCCGAATCTTTGGGTGAAATTGGCACTACCACTACAAGACAAGATCTTATAGCTCGACTATCACCAGATCTCACTAAGGAACGATAGAAGAAGCTACTTACCATTCTTCAAGAGTTCTATTAATGCTTCAATCCACAGGTGAAGAGCTTATTAGACAAATCGATGCTGAAGCACTGGTTTAGCACTGGGGACCATCAACCAATAAGCTAGAGATACCATGTGTCAGCAATGGAATGTCGAATAATTCACGACGAGGTAGAGAAAATGATGAAGAATGATATCATTCAGCCTTCTCAGAGCCCATGGTTGTCACCAGTGGTTCTCGTCAGGAAGAAGGATGGCAGTTGGCGCTTTTGTGTTGATTACAGGAAGTTTAATAAGATAACTAAATAGGCCGTTTACCCCCTTCCATGAATTGACGATATACTAGATTGTCTGAAGGGGGCTAAGTTTTTCTCAACCATGGACATGTATTTGGGATACTGGAAAATCGAAGTAGATGAGGCTGATCGTGAGAAAACTGAATTCATCAGCCCCGGAGGGCCTGTATGAGTTTAGGGTAATGCCGTTTGGTTTTTGTAATGCACTAGTGACTTTTGAACAAATGATGGATAAACTTCTAAGTCACCTGAAGTGGACTGTGTGTCTTTGTTATTTAGATGATATTACAGTGTTCTCAGAAACATTTGATGAACATGTAAAAGACTGAGGGGTGTTCTTAAGTGTCTCCAACAAAGCAGACTGAAACTTAAACCAAGAAAGTGTCTCTTTGGAGCAAACGAAATCATAATACTTGTACACCTTGTGTCAAACAAAGGTGTACAGCCAGACCTAGAAAAGGTGAGGTCTGGAATGGAATTTCTTATTCCTAAAAGTATTGGAGATGTGAGAAGCTTCCTTGGATTGTGTTCTTATTACTGTCGTTTTATCAAAGACTTTTGTATCAAAGCCAGGCAACTTCAATAGTTGTTAAAAGCCAATGCTACATTTATCTCAACAAGATTCTTTTGATGTGCTGCGAAAAGCTCTGATGACTGACCCTGTACTTGGTTTGTATGTTGAGAGAGCACTGTCTCTCAAGAAACCATGTGCAAGACTATCAAGACTTTGCTGAAGATAGTGACTGTTTTGCTGCACTCCAGGATCTCTCTGCTTAGCAGAAGAAGGACATCAAGATATCTCAAATTATGCTTGCCTTAAATCGGTCAAAGGGTGTGAAAGGACAATTTAAGGTAGTTAATGGATTACTTTGCAAGAAAATCTTTGATCCATATGGAAAGAGGTCATTGCTAATCACATGCGCTTAGATTTTCCAGAAATTCCATGACACACCTGAGAGGGCGGACATTTAGGATTTATTAAGACATATGATAGAATCCGCAAGAGGTTTTTCTGGCCAGGTTTATTTAGGAGTGTCCGTCACTATGTGTCACACTGTTGAGTGTGCCAGAGGAGAAAAGCAGTTCCTCAGCAGAAACGCCTTTCCAGCATATTGGGATTGACCTCCTCGGCCGATTTCCAACTCTTGTTAGTGGCAATAGATGGATTATTGTTTGCACTTATTATCTGACACACTATGCCATTACAAAGGCCGTGAAAACAGCCAAAGCATTCGAGGTAGCCAAATTCATCATGGAAGACATTGTATTAAAACACGGTGCCCCAAGTTTGTTAATCATGGATTGAGGGGGAGTTTTTCAATTTAATCTTGTGACAGAGATAAACTGTCAGTGCTACATTACTCATCACATGACGACTGCCTACCATCCGCAAACTAACGGGCTTACTGAACGACGTAATAAGACCTTGGCTGACATGCTATCGATGTTCGTGAATGTTGAGCAGAGCAACTCGGATGAGGGGCTACATTTCATGACGTTTGCCTACAACACTGCCAAACAAGACACCACAGGATTTATGCCATTTTTCCTGATGCATGGGTGTGAGGTGACTACGACAATGGACACTGTGTTTCTGTTACATCTTGATGACGTGGACGATGACTACATCGGCCAGGTCTTAACCAGAGCTGAGGTAGCTCAGCAGTTAGCTCGACTCCGCACGCTGTAGGCTCAAGAAAATGATTGCCGAAGGTGTGACGCGAGCCACTGCCCTGTTGTCTACCAGCCTGCTGACCTCATCTGGATCTTCACTCCTGTTCGGAAGGTTGGTCTCTCTGAGAAGCTCCTCAGGCACTACTGTGGACCTGCTGTTGACAAACAGACCTGAACTTTACAACTCGGGTAGTGTAGAACAGGGAATCAGTGATCATAAAGCTGTTACAGCGTCACTGAATATGGCTGCAAATGGGAACACAAAGAAAGGCGGGAATATCTTTCTTCTTAGCAAGAGCAACAAGAAACATATTTCAGATAACCTGAGAGGGCAGCTCAAAAATTACATCTCCAACACTTACGACATTGAGTATCAATGGGAAAAGTTAAAGAACATTGTACAATACACTTTAAACAGGTATGTCCTTAGGAAAGTTGTGAGGGATGGAAAAGTCCCACCGTGGTTTGACAGTCATGTTAGAAAACTGATACAGAAGCAAATTTATGGTGTTTAGTGAATTTGAAAGTAAAATTCTGGCTAACGACTTGAAAAATCAGAACAAGTTTTGGTTTTATGTTAAATCAGTAAACAGATAGAAATCATCTGTTCAGAAACTCTGTGGTCATAATGGCATTGAAATGGAGAATGAAATAGAAAGGCCAAAATACTAAATGTTTTTTGAAAACATTTTCACAGAGGAAGATTGCATTTGTAGTGCCTCCTCTAAAGCATCGCATGAATCACAAAGCAGCCGATATTGAAGTAAATAACCGTGGAATTAAAGAACAGCTGAAATCACTCAACAGAGGGAAGGCCGCTGGACCTGATGGGATGCCAGTATGATTCTACATGAAGTATATGAAAGAACTCGTCCACTTTCTAGCAGCAATACCATAGGTGTTTGGAGAAGTGAAATGTTCCCAGTGATTGTGAAAAACTGCCGGTCATTCCCGTTTTCAAGAAGGGTCGTCAAGTAGAGACACAAAAGTATAGACCTGCTTCTCTGTCATTGGTCAGTTACAGAATTTGGGAACATGGTCAGTTATAGAATTTGGTAACATGTTTTATGCTCATGTATTATAACATTTATGGAGACCAAAAATCTCCATAGAAACCAACATGAATTCCAAAAACAATGATTGTGTGAAACCCAACTTGCAGTGTTCATCCGTAAGACCCAGAAAGCAGTAGATTCAGACATCCAGGTAGATGTTGTGAACCTTGACTTCCAGAAAGCATCAAAACAGTTCCACACTGGTGTCTAAATGAACAAAACATGAGCATATGGAATATCAAACCAGCTGTGTGATTGAATTGAAGGGTTAATAGCAAACAGAACATAGCATGACCTTCTGAACAGAGAGCAGTCTTCAAATGTAATAGCAATTTAGGGCATGCTACAGGGGGGTGTTACAGGCTCATTACATTTCACAATAAACATCAATGACCTAAAATTCTGCCCATTAGCTGCATCTCTTACCTTCCAAACCTCGCAGAAGTTGTTCTGCGTACCTTGCAGAACTAGCATTCCTGGAAGAAAGGATATTGGGGAGACATGGGTTAGCCACAGCCTGGGGGATGTTTCCAGAATGAGATTTTCACTCTGCAGTGGAGTGTGCGCTGATATGAAACTTCCTGGCAGATGACAACTGTGTGCCGCACCGAGACTCAAACTCGGGACCTATGCCTTTCACGGGCAAGTGCTCTCCCAACTTAGGTACCCAATCACGACTCAGGACCCACTGTCACAGCTTTAATTCCGCCAGTACTTTGTCTCCTACCTTCCAAACCTCACAGAAGCTCTTCTGCGAACCTTGAAGAACTGGCACTCCTGGAAGAAAGGAACCTGAGGTTCTTACACATGGCATTTTGGAACATAATAGGTAGCACATCCTGTTGCACACTTACCAGTCTCTCATTCAGTATCACAGTAATCGCAAAACTGGAAAAAAAAATTTACTGTCACCATTACATATATGTAGTATTACTGGTTCCACTACAGCTTCTCAGTAGAAAAAAAACATTATTTGTCTTCTAACAGCAAGTCTTGAGTGCTGAAGAAGACAAGAATAAGATACCTCATGAAGATAATTGGATAGTTTTCTGTATGCAAAACAAAATTGTGCCACCGCACATTGTTTGTATGGAATGAAACCATGATCAAGAATAATTCTGAAAGAGGACAGTGGATGGCTGTGAGTTGGTGACAGTACAATCCAGTACAAGGGAAAGTGAAACTGGGGATTGATACCATGAGAACTGAATATTTAAGATGGGAAGTGGATGGCAAACAACAGTCACAAGATGGGTGCACAGTGTATAATTGTACAAAGCAGTAGCAAGTGTTGCAGTTAGCACCCAGTGGAGAAGTGCAGCTCTACAACTTACAGACTGGTTGGTGGCCCTGAAGTTGGAGATCAGACCACAGCAGACAACTGGAGATAAGTTATGTGTATCTTAGTTATTGTGTGCTTGCATTAAAAGACTTGCATCGATGGAAGAGAGAGACAGTTCTGTAATTGATAGAGAAGGGGACGAAGTTCAGATTAAAGTGATTGCTAGTGGAACAAGCACTCACAAGCAAAGCCAAATACGTAATTTAGTAAATAATGATGTTTCAGTTTATGATGTGCCTCAGTGCTCTCCATTTCTAGATGTGGAACTGGAACAAAATGTCTTGACAAATGTAACAAGCGAGATAGTTTAAACTTTGACAGTCATCCTTTTCACGATTTTAGTGATAATACCCTTGACAAATGGTCAGTTGCATGATTTTGGTTATTCTGATTCTGCTTATGTTAGTCAGGGTAATGTAAATGAACAGGAATTTGTACAAGAAGAGACCAAACTTGGCTTGATGCCTGTGAGAAGGAGAGAGAACATGAAGCAATATCTAAAGAAACTGTTTTGGAAAGTGTGCAGCAGATGTTGGTTGCAATGGTGGGCACTATGGAAAACAATTTTGTACTTGTGAACAACTGTGAATAAAAATTTCACTGCTAAAAATATGAACCAACAGTCTGGTGAGTTTAAACAACAGCCTGATAATCTTGGTAAGAAGACTGACCAACGGTCGAGCAGTATTAACTGTTTGGCTGATGATGAGTTTAAGAAGTTTATATCTGAAATTAATGTAAAATTGGAATGCCAGGCAGCTGATTTTAAGAATATGTGGGAGCAAGATCTGCTTTTTTATGCTAAGGTTGACAAAAGAATGTCTCAAGTTGAGAATAAATGTAGGCAATCCTCCGAAAATGTTAAAAGTCAATTAACTGAGAGTGTTAAAAAGAATGCTATTGGAAGCAAACAAAGAATGCAGTATGTTAAAGAGGATGTACATCAAACTCAGAAGTAAGTTGGCGCTGTAGAATTTGTTTATGAAAATTATCATAAAGCTTTGGATAGTAAAATTAATGTTGAGTGTGCAAACTGAGATCTGTGAATGCTGTAGCTGGTCATGTCAAAGTGATTGAAATTAATGTAGATCAGATAAATGATTATGGTTGCACATACGGTCTGGCTATCTGTATCGTTGAGGCAGTCAAGCCACTCCACTTCAGTAACATCTGTATTTCATGAGTGTGGATACAACTCAACACAATAGAAAATACACTCATTGCTCACAAAACTAGTCCATGCTGCGACGTCATAGACATGCGGTAGCCAGCCTAAAGGTCCACTGGTAAGGCAATTGTCACTAGATTAGATTAGTTTTTTGTTCCATAGATACATGTTGAGGAGATCCTCGTGGATGTGGAACATGTAACTTTTTTTTTTTAGCTGCCGAGTAAATCAGTCCAAAAAAAAAAAAAATAACCACAAGAGAGTCCTAAATCACATCTAGATATAACGAAGCATGGTGTCTGTGAAACACAACATGGTCTGAAATGATTATGTTCTGCTGGATGGTAAGTAGTATTAGGCATGTGACATCAGCTGTTTTGGCCATGCGATGGTGTTCTTACACCATCTTGCAGTGGTCTCAAAAGTTTGTGACAGTGATTACCTTAAGGCTATCTCTCTGGAGGTGGTATCTCAGAACTGTTCATTTTTGGTTCAGGGACACTTACCTCAGATGGATACATTTGTCCTTTTACATTGACCTAGAAAGCTTGTAGCATCATCATGGAGTCACCCTGTATATGCATACCTGTAAATTTGACACTTTGTGGCGCCATTGGATGACGTTTTCGAACACGGGTTCGGGCCTAAAACTTGATTTACCAAGTCCCCACTACAATCTCTAGACGTGAATGAATTGTGAATCACCCTATATATACTGAGTACCAGTTGACAATTATATCATCTAAATAGTTAACCATGTCTGAAATATTTTGGCTTAGTTGCTCCAAGCAGTAGTGGTAAATTGACAGTATACTAGCAATTCCAAAAGGTAGCTTGTTATAGCTGATACAATGATAGCTCACAAATCCAATTTGTGGCTGACATCGTAAATGCGATAGGCAGCCAGCCTGAATATACACAAGAAAAGTGTGTAGTCACATCAGAGTCGAATCAGCTCCCAAGTAAAACAGTCCAAAGAAGTAACTACCAGAGTGCTTAAAGTCACAGACAGGTAAAACAGAGCAAGAAGTTAGCAATATTTGTCAGTGAAGCACAGAACTGTCTGACATGATTGTGCCCCACTGAATACCAAGTTATATTAGTCATATGAAGATGTTTTATCCTGCCTTTTGTTGTTTACAATTTTGTACACAACAGTAAGGAGAGGTGGGCTACAGAGTGGTGCAGCAACCATCATCGTAGAAAACCTGGACAGGAGCAGAAATGATTATCAAACAATTAACACAGCAAACAGAAGATTTACTAGTATTTCTCAGAACTACGAGGACTCATTACAACTGATGTAACAGGAAATAGAGTCTAGCTATAATTACAAAGAGTCTCTCTGCATTAAAGCACAAAATATGGTGTTGGAGCTGTGACTCAGTGGTGTCTGCATAGCTTCACGTGAAGAAGTGGCTCCGAGTGCGAGTGGGGCTAAGTCATTGCTACCGGCCGTCCTATACTGCTGCGACAGAGGGCACTCATGGTACCGAGCTCTTGGAGGCATGGCTCAGCAGGCACGCTCCGTTGGGTCTGCTGGATCCCACACGACTGCTATTGACGTGTAACAGAAACTTGTTATTTCATTACCAACTGTCATATGATGGGAGGTTGCTATCAGTACATGATACCACATCTTTTGGGGCTCTGTGATGTACCATTGATGAGTATAGGCTGTTTATGTCACTGTCTGAAGGCAGAAATATAGCAGGTGTAACTAAAGCTTCAATAATTAGGTACAAATTGCTTGATCCTCCAACCATGTAGGGTATTTCTATTTCTGGTAGCAGGCTAATGGCCATCCACATGTGATGTGCTCACCATGACCCTTGGGCTTGATGCTGCTGAAAGTGGAACTGAGCTGTGAAAATAATATTGCTGCTGTTCTCTGTGTTCATGTGCTTATTTAGACAAAAAGTGTACCATGAAGGAATTATCTGAATGGGATGGAAATCAGTAGATATGATTTACATGTGCAGACAGACAAATGATTACAATCTCAGAGAAATGGATGTTTTATTCAAGAGAAAGAGCTTCACAAATCAAGTAAGCAAATAACTTGCTGGTCCACCTCTGGCCCTTTAGCAAGAAACTATTTGGCTTGGAACTGATTGATAGAGTTGTTGAATGCCCTCCTTAGGGATATCGTGCCATATTCCATCCAGTTAGCATGTTAAATTGTCAAAAGCCCAAGCTGGTTTGAGGGCCACGCCCACAACGCTACAAATGTTCTCAGTTGGAGAGTGATATGGAGACCTTGCTGGCAAAGGTTGGGTTTGGCAAGTATGAAGACAAGTAGTGGAAACTCTTACCTATGTGGGTGAGCTGATCTTGCTAAAATGTAAGCCCTAGATGGCTTGCCATGAAGGCCAACAAAACGAGGCATAGAATATCATCGATGTACTGCTGTGCTGTAGGGGTGCCGCAGATGACAACAAAATGGTTCCTGCTATGAAAAGAAATGGCCACCCAGTCCACCACTCCTGGTTATTGAGCCATATGGTGGATGACAGGTTGGTATCCCACAGCTGTCAGAGACATCTCCTGACATATCTTCGTTGGTCATTGGGCTGAGTTCGAAACAGAACTCATCACTGAATACAATTTTACTCCAGTCAATGAGATTTCAGGCCAAAGACATCCCTGGAATGCTCTGGACAGTGGTGCTATACCAACGTGACTGTTGCCCACCATACAGCCTGACAACCAGGAATGATGGTAATTGGTGCCCATTCTTTTCACAGCAGGACCCATTTGGTTGTCGTCTGCGGCACCCTTCAGCACATTGATGGTATTCTATGCATCATTTTGTTGACCTTCATGGCAAGCCATACTGAGCTTACACTTGAGCAAGATAGTGCCTGCCTGCACACTGGAAGAGTTTCTGCTGCTTGTCTTCATGCTTGCCAAATCCTGCCTTGGCCAAGCAAGGTCACTGTATATGTGCTCAAACGAGAATGTTTGGAGCATTGTGGGTAGGGCCCTCCAACCATCTCAGGATTTTGACGATCTAACACACCAATTGGCACAGTATCCATCAGGAGGACATCTAATAACTCTATCAATCAAATCCAAGGTTAATAATGGCTCGCATAATGGCCAGAGGTGGACCAAGGTTGGTTAATTGGTTGGTCGATTGAAGTGGGGAGGGGCCCAAAAAGCGAAGTCATCAGTCCCATCAGTTAGGGAAGGATGGGGAAGGCAGTTGGCTGTGCCTTTTCCAAGGAACCGACCTGGAATTTGCCTGAAGCAATTTAAGGAAATCATGGAAAACTTAAATCAGGATGGCCTGATGTGGGTTTGAACCATCGTTCTCCCAAATGTGAGTCCAGTGTGCTAACCACTGTACCACCTTACTCAGTATGGACCAAGGCATTATTGACTTGCTCAATGTTTGAAGCTCTTTCTCTTTAATAAATCATCCATAATTTGTTTTTTAAAACCAATTGTTTGTCCTGTACCTGTACATCACATCTACCCAATTCAGTCCCATTCAGATAATTCCTTTGTAGTGCTGTGTTCTTTTTTGTCTTAAAGTGTTCATATGGCTGGCATAATGATAGTCATTAGATAATTCCTTCTTCTGCCTGCCACCCCTCCCTCCCTCCCTCTTTCCCTCCCTCCCTCCCTCCCTCCCTCCCTCTTTCCCTCCCTCCCTCCCTCCCTACCTCCCTACCTACCTTTCTCCTTCCCCTTTACACCCCTCCCCTGTGCATGCTTCTCCCCTTCTTCTAACACCCCCTGCACCCCAGCTGTTATGGTCTACCACATTTCTCCCCCACACCTGCTCTCTCCACTACCTTCTAGTGCACTTGCTTCCTCTTCCTCATTGTATGCATTGTCCCCCACCCCCTTGCACCCTTTCTTCTCTTCACTTCATGGTCATACCAACTCCTCCCCCTGTAATTGCTATGTGTATTAATGATATGTAGTTTATCATTGATAATGGATAATTTTGTTATTTTCTGCTCTTCAGCCACTACTGTCACCTTTTTTTAAGTAACCTATAGTCCAGTAAATGAGTGTGCATCTACAAAAATACCTAATCACACATCTTTTTTGTTGTCTAGGTTTTGAAGCATTATGCAAGTGGAACTGTTAGGTATGGACCTCTGCACCAGATAAGTTTAGTTGGCACAGTTCATGAAGAAGTTGGTGGTTTCTTCCCAGACTTCTTGGCAAAGTTGGAAGAAAATCCATTTCTAAGAATGGTGAGTATACATTTGTTCTAGTCATATTTCAGATAAAACTTTCTTTGTTTCCGCATAATGGTATACTAAAAGTTATGCATCAGAGTCTGAATACAACATCAGTTAAAGGAGAGTAAGCTAATAATTTTAATTAATAATACCACACCATTAAATAATACTGTAAGGGTGGTAAGTTTTCTCTATTTAAAAATGGAGATTTTTTCCTCCATTATACAGTTCAACATTAGATTACACTGCAGGCAGTTTTTGAGGAAAATATGAAACTTTTTAATAGAGAAGTCGAGATTTTACGCAATACTTTAGCAATATACTGGAACAGCACAAAGTGGGCATAGCATGACATGGTCAGAAAGAGTTGAACAAAGTTTGTTTGCAAAAGTGTATCATAAAACGAAGTAAGTATATTATTACTACTTGGCACACAGTCAGCTGAAAGAACAGTAGTAGGCTAGACATTCTTTCACAAGACCATAAAGAAAGAAGCTCTGAATATATCGTAAAAACACAGATGGACTCCTCCTCATGGACTTAATCTGTAAGCGCCATAGTACTTTCAGACACAGAGCTACGTTATGTGTAAGTAGTGTCCTACAGAAAATATGTAAGAAGACTTAATATATGTATGTTATGCCAGCAATCAGTTACTGTCGGTGGTGTACTGATGATCCAAATATATTGAACACTGTCCATGACAAGATTGACTGCCACCAGGAAGCATTGTAGGCATATAATGTGGTAACAAAAGTATATAAGCAGGACAGAGATGAACAGGACGTCATTCTAATGACAATATGTGTGGCAATTGGGAAATCTGCTAATGTGAGTGTCTTTGGGTAAGGGCAGATTGTTATGTACATGCTCCTTGGAATGAGCAAGTCAGAAATGGTAAAGCTGGTTAGCTGTTCATGTGCTACTCTTGCCATCATCTGTGGAAAGTCACCCTGTACAACAGGCTAAGTGGCAATCTGTGGCATGTATGATGACAGAGTACAATGCTGGTGCAGGCACAAGTGTTTCAGAGCACACAATCCAATGCACATTGTTGAACACAGGGCTCCACAGTAGATGATCCCTGCAAGTGGCCATGTTGATCCAGAGACGTAATCATTAATGATAGCACAGTGCATGGGGTCATCAATGTTGGACGATGGATCAATGGAAACATGTCACCTGGTCAGATGAATCGTATTTCTTGCTGCACCAGGCAAAAGCTAATTTCTGGGGGTACTGTCATCCAGGTGAAAGCTTGCTTGGAACATGCTCCTCACTATTATCACAGGCCACTGGGGGCAGTAGTATACTATGGGGAACAGTGATCTACACTTCTGTGGAATTGGTGGTAGCAATCAAAGACACCATGGCAGCTGTGAACTACATGAATATTATTGTGGACTACATGTAATCCTTTTAGCTTGGTGATGTGTGATGATGTCATCCCTGACTTTGCTACCATCTCCCAGCATGATAACTGACTGTCACAAGGCCAGAATCAGAAAAAACTTGTTTGAGGAGCATGATAATGAGTTTGCATTAATATTTGGTCACCAAATTTGCCTTATATGAACCCAGTGGAACATATCTGGGATGTCATCAGACTCCAGTTCCTGATCTATAAACAGCAGGCTCATAATTTATGAGAATTGCATAACCTGTATTTAAGACATCTGGAGCCACATATCTCTGGGAACCTACTAAGGAGTTATTGTATCAGTGCCATGAAGACTCGCTGCTATATTGCATTCCAAAGGTGGAGCAAAACACTATTTGGTGGGTTTTCATAATGTTTTGCTTCACCAGTGTATATACACCGCTTGCCATTAAAATTTGACACCATGAAGGTGACATACAGAAAATGTGAAAGTGGAATGAAGTGAACTATGTGCTTGGATGTGCAAATGATTAGCATTTCATTGCAGCCATCAAAGTACGCAGGAGTAACACCATCTACATTCCATGTATAAGGAAAGATTGGACAGTGTGTTTATCATTCAGAAATTGCAACTGAATGTTAGTTGTTTGTGAAAAGACCATGTTTTGCCTCATGCAAGAAGGAGAAATGTCTGTGAACATGTGTCAGTCTTTGTCAGCAGCAGAATTGTGGACTTTTGAGACTGCAGTTTATTGTTCTGCAATATTGCTGCTTATGTTGCTCATCCCACATCTATCATGCAAATATAGAATCAGTGGATTCAATAGGGCCATACTTTTAGAAAAGAGAGAGTTGTATACCAAATCCAGAACTTCAAATAACCCAAGATGAACTTTTATGAAACGATTGTTAATTTATAAACAGAGTAATTGAAAAAGCCACAAATATTTACTTTTGGAAAGAAACAATGGAAACTCCAACTAAGAGTATCAACAATGTAGGAAAAGACAGAGTGCTAGTTACCATAAAAAAGACATTTTAGGTTGCAGACAGGCACTATTAAAAGACATTGTCGCAAATCTTTCTGCCACAGCCTTCATCAGCAAAAGAGAAATACACGCCATTCATACACACAAGCACGCACACGTCATGCACACATGACCGGGGAGTTGGTGGTCATGTGTGTGTGAGATGTGCTCGCTTGTGTGTATGAGCGATGAAGGCTTTTGGAACATCAAAGCAATTCAGAGGTGAGCTGCCATATTTGTTAAAAGTAGTTTTGAACAACACGTAAGTGTTTTGGAGATGCTTCAGGATCTCAAATGGGAATGACTGGAGGGAAGGCGACATTCTTATCGAAAAACACTGTTGAGAAAATTTAGAGAACTGTCATTTGAAGCTGACTGCCGAATGATTCTACTGCCGTCAACATACATTGTGGCTAAGGACCACAAAGATAAGATATGAGAAATTAGGGCTCATACGGAGGCATATATCAGTCATTTTTCCCTCGCTCTATTTGTGAGTGGGAAAGGAAAGGAAATGACTAGTAGTGGTACAGGGTACCCTCCACCATGCATCATATGGTGGCTTGCAGTGTGTCTATGTAGATGTAGAAGGCTGTGGCCAAAAGCTATGTAAGTGTCTTTTAAATTGTGCTGGTCTGCAGCGTAACTTGTCTTCTTTACAGTAAGTAGCAATCTGTCTTTTCCTGCGTTGTTGATACTTTTGGAAACAATAATAATTTTGGCAACATAGTAAAAAGTATATAAAATTTGTTGAGATGTATGGGAAGCAGAGCTTCCATTAGACTCTCTAACATTAACATTAATAAGAATTAAAATAATGTTAAACCTAGAGATTTCAGGGACCTTCAATGAACATTTAAAAGTGTTACTGAGCAAATATGTCATAAGTCAGCTCATAGTGAGGCAACAAATACCCTCAAGCAACAAGTTGCCAGTAAGCATTTTCTTTGATGTGACTAGTAAATTGATTGTATTGCTCACAATCTGCTATTAGAGAAAGCCTGGCATTGTGGTCTCTGTAGCTCATTAGGTAAAATGGTGAAATCATCTCGAATCAGTAATAGAATGAAGTAATTCTAGAGACAGTATACTGCAAATCTAGAATATTTCTTGCATTGAGCTGGGGAGATAACCAAATTGCCTCTCAGCATTCTGTGCTAGATACTGTATTGTTTTTCATTTATACTGCTATGATGGTGAATATAAAATTGTGCTGTTTGCAGATGACTTCGGTATGGAGACTCAAAATTTGTAAACTTCAACACCAATTATAACCTTTTCAACGTCCTTAATTGATTAACTGCCAACTTCCTTTTCATCTACCTAAGCAAGACTCAACTCATTCACTTGTGCTCTAGCCCTAAAAATCCTTAAGAATTGATGGTAACATACAGTAAAAATCAGCAGTTGCACAGACTAAGTGCTTGATACTGCAAACTAAATTAGGAGTAGCAGGAACCTCATCTACCTAAGACTATGTACTGATTGACTATAACTACTTTTGTATTGTGAATACTTTCTTACATAGTTGCATAGAAGACCATAGAGTCAGTCCATTCATGTGTTATGTATTGTGGAATTATTTTCTGTGGAAACTCATCCCTTCCTCAAATTTTTGTTTGCCAGGAAAAAGTTATTAGAGTTATGGAATGAGTAAAAAACCCTTCTACTGCGTATTGTTGAGGCTACTTACCACTAAATACTCTTTTATGTGCTTTGTTTTAAATACCCTTAAGCTCTGTAAAAGCAATGCAAAAATCTATAGGCATGCCATGTACCTTGAATTAAGAAATCCATTAGGTATGCTGGTGCTGAAATGGATTGTTCTTTCTACCCTATTGATGAGTTGTAAAATGTAAACTCTCCAGATAAATAAATATCAAAAGCGTTTTCATGGTTTTCAAGTGTTAATAGAAGTGTCATTTATGTAAGTTTATTATCATGTAGTTATTGTGCAGTCTGTGTTTTTAAATGTAGCAAAATTTGAAGGTTGGTTGAACACTTTGATGCTTTACTGTGCATGGTACTATTGGAAGGAAGGGAAGATGATTAGAGTGTCTCATCCCATTGATTTCAAGGTTATTACAGATGGAGCACAAGCTTGGGTTGCAGAAGGATTGGGAAGCGGATTGGTTGTGCCCTTTCTAAGGAACATTCCCAACATTCACTTTAAAAAGTATAGGAAAATCACAGAAAACCTAAATCTGATTAGCTGATCAAGGATTTGAACTGCTGCTGCTCTCCTGAATACGAGTTCAGTGTCTTCCCTCAGCCCCAACTTGTTCAGTCAGGTCATATTCGAGGTGGTATATGCCCTTGCTGTCTGCCCACTTTTGAACTGACTTACCTAGCCAGTTATAGAGGGATCTGTATTTTAACTTCACCTCTGGTAGCATTGTACTACTTAGCATTTTGCACATTGCAAATCATTGCTAGAGATGAGAGAAGTGCGTAATGACGAACCAAGAATTGAATCCCCAGCTTTTGCAACTGTGGTCTGACACTTGCCCACTTAGCCTCTTGTGTAACAGAGTAGTATATTCAGTGGTAGTCTGGACAGGTATTTTATTAATTTGTGTTGTGAAATTAAATATCCCCTCGTCGGAGGTTCGAGTCCTTACTTGGGTATGGGTGTGTGTGTGTTTCCCAAAGTATAAGTTAATTTAGGTTAGCTTAAGTATTATGTAGGCTTAGGGACCAATGACCTCAGCAGTTTGGTCCCATAAGACCTTAGCGCAAATTTTTCCAAATTAAATATTTGGAACAATAAAGTTGACACATTCCACATGAATGATAAGATTGTCATTGAATGCATATCAAGAGCATTATAAGTGCCATACAGTCAACCATAATTTTTGTATTGTTGGTTGTGTGAGGATAAAATTGCTAATTAGTAGAGCATTTCTGAAAGACAGTTACTGGAATTGTGTTTCTTTGCCATTTGTCTCAAATCCATTTGTTATGTTAGACTCATTATTAATTGTGCTGCATTGATAGTAAAATTAAAATTTTTGTTTGATAACTAGATTTACTCTGTCATGTTTTTTATGGATTGTGAATGTTTATGAACCACTGTCTTCAATGACGGGGATCTGGTTACTTTCTCTTGACATAAATAATTTTCATTTTCACAGACAATGCCATGGGGTCCATTATCCGTTGTTAAAATGGAATCACCTCAAGAATCAAATGATGGTCCAATTCTTTGGATTAGACCTGGAGAACAACTGGTACCAACTGCTGAAATTGGGAAGTCACCAGCAAAGAGGAGAAGGTTGGTACAATATATATTTTTGCACCAACTTGAAAACTAAACATAAGTTTCTTGTTGTGATTTTTATGATGTCAAATATTGTTATTAAATTGCTTTAAATTTTGGTTTATTGTTTTATCATATTGTGTGATGGCACAGCAGCAATATTGCTAAGGGAACAGGAAAATTACTGGTTAATGAGTGTTGTATGTATTACAGAACCTGAAGAATATTTGAAGGGCCAACTTTAAAGTTTCACTTATTTATTGAAGTGTCATTGAATGTATGACTTTTTACGTAGCTGATTGTCTTGAAGTTGGTCTCATTGTCGTCTCGCCAGGAGTATGTCTATGTCCTTAGGTCTTTATTTTGTGAAGAATATGTACCGAGTCTAGTGTTGTGAATATTTGAATGAATCACTAACAATTAGGGGCAGTCAACTGAAAATGAGATAGAAAAAGTAAGTAAACTGTTTAATATTTCAAAAATAATTACCATAACTGATAACACATTTATCCAACTGTGAGCCTAGACACTCAGTGCCTTCATCGAAAACTATTTGCAGTTGCTTGTGGCAGCATTATTGTACTCAGGTGTGTACCTCGTCATATGAAGCATGAATGTCTTTCTTCAGGACTCCAAAAATATGAAAACGCATGGTGAAAGATTGGGACTATAGAGAATGTATACGGGTTTCCCAGCAAAACTTCTGCAGTGTACTCGAAACGATCTCGGCAACATGTAGGTGGGTCCACAAGTTTTGTTGGGAAGTCCTTACACATTCTCCATTCAGTCCCTATCCCTCCTCATACTATTTCCATATTTTTGGAGCCATGAAGAAATGACATTTGTGGCCATCGATTTACTTCGGACAAAGAGGTGCATGCCTGGGTATAGACATAATTCTGTAGGCAACCACAAACATTTTATCATTGAGGCATTGGCCATCTTATCACACAGTGGGGTAAATGCAAGGATGCAGGCAGCCTGAATGAATTGGTGAATGACAACAGGAGTTGCCTCCGATTGTTGTATTAAGGATCATCTGAATTTGAAAACCTACCAGACAGTCATCTGTCACATTGCTCTCTATGGCACCGAGTGTTGTCCACCTACAAAAGAGGCAAAATGATGACTAGGGGCTATTGATACTAAGATGCTTAGATGGACGGGTGGCATATACTATCAGGAAACATTTTGGGGCCACAAAGAATCAGAAGAAAATGTGAGAGAGCCATCTGCGTTGGTTTGGACATGTGCTGGATGAAGCGCACAATACCATTGCAAAGGCAGCATACTCAGCGGAAGTCATGGGAAAAAGACCCAAAGGACGACCAAGACAGAGGTGAGCCAACACTCTACACAACGACCTGAAGGCTGTGAATTTTCATCCAGACATGACCCACTATCAAACAAAATGAAAACAGCAAATCGACTCAATAGGTGCTGCCACAAGGCAAGACAAATGCCAAAGAAAAAGAAGAAGTGACACGTGACAAAATTTTAAATTAAAATTTTTGCTTTGGCTGAATGGTAAAATTTTCAGTCTAAGTTTACATGACAAACAACTTCTGGTCACCAAAACCAACTATATCCTCACCCACAATTACTTTTCAACTATACCCTCACCCACAATTACTTTTTCTTTGACAGTATCACCACTAAACAAATCCATGGCACAGCAGTGGGCATGTGGATGGCACCACCATATGCCATATAATTCATGAGCCATCTAGAGAAATCCTTCCTAAGCACCCAGAATCCCAGACCCCTTACCTGGTTCAGATTTATTGATGACATCTTGATCTGGAGTGAGGGTAAGGACACTCTATCCACATTCCTCCAGAACATCAGTGCCTTCTCCCCCATTTGTTTCACCTGATCCTCCTCAAGCCACCTTCCTTGATGCTGACCTCCACCTCAAGGATGGCCTCCATGCACATCAAAACTGCCAGCAGTCAGCAATACCTCCGATGCGCGACCAATTCCATATAAAGAAGTCCATTCCTTACAGCCTAGCCACCCGTGAGTATCGCATCTGTGCTGACAAGCAGTCTCTCTCCAAATATACCAAGGGTGTCCGTGAGTCCTGTATGGACCAAAATTACCTTCCCTACCTTTTGCAGAAACAGATTTCCCATACTTTGTCTCTCTAGCACCTCACCATCTCCCACATACCCATTTTCCAGCCACAAAACAGCACTCCCCTCGGGACTCAGTACCACCCAGGAATGGAGCAGCTGAATCCCATTCTCCAACATGTTTTTGTGCCTAAGTGTGGACAGGAGAAACCTGCTCTGTACAAACTAGCTCTCATTCTGTGAAATGAGGAATGTCCTACCCACTATTCTTCCCACCCCTCGCACAGTGGTATTCCACCGGCCAACGAACATATGCAGTATTCTTGTCTATCCCTACCCCATCCCTGCTCCCAACCTCTTACCTCATGGTTTGTATCTGTGGAATGAAAGACCTGACCCATACACCCATCATCAGTCACAGGCATCTCTTATCCCAGGGCTCTTTCTGACGATATGAATGGCCACCGACAAAACCGTCACCAAGAGACAGCTGGAACACCTAGTTGCTAAACATGCTGCCCAGCAGAACGTGCATCACTTCAGTGACTGCTTCACAGCCTTTGCCATCTGGATCCTTCCTAGCATCATCAGCTTTTCTGAATAGTGCAGTTGGCAACTCTCTCTCTCTCTATATATATATATATTATATCTTATGTTCCTGTAACCTCCCCCCTCCTGGCCTCAACCTTTGCTGACTGCTGTCCTTAACCTACCTATCCTTTTCCCTGCTCCCACACCAGTGCTACACAGCCCTCTGTTCCACCAATACACTCACTAGTCTTTTTTCCCCTCATCTAAATCTCGACATTTCCACTCCCCTCTCCCTCCCCCCTGCCCCCCTCAAACCTCGCAACTTCTCCTAGCAGCCTTAATGTGTCCCCACCATGTGTCATGCATGATCCCTCAAGAAGCGGGGCACCATACTCCACCCCTACTCTACTATCTCTCCGCCTCCCCACCCCATCCTTCTCCTTTACTCCTTACTTCCACCACCCACAGACTGCTTTTCCCATCACGTGCAGCTGCTGTGCACGTCTAATCTCAGCAGCCAGAGGCAGTGGTCATGTGTGTGTAAGTTGTATTTATATGAGTGCATGTCTTTCCTACACTACTGGCCATTAAAATTGTTACACCACGAAGATGACATGCTACAGACGTGAAATTTAACCGACAGGAAGAAGATGCTGTGATATGCAAATGATTAGCTTTTCAGAGCATTCACACAAGGTTGGCGCCGGTCGCGACACCTACAACGTGCTGACATGGGGAAAGTTTCCAACCGATGTCTCGTACACAAACAGCAGTTGACCGGTGTTGCCTGGTGAAACGTTGTTGTGATATGCCTCGTGTAAGGAGGAGAAATGTGTATCATCACGTTTACGACTTTGATGAAGGTCGAATTGTAGCCTATCGCAATTGCGGTTTGTCGTATCGCGACATTGCTGCTCGCATTGGCCGAGATCCAATTACTGTTAGCAGAATATGGAATCGGTGGGTTCAGGAGGGTAATACGGACCGCCGTGCTGGATCCCAACGGCCTCGTATCACTAGCAGTCGAGATGATAGGCATCTTATCCACATGGCTGTAACGGATCGTGCAGCCACATCTCGATCCCCGAGTCATCAGATGGGGACATTTGCAAGACAACAACCATCTGCACAAACAGTTCAATGACATTTGCAGAGGTATGGACTATCAGCTCGGAGACTGTGGCTGCAATTACTTTTGACGCTGCATCACAGACAGGAGTGCCTGCGATGGTGCACTCAACGACAAACCTGGGTGCACAAATGGCAAAACGTCATTTTTTTTTTGGATGAATCCATGTTCTGTTTACAAAATCATCATGGTCTCATCCATGTTTGGCAACATCGCGGTGAATGCATATTGGAAGTGTGTATTCGTCATCGCCGTACTGGCGTATCACCTGGCGTGATGGTATGGGGTGCCATTGGTTACACGTTTCGGTCATCTCTTGTCTGCATTGACGGCACTTTGAACAGTGGTCGTTACATTTCAGATGTGTTATGACCCGTGGCTCTACCCTTCATTCGATCCCTGCGAAACCCTACATTTCAGCAGGATAATGCACGACCGCATGTTGCAGGTCCTGTACAGGCCTTTCTGGATGCAGAAAATGTTCGGCTACTGCCCTGGCCAGCACATTCTCCAGATCTGTCACCAATTGAAAACGTCTGGTCAATGGTGGCCGAGCAACTGGCTCGTCACAATATGCTAGTCACTACTCTTGATGAACTGTGGTATCGTGTTGAAGCTGCATGGGCAGCTGTTCCTGAACACACCATCCAAGCTCTGTTTGACTCAGTGCCCAGGTGTATCAATGCCGTTATTACAGCCAGAGGTGGTTGTTCTGGGTACTGATTTCTCAGGATCTATGCACCCAAATTGCATGAAAATGTAATCACATGTCAGTTCTAGTATAATATATTTGTCCAATGAATACCCGTTTATCATCTG
This sequence comes from Schistocerca gregaria, assembly GCF_023897955.1. NCBI lineage: Eukaryota > Metazoa > Arthropoda > Insecta > Orthoptera > Acrididae > Schistocerca > Schistocerca gregaria. Next base: position 638,433,656 of record NC_064931.1, read on the forward strand.
CATTTCTTCTTGGTGTAGCAATTTTAATGGCCATTAGTGTATTTTGGAAGAAGGCCTTTTGATCAAAAGCTCAAATGTATAACAATCTTTTTCTTGTTCCTGTCTGTGACTCAGCATCTCTATATGATGAGTCATCTATCCTTTTCATAGTATTGTCATTATTCCACAGTTCAGTAAGGTTCCTTACATAAATACTATTTTGCTGTGTATGTAGAACAGTGTCAAAGATTCATAGTGCAAAATAGACAAATTTTAAGTGATAATAATCAAGTAGTATTGCACAGCACGAACTGCAGTGTTAAAATCGAATAATCATTAAGCATAAATCATATCACTGAGGACTACATTGTAAAGTGAAGAATTTATTTTAAGAGAAGTTTATGTTCAACACTGTTGTTTTCTCTAAAAACACACACACACACACACACACACACACACACACACACAGAGAGAGAGAGAGAGAGAGAGAGAGAGAGAGAGAGAGAGAGAGAGAGATAATAATCTCTCTGGTGCTTTCTTAAATTTTTTACCTAGCACATCTTGTGGTATCTTTTCCATCTCAGTGTTGAACCCAAACACAACTCTACAATTATATTTTCTAGGCAGTATCTCAACTAATTTAACAGTCAAACCAAACCTGTGTGTAATTTTTTTAATGAGGACAAATTTAACTTTACATTCATACACTTTAGTAACCATTACCCTTAGTGCTACTGCAAATTTCTGATTAGCTGTTTTTTTTTTTTTTCAATTATGTGAAATATTGGAAATGAACCAACATACTTTGATGCATTAAGTTCTTCCCATTTGACTTCAAACTGCCTGCAAAATACATACAGAAAAAGTTCTTCCCATTTGACTTCAAACTGTCTGCAAAATACATACAGAAACTTCACCCACCATTCAAGCTCAGTGTCTTACAAAATTCTGATAATTTTGCCCAAACACTTTTGTTGTTACAAAATTTAGCTTTTACACATCTTTCTGCATTTAATGTTGAAAATTTCATCTGCTACTGTCAACACAAATACCTCATTTTTACTTTCCACATATACAAAATCATTTTTCGAAGCAAGGAAACAGTTTTTCCTCTACATCAACATCATATACTGCATTTTTATCATCATATAAATTAACTAAATTCTCCACTGTACTAGTTACATCGGATACATCAAGATTTTCAACGTTATCTACAGCGCCAGTTTCAGTGAAAAACCGGTTATTTTTTGATTATCAGTTTGAGACCTGGATTCTCTGTTTGTGATTGTGTCATCTAGTTTTGAATTTACAGTTGTAAACTGACTTTACAGTTCATCTTTAAATGCAGTTATTTGGCTACTTTGTTCTTTGCATTCCGAAACTTGATTCTCTAATCATTTTTACACAATTCAAGTTTTCAGAAATTTCACTTTTCAACTCATTTTTTACCGTATTTACTCGAATCTAAGACGCACTTTTTTCCAGTTTTTGTAATCCAAAAAACCGCCTGCGGCTTAGAATCGAGTGCAAAGTAGGCGGAAGTACCGAAAAATGTTGGTAGGTGCCGCCACAACTAACTTCTGCCGTCAAATACACAGGGTGGTCAGAATGTGTAAAATGCTTGTAGGAATGTTACAGGGCAGGTTGTACCGAGACATAAATGTTAAGAAAGAAATTCGATACGTTGCTCCGTTTCTGAGTTATTTAGCATAGAATTTAGCCAATCAGGGCGTCGCGTGCTCGCATTCAAGCGGCCTGCCAGGGGCGGTGTTGCCCAAGGAGTGCTTTGTCTCGTTAGTTGAAACTTGAATTTACGCGCATGACGATCTGATTGGCTAACTTCAATGCTAAATAACTCGGAAACGGCGCAACGTATCAAATATCTTTCTTAACATTTATGTCTCTGTACAACCTACCCTGTATGTAGCACTACACAGGCATGCTTTGCAGGCACAAAGATAAATACTGGAGCCAAAACCTCTGCGTTGGTAAATAAATTTAAAAAAAATATAAAAAAAATAAGGTGGAAGACAAACTTTTTTCTCCGCCCCGAGTTTCTACCACTGCATTTTCATACATTAACCAACGAAGTAAATAAAAATTCCGTATTGTTCATCTTCGAATGTAGCAGCATTTCAATTTACTACGAAAATCCGACTGCCAAGACTGGGATGTTTGTCAATATGGCCAACTCTACGTTCTGAATTTTTTCCTACCTGTGAGAAGAGATGGTTGCTAATAGGAACTTTTATGAATTGTGAATCACATGCAGTATTCTCTTCACCATAAGAATAATACGAATATAAACTTTTTGCCATGTATGCTTTCGTGTTTGCTGCTACCTCATTTAAATCCTGTCTGCCTAATAAACTACAAAACTAGAGTGAGACAACAGCAAACGCAGAAGAATGTACATATCATGTCATGTTTATATTCGTATTATTCTTATGCCTAATAGAGATACAGTCAGAAATGAAGCACGGCAATTGATTAGATTTTTAAATCTAACATGACTCTAATTTCTGTCATGTACTAAAGAGGCTTCTGCAAAGATTTTCAAACAGAGAAAAATTTTCGCTAAACTCTCGTTCAGAACATCATCTATCATACACAGTCTATTATTTGGTTTTTGTTGATCATTATCAAAGAAAGCAGCAGTGTAAGTAACAACAAATAGCAGTCTCTTGCCATGGTTTCGCTAATGAGACAATTTCTGCCCTTTTGTATTGTAAGCGGCGGAAGCGCGCACAAAACCCAGCCGTGCCGCGAGCGGCGACAGGGTGTAAACACTCATTATCAGAATGCGACAAACAATGCACAGTACAGTAATGCATTTTCAGCTGAGTGACGTAAACACCTATAACAAAGAAAACGGCACTTATCAGATCAAAGAAAAATAAGCAATCAATTCAAACCAGACAAAGCACGTGGAAAAGGAAGGGTACCCGTATAAATACGGACGGAGCGCCTGATGCATAGCAATGGCTACCTGGTAAAGCTTAACTGCTGAGTTTATGACTCTAACCAAACTACTGTAGCTGTATCATCATTCATTCAACCTAAATTGTCTCTCATATTGCAATGGACCAACTTTGTTTCGATTTGGAGGTGCGGCCTAAAACTTTTCTCTCCCCTTGACTTTAGAGTCTCAAATTTCCGGTGTGGCTTAGATTCGGGAAAATATTTTTTCCTTGATTTCGAGTCACATTTTTCCGGTGCAGCTTAGATTCGAGTGTGGCTTAGATTCGAGTAAATACGGTAACTCGCAACTGTTTTATGCTAACTCATTTTTCAAAATGTTGCTGCTTTCAGTAATTTGATTGTTTCGGTAATACTGTTGTTTATTTCAGAAATCTGTTTGCTAACTTAACTTCTTGTAGCCTTACTACTTTCAGAAAATTGTGCCTTCATTTTGGCTAACAATTTTGTCATGTCCAAGACCTGGGCTTTCCTTCTCATCCCGTCCGATATGTCTCCCCTGACCCAGTGTTCTGGGTGGCTTTCCTGAACTGCTCCCCTTTCCCTAAACCTCTCCAGTCCTCCTTCACCCCTCTTCCTCCCCTCTTCAACTCTTCTGCTAGAAGAAGGAGCCACTGGCTTGTAATGCTTGTAAAAGTTAAACTTTTTGTGTGTATTTCTCATTTTTCTATTCAATGTGAGAGTCCAGACACTTTCACAGTTTGTGTCCTTGCAAGGCATTGTGACAACCTAATTGATAATTAATGGGTTTTTTCCATTCACTAACATGGGCTAATATTCTTGGGCAACATATCTCATAAAGAAATTTGTTTCATCGTGTAAAAGATTGCTCTCCTATTACCTTCTTGATGAATGTCTGTGGATGTTACCTTTTTTCACATCTTGACGAATTATATAAATCGATTGACCAAACTGAAGACTGTTTCTTCTTGATAACATGTTTTAGTCTATCAACAAAGTTGATTTATTTTTTGTCAGTAATGCAAAAGAGTGATGTACTGAATAGACCAGATTTTGAAATGTGTGTAGTTACGAGAACAAACACAGTCAATGGTAAGTGTATATTATTGCCCCAAAAAAAAGATATACAGGGTCATTCTTATTAAGGTTTAAAACCCTCTGAAGTGAAGTGAAATAGATAGTGCTTACACAAGTAATTTAATATAAGACATGTGGGTCCACAGATGTCGGGAAATACCCCAAAAAGAGGATGAGAAGTGTTGAAAATGTGACATCAACAGATTAAGTAACTCGTCGCATGTGGAACAGTTGAGCCTATCAATCTGTAGCACCTGGTCCTCCCAACACTAGTGAAGTATTCACATCGGTTTGTCTCCAGGCCCATGTGCATTGCTTCAGGACATGGTGCTCAGGGTTCAACTCTTGCATTTGGCAGTAATTCTTTTTTTCATTGCATCAGACAGTTATATGTTTACATTGAGGTATTATTTATTATTATTTTATTAACCGGTCTCTGATGGTTTATTGCAAACTAGAGTACAACAAAAACTTACTGTATTGCATCACAAGGAAATGAGTATAAGTTTCCGAATTGTGTCATCACCAGTAAGTGACCTATGTTTCCTTTACTAAATAAGGTCTCTAAACAAAAAAAGAAAGGACAAAAAGAATGAAATGCAAAATAAGAATGGCTTACCATTGGATACAGTGAGGACAGTAATTTTGTATCGTCAACATTTACAATGGATCACATTGACAAAAGATGTTCGAAACTTGGACGGTTTGCTCGAACTCAAGTATTGCATCACTTGCTCATCCCTTCATGCCCAACCCAAACCGCGGCACGAGCGACGATGTAAGTCATCTGGAGATGTCATGTGTTCAACATTCCCCACCCACTTTTGGGGTATTTCCAGACATTTGTAGCCCTGTGTGTCTTACATCAAATTACTTTTTGCTCTGTCATCTACATAACCGTGAAGTTTTTAAACATTAATAAGAATCACACTGTATATAAAAAAATCACAGCTGTGAATGAAGCTGAAACATTTGTAGATTGATGGCATTTATTGATTCTGATTATTGATATAAATACTTTAGTGACATGGATATCTATAGGTGTGCATCCACCAGAGATGATTGCAGTATGAGGTAGTTTGTACAAAGCAGGTTTCTCCTCTCCACACTTTGGCACAAAAACATGTTTGTTTATGACATTGCTTCCTAACTTCTTTTTTTGCAATGCTGTAACTTTAATGCAAACCAGCCCATCAATGCAATAACTGATCCAATGAGCAATGGCAGAGTTAAAAAACAAAAGTTTTGCTTAAGAGCAAAACATGCATATATTCTTGAGTTATCTGATGAAGCTGCTTTAGTAGAAGAGTCTATAGTGAAATTCCTGGAAAATCCACAACCTCTTTCCAACGTAGAATGAATTAATAAGTTGCCAGTTGAATTTATTCAATTTAAAACATTGAATTCAGGTTCACATATGATGCACTTTGATTGTGTAGTTTCAGTGTAAATAAAAGTATCTGTTGCTTAGAACTGTAAACAGAAAATTCATTTGTTCAGACCAAAGAGCATATGGATGTAATTCTGCAGCAGTGTTCTCAACTTCCCCATTTTACTTGCACTTAATTCATCATATTCAGTTTCACATACCAGAATAAACAATAATTTGCATCACATTCCATACTTACAGTTTCTTAAGTGATTGCAATACTGCATTAAAACTGCGAATAACAACATCAGTAGTGTGTTTGATTTATCTGATGCTCTTTTATTAAACAAGTGTAAATGTGCACAGTTTTTTTATATCATTTACGGAGGGTTGTAGTGGGGAGAGGAAGATGTAAGCTCTGTACAGAACTAGGAGTGCCATGCAAAGTGTAGGGGTAAGCTCCACCTCTACCATACTGTGCTGCAGTGAGTGAAATGGAATCTATGTTTTAAGCATCTGAGCACTACCAAGCATTGTGCGGGCTTGCATTAGCATTAGCTTTTCAGATCAGTTCTAATTGCAGCCAAAATTACCCTTCTATTAACAAGTTCTGATTGGTGTATTTGGTGGGCATAGAAACGAGTCCAGCATTCATTTTAAACAAGAACATTGAAGATATACCACAACAAACAAGTCACAGCACTCAGACATATGCCTGTATTTATATAAATGTCTACAGTATTTTTTATTTTTATTCTTTATTTATTTATTTACCACAAATGTTGGCAAGAGATGAGTACTTAATAATATTTTATTGCTTTCTGGTTTCTGCCAATCTATATTAGTGCTGAGAAACAAGTAAGTGTGTGAGAATAATAGTTTATAGCTACTGTGTAACCTAGGTGCTATGTAATTTCCAACACTTTTTTATGTACTGTATCTGTTAGTAGAGTAAAGACTTTTTGTCTCTGCAGTAATTTAATTGTGTGTACAAAGAAGTCGCCCAGCTGTACATTTCTCATACACTGGAGGAGTGTTCTCACCACGCAGTGCACCTTTACTTAAATTTTTTCACTGCCTTAACTAGTAAAATAAAAACACCTTTTGAATATAACTTGATGTGGTGACTTATATGATTAATAAGTGTTGGCAGCCTCACTTCTGCCAATAAGACAAAGTTAAGGCATTCTTTGGCCAATCAGCTACTACCTCTATAACCACCCATACTGTCACCGGTATCTGTTTCGTATCTACATATACATCTGCACCTACACATCATATAGTGTGTGGTGGTGGGTACCTTTTTCTATTACTATTCATGTATACTTCATCTTTAGTATCTATTTGAAGAGCAGTTTTTCCATGTTGCTCCGTTGTGTTATTTGTCTTCCAGAAAAGCAAACATAGCCACAAGGCTCTATCTTGGGCCCCTTCTTCTTTATTTGATATGTGAGTGATTTCCCAGAAGTATTAGACACCGGTCATTGTATTACTATGTATGCTGATGACACATCTGGGGTTTGCTGGGCACGTAGTAATGATGGCCTAAATTCAGTGGTACAGAATTTTGTTGAAAAAGCCCAAACACATTTTGAAAAAGAAAACCTGAGGGTCAATATTAACAGATCTAATTTAATTTATTTTAAGGCAAGTGGCTCAAATAAAAATGCTGTTGTAAGTAAGGACATTCAGGAGAATACCTGTTCAGAATGTAAATTTCTGGGGATATATATAGATGACAGACTTTCGTGGAATCAGCAAATAGATCATGTCTGTGGTAAAATAACATCTAGTCTGTATTTACTAAGGAGATTAGTTCAATATCTAGGTAATGAAGCAATGAAAATAGCTTATTTTGGGTTGGTGTATCCCCATATATCTTATGGAATTGTATTGTGGGGTGGGTGTAGCCAACACAATATAAGAAGGGTATTTGTATTGCAGAAAAGAGTAATAAGAACTATGGCAAAAGTAAGACCCAGAACTTCATGCAAAAACCTGTGTCATAATTTTAATATCATGACATGTATGCAGTATATATGTTTCAATCAATATTATTAGTGAAAAAAGACAAAAAAAGTGGAAAACAGGAATATGGAAATCCATGAATACGATACAAGATACAAATCAGACTTTCATATGGTGAGCAGAAAATGAATCTAACAAGTTCCCCATTCATTAAGGGAGCAATACTTTATAATTCTCTGCCAAACAACCTGAAACAGCTTTCTGGCAGAATTTTTAAAAATGAGTTCAAAAATGGCTTATATTGAAGTGCCCATACAGTATGGTGCTGACATGATTTGACCTCAGGAGAGCCGTAAGATAAATAAATAAATAAATGTTTCAGTGCCAGTATCATAGCAAATATGCAGCTGTCAAAAGGAAGCACCATGATGATCATTGACATACTGGTTAGCATGTCCTGAGTAACATATTTATCATGACTGGCAGGATGAAATATTTTTTAACAAATCTATATTATCCATGGTAAATAATGATCCGGTAGAAATACATATAGACTGTATGGTGACCATATTGATCCCAAACGTATCCATGAATCTTCTCATAGTGGCTTTGTGTCTGTGATAGTGTGGGGCTGTATGTGTTCCCACGAACGTGGGATGCTTCGTGGCATAAGTGACTGATTTGATGCTGACAGTATACTCAATTGTGGGTAATGTTATAATCCCATCAATGTGACAGCTGTATCCTGAGAAATTAATCTGTTTCCAGTAGGATCAGTATTGGACACATGTCAGCTATGGTGCAGAAGTGATCTGCAGAACAGAATGAGAGTTCTCTTCGTGACTGGCCTCCTGCATCAGACCTTAGCCTCCATGGAAATGTACAGCAGAGAAGAAAAGAACACTGCAAGAAAACTGGCCTGACCCCTGGCCAAAACATTTCACAATGTCACCTCAGTTGCCTGGGAAGAGGTGGTGAAAATGGGGGTGTCCATAACTAAACTTCCAGTTTCAGCGCCCTGTAGAAAGAGAACCACTGCTCGGACTGATGTCTAGTGTTGAACAGCGTATTGTTGAGGCTGGGGGGTGGGGAATCTTACTAATAGATGGCACTGTAAGCATCTTAACATAAATGGAGTCGGCTGAAAATTACAGATGAATTGCAGTATGATAGCTATTGTTTGAGTTGCACATTACACAATCCATACTGTTCATTATGCACGACTGCACAAGTTCGGCAGTCGACAGTTGTTACACTGTTAGTTAGGTAAGCCCATCCACCATGGCAAGGTCATACCACAGTAAATGGGAAAAATCAGTTTTTAATTGACCTGAGCCTGAAAACTGAATAAAAAGCAAAATGACATCTGTTTTTAAATTGTCTTTCACAACAGATCTACATCTACATGACTACTCTGCAATTCACATTTAAGTGCTTGGCAGAGGGTTCATCGAACCACAATCATACTATCTCTCTACTATTCCACTCCCGAACAGCGAGCGGGAAAAACGAACACCTAAACCTTTCTGTTCGAGCTCTGATTTCTCTTGTTTTATTTTGATGATCATTCCTACCTATGTAGGTTGGGCTCAACAAAATATTTTCGCATTCGGAAGAGAAAGTTGGTGACTGAAATTTCGTAAAAAGGTCTCGCCGCGACAAAAAACGTCTATGCTGTAATGACTTCCATCCCAACTCGTGTATCATATCTGCCACACTCTCTCCCCTATAACGTGATAATACAAAACGAGCTGCCCTTTTTTGCACCCTTTCGATGTCCTCCGTCAATCCCACCTGGTAAGGATCCCACACCGCACAGCAATATTCTAACAGAGGACGAACGAGTGTAGTGTAATCAGTGTGTAATCAGTGTGTCTCGGGAGTTATGTTCAGAATGTGTTGCACGCTGTGTGCCTTCAGTTCAGCTACATTCATAATTGAAGCACTGAGTACATCATCCTTCAGGTAACACCACAGCCAGAAGTTACACGGATTATCATCAGGTGATCTGGATGACCAGACTCTAAGGAAGTGATTGCAGATAATTCTAGTGTTTCTGAAATGCCTTTAGCAGCTGCTTCACTGGCTGTGCAGTGCAGCGACAAACACCATCTTGTATAAAAATGGTCCTATCCGCACCATTGAAGGGTTGGAATGACATTGGTGTGCACATTTACCAGTGATGACGCAGGCAACAGAACCCCCAGGTCTGAGCCTCTTGAAAAAAATATGGCCTTACAATAAATGATGTCAGCCTGCACCACACAGTCACATTCGCAGAATAAAGTGGTACCAGTTGTGCGTGCAGATTTTTCGCTGCTCATATTCTGGAATTCTGCCTATTGACATCCCCTTGGAGGTGGAAATGGGCTTCGTCTGTCCACAAAGTGTTCCATGGCCACTCATTGTCCACTTCTGTGTGTGCAAGAAATTTCAGAGCAAACTTTTGTCTTGCTGGCACATCATCAGGAAGCAACCCCTGATTTTGTATGGATAGAAATGCAGGAAGTTTCATAGAATTTCATGCACCTTGCTGGCAGACATGTCCAACGTTTGGGCAGTTCCCCATGCACTGAGACATCAGGTCAACTGCTTTCCTCCCTCTGTGACATTGCACTTCAAAAGAATTTGTCTTTTCGAATTTTGTAATCATTTTCTCCATACCCTTAGGAGACATTGGACCAGTGCCTCTTTTAATATATATATATATATATATATATATATATATATATATATATATATATATATATACCCTGTAGTGTCTAGAACGTCTGCAAGGCTACTGGTGCACAGTCACAATTGTTACAAATTAACTTTACCAACAGCACGTGATCCTTCATGGAGGCAGTCATGCCTGGCGTCTCATACACAAAGTGGGAAAAGGCTATGTGCTGCTCCGCTGCTGGTGTGCATATTCTGTGACACTTACAGAACCATGTAATTTTTGTGTGTGTGTGTGTGTGTGTGTGTGTGTGTGTGTGTGTGTGTGTGTGCGCACGCGCGTCTGTCATACAGGGTGTTCATAGGGTGTTCATTTTAACTGAAGACATAGAAATATCTCAAAAACTACACATCCGATCAAAAAATTTATAATTCCAATTTGTTTGTCTCTGGGGGGGAAGGGGGGGGGGGGGCAACCAACAGTACCGCACTCGACCTCTCACCCCGTTCCATCAGTGGGTGGCAGGGGGGAAAATTATCTTCAATGGCAACCCCCATTTTTTATTGCAGTTTATGATTCTGCGACAAAATCTTTATACATTTTGTCTTAAGCATTTTCTTCATATCGCCACAGATGGCGCTGTAATCAGAGGAATAGAAATGGGTACACACTCGTACTTTATGACATGCTACTCAATGGCCCTTGAATATCCAATGGCACATGGGACCCCACCTCCATGCTGTGAGGTAGGACAGACCAGTATGTCATAACTTCTAATTGAAAACTCCATTTGCAATGTTGTATTTCTCCGACATGTCGAACAGGGGGCTACTCAACACACCGCCGTGGCCATGTAGTGAACTACAACAACATATCATAACAGGCAGTACACTGTGACTGGAGCTCACATGTTGTGCAAACATAGAACAAATAGCAGCTCTAAACATTACAGTACTTGCACAGTGTCAGATTTCCTTCTGTGGATATATTTAAAAAGTAAGCTGTACCAGCAAGTGCCATTAAACCGTGAAGACATGGTTGACCGCATCAGTAATGTCTGTGCTGACATTCGCACAGATATGCTTCTGTCCTGTGTTTGATCATTTTTAAAGCAGGTCACTGAGTGTATTGAAGTTGGTGGCACTACATTTGAACACTTACTGTAATTGGAAAAGTAGAGTAGAGTTCACCTCAAGCCACAGCCCCAGGGGTGTGTTGAGTAGTCCCCCATGCAGCGTATTGGAGGAATACAACGTTGCAAATTAGGTTTCCAGTTATAAGTTATGAAATACTGGCCTGTCCTACCCTCGCAGCATGGAAGTAGGGTACCACATGCCATTGGATATTCAAGGGCCATTGAGTAGCATTTTGTAAAGTATGAGTGTGTATCCATTTCTGTTCCTCCAATTACAGTGCCATCTGTGGCAAAACAAAGAAAAGGTTTCCGACAAAATGTGTGTAGATTTTGTTATAGAATTGTAATCTGCAATAAAAAAAAAACGAGGGTTCCATTGAAGATTTCAAAGTTCCCCTCCCTCCACACACACACACACACACACACACACACACACACACACACACACACACACACACACACAAAACGTATTTGCCTTGGTATCATTAATATGTTCTCTATCTACAGCACTTTAAAACTGAAACTTTAATTATGGTCACCCTGAATTACTCACCTCACAGAAAGCTGATGATCATTGAAGTGAAAGGCCTCTGAACAGGGTATTAAGTGGTAAAGAAAATGTGAGCTGTGAACTGTTATGTTAATTTTATGTTTGCTCTAAATTAAACAAATTAATGTAGTAAAACTAAAAAATCGTTACCCGATGTTGGATAAGTTTTGAATCCTGCCATATTGCAGTTGCTAATCAATCTGTTAACCATGCCACCAAACTACAGAGGCTCTATATTATGTGCTGCTGTTCCACCCTTGATTCCACTTATTGAACACAAGTGCTTTTCTCATGTCTGAAATTGTAGGAATGACCTGAAATAGAGCTAATTGTATGCTTGTAAAGGCTGCATGATTGTCAGGAAGGTGTAACTCCCCCCGTTATACTCATAATTGCAAGTGTCCTTTACTTTTACGAGCAGTACTATACACTATGTAATGCTATTGGTGCCGGTATTAACATGGCATAAAATTCAAATTTCAGCCACCACCACTTTTTCTGCTTGTCAGGAGTTTACAGAATGCTAACCCTTTGGCTGCTGTTGATAAGTTAATTGTTAATACTCCAACACTCCCCAGATGCTGTTGGAGAGTTTGAGCACAGTGTCTGGGATTTCCTTCAGCACTGGTGAAGAGTTAATTCTGGGCACTATGCTAACCCCTGAGTGCCAATGATGATGAGTATAGGTGCATCAACACTCAGGTACCTGCATGCTGTTGATGAGTTTCGGTGTAAAACAGAATTTCCGCTCCATATCTCAGTCACTTTTTAAACTTATGGCCACTAAATTGTGCCTGGGTACTTTGTCTGTTGTAATCTGTTTTTCCTCATTCATCTGCACTTTATGTCTTAGTGTTTGTCAAGATTATTATTATATTGTTTTTCTCATCATCTGTTTACAAAGAAAATGACATCGTGTCTCATAGTTGCACTGAGGAAGACATCATGGAGATACGAAGAGTGACATTGAAGATGAACTATTTGATGTCGTTGTCCCTAACTCCCCCCACATATTGTGAAAGCAGAAGTTGTAAGCCATCTGTGTCAACAAGTGTAACAGCACAGTCGTAATGCTTCAACAGAGGATAATATAATTAACAGTTAGGCGCCGACAGCCATAAAAACACGGGTGTGCACGGCCTGCCTGAAAGTCCAGTGCCCGTAATTTTATGGGCGCGTGTTCTCATTCTTCCCCTTCCTTTCTTTGTGTGTTCTTACGGCTCCCACTTGTCTGGGAGGCGCTGCATGGACTGAAGTTCAAGTATTGGTCACTAGATGTTGCGGGCATGCTGTAGAAGAGTGTGCTTCCCATTTTATTCGTCGGGTTTTGTAAGCGGCAATTTTTTTCCCGCGCGGTCTCAGCGTCGACATGGCGAAGCATGGCTTGACGGATGAAGAAATTTCTCGCGAGTTATATCATCATTTAGAAGAAAATGATGTTGATTTGTCAGAGGAAGATATTGTAGATGACTCTGATGATGATGTGGACTATGATCAAGAAGTTTCTGGCAGGTCAGGTAAAGAATTTTGACAACAAAACATGTATAATTTTTGTTCAGATTTTCACTGAAAAAACTCTCAGTATGTGATTATGATTTTATTTGCAAATACTACTCTTCTGATAGATTCAGAAGAGGAGAGCAGGTGTCCAAGCACTTCAGCAGCAAGTAATCCCGTCGATATTTTGCCTGAAGAACGAGCGAGACTGAACAATAAGGGGGAAGCCAAGACCTGTGTGCCGCACCGATTCTTAGGAAGGCTGGACGACTACTGAGTGCACCAGATATCGATCTATTCTCAGGACAATCTGGAATATGCAGTGTTGTCAGTTTAGACCAGAACAGTGCACCTCTAGAATTTCTTTTTTCATATTTCTTGACAGACAGTATGATGAAACATATAAAGGAACAAACTAATCTGTATGCTCAACAATGCATCAGGAAATTACGAAGCACAAATTCCCTTTCACCCACCTGCTCATTATCAAAGTGGAAAGTAGTTACACTTATGGAAATCAGGAAGTTTCTGGCAGTTGTAGTCCATATGTGTGTAAGTGTGAGGCCATGTATACGAGAGCACTGGTCCAAGAATCCTGTTGTGTCGTGTAATTTCTGTCCAAACATCTGGAGCCGTGACAGATTTCTTTCTGTTTTGAGAAACTTCCACATTTGTGATAATTCCTTAGCTAAGAGGAAAGGAGAAACTGGCTATGACCCACTGCACAAGGTGAGACCCCTCCTAGATAATGTGTGTGCTAATTTCCAGCGTGCGTATACACCATCTCAAAAAATTACAGTAGATGAAGGCATGTGTAAATTTCGAGGTCGTGTGTATTTCAAACTGTACATGCCACAAAAACCAAATAAATACGGTACGAAACTGTACATATTATTTGAATCTGACACAGGTTACATTTGGAATTTCTCTGTTTACGCGGGTGAAATGTCTGATACAGTGACTCTGGTAAAGACATTGCTTTCAGACCTGTCAGGGAAAGGCTAAACTTTGTTTACGGACGGATTCTACACAAGTCCAATACTTGTTTCAGAACTGGAAGCTGCAAAAACTGCTCTTGTAGGAACAGCAAGAAAATCTCGGCAGGGATTGCCTTGTGCTATAGAAGATCCAAACTTTCAGCGAGGTGAAGTTATTTTCAGGCGTAAAGGAAATATGTTAGCACTGTGTTGGAAGGACAAAAGAAATGTTCATATGATAAGTACAAGGCACACTGCTGAGATGGTCACTTTCACTGATCAGAGAGGAAGAGAGAAGTCAAAGCCAACCTGTGTAGTGGATTAGAAATAAAAACAAGTTTGGTGTTGACTTATCAGATCAACGATTGTCATACAGCACATTTGAACATCAACCTGTGAATGGTGGAAAAAGTTGGCATTCCATGTTATACTAATGGTGAATGTAATTTCCTGCATATTATACAATAAGGTTACTGGAAAACACCTAACGACATCTCACTTCGTGACAGTTATCTGTGCAGATCTTGAACCCTGACCTGGTCCATCTGGACTCTCAAGACTGTCAACTGGAAATCATGTCCTGGAAAAGATTGAGATAGAAGTAGGTAAGAAACAGAAACAAAAACAGTGTGTAGTGTGGCGAAAAGACACAAGCTACCAGCGTAGTAAATGTAAAGTAGCATTGTGCAAAATGCCGTGCTTCAAAATTTACCACACAAAGAGCAAAATTGCATCCTAAAATAGTTACAGGAGGTTACTGTAGATAAGACGTACTGTATCCATCATAATTACAATTTTTGTGTAAAATAAAAAAAGTCTCCTTCTAGAAAATACAGTGAATATACCTTTGACCAATTTTTCCTTTTTTCAAAAACAATGTTATAATAGTAACACTTGTCAGAAGTATGTATTAATTCAAGAGAAAGGTATTGTATATGGTTTTAACAAGAAACTCTAGGTTTTTCAATAAGAGCAATTTTATAGCTATAACTGAACCCTTTCATAAGTTGTAGTAGTTTGAAATACGTTACAGTCAACCAGTCTTTATGGTAGACACCCACGCGCAATGGCTCAGGATCCAAAGTGTTAATAGTTCTTCTGAATCTGAAAGTGATAGTAACTTTCGGAGTGGGTTACCGAACTCACATGAGAAACCACTGAAGGAAAAGCCACATTACAGCTCTGCTGTTTTATAACAATTGTTAATTCACAGAGAAGCTTCAGAGTCAGAAATTAATTTTTACATGTACAATAATATTTGTCCAAGTGATGACAGATCTTAAGAGTGGGGCAAGGCAAGCTGTTCGGATAACCCAGACCCAGCTAAAAGCCAAAAAAATAGTCTTCTTAGTACAGGTAAATGTATTAGGCAAGAAAGACACAGCACTCAGCTCTGCATGTAGCAAGCACACCTCCAAAAGCCATAGGCCATAGGTTAATATTTTGTATTTTGTGTGTGTGTGTGTGTGTGTGTGTGTGTGTGTGTGTGTGTGTGTGTGTGTGTGGGGTCCCTTCCCTGCTCTGTAGGAGTGAACGTTTATCAGGCCCTCATATGGCCAGCAATGGAGTATGTATGCCCTGTCTGGGGAAATGTGGCGAAGCAGCACCTGGACAAACTCCAGAGGCTGCAGAACCACACCGTCAGGAGGGCACTGCACCTACTCATGGGATTCCCCACCAACGACCTGCATGCTGCTGCCGAAATCCCACTCCTCAAAGAAAGATTCCAAGATCTGGCAAGGACTTCTTACGAGAGCTCTTCCAGATCTGGAACTAACCTTATCCACTCCATAGGTCATTATGACATGTCCCACGATAAGCACAAACGACCAAAGACGATCTTTGATGACTAAGTTGAAGAGAACGTCCCTATACTCAATTCCTAATCCTCCTCCCACTCCCAAAATACCAATCCTTTCGCCAACTTCAGGCAAGTATCAGACACACAGAAGATTCATCACATCGCACAGACATCTAAGAACTACAGAAATAACCATACACTGGCTGGGCAGTGAAGGGGGAGGCACGTTTATAGCGATAAAAAGTGCAACATTATCGAAGGAAATTGATGGAGATCCGAAATTTGAAATAATTTAGGTGAACGTCACGGTTAAAGCAGGCTCAAACATGGTAATTGGATGTCTCATAGGCCCTCTGGCTCAACAGCTGTTGTGACAGAACACCTGAACGAAAATTTGGAAAATATTTTGAGTAGGTTTCCCGACCATGATATAGTTTTGGGTGGAGATTTTAATTTACCAGATACAGACTGGGAGACTCAAACGTTTATAATGGGTGGCAGGGACAAAGAATCTAGTGAAATTTTTTTAAGTACTTTGTCTGAAAACTACCTTGAGTAGTTAAACAGAAAACCGACTCGTGGCGATAATATGTTAGACCTTCTGTTGAAAAACAGATCCGAACTATTTGAAACAGTTAACACAGAACAGGGAATCAGAGATCATAAAGTGGTTACAGCATTGGTGATTTCAGCTGTAAATAGAAATATTAAAAAAGGTAGGAAGATTTTTCTGTTTAGCAAAAGTGACAAAAAGCAGATTTCAGAGTACTTGATGGCTCAACACAAAAGTTTTATCTCAAGTACAGATAGTATTGAGGATCAGTGTACAAGGTTCAAAACCATCGTACAATATGCATTAGACGAGTATGTGCCAAGCAAGATCATAAGAGATGGAAAAGATCCACCATGGTACAACAACCAACTTGGAAAACTGCTACGGAAGCAAAGGGAACTTCACAGCAAACACAAACATAGCCAAAGCCTTGCAGACAAACAAAAATTACATGAAGCGAAATGTAGTTTGAGGAGGGCTATGCAAGAGACGTTCGACGAATTTGAAAGTAAAATTCTATATATTTACTTTGCAGAAAATCCTAAGAAATTTTGATCTTATGTCAAGGTAGTAGGTGGATCAAAACAAAATGTCCAGACACTCTGTGACCAAAATGGTACAGAAGCAGAGGATGACAGACGAAAAGCCGAAATACTAAATGTCTTTTTCCAAAGCTGTTTCACAGAGGGAGACTTCGCTGTAGTTCATTCTCTAGATTGTCGCACAGATGAAAAAATAATAGACATCGAAATAGGGATAGAAAAACAATTAAAATCGCTCAAAAGAGGAAAGACCGCTGGACCTGATGGGATACTAGTTTGATTGTACACAGAGTATGTGAAGGAACTTGCCCCCTTCTTGCAGCAGTGTGCCGTAGGTCTCTAGAAGAGCGTATCATTCCAAAAGATAGGAAAAGGGCACAGGTCATCCCCATTTTCAAGAAGGGACGTCGGACAGATGTGCAGAACTATAGACCTATATCTCTAACATCGATCAGTTGTAGAGTTTTGAAACATGTATTATGTTGGAGTATAATGACTTTTCTGGAGACTAGAAATCTACTCTGTAGAAATCAGCAGGGGTTTCAAAAAAGACAGTTGTGTGAAACCCAGCTCACGCTGTTTGTCCACAAGACTCAGAGGGCCATAGACACGGGTTTCCAGGTAGATGCCATGTTTCTTGACTTCCGCAAGGCATTTGATACAGTTCCCCACAGTCGTTTAATGAAGAAAGTAAGACCATATGGACTATCAGACCAATTGTGTGATTGGATTGAAGAGTTCCTAGATAACAGAACGCAGCATGTCATTCTCAATGGAGAGAAGTGTTCCGAAGTAAGAATGATTTCAGGTGTGCCGCAGGGGAGTGCCGTAGGACCACTGCTATTAACAATATATATAAATGGCCTTGTGGATAACATCGGAAGTTCACTGAGGCTTTTTGCAGGTGATGCTGTAGTATATCGAGAGGTTGTAACAATGGAAAATTGTACTTAAATGCAGGAGGATCTGCAACAAATTGACGCATGGTGCAGGGAATGACAATTGAATCTCAGTGTACACAAGTGTAATGTGCTGCGAACATGTAGAAAGAAATATCCTTTATCATTTAGCTACAATATAGCAGGTAAGCAACTGGAAGCAATTAATTCCATAAATCATTTGGGAGTAGGCATTAGGTGTGATTTAAAATGGAATAACCATATAAAATTACTCGTCGGTAAAGCAGATGCAAGACTGAGATTCATTGGAAGAATCCTAAGGAAATGCAATCCGAAAACAAAGGAAGTAGGTTACAGTACACTTGTTCGTCCACTGCTTGAATATTGGTCACCGGTGTGGGATCCGTACCAGATAGGGTTGATAGAAGAAATAGAGAAGATCCAACGGAGAGCAGCGCGCTTCGTTACAGGATCATTTAGTAATCACGAAAACGTTACAGAGATGATAGATAAAATCCAGTGGAAGACTCTGCAAGAGAGATGCTTAGTAGCTCAGTACAGGTTTTTGTTGAAGTTTCGAAAACATACCTTCACCGAGGAGTCAAGCAGTATGTTGCTCACTCCTATGTGTATCTCACAAAGAGACCATGAGGATAAAATCAGAGAGATTAGAGCCCACACAGAGGCATACCGGCAATCTTTCTTTCCATTAACAATACGAGACTTGTATAGAAGGGAGAACTGATAGAGGTACTCAAGGTACCCTCCGCCACACACCGTCAGGTGGCTTGCGGAGTATGGATGTAGATGTAGATACGCAGTGGAGTAAAAGCCATGAGGCTGCAAACTCCCCCACACACGTCCCCAAAGAGGTTAAAGTATTAGGTGTGATTGTGTGTGTGTGTGTGTGTGTGTGTGTGTGTGTGTGTGTGTGCGTGCGTGTGCCACATCCATGCCTTAAAAATGTGTAAGGCTATAAACTAATTTTTGTTTTCTTCCCTTATATCTTCTTGTTAGTAAGCAGTAATCCTTATTTAGCTTTTATATAGAAACACTTTTGGCTTCAGTATGATATTTCATGGGAAAAAGTGGCAACTGGTGAGAGAAGCAGCTTTCATTTAAACCCCAGCTTACTGTAAAGCATCTAATGATGTGGGTCTATTCTCAAAATGCATAGTGTCGACCAAAATAGTTAAAAAATAAAAGTAGTGACTAACATTAAAAAAATTTCATTCATGCGAGTTTATCATGCTTAACTGACAGTCACCATGCATGTTATAGAGTAGATCAAATTAAATTTCATATGCAGTGTCTTAAATTCGGTTCTGTCTTCAAGCTTCCATAATTGTGAATGAAGGGAAAAATTACTTGTTTCAGAACTGGTATAAATGAGCTTCGAAATCTGCAGTACCTACCACGACTATCAGAAGCTCGGGAGTACATGTTTGAAGACAGGACAAAAGCACATGCTGATCATGTTGGACATGGACTTGACAGAATGACAACAGCTGCTGTTGGTAAGAGTTCAGCCTATTTTATTACTATTGTTAATTCTGTGAAGTGTTAATGTCACTTCTTCATATTAACAAAAATACATGTCACCTCGAAATTACTAATAATTTCTGAGTTGCCAGCTAGGTGAAATAGCAACGTCTAACAAATTATGGAAATTTCCTTAGGAATCATTTACATTGTTTTTACCCAGAAAGTTAGATGCTTTCTCATTTATACAATTCCCTTGACTTGGAATGGAACCAAACTTGACATAGTGTCTTACAGATAATATTATCTTTCTCTCTTTGTCTAATATACAGTAGTGGATAATGAAAAATTTTGCCCTGAACCAGTGACACCACATGAACGACATTCTAGAAGGATAGATCATGCTGGTACCAATTTTTTATCGTAATCCAACTGACAGAGGAATGTTGTGAAATTAATTTACTAGCCAAGTTGGTGAATCTAGATTGGTTAAGTGAATAGACCCTACATTTAGGAACTTACTAAACAAAAATAATGATATTTGACCACTCATGGCGGAGTAGTTACCATACCGCACCTGCTCTCGTCTGGTCATCCAGATTTGTGTTTTCTATAGTTTTCTTAAATCACTGCAGGAAAATGCCAAGGTGTTTCCTTGGAAAAGAGCATGGCCGAATTCCTTCCCATCCTTGGAATAGTCTCAGCTTATGTTCCATCACAAATGATCTGAATGCCGATGGGATACCAAACCCGTAATCCTCGGGTTTTCTCCCTCCATCCCTGTTTCCACTCTTCTCCCTCCCTCCCTCCCTCCATCCATCCATCCATCCATCCATCCCTGTTTCCTCATCTCCTTCTCTGTCCCCTTCCTTTCCTTCCTCTGTAGGGTTGTAGAATTGGGACCAGCAGTTGCATAGAGATGGACAAGAACACTTTGTAGGTATGAAGATGATGGGATACTACTCTGGATAATGGGGGTATGATTTTGAGTAACAGAACCTATCTTCAAGGCCACAACCAGGTGTTAAAACCCTGACAAATTATGTGATGTGATTCAATTGTTCAGTTTATTGGTAATACTGGATGATAAGGAGGAGAGTGCTGGTTATAGATTTGTTCACATTCGGAATGAGTTTGATCATCTCAGGTTGAGAAACCATGCAGAAAATGTGTTTCTTGACTACCTGGACATGTTGTCTATGTTTATTGGCTCTGGCAAGGTTGTTGACATATCTGTAGGACTTCTATTTCACACTGCAGATGTTGCCTCGTGAGTGAAAATGCTATAGAGAAAGGCTTTTCTTTGTGGAAAGGGTGACATATGTTAAAATGGAGGTGTGATTGGTGATTGGCCTCTGTGGGTGGAGGATTTTATGGAATCATTTGAAAGGTGGAGACCAACATCTAAGAAGGTAGCTTGTTGACTGGGTATGTTGCACTGCCACAAGAAAGAGCAGAGACTATCCTTGCATGGATGTGGCTCATGAATGAATCTGAGCTAGACTAAGGGTTTGAGTTAGTGAAAGGAAGATTCCTTCAGTCAGAGGAGAGAGGATGAGAACATGAAAATGCCTATGGAAAATTCCATGGATTCCTTTGTAATTTCAGCTATTGAAGTATATAAATAATTGCAACTTAGAATTTGATTGGCCTAAAGCTGTAGAAGGAGGGAAAGGGTTTGGTGTCCAGAGGTTGAGAGATGCTGGTGTACATTGAATGTAGGACCCATTAGAGTGCTGCAACACTCAATGTTTGAATGTTTGACCCCCCCTCTCTCTCTCTCTCTCTCTCTCTCTCACACACACACACACACACACACACACAATGTATTTATCTCTCTCACTCTCTTCGAATACAAAAGTAACGTTTCCAAGAACAGGTACATGACACAGCTAAATTCATAAAGCACTTGGAAAGTAAAATTATATTTCAATAGAATCACAGATAGAAGACGAGTCTTATTTACAAACAGAAGATATATTTTTCCTTTCACTTATTGGAAACATTAAATAAGTCCAGTCCCTGTAATCTATAAGACAATCATCTTCATAAAGAAAGCATACAAAGAACATCAAACATTTGCAGACGTAACTTGTCATACTTTTCACTTGTTTGCAACAGAAACAAAATTATAGTTAGTGATTCACTGCTAATCAATAATAACGTGTTCCGGATTTAATTGGCTGCGGCCATTTGTAAGTGACATGTCGGCTTAACTAAAGCATCTTTCACTAGGTGCACTTGTTGCTGGGATACATAAAATACGTCTTGCAACCACAGCGAGGCCCGGCAGATCTGTTTCATGTCTGTTCCACCACTTTAAGATGTCAGCATCATCTCCAGGGTGCATTAAAATGAAGAGACCTACTTTCATCTGCTGCAGATGATCTGTTGTTTCTCCATTCCTTGAAACGATCTCTCTTTCTGTGTAGTGATGACACAGTACTTGAAGGATTTGTGATAATAAACAAAAGAGACAATTAATACAGAACTGATGTGGAAATCATCAAAACGTTCGCGTAAAAACAAAGTGTTTTACGTTAATGAAATATTATACGAATTTTAACATTCTCGTTTCTCGATAATACACTATCCACTAACTATGCAAAAACGATTATGTTACTGTTCACATGTTGTACCTACATAAGTAGCACACATTTGTCGCACATTGCTAAGAATTTCCTGCTTTTCATTTATTTCAAGCATATTAAGATCACGGAAAGACGGCCAAAGAAACATAGCAATTTTATGTCTGGAAGTGACAAATGAAAGTCAAGGCTCAACTTTTAATCCTTTGTGCATTATGTATTTAGTACACATCAGTTACGCTAGAATGAGATTTTCACTCTGCAGCAGAGTGTGCGCTGATATGAAACTTACTGACAGATTAAAACTGTGTGCCCGACCGAGACTCGAACTCGGAACCTTTGCCTTTCGCGGGCAATGTAGGAGACGAGATACTGGCAGAAATAAAGCTGTGAGTACCGGCGTGGGTCGTGCTTCTTTGCCCGCGAAAGGCAAAGGTCCCGAATTCGAGTCTTGGTCGGGCACACGGTTTTAATTTGCCATTAAGTTTCATCAGTTACGCTAGTTAATTATAAATCAATTGCGTATCATAATGAAACAGTGCTTTTAACTGCAGTAATTACCCACCTGACAGTCAGTGTCATTGACACTGCAAATTTGTTGCAGTTTGTGAAACCAAAGAAGAACTAACTGGATTGTCGGTTCTATTTCACCTTCTAATTCATCTGTGGCCTCATTAAATGGTTTCAGAAAATGCGCAGTTTTTCCTGCAAGCTCATTATCATATCCTTGCAATCTGTAAGGGGAGTTCTTTTTTGTCAGCAAAGCAGCAACTTTGTTATAATGAATGTGTAAGGATTCCAGCATAGTGTACAAGCTGTTCCAGCGTGTGCAGACCTTGTGTTTCAACGGTGATTTCAAAGATGAGCAGAGGCCACTTTTCTTAATGTACCTTACAATGCATTTTTCAGTATTTATTGATGATGCGATGTTCGAGCATGATTTAACAAGAAGTTACCTTCATCGAAAGTATGGCCAAGTGCTGTGTTTATACAATGAGCAGCACAAGAAATCCTTTCGTGATTTTCCAAAGCCTTTATTGCATTGGCACCCTGGTTGGAGACAAAAACAAAGCTGTGCAACATGTCTGTCGAAGTGTCTTAATCAGCCATCCTCTCTTCAATTTCTTTCATAATAATTTAGTCCCGTCTTCTTAACGTCTGGGAATTTTGTTGTAAATAAAACATTGTTCACAAGAGACCAATCTGTGTTAATGTTGTGTGTTGTAAGCGTCAAATAGAGCACCTAATTATGCGAATCAGTCCACATATCAACTGTCGCAGCACATGTTTTATTAATAACTTCCGCAATAACAAAAGGCATTATGCTGTTTCGTATTGCATCAGCTTGTTCTTTGACATGTCTGCTTATAGTAGAGGGATGTGGTGCAACATCTGCCACATTAACTCCTCCATAATGTGCACCTAGATGTATTAATTCTTGGCCTAGTTCTCTTAAACCTTCAGCATTAAAAGGTCTCATATCTTTAGCAAACATTGCAACACACTTTATTGTAATACTATTTTTTATTACTGCTGGTATCCCTGAAAGGGCTGTATCTTTGTTAGGTTTTTTTGCAACTGTATTTCTTTAAAAAAGTGGTTCCCGACTGGAAACACAATAATGTGGAGCAGTTTATGCACGATACGTACCCAGTAGACTCCCTGTTTTCGTCTACCATCAACAGAAATGTACTCCATACTTGGCTTTTTAGACCTTCCTGTTTCTCCAATGTGTAGACATTGGTTTCAATCTTATGTGTTACTGCACTTGCTTCCTCGCACTGCATGATTACAGAGAGAGACACACCACAGATGAGAAGCCCGTACTGGCTGCAGTCTAGTACACATAGAACAAATAAGAAGTATAATTGTTACGTGGTAGGAACTGTGGAAAGCTTAAAGCACTTCAATATGAACCACTCATTAAGGGAACATAAAAACACAAACACAATCAGTTTGCTCAATGTGCAGTCAAACGGAGAACAGAGAAAGCACCACATTAGGGAAATAGACATGTCCATGTGCAAGCCAAACACTGATGGCAGGGAATAACAGAGTCAGAATCAGTGTCCAGATGATAGTCAAGTATCGCAAGGTCTATGTAAGTAAGTCCACTGGAGAACATGCTACATTAGCGAGATGGGACAATTGACACCAAAATGGTCTGTGGTAGCCTTTAAATCTTATGCCTTTCGCCATTGTGATCTGGCACTAGTGGATGTATCACTTCACACCACACCAAGTGACCTTGTTTTACATATGCATATTATATAGATTGATCCATCGATATGTCCAGTAGGATTACAAGAGCGACCAGTAGGGAAACCAGTGAAATTGTTTATACAGTCGAAGGTAAAAAATAATATACCACTAAGGAGTTATCCGAATGGGGCAGAAGCCAACATAATTGATGTGCATGCATAGAAAAACAAATTATTGCAGTTTCAGAAAAAGTGGATGATTTATTCAAAAGAAAGAGCTTCACAAATTCTGCAAGTCAGTAATGTGTTGGTCCTTACATCAGCATTTATTTGCCTTGGCATTGATTGATAGAGTTGTTGGATGTCCACCTGAGTGGTATTGTGCCAAATTCTGTCCAGTTGGCCCCGAAGGCTCTGCCCATAATGCTCCAAACATTCTCAATTGGGGAGAGATGTGGTGACCTTGCTGTCCAAGGTAGGTTTGTTTAATTGGTAGATGGTCAGCCATGTCTTTTTCAATACCTCAGGGGGTTACCTTGGATGAAATGTTGCAAATTTTAACAGATTAAGCGACCTAGTTGCAAGTAAGCAATGCTAATATGTCAAAGCAAATAAAGGCTGCAGAAGTGGCCTGTGAAGATATAGCAGATAAAGTAAATTTCGAAAAGAGGAAGAAATAATGTTGGCATAGTCCATTTCCTCCAGAAGAAGAGTAGAAAATGTGACAGGAATCTGACACTTCGTAGGCTGAAGACACTGGGTATATTTCTCGAGCAGTAAAGAATATTAGGATTTTGAGGGACAGGAATGTAGAATTATCAGTTAATCTGCATAGCTGTAGCGCAGGCAAAATGGGTGTGAGGGCAGCAACATGGGTGATACTAATGTATAAGGGGCGTTTAAAAAGAAACAAGCCGGAGGCATAATTATAGAAACCAGTACCCGTATGTTAGAATTATTGACCCTGGATGTTGAGACACTTGTCCCACAGTGACAGAAGGTGGTGAATGGCTGTCTCATAAAATTCTTGGGGCTGCGATTTTAGCTAGTTCCACGCGTATAGCTGGACGTCATCGTCTGAAGTGAATCGTTTGTCCCTCAGAGCCTTTTTAAGAGGATCAAGATTGCCCCCTTCTGATTTACTTCCTGCAGTTTGGAAGAACAGTGAATGCCTAGTGTTACTCGCAACCCTTGACCATCCTTTGCCAAGTGATTATTTAAAAAACGACCAGGCGTGGGGTCATTCTGCTCCACGACAATGCAAAGCCTCATACGGCCAACACAGTTCCGACACTCCTGCAGAAATTCAAATTTTAGGTTCTCTGCCACCCTCCATACAGTTCGGACCTCTCTCCCGGTGATTATGCCATTTTTGCCCGGGGAATTTTATGAGATAGTCATTCACTGCCTTGTGTCACAGTGGGACAAGTGTCTCAACATCCAGGGTCAATAATTCTAACATACGGGTACTGGTTTCTATAATTATGTCTCCGTCTTGTTTCTATTTGAATGCCCCTTATAGGTGCAGTAATATCTATGTCATTGGGTGATAATGGTTGTTGTTTAGAGCCCATGGAGACTGGACTAGACGTGCAGAAAAGTACACATTCCACTGATTTTTGTGTCTTGCAAAGTAGAACTGCAGACAACTATTGTATTGTAGATATTGCAAAGGATGCACATGAAGCTATTGATGATGTTAGTTATGTTGCAAATTTTGTGGATAATGAAGTAGCACAGACAAACTTATTTCTGAAGGCTGCTGATGCGTCACCATCTGTGGTAATGCCACCTCCTCAGAGGGGGGAGTGAGCAGGTTTCAAATGTAGGTGTCGGCAACTTTGACACACATTCAGCCTTGCAGCTGCTCCGACACAGAGAGTAGGCAACCTCTTCAGCATGCCTTAGGTGAGGTTTGCCTGACTTCAGGTGGTAGACTAGCAGTGGGGCTGAATGTGTGTCGAAATTTCTGACAGCTGACAGATACATTTGTAACACACTCAACAGTAGTGTGTGGGTGGCACTTAGAGTGTTGCTGAACTGGGAGTCTTGCCATTTTCTTCATGCACATGTTAATGTTGCAACCCCCCTCCCCGTGATCAAGCCACAGGAAGGGATGAAACAGGGGTGGAGAAGCATAAGTATCCTTTGCTGCTTTGGATCATGTTCAGATTTCATAGAATGCTTTTGAACAGTCCCTAGTGGCTCCACCCTTTGTACCAGAGCGGAAATTATCTTTGCACAAAAGTGGTCAGATCATGTTCAGTGGGGTTGCAGTCCCATGACGTCCTTAGAGTAGGGCTGAAATGCGCAGGGGGTGGCATCAGGATATCATCCTGTTGCCCATCAAACTGTGAACTGTCATTTTTGAGTGCAAAATGTGCTGGACTCAATGCTCCAAGGGAAGGGATGAGTTCACTGATGTCCTTTGTGGCACCCCCTGTGGCCTTTTCATTTTGATTCCTAGTGGCAGTGTGTCTTAAATGTCGTCCTTGGCCATCCATAAGAAAACCCAGTGATTTGAACACTAGGTGTCGCATTTGTGACCTCCATTGCAAAGGCATCAAAAGAAGGGGTGAAATGTGGGTGAGAGCGGGTGTAATGACCTACCTACCAGTCATGTGACACGTCCGTGGAGGTGTTTGGAAGAATTTTGGTGAAAGCTCGTGCCAATGTGATATCATTAATCCACTTTACAGCTCACATGAACTTCTGAGATGAGGTCTTCATTTTGACACATGTCGATACCTTGCTGTTGGGAGCATTGGGGCCCCTTCTCTTGCACCATTACAGGGGATGGTTTTAGGCAGCTTTGAGCCAAATTTTAAAGTTACGCAGGGTTTCAAAAATGTTTCTTCTGCTGAACAAGTTTTCGTAGCTCTTGAGGTACACATTTTGGAGCCCATGTTTACCAGCATTTTTTTCTTGTTTTGGTCCATACTACCTCCTTCCAAAATATGGAAAGCAAAGAGTGTGGAATAGAAGAGGTCCACTGTCAGCGTTATCAGAACAATTTTGGCTTAATAACATTTGACTCATTCATTTCCGGACCAGGGCCTTAACCTTGGACTGACATATTTACCCTTTTCCATCATCCGTCACAGAATCCCCCTGTAAAAGTGTAAACTTGTTAAATTCAGTGAGGATAAAGTTTTCTTTATTAATTCCTCTTTTAATAACACTCCAGGCTGATTTACATTTATTTTTGAAATTTAAAATTTGTATTTGCATTGTACTTAGCAATTTTGGTGTGGGATCTGTGGAGTTTTCTCATTTTTGTGTACTTTTTCTTGACCCTATCACTTTCATGAGACTTATCTTTCAGAATGGTTAGATTAACTTAAGTAGTGGAGCATACCACTTGTTGGTATGATGCTGCTTGTACGATATGAGACTGTTCTTTTTCCTTTAAATGACTTATCAAATTGTTTATTTTAGATTAACCTAGAATTCTGTAAGTCTCTTGTCTTTCTGTTGTAATGAGGGTTGAATTTTCTATTTTAAACTATAGCCCTGCACAATCTGATATTTATAATTTTGTAACTTGACATTCAAGAGAATTTCTGGATACATTACTAATTACATTGTCAAGATATGGATTTAGTCTAGTGGGCTTTTCATTGAGATAGTAGTAGTTGAATGACTTCAGAGAAATAACCATGTGAATCACATTTTTTTCTCTTTGCCCTTGTATCTGTGTTAATATATCCTAAAATTATAATTTTATGCTGTTTATATTTGGAGAAGTGCAGTATTGAACTACTAGTTTTTTCTATAAATACTAGCTCATCAGAACTTGGAGTGCAATAAACTGAGACAGTTATTGTGTGTGCATTACTCTACCAGCTACTTCAAATGCACCTTCAGGGCATATTCTGCTAAAGTCTGTGATTGAGAAATGTAAATCAAGGTTGCTTTTGACCACACAGGGGGCTCGTGACTCGTTCATATGTTTGTGCATGGCATACATGGAGCCCAAAGCTATTATGGTCCTTTCTTCCTTCCAGGGCTGCATTACCCCCCCCCCCCCCCCCCCCTCCTGCTCCTTCTGCTTACGTCAACACGGCTATCCTGGTTTCTGGTACTCCTTCCATTTTCTTTACCCCCCCCCCCCCCCCTCCCTTTTGGGGTTTGACATCCCCCTCCTTAACAACACAGGGATCACACTTCTGATACCTGAGCTGATACCTCCCCATGTATGCCTAGGAGTGGTTGCTTGTTGTTCAGGCAACAGCTGCCATGCCAGGTGGCCCTTGGGTGTGGCTGGGTGGTGCGCACATGGAGAGCCCCTGATCAGAGTGGGTGGTGTCAGAGCAGACACTTTGCATATGAAATGCATAAAGCTTCAAGCTGGCCATCCCTCTAAGGCCGTCTCTTCAGTTGGCTATGGATCTTTTAATGCTGCTTCTTACAATCCTGTGGCCTTCACTTCCCTGACTACTCTGTGGGAGGCAGGCCAGATTTGCCAGCTTTGAGTGAACCTCCTTCCCCACTGCCTGGTCTGCACTATCACCACAAAGCCATTATTTTTGTGGAAATTATTGACAACAAGTTTGTCAAAGAGGACTCTCTGAGGAAGATACCGTTGGGTTTGCTGTTGGTCAAAACTACCTCAGCCCCGTAGTCTGTGGCTCTTCACGCCTGTGACCATGTTGACGACATCCCGGTGTCCATTATTCCTCATCTGTTTTTTAATATTGCTCAGGAAGTCATTTTTCAAAGGAACTTTATCTTTCAAACTGATGAAGAACTCCGGCCATTCTGAAATGGCAGTGCGTTCATTTTATTCAGCACGTTCAGAAAGGCCGTTAGGACAATCACATTGATATCGGCACCTTAATTCTGGTATTTGAGGAAGGTTATATGTTATCCATGCAACATGAAGCCATACATTCCGCCACCAATGAGGTGTTTTCAGTGTTTGCGTTTTGGGCAAACGTCTTCCCATTGTACAGTGGAATCTCTATGTTGTGAATGTGGACACCTGCTCCATGAGGGGAGCCTCTGTGCTCTGCCACCCGTGTGTGTTGATTATCATGACCACCAGTCACCACACTTGCCTGATTGCCCAGTTTATAAGAAAGAACAAAAATATGGGAGGCTCATCAGAAATTTTGCCTTTCTCCTTCCTCTGTCCTCTTACCCCAGTCTTGCCCCCTTCTCCTCTCCCCCTCCCCTGCAGCTCCCATGCCCTCCCCTCCGGGTTTTCCTCCCCCTACCTAACCAGAGAAGTGTCCCCGTCTTCGGCACCTGCCAGTGACGGCCCCCTTTATTGGACACCTCCCCGCGGTGTCTCCCAGTATGGAGGCCTGCTGCCAAAGTTGGTCGCAGGACCCACAGTACATACGCCCCAAGGTCACCTGCTTGCTCTCAGTTCCAGATCTTGCTGAAGCCTGCTCTCTCTCCAGCCAGTGTCCTCCTCAACCTACGAAAGAGAAGAAGAAGAAAGAACTAAAGTCCTCTGGTGGCCCCGGAGGTGCTGACTCCCCTATTGCATCCTGAGTCTGACTTCTTGTTTATAGATGTCATGCTGTCCTTGTTGTGATGGATGATGACCCAGTGGCATGACCAGTTTCAGCCCATTCACCTCCCATTTGTATCCCCATCCCATGCTTATTCAATAAAATTATAACGGATACTATTGTCACATTTTCAGAGTTGTTGTTCCTTATTTCCTTTTAATCCACAGTGTGTGTCATTCTCCGGGAGTCTCATTTTACTGATGCTCACTCGCCGACCCGTCATGGGTTCTGTGTTTTCATTTGGAACCTGTTTGGCCCTTTGAGGTGTTATACAGTGGTATCTGCACATTGCTCCATATGAAGTTTTTAGTATATGGATCCCCCTTTGTACTAGATTGGAAACGGTTTGTCGACTTAGACTGTGCGGTCATGGTTTGCTATCTCTATTTCCATCCTGACAGGCCATGTACACCCACTGTCCTATTTTCCCTCCTTCAGCAACTATCCTCTCCTTTTTGGGGATTTTATTGCTCATCACCCAGTCTGGGGCAATCCTTTTTTGTATAGTAGGGGTCTCCTCGTAGATTTCATCTTGTGGACCACGACCTGTGCCATCGTAATGATGGTTCCTGTGCCCATTTCAGTGCTGCTTATGGCAGTTTCTCTGCCATAGATCTTTCGCTCACTTCCCCTTGCATTCTTCCTTCATTACACTGGTTATCACATGAAGACCTCTGCAATAGTGACCACCTCAGTTCATTCTTTGGTTACCTTCCCACCTCCCGATGGCCAGGTTATCCCCCTGGACTTTTAATCATACTGATTGGCCTCTATATATCTCCTAGGTCACATTTACCTCCTCTTTGTCAGGTTGTATTGATGAAGTTAACTGTGACATGCCTAATACAATTATTCGTATATTATTCTTGAATATTCAAGTTGGCCAAAGTCACTAACAATACTTTTTATTACTGTGGCCGGTTTCGACAGAACTATGCTGTCATCATCAGATCTGAAAGTTACAAAAACAAACATACCAACTGAAAGTAAACTGTGTCAGCCGAGTTTAGGCTTGTTCTGCACACCTACGCCATGCGTTCTCAGGCAGCCAATGAGTGTTCCACAGTGTTCTGAGCAATCTGCTGTGAATGTCATGTGCAATGTGAGCATTGTACGTGAACATAGCGAGTTATTTAGTAAATTTTTATTCCATACATTGCGAGTTGTCATGGCTGGTGCTGGTGGTAAGTGACAAATTTTGCACAAGCAAGTGAGAAACATAATTTCCAGAACACACACTTTCATCAGGCGTAAAGCACATGTATGCAAGTACCATAACTGTCACTTGGAACCGGCAGCAATGCAGTCCCAGTCCTTGTCTCGACCTGTGCAAACCGCCATTGTTTGTGGATCGGACTGTAGTTGTACATGCTTGTTACAATACTGAAAGTCACATAGTGATGTTGCATCAAATGAAACATGGTAGGAAAATCAGCATGTTGCAAGTAAAATAACACACAATTAAACATACAACATGTTGTGCTGGTGTCCCAACATAAACTAATCGCTTGGCACCACAGAGATGACATAGGTAGTATGCAGTGGCGAAGCATAGCATTTTTTGTAGGGTACGCCAAGAATTACGAATTTTGAAAATAGGAAAAAAACTATTAAAACAAAACTTGCAAACTAGAAGCACTGCAGAAGTAGCTTGTTTACATATTTCTACTACGGTTGAAAGTACTACAGAAATTGTTATAAATAAATGCATTAAAATATCAAACAGGTACACATTAATAAAAATATAACACATAGTAACTCTCCGTTGCATCTTTTTATAAATTAGTTCTATCCTCCTGTCCTTTTTATGGGCATAATCTTTGATAACACGAGATACGAACTACTACCATTTGATTGAAGATTTCACAGTTCCCTTTTCTCTATAGCCAGAATTGCCAAGTTTGGCAATCTGTCATTGTCATTATGTTGTGAAGGTAGGTTTTAACACATTTTAATGTACTTGGCAAGATGTGGTGGTTGCTGGAATTGTAAGAACCAATGACAGTAATTTCACACTTTCAGAGAATGTATTTTTTAATCCATTGTATATAATGGATTTAAGGAAGTTCTGAGGCTCTGGACGTTTATCCTCACTGCTGTAAATAAACGCAAATTCTTCTTTCACTTTTTGCTGTAAGGGAGCGTATATTTTCAGTACACTCATGCTCAGAAAAAACAGAATACCTAGAACGACTAAAGCTAGGCACTTTATATTCACAGGACAGGTACATTAGTATGTTCTAGAGAAATGATTACCACTTGAACCATGTCGGCCTGCAGGTTCAAGGTGAACATTAATATTGCACCACCTACCAGTAAAATGTGCCTGCAGTTCTTGCTGTCACTATAAACTGAAGGTAATTGATCTGTGTGACTAGAGCAGACATGCAGGATGCCCCACAGATGTATGTGCAAACCTTACTGTCAAATCAATGAGTTTGAAAGAGGGCACATTATTGTCATGAGAGAATGTGAGGCACCCATCTGGGAAGTTGTCAGTCAGGCAGCAATAGCCAGCCGAGACACAAGCAGCAACAAGGCAGTAACCGATTTTGTGACTTTTACGAGTTCCTAACCAGGAGTAAAGTTTATAATATCATCTGTGTGTTTTATTAGATTAGTTTCTTGAGTTTCTGTGTGTTTGTTTAATATCTAATAGCCACAGTTCTTACATTTTTGTTTGCGTTGGAAAGTAAACTGAATTTGTGACATATTACAAGTTCCTAACCAGGGGCACATTATTCTTAGTTACACCTGAAAGCTTCGGTAGCTAGGGTTTTGAATCTCTGCAGATTAATATAATTTATTAGACACAGTTCCTGCGTTTTCATCAGGATCTACTGTAGAGTTATGCAGCATGTGCTGATAGTCCGTTTATCTGCATAGTTTAGTTTTCCATGATCTTTAGTATGGACAGGGACCGCAATTGTTTTGTGCAGATGCGAGGCAAGTTGGTGACAATTCACTCTCAGCTTCAGGCTGTGATAGCTTCGGTTACACACTGCTTGAGGCAGCAGTGGATGGGCGCCACTGTTGTGGGCTGGCCGTGACAATCCAACGGACATCCAGCATGTCTGAGTCCTCCTATCAGCCCTCATCGGTGGCCAGCCCAGTTACTGCTCGCATTGAGGTTGACCCCTCACCTGTGGTCGAGTGGGAGGTCACCTCGTAGCAGGTGTAGAAAGACTCCCCAGGTGTCAACACGTAAGTCTGACAAACAGGTTCCAGGTGCTGTCTGTGGCTGACACTGTCACTGAGCCAGATGCTGTCACCTGTCCTGTTTCAGATGAAACCTCCCAGTCTGCAAGATCCGGACAATCACAGAGGGTGGGATTATTGATAGTTGGAAGCTCCTGTGTGAGGTTCATTATGGGGTGCCTTAGGGACATGGCTGCCAAGAAGGGAAAGAAAACCAATGTGCACTCCGTGTGCATACTGAGTGGAGTTATTGCAGATCTGGAATGGTTCCTCTCAGATGCCATGAAGAGCACAGGGTGCAGCCAACTGAAGGTAGTTGCTTATGTTGGTATCAGTGATGTGTGTCACTTTGGAGATTCTCTGTGGTTTCGAGTGGCTAACAGAAATGTTAGAGGCTGTTAGTCTTGCTTGCAAGATGAAAGTAGAGCTGACCATTTGCAGCATAGTCAATAGGACCGATTGCAGACCTCTAGTACAGAGCCGAGGGGATGGTCTGAATCAGAGGCTCAGACGGTTCTGTGACCGTGCAGGCTGCAGATTCCTCAACTTGTGCCAAAGGGTGGTTGGATTTCATGTTCTGCTGGGCAGGTCAGGTGTCCACTATACACAGGAGGTAGCTACACGGGTAGCAAGGGCTGTGTGGCATGGATGGGTTGGGAAAGTACCAAAGCTCCAAGTGCTAATAGAAAGCACTGATGCTAAAATTGTTGTAGGCACTGAAAGCTGGCTAAAGCCAGAGGTAAGCTCAGCCAAAATTTTTACGAAGAACCTAATGTTGTTCCGAAAGGATAGGCTAAACCCGGTTGGAATTGGCGTGTTTGTTGATGTTAGAAGTAGTTAGTTCCTGTGAGTTAGTATGGGCAAAGGTCATTGTTGGCAATCGGAATTAAATAATAATTGGATCCTTTTACTGACTTCCCAATTCAGATGTATAGTTGCTGAAAGGTTCAAAGAAAACTTGAGTTTGATTCCAAATGCGTAACCGACTACTATGATTATATTTGGTAGTGACTTTAATTTACCCTCAATATGTTGGCGAAAATCCGGACGTGTGCATAAGACATCATCCGAAACTGTGCTAAACGCATTCTCTGAGGATTTTTTCGAGCCGTTAGTTCATGAACTTACGCAACTAGTAAATGGTTGTGAAAACACACTTGATCTCTTAACAACAAATAATCCTGAATTAATAACGAGCATCAAAATGGATACAGGGATTAGTGAACACAGGGTTGTCGTAGCGAGATTGAATATTGTAACCCCCAAATCCTCAAAAAATAAACGAAAAATATACCTTTTCAAAAAAGCAGACAAAAATTCACTTGACGCCTTCTTGAGAGTCTAAGTGTAGACCAGCTGTGGCTTGAACTCAAAGAAATAGTATTGGCAGCATTTGAGAGATTTATACCAAATAAATTAACAGACAATGGAGCCTATCCTCCTTGGTGCACAAAATGGGTCAGAACAC
Organism: Schistocerca gregaria; assembly: GCF_023897955.1. Taxonomy (NCBI): domain Eukaryota; kingdom Metazoa; phylum Arthropoda; class Insecta; order Orthoptera; family Acrididae; genus Schistocerca; species Schistocerca gregaria. Next base: position 638,468,064 of record NC_064931.1, read on the forward strand.
TATTGCAGAAACAACAAAACCAACATGCCAAATTTAAACAGACACAAAATCCCCAAGATTGGCGATCTTTTACAGAAGCTCAAAATTAAGCACGAACTTCAGTGCGAGATGTTTACAACAGTTTCCACAATTAAACTTTGTCTCAAAGCCTGGCAGAAAATCCAAAGAGCTTCTGGTTGTATGTGAAGTATCTTAGCGGCAAGAACCAATCATTGCCTTCTCCGCACTATAGCAATGAAGATACTATCGAAGACAGTGCTGCCAAAGCAGAGTTACATAACACAGTCTTCCGAAATGCCTTCACAAAAGAAGACAAAGTAAACATTCCAGGATTCGAATCAAGCATAGCTGCCAACATGAGTAACGTAGAAGAAAATATACTTGGAGTAGTGAAGCAACTTAAATCACTTAATAAAAGCAAGTCTTTTGGTCCAGACTGTATACCAATTAGGTTACTTTCAGAGTATACTGATGTATTAGCTCCATACTTAACAATCATATATAACCATTCGCTCAACGAAAGATCAGTACCCAAAGACTGGGAAGTAGCACAAGTCACACCAATATTCAAGAAAGGTAATAGGAGTAATCCACTTCATTGCAGGCCCATATCATTAATATGCAGAAGGATTTTGTAACATATATTGTGTTCAAATATTATGAATTACCTTCAAGAAAACAGTCTGTTGACTCACAGTCAACATGGGTTTAGAAAACATCGTTCTTGTGAAACACAACTAGCTCCTTACTCTGACGAAATGTTGAGTTCTATTGACGAGATTTCAGATCAATTTCGTATTTCTGGATTTCCGGAAGGCTTTTGACACCATACCACACAAGCGGCTTGTAGTGAAATTGCATGCTTATGGAATATCGTCTCGGTAATGCGACTGGATTTGTGATTTCCTGTCAGAGGTGTCACAGTTCAGAGTAATTGATGGAAAGTCATCGAGCAAAACAGAAGTGATTTCTGGTGTTCACCGAGGTAGTGTTATAGGCCCATTGCTGTTCCTTATCTATATAAACAATTTGGGAGACAATCTGAGCCGCCATCTTAGGTTGTTTGCAGATGACGCTGTTATTTATCGACTAATAAAGTCACCATAAGAGCAAAACAAATTGCAAAATGATTTAGAAAAGATATCTGAATGGTGTAAAATTGGCAGTTGAGGTCATCCACATGAGTGCTAAAAGGAATTCGTTAAACTTTGGTTACATGATAAATTAGTCAAATCTAAAGGCCATAAATTCAACTAAATACCTAGGAATTACAATTACAAACTACTTAAATTGGAAGGCACACATAGAAAATGTTGTGGGGAAGTCTAACCAAAGACTGCATTTTATTGGCAGGACACTTAGAAAATGTAACAGACCTACTAAGGATACTGCCTACACTACACTTGTCTGTCCTCTTTTTAGAATACTGCTGCACGATGTAGGATCCTTACCAGATGGGACTTACGGAGTACATCAAAAAAGTTAAAAGAAGGGCAGCACGTTTTATATTGTAGCGAAATATGGGAGAGAGTGTCACTGAAATGATACAGGATTTGGGCTGGAAATATTATACTAGCAAGGCTGCCATTGTGCTGTCAAAGCAATTAGTCTGCATTGGGATGTCAGCACAACATGTTTTATGTTTAAATTGTACTGTATTTTATTTGTAGCATGCACCGAACCCCATTACTTAATCAAACAGAGCAAGCAGGTGTGTGGAAGTTTTAATGTAGACTGAGATAGGAAAGTGTCATCACTGGGTGACGTTGAAGGATTCAGAGGAAGCACTGTTGAGGTGGTTTAGATAAATAATACTAGCAATGGACAACAGAATGATTCCACGGTATTTTGTGTGCATGTAAAAACCATAAGGATAAAGCAAGAGAGTTTTAGGGTTATACAGAGGCCTATTAGGTAATTGTTTTTCCCTCACTCCATTAGCAAGTAGAACAGGAAATGGAGTGACTAGCAAAATATCCTCTGCAATACATTGTATGATGGCTTTTGGAATATTTATGTAGATTAAAATTTGAGGAAAAGTGTTCTTATAACAAATGACAAATGTTGTTATCCAAATGTTAGATTTCATATGCTTTTATCTGTGAAATTATAAATAACTTGACCTTAAGAAATTTGTACACACGTTCTCAATACAACGAAGATGCTTGTTGTCCCATGTTTCGCATGACAGTGTTCCAGTATTTCACTGCCTTTCTTTAAACAATGTTTCATCTGTCTTCTTAAATTCGGTATGAAGTTAATAAATACTTAATTAAAAATATGAATCCACCACATATAACTCTGTTATTGTTATTATTATTATTATTATTATTATTATTATTATTAAATTACTGTTCAAACAGATTTTGGAATCCCCACAATTGCAAACCTAATAAAAAGTGATGTCTCACCTAAACTCGTGCAGGAATAACTCTTGCCCATAGGTGTTTTTTTCCCCCCAGTACAAATATAAGTTACATCAAATTCGATATTAGTCATTCTTTTATTGCCATTGGTCTTTAGTTTATACCAGCATATCATCTGCTCTCCAGCTTAACAGCAGTTTCATAACTGGGGAAAGCAATGGTGGACTTTAAATACATTGCAACCAGAAAAAAGTTCACTGCACAATTGCAATGTATAATTTGTGTCTGTGTGCTGATGTTGTCGAAGCTATGAAGTCTGTTCATTCCAGAACAACCAAAATACTTGTGTTGTATGGGAACTATTACTTAAGTTGTAGAAAATGTTCATTGCTTTTTTTGCTCTCCCAGTCAAAAAAACCTCACACACACACACACACACACACACACACACACACACTGGCTTCTGAAATAAGATGGGAATTCATGTTGTAGAGTTTCATAATTCAGGTGTAAAAGAAATAAAACTTTTCTGCAGGTGTTTTGAAAGCTATCCATGGGAACCAGCCAAGTGAACACAACCGTATTACTAAAGATGTAGTAGCATTTTATGCTGGCGACTTCCCCGAACTCGTGGAAAAATTGCAGTTGGATCTTCATGAACCACCTATTTCTCAAGTAAGTCGCATATTTTTGTAATGATATTTTACTTTTTGAATAAATTAACCACTTTTGTGGAAATTTTTGCAAACATTGTACTTCTGAACGGTAAATTCATGTAAATATTGCACTTGATGTAAAAGTTTCAACATGTTATTTGCTGGAATGTAATTACTTGATGGCTTGTTTGATCAGTGATTATTGATGGAAACAGCAACTTGGAAACATTTTTATGTTGCTGAAATGGGGATGATGAGACCATATCACTTGCCCCTCCCTTTTTTAAGTCCAGTGTCACATTATTAGTTTCAAAACCTGTAAGTAGTCTTCCAATGCAACAACTTACAATTTAAAACTCAAGGAGTGTCTTATTTAATTAGTAAAAGGGATGATGATAAAGTTTCTGTTCGATGGTATCCCAATCGGACAAAATCATCATAAGGATTGATGGAATCATCTTATAATGAAAGATAAATACTAACAAGTTGAAATAAGTATTAATTTACCATTGCAATAATCTCCATTTTCATACATTTGACACAAGACTGCAGCTCCTATGCTTTGAATGGCAAACTGAATGCAGTTGAAGTTCAGTATTCAGTAAAAGTTTCTGGCTATGATGCTAGCTGTATGGTGAGCCCAATGAAATAATTTCAGATTCATAAACATAAATGAAAGTTCATACCAGATGGGCCAGTGTGTCATGTCAAATATTGACCAGCATGGAACTTGGTGCACAAGAAGACAGAGACAGAAGTACTGCTCCATACACATTCTTCATTTTCTGATGGATGTCTACCAGTGTTTGTCTCTTGGCAGCCAAGAAAAGAACACCATCACGTTGATGCGATTTGGACACATTTGTTAATAACGTCATAAAAGTTCACATTTCCAAATTTACCACATGAATGTCAGAAAGAATCAAATACCACATTAGTCCCTTGCCTCCATGTCGATGCTTTTATACCCACAATGTAGTCATGCTGTGTTGCATATACACTGCATTAACGCCCTAAAACTGAAACTTTTTGATCACCTTGTACATTATTAACTAGTCCATTAGAAAAGATGATCCATTGATCAGGACCAAGAGAGATAGAAGGGAGGTGGTTTGAACTGGCAGTCAGTAGGAAGGTAGGAAGAAAGAGAATGTAATCTGATAGTTTTATCAACAACATTATAAACAGGTATCTACCTCTGCCAGAATCGAGTGGAGAAGTGACTCAGGTAAGGCTAGAAGCAGCTCATTTCAAACTGAGATCAGAAAGTCTAGGAATTTGGAAAATCTTAGGGAGAAGGAAGTTTTGCTGCTCGGTAATAGCCATGGGCTAGGTGTAGGCCCTCACTTGCAGGAAAGTTAAGGGCAGCATAACAGGCCCCTGACATTCTCAAACCAAGTGCAGAGCTAATTGAAAGGATAGGTGACTTAGGATCTTTGTGTAAGGATCTTTCAAAAGAGGAGCAAGAAACAGTTTGAATGGGGATGGGATATATGATATAGGTGGTGACCTGGATAATATAGCTTTCCCGACTCATTCCACCAATGAATGCTTTCTCGAGCTACTCTGGTACCATGATTGGCCGTGTTTTAATTGAGCGGTGAGGTGGATTAATGTGTGGTTAGAAATGGTAGTGTGTGCAGCCAACTTAGTGCATGTTTCTCTGGTACTGGTTGGGACTGTCAGTGGGCGGTGTTTCCCAAGGTATGATCTACACCTACATAGTACTGGGAACGAAAGATTAGTGCAGCTGATTCATGAAAGCATGTGGGGTGGATCTTGGCTCACACACGGTCAAATATCTGTCGTGAGTAGGAGAGGTAGATCTTTTTTAGCATAAATCCAGACAACAGGTTTCCCTGCCTAAAGAGTATCTCCAGCAGTCAAAAGAATTCTGAAATTATTACTCAGAAGATAGATCCAAACACACCAAATGACACATGTACTACATCTAATAAGCAAATAAATAAATAAAAAAAAACCTTTTGGGATAAGTAGCATGAGACATTTCAAAGACTTAACAATCTTTCATCAGAAAAATAAAATATAGCAATTTCAAGTTGAGCTTCAATCTTTAAACTGCACAGTAGTTTGTGTCACTGAGCTCTGGTGTAGAGACACAGAAATCCACCGTGTAATAATGTAATTGTATGAAGTGATGGACTCCTACTATAGGAAAACTTGAAAGGATGGAGGATCATGCATTTATGAGAGTGGGCTGAAAATTGATGCCTCAAAATTTTTTATGTGAAAACTCTTAAAAGATTTTTAAATAAAACAAAAGTCAACATGTTACTCGTTTATTCTTCATGTCTATATATCTGCAGCCCTCTGCCACTAGAGGCTCCAGATTGTAGCATGTAACATGGTGGTTTATAATGTAACTGTGTTGGTCTGTGAGAAACAGCATGCTGTAATCGAGTTTAGAATTCGAAAAGTCCGTCCATACATGGAGCTCCCTCTAGCTCAGCCTGACAGTGCTAAACCACATGAGTACTATGATATCCACGCCTTGTGTTCACTGTCGTGAGTCATCCTCCATACAGTTCCGACTTGATCCCATTCAGTTTCCATAACTTAAAGAACACCTTCGAGGACTTCACTTTGAGATTGATGAAGTGGTGCAAGTAGATGTGAGGTTGTGGCTGCGTAAACAAAGTTAAACATTCTATAGTGGTGTCATTGAGGTGATTATGTTAAGAAATAAATATCTGTACCTGAAAAATAAAGCTGTAGAATTTTTGTTTTATTTAAAAAGCTTTAAAAATTTTCATACAAAAAGTTCAACATGTGTGATATGACTTAATGTTAAAGAAGAATTCCAAGACTAATTTGACAAGGGTGGGTCAGGTAGTCGGCCAGGGCCTTATAGTAGGAAACATCCTGGCAGTTACCTGAACTGATTTAAGAAAACCACAGAAAGTCTAAATCAGTGTGACCAGATGAAGATTTGAGCTTCCACCTTCCTGAATATAAGGCCAGTCTGTTTAAAACAGTGCTGCATCATTTAGTTTATCCCTGGCGTACAATAGTGTTTAGTAATGCAAAAGGCTACTGGTCCATTTCTCACTCTGTCACTGCACACACCATGCACACTGTACACACTTTGTTTTGTAAAGTATTGCTACACAGACTATCAGCTGATGTCAGGGTCATAGCAAACACTGTGTGTTTCCATTTTGTGTACTGTAGCTTACTATTTTGTGGTCCGAAAAACTGAGTCAGCATCCCTCTATAACGAGTGAGTTGTTGAGCTCAGAGGATAAGGTGTTAGTATTATGCATTGCATAACTTTTGGAGTAAGATTTTCAAGAAAATAAAAAGAAGAAGAAAACATAGTGAGAAAATGATGTGTGCAAAGGACAAAAACAACTTAAGCATTCGACATAAAAGTTATTGGGTATGATATAGTGTCATTTTGTATAAAACTGGTGCTGGAGAAAATCAGCGGTTCGGCCACAGTTGCAGCGGCCTTCTTCCGGGACCAGGAGACCCGAAACAATGGTTGTCTCCAGCAGTAGTTTTATACAGTATGACACAGTAGCATACCCAGAAAACTTTTATGTTGACTGACTCTGGCTGCGGAAGCCTACGCAATTATAAAATTATGAACTTTAGCATTATGTTTCACTGCCAAGTAACATGGAACTTGGACCAGACATAGAAAGAACCACTACAGTATCAGGTTACTGAAAGGGATACACATTGAGATGAACAGAAATGACACTTTTTTTACACTTGTTATGTTGATGTCACTAAGGCTCATGATAGTCCCCTGGACATTACAAAAGGCAGAACATGGATCACCAAGGATGGCAGTGTATACTCTGCAAAGTGTTCCCATGCTGGCAAAATGTTGTAACAAGTTCTTGAGGTAGGTCATTCCATTCCTTCACCAGCACAGCTGACAACTTTTGGATGGTTCTTGATTCATGTAAACATGCTGCAATACATCTCCCCTTCACATCCCACACATGCTCGATGGGATTTAAGTTGGAGGTATGGGCAGAACAAGCCATTCCTTGAATATCCTCCCATTTCAAGAGCTCCTCCACCAGCACCGTTCAGTGCAGTCACATATTGTCTCTGTAAAAATGAATTCAGGGTCAAACACACCCCTGAAAAGATACACGTGGGTAAAGAATACAGTGTACTATGTTCAGAGATTTTGAGGGCAATACACCTATGCAACATTATGCCTTCCCACACCCAAACACCTGGACCACCAAAACAATCATGTTTGACAATGATAGACATACCCAAATATGCAAGAGGTGGGAACATGTAATACACTCAGGAACATTGTTGAATATAATAGTTTTGGTGATCCAGCTGTTATGGTGTGGGGATGCATAGTGTTGTGTGGGCATACTTGTGTCCAAGGCTTTGAACATGGTACACTAACTGGTCAACATTACTGTGACAATGCTTTCACATGTGCATCTGTGAAGGGGTACACTCAAACCTAACTTCAGTTTTATGGGTGACAGTGTGTGACCAAATTAAATTGTACTCTTGGAGCAAGAGGATATTTGGTGAATAGACATGAATTCCACTGATCATATTTGGGATGTGTTGGGAGAGGTGTTGCAGCATATGCACATTCCCCAATAATCATCCAGCAGTCAACTGTGCTGGTGGAGGAATGGAATGCCCTACCACAAGAACTCTTTGCCAGTCTTCGTGTATCACATTGCAGAGAATGCATTGCCACTTGTGGTGATCACACACCCTATTAAGAATGAGTTCCACCTTTTGTAACACCCAAGGGATTATCATAAATTGCAGTGACTTCAGTGCAATTATTTTCTTTGAATAAAACTATCATTTCTCTCCATGTCATTGAGAATTTCTGTCAGCCACCGTCTGTGCTGTAGTGTAGTAGTTCTTTCTATGTAGGTTTCAAGTTCCATTGAGATATGTTATTTGGCAGTGACACATCATGTCATAATTACTTTTTTCCTTACGTTTTGCTCACTAGTGTACATTTTCACCATCAGTGTTTGCTCAGATAAGTGAGGAGAGGTGGTGGCACATAGTTTCTGGTCATCAGATTTTGCACTAATATCGAGGGCTATATTCCAAATGTCTCCACAGTGCGTTATGGAGTGAACATATATGACACTGCTGATGGTGAACTGTCCATTGGATGGGGTGTTTAAATAATTTGAGAGGAGTAGGCTGTGTGTCAACAAAAAGTTTTCTCTCCCTTCCCTTCATCCATGACAACACAAACATAACATTGCACTCTACAGGAATCCGTCATAGTCATCCACATGATAGAGATACACATACTTGATGTTTCCTGATTGGTTAGACAGTGACAATGGCAAACCATGTCTGCTAGGACGTTGGCCAGTAATGTGAAATACCTGCATCTGCAGTCAACACTTATTTCCTGTGCTTGAGACTGACTTAAACTTGAGACTTAAGGCTACTGAGTGATTCATAACAGTTAAAAAAAAAATTAGGTGTTAGAAGACCAGCGGCCCTGTTCTGTATCGTTCATAAGAATCGATGCAGCAGGTTGGCCTCAGTAGTGACATCATTTTCAGTTCTTTATCCAAAGTTACTATTCTGTAAAATCTGTTACCAATCGTTCCTCCTGCCAGTTTTTCGAAAACTGTACCAAGAGGTTTTGGATTTCAGTATGGCCCTCTTGTTCGGTTTGGTGTGATTTATTTACACCTATAATTTCTTATTTTAAACAGATTGAGCAGTATTAGCTTTGGATTTAGTGATTGTGTTACTGAAGAATCACCAGGACGCATCCAGGTGGAAAGTGAGTTCATAACAGACTACTTTCCTTGGTTAGAAATATGGTTTGTATTGTTGTTACTGTGAATGATTAAAAAAAAAAAAAAAGGTTTCGGTCAATATTCTAACAAAATACCTGTTATTTTTACGTAATTAAGAGTTTACAAAAATCATTAAATATCACGAGTGTTAGCTGAAATACTAGTGACTTTGCATACTTTTTTACACAAATGGTTTACTTATTAATTATCAAAATGCATTTAAAACTTTTAAATACATTCAGCAACGAAGTCAGCCTACATCTCTCTCAACTGGAATTATGTGGAAAAAAAGCACTGATGGAATGCGAGTTGTAGTAGTATAGTGAATAAGCCAATGAATTGCTATGTCAAAGGTCGTATGTTCGCATACTGCTGTATACCAAAATAATTTTTTTCCTCTTTGTGTTTGTAACACATTCTGAGACTTTGTAAATTGTCAAAGTTAAACATTTTTCTAATATATTCATTGTTATTTACACGTATGAGTGCACTTTATCAGTAATGAGAATCTTCAATTTCATGAGTTCCGTATGTTTAAGAAATGAAAGATGAAATTGCTGTGCATGGAACAACTGACAGTGACATTTATACTTTTTCTTGTCACAAAGAATTCACAATTTTTTTGAATACATAGCTATTTCTGAGTGTGTGGTCAGACAGGTCTCTAAGAGCACAACTTAATTTACTGCGAATGAAACTAGTAGCAATCGTCTTTATACTTTAGCTTGTCACAAGTATCAATCTGCGACTGAATCCTTAACAACAGTAGAAAGAGATGAAAGATTCCTGCCACAATATTATTTTTAGACTATACCACCCTATATGAAACATTTTGATTCATCAGATCCATGTTATAAACTACAACAAACTTATATAGCTGCACTCACCGCACACTCTCTAAAAGGCTTCTTTTTCTTTTTTTACCAAATCATTGATGTACCATATAGGGAAGTAGGCTATTTCATCATTTGGATCTCTAGGAGCGAGTAACAACCACATTCTGTGCATGTTCTTATTCTTTGACACTATCTTTAACAATTTTTTGGGTTCATGGAGATGTGTTCTGTCTATGCAACTAATTAAAGGCAGTTTGTTTATTGCCATGTGCATTTCACTTCTTTTGTTTGTGAAGCATCTTCACAAATAAAAGAAGCGAAATGCGTATGGCAGTAAACAAGCTGCCTTCACTTAGTTGCGTAGAGGGAATGTACCTCCATGAACTTTGAAGCAACTAAGGGATGATGGAAAACAGAAAAAATGACGAATTTTTTGGATGTTTCTATACATGTATTTGTACAGTGTGGTACTACACTCCATTCCTAACTTATATTCTGAAACTCAAAATCCAAAACAAGGTGTCGATGTGAATGAGAATAAAATGACATAATGTGACATTTATGACAGTTTCTAGAATGCAGTCAATATTCTATCGTTATCATGCATTCATGGAAGCTTGTGGTGAGCGAAATTTGAACAGTAGTACATACTCTAACCACACTTTTTGGAACTGTGAAGAATAGCGTGCTTGTGTCGGCTGCTAGCTGCTGGGAGTTTGTGGTGCTGCAGTGTGCATGCAAGGATCTGAGGCAGATTGCTTTTGATTGGTTGGCGCGAGGAGTGCTGATGACGACGACGACGCTAAGACTGTTCGGCATCACTTTCGAAATGCTTACAGAATAATTTTTGGGATCTCCTTGAAAAACAAGACTGTTTGGTGCTCTCGCTTACCGAAACCAAAATGGCAGAAAGATACAGAATAGGGCTCCAGCAATGTAATTCATATTAATTTTCTAATTCTAAATTGTCTTCAGGTAAGAGAGAGTGTTCTTTTGTACATCTAGGCATCAAAAATATTTACTTAGCTACATCTGTACTATGCAGGCCACCTTATGTTGTGCGGCTTTCTACCGGATAGATAATATTTCTGAAGTAGTTCTGATGCCACAAGTGTGAGACCTGATGTCTTCTCTGCGGTCCATCCCACTATAAACATTCTTGGGTATTCCTTTTTCAGTCCAGTGCACCAAGCCATGCGTTGGTGTATCATCTTCAGTCCCCAGGGACTCGGTGTTTGTGTTGTCTTCATCATTTAATCATAATTCGTGACAGTGGTTAGATTGGACTGGCATTCGTTTCACATGTCAACCCTTAATGTTCCTTGTTGTGGAGTTCTGCAGTTCCAGTGCAGGATCCCAGGCTCTACTGAGTTGATACCCCTGTGTTATGATTCATCAGGTTACTCATCGCCTTTGTCTCTATAGACTCTCTAACACTGTCCCAGTATCTGGAGGTTTGTGCGATAACCCTTGTTTCATCATATTTCATGGAATTATTGAGTTCCAGGTAGTGCTTTTCAATGGCTGATTTAATTGCTTGTGTCCACTCGGTGTGCATCTGATTTTCTTTGCACCTGTTATCCACTGTCCTTTTTGTTTGGCCAATGTACAACATGACACATTGGCAAGGTATATTATAATTTCCTGGTTTTCATAGTCCAAGGTCATCTTTCGTATTTGCCAGTATCCCTCTTATTTTGGTAGGTGGACAGAACACGCACTTAACGTTGTAGTCCCTGAGAATCCTGGTGACTTAGGCAGAAATAGATCCTTCATAGAGCAGGTACACCACGGTCTTTGCGTCATCTTGCTCTTCTTATACACTCCTGGAAATTGAAATAAGAACACTGTGAATTCATTGTCCCAGGAAGGGGAAACTTTATTGACACATTCCTGGGGTCAGATACATCACATGATCACACTGACAGAACCACAGGCACATAGACACAGGCAACAGAGCATGTACAATGTCGGCACTAGTACAGTGTATATCCACCTTTCGCAGCAATGCAGGCTGCTATTCTCCCATGGAGACGATCGTAGAGATGCTGGATGTAGTCCTGTGGAACGGCTTGCCATGCCATTTCCACCTGGCGCCTCAGTTGGACCAGCGTTCGTGCTGGACGTGCAGACCGCGTGAGACGACGCTTCATCCAGTCCCAAACATGCTCAATGGGGGACAGATCCGGAGATCTTGCTGGCCAGGGTAGTTGACTTACACCTTCTAGAGCACGTTGGGTGCACGGGATACATGCGGACGTGCATTGTCCTGTTGGAACAGCAAGTTCCCTTGCCGGTCTAGGAATGATAGAACGATGGGTTCGATGACGGTTTGGATGTACCGTGCACTATTCAGTGTCCCCTCGACGATCACCAGAGGTGTACGGCCAGTGTAGGAGATCGCTCCCCACACCATGATGCCGGATGTTGGCCCTGTGTGCCTCGGTCGTATGCAGTCCTGATTGTGGCGCTCACCTGCACGGCGCCAAACACGCATACGACCATCATTGGCACAAAGGCAGAAGCGACTCTCATCGCTGAAGACGACACGTCTCCATTCGTCCCTCCATTCACGCCTGTCGCGACTCCACTGGAGGCGGGCTGCACGATGTTGGGGCGTGAGCGGAAGACGGCCTAATGGTGTGCGGGACTGTAGCCCAGCTTCATGGAGACCGTTGCGAATGGTCCTTGCCGATACCCCAGGAGCAACAGTGTCTCTAATTTGCTGGGAAGTGGCGGTGCGGTCCCCTACGGCACTGCGTAGGATCCTACGGTCTTGGCGTGCATCCGTGCGTCGCTGCGGTCCAGTCGCAGGTCGACGGTCACGTGCACCTTCCGCCGACCACTGGCGACAACATCGATGTACTGTGGAGACCTCACGCCCCACGTGTTGAGCAATTTGGCGGTACGTCCACCCCGCGTCCCGCATGCCCACTATACGCCCTCACTCAAAGTCCGTCAACTGCACATACGGTTCACGTCTATGCTGTCGTGGCATGCTACTAGTGTTAAAGACTGCGATGGAGCTCCGTATGCCACGGCAAACTGGCTGCCACTGACGGCGGCGGTGCACAAATGCTGCGCAGCTAGCGCCATTCGACGGCCAACACCGCTGTTCCTGGTGTGTCCGCTGTGCCGTGCGTGTGATCATTGCTTGTACAGCCCTCTCGCAGTGTCCGGAGCAAGTACGGTGGGTCTGACACACCGGTGTCAATGTGTTCTTTTTTCCATTTCCAGGAGTGTAGATCACATGGCAGAGTGGTTGGTTGAAGGGCGTTCTGAATCTGTTTGGTCTCGTATCCATTCTTGCACAACATTGATCATAGATGCTCTGTGTGTACTGGCAGACTATATGGGTCTGACAAGGTGTGTGATCTGTTCAAAAATGTCTCCAGGACACCATTCTTCTGATTAGTGGGTGTAAGTGTGTGATACACCCAGTGGCCAAACAAGGCATTTGCTTTCCTGTTGACAAGTACATCTAGTAATGGCAACTGACCACCCTTTTCCAGGCCCATGGTGAACTTAATATTTGAGTGGTGTGAGTTCATATATTCCTGAAACTCCTTGAGCCTTTCCCTACCATGAGGCCAGATCAGAGAGATATCATCCACGTACCTGAAGAAGCAGGTGGGGTTGTGTCTAGCTGTCTCTAATGCCTCATCTTCAGATCTCTTCATGAACATATTGGCAACCACTGGGCACAAGAACTGCCCATGTCAGCACCTTCTGTCTGTTCATAATATTGGCCCCCATACAGGACTATCTTGAAGGAAATCGGAATGCCTGACAAGGTCATTAAACAACTATGAATGAGAGCACCAGTTCCAGCCTGCCTAAAGTGCACAAAGACGGCATGCCACTGTGCCTGTTTGTCAGCAACATTGGTGTGTCAGTGTACCAAACAGCCAGGTACTTGAAGAAACTGCTGTTCCCATATGTGGGAAAGTGTATTCACCACATCCACAATTCGACGGACTTCTTACAATGTCTCGAGCAACTACACTGTCACACAATCTGATACAGTGGTAAGTTTTGATGTGGTATCCCTGTTCACTAAGTTGCCACTGAAAGACTCGTTGGAACTGATTACAGAGAAATTTGATAATGCTCCGCTGGACCTGTTCAGCAATATACTGAGGTCAATTTATTTGCTGTACGGGACCAATATTATGAGCAGACAGAAGGTGTAACCATGGGCAGCCCTCTTGACTCCAGTGTGTTCATGAAGAGACCTGAAGATGAAATATAGAGGTGGCTAATTACAAACCCACATGCTTCTTCAGGTATGTGGATGATACCTCTCTGATCTGGCCTCATGGTAGGGATAAGCTCAATGTGTTTCTGAAACAACTGAACTTAGCCACCCAAATGCTATGTTTACCATGGAACTGGAAAAGGATGTCCAGTTGCTGTCTCTGGCTGTACTTAACGAAAGAAGAGAAGATGACTCATCTGGCCACACTTTGTAACAGAAACCTACGCACACTGATTTATACTTACAAACCAACAGCTTTCACCACCCAGTGCAGAAGAACGGAATTTTGAAGACATTGATCCACAGATCACACACCTTGTCAGATTCATATATTCTGCCAGTAGAAACGAGCATCTGTGGTCAGTGTTGTGCAAGAGGGCTTTTCAACCGGCCTCCACGCCACTTGGTCTAGAATAAGAGCAAAATGAGGCAAAGACTGTGGCATACCTGCTCTGTGCAGGATCTATTTCTGACAAAATCACAAGTTTTCTCATGAAGCACAACAACAAGTGTATGTTCTGTCCATCTACCAAAATAACAGAACTACTTGTAAATGTGAAAGACGACCTGGAACTATGAAAACCAGGAATTTATAGTATACCTTGTCAATGTGGCATGTCGTGCATTGGCCAAACATCTGAGATAGTGAACATCAGATGCAAAGAACATCAGAGACACAACCAGCTAACACAGGCAACTAAATCTGCCATTGCCGAGTGCTGTCTGGAACTCAGTCATTCCATGAACTATGATGAAATGTGGATTCTGGCACAGGCCCAAGATATTGGGACAGTGTTATAAGAGAGAATATATTGATAAAGGTGGTGAATAACTTGATCAGTCATTCAGAGGGTACCAACTAAGTAGAGCCTGGGATCCTGCATTGGAGTTGTTGGAAACACAATGGGGGCAGTGCTTCTAGCAGGAGCAGACCACAAAGGGAACACCTGGCACCACACCAGTAGCAGAACACCAGATCACAGTCAGGTGCTACTGACTGAAGAGAGAATGCCTAAGAACACTGGTAGCTGGAGTGGAGCACAGACGGAATGCCTGGAATCGACAGTGGAAAGAGGAAGAGCAAAGATATAAACACTGGACCCATTCCACGTGACAATGATGATAACAAGTCACATTGTCAAAATACAGTGCAAGAATGACGCTGATATCTGGCAGAATACCCAATACCTCAAGATGTCAACAGATCTCTGGGAAAGTCTGAAGAATTACAATATTTATAGATTTGCACTCTTATTAATAGCGATAGATACTCGATGGGAAGCACAACATATTAGCTAATTTGTGCCTGTTTGACCCATGCAGGGGCAGTGGCAGTTTTGAAAGTTAATTAATTGACTGTGTGATTGTAAGCTTTTCCAGCGAATTGACTGTTTTTTTACTGTTCTCAGGTGTCCAGCCGAGTACAGTCATGTTCATAACATACTTTGACAGCATGCCTTTATCATCATCTTCAGGTGATACCCATACAATGAGTGTCTTCACTACATCCTGCCCCCTTTATACTGTCCTTGCTTCCTACCCCTTCCCTCATTACTAGATCACACACCGCATTGGATGGAGAGGTGGGAGGGCACGATTGCTGAAGGCTGGGCATGAACCCTGGTCCCTCAGTACTTCTGTAGTCGCTGTCGAATGCAGACAGCATAAATCAGGTAGACAGTACAGACAATCAAAGAAAGATGTAAGAGGCACAGAAGTCACACCAAACTGAAGCAGCCAACAAAATCTGCAGTCGCAGAACATTGCATAGCTACAGGGGACTCAATGAAGTGAGAAGGAACAGAGGTATTAATACAGACATTGTTTTGGGACTGGGTTCTGAAGGAGGCCATGGAAATATGAGTGGCCAATGATCTGATTAACAGAGACACTAAGAAAAGCTTGGGCCCAGCTCTCAGCCATCAAAAATCACTGTGTCAGCCAAGAGCGACTTCCTCATCCGACAAGGGCTATAGAAGTACTGATAGACAGGGCTTCATGCCTGGCCTTCGGTGACCCTATCCCTCCCACCACTCTAACTGACACAGTGTGTGACCATGTAGTTCGGGAAAGGGTGTGTATAAAGGAGACTCGATGTAGCGACAACATACATTCTACAGCTATCACCTGAAGATGACAGAAAGGTACGCTGTCGAAACAAAATGTCGTGTTAGAAAGATGACTGCACCTGGCTGAACACCCAAGAACAGTACAGATTCCATGATTTCTTTATTGTGACATTGTAGCACACCTAATTTGGAGTGCCAGTTAGTTTCTAGTTTATCAGGTTTTACAATGTTTTGGTCTTTAATTCTAAACTTCTCATTTCTCACAGGCGAAACGATGAAATTTTTTGTTGTGGTGTGTGTTCTGTGAAAGCAGCTAGTTTATTTGAGCGTGTGTGACAAGCAGTGTTGTGAATTTTGCTTCAGCTCTGAAATAGATATCTCATTAAATTCCTTTGGAAGATTTCATGCACTAGATTCTTCCACGTACTGGACTGAAGTTGATGTTGAGCTGGTGGTACCTATTCTGTTTACTAATTTGCAGTGTTTAGCACACTGCACTTGCATTCAGCATGATGGTGTTTGAAATCCCCATCTTGTCATCTAGATTTAAGTTTTCTGTGATTTCCCAAAAATCGCTTGATGAAAATGTTGGCAGGTATGCTATTAAAGGGGCATGGTTGATTTCCTTCTCCAGTTCAAGCTTGTGCAATGACTTTAATGACCTCATTGTTGACAGGATATTAAACTTCACTCTTCCTTCCTTCCTTCTTTACTATGTTTAACAAGCACTACTGGAAAGCTCTGCTGCTTGGGACTTCATAATTTTTCTGTAATAAATGAATCATTGTGTTGCCAATAACATTTGTTTCTTTGCCTGAAGTAAAAGTACCCTCTCTTAATTAGTAAGGTCGTTTGGTACACAAGGAAAATAAAATGGGTAAAATATCAAAAACCACCAGCCACACATTATTGTTGATGAAGCTGCACATTGCAGTTATGGTGCTTGCAATGGTTCAGGAGAGGGGGGAGGAGGGGGGGGGGGTTAGTTGTAAGAACTGTTAAAGGCTTGGTACAAATTTACTTGGATGAATTATGTGTTTAGCACAGTATTTTCATTGCTCTATCCAATTTTCTGTAAGAAGTGCTTAATTTTCTGTGTTGAAATTAGTTACTGACACAACTTTAGTTTTTCCAGTTCATTGTCATGTTGACAGTTCATCTCATAGGCTACTTAGTTGGCTAAATAATTGCTTTGCTGATTCGGTTAATGTCATGCATTAAAGTTCATCAGTCTTTCAGAATTCTTCTTGGAGAAGTTGCGATTGTTAAGTAATATTGCTAAGAACTGTGATGCACACAGTGTTGCACAATTGGTCAGCATTACTTGCTGCAGGTTGCGAGTGCAAAACTGACCATCAGCAATTACTTGTTATTTAGTATTTATCACTTCTGTAAGGTTACTGTTTGTATGTTTGTATAGTCTGGAACATTCTGTGTTTGTATAAATAGCAGCCCTTTCCAACCAGGAATTCAGTTCCTTTCTGACTGTACTTTGGTGTTCCTAATAAATGTGCTTTCAGTGCTAAGTGTTGTACATCACTGACAAACCTTCTTGTGGATTTGGACTTAAGCGTAGTTACGATGTAACATTGTTCGGGGGAGACACTAGGTACCTCAAAACATCTATAACACCATGGCTACAATTAGCCAATGTAAAAGCCTTCGCCTACTTGGACAGGAACAGAATACAAGCAATACATCTTATTCACAATCTGTATATTCAGGTTACTAACAGATTCCAAACCAGCAAAAAGTTAGCTGCCTGTCAGGTATCCATCTTTTCCCTGAACACTGATTAGAATCCACCGTAATGGCTGGAAGGATTCAACCGAGTCAACAAATTCAATAGATGGTATGACATGATGTATTTGGAAAATGTGAACTTTTACTTGAACAGCACAGCCCAACAGGGGTTCAAAAATAATGAATGTGAGCTTGATATTTGGGAGAAATTTCAGGTTGAACTGAAGAAAACATTTGCCAACAATCAGTAGAAAGTCGAATTATTGGAAGAACAATTGAATAGAGTCCAGTGTCATGGGGAAATCCTACATATAGAATGTTTTGGCCCTATGCCACATTGTGTGTGTAAATACGACAGAAGCTGACAAAATCACACACTCAATGAAATGGTTCGCATAAGGCAAGCTGTTCTGGTGAAGGATGTCACAGTAACTGAGGAATTCAATAAATGGTGCCAACACGTACAGGAGATCCAACAAAAAAAGAATTAGATGAAAGAATTATGGCCGACTTCCGAGTGTTCCCTACTGAAATTGCGGAAGACCACTACTATCTCACCTGACCGGTACGCCAAGTAGTGAGAGAAGAGAGAAAGCATTTTATGTCAACCAGAACTGTCAAACTGAGTAAGCAAGAGATTTATAGCCATAAATGTTGACCCCATACATCAGGCGGTAATAGAGAATTTTGAAGAAGAGGTAGGTCGATCTGTAGCACCAGTGTCCATCAACAGTCAAATATGCTAAGGAGAATGGATTCTACTAACTTGAACGTGTGCCACAGCTGCCAAATTACAACCCAGCATCTGACCAGTGCAAATACAACCAGTTCCTCCATCAAATATTACTGCCCCACAGAAGAATAGACATATGGAGAAGAGAGGACAACACACTGGTTTGTTTCCATGTGGACACCCTGGACAAAAGAACATTACTGCAGAGAAAGAAGGTGATTTTTCAATGACTACAATCCTGCTGGATGTCAACCATCACAACAGTTCTGTTCATGTCAATCAAATGCAGATTATTATAGTCTACCTGTGGGTCAATGCCCACTGCCATACTGTGGACGAGGTCATTCCCAAACACAACATAGCCATTCCCTGTCACCATTCAGAGGCACCAGCTGCTTACCTAGCCACTGAATATGGGAAAATTAAGTGAGGCAACCATCTATGTAGGTGAGATCACCACAGATGAAAATACTCTGTAGACGACAGTCTCCGTGATGTCAGTAAATTTCATTGACTTCTTCAATATCCAGGCACTAGTTGACTCAAGGGCTTTGTTTTCTGTAATGTAGAATGCTTATCATAATTAGCTGAAGATTGTGTTCTGTGACATGAAAGTGATTGTGCTGAAAGTCACAAATGGGAATTACTCACAGCTGACAGGAACATGTATTGCAAGAATAACTACCATTGACTGAATGCTGCCCTTCAAATTTGTCATTTTATTTGACCGTAGTCATAATATTATTCTTGGATGGGGCTTCTTGAAGGCATCACAAGCAGTCCTAGACTGTAGAAGATCAGAGCTCCTGATTGAAAAAACTATTCCAACAAGTGCACGTAACAAAGACTGCTCCGGACAGATGTTTTCCGTTGAAGACATTGTTGCCCATCGTCATGAGTTCCAGTTGTCGGTCGAGGTGGTCAGTTAATCTGTGAAGCTTTTGTTGATTTCATGAAGCACCCCAGGCTCACAAAAGAAATCTATGTGTCAGTGACTTTATAAACACTTCAGGTGGTCGAAGAGAACTTTGGATCACTAAATGTCAGGAGCTGCCATGACTCATCTATGTGTGTGTGTGTGTGTGTGTGTGTGTGTGTGTGTGTGTGTATGCGCGGGCGTGCGCGTGTGTGCGCACGCACGCATAGGGACAGCTAAATCATTCCAGTAACAGCAGCTTAGTGCCATCGATGAAGAACCATACTCTGTTGCCACTACAGACATCACAGGGGAGGAAGTTACTATTTAACTGCCAATAAACTCTGGACTGACTGAGGAACAACATGTGCAAGTGCTAGCCATTGTTGACTAATTTTTGGATGCTTTCAAATCTGGTGTGGAGAAAATAGAGAGCAAGTGGATCATGGTGAAACACCATAACAGCATTGGAAATCATCCAGCAATTAGCCAGTGCTCATATAGGGTCTCATCAGCTCAACAATGGAAAATCCAAGAGTAAGTGTCGAAGGTGCTGAAAGATATCATTGAACCTTCAGAGATTCCTTGGTACTCACCTGCAGTCCTTGTGATGACAAGTGGTAGCACGTGGCATTTTTGTATCAATTGGCCACTTGAAAGGACCAGTACTTGTCAGCTATGGACATGCAGACAGGCAACTGGAAAATTAAGATTGACTAGATTGACTGGGAAGAGACTGCCTTCAGTAACTCCTGTCGGGTTCTTATGAGTACAAAGTTATGTGGTTTGTATCGTATAATGCTCCAGCCACGTTTGAATGTGATGGACAATCTTCTTCATCACCTTAAATGGATGAGGTGTTTTTGTTATGTGGAGAACATTGTAATATTTTTTTTCTTTTAATGAATTTGAAAAACATATAAACACCCTGACAACTGTTCTGAAGTGCATTTAACTGCAGGTGTCTGCCTGAATCCAAAAAATTGCCTCTCCGTTGTCCAAAAAATAAAAATCTTGGGGGCACTTAGTGTATGGCGATGTTGTATAGCCCAATCCAGGGAAAAATAAGAGCAATCACTGTGTGGGTGAAATCTGTGTCATTGCTGCATCAAATGATGTTACTGCTGAACAGAGGGAAGATCCAGCACTGATGAAAACCATGTGGCAGCAACAACAATTTATCCTTGATGAATTTCCATGATGCTCCTACAGCCGATCAACTGGGATTCATCAAGACTGTAGACAGAATTAGATGCAGGTATCACTGACCAGGTTTCTAATGATTCATTAGACACTGTGTGTGTCACTGCAAGGAATGCCAGTGAGGGAAGCACATGCCACAGTTACCTCCAGGGTATCTGGTACCAAGTTTGCCTGCAGCAGTGCCATTTCACTGAAACAGAATTGAACTCTTTGGTAGATTCCTGAAGTTAACAGATAGAAATCGATAGATAATTGTATGCGCTGACCACCTTACCTGCTATGCTGTCACCAGAGCTCATGATTGCCAGAGCTCCAGAAATTGCAAAGTTTGCTGGAAACGATATCATTCTGAAGCATGAAGCACCCCAGGTGATGATTTCTGATCATGGAAGAGTTTACCATTCAAAGCTAGTACCAGTCGTAATTTCCTGTTGGGACATCACATACATGATGACACCTGCCTACCACCCACATACGAATGGCCTTGCAGAACTCTCCAATAAGCTGCTGACAGATATGCTCTCGATGTATGTTGATGTCTAGCGCAGAGATTGGGCTACAATGTTGCCGTTTGTGACATTTCCATATGGCACAACAAAGCAGAACACTACATACTTTACATCATTTTTTTCTAGTTCATCTTAAGGCCAAAACGATATGGGGCACACTGTTCCCATTTCAACCAGACAACACCTCATCAACAGGACCAAAATAGCAAGACATGTTGCTTGCATGTAGACTCTGGATACCCAGGAGCATTGTGGTGCCAAGCAGTGGCTAGTAAAATAAATTCCGGAAAACTTGTTATGTATTTTTATGTCTGGCTGTAAGTGGGACTAACAAAAAAGTTGCTAAAGCACTATTTTCAGCTGTATCAAATCCTTCATCGCAGATCAGACATCACAAGTCAAGGATTATGACCCTTCAACAAGAAGGCAGAAGGACAGGTGTTGTCCATGTCCTCCGTATGAAACCCTACACAGTCCTCAGGTACATATCGGTGATGAGGGCTTCCCATTCAAGGAAACTGAAGACCCACTTGATGACTGTGAAGCTTTGACTGAAAGAGCTAGCTTCAATGAGCATTGTAACAAAAAGAATGTGACAACACAATCAGAAAATGAGGCTCCACCAAGAGTGCCATAGAGAGAACCAATGATAAGATCTAAATCCAGGGTGCTGTAGTCAGCTCCAAAGATAACTTTTGAAACAGTAGGTCACTTGTTTCTCAAGGAGAGGAGCAATTCAAGAGCTGTGGTGCATGCAGTATGGTGTAACAGCTAGCATCACTGGCTGTCATTCTGCAGGTTTCCACTTCAAGCAATTATTTATCATTTAGTATTTATCATTTCTTTATGTTCTCAGAGTTTCGTAATGTTTCTGTATTCTGGAATATTTGATCGTTGTATAAACAGCATCACACTCTGTCCACGAGTTCTGGTCTGTTCTGGCTGTGCACTGGTGTTCGTAATAAAGATGCTTTCTTTGATAAGTGCTCTACTTCACTGACAACCCTGCTTTTGGATTTGAACTTGAAATTGGTTACAGTGCAACATTACTTCAACTCCACCACAAAACTTCTAACACAAAAATCACCATGTACTCTAATTTCATCCTTTCTTATTGTCTCACTGGTAATTCATTAAAAAGTTGCTGTCTTATTTAAGGAAGTAATGATGAACATATTAATGTTCCTGGTTTGGGTAGAGAGATCTTTTTGCACAGTTAACTGACAGTAACATACTTCCATTTACTGTTCTGTAGTAGAACTATTAGTTTCTGTTGTGGTTTCTGTTGGATGCTCCTGCATGCATATTTCTCTTGGAGAAACAAGCACCCACTTTTAAAATGCAAAATCAGCATTTTATTCATTTATTGAAATGCTCAGCTACATACACTATATAAGCTTCCATGTAACACATTACTTTGCAGTTTGTTTAAATATAAAATATATAAATTATTTTGAATTTCAATGATTTTTATGTAGTTTTAATGCTTTCTCTATGGATAAGTCTACCAAACCAAAGCAATACAGTGGTACTGAGATGAATGTTTACTGGTTTTAACAGTTAGGCAATAAATAATCTACACCATACTTGTTAGGCCATGTAATCCCTATTTGACTGACATATTGCCTCCTAGGTGTGTGTGTGTGTGTGTGTGTGTGTGTGGTGTGTGTGTGTGTGTGTGTGTGTGTGTATGTGTGTGTGTGTGTGTGTGTGTCTGTAATATTTTGCTTTTAAAGTTGAATTTAGTTGGTTAATTAAATCTGTGTTGTGGTCAAATGAGTTTCATTTCAATTGGTAAGAGCCCTTGGTAGGCTTCAAGTGTGGCGCAGACCCCATCAAGCCATGCACCCAAGTTGTCAACAAGGCAAGCTAGTGGTGGCTCCGTGATAGCATAGGCTGTGTTTACCTGGAATGGACTGGGTCCTCTGGTCCAGCTGAAAAAATCATTGACGGGAAATGGTTATGTTCAGCTACTTGGAGACCATTTGCAGCCATTCGTGGCATTCATATTCACAAACAAATATGGAATATTTATTGATGACAGTGCACCATATCACTGGGTCACAGTTGTTCACAATTGATTTAAAGAACATTTTGAAAAATTCAAGTGAATGATATGGCCATGCAGATCGTCTACCATGAATCCCATCGAACATTTATGGGACGTAATTGAGATATCAGTTTGTGCACAAAATCCTGCACTGGTAACACTTCTGCAATTACGGATGGCTGCAGAGGCAGCATGGCTCAATATTTCTGCAGAGGGCTTCCATCGATTTGTTGAGCCCATACCACTATGCAGGACAAAAGGAGGTCTGACACGAAATTAGGAGGTATACCATGACTTTTCTCACCTCAGTGTATTATGTCACTGATGAACCTTAACAAATCTCTCATTGTTGTTGCGGAACAAAATTTATTCAGCGTGCATTCACATTTATGCTTGGCCAGTTTATTAGGACTCTCCAATTCTGAAAGGTTCTGATTAATGAAGTAATGAAATAGCTCCTAAATGTGTGTTTTATCGCTTAACCAACCAAGCACTTCACTCTCCTAGTGCTCATGATATGACAGCTTAGCATTATTTTCATTTATTCGTTTTCTGCAGCAGTTGATCTGCTACTACTAGTAGCAAGACTTAAGTTTTGTGCTGTCCTATTGCTTACTGTTGTATCTATGATACTTTTGTGATCAGCTTGGAGCACTCTATTTACTCCAATGGATGGACTGGATCAGATGACTTTTCTATTACATAAATATATTGTTTTTGTGATTTTATGCTTGTGCATCATAATTTAAAGTTTCAAATTGTAATTATTTATTTCTTTTAATCTTTCAGTGTGTCCAGTGGCTAGAAGATGCAAAACTTAATCAACTTCGGAGAGAAGGAATACGTTATGCTAGAATTCAACTTTGTGACAACGATATATATTTTCTGCCACGCAATATAATACACCAGTTTCGAACTGTGTCAGCTGTTACAAGTATTGGTAAGCTTGTTGTTCATAAATTATTTTGAATGTGACTGATTTTTATAAACTTTTGATGCTTTCTCTATGGGTAAGCCCACCAAGTCAAATTGATATAGTGGCACTAAGCTAAATATTTACTGGTTTTAACATTTAGGCAGTAAATAATATACACTATCGCTATTTGGCTATATACTTCCTATTTGACTGACATATTGCCTCCTAGTAGCATGTTTATATGTTACTGTTATGAACTGTTTACAAATTACAGTTGACAATTATACATCCATCACCAGGCACCATCAGCAAAAATTCACAAATTACATACCAGTTTATTACCTACTACAGAGGTAACAGCAACAGTAGGATCATCATGGGTTTCTGTGTCCCGGCTTTTCTAACAAGCTCAAGTTAATTGTGTGGATAGCATGGTTTAATTTAACTTTTATATAATAAAATGGATTGTTGTTCTCCTTCTCCTCCTCCTCCTCCTTATGTATGGACAATGCCCCCATTTCAACTTTATATTAACTTCAGTTTTAAAAAGCTGACATTAAATTTTAATATTATCAAAATGGTTAAAGAGCAAATACTAATGACACGTGTATTTTATCAATACAGAAGCAGTTGTTAACACAAAGTGGGAGTTATTAACACAATGTACAAAGTAAAAACTGGATATTAAGAGCACATGTACACAGTTTGTTGAAAATTGCTATAATGTGTTGTACAGAAGACAGTCTAGTAGTATGGCAAATCACTATAGTCTCACTAACACAGTCATAATGATGTCCTACAACGAATCCACATCTGGATCGATTTTCAGAGGTATAGGATCCCTCCCTCACGAAATTGACATGTAGGGCTAGGACTTTCCAGGTTTGTAGAGTGGTGAAGTAGGGATGCATCGTGGAACTGACTTGGCCCCAGTTAATTCCAATTAGTATGAGGTAATGCTGTAAGCTTCAGTTCAGGCAGAGGAATAATAAGTGCAGAGTCTTTATTATTTAGGCAGGTGTTCTTGGTCACCTATACTGTGTGGACTACAGTATCAGACTTCCAGATCCATGAACAAGTTCTTTTAGTTTTGAAATGCATTCCAGATAATGTTCTGGGAGCATTGTGCCGAACTTATGCACAGTAATTTGAACCATTGCTGAGCTGTGCAAAAGAATATTTGACTCGTGTGTCATTACAACCTGCAGCCCAGCCACTTTCATGTCTTGCTCAACTGGTAACTTTTAACAGTGTGCGGGGCTGTAAAAAGTGGACTTGACTCAGTGATGGCCAAGGGTGTTATTACCCGTTTTTGTCAAGTGTTAGTTATTAAAACAAAATGGGATGATATGCATTTTCAGAAATTCCAGAGCCACAGTTGATTCACAGTCTAATATATATTTATATCAGATTTTGTGGGTGGATATCTGCAGTTGCCAGTATATGTGGAAAAACAATGGATTCATGTGTTAAGTTCACCATTTTGAATATAAAAGTACATTATGTTAATATTCAGGTTTTGAACTATTTAGAGCAGTTTACCCAACGGATACCACAGTGTACTAATTATTTAGGTAACATTATAGTGACAGGGACTCTTGATCAAATTCACGTTTTTCCAACTTAAGATTAAATATTTGTGATATACAGGGTGTTCTGAAGTTCCCATTACAGCCTTCTAAGACTTGTAGAGGAGAGTCAATACATAATATTTTGATTAGGAACCCATGTCTGGAAACGTCATCCAATGACGCTATAGAGCATCAGAGTTATAGGTGCTGGCACCTGTACATTTATGTATATACAGGATGATTTCATGATAATGCTACAAACTTTCTAGGATGATGGAGAAGGGTAATGTATCAATTTTCGGAAACAAACAAGTTGAAAATATTAAGCAGAAACCATTCTGATACCTCTTGCAGTGGCTTACATGTACTGGTACTGTTGGTGGTAAGACTGTATCTTCGCTACTGTGAAACATGTCTCCTCTATTGTTCAAGTGCTCAAAGCTCTTAGGGAGTATGCATTTTGAGCCTATGTTTACTAGACATTGTTTTGGTTCATACTGCCATGTCCACAAATTGTTGATCCTGCTACAGATATCCTCGTCAGTTCCTCCATTTTTAATCACAGTTCTTCAGAGGTACATGAAGTCTTTAAAATCCTCTAAATTCCTTCCATTTATTTGGGAATTCCCATCTATAGTCACA
Organism: Schistocerca gregaria; assembly: GCF_023897955.1. NCBI lineage: Eukaryota > Metazoa > Arthropoda > Insecta > Orthoptera > Acrididae > Schistocerca > Schistocerca gregaria. Next base: position 638,494,330 of record NC_064931.1, read on the forward strand.
TTTAGCTGTATAAATTTTGCCTTTCGTAAGACAAGCCTTCCCACCAGTCCATTCATATCTGCTAGGCATGGATCCCTCTCCAGTTATTGCAGTTTGTCAGGTCTCTGTTCTTCAGAAGTGTTACTAAGATGTCTGTCTTCCATTCTTCTGGCATTTCTTCCCCGTTCTAGATCTTGTTGAACAGAGGGTATGATAAATTTACTATCATTGATAGGTCTTTTTTCAGCATTTCTGGTGGAATACTGTGTAACCCATGGATCTTACCACATTTCATTTGCTTTGGAGTGACCCTGATCTCCTTTTGCTAGTCACTACACTCTTGATTCTTGCAGAGCTCTCATTTATCCACATTCTCATCTTCGACTATGTTTCCCTGCTCTTCTGTTGCCTGTTGTACTTCATCTATCTGTGCCTCTCTGTTTAGTGCCTCTTCAAAATGTTCATGATATTTTTCCAATTGTTCAGTTTCATTTGTCAGCTTTGTTCGTGCCCTGCTTTTCACTAGATGGTTTATTGATCCCTTCTTCCTCCTAGCATTCTTGTGGTCTAGTAAAGCTCATTCGTGTTTCCTTTTCTTGCAGCTCTCTCATGCTCATGTAGCAGGATCATTTGTCAGTTTCCTTCAGTCTGATCTCTCACTCTTTTTCACCTCACGATCTACTCTGGTATATGCTACATGTAGCTCAGTCTATTGCCTAATGGTTTTTGCGATACTCATCTTTGCTTTCAAATTGTTCCTTTTTCCCACACGTTCCTGCTCACACAATCTTTTCTTTTACTGTCTAAATTCTATTACCTTTTCAGCAGTTTCAAGAATTTTTCTCCCTTGACTTTTTATCAGTGCTGTTTTACTCCACCCTCCACATCATGTTGAGTGCTTGATATGTATTATACAATTCTAGTCTAGATTCCTGTTTGAATTTAGGACCATTCAGCTTTGAGGTATTGAACCACTTCTTTTGTAAATCAAATTTCGTCTTTGTTACTAAGATTTTCAAATGTACATTAGTTAGTATCAAGTGGTGGTTACTACATGTACGAGCTCCCCTTTTATTTCTAACATTTAGCAATGATCTTTTCCGTTTCCGACCTATGACAAAGTGGTTGATCTGATTCTGCATCCTGTGGTTGGGTAATACCAATGAGATTTTATAGTATTTTTTGTGTGGAAACAGTGTTCCTCCTATGAATAGCTCGTTCTTTGCACAGAACTCCATAAAAGTTCATCAATTACATTAGCCTCCCCAACTTTGTGTCATCGCATTATGTGCTCCAACCTCAGATACACCCACTTTTGCATTTATGTCTCCCACAACTATGACAGTATCTCATTTCGCACCTTCAGTGCTGCTTGTAGTGCAGCATAGAAATGGTTTTTGATGCATCTCTCTCTGCTTGTTCAGTTGGAGCTTAGCATTGAATGATAGTCACATTCCATATCTGACATTCAAAGTGGAGTAAGTGTAGTCTTCATCCAAGTGCATCCCATCTGGAAAAGCAATGATATTTTCCTGCAAACAAAACATCAAATATTCAGCACCAACATAAAATCAGTGTGGCTGTATAGGTGTGAAACCTGGAAGGCGACAAAATCAGTCAACAAGAAAATACAAACTTTTACAAACCAGTGCTTACAAAAATCCTGAGAGTAGTTTGGTCAAGTTTAATATCCAGTGAAAAGGTATGGAACTGTACAGAAGAGACGCCTGCAGATATACGCATAAAGGTAAGAAAATGGAAGTGGATTGGACACACGCTGTGCAAAAATCAGATGGCAATAAAGAGACGAGCCCTGGATTAGAATCCTCAAGCTCATTGAAGAAGAGGAAGATTGACGATGAAGTGGAGGACAGTGGAGACAGAAGCAGGAAGAAAGGTGAAGGCAATGGCACAAAATGGAGTCTGTTGATAATGTTTCATCGAAGCCCCATGTTTCAATAACAGAAATAAAAGGACGTAAATCAAATAAGTCATATTAAGCAAGTTGTGGCCCACAAATGCAGAAGAGAGTGTTGATGCCATATACAAATTGTTATTTCCCAAAAATTTGACACAACTGAATCTTTTCTGGGTACTGTTAGATACTATGGCAAATTTATTACCAAAGTAACCTGAACAGCATACCCAGTGAACCAACTACAAAAGAAAGGCCTCAAATTTGTATGCTCCACAACCTGCAAGAAGTTCTTTATGCAGTTGAAACTGTGTTTTAAAACTGTGCCATGCCTTCTGAGCAAAACCATTTTAGCTGGCCAATTGGATCCATGAACACCCAAAGAAATCTCTGCAGGATGTTAGGAGAGAGATTGTTGTAGTGTGGATTCCACTTCAGAATTACAGAGTAGAGACCTTTACTGCTATTCTTCAGGGTAGAGACTTGAATGTTAGCCATGAGGAGACACTTAGGATCTTTAGTCTGCTTACCAGTTCTGTTCATCTTTGAGCCAGTCATGACTAAGAACTCTGGTCACAAGCCTGAGTAATTTTTATTGATACTGGGCATATTATTGCTTTATTAGTGACCAAGATATGTTACTTATTTTATAACAGTGATTTGGAAAAGCTAACTATAGTCCAAAAAACCATTTTGCAAAAATAAATGTTTGTAACATAATCAACATTTTTACAATGGATGCAACAAATCCCTATGTGTATTATTATTCTGCAAATAACACTCTAAAATGAAATTAAATTAACATTAATAAATGTAACCTCAATCAAATAAAAATTTTCATCACAACGTAATTGACACTGAATGTGGGGCCTAGCAAAATCCATCACTGCAACCCTCACACTCAGTAAAGACACTTTGAAACATGAGACTGATGCAGTTCTGTCCTACAAAAATACCAACAGAACAGACCAACCAATCGCATATGAGATGTTATTGAAACTGAGGGAGCTCCACAGACCTCTATGTCAATGTCCAATAATTTGTGTTATTTGCATTTAAGGAATTCTGCCAGTGTAATGGCATCCAGCATCTGACCACCTGTCTTTCCGCCTGGCATCCAGTCCAGTGGTGACTCAGTTGTCAGGTCATTTGAAAAGCAGATAGTCAACATTATGTGGGTAATGACAGTGGCAGAAGTTGTAGTTATTCCAGTGATGACTCAGCTGTCAGGTCATTTGAAAAGCAGATAGTAAATACTATGTGGCTAATGACAGTGGCAGAAGTTGTAGTTATCGGTACGAACAAAGTTTTGGAATGTACTGGGGGAATGGAGTACTTCAATATGCGTCAAGGGAAAGTTGATAGGAGGACTGTTTAAATCTGAGGCAGATGGGAAAAGGCAAAATGTGAAAGAGTGTACTGTACCTTTGAATTATAACAGTCACAAAAGAATGGAAATTAATGATGGAACAGACAATTGAATTAATTTTAGCTGCCACAGCAGAATTTTCTATCAAATAATCAGTTTGTAGAAAACTCATGAAGCAAATTAGAAATGATCGCGAGTTCATTTTGGGGAAAGTCAATAAAAATGCAAGTTATGCTGACATATACATTCAGAAAGAGAGAGATGTTTTTTTCATTTGTGAATTGGGCCATATGTTTTTGATAAGTTTTCTGTTTGGCACTAGAGGGCACAAGAGGTGTGGAAGCATCAGTGCAAGAGAAATGAGGGACTATTTCTCAGTGCAAGGGTGTTTTCTTTTTATGAAAGAAAGGTTAACTTCATGTAGGAATGAGGCAGCACTGTAGTTTGCAATAATTGGTAGTTTAATGGGCTGAGTGTGGTGAGTTTTGTTGTATGAAAGTGACAGACAATTGATATTCATATGTCAAAGATTGTAGAGGATTCTGAGGGCACCCAGATAGTGAAAAGTGCTAATAGTGTGAGCTGATACACATCTAAAGTGAGGAAATAGTACAAAGGAATTGGTGCAAAAATACGTTGAAGTATGCTGAGAGCAGCAAAACTACTATTTTATCCATTTTTACTTGTTCTTATGCATGAGTGTGTTTTCTTATATGATTATTGATGTAAACACACTGGACAAAAAAATTAGTAACTCCCTTGCCCCTAGGAGACAATGTGCTAATACAGTGTAACTGTCTCTATCTTTAATTGCTATTATTTGGCAAATAAGAGAATCCACGAGTTTCTTCAGGTATGCCATATACAGCTGAAGCCACAAACAGATGATTGGGTCCCAGAGACTATTGAACTGCACACGGGATTAGTGGACCACTCAAGGTGCAATATGGTGCCTGAGAGTTTGTTAAACCATGAACATATGCATACAGCTGTATGATCACTGTTGTTCTCACCTTGGAAAACACGAACATTCACACATCATGAAGATGCAGAAGATAAGGCAGCACATGATCACCAAGAATGTTGAAATAAGCATCCTCATTCATGTTCATGGTAAGCTGAAAGAGTGGGCCCAGGTCGTGGTATTAAAACACTCCCAATACATCACAGAATCACCTCCAGCCAGAACTACACTCTCCACATACTATGGGCTAAATGTTTGTGGTCATTGATGCATTTGATGCCTAGAATCATGTGAAAAGAAGCAAAATCAGACTTACCAAACTGTTCTGCATTCCTCCAGTTTCTTTGTTATTTGGTCAGCTGAAGATTTGAACCTTTATGTGCCATTGAGTTAATGGCCTTTTGCAAAACACCTGACTCCAAATGTCCATTGATGCTGTTTCATTCCCTATGTTCACTCAGAAATTAGTTGATGTGGACCTGTGTTCACTGACGGCAGCAATTTCTGTCTGGTCTGAAACCGATTGTCATTGAATAGGTATGCCATTTGTCTCCAGTACTTTTCAGTTAGGATCTTTTCATGACCACAGTTCTTATGCCGTGTTACATGGCTGCAAGTGGTACACCATGCTGATGCTGTGTAGAAACATTGGACAGTGCGCACTGATACATCGACAGTTTGGGCAACTTCATAAGTGATGTAGCCATGGGCATGTCCGAACACAATAACTTGTTCCTTTCTGCCATGTCTCCAGTTCGAACCTTCTTAAGACACTGATTTTGTACAGTGGACTTGCACATACACACCACTTCACTGTAATGACTCATCAGTGATGGAGGGTCACATCTAAAGCAATCCAATATGCTCTTATAAGTGTCTGACTAATATTTTGTTCTGACTAATATTTTGTTCAGTGAGCTTATTATAGTCTTCCTTGTGATTTGATTTGCATAGTTTTATGTTTTATATATCCGTACAAAAAGTCTAAGGCAAACGTGTTGCCAAACAACATGTGAACTATTTCTTGATCTCAATTTAAACTGTATGTAGATTTTATGCCGCAGAAGTTTTACACGTACTTTTCCATGTAATCTCAAGAAGAAGAATACCCCATTACATGTTTTTGTCATTGAATATATTCATGTAAATAGGATTTTGATAAACAAGCACAGCAAGAATTGCCCAGGATACGGAAATACTGACCAGTGATTATGGTAAATGCAACTGTTTATCACTTGGAGACAAACAAGGAATACAGATAGTCAAAGAAAGGTAATGTGTGTGGGACACTGAAATACAGTACATCATATTACACTCCTGGAAATGGAAAAAAAGAACACATTGACACTGGTGTGTCAGACCCACCATACTTGCTCCAGACACTGCGAGAGGGCTGTACAAGCAATGATCACACGAACGGCACAGCAGACACACCAGGAACCGCGGTGTTGGCCGTCGAATGGCGCTAGCTGTGCAGCATTTGTGCACCGCCGCCGTCAGTGTCAGCCAAGTTTGCCGTGGCATACGGAGCTCCATCGCAGTCTTTAACACTGGTAGCATGCCGTGACAGCGTGGACGTGAACCGTATGTGCAGTTGACGGACTTTGAGCGAGGGCGTATAGTGGGCATGCGGGAGGCAGGGTGGACGTACCGCCGAATTGCTCAACACGTGGGGCGTGAGGTCTCCACAGTACATCGATGTTGTCGCCGGTGGTCAGCGGAAGGTGCACGTGCCCGTCGACCTGGGACCGGACCGCAGCTACGCACGGATGCACGCCAAGACCGTAGGATCCTACGCAGTGCCGTAGGGGACCGCACCGCCGCTTCCCAGTAAATTAGGGACACTGTTGCTCCTGGGGTATCGGCGAGGACCATTCGCAACCGTCTCCATGAAGCTGGGCTACGGTCCCGCACACCGTTAGGCCGTCTTCCGCTCATGCCCCAACATCATGCAGCCCGCCTCCAGTGGTGTCGTGACAGGCGTGAATGGAGGGACGACTGGAGACGTGTCGTCTTCAGCGATGAGAGTCGCTCCTGCCTTGGTGCCAATGATGGTCGTATGCGTGTTTGGAGCCGTGCAGGTGAGCGCCACAATCAGGACTGCATACGACCGAGGCACACAGGGCCAACACCCGGCATCATGGTGTGGGGAGCGATCTCCTACACTGGCCGTACACCTCTGGTGATCGTCGAGGGGACACTGAATAGTGCACGGTACATCCAAACCGTCATCGAACCCATCGTTCTATCATTCCTAGACCGGCAAGGGAACTTGCTGTTCCAACAGGACAATGCACGTCCGCATGTATCCCGTGCCACCCAACGTGCTCTAGAAGGTGTAAGTCAACTACCCTGGCCAGCAAGATCTCCGGATCTGTCCCCCATTGAGCATGTTTGGGACTGGATGAAGCGTCGTCTCACGCGGTCTGCACGTCCAGCACGAACGCTGGTCCAACTGAGGCGCCAGGTGGAAATGGCATGGCAAGCCGTTCCACAGGACTACATCCAGCATCTCTACGATCGTCTCCATGGGAGAATAGCAGCCTGCATTGCTGCGAAAGGTGGATATACACTGTACTAGAGCCGACATTGTGCATGCTCTGTTGCCTGTGTCTATGTGCCTGTGGTTCTGTCAGTGTGATCATGTGATGTATCTGACCCCAGGAATGTGTCAATAAAGTTTCCCCCTCCTGGGACAATGAATTCACGGTGTTCTTATTTCAATTTCCAGGAGTGTATTTCTGGATCACAGTGACTTAAGTAGTGATGTGAAAATTGTCATCACTTATGTAGGCAGCTATGTAATTTATCCATCAAGTAGTGTTACAAAAGCAAGAAGAGACACGCAGAAGGCTGAAATCAATGATTAAGACAAACACTATGCCTGTTTGTCCAGGCACAGAGGAGTAGCTGCCAATGGCCATTGAAAGAGACACATGAGACATCTGCCATCTGGAACCAAAGAGGCCTGGTGGCTGGAGTCTGCAACCAGACAATGAAGAGCACAGGTGGAGAGGCCAAGAAAGTCATCAATCCAAGAGTGAACCTTCAGTTGTAATGGCTAGACTGGAAGGCAGTGTTATGCACCCAGCTTCTGTTAGGGCAGCTGTTGGCACACAAAAATTCACACAATAACAAAAGTCTCTTGAAAACAGGGATGAGTAAAGGACATGCTCACCACCAGACAGCAGACATTAGCAGGTTTGGGGGAAAATACAATTAGTCACAAAACAAGAACACCTTCCGAGTATATTTGTTGGTCTTTTACCATGGAATGAGAGTGTTATGTAACAGTTATGAAAGATGTAAAATAATTCACGTGGCAAGAAGCATCTGTGTTGGCCAAACAGATGCAGGAACACACTCATAGGAATCTTTGATGAATATAATGTCTGAGTGGGGAACTTCACTTGGAAATTGCAGGATAGAGACCTCACTGCTAGACTTCATGGCTAAGACTTTCAGTGCTAGTTGTGAGGAGATGGCTCGGAAGCCACTCAAGACTTTGCCTCTGAACATCACTGCCAGACGTCCAGCTTTGGGCACAGTCAAAAGACACATACTTCCTCTCATAGGGATGGCATGTCCCTGTCACTACCATTGCCACAACAGAATCTGTTACTACAAACATCAGGCTCACTAGGGACCTCTCAAAATATAGCACTGGTGAAGTTGAATCCCATAAAAATGCTGATGAAATAGACCGTAGTGAAACTCAGTGATTCCCAATTTGAGGAGGCAGCACTGGCTTTCGTTTATGGAATCAAGAAATTTTAAGTTTACTTGTATGGCATTAAATTCCACTTGATCAAGGACCATAAGCCTCTAATTTCAGTTTTCAGCTCCTGAAAATGAATGTACATTTTTTGCAGCGGTGGGCACTCTTCCTTTGTAATTAACATTGCATCATACATTATTATCCCACTGTACAACATGTCAGCAACGACACTCTTCCCAACCAACCCATGAGCTCAGATACTGACTTTGATCAACAGGAAACAGTATATTTTGAGGTCAACAACACTGAGCAATGGGCTAGACAAATTTTGTATCACATCCAGCAGAGTAGCTCATGCCATATGGAACATACTTGTACAGTTGTGCATCATGTTATAGCAGTGCTTCTAGGCAACTGAGACACTGTGGTGTTAGATGTACTTTGTTGTTGCAAATGTAGCACACTGCATTCTGATGTGGGCCGTGCTTCTTGTTATGCTTACTGTAGCACTCAGGAAATGGTTTGCGTGATTTACCGGGGCTTTTTTACATGCTTAGTATGGGGCTGGAGGCAATTTGGGGTGGGACAACCCGTAATCTGCATCTACAGCTACGTACATGCTCTGCAAGCCACTGTGCAGTGGATGATGGGGGATATGTTGTAACACTAGTAGTCATTTCCCTATCTGCAACACTCGAAAAATAGAGCATAGGAAAAATACAGTTAATTACCTCCATATGAGCCCTAATTTATCTTATCTAATGTTTATGATCCTTATGCGAAATGTATGTTGGTGGCCGAAGGATCGTTCTACAGTCAGCTTCATATTCTGGTTCTGTAAATTTTCTCCATAGCATTCCTCAAAAAGAATGTTACCTTCCCTCTATGTATTCCCATATGAGTTCCTGAAGCATCTCCATAGTACTTGGTGAGTAGGAGAAACAAACCTGTAAATTTCAGGTACAGTATTAGTAGTGTCCTACTTGACATAATCACATTGCTTAAATATCGCGGTGTAACATTGCAAAGTGATGTGAAATAGAATGAGCATGTCAGGATGTGGTGGGAAGGTGAATAGTCAACTTTAGTGCATTGGGAGAATTTTAGGAAAATGTGGTTAATCTATAAAGGAGATCGCATATATAACACAATTGCAGCCCATTCTTGAGAAATACTTGAGTGTATGGGATCCGCAACCAGGTCAGGTTAAAAGAATACATCAAAGCAATTCAGAAGCGAGCTGCTGGATTTGTTACCAGTAGGTTCGATCAACACACAATTAATATGGAGAAGTTTCAAGAATTCAAGTGGGAATCCTTGGAGGGAAGATAGAGACCATTTTGCAAACAACTGTTGAGAAAATTTAGACAACTGACATTTGAAGCTGACTGCAGAGCATTTCTACTGCTGCCAATGTACACTGCACATAAAGACCATGAAGATAAGGTATGAGAAATTAGGGCTTATACAGAGTCATATAGAAGACAGTCATTGTCATCTCACTCTATTTGCGAATGGAACAGGAAAGGAGATGGCTAGTGGTACAGGGTACCCTCCACCATGCGCCATACTGCGGCTTGTGGAGTATGTATGTTGATGTAGGTACTTGCATGTTGATTGAACTTACCAGTAACAAAGCTAGCAGCCTGCCTGTGAATTGCTTTGATGCCCTCCTTACACTCTTGATGCCACATATGCTGAATGGGTATGACTGCAAGTTGTGTGTTTTGCTTTCCATGGACGCCTACTGCTGTTGTAGGGTGCTTATTACATACTGCTGTTCTGTTGTCTACATGATGGCCCTTCACCTACATCTTTCAAGTTGACATATTGTGAGTACCATAAGATGGTGAACCACTGTCTTCTGATGATCTGTGCATTCAGCACTGTTAATAATTTTACCTAATTCTTCTGAGCCATGAAATACCTCCTGCATTAAGGAACAGCTGCATTGTGTAGGCAGTGTTGCAGTGTGTTGAGTCCAAAGAGGTGAGAGGTTTAGCATGGTCAGGAGCAGGACTGAGCACATCTCTGATGAGTGAATTTGCATGTGATACTATGCAGTCCATAAATATACAACTACATTTATGACTAAGATCTTGCAGGTTGGCAACCTATGATCTATACAATTCACCAATCTTCTTAATGCACTGAGTAAACTGCAATAAAGCTTCCACAATGTGAGTTCGTCAACCATAGTGTTGAATCAACCATCACAAATATTATTGGGTTCTGTGTGACTGTGGTTATGTAGTGGTGGTAATTTTTGCATCATTTTGTACAACTGACTACAAGAAGACAGTAATAAAACACACTTAGTGGTGGAATCAACAACTTAACTAACCTTGCATTGATACGTGAAAAGTGTAAATACATGTCCCACATTTGTTGCTGCTGCTACTGTTATTGCTGTTGGAGCAGGAGAATATGTTGCTGTTAACGCTTCTGTTATGCCTGCTGATGCAGTAATGTTTGTTGAAGCTGCTGCTGCTCTTATTTCTGTTGTACCAGACAAAAATACACTCGTTGGTACATTGGTTGGTTCTTTTACTGTACTCCAGGAGGTGGTCAAGTGGATACTATAACACATAAAATATTATAGCACTTGAATATAACATAGACAAGATGACTTACTCAACTTTGTACAATCAATTTTCACAGGCATATCATGAGTATTTATAACTGTCACTGAATATTAACGTATCACTTGATACTAATAAAAGACAAGTCTCTTCACTCAAAGTGTACCAGGCAATAACTTTTGTGTAGAATTTTGAATAAGTCAATGTTTGCATTGCTGGCGTAGAAGAAAGATAATGCTGTCATCTTCAACGATCGCGGACTGGGCTGAGCAGTAATGTGCTCGGCTATAAGTAAGAGAGCGAAAATGGCACCATATCAGAACTCTTCTGCATGTGTTTGTGCCAGTGTTGCTCATTTTGTCGATGACACTGGCAGCAAGGCTGTCCTCTCTTGTGGTTGTGTTGCGAAGCACCAATCTTGCTTTGGCACTTTGCTCTTCGGACGACATCACAATTACAATTTGATGTGGTGCTGCCACAGTTTGAAAAACTGTTTATCCATATTTGCACATGAATTAAGTCCTTGCCTCCATATTCTGTACCTTACATATAAACAAACACTGTTTGTAGCATACAATGCACTAAAGTGCACTAGAGCTGTTATGATGTTCAAAACTTATATACTTTCAGTGAAAATGGGACAAATATCAAACTCCGAATCTCCCACTTCAGTGAAGTGTAATAAATGCCAAAGTTGTGTATGCTGCAGAAGTGAGGTCTGAGGCAGATTCAGCCAGTGTGACAATAGCTAATTCTGTTGGTAGTGATGCCGGCACTTACCAGTGGCCACTGAATACAAGAGGTTACTGTGCCAGCAGTCTGTCCTAGGTGCACTGATGTGAGATGAAATATTTCACTCCATTTGCAGAACTGGTTAAGTAATTATTGTGAATTGATCCCTTGTTCAAAACCGGTATCTTTGTAACCTTTCTCTTGCAAAGCACATTTCCACCATCCTCTGATTGTTACCTCTGATGTAGTGTTAGATTTTATATCTACTGCGGATGGGAAATTTGACAGTGAGTCAGCTACGCCTAGGTATATGAACTTGAGGAATGGTTACACAGAATTTATGTAGACCCATTCCCATGACTTGGTGAGGGTCATCTATGGTGTAAAAACAGAGCAAAGTGAACATAAGCAACACTTAGGAATTAATTTTTGATATCCATTGAGAGAGGGGGATGAATGGACACCACGTATTTCTGTTGTACAGTGTTACTGCTGCGAATATTGACTCATGACGTGTAGCTTCTACCATAATTTTAGCCATGAGCAGAAATCTCTCTGTTATAAATTGTAATTCCTTATCTAATTGGAAGCACTGGAGTACTGCCAGTTCTGTAAGGCAGTGTTTTTTACTTCATTATGCCCAACTGAGGAATGCAGTTGAACTTATGAGTTTGCTTTCTTCTTTTTCACCCAAAAAATCTTCATTTTCTTGGTGAAGTTTCTTTCCCATTCTTCTACCTGGATTCTGCAGGCTCCAGTTGTTGGTTTGTCTGTGAATTGATGATTTTCAGTAGTTTTGAATGTACCTAAACTGTGTTCCCGTTGGATCCAATTTCCTGAATATATCTTTCAGTTTTAAACAACCAATTGTTTTTAACATTTATTGAGATGAGAATATGGAGATGCCTTTCTGATTGTGTGAAACTGTATATCAGTAATTATTGAGATTTCCTTTTAATCCAAATTCTAGCTAAACAAACCAGGCTAAAAAAATTTCTTAGAAATTTTCGTTCTATGTTTTGAATTAGTGATCTTCATCCAATTAACAAGATTTTCAGAGCATATAATACTTGTGGTTTGATCATTATGTTGTTGTGATTTAGTTTTGCATACCATGATTTATTTATTTTTTACAGGCGGTTCTATAGATTTGCTGTAATTTAGGGAGTCTCTCTATACAAAGGTTTTCCTCCAACTGTTACTAATTATTTCCCTTTTTATTCCACTCATAAATAGAGCAAGAGAAAAACAACTGGTTATATGCCTTTGTAAGAGCCAAATTTCTCTTATCTTATGTTCATGGTCTTGTGCGAAATGTATGTTGGCAGTAGTAGGATCATTTTGCAGTTAGCTACAAATGCTGTTTCTCTTAATTTTTTTCAGTAGTATTCCTTGAAAATAACATCATCCTCCCTCCATCCTGATGCATCTCCATAATATTTGCATGTTGATCAAACCTGCTGGTAGCAAATGTATCAGCCCACCTGTGCATTGTTTCAATGTCTTCCTTTAATCTGACCTCGTGGGGATCCCAGGCTTTGCAGCAGTTTTCAAGAATGAGTTTCACTAGAATAATATACAGTAAAACTTTGTTTATATGGTTTTCAACAGACTTCAGAAAAAAACATATAAGTGTGAAAAACATATATATGAAATATAGCACGTTACTATCAAATTAATTGATAAACAAAAATGAAAAATCCAATAAAAAAAGTTACATTCTACAAAATGTTATATAGAGTTACTAGGTACCATTATATATATATATAATAAAAAAATCCATAATTTTTACTTGGTGCGGCAATAGTGTACAGTGTACTCTCAAAACAGGATAACACTGTCATTATTTTTTCAGAAACATTGTGGTGTGTCACAAATTGTTTAATTATTTCTAACACATTTACTGCATCGTTAAACGTCACACAGGAATCCTGAGGCTCTTGTGTATCATTCTCATTGTCAGCTTCTTCCTCGTCCAGGTCCCGCGATGCACATTGAACTATCTCAGCGATAGTCATGGGTTCTTTAGTGATGATGTTTTCATCAACATTCATGTAATCCTCAAATGATGCCTGCTCTTCAAGTCAATTCCATTCTTCATCATTAGGTGAAATATCGTCAGTGATCATTTCCACCATGATCATGGACTTCATTTCCAAACCCAGCTTTTCGGAAACAGTTCCAAATGGTATCATCTGAAACTCTGTGCCATGAAGCTGCAATGTAGTGCATTGCCTATCAGAAGACAAAAAATAATTAATAATTTCTCAAAGTGTTCTTTGGCTCTGGTAGCACAACACAAAATAAATGGCGAGTAAAAATCTTATCTATAAAATGTTTATTTTAATTTCTTCCTTTTTTCAATGTTTACACAGCTGACGGTATGCTGCATGAACATTTTGTGATAATGCAACTTGAAATTATATATTACTTCAAGGTCAAGTGGGTGGAGCTCATGCATGCAATTCGATGGAAACAATTCCACGGTCACATTTCTCAAATAGAAACTAAGGGGAGGATGTGCTGCACACCTGTCTATGAACAATAAAATCTTCCAGCCTGCTGCACCCATTTTTGCATCGACACTTCGAAGCCAGCTTTTGAAAACTTTTGTCAGAAACCACGATTTCTTGTTACTAGTGCATTTTGTGGGAAACGTAACAGTATTCTTAAAAGAACGGGGCTTGGCAAATTTCCCAGTTCTAAGTGGGGGAGGAGCTTCTCACTCCCAACACTGTTAGGACTAACAACACTGTTACACGTTACTTCGTTTTCCTCCATGGCAGTTCTCGCCTTTGAATGCCATTGCGCTGTCACCCATAACATTGTAAAACAAGCCCGTCTCATCCTCATCGAAAATATTTTTAGGAGCATATTGGGATGTCATTTCTTTGAAAAGGGTTTTCTTCTCGTCTCACACTGTCTTGGGATCAACACTTTTGCTTTTGCCACATACATTCTGACAGCTGATGCCATGTCTTACCTTAAATTTGTGCAGCCAACCAGATGAACTACTGAAATTTTCCACACCGAGCCGAATTGCAAATTCATTTGCTTTTTCACAAAGCATTGGACCGCTAGTAGGAATGCCTTCTGCTCTACGTTGCCTGAACCACTGCAACATACAATCTTCCACATCTTCATATTTCCCGCCCTAAATGTGTGTCCGCTTACTAGTAGAAATTCTGAACACATATGCACTATCTTCAATTGCCTTTGCCTTTTCTACTATAGAATTTAAAGTAGACACAGAAATTCCTAATTCCCTGGCAATATCCACTTGATTTTGATTCCTGTTTTCCTTCACAACTTTCAAAATTCATAGCTTTTCAGCAATAGTAATGCTTTTCTTTTTTCTTCCACTCATGCTACCAGTTCTCAAAATAATTAGCAATATAGTAATATGGTACTATAGCCTATACTGTATGAGGTGTGATGTGTTTTGGGATTCCTGAGTGACATGCAACACTTCTTGTCCAGTTGTGCCCTTGTTCGGCAGAAGTTGTGTAACTTCGGGAAAACAAATGAGTGCTACACCTACTGCCAACCTTCCCTATGGCTATCACCACGGCCATAATAGTAAGCTTCATACGTTATACTGTACTTTCCAATACTGTATAGTCTCTGTATAAGATCTGTTTTTTGTGGCGACACTGTTATTGCAGTTTATACTGTTGTTGCATATCTGTCAATCTATAAAACAATCTCAAGTCCGACACATTAAAAATTAAGTGTTAGTTGGAGTCAGATGCTTGCAACAAAGTGATTTTCAAGTTGGCAACCATGTTGCCATGTTAATAGATGGAGCTTAGGCCAGTACTATACTATCAAATTTTCTTTGACAATGATCTTTGGCATCACGCAAAATGGGTTATTTCACTGTCATCAAATATTTCATCAAAGTTTCTTCATAAATCAGAATGAGATTTTCACTCTGCAGCGGTGTGTGCGCTGATATGAAACTTCCTGGCAGATTAAAACTGTGTGCCCGACCGAGATTCGAACTCAGGACCTATGCCTTTCGCGGGCAAGTGCTCTACCAACTGAGATACCGAAGCACGACTCACACCCGGTACCCACAGCTTTACTTCTGCCAGTACCTCGTCTCCTACCTTCCAAACTTTACAGAAGCTCTCCTGCGAACCTTGCAGAACTAGCACTCCTGAAAGAAACGATATTGTGGAGACATGGCTTAGCCATAGCCTGGGGGATGTTTCCAGAATGAGATTTTCACTCTGCAGCGGAGTGTGCGCTGATACGAAACTTCCTGGTAGATTAAAACTGTGTGCCCGACCGAGACTCGAACTCGGGAACTCTTCATAATGGTTGATGACAACTTAATACTATTCTCTGCAGTTCAATTTTACTTACGGCATTGTCAATATAGTATGCTGATGTTGGCAACACCATCTTCATATAATGCAAATGTTTTGTTATGAAATGTTCATATTACAAGTATAACTGATTTACTGAGTAGACAAGGGTACATACAAGAATCTGTCAACTATAGAGCAAGAAGAGATTTATTTATTTACTTCGTGGTGAAATGAAATCCCAGCAATGAACGGTCATTGCCAACATCAACACACTGCACCACCGATGTCGTAAGTAAAATTATACCTTGTCTGCAGTTGCGTGCACTGCAATTGCATTCTCATTGCATTTGCAAGAGAAGTAGAAGAAAAGGAAACATACTTGGGTGAAGCCGTGGACTTCACAGCGAGTTGCAAAAGATATACAACAAAATTTGCTGCAGCAGCAGCAGGTCGGGGACATAAAGTAACATGAAAAATCCCTTTGGGATCGTAAGCTACACAGTACTTCATCTGCCTCGAATATTTCTATCAATTCTGTTATGTATGCAACACACTATGTAAATTTTGGAGTCACATTGATAAACATTGTGTGTCAGACAGCTGCAGCGATGCTAGTGCTCCAAGCGGTTATTTTCTACATGCAGTAAACGTAAGACAAATGCTTCCTTTGATCAAATCTAAGGTGAGGCGCTAGATTTGATCAAAGAAAATTTGACTAATGCCTAACTTTGGCAAAGTTACTTATTACACTATCAAATTTTATTATAGTTTAATATCGGCCTTACCAATCCACTTCCCGGCACCCCACTCTGAAACACTGCATCAAAACTTGTGCACACTGTGGATATTTCACTGGTACACAAAAAAAAAGGGGGGGGGGGACGTACAAGTGAAAAACGTATAAATGAAGTTTTTCTGTATGTGGTCTCATTTTACAGGCAAACCACACTTTCCTAAAACTGAAGTTGAATATTCATCTTTCCCACTATAGCCCACTATAGTCCTTACATGCTCATTCAATTTCATATTGTTTTGCAATGTTAGGACACTGATGATGATACCTTGTCTCCGATATATCTGGGAACTTACTTCGTATGCTTGTACTGTTGTTAACGGTCTACAGTGGGGAACCACATCAAATGCTTTTTGGAAATTTATGAATATGGAATCTGCCTGGTGCCCTTTACCCTTTATTTCACAGGATATCTTGTGAAGAAATGGTGAGCTGAGTTTTGCATGAGTGATGCTTTCTGAAAGTGCACTGATTTGTATAAAGAAACTTTTCTGCTTGTGCAGAAGCTTTATGTTTAGCAGTCTGCTGACAGCTATTTTTTTAACTTCTTTCTCCCAGGTCCTGACTCATTTTTCCAATACAGACAAGTGTAATGTGATGCGAATACATAGAAAGATAGGTCCCTTATCATTTAGCTACAAAATAGCAGGTCAGCAACTGGAAGTAGTTAATTCCATAAATTATCTGGGAGTACTCATTAGGAGTGATTTAAAATGGAATGATCATATAAAGTTGATCGTCGGTAAAGCAGATGCCAGACTGAGATTCATTGGAAGAATCTTAAGGAAATGCAATCCGACAACAAAGGAAGTAGGTTACAGTACGCTTGTTCGCCCAATGCTTGAATACTGCTCAGCAGTGTGGGATCCGCACCAGGTAGGGTTGATAGAAGAGATAGAGAAGATCCAACGGAGAGCAGCGCGCTTCGTTACAGGATCATTTAGTAATTGCAAAAGCGTTACGGAGATGATAGATAAACTCCAGTGGAAGACTCTGCAGGAGAGACGCTCAGTAGCTCGGTACGGGCTTTTGTTAAAGTTTCGAGAACATACCTTCACCGAAGAGTCAAGCAGTATATTGCTCCCTCCTACGTATATCTCGCGAAGAGACCATGAGGATAAAATCAGAGAGATTAGAGCCCACACAGAAGCATACCGACAATCCTTCTTTCCACGTACAATACGAGACTGGAATAGAAGGGAGAACCGATAGAGGTACTCAGGGTACCCTCCGCCACACACCGTCAGGTGGCTTGCGGAGTATGGATGTAGATGTAGATGTAGAACAGTACAGGAAATAATTCATTTCCTTTTCAGACTCTTGTCTTAATATCAAAAAATTCAAATACTTTGCTTAAAATTTTGACTTCTGACCTGGTATTAGTTAATGACTGGATGAGTTTTGTTGGTTCTCTATCTACTTTGATTTCTCCTAATATGTTGAGCTGTACATCTCAGTCTGTTGTATCATATGCTTTTCTGAAGCCTACAATGGACGTTTACCATTTTTCTGGTTATGCAGGTTTGTAAGATGGTTTTGAGATTGTGAATTTGTTGTCTGCAAAGGCATAGTGACTACAGTGAGGCACTGGGAGGCCTTCTAACAGTAGTTGTAAATATAAATCAGATATTTCTCTTAGAAAAGTGCTTTCTACCATCAAATTTTCATAACAGTTCATCTGGCCAAAGCATGAGATAGATGCCTATCAAAGACTGTATGTGAACAGCGATTTCGAAATTCTTGAGTTGCAAGCTGATGCAGGTGGCATAACTACCATGTTATGTTACCTACCAATTTCCTTTTTCAGATCATCTCCAATTGCACACGACATTGGGTGGGCTCAAAAAATTTGGGAGTTGCTGTTGGCCTTAGTGTAAGATAAGCTGTAAATGGGGAAGCACTCTTGAGGCCCAGTGGGTGAAGTAAATTAAAATTGTCCTGATTCTGAAAGCCAAAAGCTATGAAATCACCAAGAAAACAAATATATGTGGTGTTTGGAAAGGAAACCACAAATGTTATTGTACAAGACACATTTTTTTAAAGCTTGCAGCAACCTGAGATGTGATCGTGGTTGGAATTAGTTGATTACTGAGTAACACAAACTCACGATTCGAGCACACTTCACAAGTGGTCGTATGTACATTGAGTGATTAGTGTTACCACTACTCCTGAAATTTGTTTTCATACTGTAAAGCAAGCAACCCAGAGCAAGAAACAATTTGTGTGGCATCTGGGATCCAGGAAAGTAGTAAGTGGAAACAGCATCCACTTGAACTTGAGAAAACTGTAGTTTTAGCACTTGATTTATATCTGCATGTACATAATTCATCTGCAAGTTACAATGAAGTGCCTGGTAGATAGTTCATCGCTCCACATTCAAGCTGTTTCTCCACCATTCCACTCTTGAACAGTTTGTGGGAAAAATGAGCTCTTATTTCTTATATTTTATTATGACAATCATTTCTCCCTATGTAGGTGGGCGTCAACAAAACATTTTCGAGCTCTAAGGACAGATTTGGTGATTCCAATTTCACGAGAAGATCCTATCACAGTGAAAAATGTCTTCGTTTATTGATTGCCAGCCCAATTCACATATAATATCCGTGGTACTCTCTCCTGTATTTCACGATAATACAAAACGATCTGTCCTTTTTTTCAACTTTTCTGATATCCTTTGTCAATCCTATCTTATGCAGGTGACTTAAAAGTCTCAAACTGTGGGGTCAGTTTTATGGTAGTAGTGACATGAAACTTGCCCAAAGGGAGTAAGCTGGCCACTTGTGTAGAGTGATACAGTTTGAAGAAGGTGAAAATAACAGTGGCAACATTCTGAGGTGCTAAGAAAATAAAATTGAGAGAGAATACATTAGCATTTTGTTAACTGCTTTCTTGTCATGCTGACTGTCTTGTTTGTTTGTTGTAAAGCTTTCAGTATGGCCACAGGTCATTATGTAGAAAGTAGTGCTGTTGTGATTGAGGCACGTCCAATAAGGAAGTGGAGGTGTGATGCTGTGAGATGTGGTACATCTCATCATTTGTGCATCAGCGTGTTCATGGACTGGACTGTATCGAAAGACTCAGATATTTGTAAAATGTTGCAAAGAAAAGGCTTGGGAAGCCATAATGCTTATTGACAAATTTCTCTGTTTGGTACATGCCATAGTACAATATCATACATTTAACTGTCTGTACAGTTTTTGACACTTAAGATACACAAAATTACTCTTTCTATTTAAGCCATGAAGGTGTACACTCTTAGAATGATAAGACTGACTATGCTCTTTTTCATGCTGGTAGAAACTCTGTCATAAGACAATGACATAGATTTGACTGCGGAAGTGCTTACGTAACAAATTACAAATTTGAATGCAGTACAAGTCACCAGGGTTTATTTGGGGAGCCAGTACCATAAAAAAAGGGGGCTGGGAGGTGTATGGATTATTGATGGAGAATGCAACTAGTTTTGTGTGTGCCAATCAACTACTCAGTGTTTATGCTGTTTGGCAAGTATTCTCCTAATTTATTTATATACTGTTGACTTTGTTTGTCATCTACCTGGAGCACATGAAAATCCAAGTCCTCGGCATATAAGTTGGAAGAACAGGGTCATAATTGGGTTGGGAAAACAGATTAAGGCTGTGCAGCTATTGAAAACAATACTGTGTGTTGTAGTTGATGCAGGGATGGGTTAAGCAGGATTTGCTGCTGATAACAATTTTCTTTCTGTTCATGGTACTTGTCCAGATGTGTTGGTGGCAGCAGCAGCAGCAGCAGCAGCAACAGTAGTAGTAGTAGTAGTAGTAGTAGTAGCTGTTGTAGTTGTTGTTGTGTTTGTTTTTTCACTAAAACATCCATTTCTTCATATAACACTCACAATGTAAGTGAGACCGTGCTACCAGTTTTATAACTGTGGAGATAGCTACTCATTGAACAAATGTATTTATGGGTGCAGAACACAAAATTCGAATAAATGGAATGTTCAAGTATGTCGGAACACTGTCATGACGTGGGGTAAAGTCAGTCCACTAGTACAGCAAACTGTAAATAATGCTAGCACAATCAACCCTAAGGCTGTTTAAAAATGCATTACAGATATTTATGTGTAGTTCATCATAGAATGAAGAATTCAAGAAGCAGCAGCAGCAGTGAGTACAGCATTAACCATCCTGTGAATGTATGCAACACTTCCCTCTTAGGGTCACATGTTCATTAAGGGCGAAACCTATATTAGAGCATTGACGTGAGTGATGTGCAACAGGTTGACTCAATAGACTCTTTTGTTGTATGAATTAACACAGGTATAGCAGTAAAGAGAGCATACAAAATTTGTAAGAAGCATGAAAACATTTTGTGCTGAAAGAATAATTTCTGAAAAACCATTGAAATTAAGAATTGTTTTAATATGTCAATACTTCCATAGAATCATCAATGCTATTAGTTCCCAAAATAAGCCACCATTGTACTTGTAGTATGGTATGTGGTTGCAACAATGTTGTCTATGAAACATTTCATATTTCATAATATTTATTAATTTACTTGCAGTGTAAACCTTTTAATTACTAATGAAAATGAAATGTCAATGATAATATGACACAACCTACAATTAGAACTCAGTATTGCACCTATTGCTGAAAATGAACATAATTGTTGTGATAGGCTTCTTTAGTTGTCTCAACACTTAGCAGCCTTCCTATTTCAGTTGCAGTCACTGAGGGCTCTACCGAACTATAGGGTTTGAAAGGCATTTTTTCCCCTTCATAGTGTTTACAAGAAACTAGTTAGTAGTTCTCTTGGAAGGAAATGTCAAAATAGACATTTGTTGAGTTTTTACACCATTAGTCAATTATTTTGTTACATATTGCCACTTGGGTATACTATAGCTGTTAACAATTCCAATGTTCTCATTATACATTTACTAACTGTCATCAGAGTGTATATGTTACACTATATATTCATAACAGGTGCTAGCAATGGTAAGAGAATTTGTGTGCGTTTAGCTATTACTTTTCCACAACTTAACAATGAATTTGATTTACCAGATAAAAACAGCACTTGTTATGACGGCATGTATCTTCTGATTTTGGGTGCTTAATTTTTTAAGTAACCAATTAGATATTTACCTATTATGATATATTCTGTATGTGATGTTCATCATTTTGTTGCTGTACTGTATTTACTTTTTTCCCTCTTTTCTTTACAGCATGGCATGTGCGTTTAAAACAGTACTATCCCAGTGCGACAAGCCGTAAAGGTAAAAATTCTAGAGTGGGTGGAGATCAACATCATTGCAAAGACAAGAACATGGAAAAAACATCCTGTGAATCTCAAAAACAAGATTCGAAGAGAGATTACACTAGAAGTGAGAGGCACAGAAAAGAGAGGCACCAGAGTAAAGTAGATGAACAACACTCAGAAATAGGTGAAAGTGATAAACACAAGAAGCATTTGAGAGAATATCATCACAGAAAACAAAAGAGGCATGAATCAGATGAAGATGGTATCAGGGAAAAGAAAAGACCAAAACTGTCAGAGGACAAGTGTAAATCAGATGACACACATTTAGAGACAAAGCTTGACTCCGTCTCTGTAGATAAAAAAGAAAAAAGTGATACAGAAGATCCTGAAGAAAAGCACCTCACAACTAAAGTTATACAAGAATCTTGCAAGAGGATAGTGGCTGTTGATCAACAGTTTGATTTCAAGATTGATTATTACAAGAAATCTGATAACAAGAGAAGACCAGAATACACAGAGAAGGAAAATAAAGAAAAGCTTAGAGATAAAGATAAAGATCAGAAGAGGCATGACAAAAGAGTGAAGTTAAGTAGTGAGGAATACAAAACAAAGAAACAACACTCTAGTGATAATGTAGGTGAGAGGCATAGGAGGGAACACAGACACAATCAGAGCCACGAAAAAGCGTGTGAAAAAACAACTAATAACACCGAATTGAATACTAGTTGCAGTAAAGTTACTCGCTCCTCACAGCATAAAAAAGAAGTTGTATCAGAAGATAACCCAGATACATCAAGTAGCACCAAACTCGATAGTAGTGTTACTGCTGAGATCTCTGTACATTGTAGTCTTGACTTAGAACATTCTTCAGACAGAATTGTAAATACGCCAAAGAAGAGTTGTCCCGTAAATGAAGTTAATTCCAAGAGTGTGTTACAGACAAGTGTTCAAAAAGATGGTACTGAGAATTTGCAGTGTACAGAAACTGGAGTGAGAAGTGATAGTGGTGATAACCAAAAATCGTGTTCTGCTAAAAGGGAGTCTAGGTCAAAAAGTGTATCAAGGACAAATGTAAACATCTTGGACCAAATTATGGCCAGTATGAACTCAAATAGTGCACCAAGGCTTAAAGAAGACAATGACATAGTTTAAAAGTTAGTAAAATCCATATGTGCACCAGTTAGTGAATTTTCACTGACAAATATAACTGCCTTCTTAGTTCACAATTTAAAAAAATGTAAGTACTTTTACCTTGAGAGGATTTTAATATACATCTCTCTCTCTCTCTCTCTCTCTCTCTCTCTGTGTGTGTGTGTGTGTGTGTGTGTGTGTGTGTGTGAATATTGTGCATAGCATGTCATATAATATAGCATGTAAACAAATTTGCAAATTTTATTGCATGAGAAACTTCCAGTTAATTATCTTATAGGAGCACAATTTAAACTTAATTTCAGATCTACAAGCTGTCTTTATGAGAAATCATGTGATTGTAATAGTAATGGGTAGATATAGTGATTATGAAAGGCAACTCAGTGTTTACGAGG
This sequence comes from Schistocerca gregaria, assembly GCF_023897955.1. Taxonomy (NCBI): domain Eukaryota; kingdom Metazoa; phylum Arthropoda; class Insecta; order Orthoptera; family Acrididae; genus Schistocerca; species Schistocerca gregaria. Next base: position 638,517,477 of record NC_064931.1, read on the forward strand.
AACAAATATTTACCCCAAGTGTCAACAGTCAATTAAATTTTAATAAAAGTTTTAAATTATTCCTGGTGTGTTGAAATTTTGCTTTGAATTACACTCATAGGTTCCACTTACCTTTCATGTAGATCAGGGCTGGCCAAAAACTCTGCTTGCATGTAGTGCTCATGTGCACATGTGCCAATCTCTCTTGCCTGCATGCACAATTCTCCCTCCACCATATCATGCTGTCAGAGAGGGAAGAGATGGAAGCAGGTTGGAGGGAAGGAGGGGCGGAGGTTAACTGCAAAAGCACTGTATGCAGCTTTGTTTCATATTTCTTAACAATATAAATCACAAACAAAACAAATTTTTAATATTATTCAACTTATTTTTGGCATGCTTGAAAGACATAATAAAATTTTAGTCTGGTACAAACTGTCAGCAAATTTCTATCCGTCACAAACTGGCAGCATACAGACGTATGTAGGCAGTTTCACAAATTTTTGTCTCTCAGGTTTCCATGCAAGCTTGATATATTTAGTTTCATAATTGAAAAAAGGCTTTCACACACAGTTGTGTTGATTGAAACATTGGTAACAGGTTTTCAAACTCATTATGGAGATGTACACCTTTCCTGAGGAAAACAACGTAGAACTCCAGGACATTTTCAAAGTTGAAGAATTTGTCTCTTAAATGTGTATTACACTGCAAATTCACCAGTTTCATCTGCAAACACACATGGCCACCTCAACTGAAATGGCAAATGGTCTCAAAAACAGATGTAAGGTATACCACTTTTGAAATTTTTAGTTACTCATTTTCCTATTTAGCTCAAAAATGAAACACTACCAATTTTAAAAGTATCAAATGTGACAAAAAAAACTGGGGGAAGTTGTATCTTTCAGGTTTTCCAATAGTTTTGAGTTGTTTTGCACTCTTAACTATATGAAGAAAGTCCTGCATGACATGAATGCTTCCTGTTGTACCATGTATTAAGTTTTTTCCTTGTTCCATTCTCAAATGGTGTATGGAAAGAATGGGCATTGGTAGATTAGTTTTCCATAACTGTGTTATGATAAAGGATATGTAAACTGATGAAACATTGTGACCATTTGGTTAATGACATGTTGATCCACCTCTCGAAAGCAGTGATTTTTGTGTAGCATGGGTTTGCTCTATACACAGGTCATGTAATAAATTACGGGCAGTGGTTTGTGGGCATAGATGATGCCTGATAGTCTTTCTGATATGTTCCTTCTAGTTAAAATTAGCTGAATTTTGTGGCAGAGGTTACAATGTGAGTTCACTGTAATGCTCCCCAAACCATTGCAACATAATACTGGATTTGTGATTCAGTCAGTTATCCTTCTGGAATTCCATCAGTTTTGTATCCTTAGTTGTAACTGCACCCACGTGAGTGATTGATGTGTGATGATTCCCACATTGTGTTTAAGTACTCTTTTATCACAACAAAATTAACTGCAACAGCAAACATAATAACAACTGAAATGATCATCCTTGATCATGTGAGTAACAAAATTGAAGTCTGTAGGGATGTCAGTCCAATGACTACAGTTGTACAAGCACACAGTCAATGTTTCCCAGTAACACTACTGCTACAGTGGCAGGGTGTCCTGGAAAGGCAAGGATTGGAGGAAGCAGGAGGCTCTGATGAAGATTGCTGGCTGATTGATGTGGAGTATCATCCCAGGAGGTCATGGTGTGGTGTAGACTCAGTGGGAAACTTCAATAGATGGGCTGCAGGATGTGCTTGGGCTGGAGGTGAATGAAGAGCTGCCATCTTTAGTTTGAGCCGCCACTTAAACACACAGTAGGTGGAGCTATATCCACAGGTGCTTGGCAGACATGTGACCTGTGGATGTAAGCTAGTTCCCTCGAATGCAGTGCTGCTGTTGATGCTGTGTGCACTGCCTGTGAGCAGTGATGATACCACTGGTGGCACCTGTTATGGATCAGTGTGCAAACGGTAAGTACATTGATGTACTAGAGAGGTGCATAAACAGTCTCCAAAGGGAAAAAAAGAAAAATGTCTGTGGTTGAACACAGGCATTGTGCCAGAACAGGAGTAGCTGACCAATGGGCAGATACTAGATCTTTATTCTCCCTTAAGGAAAATTTGGCAGAGCCACCTTGACACTAGCCAAAAGTTCCTGCAAACCGTCCTTTGGGCCAGAGATGGTAGGGCCTACTGAAGGAGGAGGTTGCAGTGCCTGTGGGCATCTGCCAGAAGAGGTGCCTCCCCTGGGTCAATGCAGAGGTTATCCAAGGGCAATGGGAGCTCTTGGTGGCTGTGAACCTGTCCTCCCAGATCAGGGACCGAGGTTGTGAAGTGGTGTCCACAAAGCAGTGGGTAGCCTAGGCCTGACTGCAAAAAAAGGGGGTGTAAAGCTAGTCTGAAATTAAAAAAAATAATGCAACAGAATTCTAGCACTAGAGGTACAGATATACGTGGCCGGCTGGTGGAGAAATCATAGAAGGAGCGATCACAAGGTTAGAGATGAGCAGCCAGTGACCAGTGGAAGCAAACCTGGTGACTGATGGAGCCAATCTGTGAGATGCACGTACACTGCCAAATACAGATGAGGAAATCCATGGAAGCAGTCAGTGGAGCAAAGACATTGGCGGGTACCAACTGGAGTAGGAGATAGTGCTAGACTAATGTGGACAATGAGAAGCAAAGATACCAGTGGTGTACTTGGTGCCAATGGGGTGCCAGCAGCATTGGGGGGGACAGGCCTTGATCAGTGCAGCTGATGGTGTGATGGCTGACAAGGCACTGGCACAGGGGGAAAAGGCATGACCAATTCGACCACCCATGCAATAGTGTGGCCGCTGAAAGTGCACCAGTGGCACTGGGAAAGTTAGCTCGACCAGTTCAGCTGATGGTGTGAAGGTACAATGGAAATGGGGTGCTATTTCCTCTGGGAGACAGGCCTTGACCAGTGACACTGCTGACACTATGTGCAATGCAACAGTGTGGTGTCAGAAGGTGCCAGTGGCACTGGGACACGGAGCTCGGCCAATACGGCTGCTGCAAACATGACAGTGTGATGGACAGCTTGAAGTTGTTGGAATGCTGATAGCATTGGGAGGCAGAACTCAGCCAGTGTTGCTGCCAGAAACACATTAATGCGACAGTCACAGACAGAGTCATGGAGCAGTGATCACCAGAAATGAAATGTGTGAAAACAGCAGAAAAAGTGGAAAGGATGTGTCCTGAGGGTGCAGATGGAGTCGAGTTGTAGGAGTGCCATGGACACAGAAACAAGGACAACCAAAAAGGCCCAGAAACATTAAAAGAATGGCACAGAATGATGAAGGACACTGAGCAGTATTTCATACTTAGGAGCCTGGGAGCATAAAAGACAAGTAGAGAAAAAAACTTGAGGAATGTGAAAAAGGCCACAAAAGAAACTGACACAGGGGCATAAGAGAGAAATGGAAAAGATGACATGCGTATGGACACAAGAAGGATCTACACTGCAGGAACAAAGCAACAAAAGTGGCTTGCACGAGGCCACAAGAAAGATCCACACTGTGGAAAGGAGAAATGATGAAGCACCAACAGAGTCAAGAAAAAGCATGAGTCATAAGTTACCCAGAAGGAGAGACACTAAGTGTTCCAATGCGTTTGCTAGGATGGCCAACCAGGGCTGCAACTTCTTGAAGTGGTTGGGGCAGCATTGAGTTCAGCCATGGGGTAGCGACCAGGCTGGACACAGCGGGAGCCAGGTCCAATTGCTGAGAAGCCAGGCGACAGTGCTGGGAAATGCTGTTTTTACCCTCATCACCAACTTTTGTCCTTAGATGTAACTGCACACACATGAGAGATTGACGAGTGATGATTCCCAGGTTGCCTTTAAGTACACTTTTATTACAGCATCACAACAAATCCAAGTTCAACATCAAATGGAATCATCCTTGATCATATGAGGAACAAAATCAAAGTCTGTAGTTATGTCGGTTGAGTGATCACACTTGCGCAAGTACACGGTCAAATGTTTCACAGTAGCACTACTGGTACATTGGCACAGTGTCCTGGGAAGCCAAGGGTTGGAGGAAGCAGGAATGAAGATTTCTGGCCACTTGGTGTGGAGTGTCACTCCTGGTGGTTGCAGTGCCGCATAGACTCAGCGAGAAGCTCCAACAGATGGGCCACAGGATAATGCTGGTGCTTGGCCTAGAAGTGAATGAAGAGCTGCATGCTGGAGATTGAGCAGCCACTTAAATACACAGCAGCCTGAAGAAAATCTGTGGGCACTTGATGGACACATGACCCATGGCTGCAAGCAAGTTCCGTTGAATGCAGGACCACCATTGCTGTTGTGCATGCTGCCAATGAGTGATGATGGTGTCCCTGGTAGTGCCTGTTATGTATCAGCGTCTAGACATAGTGTCTGTCAACAGAACAAGTTCCAAACATGCAATATACTTGCAAGGCAAATAAAAAGTCACTGAATGAGGCATTAAGCGTAAAGGGTCACAGGTGTTGTGCAATAATGCTCACATAATTCACAGCTGTTGTGGTGTCTTCGATTACCGCTACAGATACCATGGAAGCCCAGGTGAATGCTCCTGCATCTTAATTCTGCCCTGACCAACCTACATGATGAATGTTTTGAGCAGCCATTCACCACGATAATCGTGTATCTGGACAGGATCGTCCACCTGGTGTAACAAGAACTGTGATTCATCTGATGAGGCAACACATTTCCATTAATCCATGGTCTAATCCTGATGATCTTCTGCCCACTGCAATTGTAAGTAACCATCTCACTGGGTCATCATTCGAATATAATGGGGTCATCTGTTGTAGAGCTCTATGTTCAACATTGTGTGCTGAATGGTGTGGCCTGAAACACTGTTGATTGCAGTAGCATCCTACTCTTTCATCAGATCTGCCACAGCTTGCTTTCAAGCCCCTGACCTCCACATTCTGTGATGAGGTGTGGTTATCGCAGGGTTGGCCATGGCGTGCAAACTTCACACTTGCACAATTTGCTGCTCACGTGTAGGACAGAGCTTGGCCGGTCTCGGTATGTCTTGGCCTTTGTTGGTCCCTCTTGGTACAGTGCTACATTTCGTTTAACAGTGCAGTGCATCACTTTCTTCTAGCATTTGGTGTGGCTTATTTTGGCTGGCACAACGTTCTTCAGTTCTGGGTATTGCAAATTTGCTATGAAATGGCATTAAAACATCATGCAGAAATAATTTAAAGACTTAGTTGATAATTATCAACAGATGATTTTTTACAGAATTCAGTTTTCTATTCATCGAGAAGCACTTTGTGTTAAATATGCAGATGTGGAACACATGATGGAATTACTGATGTGAATAGTAAATCTTCTGAAGGTACACACTTTATTACATTGTCAGTTTCAACAGTTTTTGATGACATTGAACAAAGAGTGTGGAGAAGTTGAATATTACTGCAAAGTGCCTTGTTTAAGTGAAAGAAGCCGCGTGGTCTGAGGCACCTTGTTACGGTCCACACTGCTCCCTCCGTCTGAGGTTTGAGTCCTCCCTCAGGCATGGGTGTGTGTGTTGTCCTTAGCGTAAGTTAGTTTAAGTTAGATTAAGTAGTGTGTAAGCTTAGGGACCAATGACCTCAGCAGTTTGGTCCCATAAGATCTTACCACAAATTTCCAAATTTAAGTGAAAGAACATATTGGGAATGAGTTTTTAAGATACGCTGTTGTTAAATTTATGAAGGAAAAAGCAAAGCAAGAACAAAAATTAAAAGATCGAGAATGGATTGCAGACCTCACATTTTAAGTAAAGTTGACTGCAGACTGCCCTCAGTAAGACATTGCAAGGTGAGAAACAACATCCTTCTGATTTTGTGATGAAAGTGAATCTATTGAAAAAGAAAATTGATTGTGGAAGAGACAACTTTTATAAGGAGCACTGTCTGTTTCCCTAAGCTCACTGATGTTAAAGAAACTGTGAATTCTGAACAATCCATTGAGGCACTGAAAGAATTACAGAAATAAAACATTTGAGGATGCTGCCATTTTTACACCTGCTTTTGAGCTGTTGTTGAGACCAGTTGCCATTTTAGTTAAACAAGTCTTTGCCCATCTGCAGATGTAATTCATGTTTAAAAGACAAATTCTTTTATGTTCAAAGTGTGCTGGAGTACTACATTGTTTTCCTGGGGATGAGTCTCCACATATTCATAATGAAGTTGCAAACATGATATAAATGTTTTGATCATAATGTTTTAGCTCATCATTGTATATGTATTGCAACCAGACACAATGTTGAAGATTATTTATCTTATGACATTAAATTATTACTGATGTTGTTTGAGTGCATGAAAGGCATTATTTAATTACGGAGTGCATGAAAGGCATTATTTAAGTAAGTCACAATTACATGGCAACCTGAGTGAGGAAAATCTGTGAAACTGGCTGCTGAAAATTTGTGGTGGTGGTGGTGGTGGTTAGTGTTTAACGTCCCATCGACAATGCGGTCATTAGAGACAGAGCGCAAGCTCGGGTTAGGGAAGGATTGGGAAGGAAATCGGCCGTGCCCTTTCAAATGAACCATCCCGGCATTTGCCTGAAACGATTTAGGGAAATCACGGAAAACTTAAATCAGGATGGCTGGAGACGGGATTGAACCGTCGTCCTCCCGAATGCGAGTCCAGTGTGCTAGCTGAAAATTTGTGCCAAATATGAATTATGTTTGTGAGATATAAATTTTATTATGTCTTAATAGTGTGAAAAAAATAATTTAATAAGACTAAAAATTTATTTTGTTGGTGGTGTACATTGTCAAGAAATATGAAACAACACTGCATGTGATGTGTTCCCAGTCCCCCCCCTTCCGTCTCTTCCTGCTCAGACAATGTGGCACCACATAGTGGGAAGTGTGGAACGAACGAGAGAGATTTGCATATGTACATGAGTACTGCATGTGAGTTGAGTTTTTGGTCATTCGTGGCATATGGTTTCACCATCCTTCAACCACTTTTATAGATGCTCACAACAGTAGCATGTGAACAGCTTACTAGGTTTGTTATTTCCAAGATCATTGTTCCCAGGTGCCGGACTGTACAAATCTATTCTTTGTCAAAGTCTCTCTCATGTCAGTGGATGTCTCCATTTTCAACCATTATCATTGCTTGAATGATTCTCCATTCATCTGTGCTATACTTATTTCATGAGTCTGCAATGCCCCCAGGCAGCAGTGGCCATAATGTTTTAGCTCATCATTGTATATGTATTGCAATGAGACACAGTGTTGAAGATTAATTATCTTATGACATTAAATTATTACTGATATGGTTCGAGTCACTAGTGCTCATTCTCAAGCATCAAGGCCTAAATCACTTAAACATTATTTGTACCACTTATGCTACTAGCTGCAGTAGGCATATTCTCTGAAGCTAATGAAGACTGTGGCATCTCAAGAATTAGTGGCAGTCTAGTTAAAAGTGTTAGCAGGTTAAATCATATTTAAGAAATTTGTCTGTCTTGATGCATGATGATAAGCCCTAGGGTCTGAAAATTTAATAAATTAATATCATAAGATTAATAATCTTTAACATTCGTGACTTATTGTGGTATATCAATATATCCTTCATGGAAAGAATGATTTGTTTTATATATATACGCTTTGTCAAACTCTTACCTCCACAAAGCAAGTCTGTGTTCATAAGCATGAAATTCAGTACACATCCGCAAAACACTGAATGGCCGTGCAAAATCACTTGTACACTGTTCTTAGTATTAATCTGAATGTTATTGACAGCTTAATACACTGTGAAGCGCGAACGCCTTCTGCTCCTATAATAATGTGGCATTCTCTAAGTCTGTTGATACAGCTGAAAGTGTGGCTGCTCGACAACTGACGCTGTCTTAAGAGCTCTAGCTGCATTAAGCGATTACTTTAATGTATGATACATATACATAGTATACTATTATATTGAAGATATATATCAGAATATGCTGCAGCAGGAACATACATACGAGGGTAATCCCAAAAGTTAGGCCTCCTGTTTTTTTATAAGTACATTTAGCTATTTTTCAACACAATAACCATTTCTGTCGATGCATTTTTGTAGACGCTGTGGCAGTTTTTGTATGCCCATGTCATACCAGCTTGCCGCCATGCAGTTCAGAAACTTATGAACCTCTTCTTTCACCTCGTCATCAGAGCTGAATCACTTTCCGGCCAAATATTCTTTTAACCTAGGGAACAGGCAATAGTCACTGGGCGCCAAGTCAAGACTATAGGGTGGGTGGGTGATTATTTTCCACTGAAACTGTTGCAGGAGAGCAACATTTTGCCGAGCGATGTGTGGGCGAGCGTTGTCATGGAGAATGTGTACGCCCTTGCTCAACATTCCTCTTCTCAAGTTCTGAATTGCCCGTTTTAGTTTTTTCAGAGTCTCACAGTACCTGTCAGCATTAATTGTGATCCTAGCGATTCAGCTCTTGACGACAAGGTGAAAGAAGAGGTTCATAACTTTCTGAACAGCATGGCAGCGAGATGGTATGACATTGGGCGTACAAAAACTGCCACATTGTCTACAAAAACGCATTGACAGAAATTGTGATTATGTTAAAAAATAACTAAATGTTCAAGCTGTAAACTGTTGTAAACCAATGTAGACATAAACAGGTCTACAGACTTAAAAAAAAAAATAGGAGACCTTACTTTTGGGATTACCCTTGTATATGTAATCAAAGACCAGGGTAGGCATCCTGCACCCCCTAAGGTCTGGTTCCCCCCCTGAGGTGTCAGTGTTTGTTGGTGATTCAGTAACAGGGATGTTTGTGATGGGTCCTTAACCACGACCCACTGGGGTTCTTTTTGTGCTATTTAATATAATTTTTTATTTGATAGAGATACGGATGAAGGACAGGTAATAGAAATGGAAATTTATTGTAATTTCTGTAATAATGTGTGGCATCTCCATCAACTTTAAATCTTGCTACAGTTAAGAGTTCCTTTAACCCATACAGATACAGTCTCTGACTCATTTATTTTGCGATGATTCCTCGTCCTAAGAACCAAAAGCATTGTGGACATATAATAAGATGTGCCTATACCTGTGTCTACAGTCGAGTCCCGAGGGGGGGGGGGGGGGGATGCTCTTTGATTATATATATGTTTCTGCTGCAACATATCTTGATATATATCTTTGATATAATAGTATACTATGTGAATGTATCATAGATTAAAGTAGCTGCTTAAAGAAGCTGGAGCACGACAATTGCAGGCCCTAGATTTACTAGGCCTCCACCGCGCAACAATTCAGTGACCGGAAATGATGAGGCCAGGAGTGCAGAAGTTGCAGTTAGATAAGTAGTGTTTCTCCTAAGACGGCGTCTGTCGCCGAGCAGCCGTACTTGCAGCAGTACTTCCATAAAACAGCACATTTCAGGTGGAAGTTTTAGAAAACGTTCTTGATGATTGTAGATTTGCTCAACAAGATTGCTTTGTGAGCACTTACCCTACCTCTTCTTATACCAATAATGCAGAGATGTGCATTATTCAAAGATCATTCACACTAATTTATTCATGGATAAAGGGATTGTTCTTCTCTGTTTACACAAATGCTTATTTGTTATTTACTATTCATCGCTTAAATAACAAGCAACATAGAATACCACTGCCTTTTCTTTGTTAATTTCTTGAACTGACTTCTATAACTAATGTTTGTACCTTTGGCTCAGTGCAGTTTCTGTTCGATAAAATGCTTTGGCTGATACTTCAGCGTCTTGTACAGCTATCAATATTTGGACTTGGTTGAGGGTCACCTTAAAAATACCTTTTTTGCACCCCATGTCCCTTTTGTGTGGTGCACCCCTGACCCGTTTAAGGTGGTCCTAAAAGTTCTCAACCCTATGGCACTAGTCTAGAAAGTCACAGTTTGGTGTTACGGAACAAATGAAGTCTCTGGTTTAAGGCTTTCACCCAACTCAGAACCAGGAGGTGAGGACAATGCTGCATGTTCTGATCTTTGTTGAAATTCTCTGAGCAAGAATGGACCTCTCATCACTCTCTACCAGTCGCGAAATAAAGTAAGTATGACTACAGAGCTCAGACAACAGGTATTGTTTGTTACAATGTGGGCCACAGTCTGCAACTGGTTGAATCATTTTCTCTCAGTAGCTGCTGGAACAGCCTTCTCGGCATGTTGAATTAAAGCCCCACACATGCACACTGAGTGCCCGAGCTTATCCTTCTTCTGTCTAGCTACCATTTCTCTAAGAGGTACCATGTTCCAGTTTTGCTAATATCCCTTGGTCACTTGCACCAAAGGTGTTGTGGTATGATATGTGTTATTTTGCTGCCTGTTGTTTCCTCCTCTGCTGGATCTTGTCTTCTAAAGTCAGCGTTCAGTAAACATCTCCCTCTTGAATTTCCTGCACCATAAATACTTTTTAATTATTTTTTTTAATTTTGTGGGATACTATGTTGTTCTCATCTGCATTAATTATCAGCCATCCATTACCTAGATAACAGCCTGTTTGTAGCCACCTTTAACATGGAAAATAGACACTACCTATTTATTAGTTTTGTTCCACTCCAGATGTTCTACTTCTCCAGGACCATCCATATGTGGGAGACATTCTGCTGCTTGCCACCTGAAAAGATGCAATATTGATGACTACCAACCCCATTTTTGTCAAAATTTTCCAGGCATTTGATTTGGCTTTGATGTGTGTGGAATATGTATATCCCTCTTCTCTTTGTTGTTTCGTAGTATGTAATTTCAGCTTACAGTTTTGTTGGCACCAGACTATTTAAATAACTTTTCTCTCTTTCTTCATCTCTATTCCCTCTATTTCTCCTGTTTTGAGGCTAGCAATCCATTCTGTTGCATGCAATGCTTGGAATTCTGTTACTACCATATACAGTCAGTTTATGACGTTTTTAAATTGTAGATATCCATGGAGTATTTGAAGTAATAATGTCTTGATTTAGTCGTCTGGTTTCAATGATGTTTGCAGTCTACTTTTTTTTTCTTTTTACTTTTTGACAACTAGGTTTTAGCAGTTGCAGTACATATAAAATGTTGGTAATTTATTATGTTTTGGATGCTTAAATTTGTAGACCAGTTTTCTTCACAATTTCTATGACAGTATTCATTTGAATACTGATCTAACTTTGCCTTAGGCTAAGTTGTCTGATAAAGCAAGACTATTTTGATTAACATGTTTTAGTGTTTCTGGAGATAATTTAGCTTTTTTTGGTGTGACAGATAACTTGTTTGATTTTATCAGGTTATCTACACATAAATCATAAATTTTGTGTGTAGAGGTTTAGCTTTTTAAAGGCTATGGATGTGATTGCATAATCTTGGTTCATCATCAGGAAATTCTACCCTGTCCCCTTCCCCCCACTCCATGAACCTTCTGTACAGAATTTTTTGTGATATCCTACTTGTTTCTCTCAGTATGCTTTATCTACTGATGTATTTTAATTTTACTTAGTAGAGTAGGAGAAGTGGTGCTACTATTCAGTTGTTTTGCACATACTTTATCTCCCTTTTGTGAATCAGGTTAAAATGTGGATGGATGATTTTTGCTCACACATGTCTTTTGCAGGGGACTGAACATTGCATTTTTATATGATATAACTATATTACATCCCTTGTAGCATTATGAAATAAATGACTATCCATTAGATTGAAATAATTTTGGACTTGCGCTATTTTCCTTTAACTAGAATGTTTTGCCATTGGTTTATGAGGCATGTCAATATAGTGATGCTGTTTTAGATTGGACTGAGGATATTCTCTGGTAAATTATTCCAATCCTCGACTCCTCTTCTGGCTTTAGAATATTTACTGCCAGTGTTATTCCAAGATTTGCGTTCATTTAGTATTGATGAACTGTTCTTCCTTATGTAGCCCATCAGTGACAAGTTGGCTGATAGATGATTTCTACCCATATTGCCTGGAATATAGTAAGCACCTCATGTTAACACACATATATTGTAAAGTGTTTCATTGTTGTTCTAAAGAGGGACATAAGACAGATTGAAGAAGTTACCAAATTCATCTTTCTCCTAATATCCTGGAAATTATAAACATAGGAAAGACTTGTACTTCCTGCATATTAAACAGTTTAATGATTTGCTTTTATGAATATTGCAAGCACCTATAGTGGCATCTTTTTTAGATTCTTTTTAAGCCCATAGTCTTTTGCAAGCACCAACTCATTGTCATCTTGAAAATAGCTTTTCAAATTTTCTTCATATGAAAAACAAGAAAGAAGACAGAAAGTGTAAACATGAAGGATATGATAAGTATATGTTGTAGTCATACTAACATGCTCTCATGAAGCGTAGTGGTGGTGAGGGAAGAAGGGAGGGCATTAGGCTTATAATCAGCTGAAGCTACAAAATACGTTCCAAAGTCAGTGCTTGTCTGCAACCATAATTGTAACCTCTAGGTTTGTCCTTGTGATTTTTATAATACCTTCTGTAAGGTATTTAATCAGTATAACACCATGTTCATCTGACACAACTGTTTTCTGGGCATGGAATTGTAACTTGACATTTTCATTGCTTTCAATACCTTGGTAGAAGTAATTGACTCATAATCTTACAAGTTTTTCAAGTTTACAGGAAACAACCCTTTGGCCATGGCATTTAGTTTCAAAATTTGTGAATTACTTGTAATATTGCTTCTGAAAAAAATGTTAGATACATTGTCAGTTTGCATACATATATTTTGTGTCCAGGTAGCCATGAATGATTATTTTCACTTGTCTCACGCTTACCTGAATCTTTTGATTCACAATTTATTTTTCTATTGATGAACAATGGATATTTTTGGCTGTTGCATCAATTTTATTGCTTATCTCATCATTCACAACTGTTAAGGTTCTCCCACATCAGATAATTCGTAACCCACATCCAAAATTTGTACCATTTAGAGACACGTCAAAAGAGCTAATCCACATATTTACATAAAATTTTTTCGTACATTTATTCTGGCATATTTGTCACGAAAGTCAGGTTTCTGATAATGGAATTGTGATAAACAAAATATTTAAAACTTGTACATTTTGCACTGGGTGAGAAGGTTTTATGTTCTTAACAAAGTTTTCTCTTTTGTCACATATGTTGCAAGTGCCCTTTATGCTGTAAGTGTGATGTATTAATTTGCGTTGTTGGAACCTTCTGAGTGTTTATTAATTCTTTCTTATCCCTTTACCACACATTATTGATTGTACAAGATTGAGGATGAATCTGTAATGATAAAAATATCTGATGATGAATATGTAATGACAGAAATATCATGGACAGGAGCCAAAAAAACTGCCCCTTTGTCTCATATATATATGCTAGTCCTATATACACTCTGTAATCAAAAGTATCCAGACACTTGGCTGAAAATGACTTAAAATTCATGGTGCCCTCATCCATCCATGGAATTCAGTATGGTGTTGGCCCACCCTTAGCCTTGATGACAGCTTCCACTCTTACAGGCACATGTTCAGTCGGTGCGGGAAGGTTTCTTGGGGAACGGCAGCCCATACTTCATGGAGTGCTGCACTGATGAGAAGCATCAATGTCGGTCTTTGAGGCCTGGCATGAAGTTGGCGTTCCAAAACATTCCAAAGGTGCTCTATAGGATTCAGGTCAGAACTCTGTGCAGGCCAGTCCATTACAGGGATTTTATTGTTGTGTAACCACTCCACCATAGGTGGATCATGTTGAAAGATACAGTCACCATCCCCAAATGGTGGGAAGCAAGAAGGTGCTTAAACCATCAATGTAGACCTGTGCTGTAATAGCGCCATGAAAAACAACAAGAGGTGCAAGCCTCCTCCATGAAAAACATCACCCCACCCTAACACCACCTCCTCCGAATTGTACTGTTGGCACTACACACGCTAGCAGATGACATTCACCGGTCATTCGCCATATCCACACACTGCCATGGGATCGCCACATTGTGCACTGTGATTCGTCACTCCACACAACATTTTTCCACTGCTCAATGGTCCAATGTTTGTGCTCTTTACATCAAGCAAGGCATCATTTGGCCTATACCGGCGTGATGTGTGCTTATGAGCAGCCGCTCAACCAAGAAATCCAAGTTTTCTCACCTCGCACCTAACTGTCATAGTACTTACAGTGGATCCTGATGCAGTTTGGAATTCCTGTGTGACGGTCTGGATAGATGTCTGCCTGTTACGCATTATGAACCTCTTCAACTGTCAGCGGTCTCTGTCAGTCAACAGACGAGGTAGGCCTGTATGCTTTTGTGCTGTACGTTTCACATTCCCACTTCACTATTACATCAGAAACAGTGGGGCTAGGGATGTTTAGGAGTGTGGAAATGTCTTGTACAGACATATGCCACAAGTGACACCCAATCACCTGACCACATTCGAAGTCCGTGAGTTCCGCGGAGTGCCCTGTTCTGCTCTCTCACGATGTTTAATAACTACTTAGGTCGCTGATATGGAATACCTAGCGGTAGGTGGCAGCACAATGCACCTAATATGAAAAATGTATGGTTTTGGGGGTGTCCAGATACTTTTGATCACACAGCGTACATAGCATGTATGTAACAAAAACTGGTGTGATTGTTATCAAAGTTATTCATGAGAAAGTCAACTAAAATTTAGATACAATATAATGATGAATTGAACAACTGAGAGAAAGACACAATGTCAGAGTTAATAACTTGCAATGTGCTTCCTCCAGGTATGAGACAGCATAATTAAAGTTATAGCAAAGAGATGATATAAAGTTTTGATCATCTTCACCACAGTCAATAGAATCACTTCAAGGACAACCAAGAAGAAAGTACAAGAAATTACACAAAGAATTAGATTGAGCTAAGCCCATAGCACCTCACTCAAAATACTCACTTCATTGTAAGACATTACTGCTGTGTATATGAAACAGACAGCTGACAATTTATACTGAAATCCAACAGATGTGGAGGATCCACAAATATACAGATATGGGAAACATCATAGCAGAATACCTAAGCTCAGATCCATTGTAACCCAACCATTGATACCACCTCAGGAGAATACAGATAAAAGTCGATAGATTCACCATTAACCCCTTAACTTAACAATATTTTATATTATGTTCCAAAATATAATATTTTTGTTATTAATGAAAAACATCCTATAATGAATGACATTATATTTAGATGTATAAAGACAGCTTTCAAAGCTCAAAATAGTGAGTTACAAAATTTTGAAGATCACCAATAATAAAATTTCGAGTATACTTGTGCACTGGACTTTGACGAAAATATCCTGAAACGTGATGTCATTTTGTAGTTTCTGTGTAGGTGTGGAGTGTAACTGTGTATTACACAATGGTTTTGTTGTGAACTTAAACCTTATAGGAACTGGCTGGAGCACAGTGGATGTATTTATCTCATACTACTGGCAAGCACTTGTCACTCAATTGATGAATGGTCATCCCTTGGAGTATTTAATGAATTAACATGACATTCTTCTTCACTTTCAGGACCATTAAATTCTATGTCAAATTCAGGATCACTGTAGCCATCTTTCTTTGAAAGCACTGTGTAAATGAGAATACAGGAGACAGTCTGAAAGCAAGAGTTTTGTCGTCTACTGTCCAAAGTTGCACACAGTAAAGATGATAACTGGTGGTAACCACCTCAACCAAAACCCAACAGTCAAGCTACAAATATAGTACCACTCTCTATGCGCCAAACTCTCAACTTTCAGTGCTGAAACACATATAAGCAGTGTTTTATTGTTTCAAAGGTCGTTCCTTAAGTTGCCGGAGTATACTTGGGATTCTAAATTTCTCTTAAAACAATGAAAATGAGATAATTCAGCATTTTAAGTTAAGGGGCTAAGAAAAAATATTAGGAAATGCTTAAAAAAACAGTACTTAAGCCTTGTAAATAATGTGAGGGCCTTTCAGTAAGTAATGCAAAACTTTTTTAAGTAGGTTGTTTTTATTCAAGATTCCAGTACACCATGCTATTTGGTTACAAAACCCTGTTTTTCAACAAATCTCCATTCAATCCAACAGCCGTACCCCACCTTACTGTATGTCCACATAGTACCACACTACTGGTCAACGTTGGAGCCAACATCTTGCTGCATCAGTAACCTCCCCATCATCCAAGTACTGCTTCCTGTGGAGTGCAGCCTTCATTAGGGCAGACAGGTGGATGAGGAAAAAGTTCAGTGAAGTTTTGTGAGCTGATCTCATAAGGGCAGACTTACATGAGACCTTGTGTTGTCATGGAGGAGGAGAAGTTTGTCTGCATTTTTGTGGTGATGAATACGTTGAACTTGTTTCTTCAGTTTCCTTAGGATAGCATAACTCTGGTTGCCCAGCTGGCATGTGGGAGATTGAACAGGTTTGTACAACCTTGTTATGATGATGACAGACACCTCACCCAATGACTCCCTGTGCTTCTGTCCACTCCAAGGTCTCCATAGACATTCTGCAAGTGCTTTTGGATGTCTGCAATGCTCTGGTTTTCCACCAAAAGAAACTTAATGACAACTCTGCTTGGAATGCACTTCTGTTACAGACGTCATTTTGAAGGCTACCTATAGTGCTGCCACCTATCTGAACTTCATGAAATTATAGGGGCCTGTAGCAGAAATTTCCACAATGTCCTAGAACGTTTTTTTTTATTTTTCAGTGGAAATTAGCCAAGAAAAAAAATGGTGTATTACTTATAGCATGCCCTTTGTAGATGAGAGTGAGGAGGAGGAGATAGACAGACAGAGGGAAGAAGAGATGGACACAGAGAGAGAGGAAAGAGGAGGTGTGTTCCGTATATGCGTCAAACACATAAGCAGGTGAAGCCGCAGGGGAAAGTTTACAATGAAAGAGATGGTCTTATGTCCATTCCACAGATTCTAAGTAAAGTGGTTGTCGTGTATGGAATAAGTCAAAAGAATTTTGAACATATTTTCATATAAGAAGGAAGAACAAACTTGCCACTAAACATGTGAATATACAATAAACTGAGATGCATAAGGTAATTCTTAGGCCATTGTAACCATTTATCATCAAATAAAAAATCAGTTTACAATACATATTTAAATTTATCATGATACTGCATTAAAGATATGTAGAAGTCAGATTTTACCTAACAGTGATGTTATTTGCTATTGTTAACAAAACATAAATTAATCGGTTGAATTAAGTAGTTGACCACCAATAAATCCTTTAGGCTCCACTTCAAGTGAATGTTTTTGTAGTTAAACTTTTTATGGGTGCTGAGAAGTTATTGAAAATTTGTGTTTCTGCATAATGTACACCTGTATGTGACTATGCTACGGTCGCAGGTTCGAATCCTGCCTCGGGCATGGATGTGTGTGATGTCCTTAGGTTAGTTAGGTTTAAGTAGTTCTCAGTTCTAAGGGACTAATGACCACAGCAGTTGAGTCCCATAGTGCTCAGAGCCATTTTTTTGTATGTGACTAAATCTTTATAAAGATTATTCTGACTTCTAGTACTGATCCCACAACCTGAGTTGTTGGTTTGAAAAATATGTACGTAATGTGCGACAAATATCATCAAGGAATAAATGTATTGGGAAGCAGTAGTTATATCCTCAGTTTCTTGAAGAGACCTCTGCCAGATGTTCTCGAGTTGATACCACAAATAATCGATAGTATACTCAGAAAACATCAGCGTAGCTTCTTAATAAGGTACTTCAAAGAAATTTTAATTTTTATATCATCTGAATTGCTGGTAAAGATTTGCTTAGGCAGTAAGGGAGATGAAGGACTCTCATGTGATAAAAGCAATCGAGTGATGTAAGCACGTGTGAAACAAAAAATTGCTTGCAAACGAATGTGGATAGTAGTGTAAATGTTTAGTCCAAGTCAGGAAACTAAATTGTGGAAAAATTTCAGAGACATAACAAAACAAGAGATTTAAATATAGGAGAAACATTTCTCCCAAGAATATAGTCAAAACGTGTAAACATTTGAATAAAACCGTGTCTTCAAAACAGCTCTGATATTCAAAGTTTTGACATAAAATTGAGAACATCTAACAAAAATGTGCTGCACAAACAAAGGATACCTAAAAGCTGTCTTGACTCACTGAAAGGTTCAACTGAGTAGAATGTATTCCTTGACTCACTAAAAGGTTCAATTGAGTAGAATGTATTCTTGTCCTGTTCCTAAATATAAGACAAGTCTCTAATATGGTGTGGTATAATGGCATTATCTTAAGTTGCACATACATACATACAATAGTCCTTGTTCCATAGATCATGAATATGACATTTTGTAATGATGTGGAACATGTCATTTTAACACAAGTTTTCTTTGCACAAATTATTATTATTATTATTATTATTATTCTCCAACTGAAACTCTGTCCTTAATCTCATCTGAGCCAGTAAAGGGTGGATGAAAATATGCTAGAAGTAGAATCCTTTGATGTGTTCGCACCTAGGTCAGAGGTAGCACAAGGATCTACAGCTCCCCTCATCCTTTTGTACTCTAGATATAACTAATGTTCCACTGCCAGGCAAGGGAAATAAAACTGTAAAGAAACACACTGTGTATCAGTGTGCAAAATTCTGAGCAAAAGCAATAAAGCATGATATGACAAGCTACTTGATGACTCTAGAGACACGTACTAAAAAATGGCGTTGTGACTATAGCTCAGCATAGAAACCACTAAAATCCACAATCAGGGGGCTTAGCTCCATGACACAGTCAAAGATCATTTTCTCAAAATCACGCACACACTTAACAGAAAAGCAAACAATAGGGTTAACTTAGATGATGAGATCTCAATCCACAGACACTACCTCATCCACATGTGTGTTGAAATATAGGGTGGGCAAAATGAAACTGTCCAAGATGTTTACAATGAGAGGATAAAGGATTGACTTTTGTTAATGAACATCACAGAAGATGCTAGAAATGGCTACCATTGAGTGATGATGTAGAACTGAGTCACACATAGCAGCTCTGCCCTAGGGGTAGCAACAATAGAATTTTAAATGTTCTGCTGTAGCTCTTCAGTGTGTGGGGATTATTTGAGCACACATGGCACTTTCATTTGACCAACAAATAAAAATCACTGGGATATAGATCAAGTGACCTATGTCTCCAGGAGATTGCACTGCCTCTGCTGATTGTCCTCTCCCCACTGAACACTTCATGCATATGAGACGAAGTTGTTAAGGTGGTGTGTGCTGTTGCTTCATCTTGCTGAAAATATCCAGCCAGTTGTTAATCTTCTGTGAATTGATCCACTATGGATTAAGCAGTGTTTGGACATACCAGTTTGTATGAACAGTTTGGCAAAAGAATTTTATTATGATGTGGACAGCAAATATTATGATGAAACACCAATCTTGAGACTATGCAGTGGATCTTCAAAGTAGTGATGGAGATTTTCTGCTGTATGTACTTTGAGTTCACATACACGGATAGGATGAACCGGGCTTAATCTGAAGAAATGAAAAACTGACGATCCAGAAATCCTGATTCCACTTCGCTCAGAAACCATTGGTGGAACCTAACACATCAAAGTTAACCTGGATGCTATAACTCATGCACAGCAGTAAATTTCTGCAGATACATATGCAGGTCCTCTTCATTAATGTTTAAACATAATGATTTCTTAGTTCCCATTTGCACAGCAAAATGTTGAGATTACATTGGAATTTGTTCCAGGATTTTCTTCACTCAGTAATTTTTAATCTTTGCAGAGTCTGTTTGATGCAATTTTTCCACAAAGTTTTGCATTGCATACTTTGCTGGAGGCTTTGCCGAAACATTTCCAGCCTTCAATTCTTGTGCAAATAGTTCCATACACGTTTTCCACGAATCGGGCTTTTGCATAACACTCAAAAATGAACAAATGCTGTTTTATAATGAGCTCTATTTTGTGTTGTGTTCAGCTGGTCACTAAACACATCTGGTCCTCTCAATCACTCAAACATAATGACACAGTGAACTACTTGTGAAAGAGATTGCAGGAGGTGCACATTTGCAGATGTGTGACAGGAAATGATTGGTACATGAGATCATGGTCCTGTTCATTTTTTATGTATGACTAATAGTTTATGTGTAGTGAGTGAGAATATGAAAATCTCACATGTGGTTTATGAATGCCAGACATAACATTGCGTGTCGCATAAAACAATGTTGGTAGGGGCAGTTGCATCACCCTGTTGTAACCTCAAAGATTGAAAAGAATTCTTTAAGGGAGTTGTACTGTCTGTGCACCTCATTTTGTTTGCCATCAGCTAGCTTTCAAATTCAAGATGCTAAACAATGCTACAATGCTAAAACTAGGTAAGGCATAAGACATAGTGGAAGCTGGACAAAGGAATGAGAGCCTTACTGTCACTCTTGATTACTACCTGCACCTCTGTGGCACCTCACTGCTTTCTAAAGCTTGTGAATCTCAACTATCACATACAATGGTTAATTCTTGTTCTACCATTTCCTGTTATATTTGCTTATATGCTATTCCTTTGTGCTCTTTACTCTGTGCAAGTAAAGAAGGAAGTCTGGTATCTAAAGATGGAATGTGATTAGTTTTTATTTGTCAGTGGAGCTGATCCCACCTTGTGTGTTGATGAGCAAGTCTTTTATCCAGCTTAACATGGTTGGTACATATTTATTGCCTTTTCTAGATATATGTTGTACGAAAATGTATGTTCAAAACATTCATTGATCATTTTAGAGGAAGACATGAATTTTATGTAGCATTTGCATTAGATCACGCCAACATGTTGATGTCTGTTTAGTAGATGCTCATATCTAAAAACTTAATGTGTGACATTTAAATTGCAGCCAGGACTGATATTTCCTTAATGCACCTTCTGATCTCTGTTAATTTGTGTTGATTTCAGTTGGCGGGATAGGTGGAATGGATGGTGACACCTATCAGTTTGCTGATTGAATTGGTGAAATCAAGGTTGCAGCACCTGAAAATTTGTGAGGTCATCTTGTCATACAAAGTTTTGATCTGAGAATACCTGCGTAGTAATCAGCCCTTGCAGTACTGTAGGAAAATTTTGTATAGCTACTCTATATTTGGAAACCAGCAATAAATGTGCTCCTGAGCATCAAGCACAAATGTGAATGGAATTATGCTGTGTCTGAAATTAGAGTAATTTTAGTAGTAACAATGATAATGATAACAACGATGACAACAATAGTGGTAAGAATGTATGAAATATGTTGTGGGTCCACTGCTGTAAAGTATCAGTGACAGTCATGTGGAAATATGGCTAATTAATGTTAAAACAGTCTGTCCTTTTATGAAAAATAGTTTCGTTATATATATTTAAATTCTTTTGCCGGTAGCTCTGTTTACTTCAGTTGTAACATTTATATATTTTCCGTAGACTTACTTCTGCATTTCAACTACAAAGAGTAGTAACTCTATTGCTGTTCCCCCACTTATATTCATTTAGCATAAAATTTAGTCATATTTCCGCATTAACATGCTCACTATATCATTTATGTTTGAAAATGTTTGGTTTACTGTCATAAAATTTCATAAGGTTGTGAATAATTCACACTTCCGTTGCTACTAAAATCAGTAGACCAGGTACAATATACAGTGATTTTGTTTTGGTTTGAGAGTGTTATAGTTTTTAAATATGGTACTTTATCATCAGTAAAGTATCATATCCATGCTGAGTTTACTTAAATATTCTCTGTAATTGTGTTTTTTGTGTAACAAAATGCCATCTTGTAGCTCTGCATCATTGAAAGATGTAGTAATTTGTTTCTATTTGCCACAGTTCTCACAGAAAGGGAACCACATTTAGAACAGATTTGACAGTCAATAATGAAGGAATTTTTGGAATTCTTCCTTTACTTCTCTCCGTAGTTTTAAGTCCAATCACTCCACACAGGAACAAAGTGCCTTATAAGCTTGAGCTGCTGCTGCTGTTGCTGCTGCTCCAGCTTTGTAATTTGTTTTTACCCCAGTCTGTGTGTTATTGTGATAGAAAATTTGTTGCTTTACTTACATACACAGGTGAAAGTTAAATGTAGCAGTTGCCAGACATGTTTTTGTATGACTGAAAACTTTTTATTTTCATGTAAATGTTCTCTTTGTTCTTAATTAATGTGAAAAAGCAATAATGCATTTAATTGTAGTTATTTTCTTATATATTTCTTTATTTTGTAAACCACATCATGAAGGAAAAAGGTGCAAATGAAAAAAGCTGTAATAAGTCCCTGTTCCCATTTCTTTCTGTTTTAGAGGGCATACTGTATCAATGTGGCATAAATATTTGCTAATGAGACCAAACTGTACTATTATTGAGACATTTACAATTCAGTCACTGCATTATTTCATGTAGCCGCGATATTTTAGGTAATCACCAGGCAATAAAATTTATTTGGACATTGGGAAACAAGAGTTTTGCAGGTGGAAACTTTACTCTGACATTTCTCTCTCCACATTTGTGTCTCACTTCATCCTTGACTGATTGTGGTATCATTTTGGCATTAACTTTCCTGCAGCATTAATTCTGTTCTCTGCTTAATTTTGTGTTCTGATTTTCTTGGTTTAGGTGATCTCATGTGTCACTGCTCCTCCTCCTTCTTCTGTTCAGTTCTTGCAAGATTTTATGGTTGTAACCAATCATTATTAATTTGAAGCACTTTATTTTTCCTTGTTGTGTGTCATGTTCATGAAGTTGTTTTCTTATCATCTTTAGCTTCTCACCCACCAGAGGTACCTTTTATGCTTGCTTTTGGTAGTTTAATTTCTTTGCTACTTGGTAAATGTCATGACATTGCATTTTTATATGGTCTGATCAACTGTAACCTGTCAAATAATACTTGGTTGTTGCAGTTGTCTCTGTCAATTGCATGATTTGTTGGATAGACAAACAATGATTTAAATTCTTGTGCTCCTGAGTAGACATACAAAAACTGCTTAGTGAATAAAATGCATTTGTCCACCACTGATTATACCAGTTCTTTGAGAAAAACTTACCATAAAAGTTTCTTTCACTGAAGTACAGATTCACAGAATTCAAACCAGTAGATCAATATTTTAACACTACACCATAAATTTTCTGTCATTGTTTTCTCATCATATTGTGTATAAATAAACCTGGCACTGACAGTCCCTCATATATGATGTGTTTGCATTTCAAATAACTAAAGTTGTGACTGTACCTTTGTACCTTTAGTAAACTTTTGAAGTGTGTTCCGCTGCTGTCCCCCCCCCCCCCCCCCCCCCCCCCCTCTCCCCATCTCTCTGCCCCCAGATGTTACGTATATTGGGAGGAGAGTGGCAGATACAATATTGCCCACCATCAGTAGAGATTTATTCCACTTATTGCAAATTATTAACTTGATTACATGCATGACATGTTTATACCCTAGAATGCCACGCTTACTACTGTGTGTTCTTGCTGTGAAATGGTTCTTTTTATTTGCAAGTTCACATGGAATTCAGTATTCCATTAGTTCTTGTCAGAGGTATTATACGTGTAGTAATAACTAGCCACTAAATACACTATGCTGCTGAAAATTCAAACTTAGGAAACAACATCAAAAGTTGAGTGTGTGGGCAAGGATGAAAGTCACTAATGCTTTTAATGGAAGAATAAATTTCATATAGTATTGTATCATAGAGGACTGCACAATTCACCCGTCCCAGCTAGCAATAAAATAAATGATAATTAATCAAGTCATTGGTGTGATGTTAATTGTATTAGTTAGGACAAATTACAAATCTATGCAGCCATTTTTATATCCAGAACAATGTGTCAAAAGATTTGCTAATGAATTTGAAACCACTGAGTGTATACTTGGTGAAAAACACCAAAGAAAGTGGGGAGGAAGGTGAGGAGATTAATGGTCTCTTCTTAGCAATATTAACAGCAGGGAAGGTATAACAAAAAAGAGGAAGTGGTGTTTCATTTGCAGTTGAAACATAAGCATCATTGAAATATTAGATCATTATTACATGTATGTGGTGATAGGTATGCAAGCCTCGAACTTATTGGGGGTGAGGGGACCTAAAATATATACTAAAATCTGATGATATGTAAACACCTTTCTTTCTGAGCTCTGAGTTCAATTTCAGTTGTCATTTTACAAAAATAAAGTAATGAATGGTGATTTTGTTGCTTCTGATACATTTTGTTCTATAGAACATACATACTTGATTGGACAAGCAGGCAGTTGAAAAATCCTTATTATGGTATTTTAATCTTCAGTGACTAGTAAAAATAACATTTATTTTTTGTTTATCTTTTTTAAAATCATATGCTGCGTTCACAAAAAGCATGAACTATAAAAACTGTATGGTGGTTGAAGTTTTGAATGAAATCCAGTCACGTATCAGACATTACATAAGTTTATCTTTCTTATTTTATTTTAATGTTATGCAGGCTGAGCCATAACTGTATCTGTTAGATAAATGGAAAAAATACCTTAATTAATAATTTCTTACCTTAGATATCTGTGCCCTGTTTCATCCTATTCTATTTCATTTTCATTGTGTTTGTAGGGAGAGAGGAAGAGGTGAGGTAGAAACAACTTGTTCCTCTTAATCTTTGTCAGTCTTTTACATTCTGAAAGTACTTTTTTACATTCTGAAAGTACTTTTAATACATTTACATAAATAAATACTTCAAGCATATGGTGAAAATAATATAATTTATATTTGGCAGTATTCATTGACTGGCATCAATGAGAGCATTCATGGATCCAGCTTCTCAATTTTTATGCAAATTGCAAGAAGTGATGATTTTTCAGACTGTGCAACATAAATTTACTTCTACATTTTGAATGAAGGTCTCTAGCCAAATATTGTAAAAATTCAAGTAGATTGCGTGTTAAATGTAACATTGGTTCTTCCTACCTCTAGCTATGTTCTAATTGTAACTGGAAACAATAAAAATGAAAAAGGAACTAATTAAACAATAAAGAAAAATGCTAATAGCCACTAATTTAAGTCAGTATATATGAGGTCCATTGACTGATTACAGCTTTTTTTGTTTGTACGAAATGATTTTTCGAAATGATTTTTCTCAAGGTACACTTACTGGAGACAGCAACTGATAAGCCTGTGTGCAACTAACCATGAGTTTAGGTTATGCACAGAAGTCTAGCAGGTATTCATGTGCTTTCTGAAAAGTAAGGAATGTAGCTGCATCACAACAGCACATTTGTACTTATAAGCAATAATCATTTTCAAAACTTCACCCATTTGTTAACAATGACTTCCTCCTCTCATTTTTCTTTGATATTTGCGTTTCATTTAAAGTTTTTTTTCCCCAAAACAAAATGCTAAATTGGTTAATATGGTGCTACAGGTTTCCCCCCACAGAAAGTGTCTTTCTGTTTCACAGAACATCGCTACAGTATTAGCTCTCCAGCCCAGTGCCTTCAGAATGCAATAACACTGTGATTAGTAAACAGCAGATATGTAGAAACATTTTTGTGTGTTTGTATGAAATTCAGAAATAGTGAGGTTTTTCTCAGACATTATGATTATTCATTTGGAATGTGTGTTTGGTGAGTGTTTGTGATATGAGAGTTTAGTATATACATACAACATCAGTGATATTTCTTTGATGTGTAAGGAAATATTGGAGTGTGTGGAAGTTTTGCAGTTGTAACATAGAATATTTTGGCATAAAACTAAATTTGAAATGTTCCTGTCTCAGAAACTTTCTGTTTTTGCCACATATAAGGTTCTTATTTATTATTAATGTAGAAATTACAAATACAAATAATTGGCTTTTTTCTTGTATGTTACTTAATTGATTGCGCTTTAACTATTGTGTAATATCTGCAGTTCAGAATTACATTTAGTAATTGTTGTTTACCAGTTTTATAATTTTCTGGGGGACCAAAAAGCAATGTTCTCATGTATGTTTATGACTCTCTGGCCAGATTTCAGTTGCTTCAGGTAATCACAAAGAAATTTTGCAGATTCAGTGATCTCATTTTCAGAGTTCTCTAATTAAAAACTACTAGGTAAAACGGAGAGGCAGCTGTAGCCACTGTAATATCCCATTTTTGAGGTGTAGGTAGGAGTCTGTTCAGAAAGTATGTGATGAAATAGATCTCTGTGCTGTCTTAGAGTATCCAAAGAGCAGCCAAACTAAAGTGCCAAGAAAAGTTTGTGTGAAAGAAAATGGGATAAAAGTAAATTTTCTTGAAGGACATTGCTTTAAAAATGGTTCCACATGTACACATCTGCAGTGAAATAAATATTATTCTCATTGTTCAATGTGTTTTATGGTACCATGTTGGTATAATTGGAAAGCTGCATCTATATAGTACCAAATCTACCATTGTGAGGACAGAATTCCAAGCTCCAATAGGTTCTAAAATACCTAGTGCAATTGAATGTATTGCAGAGTACCTTTTTAGTTGGAGTTATGATTTTAGACACATCAGTGGGCCTTTAAATAATTCATCACTTTTTTATGAATTATCTGAAACTGTATATTTGTAAATTATTTTCATAGTCCTTCAGATACAGCTCTCAGCTCAGCACTATAAAGTTTACTACTGGGAGAACGAAATGGCTTATGTCATAAGTTATCTACCCATACATGCACTTATGTTTAGAATGGCTCAGCACTGTAAAGTTTGTTACTATAGAACCGAATGGCTTACTTCATAAGTTATCTACCCTTCCATGCACTAATGTTTAGAATGAAAGTGTCTCATAGATCAAAGTGTCTACATAGACCTGCCTCATATTAGATAATTACAAATCTTCCTTTTCATACTTATTTGCTTATGATTAAAATCCATCTAGATAAAGGTGAACCATTTTGGCTTTGCATATCAATGCTGTTAAGAGGCTGTGTTGGTTTATTTTTGTAAATTGTCGAGATTGAAGGTGTTGAGATGTATTGTGAAGGACGAAGCAAGAAACATTGTAATTGGTGGCTGGAGGGGGGGGGGGTTACATGTTGGGTATATACATTAATAAATTTATCTGGCAGTTGATGGTTCTACAACAGAGCAGTGTTTTAAAGTCATTAAATTTTCTCATGTAAGATCCCATTTTGTTTTCTAAATATGTAATAGAGTAGGTGTTATTACAGTATATTAATTTTCTTACATTAAAATTGCTACAAAAAGTCAGTTTAAACACCCAAAAGACTTTACTTTATTTTGTAGGGTTTTGCAGATTAAAAACTGTGTTGCACATGGTGATGGGAACATGGTGTGATAATTGACAAGCAAAGTTATACATTTAGAAGTACTTCATGCAATTAAATTTCCAATCAAGAATGCTCAGCTTTTATAATTAACAACTGATGACACACAAATACCTATGAGAACATCAGACTAATTCAGTAAACATCTCAGTGAATATCTGGGTACTGAGCACAAAATCAGCCTGATGTATAGAGGGAACATCTGCAACAGGAACACAAGAAGTTTATATAAAATTAAAATAGAGCAAATAATTGAGTTGAGGAAGCATTATTTGTTTTGATTTTTGATAGTTTTGACAAACTTTGTGCACTAAAACATGTTGTATCCTCTGTTAATTCTAGAAGAAGCAGATCTAAAGGCCAACACATTGAATATTTCAATTGAATGTGGAGTATCGTTTGTGAAATGCCATGGAAAGTCTTAATTTATATTCTGCTGTCCTCCCCTCCTCCACTTCACCCCACTTTCCAAAATCTATCTGCCAGTGTGATTTATATATGTTTTTAATCTGGCAATATTTTTATGTCCTCATACTGTAATTAAGGTGCTCTGGAAAAGGGTCACGGAAAATGTATTAAATACCTGTGGTGTTCTGCTAAACAAGTATCAGTTTTGGTGATCTCTGTTTTATGATATTGAAGAGGTTCCCATTTTAGTCATATTTACATTCATGAAAAAGTCAGTATATAACATAATTCTTACTTGCACTGCAGGAAAATAATATCTGTTAATAATTCATAATTTTCATGAATTTTTATTTTTTCTCTTTGGTTTTAAGTAACTGGTATTCATTTTTCTGTAATGGTAGTATTTACAGAAAGACATTATATCAGCAGCATAAATATATCTATTATATTTTACGGCAAACGCCAGTTTCGCACAGATTTGGTTTCTTGGTTTTGTGTACAACAGTTTATCTGTATTCTGGAACTCAACTGAGGATAATACAGATAATTAATACCCTCCATTAGTCATAATACATAATTTCACACAATTCTTCGAATTGACAATGTTCTCAAAGAACATTTGTGGTATTGGGAACCGATTTTATTTTATGCACAGCTGTACATTGGCTTAACTTTGTATTCAGCTGTTATTATCATCAGTTGTTGCTGAAACAGTTGTCATGTAATGATTTATCTGATTACATAATTAGTTCTAATGATGGGTGTGGTAACAAAGCTGCAATTATGACTGGAAATGATTTGCTAGTTGCATAGAGATCTATGCTATGGGGAAGTGTCAAAGGCAGAAACCTTTGTTTTTTCCCCACAAATTTGTTTTAGACATCTCCAGAAAGTGGTAAACCCATTACTTTGGTAGATAAGATTCCTGTTCAAAAATGCAAGGATACCACTTAATATGAATAACAAAGTGGTATGTACCAGCATGATAATTGCAATAATAACTGCAAAGGTTCTCAGTGTTGCATAATCAGTTCCCGAGCTTTTAAGAAGGAATGTTACTTCAGGAAGACTTACGAAAGAGGAAAATTGAAAGTAAAGCTTCACTAAGCATGTACTTTGGCTTTGAAATAAAATGTGATGGCTGTTAGGCCATACCGCAACCATCATATTGGTTTATGTGCCAGTGTCTCCTTTCTATCATTCTCAGAATTATTGCATCTCACTTTTCTGGGGATGGAGAGTTAGTCTACTGATGTCTGTTAACATAAATGGTGACTTCATTTTTTTTATTACTTTTCACATTCAGTTTTAAATATGTTTGGAATTTAATCCTGCCAGATATTCGCAACCCACAACTCATATTCATTCTTCTGAAACACTGGCAAGAATGAAATGAGAATATGAATGTGTGTAAAAATTGAGCTGGGGCTGGTTTGGAGGATGAGGATGAACTTGTTTCATTGTTTCTGTAGGTACAAAATTAAATAGGGCTTGTACTTAAATGAAACACCCTTACTAAATTCTAGTGCCTCAAAACACGAGGAAATGCAAATCAAAACATGCAAGCCACTAATGTGCCTGTTAGTCGAGCAACTCTCTAACAACAGTATACATTTGTATATTTAGTTTGTCTAAATATCCCAGAAACAATACTTGCTCATTGGCTTACCATTTGACATTTCCATCTTCATACCAGTTGCAGTGTCACTGGTTGATTGCTAGTACAAATTATAAATGTAGATTGTGTAATTGAAGGCAATGACATAGAGATCTCTTCTGCTGATTTTGTATAATAAGGAGAGATCAGTGTGTTTTACTGGATCATTGTGTTTATGAATTAACAGTTTTATCACCTAACCCATAAAAGTTATTGATAGACAATGTTTATTATTTGTTACAAACAACAGCAACATTTTCTTTTGCGGTATTAAATGTTACCAGCAATTTGTATTCAGTATTATTTTGTTGTGTGATGTTGAACATAACTTTCATTGTATCTCCCCATGTTGGTGTTAACATTATTGGCAATATGTACATAATTTTGAAAGCCATTGTTAGCTATATTATTTGCTGCAGAGATACTTACTTTAAAATATCAGACTTAATTTTTCATGGTTTGTAGGCTGTTGTTTTGGTTTGGTTATTTTTATTTTTTACAAGTATTTAATACAAGCACTGAGTTTGTGCTTTTGTAACTTATATTTGTTTCACACAGCTGTTTCTACTGAGGAGCGTATAATTTTGTTTTTATTTAATTAGTTTTATCAGTGTGACAGTATCCTGCAGATAATGTAAATTTGAATTTGGAACTTGTGTCTGTAAAAATGCAAACCTAATGTACTTTAAGTTATTTCATTTGAAATGTTAATCTATTTAAAGCTGCAAATTTTCTGTGACACTATAAGAATTTTAAAATACTTTCAGAACATCTGAATCATAACAGAAAAAGAAAGGAAAGTGTTGAGGCTGACTGGTTATATACTTTCTCAAGAGCAAGAATTTGCTCAAACTGTTATATAAAATATGTTTTATATATAACCATGTGTTGTTTTATTTTCCTTTGTAGAAATACCTACATCCTTTTCATCTCTCATTAATTCTCACTAATATGCTACTCAGTTGGCACCAGTTACGAAACAGTAAAATATGTTTACAAAAATAATTCTTCATACATGCAGATTATGCTAGATGATGCAATAATAAAACATTAGATTTACAGTCACAAATTTTGTGTGTTGAACATCTGTATATGGATTGGGAGCTGTTTCATTTCTGTAAAGTAGTATGACATTTACAATAGCAATTTCCTTGTTTGTCGCTAAGCCATTGTGAGATGATTACCAGTTTTAAGTAACTTGATTTGATACAGCTTAAAACTAGAACCAAAACATTATGCATAGGGGCAATTTATTCTGTTTTGAGATTGGCCTTCATACATTTTAAAAGTAAGTACTTAAGAATTTTATGTACAAGGTGCTGATAGTACTTAATCTTCTAGCAACAGTGGTGTGAATGTAGATGCAGACTCATATTAAGTAAGATTGTGACAATTTTTCTTTTACCTGAAAGACCCTATAATGGCACTACCAGAACTTGACTTCAACCACAATACCTTTTCTTCTTCAAGTTCTAGGTGCTTTCAAATTATTGCAGATTTTCTCAAATTAAGTTTGTATTTCTTGGTTTGCTTGCCATTCTTCCATGGCCATCACATCTCACACAGGATCAGACATGTTTCTCAAGATTTTTCCCTCAGAAATTATTTCTAGTCGTCCACCTGTATGATACTCAAAGTCTCAGTTCATGTGACACCACTGAAAAAAGAACTTTGGCAAATGATTGACACAAAATTCTCAAGAAAATAAAAGAAATAGGATTTCACATGGCAGAAAATTGTGTTTCACGTATCTATACACCTTCAAGGCAAATCTGAGGTGGTGGGAATGTTCAAACGAACATGTCTGCTTGCAGACCCCTGACAACAATGGGTGGATGATGCTATATATATTACCAATGACAGTTTGAAGTTAGATATACCTTAATGAAAACTGCACAAGACAGAATTTACTGGAATTAGATTAAGAGATGAGCCCACAATATTAAAATTCAAGGAACCTCATGAATCCCGATTCATATTTATGGTTCATCCATGGTATTTCTGGCGTACTACTACTTAGTACAACAAATGCATGTGCACACCATTGTTTGAAACTAATGGCAACACAGGTGCGAAGGACAGGGGTTATGTAGGAGATGTGTTGTCATCATGTCAACTGCCATTACAATTTAGTTGCATGTAAATAGAGACATTTATGTGGTTGTAATAGTTCCCGAATTCCTCTTACACTGTGGGAACAACACTTTTCTCAGGGGCCTTAGGCTCCTGGAATATAATTTGTAAATTACTGCCAGAGTGCCACAGATATAGGTTAATATGTCTGTATTATAGTGGGGATATTTTAAGGCAAACGTTTGCATACTTCAAAGAAACTTTCCTTAATAACAGTAATTATCTGATAAGTATTCTGAACCTAAGTATTGTATTAGTAATAACTACAGTCACTCTTATTTTGTGAGCTTTATAATCACAACACCAAGCACTGAAGGAATATTGATATAACTGAATCCAAAGGATGTTGGAGAAGGAAACATGTTACAGTATCTACCTAATGATCTATAAATACAAGGCATGTACTGTTAGTTGAGACTAGTTGCAGCTAAAAGAATGTGGAGTAAACATTTGGTGAAGCTTTGAATTATTTCCACTGTTTGCAAACTGCAAAAGTGGCACCTATTGAGGACGAAATATGCACAAAGAAAGTAAGTAGCCTTTTTTAACCCTAAAATTGGGAAATTCAATGAAAATGCTGAAAGTCAGTTGCAAATGCATTGTTTTGGCATAATTCATTGGAGATTTTCAGCAAATCTGTTACACTCTTTCACTTCATAAAATTGTGACGGATCAGAATAGAAGTGTGGAGTATCAAACATAACACAATAAATTACTAATTAAAATATGTTGACCCAGTAAAGTCATTGATTACTCTGTAAAGATAAAAAGGGGGATTGGAGACTTATGAAAAAGTAGTTTTGTGCACAAGGAAAAGACCACAGCTAAACAGTTATCTTCCGTGGATCATGTTACTATGACATGCAAAACATAAATTGTTCTAAAAAAGTAGTGGTTATGTGTTAATGATTTATCTCAGTGACTTGCATTTATAGTTTTGCTCATCTTAATGTAGCTTTTAATTTGTTTACTGATATACACAGAGGTATGATCTATACAGAAAATTCCTGTATGGAGCAGAAGAAATTGGCTGTAAAATTATTTTAATTGGTTTTTTAATTTGTTGTTAAGCATTAGCACCTTTGATTCAATGACAATGTGATCAGATATTGTGTGGATGCATAATTTGTTCTTTTCTGTGTCAAAGTAAATATAAGTTATGCCTAGCAAGGGTAATTTTTCCTAAAGTATTTACAAATTCTACTGTTATCAGACTGTCACTTATATAACTTGGTACAGCCACACTCCATGTGAAAGTAGTGTGCATTATGACGTCATAGTGCAAACACATAGTGAGCATGGAAAGTACTTTCACAGGCAGCTCGGAAAATATGCTGTTAACATTACTAACTTTGTTGACAATGAAGAGGAGAAATGTGTGTCGGTGCCAACAGAGAAGGCAAGAAAAATGTGCAAGCACATGTTTATAAACAAACCAATAAGTCAGTGTTTTGCAAATTACAGAAGGAAGGACTCTGTGCCATTTGGAGTGGGAGTCAGTTATCTGTCCTGCAGTAGAATTAGCAAAATGCACACAATAAGTATTTCATTGATGACATAGAAAAATGTGTTACTAGACGACAATTTGTAGATATTATTAATACAAGGAATTTTCATCTTTACAAAAACTTGACAGCTTTTGTCACACACAACTATACTTCTGGCTAGCAAAGAAACTCTGAGAAAAACTGTGCCACCTATGTGATTTGATTTTAAAAACTACCAGAATAAATTGTGTGCAGATGAGAGAATATATATGCAAAAAGGGCATAGCATAATGAACATTTTACAATAAAATGTAAGATCTTATGAACATAGAGCAAGAATAAACTTTTATTCTAACAAGTGAAGTAGCGCAGTAAGTATGACCTAATACATTGCTGAAATAGGCAACAGAAATAAAATTTTAAACAAAATTTTTTAATATTTCAAATTATCACAAATCCAGCCTCATACACTGCTAAAAAGTTGAAATTGCTGAAGAAGTGATTGGTGCATACATGCAAAAATTCCTGGTATACTGCCAGTGATTGTCCTGACCACAAAAATTCTTGTGACCAGCTCTTTGTAGGTGTTGGCTGAAGCATGGTTGATGTGATCTTAAAAAACACACACACACACACAAATAAAAGTCATGCAATATTAAATTGGGCTGTCTGACAGGCCACTGTCAGGGGGACCACGGAGCTTTTAGCCCATTTGCACCTGAACCCATTATTCACAAGACTGTCAATGTCGATTGTGTTGGTGCATCATCCTATTGGAACAACATATGTACTTCGTGCAGATGTGAAGAGGAACACTCTCCAACATTATGGGCAACATCAGTTCCAAAAATTGTAAATAAATTTGTTCATGTAATCGAGGATGTAGAATGAAAGATCCAATCAAATTGTCACCGACAGTTCATGACTAGACATTCACTGGAAACTTTACCTTTCGACCAAGTTCTTAAACGTAATGGGGATTTTCATACACCCACTGGTGACAGTTGTGGAGGCTAAATTTTTCTTCTCTAATAAAAGTTGCCTTGTCTGTAAACAAAATTAAGCAGAGAAAACATATTTTTAGGGCACTGACATTGCCTCAAAAAGCCCAAACACAAAAATTGGCTCTTCTCAGACAATCTACACCCATGGTTGGGATCTTTTGTGTGTGGTAAGGATGTAAACTGTTTTCTTTGCAGCATTCAAACAATCCAATAACTAACATCGAGTTTGTGAACTCTGATGCTTGTTGAAGGTATTGTTTCGAAATGATGGAGTCAGGGCTGATCCGGAATTATTTTTCCACATAAGCAACTTACAGGGTTCCGGAGAAGTTCAAAACCATGAAATGTTCCATAATCACAGGCAATGATGGATGACGTGAGACATAGTACATTAGTAATAGTGCCTATATTTATAAAGAAAAATGCTACAGATTTCATCACATGGGAAAGCAGAATAACATACATGAATAACGTTTATGTTTGACACAGGTTGGACTCCCAACATCCAAATCGCTATCGTACTTTCAGTAAGGAACATGCCCACCTCGGGCACAAATGCAGATTTTACGTGTCTTATTCATGCTCGCTATCAAACCACTGAGGAATCCTTAAGGTATATTGCTCCATTCCATAAGGTGCTTGTTCAGTTCTCACACAGTTCAGGGAGGGTGTGGTCGTTGAGTAACACGTCTGCCAAAAGCATCCCATGTATGCTCTACAGGGTTTAGGTTTGGAGAGTTCACAGGCCGTTCCATACATTTGGTACCTTCACTTTCCAGTGTGTCCACAGCTCGTTGTCTAGCAGCGAGCATTGCAGCCTCTGGATCCTGGGGACTGGGTGCTTGTGTTATCCTCATCATTTCATCATCATCATTCTTGACAGTGGCTAGACTGGACTATGTAAAAACTGGACTGCCTAAAGATTGGGACATTGTACAGTGCTGATGACCGTGCAGTTGAGCACCCAAAAAACTAAACATCATCACTTTCCAGTGTGTCCAACATCTCAGCAATCCCGTCTGGGCGGACATTGTCATCCGAAAACAGAAAATCGGGACCTACTGCACCCCTAAACGGTCACGATCCAGAGTAATATCCCTGCAGTAAAGCCATGCTGCAGCGTTACGTCGCACAAATATACGCTGCAGTGTTCGGCTGTTGTGCGTAATGCCTATGCACACCATAAGGCCGACTCCAAACCGATGACGTTCATGAACATTCTGTTGTGTGTAACGTGTTCCCCTCTCTCCGCACTAACTGGTGGCGAGAATCTCTTGCCACAGTGAAGCAGGATTCGTTGGAGAACGACACTCTTGACCACTGTTGCTGACCCAATCTACATGCTTCCTTCATCAAAGAACTCTTTCTCGACGATAGCGTGGTTGAAGTGAGGTGCATTTGTCAGGCTTCTGGCCATACAAACCAGCCTGATTTAATCGCCGCAAAATGGTTCTGCCAAAGACTTGTATCGGGTAGTTGTTGATAGGTTTGCAGCGATATGTCTAGGAGTGAGATGTCCGTTCATTTTCGCCACTAGGGCTACGTATCGATCCTCTTATGGTGCTATGTGTTTGCATGACATTTCCACCTTCAGCGGCCTTATTGATTCGCAAGATGACACTTTTGGACCCACTCATTACTGCGGCCACAGTAGTTACTTTGACTGACTTAAAGCCGTCCAACTGCTTGATCGTAAGCACTCAAATGTTGTCTTGCAGACATGTTGCCGTTCCACACGGAACATCGCACTAATCGGTTCCGCAACAACCTTTGTCAATCACCGTACTGCATGAACCGTCGAATGTATATAGCGCGTTCGTGCACAGGTTTCGCTGCACTTAAGACGTCCCGCCTTCTACATTTTCCTTTACTAACATTGGTCAGGTGTTCTGTAGCAATTGTCGGTTATTCCGTAGCAACTGCGGATATTCCTTTGCAAGTATCAGTTGTTCCTTACCTATCGTCAAGCAGTGTAATTTTGATGCGTCATGTGTTGATATCTTACAGCCTCAAGTTTAAGTCCTAGGCCTCAAGCAGCGGCGTAGGACTTAAACACCTTCGTCAAACTGATGAGTTTTCACTGTGCTTCGCCGTCCTGTATCGGCCTTTTTGGGTGTAAACATGGACATATCTTTCAAGTGATGGTCCGTAGCCTCCAAGGTCATAAATGCTACCTTAGCAACATTAATGTCGATTTGCTCGTTCTTACACAACGATGCATTTATGACGTATGGTTATTTGGAAAATCTTGCTCAATTCCCTATCCTGCTCGGCCTTTATTATCAAACAGTTTTTCTCCACTCTGTTCGTTTTCAGAAGAGAAACCTCTAATCAAGTGAAAAAGAATAACAAACAGTCGCTAAATTATGTAATGAACAAAAATGATTGTATGTTAAAAGTTGTGATACTTTTGCCTTGTTTTCTGGAGAGCCGACTAGTCATGTTTCTGCACCCAAATTCCACTTACGGAAGACGTACGCTGCTGCTCCATAAATGACACTGTAAAATGCTTCGAAACAATTAATTGATGAAACAATCTCCTTTTCACTACTGTCATTGACACTGGAGTCTTGGTCAACTTGTGGTTTGCTTTCAAATACATTGTGAGCCATCTCTGTCAGCTCATTATCATAAATTCCGAATTTCATTGGCTACCTCTAGTCCGTATTTCTGGATTTATGGAAGGCTTTTGACACTGTAACACACAAGCGGCTTGTAGTGAAATTGCGTGCTTATGGAATCTCGTCTCAGTTATGTGACTGAATTTGTGATTTCCTGTCAGAGGTCACAGTTCGTAGTAATTGACGGAAAGTCATCGAGCAAAACAGAAGTGATTTCTGGCGTTCCCCATGGTAGTGTTATAGGCCCTTTGCTGTTCCTTATCTATATAAACGATTTGGGAGACAATCTGAGGAGCCGTCTTAGGTTGTTTGCAGATGACGCTGTCGTTTATCGACTAATAAAGTCATCAGAAGATCAAAACAGATTGTAAAACTGTTTAGAAAAGATATCTGAATGGTGTAAAATTGGCAGTTGAGGTCATCCACATGAGTGCTAAAAGGAATTCGTTAAACTTTGGTTACATGATAAATTAGTCAAATCTAAAGGCCGTAAATTCCACTAAATACCTAAGTATTACAATTACGAACAAATTAAATAGGAAGGAACACACAGAAAATCTCGTGGGGAAGGCTGAAAAACTGCGTTTTATTGGCAGGACACTTAGAAAATGTAGCAGATCTACTAAGGAGACTGCCTACAGTACGGTTTTCCGTCCTCTTTTAGAATACTGCTGCACGGTGTGGGATCTTTACCAGATAGGACTCACGGAGTACATCGAAAAAGTTAAAAGAAGGTGAGCTCGTTTTGTATTATCGCGAAATGTGGGAGAGAGTGTCACTGAAATGATACAGGATTTGGGCTGGACATCATTAAATGAAAGGCGTTTTTCGTTGCGACGGAATCTTCTCACGAAATTCCAATCACCAACTTTCTCCTCCGAATGCGAAAATTTTTTGTTGACACCGACACAGGGAGAAAGGATCACCACGATAAAATAAGTGAAATCAGAGCTTGTGCGGAGAGATATACATGTTGGTTCTTTTCGCGCGCTATACGATATTGTAATAATAGAGAATTGTGAATGTGGTTCGATGAACCCTCTGCTAGGCACTTAAATGTGATTTGCGGAGTTTCCATGTAGATGTACCTGAATATTTAAGGTCCAGTTACCATAGTTATTCCACGGCAATTTTAAGATATGTTCTCAATCTGTATTCTATGCTTTCACATGCTCAGTGCATAACATGCTTGATATTAATGCAGGCGCGGATTCAGGAATCGTTTCTGGAGAGAGAGAAGGGTTACAGTCCGTTTTGCAGACAGACAGTATTCACATATACCACTGAACGTACCAGAAAAATTACGTCAGGAGCTACGACGTCATAAACAATACGTTAGAAACTGCTGGATCACGCAAGACGTTTAAATTTATTGCTTCGTTGCTACCAACTTCATTCGCAACACTTTTCGCAGACAGTATCCACATTTGCCCCTGAATGTACTACTACTACTACTACTACTACTACTACTACTACTACTACTACGTGATCAGGCCCAGTGGACCGCACGCATCTACAAGTTTCCTCCTCCACTGTATTCTGTCCATTGCTACTATCCGCCATTCGTCCACATCTATTGACATTTGTTTTAAATCTTCATGGAGTCCATCCCTCCAACGCTTCTTGGGTCTCCCTGGCGGTCTCTTTCCTGTAGGTGTGAAATCCAGGTGCTTCCGAGGCCATCTGTGATCCTCCATCCGGGCCACATGGCCGGCCCACTGCATTCGTTTGGCTTTGACAGCTCCTGCTATGTTGGGCTGCTGGTATAGTTCCTCAAGCTCTTGGTTGTATCTGATCCTCCATTCCCCTGTATCTGCATCCAGAACTGGACCGAAGATCTTCCGAAGCACTTTTCTCTCAAAGACAAGGAGCTTATGGAAGTCCTGTTTCCGGATACTCCATGTCTCACAGCCATATAGAACAACAGGCTGGATTAGGGTTTTGTACAGTCGAATCTTGAACTGTCTGGAGAGAGATTTGGACCTAAGCAGTTGTGCTAGGCTGTGGTAAGATCAGTTTCCTGCTTGTATTCTGGCATTGATCTCTGCTTCACATGAGGAGTTCTCAGTGAAAAGTGCCCCCAGGTATTTGAATTCTTGCACTCTCTTATAGGAATGATCCCCAACCTGCAGTGATTGTAGATGATCAGCAGTCTGACAATGATCACGCGTCATAACGGGGTACTCTGTCTTAGCTTCGTTTACGTTTAGCCCAAATTTGCTGGCAGCCTCCTTTAGTACTTTGGTCATTTGCTCCAACTCCTCTTCCGACCTAGAGAGTAAACATATGTCGTCTGCATAGGCTAAGTATGCCTGTCTCCTTCCTTCGATTTCAATCCCTTCGTTCTCTTGGAAAGTCTCACGTACGATCTTCTCGAGGGCAAAGTTGAACAGGATAGGGGACAACCCGTCCCCTTGCCTGAGTCCTGTCACAATTTCAGATTCCTCAGTTATGCAATTTCCCATCTTCATCTTTGCATGTGTTTCGTTCAGACAGATCTTTATCAGATTGACGAGTTTCTCTGCTATGCCAAACTCCCTTAAACAGTTGAGCAGGCTCTTGCGATGTATGCAATCATAGGCCTTCTTAAAATCAACGAATAAAATATGCAAATCTTTACCATATTCACCCAGTTTCTCAGTTAGCTGCCGGAGACTGAAGATGTGATCTAATGTTGACCGTCCTGGCCGGAAACCTCTCTGGTACTCCCCAATCATCGATTCTGCCACTGGCTGAATTCTATGTATGAGGCAATTGGACAGGATCTTATAGCATACGTTAAGCAGGGCGATTCCTCGATAGTTGTCACATTTCAGTTTGTCGTCCTTCTTATGTACTGGACAAATCAGAGCTGTTTTCTATTCTCCTGGTAGTTCTTCTTTGGTCCATATTGCCTGTATCAGTCGGTGTATTTTTTCTGGAAGTTTCTCTCCTCCTGCCAGGATCATTTCAGCCTGTATTCCATCTTCAACTGGACTCTTATTCTGTTTAAGGTGTCTGATTCTGGTTTTTATCTCATCCAGGGTAGGTGGGGGATAGTCTGCATCGGCTGTAATTGGGTACTGGAAATGAAACTGTAGTTCGGGTTCATCAAAATTTAGCAGCTGTCTCCCATCTGGTGATACCCAGCT
Source organism: Schistocerca gregaria (assembly GCF_023897955.1). Classification (NCBI taxonomy): domain Eukaryota; kingdom Metazoa; phylum Arthropoda; class Insecta; order Orthoptera; family Acrididae; genus Schistocerca; species Schistocerca gregaria. The sequence continues at coordinate 638,557,060 of NC_064931.1, forward strand.
TGCTTTATGTAGGTTTTTCCGCTGGAAGTTTGTGCTGGAGATGAACAACCCTAATGATGTAGCGAAGCTGATGAACTTAACTCCATTGTCATTGCTTAGGTTGTGTAGACTGTGCCTACCTGTTGTGTCTTGGAATATTTGTTCTTTACCAACCTTGGCATTCACATCACCAAGGAGGATCCTCAGGTGTCCATTTGGTATTGCGTCCATCACTGCCTCTAGCTGTGCATACAACTCGTCTTTCACTTCACATTCGCTCTCCTCCGTGGGTGCATGACGATTCACAAAAGTCGCCTTAATATGCTTTACTTCCAGTGTTAGAACAGATATTCTTGGGTTGACTGAAACGAATCCTGAAACATTAGTGGCCAACGTCTTACTGACGCAGAAACCAGTGCCTAACAGATGACCTCGTTCACAGGCTCCATACAGAATTGTACAGTTTTCAACATCAATGCTCCCAGCATCGTCCCAACGGATTTCTTGCAGTGCAACTAGGTCTAGTTCGTACCTCTGAATTTCCTTGACCACACTGATTGCAGCTCCTGTCTTGTACAGGCTCCTTATATTCCACGTTCCAAATCGTATGCCGTTTCTTTGCCATTGACGTCGTCTATTTTTGTCAGTAATGTTCCGAGGCTTACTTGTAGTCTTGAAAGCATGTTTAATTTTTTACAGAGAGAGGGTGCTGGTCTCCCGTCCAACCTGCGGTGTTACCCTCACAGCTCACAGGACTGCTGGCTTTTGTTAAGGGGTGGGCTCCCCTCAGGAGTTGGGTTATAAGTAGGAATAAGAAAATTGGAAAGACGTCCTCGGGCCTCGAAACCTAATACCGATGGGGTCGAAAAAGCAAGAGTTTGCCAAGGGAGGCCGACAGGGAAGGAGAAAGAAGGAGTCTGACTCAAGTAAGTGGAAGCAATGTCAGACTCAGCTCGGGTCCCCGCGTACTTCTAATTGAAGCCCCTGGGGAATGTATCTACAAAAATATATCGTTGTACGACACACAGTTCGGGAGATACGCCGCAACCCCTTCCATGTAAACAGGCCCTAATGCAAACAGTTTGAAAACGACCCTGTTTTGAACATTGCTTTTAATTTATAGAGATACATAGTTTCATGCTCCTTTATTTTCCGGAAGTTAGCTTAGATATTGGGAAATTAATATACGAGTATGTAAAAATATACATGCTTTTACTAAAATATCTGCCGCCTCCTTCCACCCCCCGTCCCACCTACCAACCACGAATTCGCACCCGTGTTCATCTACACCTACGTCATACTCCGCAAGCCACCTATGGTGTGTGCCGCAGGGTACTTTCGGTTCCACTGTCTGATTCCTCAACCCTGTTCCACTCGCGAATAGAGCGTGTAAAGAATGATTGTCGGTAAGCCTCTGTACTGGCTCTAAGTTATCGAATCTTTCTCTTCGTGGTAAGCACGAGATGTATGTGTGTGTGTGTGGGGGGGGGGGTAATATGTTGTCCGACTCCTCCTGAAAAGTGCTGTCCCGAAATTTCAATAGTAAATCTCAACCTGATGTACAACGCCTCACGCCTCTCTTGTAACGTCTGCCAGTGGAGTTTGTTTAGCACCTCCATAACGTTCTCTCGCCAGCTAAACGATCCCGTGACTAAACGCTCCTCTCTTTGTTGGATCTCCTCTATCAATCCTACCTGATAGGGATCCCAGATAGATGAACAGTACTCAAGAATCGGGTGAACAAGCGCCTTACAAGCCACTTCTTTCGTGGATGAGTTACATTTTCGTAAGATTCTTCCGATGAATCTGAGTCTGGTATCTGCTTTTCCTTCCACTTAAGGTCGCTCTGGATAGTTACGCCTAGATATTTTACGGCAGACGCTGTCTCCAGCTGTTTGTCATCAATAGTGTAGCTGTGCAGTAGTCGATTTCCTATGTGTGCGCAATATGTTACATTTATTTACGTTCAGGCTCAACTGCCAGAGCCTTCACCATTCATCAATTCTATGCAAGTCGTTCTGCAAATTCTAATTATCTTCTGGCATTGTCACTTTGATATAGACAACTGCATCATCTGCGAAGAGCCTTAAAGAGCATCCGACGCTTTCTACTAGATCATTTATATATATTGTAAACTGCAACGGTCCTATCACACTTCCCTGTGGTACTCCAGATATTACCTTTACATTTGCCGATTTAGTTTCATTAAGAGAGACGTGTTAAATTCTGTGTGCAAGAAAGACTTGAACCGAATCGCAAGTCTACTCCGATACTCCGTAAACTTGTATTTTTTTCATTAAACGGCAACGCGGGACGGTGTCAAATGCCTTACTGAAATCAATGAACACGGCATCAACCTGAGAGCCGTTGTCCACTGCGCTGTGGATCTCGTGGAGAAACAGAGTGAGTTGAGTTCTGCAGGAATCCATGTTGATTTTTATAGAGGAGATGTTCATTTTCCAAGAACGTCATAATTCTTGAGAATAAAGCATGCTCCATAATTCTACAACAGATTGACTCAACGATATAGATCTATAATTGTGTGATTCTGTCTTACGGCCTTTCTTAAAAACGGGAATGATCTTCGCTTTTTTTCCAGTCGTTAGGTACCTTTCGTTGCTCAAGTGATCTACGATAAACTACTGCCAGAAGGGGAGCTAGTTCTTTCGCATAATCTTTACAGAATCTTACAGGTATCCCATCTGGTCGTAACGCTTTTGCGCTACTAAGCGATTGCAGCTGCTTTTCAATTCCGCAATCGGTTATCTCCATATTTACCATTTCGACGTTCGTACGACGATTGAAAGGAGGGACAGTGTTACGATCTTCCGTTGTGAAACAACTTTGGCAGACCGTATTCAGTGTTTCGGCTTTCTCTCTGTTATCTTCCGTTTCGGTGCCGGTGTGGTCGCTGAGAAAATGAGTAGATGATTAGGGTTTTTACTCAGGTCGGTTGACAACGTCTTACTTTCAAAATCATTGAACGCTTCTCTCATTGCTCTTCTTACCCTCATTTTTGCTTCGTTCAGCTTTTGTTTGTCAGCTAGGTTTTTACTTCTCTTGAATCTGAGATGAGGTTCTCTTTGTTTACGTAGCGCTTTTCTAACACGGCTATTAAGCCATGGCGGATCTTTCCTATCCCTTAAAACCTTACTCGGAATATACTTGTCTAGGGCATATTGAACGATGCCTTTGAATTTTTTCCATTTGTTCTCCACGTCTTCGTCCGCATCACCGAATATTTGATGTTGACTAAGATATTCTGAAATTTGTATTCTGTCATCCTTGCTGAACAAATATATTTTCCTACCTTTCTTAACATTCCTTGTAGGACCCGTCGTCATAGATGCTGTCACAGCCTTGTGATCACTGGTACGTTCCTCTACGTTAACTGATTCGATAAACTCAGGTCTGTATTTTGCCAGGAGGTCTAAGGCGTTACTCTCATGAGTCGAATCTTTTAATTATCTGCTCAAGGTAATTTTCGGACAAGACATCCAAAACAATGCCACACGAATCCCTGTCTCTGGCACCAATCTACACCTGGAAAGTTGAAATCAGCCCCTATGACAAGGCATGATCTGGAAAATTACTAATGATATTCTGCAAGTTCTGTCTGAAGCGCCCTACAACTGCAGATCCTGACCCAGGTGATCTATAAAAACATCCGATCACCGTTTTTGTCCGTTTTTTTATACACAATTTCACCCAGATTAATTCATATTCGGAATCCGTGAAAACCTCGTTAGATTTTATCGAATTTATTACTGCAATAGCCGGCCGCTGTGGCAGAGCGGTTCTGACGCTTCAGTCTGGAACCGCGTTACTGCTACGGTCGCAGGTTCGAATCCTGCCTTGGGCATGGATGTGTGTGATGTTCTTAGGTTTAAGTAGTTCTAAGTCTAGGGGACTGATGACCTCAGATATAAAGTCCCATAATGCTTAGAGCCATTTTGAACCAGTTACTGCAATAAACACTCCGCCACCATTGGTGACTAACCTATCCTTACGGTAAACATTCGTTGTCATTGACGTCTGGTTTGCCAACGAGCTTTCTGTTCCAAATACTGTCTGTACATCATAACCTTCAGTAAGCGATACTAATTCTGGGACCTCTGGGACCTTGCCTTGGATGCTCCTGCACTAGACTAAAATCATATTAATCTTTTCTATCTCTGAACTGCAAGGACCAAGATTCCCTGAGGTCACTGTGGCTGATTTAACACGCAAATCGTCTTTGATCCCGAGGGAGGTGTTCTCTAACCTAAAAAAGCCCCATGTGCACGCCACACGTACTCCGCTACCCTAGAAACCGCTTCCTGCGTGTAGTCTACGCCTGACCTACACTCCTGGAAATTGAAATAAGAACACCGTGAATTCATTGTCCCAGGAAGGGGAAACTTTATTGACACATTCCTGGGGTCAGATACATCACATGATCACACTGACAGAACCACAGGCACATAGACACAGGCAACAGAGCATGCACAATGTCGGCTCTAGTACAGTGTATATCCACCTTTCGCAGCAATACTCCCATGGAGACGATCGTAGAGATGCTGGATGTAGTCCTGTGGAACGGCTTGCCATGCCATTTCCACCTGGCGCCCCAGTTGGACCAGCGTTCGTGCTGGACGTGCAGACCGCGTGAGACGACGCTTCATCCAGTCCCAAACATGCTCAATGGGGGACAGATCCGGAGATCTTGCTGGCCAGGGTAGTTGACTTACACCTTCTAGAGCACGTTGGGTGGCACGGGATACATGCGGACGTGCATTGTCCTGTTGGAACAGCAAGTTCCCTTGCCGGTCTAGGAATGATAGAACGATGGGTTCGATGACGGTTTGGATGTACCGTGCACTATTCAGTGTCCCCTCGACGATCACCAGAGGTGTACGGCCAGTGTAGGAGATCGCTCCCCACACCATGATGCCGGGTGTTGGCCCTGTGTGCCTCGGTCGTATGCAGTCCTGATTGTGGCGCTCACCTGCACGGCTCCAAACACGCATACGACCATCATTGGCACCAAGGCAGGAGCGACTCTCATCGCTGAAGACGACACGTCTCCAGTCGTCCCTCCATTCACGCCTGTCACGACACCACTGGAGGCGGGCTGCATGATGTTGGGGCGTGAGCGGAAGACGGCCTAACGGTGTGCGGGACCGTAGCCCAGCTTCATGGAGACGGTTGCGAATGGTCCTCGCCGATACCCCAGGAGCAACAGTGTCCCTAATTTGCTGGGAAGTGGCGGTGCGGTCCCCTACGGCACTGCCTAGGATCCTACGGTCTTGGCGTGCATCCGTGCGTAGCTGCGGTCCGGTCCCAGGTCGACGGGCACGTGCACCTTCCGCCGACCACTGGCGACAACATCGATGTACTGTGGAGACCTCACGCCCCACGTGTTGAGCAATTCGGCGGTACGTCCACCCGGCCTCCCGCATGCCCACTATACGCCCTCGCTCAAAGTCCGTCAACTGCACATACGGTTCACGTCCACGCTGTCACGGCATGCTACCAGTGTTAAAGACTGCGATGGAGCTCCGTATGCCACGGCAAACTTGGCTGACACTGACGGCGGCGGTGCACAAATGCTGCGCAGCTAGCGCCATTCGACGGCCAACACCGCGGTTCCTGGTGTGTCCGCTGTGCCGTGCGTGTGATCATTGCTAGTACAGCCCTCTCGCAGTGTCCGGAGCAAGTATGGTGGGTCTGACACACCGGTGTCAATGTGTTCTTTTTTCCATTTCCAGGAGTGTATTAAAGGGAACCCTACAATTCTGCACCCGATGGCGGAGGTCGAGAAATTCGCATCCAATACCGTCGCAGAGTCGTCTGAGCCTCTGGTTTAGACCTTGTGTCGACGACACACATACATTCTTGCAGACATGCGTCATTACTCTGATTCAAAAGCTGTTGTGCTGCATATTACGATACCATCATTTAAAGGACTCAGTAACCCTGGGTCCGTAGGATTTGTTTACTCTGGTAAGAGTAGGCCCATCAGGTCCTCTCTTACATCTAATGAGGAATTCTACACATTTTACGTTACCCTCATAACAACACACGTAAGAGGTCTTAGTGGCTTACGGCTAGTCCCGTACGATCCGGCCACACATCACACTACAGAGAACTTTGGGTTGCCGTCCTGTCAAGGCGCCTGCAAACCGCAGTCCATTCCGCCTGCAATAGCCGTTGCAGTATGTGGTAGAGGTGGCAAAAAATAACGTAACTGATAGAAATAACCGGTTACTGAAAAGTAACGGTTACTGCGATAACCGTTCCTCTGATACAGGCAGTTATTTCAATAACTGTCTAATGTCAACAGTGCCTCGTGCCATCTGTACTACGCTTTCCCGTCAACTCATCGGAGATCTGGCTAGGAACTGAGGAGAGGGTAGACCATTTGGAAGGCGTTCTATAGGCCATGGGAATAACTGTGAGACTGCGCGCCATCTGTTGATAAGAACTGTGTACTATATCGTGCGCCTTCGTTACTTTTAGCACAAACAATTAAATAAAGTTAAAGTCTGAGCGGTGGCTGATAGGAGCTGCAGTACAGGTATTAACAAGTACGGTCGTACCCTTAAGCCACCGCCTCATGTGTCAATTTAGCTTGGACGGGTAGTATAAATAGAGGTGCCATAAGGAATTCGAGCGACTATGGAAATAACTGTCAGAGATCGGTATTTTCCTCTGGCAGTTATCATTATTGGCTCACAGTTCTCGCTCTCTGGCAGTTATCGGGCTACCATTACATGTAGATTAAAACTGAAGAAACAGCAAAAAGGTGGGAATTTAAGGAGATGGGACCTGGATAAACTGAAAGAACCAGAGGTTGTACAGAGTTTCAGGGAGAGCATAAGGGAACAATTGTAAGGAATGGGGGAAAGAAATACAGTAGAAGAAGAATGGGTAGCTTTGAGGGATGAAGTAGTGAAGGCAGCAGAGGATCAAGTAGGTAAAAAGACGAGGGCTAGTAGAAATCCTTTGGGTAACAGAAGAAATATTGCATTAAATTGTTGAAAGGAGAAAATATAAAAATGCAATAAATGAAGCAGGCAAAAAGGAATACAAACGTCTCAAAAATGAGATTGACAGGAAGTGCAAAATGGCTAAGCAGGGATGGCTACAGGACAAATGTAAGGATGTAGTGGCTTATCTCACTAGGAGTAAGATAGATACTGCCTACAGGAAAATTAGAGAGACCTTTGGAGAAAAGAGAACCACTTCTATGAACATCAAGAGCTCAGATGGAAACCCAGTTTTAAGCAAAGAAGGAAAAGCAGAAAGGTGGAAGGAGTATATAGAGGGTCTATACAAGGGCGATGTACTTGAGGACAATATTATGGAAATGGAAGAGGATGTAGATGAAGATAAAATGGGAGATACGATACTGCGTGAAGAGTCTGACAGAGCACTGAAAGACCTGAGTCGAAACAAGGCCCTCCGCGTAGACAACATTCCATTGGAACTACTGACAGCCTTGGGAGAGCCAGTCCTGGCAAAACTCAATCATCTGGTGAGCAAGATGTATGAAACAGGCGAAATACCCGCAGACTTCAAGAAGAATATAATAATTCCAATACCAAAGAAAGCAGGTGTTGACAGATGTGAAAATTACCGAACAATCAGTTTAATAAGTCATAGCTGCAAAATACTAACACCAATTCTTTACAGACGAATGGAAAACCTAGTAGAAGCTGACCTCGGGGAAGATTAGTTTCGATTCTGTAGAAATAATGGAACACTTGAGGCAATACTGACCTTACGACTTATCTTAGAAGAAAGATTAAGGAAATGCAAACCTACGTTTCTGGCATTTGTAGACTTAGAGAATGCTTTTGACAATGTTGACTGGAATACTCTCTTTCAAATTCTAAAGGTGGCAGGGGTAAAATACAGGGAGCGAAAGGCTATTTACAATTTGTACAGAAACCAGATGGCAGTTATAAGAGTCGAGGGGCATGAAAGGGAAGCAGTGGTTGGGAAGGGAGTGAGACAGGGTTGTAGCCTCTCCCCGATGTCATTCAATCTGTATATTGAGCAAGCAGTAAAGGAAACAAAAGAAAAATTCGGAGTAGGTATTAAAATCCATGGAGAAGAAATAAAAACTTTGAGGTTCGCCGATGACATTGTAATTCTGTCAGAGACAGCAAGTGACTTGGAAGAGCAGTTGAATGGAATGGACAGTGTCTTGAGAGGAGTATATAAGATGAACATCAACAAAATCAAAACGAGAATAATGGAATGTAGTCGAATTAATTCAGGTGATGCTGAGGGAATCACATTAGGAAATGAGACACTTAAAGTAGTAAAGGAGTTTTGCTATTTGGGGAGAAAAATTACTGATGATGGTCGAAGTAGAGAGGATATAAAATGTAGACTGGCAATGGCAAGGAAAGCGTTTCTGAAGAAGAGAAATTTGTTAATATAGAGTATAGACTTAAGTGTCAGGAAGTCTTTTCTGAAAGTATTTGTATGGAGTGTAGCCATGTATGGAAGTGAAACATGGACGATAAATAGTTTAGACAAGAAGAGAATAGAAACTTTCGAAATGTGGTGCTACAGAAGAATGCTGAAGATTAGATGGGTAGATCACATAACTAATGAGGAAGTATTGAATAGGATTGGGGAGAAGAGAAGTTTGTGGCACAACTTGACCAGAAGAAGGGATCGGTTGGTAGGACATGTTCTGAGGCATCAAGGGATCACCAATTTAGCATTGGAGGGCAGTGTGGAGGGTAAAAATCGTAGAGGGAGACCAAGAGATGAATACACTAAACAGATTCAGAAGGATGTAGGTTGCAGTAGGTACTGGGAGATGAAGAAGCTTGCACAGGATAGAGTAGCATGGAGAGCTGCATCAAACCAGTCTCGGGACTGAAGACCACAACAACAACAACATTACAAGTAACCTGGAAGCTGGTAACGGAATAACTGTGTGTCTGTGTTCCTGATACAGTGACTCCAGTCTAAGACCATGATGATATTACAGAGACGATAGTTACTGGAGCGAACAAATATTTACGTACTTCTTCGGAAATAGCCGCTGGCCATCGCGAATGACAAAAAACATGTCAGAAAGTATAACATAATACAGTTGAATATAATAATTATTATCCTCACCATTTGTCAGGAGATTGTCAAAATATGTGAATATATCACAGTAACTGCTAATATTTACAGGATTGATACAATGTCAGAATAAAACACAGTTACGCACTTTTAATAAATTTATCATACACAGAATACCCGATCTTGACTGTTGCAACCAAGTGCTGTCAAAACTGAAATATAGTAGAATTTTTACCTAAGCTGGTCTATCAGTCTCTGTTACGATATTCATCTTCAGATTAGAAGGAGAGGTCAATGGAAGCGTCTGATTCTACCCGTCTGCTTCGAGGTAAAGGTGTTGTGGTGTGTGAATGTCATTACGGCACGGTGTTTATGAGTTGGTTTGTGTGTGTGGGGGGGGGGGGGGGGGGGCGGCTGCCGATGTAGTTTGCAGTGCCGGAATTTGCTGGTGGTAATAAATTTTTTTTTCTAGCTGTGATGTTTTGTGTATTTATGGAGTATTGAATGTGATTTAATTTGTGTAGGGATGTTTGATTTGTGGACTTTTGGGAATGTGGTTTTATTTTTCGCAGTTGTAGGTGTTGGGTTTTTGGCATCAGTAGCTGTGGTGGACCTATATAGGTCACCGGAAATGAGCAATTCCCATTTTCATAGTTGTATGTGTTGATGTTTTAGTATCGTCATCTGATGTTGACCTATGTAGGTCAAGGGAAATGTCCGATTCCAGTTTTCGTACTTTTAGTTGTGGGTATTGGTGTTTTGGTATGGTCACCTATATTGTTCAAGGGAAGTGTCCGATTCCTGCAGATTTTTGTTGGTGTAGCAGAATGCTGTATTTTTTTCTTTTTGCTCTTCATTTTGTGTTTTGGGATCATTGTGTGGTTTTTTTTGTTTTTTTATTTTTTTTACTAGCTTGTCCTCACCATAAAACCCCCAACTTCCCGCAGTTGTCCCGTTGGTTTGATTGTATTTTTGGTGGGAAATGTTACTGTATTATTTATATGTATCTTCGTGTTTGTTGCCATGTGTATGTAGTGACGTCATAGACACACTTAAAATAGCCATTTCCGGTATATTGATGACGGGTGGAATCAGACATTTCTGTATCAAATAGTCTTTCAAACACACTGTAAACCGAGCTTTATCTGAAACCAAGTTTTTAATGGTTGCTGACATGCTGGCAGTTTATTGAAAATGCATGTTCCTGAATATTGAACCCCTTCTGGACCAAGGTAAGTGATTTTAGGTCTTTATGGAGATTGCTGTTCCCATTTCTAGTACTGATATTATGTATTGAGCTATTGGTTGGAAATACTTGTAACAAATTTCATTAAGGAATAAATATACTAGGAAGCAGTGGTTAGAATACAAAGTTCCTTGAACAGGTTCCTACATGATGTTCTTGAATTTGTACCATTAACGATTCTTGTTACACGCTTTTCCATGCGAAAAACTTTTGCTACGTTTGATAAGTAACCATACAATATGCTCCCTTATGAAATAATAGAATGAAAAAATGTGGTATGCCCTTTCCAACTGAATTTATTACCGAGTTGTAGTCCCAGATATGTAACACTGTCAACCTTTTCGATCTGCATGTCTTCATATGTTATAAACATGCTGTAGCTGGAAAAATCGAGCAGTTTCCAAATCTGACATAAAACTTGGATTAGCGTACTCACACTTTCCCCTATAGGACTAGCTTTTACAGCACAGGAGTAAGCGAATCTGTCACATTACGTATATTTTTTGTTGTATTACAAGGCTGTACACTTTATTCTATTACGTGAGCACCACAAGAAATTAAGCTTCGAATTTAACCTACAGTACTCAGTTTACATATTACTTCATACTTAAAAACGTACGTTGTTAACATTTCACTTAAACAGTGCTGTGGCGAAGTTTCGCGTACTTTCTGTCGCAGCTACGAAGATAATATTTCTAATAGCGACCGATAACCTACAAACATATAATATGAAACACTAATAATCTTTCTAACATCAACTAAAATGTGCCCGGAGTTAATAAGCTAAGGTTATGACACGAGTCATACGACATTCTTTCCATTTCACACTACTCGCAGTCATACTGATAACTAAACTGATGGATTCCAACTATGTCGTTATTTAACTGTAGCCCCTCGGAGTATTCGGTATTCGCTAGCGAAAAATAACTTGGCAGTTATTAATAACCGTTAACGATAACGGTTATCAGAGGAATAACTGGAACTGTGATAACGGTTACTCCAGAATAACCGTTTGGCCTACCTCTAGTATGCGGGGGCGATACATCAGCTGGATATAGTGCGGCTGTGCCGGCACTACTTGAATCCTAGTATCCCTGCGCCAGACGGCCTTTATAAGATGCCACCTAACACCTCGTCAGCCATCAGTCAAGTTGGAGTCGTTTAATAGTGTGTTAGGATGAGACGGGCGAGATGCCGGCCGGAGTGGCCATGAGGTTCTAGGCGCTACAGTCTGGAACCGAGCTACCGCTACGGTCGCAGGTTCGAATCCTGCCTCGGGCATGGATGTGTGTGATTTCCTTAGGTTAGTTAGGTTTAAGTAGTTCTAAGTTGTAGGCGACTGATGACCTTAGAAGTTAAGTCGCATAGTGCTCAGAGCCATTTGAACAGGCGAGAGTTTTTTCCAGATTCTCTGGAAATTAGGTGAGTAGGTACAGGGAAAACTCAGGTCCAGGACCCCTGCTGTGCCGGAATCAGCCGGGGGCCCTTAGGCGATGATATGTCAGACACAAACAGACACGCAAATAGGGACCCCCCCCCCCCCCACTACCATTACCACCAATAGAAACAATGGAGAAACCAATCACCAACATGGCCCAGGCCACAAACAAAGAAGATCCACCTACACGAAGGAGAAAAAAAATTAAAAAAAAAAACACGAAATAAAGCACAAGACGCGAGAAGACAACGGAGAAAAACAGCTTTAGAAGAAATCAGAAGAATAAAACAATACCTTTTACAGAACGATAGTAGTCTGTAGCAGAAATAAGTTGATGGCGTAAGATCTGTGCCCTTCAGGTGCAGTTACAAAACGCAAAGGAGGAACGAAATAGGATGAGGAGGTCGAAGGGCACTGGGGAATGGGAACTGGTAGCTGGTAAGAAGGCAGCTAGGAGGAGGAGGTATTCAGACGGTTACTTGTACTTCGAATACAAGCAATAGCTTTGACCAACTGTCAGAGTTTGGTGGAGAGGATCCTCTTGTGTAGCTGTCTGTAGGTGTAGGAAACATGCAGAAGTCCTCAGCAGTTGGGGAGCCTAAGTCAGTTTCGAATTTTAACAGAAAGAAGAAGGTTCTGCTGATATGTAGTTCGCATGGCAGAGATGTGGGCCAGCAGTTGCAGACGTGCTGGGTAGTGAGTACCAGGTCACCAGCATTGTGAGGCATAGTGCAGGGTTGCCTCAATTGAAGGTTAATATACAGGAGCTATGTAGGAGTTTTACAAAAGAGGATCAGGTAGTGATTGTGGGCGGAGCTGGCAATAATCTTGGTAGGGAAGGGGAGTATGATGTAGGTGATGACCTGGCAAAGGTAGCTACTCAAACTGGTAGCACTAATGTGCACTTCGTGCAACTGTTTCAGCGTCATGATCGGCCTCACTTAGTGCTGCTGTTAGGTGTGTTAACATGGGGCTGGAGAAGACACTGATGGCGGAGGACATGGCTCACATTCTCACGTTGCAATGATGCCAGTTGAGTCTGTCAGTAGATTGGGTTTCACTAGGCAGGGCCTGCAGCTCAATAGGTATGGGAAGGGGAGGCTTGCGATGGTGAGACCACCCATGGAAAAATTCCTGTATCAGTTGGTGTTAGAGCTGCACCTTTTTTAGACTGAAATCAGGTGACAGGTATCCCTGCTTAAAGGAAGTCCCTCTAACAAAGAAACCACCTTCAAAGGCGGTAAGGTATCCAAGTAGTGAAGGAATTAGCATATTTCATCAAAATATAAGAGGTATTAGAGATAAAGTAAGTGAACTGTTTATAGATGTTGACTCTGGCATTGTTGGTATATCGGAGCACCACTTAAATAATTTAATAATTCAGAGGCTTAGAGGCTTCCTTTACCAGGGTACAGATTAAATGGCTGTTTTTCAAGGGGTTCTTCGCAAAGTGGGGGCGTAGCCATGTACGTGAAAAACGGTATTCCATATGAGTCCGTAGACGTATCACGGCATTGCACTGAATAGGTATTTGAATGTTGTGCAGGGGCAGTGAATTTAATGAAACTAATCTTCTAATTGTTGTTATTTATAGGTCATCTAACTCCAATTTCAGAGCATTTCTACTATAGCTAGAGAGAGGGTTCTGGTCCATTTTCTAGGAAGTAAAGTACCAAAAATTAGTTATACACTGTGACTTCCAATATTAATTTTGTATGCGATTGTGCAAGAAAAAGGATGTTGGAAGATCTCCTAAATTCATATGATCTGATGCAGAGGGTGTTTTTTTCCACCCAGGGTGCAGGAGTGCTGTTAGTAAAATGGTGAAGGTCCTTTCAGACCATGACGCACAAATTTTAACACTAAAAGGTTTTTGTACTCAAAGAAATATTGTGTATAATTACAAACCATGCAGAAATGCTAATCCAACGGCAACAGAGAGTCTTTTAAACTTCGTTAAGGAACAAGAGTGGCAGGATGTTTCAGTGACGATAAAATAGATGACAAATGTAATGCTTTCCTTAACACACTTGTCATGCTCTTTGAAAGTGGCTTTCGATTAGAACGTGCTAAATAGGGTACTAGCAGCAAAAGGCAGCCTGGGTGGCTGACTAGTGGGATAAGGATGCCACTATGAGGACGCAAACCAGGTTTGCTTTAAATACACGTTATAACGGCCATGAGCATTATTTAACTTTGAGATTGGACGTAGTGAGCTGATGTTAGTCAAGAATGCCTTTAAGGCTACAAAGACGCCATAAGGTTAGGTTAGGTTAGGTTAGGTTAGGTTTATCAACAGCTCACATAGTTTGAACGTAATCGTGTACTAGGGCTACGATAAACTGGATGTTCCTTCTGCGATAGTACAGAAAGACTTGTCAGGAATGATGGCTGGAATCAGTGAACACGAGACTGTATGGTCGCAAGAAGATCGGGGTCCGGACGGCCAGGTGACACTACCGAGAGGGAATACCACCTTGTTCGGCACATGGCCTGGCGCATCTTTACTGCATGTGCAGCAGCAATTTGAGCAGCAGTTCGCACCACAATGACACAATGAACTGTTATAAATCGCCAGCCGCTGTGGCCGAGCGGTTCTAGGCGCTTCAGTCCGGAACCGCGCTGCTGCTACGGTCGCAGGTTCGAATCCTGCCTCGGACATGGATGTGTGTGATGTCCTTAGGTTAGTTAGGTGTAAGTAGTTCTGAAGTCTAGGGGACTGATGACCTCAGATTTTAAGTCCAATAGTGCTTAGAGCCATTTAAATTTGTTATAAATCAATTACTTCAAGGCACAACGCCGAGCCAGACGCCCTGTAGCGTGCATTCCACTGATGCCAAACCACTGCCATTTGCGAATTTAGTGGTGTCAAGCGAGAGCTGATTGGAGGGCACGGTGGAAGTTTGTTGTAGTTTGTGATGAAAGCTGTTTCTGTCTCGGTGCCAGTGATGGCCGTGTGTTGGTTAGTAGGATGCCACCTGAGAACCTGCAACCAACCTGTCTGTGGGCAAGACACACTGGACCTGCACCTGGAGCTATAGTCTGGGGTGCGATTTCGTATAACAGCAGGAACACTCTCGTGGTTATCATCTGCACCCTGACTGCAAATTTATACGTCAGTCTGGTGACTCGACCTGTTGTGCTGCCATTCATGAACAGCGTTCCAGGGAGTGTTTTCCAAGAGGATAACTCTTGCCTACATACCGCTGTTGTAACTCAGCATGCTCTACAGAGCGTTGATATGTTTACTTGGCCTGCTCCATAAAAAAAAAAAGGTTCAAATGGCTCTGAGCGCTATGGGACTTAACATCTGAGGTCATCAGTCCCCTAGAACATAGAACTACTTAAAGCTAACTAACCTAAGGACAACACACACATCCATGCCCGAGGCAGGATTCGAACCTGCGACCGTAGCGGTCGCGCCAGACTGAAGCGCCTACAACCCCTGCTCGGTCACCAGATCTGTGTCTAATCGAGCGGATATGGGACATCAACGGACGATAACTCCAGCGTCGTCCACAAACAGCAATAACTGTCTCTGCATTGACCGACCAAGTGCAACAGGCATGTAACTCCATCCCCCAAACTGACATCCGACACCTGTACAACACAATGCATGCACGTTTGCATGCTTGCATTCAACATTTTGGCGGTTAGACCGGTTACTAATGTACCATCATTTCACATTTGCAATGGCTTATCTTGCTCTTACATTAACCCCTGATTTTGCTGTGTTAAGTACTTAAGTATATTACCTAGACAAATGTATTCTCGAGATTTAATTACTCTATATTAATTATTTTTTTCGTGTTCCGATTTTTTCCCGTCAGTGTATAAACGTCAAAAATAGAGAAGAAGTAGATACAGCTACTGACTACCTAACCGGAAAGATGCTAAAGGTGACCGAGGTGACCAGTACTACGACTGTACGCGACAAACTGCGCCAAGAGGCATTATTACAGAACTCAAATACCAGAGAAATAGAACCAGGGAGAAGTACCAACAATTTCGAGGTCCCAATGACAGAGAGAACTTAAATGAATTACAAAGTGAACTACGAGAGTGATTGTTGGAATGAGAAACTGAGAAATGGGAAGACAAGATGTCGAACTATCTGCTACAAATCAGAGATGAGTGGTAACTTGTTAGAAGACTGAGATGGAGAAAAAATCCGAAAAAGCCGCTGGAGATTGGGAGCGGCATTATAAACGACCCGTTCGAAAAAGCACAAGCCTTTGCTGCGACGTTTGCAACGCAAAATTGACTAAGATAGAAAGATCAGTACATTCGGGAAGGAGAGTACGAAATAAAAACTAAGGAAACAGTGCACCGTATAGCCGAGGAAGGCATCTTGACTAACAACACTTAGCAAAACGAGGACGAATCTTGAGAACAACAAAGCACCTGGTCCAGACGCAATAACAGATGAACAACTCAAGAGACTACCACCTAAGCCACTCATCCTATTGACTAGAATTTACAACAGCTGCTTGCTCAACTGCTGTTTCCCGGGAAAATGGCGGCTGGCACATGTCATTCGTATTCCAAGACCAAGGACAGACGTAGCTCAATCTGCCAACTTTCGAAAGGATCGTTAAAGACAAACTACAAGACATTTTAACTGAAGATGAGACAATCTGACCAGAGCGATATGGATTCCAGCGGAAGATTTCGGCGGAGCCCCAAGCGGTGAGAGCTACAAAACATGTCAAGAAGAATTTCAGTACGACGACATCGATCGCTGCTGTTTTTCTAGACGTGGAACAGGCCAGTGATAAGGTCTGGCGTGAGGCCTGGTTACGGAAGATGAGAGACCAAACAACGATCCAAGACAACTATATTAAAGTTACAGAGCGCTTTCTCTCCAACAGAAGAATGCGAGTGCCAACTGAAGGCATCAGATCGGAGAGGAAACTCGTAGAGGCCGGAATTCCACAAGACTCTGTCTGGTAACCACTCTTCTTTACAATCTATGTCAACGACATGGTGATGATTGCAAACTTTCGACTTGCTCAGTTCGCTGATGACACTGCGTACTTTACGAGTGGACACCAATACAACGCCCAGGAAGACTACAGGCACAATTGTCCCTCACCACAGATTATTACAGAATAGTAATAATATTGTATATAACAAGATTAAAATTAACCCTGCCAAAACAACGGCAATATACTCTAGTAAAAATCCACCACAACTAGACAGAAACCTTACTAACCAAGGGCAAGAGGTACCATGGAGCTCAGCTGTCAGGTATTTGAGAGTTACACTGGATCGACATCTTTTCTTTTCCAACAAAAGTTAGACTCTAAAAGGCAACGCTACTATAAAAAATTACTTTTGGGAGCATATCATGGACCTCGTTAGCAAGACCCAAATACAGGTATTACAAAGTAAAATCCTTCGGTGGATACTTAGTGCTGCACGATACACGCACATCTCGAAACTACATGAGGAGCTCAATATGGAACCTACTTTAGAAATGATCGGACTCAGGTTTACAAAAATTCATGAGAAATTAGTCCAATTCATACGTTACACCCACGATGTAGCTACCACCAGAGCAGAACCATGGCATGGTACTGAGTCCCCAAGATATTAGTTGAATACGAAATTAGAAATGAGACAATACAAATAAAGAAACGAACCAGTTATAGCAGAAAGAATAGTTGATATTTGTTAATGAAAAGTAGAACAAAAACACAAATTAGGGACTGGGGAAATGGCAGTGTGGACGTAAGGGAGATGTGTGAGAAATAGGGGGGGGGGGGGGGCGGACAGACGGAACCCAAGTAACAATAGAGGGGGAGAGTAAATGACTTGACTAACGGAGGAAGTTAAATACGCGTAACTGGGGAATTTGCTTTACTGTTTGACGCAGAGAACTGGCCATATATGTTAATTTGTAGGGAAAAGTTACGAAGTTCACAGAAAGAAAGTGTTTCAGATTTTTCTTAATGATAACGGTTTTGAATTGTATCCAAAGTGCAGGGTACCTTGTTCCAGGGACGCAAAACAGCAGGAGAGGAGTTTGCAAATGCTCTTGTTTTATGGATTGTCATAGCTCCGATACTAGGGAAGAGAGACCATGTGTTGCGTTTATGGTCATTTCTAGGCTTTTGTTCTCTCTTGATGGGTAATGGGATACACACTGAGGAGCTGATGAAGTTGATATAGTTTATGGTGGTCACAAAACTTGCCTGTTTCCAACCATTCTAACATATCGTATGAGCTTTAACATGGTGATACAGACGGATGCTGCAAGTGTGACGTACACTAGCATTTATGGTTAGTTCTAACCACCTAGAGATTTCACTGCGTGATACATCTTGGATTACACCAGAATAGCGGAAGTCGGTAGAACGAGTAATTGCTCGAGTTTACGATTTAAATCCCCTGAAAATATACACCGAAACTTCTAGAGGCAGTGGGACTGAAGTATTCTTGCAAGTGGCGACAGCATTTTCCGTATGGCTTAGGTGCTCATCCAAATTTGCACCCTAGTTCTTCAGCGTTTTGTGACACGATATGGGAATACTGTCGAGAAGAGTAGGAGACAGTTTGGCATAAAAATGGCTCTGAGCACTATGGGACTCAACATCTGTGGTCATAAGTCCCCTAGAACTTAGAACTACTTAAACCTAACTAACCTAAGGACATCACACACATCCATGCCCGAGGCAGGATTCGAACCTGCGACCGCAGCAGTCGCGCGATTCCTGAATGAGCGCCTAGAACCGCTAGACCACCGCGGCCGGCACAGTTTGGCATAATTCAGAACTAATTAATATCTGATTGTACACTAAACTTTTTGGGACTTGTTCTCACTTAGTGTAAGTCTGAGGTAATGCGTCCATCTGAACAGTGAAAATAGATCGTCAAACACATGGATGACGGCAGCATTAATTTCTTCAGGTCTGGCACATAAATAAAACTGGAGATCGTCGGCATAGAATTGATGTTTACAAGAGGACTGAACCGGCGAAATGCCATCGACACACGAGGACAATAATACTGGACCAGGACTGATACTTGTTGTACTATTGAGAGATCATGTTACCATCCCACAGACAACATTCTCTTGTCTGTTTCTCAAGAGTCTTTCGCACCACTTCAGCATACTGTCTGAAAATTTCAACTGTCGCTTATTTTCGACCACTATGTCAAAGTTAACGATCTCATATAATTTGTTCAAGTCTAGTGTTGTCAATACTGTGGTATATTTCAGGTCATAGGTTCTATTTATTGGTGCAGTTTTTGTGCTATGGTGTTTACGAAAACTGGACTGACATCTCTCACATAAATTGAATTTCAGTCAGTTCATCGTGAACATTATATTTCAGGATTTTGGATGTCGTTCGTAAAATACTGATTGGGCAGTAATAACTTGCTCTTAGAGGATACAGGTTGACCCGCAACTTCTCAGACAAGATTTTGGAGGTAGTTTAGGATTTTTTTCTGAGTAGTTTGGTATAAAGGGACCTGTGCTCTCTGGTGATTAATTATAGAGTAATAATGTAAGTATGATTTTAAACGTGTAGCTTCAGTGGATTGGAAATAACAGCCAACCAGTTGCAAAACACAGGTTTATTAAACCTTGCCGGCCGCGGTGGTCTCGCGGTTCTAGGCGCTCAGTCCGGAACCGCGTGACTGCAACGGTCGCAGGTTCGAATCCTGCCTCGGGCATGGATGTGTGTGATGTCCTTAGGTTAGTTAGGTTTAAGTAGTTCTCATTTCTAAGGGACTGATGACCACAGCTGTTAAGTCCCATAGTGCTCAGAGCCATTTGAACCATTAAACCTTGACCATGTTCTCGATAGTTTTAAAAGTATCTTCGGAAGGTATTGTACCTATTGCCAAATATTACGACGTTGTATATGGAACAGAGATGGAATCATTACACCAAGCAAAATTACAAGAAATGTTTACAAATAATTTTAGAATCACATAATGACTATATCCGAATGGGAGTCCTTGACTGTACAGTACATGACCGTGTCATCCGCTTAAAATACGTTATTTAAAAGTAGTAGGAGTAGCTCTCTACCGTAGGACTTTTTCTTAAAACGTCTTAAAATACCACACATTTGAGAATGGATCCAACAACATAAAGCGTTCCACTTGAAAGATTTGTCTCTATATGAGATTTAAATATAAAACGTGGCATCCGATCCTACAGAGCGTAAGTACGACTGCTACGTATAGAGCTATGTAGTGACATGCGCCGACTGGCTGAAGAGCCGGCTGAGCGCAAATTGAGACGCGTATAGCACGTGTGACGTGGCATGACACTACAGCGCAACGCGCCCGTTCCGCACGTGTCGCGCGGGTCCAACACATATTGAGACGCGTACACATACTTAGCACGCGCCGGTTGGCGACGCTCTGCGCTGACAAAAACGAAGCGAGCGCAAACTGTAATCTTTCTCAAACGATTTTACAGCAACTATTCAGTACAAATATTTCATTTCTACCTTGCTTGTAGCGTTATGTGTCAGCTTCGTGGCGCAGTGCCCACAATCTCGCTAATGGTTACACTTATTGTGGTACACATATTATCGTAAAACGCTACGCAAAATTCGAAAAGTTTGCAGAGAAATATAGGGGCCGCGCGCGATTAGCCGCGCAGTTAGGCTTGGCGTAAATTGAGAATCGTATAGCACGTGTGACGTGACACGAAACCAGCGCGACACACGTGCCCCACGGGTCGCGCGGGTCCAGCGCATATTGCGACGCGTACACCATACTTCGCACGCGCCGACTGGCGAAGCTCTGCGCTGACAGAACCGAAGCGCGCGCAACCTCTTATCTTTTTCAAACGATTTTACAGAAACTATTCTCTGAAAATACATGATTTTTGCCTTACTTGTAGCGTTATATGTCAGCTTCGTGCCCATCACTTCGCTAATGACCATTCTTCTTGTGATGTACACATTTTAGTAAGACACTACGCAAAACTCAAAAAGTTTGCAACGAAAATTAGGGGTCGCTATGATTTTGCGTTTGGTGCATAATACACCGTGTGTTGCTGCGTATGAAATTTAGCTAACGTGCTGAATTTTTGTTTAGACTTGGGAGGAGATCTCTATCGGCCCCCGATCTCGCGAAAATGGATCCCATGTAGCGCGCTCACTTCCGATCTCACGCCCGCGAGAATGAAATACACGCAACATCTCTCGTATCTCCTAAACCGCTCGAGACATCGAAACGAAAGTTTGGCGAATGATAGCACACAAGGAGGAGAGTGTTTTGCCAATTATTAAGCACACGGAACTTCCTTATCTATGGCGATATATCACTACTTATACTTCTTTTTTTATTTATTTCACTCCAGTGACTGTAATTTTTTAAGAGTTATCGACAGCTAGCGAAACAAGAGCTTCCTAGTATGAAAATAAACATGAAATTTCTTCTTTTATGTTACTGCAAACCGATACTATGAGGTTTTTCGTAAGCTATTGAGCTCTGTGATTGCCAATTACTTGTTTAATGAGGCCCTCCGTTTCGGAATTCTGTCTCAATAGCTGCTGTGAGATGAGTTTGGAAAATTACATTGTGACAAAAGAAGTACAATTAAACCAGTCACCAAGAGAAATGTGGCCTTTACTCATAAATGGTGATGCTTCTTCGAATGAGAAAAGGTTAACAACTCACACAAAAACAGATTGGCAATTCTGTTGGAATTTTGGTGGAATCCCCGTAACCCATCGTATTTTTAACACTGAGCGACTGGAATGGAAATCTACCAAAGGATTTTATTCCCTCTCTTAATCTGAGCAGTATTAAAATAATGACGATCGTTCCTTCAGGCGGAATGATAGGCACATGCCAGATACTGGTTACTCACCTAGGGCTTTCCAAACTGACAATGCGTGATCGCGAATGAAATAGTTGTTATTGAGAAAAATAAACCATTGATCTGTCGCACAACACAATGGTCAGTGTATCGTCAGCAGCGAAGGATAATGCGCGCGACAGGAATGCACAAGCTAGCCATGTGTGCCTTGTGAGATGGAGTTCGAAAAACATTGTCATGAAATTAGCCCTGCCGTTGTCAGCAGCACATTTCAACAAATTAAATATATCTAATCATAACACTCTTTTAGGTTATTCCTAATTTCGTAATAATACCGACCATTTTCTTCATTTGTGTAGCCTGTTGTATAATTAGTTCATTAATGCTGATAATGTGTATGCAACAATTGAAATGCTTTTTCTCAACACGGCGAGCCAATTAAAACATTGTTATTTGTGGCTGCTTTTCGACTGTTTCTAGCTTGCAGTGGAAATGTGATGTCTACATCTACATCTACATCTACATCTACATCTACAT
Organism: Schistocerca gregaria; assembly: GCF_023897955.1. Taxonomy (NCBI): domain Eukaryota; kingdom Metazoa; phylum Arthropoda; class Insecta; order Orthoptera; family Acrididae; genus Schistocerca; species Schistocerca gregaria. The sequence goes on from NC_064931.1 coordinate 638,579,128, forward strand.
GGGTACTCAGTAAATCACATTTACGTGCCTGGCAGAGGGTTCATCAAACCACCTTCACAATCTCTATTATTCTAATTTCGTATAGCGCTCGGAAAGAATGAACACCTGTATCTTTCCGTACGAGCACTGATTTCCCTTATTTTATCGTGGTGATCGGTCCTCCCTATGTAGGTCGGTGTCAACAAAATATTTTCGCATTCGAAGGGGAAAGTTGGTGATTGGAATTTCTACATCTACATCTACGTGATTATTCTGCTATTCACAATAAAGTGCCTGGCAGAGGGTTCAATGAACCACCCTCATGCTCTCTCTCTCTACCGTTCAACTCTCGAACGGCACGCGGGAAAAACGAGCACTTAAATTTTTCTGTGCGAGCGCTGATTTCTCTTATTTTATCGGTATGATCATTTCTCCCTATGTAGGTCGGTGCCAACAGAATGTTTTCGCAATTGGAGGAGAAAACTGGTAATTGAAATTAAATGAGAAGATCCCGTCACAACGAAAAACGCCTTTCTTTTAATGATTGCCACTCCAATTCACGTATCATGTCTGTGACACTATCTCTCCTATTTGGCGGTAATACAAAACGAGCTGCCCTTCTTTGTACTTTTTCGATGTCATCCGTCAGTCCCACCTGGTGCGGATCCCACACCGCACAGCAATACTCCAGAATAAGGCGGCCAAGCTTAGCGTAAGCAGTATTTTTAGTAGACTTGTTGCACCTTCTAAGTGTTCTGCCAATGAATCGCAGTCTTTGGTTTGCTCTACCCACAATATTATCTAAGTGATCGTTCCAATTTAGGTTATTTGTAATTGTAATCCCTAAGTATTTAGTTGAATTTACAGCTCTCAGATTTGTGTGACTTGTCGCGTAATCTAAATTTAGCTGATTTCTTTTAGTACTCATGTGAATAACTTCACACTTTTCTTTATTCAGGGTCAATTGCCACGTTTCGCACCATACAGATATCTTATCTAAATCAGTTTGTAAGTCGCTTGGTCATCTGATGACTACAAGACGGTAAATGACAGCATCATCTGCAAAAAAATATAAGACAGCTACTCAGATTGTCTCCTATGTGGTTAATATAGATCAGGAACAATAGAGGGCCTATAACACTTCCTTGGGGAACGTCGGATATTACTTCTGTTTTAATCGATGACTTTCCGTCTATTACTACGAACTGTGAACTTTCTGACAGGAAATCACGAATCTAGTCTCACAACTGAGGCGATACTCCGTAGGCACGCAGTTTGGTTAGAAGACGCCTGTGAGGAACGGTGTCGAAAGCCTACTGGAAATCTAAAAATATGGAATCAATTTGACATCTCCTATCGATAGAACTTATTAAAAAATGGTTCAAATGGCTCTGAGTACTATGGGACTTAACAGCTGTGGTCATCAGTCCACTAGAACTTAGAACTACTTAAACCTAACTAACCTAAGGACATCACACATATCCATGCCCGAGGCAGGATTCGAACCTGCGACCGTAGCAGTCACACAGTTCCGGATTACGCGCCTAGAACCGCGAGACCACCGCGGCCGGCCGATAGCACTTATTACCTCATGTCCACATGTACATGTATAATGTCACCGTAACGATAGTGTAACTTCTGTACTTCATTCCTTGGACGGTTTTTGCAAGATGTACAAACTGGTACTATCTGTGGAAATTACGCCTTTTCGACTTTTTGCAACAGATCGTAGAGATACGCCAGGATAACAGGCAGCAAGTAGATAACCTTACTTTACTTTCCTGCCTTGCTTCTAAATCACGTGGTTTTATAATATTCCTTACTTCCTTTACCTTCACTACCTTCTGTCCCTTCTTACGATCTGAAAACATTGTGGAGGCAGAAGTTATAACCCAGTGGCTAATGGCTCACCAGTTACTGAACTGTGCATTGTTCTTGACAAAAGAATAAACAAAACGTAAGTGAAAACTATTGTGCTAACGAAAAGAGATGGAGCGCTTAAACAGCTAAAACGAAACACTACTCAGTGTTAATAAAATTCAGTATACAGTAAGGATGTATTTTTCGGATGGACAATACTTCCACCTCCCATATGCGCCATGCCGGAGTGAACATCCGGCAGGACTGCCTTCCCTCTCCCATTCGTGTCGCGTCGCAATTTGCGCGGTCCCATTTGAACCATTTAGGTTACAAAAACGCGCACTGCGCTGCGTCGCGCCACAAGCGCTATAGGCGTCTCAGCTTGCGCCTAGCCTAGGTCGCCTCCGGTAGGTGGCGCTACTGCGCATCCTGTATGCGCATAACTACATCAGCCACCGTAGCTGAGAAAACAGCGCGCCGGCTTGTCATGCCGGGGGACCTGGCTTCGATTCCCGGCTGGGTTGGAGATTTTCTCCGCTCACGGACTGGGTCTTTGTGTTGTCTTCATCATCGTCATTTCATCCTCATCGACGCCGAAGTGGCGTCACTTCAAAAGACAGGTCTACCCGCCAGGAGGCCCTCGCCACACAACATTTCATATCAGCTACATTGAGCAGCGTGTGTGATCTCACAACTAGAATTAACATATTAACTGAAAAGTTGAAAAGAGGGAGAGGGGAGGAGGTACAAAAAGTGTGCCATTAAATTCACGTGGCTTATAAAGAGCCTTCAGGCTCACGTAAACAGAGCAGACCCTTTACAAAACGTATAGAGAACCATGAAAGTCAAAGTAAAAACGCTTCAACGAAATATTACCAGTGTATAAAGGACCTTATACTTGATGTATAAAGTTGACCTCTGACATGAAGGGATACTGTGAAAGGACACAATGTGACGGAGAAACTGCAAATATTAAAATACAAATGCATATTGGGGAAAGAGAGGGCGGATGGATGAGAAAGGGAGAAAGCGTTTATCGTCACTTGTGAAGTCTCATGCTAAAGGTAGTGATCGGACTAATAAAGAACGCTATATGAAAAAATATAGTAGAGGGGGGTATTATAAAGTACCCAGTAAGATAATGAATAAACGAAGCCTCACAATGCAATATGTACACGCCGAGAAATCACAGTGTTACAGGTGGAATAAGACACACCAAAAACACAAAAGGGAAAGTCTAAGGTGGTTCATTAGTAAAATGTTGAACAGCAACTTAACTGTGGATGACGAAGTGTGCATTGTAAAATAGCACAGTAAAAGACGCATTCTTTCTGAAAATAGAACTTTGAGGAAAACAAACACCACGTAGAGGCCAGCACTATGCGGTAAACTTGGCTCCTCGGCCAGTAGTAGAGGCTTAAGGCCTTCTAGGAAATGTCTGCTTGCAAGTTGAAACTGATCATTTTTTAAAATGTAGCATAATCTTTCTCTAAGTTTTTGGAAATTTCAAGCTCTTTCCGTAATTCTAATATACGCCCTTTCACTCCTTTGTGTAACATCACAGTATACTCTAAATCTGTCGGAGTACGACCAGCAATAAACAAAAGTTATGCGAAGGCCGGAGTGTGTACATTACTACCTTTCTTACCAAATAGATGTTCTTTATACCTCACCTTGACTGCTCTACCAATTTGTCCAATACAGTAACTGGAACAATTGCTACAGATCATTTTGTAAATGCCTGAATTTGAGAAGGGGTCCTCAGCAGTTTTGATAGTATACACAGGATATTTCTTTAGGTTGTTATCAGTAGAAAAAGTAACCGTGAATTTCTATTTATTCACCAAGAGGCGTTTAATTCAATAGGACATATTGTTTACAAATAGCTGGTGCCGGCACGGTAACTCAGCGTGTTCGATCGGAGGGTTAACTGCCCTCTGTAATAAAAAAAAAAAAGAGTTAATGGATCAACGACGACCTGAAACGGATGTCTAGCAACATCCGCTGCGAGCAGATACAACGAACGAAAACGAACAAAATGAGATTTTTGGCGACCGGAGTGGCCGTGCGGTTCTAGGCGCTGCAGTCTGGAACCGAGCGACCGCTACGGTCGCAGGTTCGAATCCTGCCTCGGGCATGGATGTATGTGATGTCCTTAGGTTAGTTAGGTTTAATTAGTTCTAAGTTCTAGGCGACTGATGACCTCAGAAGTTAAGTGCTTAGAGCCATTTGAACCATTTTTTAAGTGTGCCTTCGGCAGGGCAACAGAGCGGACGCGTCCGTGTTGACTGCGTGCGGAGTGCGAGCTCGCCTTGTTTACATTCTCACGGCCGTTGTTTAAGTGCCGGCTTACCGTGTACGATCCATGGCGAACCGTTACCGTATATCTACACTCCGATTTACTTTCTGCAACGATTATTCCCGACCCAAAGCACTCGAGGTGGAGCGTTTCTACAAGAGGAAGTGAAGATCCCGGCGACCGATATTATCGGCATACATTGGTCAATCGTGAGCAGCACGCTCTATGTTAAAATCATTAACGACGCGGCGTGCGAACGCATACTACGTGAGACCAAACTGGGGCTCGGCTTCTGTCATGCTGATGGCAATGTGGGGAAGGTAACCGTCGACCACGCAGGCTTAGGTATGCGAACGACACGCATTTTCGAATTGCCATTCGAACTTCCTATACGGCACAGTTCATGGCCACACTGCGGAGATGTGGACAGTTTCGAACGTATCCTGTCCTAAACGGCGTCCGACAGGTCACCATAGATCTCCGAAGCCACGTCCCGTCCTACTTGCAGATCGGCGGATGCCGTGCAATAAATATATACGACGGCCAGCCTCGGACCTGTTCCGGGTGCGGCAAAGAAGGCCACCTTAGATCCGAATGCCTACAACGGCGTATTACGCAACTTCCAGCTGCCGAAGAACCACCCACGTCGCAACCTACAGTGCTACCGGTGACCTACGCCGCTGCTCTATCTTCTCCTACCGCTTTGCAACGTCGCCCGGTCACCACAAACGACGCCACCAACGAGCCCGACCAGGAGAGCGCCTCGGACGGCCCGCCACATCGGCCGGCCATCGACGCCGCGCCGACGACGCCGACGCAACCGGACGCTGACCATGACCTCGGCAACACGATGGAGATCGACTCGCTCATCGTTCCTACAGCGGCCTTTCTGCCAGAGCGACGCGACTCCCTTCCGTCGTCGGACACGGAGGCTCGCACAAGGAAACAACGTTCTCCGAAACGTCGCAAGCGAAGACGTCGCACAGTTTCCGGCCAAGAGGAGACGTTACAAGTCGATGAGGACACAACCGTCGACCAGCACGAGGCCTCAGAACCCGCTACTGCTGACGAAGACGTTATGAGCGTGGAGACATCTATGGGTGTGCCTGAACGTATCACAGGCGACACTACATCACGCACCATTACAACATCTTCTGCAGACAAAATGGAAGATACACAAGTGTCCGCTTCCACGGCGTGGCACGAGGAGGAGGTAGAGGAGCAGGACCCGTTACGGGACCCTGCGCCTTCGCGGCCTCACCACTAATCAGTCATACTCTCCCCAGAATCCCAGAATCCATCAGCTCGGGGCATGGCACTCACTGCCATGGGGACACGCATCATTAGTGTCTACGCTCCCTCAGGCACCGACCGACGGCATGAAAGAGCCGAGCTTTATTCCGAGGAAATCGCTCCCCTGTTTTTAGGGCGTTATGATCACTGCCTACTAGGAGGTCATTTTAACTGTGTTCTGCACCCCAAAGATCAGATTTCCCACTATACTCTATGCCAGCAACTATGTATAGTGGTGCGAGACCTCCTGCTTCATGATAACTGGGAAGTTCAACACGGCGACCGTTCTGGCCATACCTTTCTTACCAGTCATTCCGCAAGCGGACTAGACAGGATACATGTCTCACAAATTCTTAGATCTGCGATACTGGGCGCCGAACCCTGGCCGCTGGCCTTTTCCGACCATTACGGTTCCATCTGTACGGTCCTCCTTCCGCCGCAATCAGTATGGCGCAGCTGTGCGCTATGGAAACTCAATACTTCACACTTACATGACCTGGCATGTCGCCAACAAGTCACTGAAACGTGGACAGCCTGCGAACGACACCTTCCCCGCTACCACTCGACATTGATATAGTGGTTGGACTGCTCCAAGCCGGCGATCCGGAGGACACTGATGAGATACGGGAAGGACATGGCCGACTGGCACCGCAGCACTGTTGATTGCTATTATGCGATGCTCCGAGATCTGGACGCTCAACTGTCAACCCCGGACAACCAGTTGGAACGGCAAAGAACTAAGGCGAAGATAATTGCGCTGGCACGCCGGAAACTGCAAGGGGTCGTGATACAGACGCGACGCCACGATCACGCGGATCTAGAAATTCTATCCGTGCATCATATAGTGTCCGACGAACGACGGCGTCGTCGGCAGATCATCAGCACTCTGACCACGCCTCATGGCAAGCAGGTGACCACTCAGAATGACATCGTCCACGCATTCGTCGAGCACTACCGTCGTACTTATAGTGAAGAAGACGCTGAAACTGCAGTAGACGACTCCATTTTGCATTACGTCACGCACATCCTCCCCCACACGGAGGCGGATGCTTTGACAGTGGCGGTCACTCGAGACGAAGTCAACAACGCAATCGCCAAGGGTGCTGTTAACAGATCGCCCGGCATTGAGGGCTTACCGATTGAGTTTTACCGTACCTTTCGGGACCTCATGGCACCACGCTGGACGACTATGTATCAAGAACTGATTACATCTGACCAAGCAATCCTGCCCGCCTTTGCTGAGGGCATCATCATACCAGTCCACAAACCAGTCCGTGGTTCGATGGTCACGAGTTACAGACCGCTCACCCTACTCAATGCCGATTACAAGATTTTCGCACGCTTACTGGCAATGCGTCTCCGAACAATACTCCCTCATATCCTCTCGTCAGAGCAAACGACGCCTGGAGGACAGGTTAGCATACAGACTGCCACAGGAGAATGCCACGACTTAATTGCGATGGCGGCGGCCTGCAGAAACCGTGCAGCGGTCGTCGCTATAGACTTCGACAGCGCCTTCAATAAAGTGCGTCATCGTTTCCTGTTTTCGGTGGCAGCCCGAATGGGCATCCCCCCTCCGTTTCTCGACGCCATCCGGCGTCTTTACGACAGTGCCAGTTCACGTGCCCAAGTCAATTGACGTTTAGCAGGGCCGGTACCTATCTGCCGTTCGATACGGCAAGGGTGCCCTTTTCTACCCTCCTGTATGCCATTGCCCTTGAGCCCCTTATTGGGGGCTTGACGACCAAGCTCTCTGGCCTCACCCTACGCCAACACACTTTTCGCTGTCGGGGATATGCTGATGACCTCCTCCTCCTCATTCGCTCCGGCTCTGAGATTCGGGAAGTCCTCGAATTGATTACCAATTATGGGGTTGCCGCTGGCAGTGCCATGAATGTCGCCAAATCTTCTGCAATGCATGTTGGACGAGGCCTCCAGGAGGGTGAAGTGGCACCCCTGCCGCTTGTGCGGACTTTCCGGTACCTGGGCATTACCTTTACCCCCACGGTCACACGCACAGCGGCAACGAATTTCCGTCGCCTGTTACACGTCATCCGCAACAACGTCCGCCAGAACTTCTTGCGCCGCCAGAACACACTTCAATGGGTTGAGTTTCTTAATCTTTATGTGGCATCAAAATTGGTTCGCATCGCGCAAGTTCTCCCTCTGCCAACTGCAATTGGGCGCAACCTTCAGGCGGCTTTTGGCTCTATTATCTCATGGATGGTTCCATGTTTAAAGTCCGTTATGAGACACTTGCCCTGCCCTCACGGGATGGTGGCGTCGGGCTAATCAATGTCCGTATGTGAGCTGCAGCCTTGGACATGAGTACCATGAGAAAACAGTGGATGGGCCAGAGTACATCTCTAACAAGCAGCTTGCTTGAGGTCCTCCTACCTGCTTCCACCTCACCACCGGTGTCTGTCGGCCATATCGTGCCTCATTTGTCCCATATTTTGACCTTTTTCTTCGACTACAGTTACATACATACCAGTCTCCCAGATACGCGCCCACCCAGGACTAAGGATTTTTACAGCCTGCTGCTGCGCTGTGTTCCCCGGAATGTGATGGAGACCAAACATGCCTCCATCCAGTGACCCATAGTGTGGGCTGCCGTCCACCAGCCCTTCCTCCCTACGAACGTCCGGGCACTGTGGTATCACATAGTCAACAGGAAATTTGCCACGAAGCAGCGACTGCACAACATTGGCTTGTCAGAATCCCCTCTTTGTCTCCTTTGTCAGCAACTGGATACTGATGAACACCGTCTGACATGCGCCTCATCGCAAGATGTATGGCCCTTCGTGCAGCAAATCATTGCCTGCTATCTTCGGGTGCCACCAGACACAATCGAACCTCGAATGTTTCTATACGCGAAGGACAGACATTTTCCCGCCGCCAAATGTCATGCTATTGCGTGGGTCAAATGGTGGGCGGTAGCTTATCTCTTTTATGAGGGAGTTAAATCCCGCCTCGACTTCTGGACCTATTTATGAACAGCCCATGCAGCTCTCGAAAACACGCCACGTTACCGAACATTATTTGCTAACTATCTTCGAGCGGTCTTTGTTAGACCTCCACTAAGTTGGGGGGTGCCTGGATCAGAGGGCACCTACCCCTCCTCCCCCGGCGGTGTCTGAGTTTAAACCGCCTACGATCGATTCTACTTCTGACCTGCGCGGATGGGAGAGCGCGTCGCATATTGGGCGGATTTTATTTCTTTTTGTTTTTCCTTTTTCTTTTCTTTTTCTTTAACCAGAATTTATATTTCTTTTCTCTTTTGGCGATGTGTAACATCTTTTCATGCAGCTTTCCTTGGCGTTGTTCTTGGATTACGTCTACAAGGCGTCTCAGTTGTTGACAATAAATGTCGGGAGCGATAGCTACACCTGAGGGTAGAAATACGTAGTACACCGCAACGTGGCTGACTCACCAGATTCATAATATTAACTTTTGTGGACGTGCACAGGTCTTTGTATGGGCAGTTGCTGCTTTGTTTGGGCTCAACCATTCCTTTCTTTTTCTTATATTAGGATAAAGACACTATTTTAACAGCGATACAGGACAGGAACGGTCAGTGTTGTTTACGAGCCAATTGATGACGAGCAAACAGAGATGCCAGTATGGTCACCCATTGATTTTTGTGATTTTGGCTTGTAGTATGCAGTACCCATACACCCGATTTTTGTATCTTCCCCATTGCATGCAAATGTCACTCAATGGTGGAATGATCACAGTTCATAACATTTGTCAGCCTTCATATAATCACAAGGGTCACTGTGGATTAATGCGTTTAAACGATCTTCATCAAACCCCGAATGTCCTCCTGAACGCGGAGAGTCAATAATGTCAAAACAATCCTCCTTACAATGAAAAAAATCCATTTTTGACATGCCCTACCCAATGGCGTTATCTCCATGTGCGGCGCAAATGCTTCTAGTTACCTCCGCTGCTTTCACCCCTCTACTGAACTCAAACAGAAGAATATGACGGAAATGTCATTTTTCTGCATGGCACTCCATTTTCTAGCTTCTACAGCGGCACTCACTATCTCCAACTGCCGAAATGACGATATGTTAACTCACATGGTAACAGTGAAGTAGAAATAAAAAATGAAAATCGATAAATAGAGCAATAGCAACCGGAAAACCAATATGCAAATCGAAAACTCCACGAACGTATGCACCAACCTAATAGTTTGCGCTGCACGTGCACAAATCTGTACAATATAAACCTACGCTTAGTGCTCGCAAATGAGCAGATCTGACATGTCCAGGGGATTGAAATGTAAGAGGAGCGTGACCTTCGTGCAAGTACCCTCTAAAACGGTCTGGCTTTTCACGTTTGCCCATCTAGCCTCTTAAATTGTCTTTCTATCCCCTTAAATTGACTTTCACTTTCTCTTGTCATTGCTGCCAAATGGTTCAAATGGCTCTGAGCACTATGGGATTTAACATTTGAGGTCATCAGTCCCCGAGAACTTATAACTACTTAAACTTAACTAGCCTAAGGACATAACACACATCCATGCCCGAGGCAGGATTAGAACCTGCGACTGTAGCAGCAGCGCGGTTCCGGACTGAAGCGCCTACAACCGCTCGGACACCGCGGCCGGCCATTGCTGCCAATTCCAACATTATAGAATGCATCCTCCTCCCCAAATATTTATTTTCTTTCCCCACGTATCTACCTAGGCATCCCATATCGCTGCCTGTCTGATCATACCTGTCCTCACTACGTATTGCCCCATCCCCTCAGCTATGGCTAACAAGCTGCAATGGTAAAAGTAGTACGATTGCCAGTCGTTCTCACGCTTAACTTTTGTCTGCAACCACCGAACTGCTGCTTGTGTTGATGGCTGCTTTTGTCTTGTGGCCAATGCAGTGGCACACTGGGATCCCAATTGTGTCATGCACTGGAGCTGATTCTCGGAGCGCGGGTGGACTGCGCTGCTGCTGAGTTGGTGTAATGGTACAATGACCATTTGGCCACTGTTTCAACATGCTGGTTGCGTACGTGGGCTGCCCTGCATTGCCGTGAACACCTCGCTGCTGCTGTACCATTGACTTAAGTGCATTGACGGCTAAACCGAATTAACTAGTGGAACTAACTCCTCTCTTGCAATATGCATATACTTAATCTAGCCTCTACGTATGTCTGCCTGCCAAACTAAATCCTGACCGTGAGTCCACAAGTGCAACAAATGTGCTTGGCAAACACACCCTTAAATAATGTAGCTGGAAAACACAGTTAAAAGATTTCTCAGTTAAATTTAATTGAACTAAAAACTGCAAACTAACAAAAATAAATGTTCCTCTGTTAAAAATACAATGCAATAATCCTAAGTGCTGATCAATGACGAAAGTAATGAAAGTCCTCAATGTAAAATGAGTTAAAAATTAGCCTATTGCAAATAACTCAAGGTTAGCTTCACTCGTTTAAATACAAGTTCTGATGAACAACCAGCAGAAATAAAACACAGTACTGACCACTGCAGAATATCCCTGAAGTCCCCACTAAAGTGACGCAAAATATTCCAAAGTGTCACAACCCATGATGCGAAAACTTATACCACCAAAAAACGTGCTGTCGGACCACGGCTAAGAGTGGCAACGATATTGCCTAAACCAAACCGTCCCTAAGAATGTGCAAGAGGAAGATGGCCACGACCCTTTTAAGCCACTGGTACACCTCTTTCTGCAGAATCGAAGGCTCTGTGTCACTTAATAACTTCATGCTATCACCAGCCTCTCGGAAAGCTTTTTAAATACAAATACAACTAAAAATCTGAATTCTCCATTAGATATGTGCTAAAATTATAAACAGTGATATCTTATGCTTAATTCATTAACTCTGTGCATTCACTAATTACAGTACTAACATGTGTGTCAACTCTCTCTCACAGGAACTTGCCTGCTCTTTCCACTGCCACAATCAGAATTAACATAGCTTCAAACATGTTGGAACTATGGGAAAACTATGCAAATTTATAAGCAGTTACTTAAAAAATAAAAATAAAAACATAAGTCCGGGACAGGAGACCACAATAACGACGAATAGTATGTATTTTTGCTCATAAGTCTTCATATTAGGGAATTATTATTTGACTCCAGTACTGTTGCTTTAAATAAAAATAAAAATAATAAAATTGTCTCTGATGTACTAGTCAGATACAAAACAACATTATGTTAATCGTAGGTGCAGAAAATCTAAATAATGTAGATCATCTACAAGCGATTACGATTAACAGACAAAGAATATTGTTCTTAATAGCAAAAAATAGTTTAGTAGCTTTTTGATAAACTCTGCGTAATTAATGAACTGAAATTTAGCTTGAGCCTCATATATAGTGATTGATAAACAAACTATAAAGGATGTATCAAAAAGAATCATCCGATTTTAAAAATCTTAACTATTATGTTATTTGAGATATGTGCGTGACCAACGTTCTGTTGGAAAGAGCAGACTCTCGAGTTAAACATGGGTCCCGCTAGGTAGCAACAGTGTGGTCCCACTTCAGTTGGTACAACAGAAAGCATTTTGTGTTCAACGTTTTGCGCAGTGTGGGTCGTAATAACTGTTCAGCGTGACTTTCATACTAGGTATGGTGTGGATCCTCCTACAGTACAGAGGATTAGACGATGGCATGAACAATTCCGAGAAACAAGTTATTTGTGTAAAGCCAAACCACCGGGCCGTCCCCGAGTGTCTGACACAGACGTCGAACGCACCCGCCATAGTTTCACAAGACGTCCGCAGAAATCCGTCCGCCGTGCAGCTCCACAACTCAACATGCCCCTAATGTCCGTCTGGCGTGTGTTGCGTCGACTTTTACAAAATTCAACTACTGCAAGCTCTTCGTGAAGGTGACAAACTACAATGTGTGGAGTTATGCAATTTCGTTCGTGGCAGTGTGGAGGATGACAGTTTTCCTCGCTTAGTACTTAGTGACGAGGCAACATGCCATTTAAATGGAAAGGTGAACCGTCATAATGCAAGAATATAGGGTACGGAAGAACCACATGAAGTTGTACAACATGAGAGGGACTCTCCAAAACTTGATGTGTTTGGTGCAGTTTCATGGGAAAAGGTGTATGGTCCATTTTTCTTCGCCGAGAACACTGTTGTAGGAAGCACATATGTCGATCTACCCCCACATGGATACTCTGCAAATCACATTGAAGTGCCTGCCAGAGGGTTCATCGAATCACTTACACAATTATCTATTATTCCAATCTCGTATAGCGCGCGGTAAGAATGAACACCTATATCTTTCCGTATGAGCTCTGATTTCTCTTATTTTATCATGGTGATAGTTCCTTCCAATGCAGGTCGGTGTCAACAAAATATTTTCGCATTCGGAGGAGAAAGATGGTGATTGGAATTTCGTGAGAAGATTCCGTAGCAACGAAAAATGTCTCCCTTAATGGTTTCCAGTCCTGTATCATTTTTGTGACACTCTCTCCCATATTTCGGGATAATACAAAACGTGATGCACTTCTTTTAACTTTTTAGATGTACTCCGTCTGTCCTGTCTGGTAAGAATCCCACACCGCGCAGCAGTATTATAAAAGAGGACGGATAAGCGTAGTGTAGGCAGTCTCCTTAGTAGGTCTGTTACATTTTCTAAGTGTCCTGTCAATAAACACAGTCTTTGGTTAGCTTTCCCCACAACATTTTCTATGTGTTCCTTCCAATTTAAGTTGTTCTTAATTGTAATACCTAGGTATTTAGTTGAATTTATGGCCTTTAGATTAAACTGATTTATCGTGTAACCAAAGTTTAACGAGTTCCTTTTAGCACTCATATGGATGACCTCACACTTTACGTTATTTAGAGTCAACTGCCAATTTTCGCACCATATTTTCTAAATCGTTTTGCAGTTTGTTTTGATTTTTAAGACTTTATTAGTCTATAAACGACAGAATCATCTGCAAACAAAGTTTCGCTGTGAAAAATGTTACAGGCATCTCGCATTGAAGTCCGCGCTAAATTTCGAGCTTCTGTAAAAGATCGCCAATCTAGGGGATTTTGCGTCTGTTTAAATTTGGTATGTTTGTTTCGTTGTTTCTTCAACAGTGTTCTAACCTGTTTTGTGTACCTAGCAGGATCAGATCCGTCGTTTGTTGATTTATTTGGTATAAATCGCTCAATTGAAGCAGATACTATTTCTTTGAATTTAAGCTACATCTGGTCTACACTTATATTATTGATTTGGAATGAGTGGAGATTGTTTCTGAGGAAGGCATCAAGTACATTTTTATCTGCTTTTTTGAATAGGCTTTTTCGAGTATTTGGGTATTACGACATTCAATCTTGCTACGACAACTCTGTGGTCACTAATCGCTGAATTAGGTTTGATGCTCATTATTAACTCAGGATTATTTGTTGCTAAGAGGTCAAGTGTGTTTACACAACCGTTTACTATTCACATGGGCTCATGAACTAACTGCTCGAAATAATTTTCAGAGAATGCGTTTAGCACAATTTCGGATGATATTTTATGCCTACCTCCGGAATTAAACATGTATTTTCGCTAACATATCGAGGGTAATTTAAAGTAAAAAAAAGTTCAAATGTGTGTGAAATCTTATGGGACCTAACTGCTAAGGTCATGAGTCCCTAAGCTTACACAGTACTTAACCTAAATTATCCTAAGGATAAACACACACACCCATGCCACAGGGAGGACTCGAACCTCCGCCAGGACCAGCCGCACAATTTAATGTCACCACCAAATATTATCGTATGAGTCGGGTACGTGTTAGAAATTAAACTCAAGTTTTCTTTGAACTTTTCTGCAACTGTATCATTTGAATTGGGAGGTCGGTAAAAGGATCCGATTATTATTTTACTCCGGTTGCCAACAATGACCTCTACCCATACTAACTCACAGCAAGTATCTACTTCAACTTCCCGACAAGATAAACTGCTTCTGACAGCAACAAACAAGCCACCGCCAACCGTGTTTAGCCTATGTTCTTCCTGTGTTCAGCCTGCACTCTTTGTGACTGAAGCTCTTCTAGTGTTTTCCCGAGACGCTCTAACCTAAAAAACCGCCCAGTCCACGCCACACAGCCCCTGCTACCCGTGTAGCCACCTCTTGCGTATATTGGTCACCTGACCTATTCAGCGGAACACGAAACCCAACCACCCTTTGGCGCAAGTCGAGGAATCTGCACCCTACATGGTCGCAGAACCGGCTGAGCCTCTGATACAGACCCTCCACTCGGCTCTGTACCAGAGGTCCGCAATCGGTCCTGTTGACTACGCTGCAAATGGCCAGCTCTGCTTTCATCTTGCAAGCAAGACTGGCAGCCTTTACCACTTCTGTTAGCCGCTCGAATCCAGAGAGAATCTATTCTGATCCAAAGCGACACACATCATTGGTATCGATGTGAGCAACCACTTGCAGTTGAGAACTTTCTTTTCCCACAGCTGGAGCCTGATTTGAACGACTTCATTTACCAACAGAATGGGACACCGCCACACTGGCATCTGGAAGTGCGGGAATTTTTAAATCAAAGGGTTACTGAACGACTGATCGGTCATACTGGACCAAATAATTCAACCTTATATTGCTGGCCTCTAAGGTCACCAGACCTGACTGTATGTGATTATTTGTTGTGGAGGTACATAAAAGCCTCTGTTTATGTGCCTCTATTACCAAGAACAATAAATGAACTGAGACATCGCATAATAGCAACTGTGGAAGCTGTAACTCAAGACATGCCCGCTGCAGTGTGCGAACAATTTGAATACCGCATTGACATATGCCGTGCGTGTCAAGGGGGGTCATATTGAACACTATGAAAAGGTATGAAAATTTTTTTTTTGAGTTTCCCATTCATCAAAAAACAAAATTGATTGTATGTATGTTTATTAGTTTCAGAAATACAGATGTGCCAAATCGGATGATTCTATTTGATACACACTGTATAGCTAAAGTAAATAAAATAGCTGGAAAACTAGATGTTGCTCGCAACTGAAATTGATCGAAGTCAGTATCGACTGTAACACAAATAAACGGTGGGCTGTCAACAAAAAATTGCCTATCAGTGGTGAAAATAATCGAAGTCCCCACTGGAAAACTGAATTAAAAATCAGACCCAGTACAAATAACTCAAAGTTCAAGTCTGCTTCAAGCACTAAAACACAAGTCCTGCTGAAGAACCAGCAAATTTAAAACAGAGTTTTGCCATCTGAGAATGTCCTTAAGTCCCTGCTGAAGTGGTGCGAAATATTCCAAAGTGTCGAGACCAATGTGAATACTTCTGTCACCAAAAAACTTGCAACCATATCACTGCTCATACTAGCATAGGTCTTGACTCTACCATACAATCCTGAACAATATGGAAGACAAAGATGGTCACATCTCTTTTAAGTCATCGTCTGACTATTCCTTCGAAAATCCTAGCATCTGCATCACTTAATGGCTTCATACTACCACCAGCTTCCCTGAAAAAATTTGTATACAAATGAATTTAGAAATGTGAATGTGCCATTAGCTAAACAATAAAAATCTAAACAGGTGTTGGCTCAGGGTCACTGCAGCTTTCACAAACAAGGAAGCGGAGCAACGCAGCCACAGCAACAGCATACAAAAACTAAATTGCAGTTTCTATAGGTGGACATACTTCCAGTATGGGATACGTGGACTGGTCCTACCACTGCCATCAGTCACGACAAAATAGTTCTGTCGTTAAACAATTAAGATAAAACATAGGTTCACTCGTACATAAAACATAACAGCAACCAACCACTTTTTATGGTCCATTTATTTATTTAAATAGCACCGTTACCGATGCTGACTGCTTGTGATCATGCAGCAGCGAAAACCATATGATGCCATATGGCCTTTGCCTAAAGCACCACTTACACACCAAGATGTCTTATGTCCATACATATCCATATACATACTGCTGCATGATCACAAGCAGTCAGCACTAGAAAGAAATGGTGCGGATTTTTCAATGTAAGTTTACAAAACATCTTTACTTTAGTAATTTGTTTACATTATCTAAAATCGTTGTGAGACACAATTACAGTTATAAAAGACATTGTCTCACATCTTCTTTCGGTTGTAGAGCACCTCTGCCCTAAGGAAATTTCATCATTTGGGGAAACAAAAAGTGAAAGCTAATGTAAAATGTATCTTAACGTGAACTAGTAGTCTATTTAAATAAATAAATAGCTCTGTAAAAAGTGGCTGGTTGGCATTATCTTCTATGTGAGAGTAAACCTATATTTTGTAGACAGACAAGGGCTAAAATGCCAGTTTACGACAATACAGAATGAAGATAAAAAGAAGCAGTGGCAAAAATTATATAAGAGCATAATACCATAATATGTGTGCTAGAGAGCCAAGTAGGGTAAGTTGAACTTAAGTAGGTTCAATTTTCCGAAAAAGATGGTGGCTTACATCATAGCAGCGCAGAGAGAGAGAGAGAGAGAGAGAGAGAGAGAGAGAGAGAGAGAGAGAGAGAGAGAGAGAGAGAGAGAGAGGAGAGAAGAACGCCATTGTTAGGAGTTCTGGTGGTGAACAGAATGGATGGTCGTCAGAGTCTCTAGGAAGGATCTCCTAAATATGTTTTGCTTTTTGCTGAAGCAGAGCAACCCTGTCACTTGCACGTAGGTTGTGCAGTTTTGTAGTAGTAAGTTAAAAGTTGTGACTGTCACAATGACAGAGGCATAGACAAACGTAATTCACTCAGCAAAGCTTATTCCACACAACAATCCGGATACTGCTGGATATGGTAAGGCAGATGCTGAGTTGTAGCACCTGCTCCTGCTGCTCTATTTCTCTTTTGTGGTCAACCGACGATCGACGATAACCTGTTGACTACAATCATCACTAATTTGAATTGTGAGACTTTGCTGGGGCAGGATGGTGTAGTTCCATATAGTTCCTTTGGAAGAAATACAGGCATTGCGTAGGGAATACCTGTATGGCACAAAGAGAATTATACCGGTTTGAGCGCATTTGGGATTAGTGCTATTGTGACAGGATATATTACAACTTTGAACTGGATGGAAGGTTGCATCAGTGGGGTAAGCGCCACACAGAGGACACAACTGCATGACCACCATCATAGTGGATTCTGAATCATACAATACAGAAGTGGAGTTGTTTGTAAAAAGATTTTTCAGGAATGTTCGTAATTTTCCCTTAGTAATAGCAAACCTACACTTCCCCGCATTAGCGTTATGATTTGGTAGGTACAGAATTCACAGGGTAATGAAGAGCACACGTGCCACTGCACAGCTGTCAAATGAAATGAGCGTATGGCGCTAGTGGCCGGGAGTTCTCAGATGGGAAGTTCGGCTGCCATATGCAAGTGTCATTGAGTGCGACGCCACATTGGGCGACTTTCACATCGACACTGGGGATGAAATGATGATGACAGCACAGCATGCAATCTGTGAAGGGAGAAAATTTCCACCTCAGCCGGGAATCTAACCCGGGCCCTCGTGAGTGGCATTCCAACGTGCTGACTGTTCACCTAATGGGGGAGATCACTGTTGGCAAAGTCAGGTTCGTTAAACTCCAAGAAAATGCCGAGGCTGACTACACTGCTAATGTGCAGGTAAGTCACAGACAGGACCCGCCACACACTCCTGTAAAGCTATCGCTTATGACGCAGTGACTCAAGATGGTCAGTAGACACATTGTGCTGGTTCTGGCTCAACAGCTCAATATTAGAATAAATTCTGTATTTCATAAGTAAATTAACTGATTTATTAGAAAATCAGTATATTTAGATAACTTAACCGTTTTTAAAACCTTAAATAAGTACATAATTTTTACAATAACACAACTAAATACAATAAACAAATGATTTCTAACATTATTATTTCATTTATAACACGATTTTAACACAATAACATGTATTAGTTAACAAAAGTAAGTTATTTTTCAAAAAATCACATTGTGAATGTAAGTAAATTAATTAAAATGTATTAATTAACAAAGTACATTATTTTCAAAATGGAATTGTAAATGTAATTAAATAAATAAAATGAATTACTTAACAAAAGCAAATTATTAAAAAAAGGCAATGTCTCCATAAGTAAGATAATTAAAATGTATTAGTTAACAAAAGTACATTATTTTAAAAATTTTAAATTGTGAAAGTATGTAAATAGAAAAAATGTGTTAGTTAATAAAAGTAAATTTAAAAAAAATTAATGTTTGTATTTTTTCTATCTTCCTAAAATAATTCAGAAATGTATATAAGCATGAAATTAACACTACTATTATTTTTTATTCTTTTCATTCAGTTATATGTAAATGTTACTAATTAAATTTTTTTAGTAAGTAATCTATGTTGTGCATCATATGTAAGATTCTTTTTACCATACATAATTACATAAAAAGTGTATGATTTGGAATTTTATAATTAAAAGTTGCACAAAGTTTGATAGTTGTTTCTTGTGTAGTTATAAAATTCTTTCAAGTGTGATATTTATTACATAAAATGGACAATTAGATATAAAATTAAATGGATTAATACCAATATCTGATTTTAGTAAAGTAATTCTTTTAAAATCAAGACATGCAATATATGCTTTTAGAAAATAATTTGGTGGATTAATTTTCCACATTTATTGAGGAAAAACCTCATTTTTACTATTTTTAAATATATGTTATGTAGTTTAACATGATCAAATTATGATGAATCAACTAACTGACTATTTTTACTATTTGTCTGAAATACAAGAAAAACAAAGTATGGCATATCAGATTCTGTAGAGTCATAGTAATATGTTATATCTAGTTCAGAATTGTTTTTACAAGATAATTCAGCAGCTTCTATCTGAAATTCATAAAAAGAAATAGGAATTTTAGGATTTTTAAAAAGAGTTTTAGTTTTTTCTTTAATAGGAAATGAACAAAATAAATAAGTTTCAATTTTATTTATGACTGTTTTAGGAATTACTTATTTATTAAGGGAAAAATTTATAAAGACATTTCTAAAAGAACTGTTACAGTAGCACCAGTAAAGACAATTAAATTATCATTTTCATCAGTTATAGTAACTTCTAAATCTTGAAGTGTATTAAAAATAAGAACATTTACAGGATAATTTGTTTCATAAATTATCAGCCCACCAAACCCTGCATTGTGCTGAAATGAAGGAATAATATTAGTTTCTTTATGAAAATGATCATTACGTTTTACATACATTCCATCAGGAATAAAAAATTGTATTGATTAAATCAAAAGGAATTAGTTTAGCAACATCTTTAACTATAACTGTTTCATTAGGTTGAACAACTTGATTAGTAAAACCAAGTAAACTTCCAATGCTATCTGCTATACTTATATGCAACTTGACATCACTTCCAATAACAATTATATTTAAAATTTAATCTGCTTTAATGTGTATATTACGTTTTTTCAAATGTTTTAACTATTTAAAATTTTCCAAGCTATATTGACATACAGGAATGTCTGTCGTTTCTCCATCGAACTAAAGGTTAATATTTTTGTTTTAATATTTGGTGTTAAAAAAGTTGAATAAAAACCAACTATTGAAACATTAGTATAATTATCACATAGAGGAACAGTTAATTGTTTTCTAAGTATTGAAGACTTATCACTAAGCCGAAATAAACTACTCATTTACGACTGAAAAAATTGTTAATAAATAAAATTTATTAATAAATGAAAAAATATTAATAAATAAAAATATTAATAAACGAAAAATTATTAATAAATAAAAAAACAGATTGGGAAACTAAAGCAAGAGTTTCAGAAAATAACTTAAAAAACAAACATGGTAAACTTCTATCAAATCCTATAAGATGTGCAAGAATTGGACAAAGTGGTTGTATTAAAAAACCATTAATGATAGATAATTATATTTTAGCTACAGGATGGTTGAATTGGAATAAAATTGAACATTTGTATATTTATTCAAAAAGCTTATGATAACAAAAATATCAAAAATTTATAAAACAAGTTACAAAAACGAAGATAATATTAATAAAAAATTGTTAGTTTTATTGAAAATAATGAAGAAATTATTCCATTACATAATTCAAATATAATTCACTTGTACTTGATGATTTTATTCTAGAAAATAAAGATATTGTTAGAAATTATTTTACTAGAGGTAGGCACAATGGTATAGATAACTTTTACAAAGCTCAATCTTATTCAAAAACGAAAACACTTAATTAGAAAAAAATTAAATTTTGTGAATACTTTTAGACAAGTTGATACAAATTAAAATAATATATATAATGAGTTTGTTGGTGGAGCCATAAAGTTTGGTAAATTTAAATAATTGCATAATAAATGTTGTAATGATGAATTTGGTTTTTTAACAATAGAGATGTCTAAAAAACTAAATGAAGGTAAATTTTGAAATATAATACAATATTTTCTAACAACATAAAAAGTAAACCATAACAGTAAACATTAAAGTTTAACATTAACATTAACTTTAACATAAGACATAAACATAAACATAAATATAAATGTAAATATAAACCTAAACATAAAGATAAACATAAATACACACACAAATATCAATATAAAATAAACATAATTAATGTTTTTTCTTCATTAATGATAGTTTACAAATCGTGATGAAAAAGTTGTTAAACAAGCTAAACGAAATAGAAAGAAAATTAAACTAAAAGAAAAATGTCATTTTAGGAAAAAGCAACCAAGGACAGAATATACCAAATATAAAAAGGACGATCAACCTGTTATTGATGCTATTGAAAAAGTAAAACAAGGTATCGTAGGTTTGGGTGATAATGTTTTACAAAGCATTTGGAGAAAAGAGGGTAGTTGAAAACAAATGGTTTACATATCATCATATAGAAAATTTATCACCAATTATACAATTAAAGATTGGTCTGATGATATCCCTGGAAAATATGATTATATATTAAGTGGAATAGAAATTAAAGATATATATAATATATATAGCAAGAAGAAAGAGAAAGTAAAAATATAAATGGAACTTAAAACATAAATGTTAGTGAAAGAATGTTAAAGTACATTAATCATAGTGATGGTAATATGTTTGCTTTAAGACCTGTTAACTTGCTTAAATATGTCGGTAATTTACCTGTAGAATTTAATGGTGAAAAATTTACAACTAGTAAAACAACTCTTAAAATACAGATCGGTTAATGAGGCTTTTAACTGAAAAACAAGTTACTACAGATGATTTAAATGAAACGTTTAATGGTGAAGATTTAACAGATTATGCAGATATGTTATTAAATTCAGGAGCATTATATTCTGATAATAATCCAAATCAAGTACAAGTAATAAATATAAATATTTAACAAATCCAAATGTTGATGCTTACTGTCCAAGCTTAAGAAGAATAACTACAGCAGATTGAGATATTAGTTCTCCTGAGAAACAAAAAATAGCTAAAGGTTTAGATAAAAAATATATATAAATCAATTGTATATATTTGGTTAACTGATGCTGGACAATTAACCGATGTTAGACAGTTTAGTAGTAACTCATGGTGAAGAAGTAGGTGGAAATAAAAATTATCATAATGAAAAAACTAGTGTAGCACAAATGTTAACAAACAAATTTAGTGATTTTATAATTTATAATCCAAAAGGAATTCTATATTTTATTAGATTATTGAATAATCTTCCATATATATTTTGGAAAAGTGATAAATATGGAATAGGCTTAGTTAAAACTTTAATTAACAAATTACCATTAGCTAAAAGTGATAAAGCTATAAATCATTTAGATGAAGCTTGTGAAAAACATGAAATTTTTTACAGAGATCATAAAGATTAAAAAAAAGACATATAGATGATAAAGAACTTCAGTTAGCTGAAAAAGAAATAATGTATGCCTATGATGCTTCATGTGGTGAAAACGTTGCACCAACAGCTGTTAGAGGAATAATGTGTGGAAAAAGAAAATTAGGCATGAGAATTAATGTTGATGAAAGTTGTTGAGTATTATAAAAATTTGTACGTATTTTTAAACTATATAAAATATCTTTATACATTTTTAAACTGTATAGGAAACGTTATACAATTTTATACTATATAAAAATTCCTTATAAATTTTAATCATTATAAAAACATATTAAAAATCTTTGTAAATTTTGAACTAAATGAAAAATTATTGTTTAATTTTTAACTATATTAATATATTTATTAAACGTTCAACCATATAAATGAATAACAGTACAAATAATTATATTTTGCTACCTAGTGGTAAGACTAAGCCAAAGTCAATTTTATTAAATTTATGTAATGAATAATTAAATGCAACTGAACAATTAAGAGAGGTTCGAAAAAGGAAAAAAGGATAGAAAGTTAATGTAAATTTACTTGTCAAATTAATTGTTCCTGATACAAATCAATATCGATATTTAACAAAAAAGAAAGGTGGTAATGGATTAACACAACATGAAGGTGGAGTCGAGTTTGTCATCATTATTATTAGCTGCATTACTATATTTAGCAGCAATTGGTTCATTAACTAGAGGATCTGCAGCATTTATAATGCGGTATTAAAGAAAAAGGAAAATGCTGAAAAATGAGAAGCATAAGAAAGACATAACATAGAAATTTAAAAAAAAGTTGGTAATGGAATAAAGAAAACACAAAAATAAAAAAGTAATTCATAAATATCTAATACATTAAGCAATTTTGATACAGACAAACTTACTAAACAAATAAAAATTAAACACTTATGTGATGTATAAATGATTTATGAGTTAGTAAATAAACCATTTAAAACTGAATGTGGTATTGTACATTTTGATACATGTAACAATCCTTGTATTCATTGGACTTGTTATTATAAAAGTAATGATAAAAATTTGTTTTTTATTCATTTGATGATAATATACCTAAACAATTTGTAAACAAGTTAGAAACAAATGAACTATACTACTATGCAAAAAGGATAGAAATTTTTATGAAATAATACATTGTCATTTATATTTATTTGTTATAAAATTGCAATGTGAGAATTACAATTATAATTATCTTTTACATTTAATAAATGAACATTTTTGAAATAAGATACATCTAACGAAACAAACTGAACAAGTACTTAATACATCTACATTCAATTAAGAAAAAATTGAAAAGATTGAAAATATTATTAGACAACTTCAATCATCAATAGATCTAAACAGTCACAGCTTGCCGGAAATCGCTCTCCTCCCTACATGCAATTCTAAAATTAGAAAAATATTCCAAACCCATTTTTAACAAAAATTAGTCCAAACACTAGTCTTGCCTAATCTTTACTACTGTGATGTAGTTCAACACAGCACAAATAGTGAAAATTCTAGATGCCTCGAGCTAGTGATGAATGCTTGCGTTAGATACGTTTGCAATATTCGGTTGTATGATCATATCAGTCCTTCATACTCCCAGCTAGGTTAGATACGTCCACATAAGGCACGCGATCTCCACACGACGTGCTCACTTCATCGATTTCTTAGCCACTGGTGCCCACAATACTTATCTTCTCACATTAAACACCTATCATCATTCCACAATCACAATACCAGATCGGACACGTCTAGCATCTTGGCTGTACCTTTACATAACACAAAACCTTTCTCCGTGTCATTCTCCATTTCCGCCATACGACTATGGAACGCGCTTCCCTGTGATCTGCGTCTTATCCAGAACTACTCAACATTCAAGAAAGAACTCAAAACTTATATATTAGGGATGGTATAGCCACCATTGTTGTGCCCCTCTCATCTCTTTCTTTCTCCTCTCCATCACAGCTTCGAATTTTCCCATTCTATTTCTCTTCCTCTAACCTATCTACCTCATATATATATCTCTTTTACCTCTTTCTATAATCTTATGTCTGCTCACAAGCTGCAAGAATATTACGAGAAAATTCCCAACTAACAATAGGACTGACATTCACAAAAGAAAAGTATGTTTACTTTCATTACTACTACTATTATTATTATTATTGTTATTATTATTATTCTTGATTGTTATAATTATTTTTTATTGTTATAGTTATCATTGTACTGCTGGTATAATCTCTATTTTTCTTCTTTAACATCAATACTGCATAATACATAATATGTCCTTAATGTTCTGTAGAAACTGTGACTCGTTCAATCTGAGTAAGCCTGGTTCGGTGTAAGAGAGGGCTTGAAGGCCCTAATCTTGCCAGGTAAAATAAATGCATAAATGAAATGAATAAATAAAGATAAATAACGCTATTAAACAATTTCAAAAAGAAACAGTGGTATATATATATATATATATATATATATATATATATATATATATAGAGAGAGAGAGAGAGAGAGAGAGAGAGAGAGAGAAAATTTACATAGATAAAAAATTTAATAAAAATAAAATAGATTAAAAATTTATTTACAGAAAACAATTATCTAGATTAAAAATTTAATAGAAGTGATATAATTTAAAAAATTTCTTCGGATAAGAAATTTATATATATATATATATATATATATATATATATATATATATATATATAAACGGAAAATCATTTAGTTTTTAAGGATAATAATATTTAATGTTTAAAGTAAATTTTGTAAATGGTGAAGGTTTACATACTATTCGCTCAAATATAAGTAAAAATTGTATACATCAACTACCAATGTTTTTTCTTTTGGTATAGATGATTCATGTCAATCTGATCTAGTCGAAATGGATTCAGGTAATTTAAAAAGAATTAAAAAAAGAGGTGACAAATTTTTTTGAAACGTGCTTTTGCTGTTCCTAGTAAAGATTTAAAAAGTAAAATTGTTAGTTAAAAATCCGACCTGATAAATACAATAATACAAAAGAATCAACAATATAAAATGAAACTAACAGAAGTAAAATTTTAAAAATAAGTGACATTATAAGTACTGGAGATGCTAAATTTAATATGGGGTGATAAAGTTTGAATTAGCAAACCAAAAAACGTTTTTGAAAAAGCATATACAGCTAACTGGTCAGAAATATTTGAAAGTGAATATATTATTTATTCTAATCCAATTACATATTAATTTAAAATTATAAAAGGAAGTTGTAATGAACAAGAACTACAATGAAGGAAATATCTACATCTATACTTAGTTGTAAATCTTTGAAGATAGAAATGTAATCAACTTATGTTAAATGGTTAGGTTTTGATAATTCACACAACTGTTGGATAAATAAAGATAAAGTAATTTTATAACGAATTACATTACTACTTAGTTTAACAAATAATTGGTCTATAAAAGAATTAGTTTTCTATTCAGTTTGTCAATCAATTTGTTAATAAACTATTTGTTTTTTAAGGAAATTATTTTCTAATAAATTAACTATTATGTTTAGCTATCAATTTCCTTTTAAACCATTTTTTTAAAGATTATATATCTATTTACTTTAACAATCAATTAGTTTTTAAATAAGTATCAAATATTTCCATCAAATTTTTAAATTTGGACATCTTTTGATTTATTATTTCATCTTTTACTTTAATACTTCCATCATTTACTTCGGTTCTTTCATATTTCATCACAATTCTGTCAACTTTTATTTTAATTGTTTCATTGTTTATTTTTTATTGTAGTTTTTGTATTCAAAATTTTTTGTGTATTTTTGATCTTTTTAAAAACTTTCCAGTTATATAGAAAAAATTTGTTTCTTTCAAAAAAACTATTAATTATATATTGAAATAATGACATCTATAAAAAAATTTATTAGATTTGTAATATTTTATATCGAACATATGGTAATGTATCTAATTTATTCACCTATAAATATCTTTTATTATCATGAGGATTATTTTGTGTACTTTAATTGTATATATTTCATGTATTTCACTTTTAATTAAAGTATTTTTTCTGAATTATTCTATATTCTTTAACATATAATCTTTGTAATTTTTTAAAACTTTTTTGTTTTAAACAACCTATTTCCTAATTCCATTACATTTTTCTATATTGTCAATATTTTTAAGAAACACATTTGTGACCTTAAATTACAAAATTCTTTATTTACTTTTCCATTACATTCATCCTTGATTTTACCAACAACTTTTTTGTTTACTTGTGGAATATAATAAATATTATCTGTTCTATAATCACCTGTATCAAAAAAATCAATCATTGAATTTATATCTTCCTTGAAATTTTCAGTTTTAATATTGTAAATTTAACTATTTGTATATTGATAACATAATTCCATATTTTGGTATCATAATTCTATAGTGAAAAATCATCTGTTAAATCTTTAGATAAACTAAGTATACTTAAGACAACAAAAATAGGTTTTATTAAATATAATTTTATTTTTATACATATGAATACCTGCAAGATTTTAACTAAATATTGTTCTACATTTAAAGTTTGATTTAGGTCCAAGTTTATCACATACTTAACTTTTTGAAATTAATGTTATATCTTGTCTACCTCACATATTCTCCATTGTTTTCATTCATTTATAGAAAATTTTTTCAAAATCATTTGTATCTTTAGTTGATAACTTTGTGTTTCGATCTATATACTTCGTTAACCAATTAGTTTGTTTAGATTTAAAACTTTATATATTAATGCAAGTTGCATTCCTAGAGATGAATATTATTTAAGATTTGTCTAATGTACTACATAATTACGTTTTTTATCTATCGTATTTATAATTTACTTTCATTTGTATCTAGACCATGTTTTGATTCAGGAGCTAATGGTAAATCTTTATTTTAATCATGTAATTCTTAAAAGGACATTCTAAATATACTTCATATATATCACCATTTTCAAAATTCTTTGATATTTCATTTATTTTGTGCAATTAAATTTCTCATTCATCTCATATAACATCCACCCTATGGTAATTATTGGTTCAATGTGTAACTGATAATTTATTTGCATCTAGATATGTTATATGATATGATATTTCATTATTATTAAAATCTTTTAAATATTTATTATATGCTTTTACATATGTTATACAATAGAAGAATGGAAAAACTCGCAGAAGCCGACCTTGGAGGACGAATGGAAAAACTCGTAGAAGCCGACCTTGGGGAAGATCAGTTTGGATTCCCTAGAAATATTGGAACACGTGGGGTGATACTGACCTTACCGGCTGCGGAGGTCTAGCGGTTCTATGCGCGCAGTCCGGAACCTTCGCAGGTTCGAATCTTGCCTCGGGCATGCATGTGTGTGATGTCCTTAGGTTAGTTAGGTTTAAGTACTTCTAAGTTCTAGGGGACTGATGGCCACAGCAGTTGAGTCCCATAGTGTTCAGAGCCATTTGAACCATTTTTTTTAATACTGACCCTACAACTTATCTTAGAAGCTAGATTAAGGAAAGACAAACCTACGTTCCTAGCATTTGTAGACTGGAATACTCTCTTTCAAATTCTGAAGGTGGCAGGGGTAACATGCATTGAGCAAAAAGCTATTTACAATTTGTACAGAAACCAGGTGGCAGTTATAAGAGTCGAGGGATAACAAAGGGAAGCAGTGGTTGGGAAGGGAGTGAGACAGGGTTGTAGTCTCTCCCCAATGTTGTTCAATCTGTATATTGAGCAACCAGTAAAGGAAACAAAAGAAAAATTCGGAATAAATATTAAAATCCATGAAGAAGAAATAAAAACTTTGAGATTCGCCGATGACATTGTAATTCTCTCAGAGACAGCAAAGGACTTGGAAGGGCAGTTGAATGGAGTGGATAGTGTCTTGAAAGGAGAATATAAGATGAACATCAACAAAAGCAAAACGAGGATAATGGAATGTAGTCGAATTAAGTTGGGTGATGCTGAGGGTATTAGATTAGGAAATGAGACACTTAAAGTAGTTAAGAAGTTTTGCTACTTCGTGGGTAAAATAACTGATGATGGTCGAAGTAGAGAGGATATAAAATGTAGACTGGCAATGGCAAGAAAAGCGTTTCTGAAGAAGAGAAATTTGTTAATATAGAGTATAGACTTAAGTGTCAAGAAGTCTTTTCTGAAAGTATTTGTATGGAGTGTAGCCATGTATGGAAGTGAAACATGGACGATAAATAGTTTAGACAAGAAGAGAATAGAAACTTTCGAAATGTGGTGCTACAGAAGAATGCTGAAGATTAGATGGGTAGATCACATAACTAATGAGGAGGTATTGAATAGGATTGGGGAGAACAGAAGTTTGTGGCACAATTTGACCAGAAGGAAGGGATCGGTTGGTAGGACATGTTCTGAGGCATCAAGGGATCACCAATTTAGTATTGGAGTGCAGTGTGGAGAGTAAAATTCGTAGAGGGAGACCAAGAGGTGAATACACTAAACAAATACAGAAGGATGCAGGTTGCAGTAGAGACTGGGAGACGAAGAAGCTTGCACAGGATAGAGTAGCATGGAGAGCTGCATCACACCAGTCTCAGGACTGAAGACCACAAGAACAACAACAACATAAAATACAGAATTTATTTTAAATATGAGCTATTGAGACAGAACTGGTAAAATGAATTTATTATGGTCCAGGTGCATTGTTATGTAGGGATTGTTACTCATCGCTTTTCCTATTGGGATGTCGATGTTAGTTTGTATTTTGTATTGGAAACACTTCCTGAGACACTTATGCGTGAGACTTCTCTGACAAGGCTTCGCCATGGCCAGACCATCTGTAAGGTAGAACACAATTTTTTTCAACAAAAGAGGAGCAGAGAATTCTCCATTACAGAGCACGCCATGATCAAATGTTACAAAAGTACTGACATGTGTGATTCCTCAATATTACAAGGTTTCGTCTGTTCTTTCCATGAGGCATTAAGAATTAATATAGCTCTAATCAGTATCTAACCATGGTAAAACTATGCAAATTCATCAACAATTAATTAAAAATGACAAAAATATTAGTCTTACAAACTAAATACACTCCTGGAAATGGAAAAAAGAACACATTGACACCGGTGTGTCAGTCCCACCATACTTGCTCCGGACACTGCGAGAGGGCTGTACAAGCAATGATCACACGCACGGCACAGCGGACACACCAGGAACCGCGGTGTTTGCCGTCGAATGGCGCTAGCTGCGGAGCATTTGTGCACCGCCTCCGTCAGTGTCAGCCAGTTTGCCGTGGCATACGGAGCTCCATCGCAGTCTTTAACACTGGTAGCGTGCCGCGACAGCGTGGACGTGAACCGTATGTGCAGTTGACGGACTTTGAGCGAGGGCGTACAGTGGGCATGCGGGAGGCCGGGTGGACGTACCGCCGAATTGCTCAACACGTGGGGCGTGAGGTCTCCACAGTACATCGATGTTGTCGCCAGTGGTCGGCGGAAGGTGCACGTGCCCGTCGACCTGGGACCGGACCGCAGCTACGCACGGATGCACGCCAAGACCGTAGGATCCTACGCAGTGCCGTAGGGGACCGCACCGCCACTTCCCAGCAAATTAGGGACACTGTGCTCTTGGGGTATCGGCGAGGACCATTCGCAACCGTCTCCATGAAGCTGGGCTACGGTCCCGCACACCGTTAGGCCGTCTTCCGCTCACGCCCCAACATCGTGCAGCCCGCCTCCAGTGGTGTCGCGACAGGCGTGAATGGAGGGACGAATGGAGACGTGTCGTCTTCAGCGATGAGAGTCGCTTCTGCCTTGGTGCCAATGATGGTCGTATGCGTGTTTGGCGCCGTGCAGGTGAGCGCCACAATCAGGACTGCATATGACCGAGGCACACAGGGCCAACACCCGGCATCATGGTGTGGGGAGCGATCTCCTACACTGGCCGTACACCTCTGGTGATCGTCGAGGGGACACTGAATAGTGCACGGTACATCCAAACCGTCATCGAACCCATCGTTCTATCATTCCTAGACCGGCAAGGGAACTTGCTGTTCCAACAGGACAATGCACGTCCCCATGTATCCCGTGCCACCCAACGTGCTCTAGAAGGTGTAAGTCAACTACCCTGGCCAGCAAGATCTCCGGATCTGTCCCCCATTGAGCATGTTTGGGACTGGGTGAAGCGTCGTCTCACGCGGTCTGCACGTCCAGCACGAACGCTGGTCCAACTGAGGCGCCAGGTGGAAATGGCATGGCAAGCCGTTCCACAGGACTACATCCAGCATCTCTACGATCGTCTCCATGGGAGAATAGCAGCCTGCATTGCTGCTAAAGGTGGATATACACTGTACTAGTGCCGACATTGTGCATGCTCTGTTGCCTGTGTCTATGTGCCTGTGGTTCTGTCAGTGTGATCATGTGATGTATCTGACCCCAGGAATGTGTCAATAAAGTTTCCCCTCCTGGGACAATGAATTCACGGTGTTCTTATTTCAATTTCCAGGAGTGTATTATAGATGGTGTGGAATCACGGTTGACAATACATACAAACTAGCTATTAATGTAGCTGTCTTGTCGGAAATGATATTCTGATTTTAATAAAAGTTGAATTAAAAAATTTCTAATGGGTTGTTTACTAAAGTTATGAAATATGCGAATAGCTTAGGCGATGTTCACCGGTGAGCACTTCAAACTGATAGCTTGATCTTTTTTGGGTGATAAAAATTATGAATGTTTCAGTTATTTATTGTATTTCAGTTAACCAAATTCTTCAGCGGTATAATGTCTCATGCACATTATCTCTAGAGCATGTCTGCATACCGACAAAATTGTCTTTACTCTCTTTAACATGACACATCATGCTTCTCTATATCCATAATGGTTTGCACTGCATGTGCACAATTGTGAACAACTTAAATGTATACTTAGTGGTCATTAACGGAAGTGTGCGAGCCATAGTGCCCAGCCACACTTACGGGACGAGCAGACTAAACACCACATCCGACCAAAAGTCGCTGGAAGCCTCTGCAGAAATATTGAGCTATGTTGCCTTTGTACCCATCCCCAACTGCGGAAGTGTTGCTGGTTCAGGATTTCGTGCACGAAATGACCTCTGGATTATGTTCGACAAATGTTGGATGGGATTCATGGTGGGCGATTTTGGTAGCCAAACCATTCGCTTGAAATGTTCAGAATGTTCTTCAAACCAGTCGTGAGCAACTGTGGCCCACTGACATGGGGCATTCATAAAAACTCCATCATTGTTTGGGAACATGAAGTCCATGAGTGGCTGCAAATGGTCTCCATGTAGTCAAACATCCAGAGGACCAGTCCATTAAATGTAAATTCAGCCCACACCATTAAGAAGCCACCACCAGCTTACACACGACCTTGTCGACGGATTGGGTCAGTGGCTTTGTGGGGTCCGCATCACACTCAGATCCTACCATTAGATCCTTAACAGCTGAAATATGGACGCATTTGACCAGACCACGGTTTTCCATCCGTCTAGGGTCCAATCGATATGGACACGAGCCCAGAAGAGGCCTTGTAGATGTTGTCATGCTGTTAGCAGAGGCACTAATGTCAGTCGTCTGCTGCCACAGCCCACTAATGTCAAATTTCGCCACACTGTCCTAACGGATACTTTCGTCGTATATCCCACATTGATTTCTGCATCTATTTCATGCAGTGTTGCTTATTTGTTAGCACTGACAATTCAACAGAAACGCCACTGCTCTCGGTCGTTAAGTGAAGGCCTGCATTATCCGAGGTGGGAGGTAATGCGTGAAATGTAGTATTTTCGACACACTCTTGACGCTGTTGTTCGTGAAATAATGAATTCCCTAACGATTTCAGAAGTGGAATCTCCCATACCTCCAGCTCCAACCACTATTCCACGTTCTATTCCAATTCTGTTACTGTAATTCCTGTCGTGTACCGATCATCTCGTCGGAATCCTTTTACATCAATCCTCTGAGTACAAATGGCAGCTCTGCTAGTGCACTGCCCATTTTATACCTCGTGTGCGCATTGCTACCTGCCGTTGGTATATGCGCATGTTACTCTCCCATGACTTTTGTCACCTCAGTGTAGCCTATAGTAACCAGAAAAAAATCCAAAGCCTAACATTGTGTTCACTGGCAAGGTCGTATGTGCGTTGCAGCTTTATCATCTTTAACTAATCATTTATAAGTTTGTAAGCATAACACATCAAATCTTGGTGGAACTACATGTTGTCATAGAAAAAGGAATAAAATAAACTAATCTATGTGTTCGTATGTGGCAGAGTAACACTTTATAGGCAAATAAAAGATTTGAATATAAAGGTACAGTATCAGATCGTAGCAAACATTGCCTGTGCTCCAAATAAACTGATTAAAACTATTAAAGCGAATTTACAAAACCAATTTTTCTGGGATTAAGTGCCACTTCCTTTCAGTCTGATGTGATATTTTGTGGTACTCTGCAATAATTCGTTTACAGTCATCATTTGAAATAACACATTTGAAGGACTTCAACACTCACTCAACAAAGCACTCGATATGAGGAACTTCTGTGTCTTCTTGCTACAGTGACAGCCTCTGCGCAGCTACCATTGCTGTGTTGCCCTAACCATCCTTGGCAAAGCAGAAGAGAGAGTAGAATGCACCCCAGTCACTGTATCGAGAACCAGTCTACATCTACATCTACATCTACATCCATACTCCGCAAGCCACCTGACGGTGTGTGGCGGAGGGTACCCTGAGTACCTCTATCGGTTCTCCCTTCTATTCCAGTCTCGTATTGTACGTGGAAAGAAGGATTGTCGGTATGCTTCTGTGTGGGCTCTAATCTCTCTGATTTTATCCTCATGGTCTCTTCGCGAGATATACGTAAGAGGGAACAATATACTGCTTGACTCTTCGGTGAAGGTATGTTCTCGAAACTTTAACAAAAGCCCGTACCGAGCTACTGAGCGTCTCTCCTGCAGAGTCTTCCACTGGAGTTTATCTATCATCTCCGTAACGCTTTTGCGATTACTAAATGATCCTGTAACGAAGCGCGCTGCTCTCCGTTGGATCTTCTCTATCTCTTCTATCAACCCTATCTGGTGTGGATCCCACACTGCTGAGCAGTATTCAAGCAGTGGGCGAACAAGCGTACTGTAACCTACTTCCTTTGTTGTTGGATTGCATTTCCTTAGGATTCTTCCAATGAATCTCAGTCTGGCATCTGCTTTACCGACGATCAACTTTATATGAGCATTCCATTTTAAATCACTCCTAATGTGTACTTCAGTCGTGCTATTGCATTGTTTTACTTCTGATGCTGTGATCTGTGTCTTGACTTAGAAAAAGCACTGACCACAACGAATCAAACTTCAAAGAACAGAATCTCAATTTAATCAAGACTTTCACAATTGAAACAAGGGATCGACACATCAGTTGTAACCATATACAAAAACACAAGAACAACTCTCCTCCAAGACACTCATTTCTATGTGTGTCAAGAACACTAAACTTCCCACTGTTTCTGCTGGAGATAACAATCGAAGTAATGGTTAAAAGCAAGACAGATGGCTCAAAATTAGGCACACGATGACCATAGTTATATGTAAGCCATGTCAGTAAAATGTACACTACCTGTGAACAGGAAACTACTCACAGTTTTATCTGTAATAAAAACATCAATATGCAATCCATGTACATTGTTTTTCGTTTCTGGAATCATACCACTTTAAATTGTATTCAAATATTTTTACGAGTCCATATATATATGACTTGCATCTTTCATGTATTGGGGGAGAATACTACAGTATTCAGAATCCAAATAAACAATAACATAACAGTTTCCTCTCTCTCTCTCTCTCTCTCTCTCTCTCTCTCTCTCTCTCTCTCTCTCTCTCTCTCTCACACACACACACACACACACACACACACACACACACACACACACACACACACACACACACACACACACACCTACACACATGCAAACACACAGAACTAGCGGGAGTATGACAATTTTGTCTTGTCATCATGTCTCTCCAAAATGCAAACTTTTGTCACTATTGAAGGATATGTGATATCATGATATCAAGAACATTCAGCCCTCATCTACCAACTGCTTCATCTGTATAAGACTTTTTTTTATTCATAAGTGTGCATGTGACATCATATCTCTGCATTCCTCTATATAAATAATAAACTCCATGTTTTTTTCAACGGCTCTGCAAGCTCTCTCAATCATTAGCGCATATCTCTAAATCATTTTGGGAGCAAATGGTGTTGTGATTCTCATAGTTCTCTTCCTTGGTGCAAACTTGTAGAATTCGTGCAAAGTAACTGAGATATGTCCAGAAACTTTGATTTAGTGCTTATGTCACAAAATTTCCACCACTTCCTCTGTAT
Organism: Schistocerca gregaria; assembly: GCF_023897955.1. NCBI lineage: Eukaryota > Metazoa > Arthropoda > Insecta > Orthoptera > Acrididae > Schistocerca > Schistocerca gregaria. The sequence goes on from NC_064931.1 coordinate 638,613,715, forward strand.
AAATAGAAAGACCCTGTATGACCATGTCGTATCCGGATTTTACCGTACTTTTGACATTGTTACCGTTTTTTCCACATTTTTCCAGTTTTTCCTTTTCACCATATTTTTCGGTTTTTCCCATGTTTTTCGATATTCTGTAGGCAAATGTACAAGTGTAAACAGGGTATCCAAAAATTCAGTTTGCTAACTAACAGGGATGATACAGGAGACAAAAACAAATATATCTCTTAAAGCAACCATGTGTCAGAAAGCCATAATGCACCAGCACTGAACTTACATAGCTAATACATGAGTGGACCTGACAAAAGTAGTTACGGCTAATGTTGTTACAGCAAATGCTAGTTTAGATACGTAGTATATTGTGCTTTAATACTATTCACTCTGCACTGAGGTTAATGGTACTCATTTTGAGGGTTTGTTTTATTTTGAAAGTGGTCAGAACCATAAAGAAATGAAAAACATTTCGTACTGTTTTATTCTCAGTAACATACAAAAACCTCCTGTGTACTCAGTAATCCAAAAGTAAACGTTGCCAACACATGTTTGCTTTATAAAGTATGGTATATTTGGTTTTGCCTACATCGTCATCCCTTAGCGCTGTCATTTTGAACACCCTGTATGTTTTCTTGTTGTTTCAGTTACCAGGTGGGGCTTTCCAGTTTTATCATCCAACTGTAATACAGATTCCCAGCCCATTCAGGGTACCTAGAAAGTATACTTCTTCCAAATGTCAACACACATAACACTGAGTGACAAAAACCAACACGAAAACAAACACACATACATTAATTGTTGTGGGGGAAGGGTGCTGACACTGTTCTGTTATAAGCACAGCCATAGTTCAGTTATGCTAATTTGTGTAAGAGCTTCCTGCTGGAGCCTCCACTGTCCAGGGTGGGCTCAGAGTAGCATCGGAGATGTGGATCCATCCACATTAGGTATGGGATATCTGTTCATAGTTGGTCAACAATATGCAACATTTGGGAATATTTTTTGGGTGAATCCACCTTGTGGTACATACAGGAATATTGTTTGGGGAGGATGCATCTGTGCACAGTCTGGGATAATCGTTGGGTCATCCATCTGCACAAGTCCCAGATAATATTCAGTGTGGCTCCATCTGTGCAAAAATTCTGCGTGAATGTTCAATGTGGATCAACCCACATATGATAAAGAGTAGCATTGGGAAATGGATCCATCTGCAGTAGGTCCAGTATTACCTACTGCACACATAAATCTCATGCATACTCAGTAATTCAAAAGTACATGTTGCCGAGTCATGGTTGCTTTATGAAATATATTTAGTTTTGCCTCCATCATCATCCCTAAGCACTGACTTTTTGAACAGGATGGAAAGATGACACACAGAGAAGTGTAACTAAGCTATGTGTGTGTTAGCAACAGAATAACAGCAATGCTCTACACCCACAGAAATCCATGTATGTGCGTGTGTTTTAGTGTTGGCTTTGGCACTTGAATGTTATGTATGTTGACATTTGAGAGACTTATACTTCGTATATACCCTGGCTGGATTGGAATCTTATATCACAGCTGTCTGGTAAAAACAGGAACCCAGACTTGGTAATGTAAGTTATAAGAGCACATATACACCTGGACATTTGTAGATAGCATATGGAAAAATCAGAAAAAAATGGAGAGAAAGTAGAAAATGCTAAAATGGTAAAAAAATGTCAAAAATACAATAAAATCCAGATCTGATATAATCACATAGGATCTCTGTTCTTATATATAGGAAGTAATCGTAACTATGAGCATAAACACCAGGGAAGAGAAACATTAGAATCACAGCACCGTCTACTTCCAAAATGATTGAGATCTCTGTGCTAAAGATTGAGAGAGCTTGCAAACACTTTGAAAGCAATATGTGAAGTCTGCAATCTATGCAGAGGGATAGACAGACCTGATGTTAATCATACACACAAAAATGAAATACATTATAGAGATGAAGTAATCAGTAGAGAGGGGCTGTACGTCCTTTATGCAATGACACCTCATATGTTTTAATAGCAGAAAGGTGGTACATTCTAGACAGATATGGTGACAAGACGAAATTGTCACACTCCTGCTAGTTCTGTGTGAATGAAAAAATTGTTGTCATTATTTGTTTTGATTATGAATGCTATTTTGTTCTCCCCCAACACATGTGAGTTGTAAGCCACATGTATTTGGAATTGTAAAAACCATTTACCCAATTTTAACCATTTTTTTTCGATTGATCGCTCCATCAGAATTTTTTCTAGAAGGATGAATGGATGTTAGACAGAGAGAAGGTCAAAGGTGCAGTCAGTGCAAATACTGTTGACATCTCATTGTCACAGTGTAGAAGGTTGTGCCTGACACTGCTAATTTGTCAGAGTTGTTTGATAACTGTGTCTGTCAGTCTGCAAACTCCTGTCACCACACTATAGTTTTATTGTTTAATATTTTACCTTCATGTATTATTAATTTCTTAAACAGTTACCAGTTTCACTACGGTTTCAAAGTGAACACAGTTGCCTTTAAACCTAATTACCAAAAACCCCTGGCCGTGAGGGGATCTACATGGCAGTATGCACAAAAATAGTGTAATAACACCCACAATTACAATTAGAAGCTATGATTGAAAGTGCTGCCATCCTGGGTCTCTATGCAGTGATTTATGCTCTCAATGTGGATAACTGACTAAACAATATTTGACAAATGTGGATCTAATCCAAAACGTTACAAGTCTGTCTGTAATTTCAATTAATCAGTAAGTATATTATGCCATTCCTATCACAATTTAGCACATAATGTAAATTTTTTAAAACACAAGGAAGAACAACAAAAAACTTCGAAATTTAAAGCAAAGTACATGATTTGGCCAAAGAGTCGATTTTAATAACAAAAAAGTCAAATTGATGAACACAAAAAACAGTCAATGTTTTTGCATGCATTCAGACTTCTTTGTGATGCTTCAAAACCGTTTAACATTTTTCAAATATTTCCAAAAATGATTTCCACCATTCATAAATTTTGTCCAAAGATATTTCAAATATGTTCAGCATATTTCGAAGAAAAAAGGTGCAATTTCAGCAGATCTAGTTACAAATGTTTCATATCTTGTCATCAGTTTCACATCTTTTTTCTTTACAATGCACAAAGAAAATGGTAATTCTATGCATTGAAAATTATGATGATAAAAGTTATTCAAGGTTTATTGACGTTATGCGATCAAAAAATGATTGTTATAACTGGGAATGTAGCTCAGGAATCAATTTTTTAAATGAAAACATAAATATATTAAAAACAAATATAACAAAAATTGCAAATATATTATTTGTAAATTTTATGTAATTATACAGTTTTTAATGCCCACAATATATCTTTTGTCATCATTTGGATTTAATGTTTCTTATTAATCTCAACAGAATAAGTTGTATTTTTATTAGTCTCAGTTAAGTTCATAGTTCTATATTGTTAATATTATTAAACAACAATGTTGTAAGTTAATTCACCTTTTACAAATTATTTCCTAACTCCTTTCAATTTTTTCTACTCATTTTCATCAATTAAACCACAAAACTCATCCATTATTTTTCCTTTACATTCATCTATTATTTTATCTACTTTCTGTATTTACTGAAGAACTGTTGAAAATATCATATTTTTAATACTCAATTGCTATCAAATTAATCAAGAATTTTCTTTGCATCTTCATAAAAAACTTCTATTTCTATATTCTAATTACAACTGTTTGTGTTATTCATGTCAATTACAACAAGATTTTCATTAAATATTGTCCTTTCTTAAAAATTTATTCTTGCTGCAAGCTTTCCACATTTTTTGCATTAGAAATTGTATTATACCCACTCTTTTTCTAAAATTTTCTGTTGTTTTTTTCAGATACTGTTTAATGCATTAACTTGTAGGAAATTTATTGTTTCAGACCTGTTTGCATATTTAAATCTATGTACCTTTCAGTCAATCACATTGTTGAAATCCTAAAACTTCATGTCCTTTCGTTCTCTTCGCTCCTAGAGATAAATACTGTTTAACATTTCTGTAGTGAATCACATGAAACTTGTTAATAAATTTTTCTTTTGTCTCAGGCATATTTTTATTTTCATGAGCTAATCATAAATCTTTAATATTATAAATCTACTTCAAAAATACATATATATTCAGAATTATTTGAATTTCACTTATTTTTTTCCAATCAGAAATATTTGATTATTTCAATCAGATCCATTATAGGGCAAATCTTGGCTTCTAGTCCAGCTATACAAGTTATTTTCATCTATGTTAAAATATGATTTTTCACTTCAGTTGTAATTTTTCAAATATCAGTTATTTGCTTTGACACATCTGTGGCAACATTGAGATTCCATTCGCAATCATTAGAATCATGTCAATATCATCTAATAATTGTAAGTAAACTTGTCATTTTTCACATTGCATCCAATCTTCTACCTGGTGCAGTAAAATACCACAATGGAACTAAACAGTAAGTTTTATATAACTTCCTCTAAAATTTTCAAAGACAACCAGGTAAGATATAAATCATTATATTCACTGTGATCTTTTATATTACATTTACTCCAAACTAATTTTGCATGTTTACATTCGCCATCAAAAATATCAGGATCATTTTATTTATTATATAATATTGATTTTGATTGAAGTCGTGCTTCTTGAAATTTCTTCCAGGTATCCATATAATCATGGGGATACACTCCTTTTTTTAAGTATTAGGTTTACTAAATTTTTTGGAAAAAATTCTCTGTTTATCACTTGATCTTTTCTCAAGTTTGATGGAACTTCATCAAGACCTGAACCCATAAACTTAAATATATTAATAAATCTCACTTTCAACTTTTATGTTCTTTGCGTATCTATTGCATCTATCCACATTATTTGACATTAAATCTGTTTCTTTTTCATCATAACCGAGATCGTTAACAAACAAAAGACAATCATATCCTGACAAAATATGTAAAAAAACATACAAATCATGGATGTTTCAGTTACAAATTATAATTATTACATAATAAATTTTTATGTTTTACTGTTAAATGATCATGATGACGAACATTTTTGCTCTTTTAATAACGATATTAACCTAATGAACATGATTCTTTATTATTATGTCTTCTTTGTTCTGTATTTGTTAATGGTTTCATATTACACAACAGATTTTTCCTATTTCTTCAACTTCTTTTTCATACATTTGATAATTTTTATGGCAATTTGTTCCTTCATGTACAACTTAATATTTTTATATTTCCAATGATATAATTAATCTAACAACAAAGCCATTTGGTTCACATTTTTATCTTGTACAAAATGTTTTTCTGTAAGTGTTGCACAATTATGCATTTTTGAAAGTAAACTTTCAAAATCGGTATAAATAGAAAATGGATCTTATATTGTACGCTGAATCTAATTTGCAAGTCAGCTTCTAATTGCATATTACGTGAAAATATTGGATTTGATTATACAGTTTTCTCTTAGCATTAATATGTAGGAAACACTTATCAAAAATATTTTTGAATGTTCCTTTTTGTAATTTGATTTGACAGAAGTTGACAAAAATAGATAATCTAACAATAATGTGAGTTACTCTCATCTTTCAACTGTAATAGTTTAATATATATATGTTTGCTTACATTTAGTTGTTTTCAGTGGATATACTTGATATACTTCATCAAGTGAATAAGCAATAGGAGTTACATTACCTGTAGTCTCAATTTTTGTAACAATAGCCATCACAATTTTAAATTCAAAGTTTTTCTTTCTGTACCTTTATTTACAGTATACCACACTGTTATTTCTTATCTACAGAAACATATTTGTTCATTAGGTTTACCATTAACACCAGTTTTTTTCAGTTTTCTGGTAGATCGATGTAAGTGGACCACTTAATGTAATATATTTATTAACTACTAACTGAGTTAAACTCCAACTAGACCCTCAAGGCTGAAACTCAGATATTCATGATATAATTTTTCCACATTTTATTCAATCTCCTTGATTAATGATTTACAATTTACTTTGAAATTTAAATTCTACTTTTTTTCAGAATGTACTGACTTTATGTAATAGTACAAGAAAATACAATTTTTTCAATCAGTAATGCATTTTAATTTCTCTTTCGCTGTTTCCATGCATTCAATATGAAGTTTCAGACAAGCAAAATACGATTGTGTTAAACTTTCTGGCCTTTAATCTATTTTCAAATGCTTTGTTAACTAGAGAGTCATTGACAGTTTTATATTTTTTGTTATCCTAATACATTAGTAGAAATATGAAATATCTCTTTCAGGTGTTTTGTTTAATGGTTTTCAAATATTTCATTGTCATCTCAAATTAATAATATGTTGACTGTTTGTGAGTATTTGTGTTCATATTACGATGTTTACTTATAAAAGTAGTTATTTCATCTTTTCTCATTCTACTATATCCAGTCATATTGTTTCCATTACAGTAATCACTATGTTCAGCAGTTCTGTCAGGAATTTATCGCCATTTATAAGGAAAAATTATTAGAAATTCTAAAAAAATAAAATTAAGAGTTTATTATGAATTTTAAAAAATTAATTAAATTGTGTTAAAGCTGATTTTTAACATCATATTTATCTACTTTGATCAATTTTTAGATACAAACGTGAATTAAAATGAATGTTTATAATTAGATGATTCTTTAATCAAAAACACACAAAATTTTTCATTTGTTAACAGTTAATACATTTATTTAGTAACTCTGACGAATTTGAAGTAATTTTTCCAAAGACTGTTTTTACATTAATTTGCATTTTACTGTTTAAATGGTACTGGTTAAAACATTGTCTACAAATGGGTCTATCACCATTTTTATTAAAATTGTCACTGAAAGGAATTGAAAAATCATTTATATTCGTAACAAAGATGGCGTATACAGTTAAATTATGTCATCTAAAAAGAATAAGTTCAATAAATTCAAAAGAAGATGGCGTATACAGTTAAATTATGTCATCTAAAAAGAATAAGTTTAATAAATTCAAAAACATTAATCAAATAAAAATTTTTCAAATAATGGACTCATTAACAGACATCATTATCAACAACAAACTTTTTTACAATGATAAAGAAATTTTTGTATTAGTTGGTAAAAAAAGTTTTGCCTTAAAGCTAAAGACATTGCTGAAATTTTAGAATATGAAGATACAAGCCAAACTATAAGGAATAGCGTCAAAGTAGGAGATAAAACTTTTAGAAAATTTAAACTTCATCGATTAGGTGAATCTAATGTATAATGACCAAAGTACAATATATATTTTTGAATCAGGTTTATATTCCCATATTTTATCACCTAAAAATTTATGAAATAGGTAAAAAAAGAAGTCTTGGCATAGATTAGAAAATATGATTAATATAATTTACAAAAAGATCCAGATCAACTTATAGCAGATTTTGAAATTAAAATAAAAATTTAAAATAGTGAAATACAAGAAAAAATATAATGAATTATAAAAAACTAAAGAAAAATGATATAATATTATGTGCTATGAATATAAATGTCAAAATACAACAGAATCATATCAGATATGTTGTTAGTAAAAAACTAGTACAACAAGATTATTTTTATTATGTTAGTCTAGATTACCTACATAGAATAGTAGTTAACATCCTAATATTAAATTTGTATATAATTGCATGCAAAATTGTTTTAATTATTATGTTAATAAAGAGTTAATTAAATCAGGCTTTAATTCACAAACAATAAAGAAGACAGGGAACTGAATTTAAATGACATAAAATATTATGTAGAGTTATTTTCGACATGGAAGTAATGATGAAGTTAGAGATAAAATATTTAACAATATATAGATAAAACCTCAGAAAACAGATCCATTAAATTTATCCTTAGAAATTACAACTAAGGTTAACACAACGAATACTGAGAAACTGTATTAGAAAATCTCAGTGAAGAGAATAGAAAACATATAATAAAAGAATGTTACTCAGTTCACTCTAATAAAGATAAAACAAGCAGATAATATTTTAAACAACAATTGTAGGATGGTGAAGATTTAAAATAAACAAAAACGATACTATATTTACACATAAAATAATCTTAAACAATACATATTTCGTCACTAGAAGTTAACTAATTTATTATTTTTTGATACCTCACCATCAATCAGGATAAAATGTGGATAGGGACAATCAGAGTGTAAATTTCTTCATTTACATATAAAGATTCTTATTATACAAAATTTAGCTATATTTACCTAACTATTATGAGCATTTCAAATCCTAACCATTAATGTTAACTTTATTAGCTTTTTACTAAAAACTTTTTCCAAGGGATTATACATCCAGAAATTTAGTTTTTTATCATTCTTGATCACAAAAATTTCCTTTTATATATCTTTCATTTGCATGTAACTGGATCCAAAATCAAAAAATCTTCAATGTTAGAAATTATCTTTGAGCAGTTTGCTGTACAACCTTTTAAAAAATTTCGATTCAGTCTACTTACCCTTCCTTTTGTCCTATTTTAAATTTTGCTATATAATTATTCTGCCAAATTTCACGTAAGTTTATATGAAATTATTTGTAACTTTAGGTTTTATCTACATTGTTGAATGTTTCCTATTTCATATTTACGAACAAGTTCTTTAACTAAATTAATTGTTGAATTGCAATTTTTTCCACATTTTTTCCTTGACGTTTCTGTTTAATCTGAGGCTTTTAAATCTTAGAAAACTTCTGTAAGGGTTAATGTTATATTTCTCCATAAGTCAAATCATATGCAGAAATATACATTTATTGCTCATTTCCTGTCAAAAATTGAAATTAATTATTTGCTTAACATATATCGTTCCTTCTGGTATGTTAACATAAAACACTAATTCAATTGTTTTTTTCACTAAGATTTGTTGTAGTGCTATAATTATTATATAACGTCTGTGTAGTAAATTTATAGCATTATAAAATTTATAACCCTTAGAAAATAATTTTAACATGAATACTCAAGTATGACAACAGTATCGATTCATCATAATTTGGCATTCTTTCTGTAATTCATCAATCATGAAAAACCATTCATGTAATTCATCAATCATGAAAACACCATGAGATTGTTTAATTTTCCTTTGTTTAACAAGTATTTTTACACCAAAATTTCATAAATTTCTGTTATATTCCATAATCATTACTTCTTTGTTGGTAAATTATGTTTTTTGGGTTATGATACTCATAATACTGTTAGTAGAGTTGGTAAAACATCACACGCATATTTCTTTTTGATAAATATTCAATAAAAGTTTTCTTGACAGATATATCTTATATTACAAGCGGAAACCCACCGATTTTTATCTTTGTTTCCGTCTCGTTTTTTTTTTTGCATCACTAAAAAATTATCAGTACTATGTAGCTGATCGTTACTCAGGTTAATTTTAATTGCATTAGCTTCAGTTTTGTTTCTCAGTAGCTAAGAATACTAGATGCTAGAATTCTTTTATATACATTAAAATATTATAAGAAATTTTAATGTTATTTTGCCAAATTTTAACAAAATTATAATCCCCAAGAATTATTACGTTTTTATAATCCTAGTGTTACTTTTACATTTCCATACATTTTCTTCCAAATGCTGTTACACCTAAGTTTCCTCCAAATGATGGATCTTAAACAGTCTTCCTCTTGCAATTTTTTGATGTTGTATATCTGCTACTTGTGCAGATTTTAAATCTTTATAATCTGTACATGAAATATCATGTTTTACATGCATCATCTAATTTATTTATTTCTTGATCTCCTTTACCTAATCTATCTTCTAATTTTTTCATCAATAATTATAACCAGGTAGATATATTTCAAATTTAAATTTTGCATAATTTCATTATTAATGTGTTGATTACTCCCTTACCATAGTTTCATTATCGGAGGTGCCTTTGGTATTATTGGTAATAAAAATCATTAAAGCTGTTATTTAAATTTTTTATATACTAACTGTGGCATTATATTCCATCTTGTTTCCAACTAAAACTTCTCCATTATTAATCATTAATTTGTTGATAAAAATCTCTAACATTATTTATCCAACCATATTCAGCTGTGTGTATGTGTGTATTTTCATTAATCCTTCATCTCAATCAAATCGTACTGGTAAATTACCACTACTTCTAGAAATACCTATAATTAAATATTCCATCATTCTATCATTAACATTATTTTTTTTAAAGTTTGCCATGGTGTTCGACTTCTTATCTGTGTCTATTGGCTTCTTCATATTTATTTGGTATGTCTCGTATATTTGAATTGATTGCTTTGGCAACCATTCAGTTTTTTGTATATGTTGATAAGGAACAATGTGTATGCCAGTTCTTCTATTTTCTTGAATAGCTTTTATTACATTATCGTCTAAACCTTCTATTCCTTGCTTAAGTTTTACAGTTGCATCAATTAGAGATTGATGGTTTTTTATATTTAATCATGAAATGTTTTAATTTGGTCCTTCCATTCAATAAAATATTTCAATTTTTTCTTTTTTGTTAGGCTTGTTTAACAAAATTTTTTAGGATAAAAATTATTAATTTTATTTTTTAATGTTTGTGTTTATGTTTAAGAATCAAAAGATTCCATCCTCATTTGCGTTTACATTTAACATATATATTTAATAATCAATATATTCCATCGTCATTTGTTTATATATCTATGTGTAATATGTAAGTTTGTGTTTTGTTTATTGTTAGTGTTAATGTTTATGCCCATCTGTATGTTTAATACTTTTGTTTATATTTTTGTGTACTTTAATGTTTAATGTCTATATTTATCTCTGGTATTTCTGTATATGCTTATGTTTACATACCAAAGCTGGAGCTTGATAGAAAATTTCGATATTTCCTTGATTTATTTTTCTTGTCATATCTGTAGTGGAAACCAAACTTATCATTAGCTCATAATTTGATACATTTTTGTTTAAAATCATTAAAACTTAAATGCCAACCATCAAATTAATGGTAAATATGATTTAAATTTTGAATCTTTTTTCGAAATGTATTTTAAATTAAAGGTTATCTATGATTAATTGTTTAGGTATTTTTGAATATGTTTGAGCTAAATAAAAATTTCATTTCTTTATATCTGCCTCTAGTAAATACTCAGCAACTATATCATGATTTCCAAGAAGATACTCATAAAATAAAATAACTGACATATCTTCATATTCCGCCTTTCAATAAAAGCAGTGATATCTCCATTAACTTTTTTGTGTAAAATTTTTGATACTTTGGTTGACTAAAAATCATCATTTTTGTCGTTTTTCCACATCCTTCTCGGACCATTAATTGCTCATGGGATTAATCCAGATAAACGTTTACCATGATGACTTTCGATTTTATACCTTGAAACTAACTTTTTGTTCTCAATTTGGTTTACTCATTTAATTATTAAAAACTTATTAGTAACATATTAGTCACTCATTTTATTTAGTGATAATTCACCAGATCTCAAAAAAACATTAACTGTACCCATAAGGGACAGTCATGAAAAAGTTTCACAAGTTGCTACTTATAGAACATTTTGAATTCCAAATGTCTCATGACAAAATAATAAACTGTATTGTAATGGAGAAACAATTGAAATTCTTCATGTAGAGATATAAAACATAGTAGTGGAAGTGGATTGGGATTTAATAATCCAATTATTCTTTATAATGAAAAAACATTGCTAATAAGAGTCCCAAAATTATTTATCAAATTAATGTTAATGATGGGATGTTTGTAAAAATGATTCTTATTGTCATCATGAAACTATAATCATTTAAGAATAATGTTAAATTTGGTGCACCAATAATTTATGGGCTGAATTATTATTTATCCTTTATTTATTACAGTTCATGATAAATTGCACCATTAAGAAGTAAATATTACTGATAAAAAGAACAATATTATTGACTTTAGTGATGCTACAGCAAAAATTATTTCAGTAGTAATTTAATAAAAGTTATTGGATATAAATGATTAAGAGTGAGAGCTATTAGTAGTATTGTTTTCTACTGAGTGGCAATAGTAAAAATAATCTAAGTATTCCTAATAAAGTTGTAGAAATTAACATACATATCACAATGTCTAGCTACATTCAAAGAAAATTTTAAAAGTATTACAACAGATTGAACAGATTATCCAGCATGTAATGGAAAATCTAATAACAAGTAACTACTGACTATGTAGCAACACCATTTGATTTTGTAACCAGAAAGAAAGGAAATTTTTTATCTAGATTCCAATTTCATTTTTTTCCATCATTGGTTATATTGTATTTAACATCATGTCTTATTCATAAAATTTTATGGAAGTACATGTAGTAAATAATGGTAAAATAGTGAGGGAGAAAATGATGTATTATATCCACTGGAATGTTGTGAATTTTTTTTAAATATTATGAAAAAGGAATTTGAAAAGGAGACTTAACTGTAATTTTCACTTGTAGCCTGAGTTCAAATGATTTTATTTTTTGTTTGGCCAATTTTAATGTTGCCGCAATCAAAATAAAAGATACTTTATTAAAAGATGGAAAAATTATAATTGAGAATATGGAAATAGCAGTTGCCATTGTTAAGTCTGAAGTAAATTATATTAAGAAGCCCTAACAGGCGAATGTCCTTTTACGAATTACCAACTACAGAAATAACAGGAGTAAGCAGCAATAAAATAATAAGACCGATATCACAAATTACAATGATTCAGTGGAGTTTGCTATATCATCGTATTTATAAACATGACATGCAGAAAAAAATTGTAGCAACACAAAAAACGACTATTAAATGATACACTTTTATACATAACTATGTGTGGATATAAGAATTTAACATATGACTCACAACACAGAATACAATTCCAGAATGTTGAACTTTTTTTAATGTGTTACATTTTTTAATACTATCATCATCTCTCAATCTTTTTCTATTTCACTCTTCAGTTCCATCATCAAAAGCTGAAGATTTTATCTTTTATCTTTATTTCTATATGACTGAAAAATATTTAAAGTACCACATGTCATATGTACTATCTCTTCAATTCCATAAATGTTTGGTTCTGCATATTAACTTTACAAGAAAAAAATTTTAATAGGAATTTTTTTTTATTTTTCAGCATAAATGGGGCTTCTTCTGAAAAAACTCAACAGTGTAAGATATAAATAATCCTTAAAGAAAATTAATAGGGCAGAAGTAGTTGCTTTATGTACCATTACTGCATGCAAATATGTGAATACAAAATTAAACTATCTCTGGCCGAACAGGTCACGAAGTCCGAATTCACTGACCCGCCTCTGAGCTATCCTCAGCCCACAGGCGTCACTAGATTCAGAGATGGAGAGACACTTCTGATAGAAGTAACTCCTCATATTGCGTCACAAGGGCTGAGTTCACATCAACTGCCAACAGTGCTCGATAGACCAGATGGTCACTCATCAAAGTGCTAGCCCAACCTGACACCACTTAAGATTGGTGATGTGAAAGGAACCGATGTTACCACTGTGGTAGGGCGACTGTCAAAATACAAAATATGGAAAAAAAGTATATAGCACTCAATAATAAATTCAAAATTGTTTAAGAAAACAAATATTTGAAAATAGTTAGTGAATGAGATTTTCAACTTTTTGAAGACCAAAGTATTAAACTGAAGTATAAGGGAAAAACTAGGAGTTTATAATGACTAAGATAACATAGAATTTTTATACTAAAAGTGAGGACAGTATTTGAAACTATTGTATCTACTACATTTTATGCTTCTAACTTCGTGTTGCATCTATGAAATATTTGGAACATATTTGAACAGTCTTTGGACAAATGATCTAAATGTTCGAAATTATTGGTCCAAATATTTGAAAAATGAAGAAAGTATTTGAAAAACCAGAAAAGAACGTTAAAAGGTTTGAAAAAACGGCGATTGTTTTCCGTGGGGGTAAGTTTTACTTTTTTCTTACGAAATTCTCTTTTTCACAGAATTGTGTTTTTGCGTTAAGCGCTAGAAACAGCAGAATAATTCTATTTTAATTAATGTGGAAATCGATTATGCAAACTCATTTTGTTTGTGTGCTCATATAAAATACCACAGAAGGATAAATAAACATTTCTCACAGAGTACTATCGGTAAAAATCTCGAAGCTATTATTACATTTTCGAAACAGTCAGAGGCTATGAATGTTTTGATAGAGATATGCTGCTGCCTCATAATATATTTCATCCACAGGGCGAAGGATGGGCTATGTGCAAGGGTGTATGGCTGCTGCTTGAACCTGCACAGCTGACAGTGTAAACAAACTATCTCCACTACTTTCTGTTACTATTATTAATATTGTGGAAAAGGTGCTATGAATGGCTTTTGGTTTATGGAGTTTGTAGGGCTCAGACCGAAAATGTATGCACACTGCACAGATGCAGGTGTCCCCTAGAGATGGGCTAAGGGTGTGCATCTTGCTACTTTTAAGGCTCTTGTGATAAATGATTACAAGAGGTGTCTGCTCGAGGATGTTGGAGCTGCTCCTCATATAGTGCGCCAGATACTCTTCCAGTTATGAGGCCATGAAGTAATGCTGTACTGCAGCTATAAGTAGGACTGTCATGTCATGACAACAAAGAGATCATCTGTGGAGATGGTGTTGGCGACATACTGTGCTCACATTGTTCATTGACTGACTGAGTGTGTGGCTTTGTATTTATTTGTTTGTTAATAGAATACATGTGTACAGAAGAGTCAGATGAGCTGTTTAGCCTCATGTGTGTGTTTTGACCATACATATCACTTTGTGTTACTAATTAAATATTTTAGTCTTATTTTCTTAATTTTGCTGGTGAGAAATGCATGTGTGGTAGCTTCTGGAGTAAGATTCTTAAATTTATCTTCCCTTATGCAAGTCAAAACTGATGCATTGTGATAAGGCTGATTGATTGTAGAGCTTTGAATCAGTCAACACTGATTAACATCTGGAGGGTAGTACATTTATTTTGATGTCCCTTATATTTTTGTGCTTTTAAGACATAAATACATGAACTGATATTCATTTTTTGATTGAATACTTTAATTGTGGTACAACCCTGAGAAAAATAAACTCACACATTGAAGCTTAGCAGTATTTTTGCTATCGTCCTACAACTGTCCTGTTCAAGTGACCTTTATTTAAAAATAAAAGTACGACCGACTTCTGTTTTATAGTTAAATTCTGCTCTCTCTGTGGTGGTGTTCCACAGCAAAACAGGTGCCCCTACTTGGAATATTTAATACATCCTGTAGAAAATTAATTTTATTTACAAAACTATTGATAAATGAGCATCGTTCTCATATGTATTTTTGAGGCTGTATAGACTTTAAGTTGCTGTAACTAGCACAGTTTATTGATTTAACGTTTTACAAGGTGTACATTGTTGTATAAGTTTTCTCTGTTGAGTACATATGTTTGGTAGGCATTTTGCACACTCAACTATTGATCCCCAGCACGTGATAAACACACTGTAGATGTACCAACAACAGGCAAGAATATTTCATTTGAATATGCGTGCCTGATGACACACTATGTGTGCATATATATTGTCTCTATACTATACTTCTATGTAAATACTGCATAGATTTATGTGTATGTGTAATGATTCTTCACTTGCAACTGCTAGTCCTCATTTCCCATATATTGCATATAGAACGAAATAATCAGAAAGAAATGATTGAAATGTAAATACTATACATAGAATGATTAAAATGTAAATATTATATATAGAAACACAGTGGGAAACAGAGTATATAAGTTTCTTTAGCTTTAATGTAATGTAATGTATGTGATAGTCATAAATCATCAGAAAAATAAAAGAATTACTTTGTAATTAAAACCATTGTCTATATGTTAGAAAAAAACGGCCATGTAAATATACCAACCAAAAAAATTGTAAATTATTGTACATAACAAAAACAGCTTTGTAAGAAAACCTGCTGTGTATATGCCATCAGAAACAAATAGCACTGTAAATAGATGAAAAATTGTTAGTAAACAACAAAAAATATTAAAAATATGGTATTGCGAAAGAAATTGTTAACAGTAATCCATTAGTTAATTTCTTTTATCACTGTTATTGTTTCCAAATCCTTTCAGTCTAGAATTATTGTTAATTTGCTTATAACAAACGTGAACCTCTCCCCACGTTATGCAGACCACGGATGAAAAGAGGTGCACAGTTGAAGTAATTATAAAGGATGATAAGGAGGAGGAGCAGATTGAAGCAAGGATAGGAGAGTTTCCCCGCCATTTTAATGTATTCCCAGTGGCCCAGGTATTTCTCACCAAGTTTATATCATGTAATGTCTATTGAGTTATATCATGACCATAAATATATCTAAGCCTCTTACCTAAGGTGTCTGGGTAGGTTACGATTTCCCCTGGATATCCTTGATCAGTGCCTCATGGGAGAGGAGTGGGTGTTGACCTTGATTATATATGGCACAAGTGTGTAAACTGACACTGGAATGCCTTATCAGTGACCTTGAGATAAGATAACTATCTGTTCCAGAACATGCACTGTTAAACTACTGCTTATATCATGTCCCTTTAAATGGTGTCTCTTTAAATTATATCCTTTAAGTCATGTCCCTTTATGTTTAGAGCTGGCACTGTTATTCTGCATTGTGGTACCTTATTACACCAGCCCCACTACAGTAATAGTTCTTTAATTATCTTTCTCATATATCAGAATACTGAATAAATAATTGTTTTTTTAAAGAGAGAGAGCAGTTAGAGACATCTGGACAAATAAACTAATTCAAATATTTCCTTCAGCAAAATTACTTTAAGAATGACTGACAATAATTAGGAAAAATTGAAAGTCTGCAATTATGAAATGGAAATAAAAGAATAAAATGTTATTATGCAATCTGTGTGCCGGCCGTTGTGGCCGTGCATTTCTGGGCACTTCAGTCTGGAACGGCGTGACAGCTACAGTCGCAGGTTTGAATCCTGCCTCAGGCACGTATGTGTGTGATGTCCTTAGGTTAGTTAGGTTTAAGTAGTTCGAAGTTCTATGGGACTGATGACCACAGATGTTAAGTGCCATATTGCTCAGAGCCATTTTTTGCAATCTGTGCATACAAAGGTTTTGGAAAATATTTATGTATTTAAGCATATTTTATCTTATGTTTCTTTGGTAATATAGTTAATATTTGAAAATGAACAAAAATATTCGAAATTAGTCACGAGTAAACATATTATATATAGCTGTAATGGAAGCATTAATTAATAGACTATAAATGAATTGAGTTGCTGATCCTGATATGAATGCAATTTTTAAACTGCATAAATTTGAGTGATCAAAGCGAGAGTAACTTTACAGGCCACAAATTCTAAGTGCTGTAAACGAAACCATACAGGAAGCGCTACAAATTAAATAGATGAAAATTACAAAAGCAAGTGTGCACAGAAAGAGGAAAGACAGAAAGAAATCTATGAAAACACATGATGCCATGAGTGGAAACATTGAGCACCTTTTGCTCAACAGATTCTGCAGGTTATTCATTATACTCAGTTTGATATCCTTCTCGCACATTTTGCTCAACAGATACTGCAGGTTACTCATCATACTCAGTTTGATATCCTTCTCTTATCTCCTGCATTTTTCACAACTGAAACTGGAAATCAACCATCGTATGGCACACAGTCCTCATTTAATATTAAATGAGTAAACACAGGCCATAATGTGCCCTCTCCTAAACTTTACAGAGCCCCACATTCTTAAAATTCTTTCCTGTTCCATTTCATTCCTCCATTTTGCTCCATGTGTTTTTTTATTATGATTGTCGACGTATTCAAATAGTTATCAGTTTAGTTTTTTTTAAGTATATGTACATATTCCCCATGGTATCTGTAATTCTTCATACTTACTTATCTACAGTTTGGCTTATGTATTTCCTGTCAGAACTGTCTGTTATGTGTTTTATTTTGTTTCTGTACCACCTTCCACATGTAATATCTTTTCAAGCTATTCTCCAACACTCATGTGTTTATTTTATTGATACTCTTATTTTAGTTCTTTTTATCTTGGGTACTGGGTCGTTTTTCTATCTGTAAGGCTCTTCTACTGTTGAGTGTAATTCTTTGCTCATTTTGTCCTCATCCTCTTTTGCATCCTAGGAAATATGGACACACACGACGTTTTAAGATGCTTTTTGTCTGTTCTCTTTACATTTATTTTTTTTTCTTCAAGATTATGAATTATATTAGCACTGCTCTATCAAAAGTGATACTTCCTCTGATTCTACATCTCATTTAATTTGTCTAGTATCGTTTTGAGTATTGTTCACCAGTGTAATAACCCCTTTGATAACATTAGTCAGTTTTACGCAGATGATGTCCTTCTAAACAGAAAACAGAAAACTAGTTAGTTAAATGAATTAATATTGTATAACACCAATTATTTTGTGGTGTTAATTTATAATTATGAAGTTATTCTACCAAGACAGCTATGCAAAAATAAACATGATAATAATTTTAGTCTGTACAGTTTATATTCTGCCACTTTATTAACACACTGATGCAAAATACGTGTAATTTATGTATAAGTCCTTCAGAAATATCTTGAGAATCAGACTCAGGAATATAAAGTCTATTTATATTCACAGATTTCATTTATTTGTATTGCAGTGACCTTAGTACCACTATTAATGGTGGCACATGAGAGTATAATAGTGGATTTATATTACAACAACTGTAACACAAAATCAAGAGTTATGGAGCGAAAGTGTTGTGGACCAAACAAGAGGTACACAACAAATATCATCAGGGGACAAGAAAGGGTAAGTGAATTCTAGACAACAGTTCACTGTTTCCAGATTTTTCCAACTGTGACATCATCAACAGTGTTATGTATTGATGCCAGATTCCTCCTAATAGGCCAGTTGCTTTGTGTATAAAACTGCATGAAATTAAGAACATTGAGAAATTCAAAAAATTGTGGGAATAAAGAAATACTGGAATGTTAAAAAATGGGAGGAAATTAAAAAAGAACCTAATTGTGCTAGTGGATTTTCCCTCACTCATATAACGATATAATAAAACTTTATCAATACAAGTAAAAATCAAACTGTTTTTTTTTTTCAAATTTTTAGTTTCATATGACATTTGTAAAGGTTTTTACATTCATATAATAAACAAAAATCATTAAAACCGTTTGATTCAAATAACTCTAATCTAAATTTTCAAAAAACACCCACCTTAAGTTGTTTTATTAACTTTTATTCTAATCTCAAAATACTCTCTATTTTCTTTAGTAAAGCTATTACCGAAATGAATGTTGTATTAAATACTAAACATGTTCCTTTTATATGACTGAATTTTGTATAAGGCAGTTTAATTTTTAACGACACAATTCTCATGTGAATTGTCAAATCCTAACCATTTACCATATACTTTATTATCATTCTTTTTTAAAAAAATTTCAGCAAGAAATACATCAGGACAATTCGTTTTCAACAGTTCTTATTAGTAAAACTATCCTTTTATTTCTTCTCGGTTAAAATCTATTAATTTATGTGTCATTGGGTGAGAATAAATAAGATCTCAAATTTCAAATATTTCCATTAACCACATGGCAGTATATCATTTCTTGACTGTTCATTTTAATTTATTTATTTTTACTTTATCTATAGTCTTCTGGTCACCTAACCAGACCCCCCCCACACACATGTACACACACACAAATACATGGACACACTCACAATAAAACACAAACACATACACACACACACACACACACACACACACACACACACACACACACACATGAATACGCAAATATCACAGATATCTCAAAAGTTTCATTCGAAATTTGACGAGAACATTCAACCTTTGGCAAAAACATCCAACAGTCAGCAACAAAACAAATGTTCTGTGCCTAGTGCCGTGATACATTGAAAACAAAAAACAGAAATACTAATTATAAGATGAAGAACAGCACTAAAAATGGAACCAAAACACAACACATAAAAATCAGCTATCGAAACTGTCTTTGTCTTTAAGTGGAACAATCCAAAGAAATTTCGAAAAGTATCAGTTATAGTTTATAAATATTTATATCCTTTCTTTATTTTCGAAATTATGTTTCTCATTTTAAAATTTTTTCTCGTTGGTCTATGTAATTCATTTATAATTCTTTCACGAATATTCACAAAAACGTTTTAACAAATCTGCAGGTTTGTGTTTTATAAATAAAAAGAGAACCTTCAATTCTTTGTTTTCTGTTTTTACTTGTTATTCTATGAGGATTACTAGTTTCATTAAAATTCTTACATTTAAACATGGATGTAATAGTCTTGAAGGCCTTGTTGATTTTTCCATTCATATAGATAAAACTTAAATAATTAATTTCTTAATTTTTTAATTTTATATTGTGTATATGGTAAAGTATTTACTCCACATTCTAATAAATAACAATTATCATCTACAGAACTGAGAACACTTTTCTTAGTTACAATAATATATAATTTTTTGCTTAAACACTTTTTATAGTCCTGTTCTAACACAATTTTTCCGTTATTTTCATCTTTCACGTTTCCTAAGACTTTCTTGTTTGGTTGGGGAATTTCATAAATATTATTTTTTGGATAAAGAGCTTTGCAAAATTCGTTTATTATCGATTTCATGTCTTCATAAAAATCTGCGGTCCTTATATTGTAAGTAAAATATCCCTGTATTCATGTAACATAAATCCATATTTTCACCATATTTAGGTTTCATTACATTGTAGTGAAAATCATTCATTTTATTATGGAAATATTTAAAACAATAATTCTAGTATAAAATGGTAAATAGAATTTGATTGTTTTTTAATGAATTACCACTAGAGTCTATGAAAAAAATGTTTTATATTAATAATTTCGTTTAGAAATGGATTTGGTGTATTTTTCTAGATGTGTATT
The DNA here is from genome assembly GCF_023897955.1 of Schistocerca gregaria. NCBI lineage: Eukaryota > Metazoa > Arthropoda > Insecta > Orthoptera > Acrididae > Schistocerca > Schistocerca gregaria. The sequence goes on from NC_064931.1 coordinate 638,634,636, forward strand.
TATTTTAATACTATATCTGGTTGTAATATTTTCCATCGTTTTACCAAAAAAGGACTTATTCATCGTATTCGTAAAAGTCTTTTTCAAAATTGTTATCCGCATTTTTTTCATTTCTGTATTAATATCAATGTATGTTTAAACCAATCTGATTGGTTAAATTTTAAAATTCTATGATCTTTTATTACTTTTAATCCTAGATTTATTAACTGTTTAAGATTTCTATAACCTAAAATATATTTTCTCAATTATATAACATTGTTAATAATTTATTTCGTCCCTCTGGTAATAGAGGTAAATCCTTCTGTAAGTCATGTAACTCAGTTGGATATCTCAACTTCTAAAATAAATTAATATTTATAATGATCTAATGTTTTTAATATTTTGTCAGTATTAAATTCTTCCAGATCCAACCAACTGAATTTTTACATGGTAAACATGGACAAATACATCAACTCTTGAATTACTAGCATCCAAATATGTAATATAATACGATTCTGTATGTGTTGAAAATTCTTCATATATTTATTAATAGATTTGACTTATTTGACTTCCATAAGAAATTCCTCCTCGATGTCCTTTTTCAATAAATAAAAATATGACACAATCATTTAACAGAGTTTTGTCGAAGATAAAATTTTCGAAAATCCTGATAATCTTAATACATGTGGTGTGTTATATAATCTTGCATATTCCTCCAAATTTTTAACATTGAATTTCTAAAATACTAATTCTGCATGTTTATTACCTCATCTTAAATGTTGGATTTATTAAGTCTCGAATAAAAATGTTCTTTATTACATAATTTTGTTTCTTTTAATTTATCTTCATAATCCACATATTTGTAAAGATGAACACCTTGTTAAATTATTAAATCTAACTTTTCAACTCTGAAATATTTTGACGTTTGTTTGAATGTTTCCTTTTTAAGATTAGAAGAAAATTTTTCAATAGTTGGAGCAATGAATTTAAAAGTATCCAGAAATCTTAAAATAAATTTTTAATCATGTTACTAAAAGAAATAAATTTTAGTTCATTATTTGGAATAGCATTAATACTTGTACTATCTATTGTCAATTCCTTAATAAACGAAAGAATGTCGTAATCTATTAGATAATGAATCTAAACAGGAATAAACAACGATTTTTGTACTCATGATTACAGTTTCATTACTACTTCCTGAGTATTTTCCATTTAAATGACAATCATTTCTTACTGTATTTTCTCCCATAGTTTATTTTTCTGCACACATACAATCGGTTTCTGAATTTTTACAGTTTATTTAATCTTCTTCAGTCATTATTGTCGGTACATTTTTTCATATACTCACCTAATTACACTCTATTCTAGTTTTAACATTTGTACAAATTTTTGCACTGAATCATTGTCAGTATACATTACAAGTGGCATACAATTACTATTAGAATATTTTGGCAACTTTTTTGATATTCCTTAATATGAAGTTTTTCAGGATTTGGTTGAGAAGTTTTAATATCATTTGTAAAACATTTGTAAACTGTGTACATTACAAAATGCGGGAGCACGACGTTTCAATCCCTCGTTTGGCCATTCTGATTTAGGTTTTCTGTGATTTCCCTCAATTGCCCCAGGCAAATGACGGGCTGGTTAATTTGAAAGGGCTCGGCCGACTACCTTCCCTGTCCTTCCCTAACCCGATGAGACTGATGACCACGCTGTCTCGTTTCCTTCCCCAAACAACCCAACATTACAAAATGTACCTGTAATGAATGATTACAATTTTTCAATTTAATTTCTTTACTGCTTCTTGGCATATTTAGTTTTACTTCTTTATGTTTACAAACGTTTTCATCAATATCAAATACGTCTTGTAAATAAAAAAATCTTAAAAACACATGACTAGGATAATCTAATTTCTTATTTTGACAGTGACCTACTAGATATATCTTTTATCCAACAATAATGTGAATTGTTTTAATCTCGAATTAACTGTAGATTAACGTGATTTTCTTATTCATTTTTGGTATTATAAAGAGGATATATAAAAAATTTTCATCATAAGCTTAAACATTAATGGTAATATTTGATTTCTTTTCAAATTTTGGAATATATGTTAACTGGAGAAGGAATGCTATGTGTTAAGCTGAGTTTAATCAAAAAAGGAACCATTTTTCATCGGTAGTTGTAATATTAATGAGAGATTTTTGTCTTTAATTTCCTTTGTTAGATCGATCTTAGGAGAAACAAATATTGAATTGTGTCTATTAACGCTTAGTACTAATTTGTTTGTAAAAAATAAAGACAACCACGTTTTTTACTTTCTATTTCTTCCATTTCAGGTGATCGTTTATTTGTTGTTCCTTGATAATCATTTTCTAAATCCATTGTTCTAAATAGAACTACACTAGGTGTTTTGAAATTAAATTCTTGTATTTAGTGCTGTCTTTTAAAACTCCAATAACATTTCATGTTATCTCTAATCGATGTCCTTTGTATTAAAATATTCTTAAATTTATGTTTACATCTTCTTTAATTTGATTAAAATTTCTTCTGGTTCAGTATTATTGATCTCATAAGTTATTCTTCTAGATTCAAAGGCAGCAGTTTTTCTGTTAATTCACATTGTTGAATCAAATTCTTCAGTGTAAGAGTATAGAAAATTAGATCTGATAAATTTTTCTGATATGTTTTTAGATATCATTTTTTTGGTATTTATCCACAAGAAGTTTTGATGCAATTTTATTTTTCAGTCCATTATCATAATGATTAATACATTTTCGATTAATGTAGCTTCAGATAATTCAACAAGATCGTTTAATCCTTGTGTATTATGAGTAGAATAATTCTTTAAATTTCTCATTTTTCAAATATTTCGATGTTTCTTTACAGTTTTATTTTTCAGTTCATTATTGTTATTATTATTGTTTACAATACGATCGATTAACTGCCATTTATTAAGTTAAAAATAATTTGTAGAATCTTTATTTTTCAGGAATTTCAAAAATATTGTAATCTGTGTTGGAATACGTTTTTCCTTTTACATATACATAAAATAATTAGATTTTTTAGATTTAAAATATTTATTGCTGAAATATAGTTGTAATATTTGTCCTTTTATTTATATATAAAAATATATCTCATCTTTAAAACCGGATAAAATAAATTTAATGTAATTAAAAGGTTTCAGTTAATATTTCGTGTTGTAACTCGTAAGTTACTTCCGTTTTACCATATATAATTGTATAAACAAGTGTATCATTCAGTTTGTTTTCATTAAAAATGGAACATAATTTCATCATTGTCTTTTGTGTAGATAAATGTTCATTCATCAAGTGATATTTATCACATAGATAGCATAATATTTGATAAAACTTTAGGGATATTTATGAACATTATAATGTAATGGTGTTGTTATTTCAAAATCATGAAAAGCTTAGTAAGCTTTTAAAAAGTTATTCTGTGGATTCACATTCCTAAAAATTCTTTTCTTCCATTCTTTATGAAAATAATTTGTAATTTAACATGATGAAATGCAGAGCATTTGATTAGCGGACAATATTTTGTTTCGGAAAATAACAAACATAAAGAAAGGCATATCAAACGCTAAATAATTACAATAATTAGTAATATCTACTTCAAAAATTTTTTCAGATAATCATGCAATAGCCATAATCTGCAGTTCAAAGGAACAACTGGGAATTTTTGAAATTTTCAGTTTTTCTTGTTCTAGTTGAGTGAATGTTCGCATTCACAGAAGAACGAATTTCTATTAATACTACCATAGTGTTTTCTTTTGGAAGGGCATATTTTATTTTAAATCCCGGCTGATTTTTATCAAACCATTTGAAAACTGATTCTCTAACATTTGAACTCCAAATGAAATTACAATTGAATACCCTTTGCAAATTATTTTTTGGTAATCTTTGAAAAATCCACCGAATATATCAAATTGATAAAGTGCTTCTTTTTTGTAACTTTTTTATTTTTTTGTTATTAAGAACACGTGGTTCCACATTTAATTCATTTTTAGACAATGCATTTTTTCATTTTTTAATTGTAAATCTTCAAATAGTTTACCAAATATTAATCGATTAATTTTGTAGGTTTTCCTTTGTACATTGGATTAGCAGTTCCATGTATTCCAATAATACTGATATTCGTATAATGCTGTGAATGACTGAATTAATAAATCATTCTCCAATATTAATTTTAATTTCTGTTTCGTTTTTTTTCGAAAATTTAAATTATTATTTGTTTTTCATTTATGGGAAAAGTGTAAAACTGGTATTATTCGATCTTATTCATTAATTAAGACCAAAATTGATAAGACTGTTTTAAATAACTGCAACAGTTGAACCATTGCAGTCAATCAAATTGTCATTATCATAGGGTTACAGTAACCACTGAAGTCAATCAAATTGTCATTATCATAGGGTTACAGTAACCACTGAAGTCAATCAAATTGTCATTATCATCAGTTATAGTAATATCTAATTTCTGAATAGTATCAAATATTGGAATAATTTCAGAATAATTTGGTTAATAAATTATTGGTCCTCCAACTTCAGCAATTGTTGTAAATGATGAAATAATATTAATTTCTCAGTGGAAATAATCAGAATTTTTTACAAACATGGCATCAGCCAGATAGAAACTTACATTTATTAATTCTAAGGGAATGATTTCTGATAAATTATTACGAAGTGTTTTGTGATTGGTTTCAAAATTGTCTTAAGTCCCAGTATTTGTCCAATACTATTATTCTTATTCATAAATTATTTAATGACACTTTCAATAGTAATAATACTTAAGATTTTACCTTCATTAATGTGTATATTAGGTTTCTTTGAAGTTATAAATTGTTCTATATTTTCAAACTAGATTGACCAACAGGAATGTCTATCATCTAGTATAGTATCTCTTAATTTTTTTAAAGAATGGATGAAGTATCACCTAACTGAAAAAGATGACTCAATTGTTATTAATAAAAATTACATAATTAAATGAACTCTGACTGAAAATCGAATATAAGAATTCCAGAGGAGATGATGGAAAGTAAACATAACGAACTCTTGATAAATTCTATTTCATGTTTAGTAACCGATTGACATAATTGTGGAAAGATTATGTTAGTCATCAATAATTATGTTGTATTACATGAATGGTTCAACTGGAATAAAATCAAACATTGGTACGTTTATTCTACAAGCTTAGATAAACCGAAATATCAAAAATTTATGGAAACTGGTAAAAAAATTGAGAATAAAATTAATGAAAAATTGCTACTTTCACTGAAAATTATGAATAAATTTTTCTGTCAGATGAATATGAAGATAAATCAGGAAGAGACTGTTTATATGTAAGTCAAACATATCCAAAAATACTGCAACAATTCGTTAAAAGTAATCATAAGTTTTTAAATATGTTCAGAGAAGTTAGCAGAAAATTAAATCATATTTATCATAAGGTTGTTGGAGTTGATTTAAAATATGACAACTATATAGAATTGTAAGAATAATGATGAATTTGGTTTTATTATGACAGATATGACAGGAAAAATTAAGAATGGTAAGTACACAGAAAAGATTAAGAATGATTTAAACTGTGAACAAGAACGTTAAACACTGAATCTTAAATTTTGAACATTAAAAAGAATGTTGAACATAATTGTTGATTGATAAATAAATACTTAAAATGTCATTGATTGTTGTTTTTTAACCTTGGCAAATGTTGACAAAATATTGTAATCCTTGAATGTATGGCCCAGAAGTTATTAAAAAACGTACACAAAGTAGAAAAGTAAATGAACAATTTAACGAAGAGTTTAAAATTTCGAAATGTACCAAAAGAATTAGTAAATTATTTTGGTGAAAATAACTTATTTTATAATGCTGAAAGAATACAGAGTTTTACAAATTAATCTGTGGTCATTTATGTCGTTTTGTCTTCAAACTACTACTGCATAATTATAAATTTCCGGATATTTTAAATATAATAGATGCACATTTTTGGAAATGGTTTGAATCCTAAAGACAATGGTTAATTAGAAAAGATGAAAGTTCTTGAATCATTAGAACTGAAAATTAAGGGCGTATTATGTAATCTTAGTAAGTAAACTCATATTACAATAAAAAATTAAATATATTCAATCACCAGGAATGAAAATTAAGGACAAATTATTTAATTTTAGTAAAATGGTAAACACAATAAAATAAAAAATCTCATATATTCAATCACTAGAACCGAAAATTACACAAGAATTAGATACAAAATTTATAAAGGTAAAAGCATCATTATAGTAATTGTTAATGAAATTTAAAGATATGCAAAGTTTTCAGTCATCAATAAACACAAAAACACAAAATTTTATTAAACAGTTCCCTAAAGAAGTAGGCAAAATATATAGGGTACAGCATGAAAGAAAGGAAATGTCTAGAGTTGTACAAACCAAATTTATTTGTTCATCAAGACAAAATTTCTTTTCTTATAAAAAGTATATAGGAGTAACATCTTAGACTAGTTCATTTTCATATAATATGTATGTTTCAATAGAGAAGAAAAGATATGCCTCACATGTGTGAAGTTCTTCATGGCAGTGCAGATTATATCACCAACTCAAATTTTAAATGGACTACAGTCTACAGCAAATTTTTCACCACTCCAAAGATGATAATGTTTTCAATAAAGTTCATAAAACGTTTTTATGATGTTATGGTATATAACACTTGTCTAAAAGCCACATGTGATAGTTCTATTACGAGTTTGTGAAAACTCATTTCAAGAATCCAAAGGTGTTTTATTTGGATATGGACAGCTTCACTTATTGACAGAATGGTTGTGATCCTAATGAAGTAGTAAGGTGCCACCTGACACATTTGACATCTCTGTATATATGGCTTATAATCCTTATTGCATAATACCTGCAATCAATAAGGTTATTGGCCTGATGGATGATGATGTGAATTGGTCACTGATTGTGGACATTGCACGTCTCCACTCAAAAATGTACACATACTATTTAGACACAGGTTCCAGCCAGAGACAGGTGTGTGACAAGTGGCATAAATGGCTGTCACACTTGTAAACTATTTGGAGTGCCTGCACGATGTTGTGCCTGGTGCTCTGTCTCCCACTTGACATATGGTGTAACAATTCAGTTGCAATGTCATGAGGTACACATTGTTTCAAAACTGAGAATTAGCCTGTTGCAACATGATGACAAGCAGGTAATTTGTGGTGATGGGATCAGAACTATACCATATGCAGACTATTCACTTGGGCAATAGAGTGTATGCAAGCATTTGTGTAATATTGTTGAAAGGTGTATACATTTGTGAGTGCATGTACTACATCATACAAGGACCAGACATAACCACACTCATGGCCAGCCACAGGTGACAGAGACCAGACATGATTGACACAACCCTCGTTAAGGACATCACAAGATAACTCAGTGTTACAGCTGAAAACGAACTGGTCTCCAGCCACATGAAGAGACACTACAGAACACAGAACCACTGCAGATACTGAACTCCAAGTGCAGGAGTTGGGTCCTGTTGAAGAAAAAGGTTGATAGTCATATCCCAGAAAGATGCAAAATTACTCTCACAACACAGATCGATGAAGCTGTCGAAACAATTGCCACTACAGTCCAGGGTACAATGGGTAACGTGATTCCAGTTCTCACACAATGACAACACTCAATGGTCCTGCTCCAGGAAGTCATGGGTATTATCACTATGAGAAACCATATCAGGAGACACTGGCAGTGCTGTAGGTGCTTACTGGATACACTGTACATCAAGGGTTTTATACAAAAGAAGATACGAACATTTAAAGTAGGACCAGAAACTCGCTGAGCTGGATAACGTGATCACATGTAGTGGAACGTAGCTCGAAAGTTCACCAGGGAGTGACACATACACGTGTTCTGCAAGGACCAGATGGACCTACCTACTCTACATAGGAGAAGGCCGAGTTGTTGGTCAGAACCATGGCAGTGTCTTTAACACCACATCTGGTTCCCTCAGACCCAGTATTCACACTTGAAATGGACTAGTAGGTTACACAACTTGTAAACCAACCAGTGAACAGCGGAAGTACATGTGCTAGTATACATGAAACCGCATGGCCTTTGAATATACACCACTCCTCAGCTAGGAAAGTTCCTGGACTTGATGGCATTAAAAACTAACTCCTCAAAGAGTTCACAGATAAAGCCACTGAATATTTAACACCTGTCAAGAATGCAAGCCTAGGAGATCAAAACTACCCAGTCTTTTGGAAGGCAACCAAGGTCATAATGTTCGCTAAACCAGGACAATGACACTACCATCCTAGCACAAGTTTGGAAACCATCAGACATTAACTCAAGACAACAGACAGCAGTCAGAACTGTCAAGCCTTGATTGGGGAAACGATCTATCAAGGTAAACGTTTACAAGTACGATACAATTCTGTCTACACAGACTGAAACAACTGCTCAAACATCAACACTGCAGACAACTCTACACACACACACACACACCCAATAAATTTCCATGAAATAGTTAGATACTTTGGTGTCTGGACCGATGGGGAAGTCACATTGGGGAACCACATATATTATGTCACCAACAAAGCACATATATGACTTAAACAGCTTTACCCTACACTTAACAGGCACAGCACACAGAACAGGAGGGTGCTGAGGTTCATGTACATGACACTTATCAGACCTATGATAACATACTTAGCTCCACTCTGGGGTTATGGAGCTCCAACACATGTGTGCCATCTGCAAGTCGTACAAGACAGGGTATTATGAATCTTAAGCAATGCTCCAAGATACACATACATCTCTCATAGAGTTATTCAGAAACCTCACCACATGACTGTCTGGAATCTGGGGAATTATAAGCATAATCACAGGTGGAAGCCTAACTGCCCAAAATCACAAAAACACTTTTTCTTGGGATAAATTGACCACCTACAGAACTCTTAAATTAAGCACACAAACGACACAATATCAGTGAACCCCTGAATTTCAACAAACTTGACTGGCACAACCAATTGCTCTCATATAGCCAGATGGTCGGCACAAGCAGGGTAGCTGAACACATTAGACACAAATAAACCCCGCATGATCCCACATAATGATAGACCAATTTGATAATCAATTGACCTCTCATTTGACGACTTGGTACATTACAGGTACGTTGACACTGCAGCTGGCCCAGGAAACATCACCGAAGACTGGCTACAAAGGTAACACCTCTCCAGTAACATGAGCTGCTGCTACTGGCACACATCTGCAAGTAGCCCTACTACCCATCCAGACTATGACAGAGGTTTCTTTTCCCATGGTCACTGTTGCAGCACTTTTTTCCCCTATGCACTTAAAAAGCTGGTACCCATCCGTCACTTTCTGTTTACTATCTCCTCTATGAAACTGTACTGCACCGAGATTTACAGACATCACAAACCCACATACTGTGACTCGAATTCTAACCGTTTTGCAGAGGTGAGGACAGAACATTTTGTGTTGATCGCCATGCTAGCACAGGTGTGGAGGGGCTATATTTCATTTTTTTAAAGAGTGCATGACATCTGATTGCATACTGTGTTTGTGAGTTACTTGTTGCACTGCAGACGACGTGTGCAAGTTATGTTGTTTAGCAAACAATATCTGCAAGTGCAGACTGTGAATTTGTTTTTGTCGGCCCACCTTATGTGTTTTGGATGTACAGTAGGTTCAGTTTCATTGTTGCTTGCCATACCAACAGAAATCGCATTTAGTTCAGTGGTATGTCTCACAGGGGAACTGTAAATAAATGTTCCATGTCAAGTGTTATTAAAGTGCATAAATATATATAAGTCTGTCAATTGTACTAGAATTTTATGAATTGCACTGTGACTGCACAAGCTGTTGGACGAGCATGTGTAACTGCATCACAGTTTGTAAATTGTACTACAAGTGTTCCATGTCACTGGAAAAATAAAAGAATATGAACTATAGAAAGAAAACTATATTAACCTGTAAGAAATATTTTGTGTATATAGATGTCTGTACATCGTTGAATTAATTTTTATAAATATTGTATATATGGCCTTAGTACCTTGCTTTTTGTTGAAACAAATGTTATGTAGAAATCCAGCGTATGAGGGATACTGTTGTTTCTGTGTTGGAAGAGACATATTATATGAAAATGAAGTAGTGCAACACGTGGGACATGACTTTTTTTGTAATAAAACATATAATCTGCAATCTATTTTGACAAAAAAATAAACCCAGTTTGTTAAACTCTAGTCATTCTGCGTGGGTGAGGTGAACTTCGTATTTTATAGTGTAACCCCCCCCCCCATTTTATTTCAATTCGGATTTTACACCAAAGATACATACAGTTCATTCAAATCACTGTTTCCCTTTTGTAGTAGATGGTACTTATTGGACAAATATAAGGCGTGCCTGTTTTTGGAGGCACATTTTATTGTCTTAGGTTGGTGCATAAGTTTGTAGCATTTTTTTTTGCATATTGGTATTCCAGTTGCTGTGGGTTATCGATTGTCATTTTTTATTTGTGGTTCGCTATTGGTATTTGAATTTACATACTGTCATTCCTGTTTGAATTCAATATAGGGGTGACAGCAGTAGAAGCAGCCTGAAACATTTGCACTGTTGGACATAGCATGGCAAGAGAATTGTTTTCTCGCTGCAAGGAGGATAATTTTGACATTACAGACTCCCCACATTCAGGACGGACTTTGGGGTTTGATTAAGATCGAGTAAACGCATTGATCCATAATATTCGATGTCGTTATACTTAAAACTACCAAATATGATGAACTATGATCATTCCACCATCGTGCAACTTTTGTATGCAATGCGGACAATTCAAAAATCGGGTATATGGGTACCGCATGCTCTAAGCCAAAATCAGAAAAATCAGTAGGTGACCATGTGGCATCTCTGCTTGCTCGTCACCAATTGGCTCATGAACAGCACCAACCATTCCTTTCCTATATCGTTACTGGTGACGAGAAATGTTGTCTTTATCCTCATATAAGGAAAAGAAAGGAATGTTTGAGTGCAAAACAAAGCAGCAACTCCCCATACAGAGATCTGCACACATCCAAAAAAGATAGTATTATGCGTGTGGCAGAGCAGCGATGGTGTAGTGTACTACCAATTTCTTTCCCTAGGTGTAACTACCACTGCTGACATTTATTGTAAACAACTGAGACGTCTCGTAGATGCAATCCAAGAACAACAGTCTGGAAGACTACATGAAGGGACGCTACTGCATGATAGTCCCCAAACGCATTCTGCTAGACTGACAAAAATTACTATACAGCAGTTAGGCTGGGAATTCATTCAGCACACACCTTATTCAGCTGATCTTGTGCGCTCAGGCTTTCCCCTTTTCTGGTGGCTTTTCTCTTTCCGCTCTCTATTGAACAACCTTCAGGAACTTCCTTTCTGGATGAAAACGCGTTCTGAACATGGCTGGATGAGTTCTGCACCTCAAAAACATGTTATTTCTACAGTCACGGGATCGAAAAGCTATCCCAGCATCGGTAGATTGTTGTAAATAGTCAAGCAGTAATGAAGGAGGGTATATTATCGTCGACTGAAGTCTTTGTTTTGTGTATCTGTTGCGTTTTTAAGCTTATGGAAAAAGGCTAATAACTTATGAACCAACCTAATACAGTTCAGTTACGATGTAAATGTAAATCTTTGTGTTCTATTAGTTGATACTGACGTTCAAACGCTACTTGAGTGTTGCAAGTGTGATTGTATGGTACAGATAATACAGATAGTCATTGAAATTTGTGGCAAATAAGCTACCTGAATTGCAGAGTAGTTTTATATTTCCTACGAGGCTGATTGTGGTGAGTCCTCAAACCATCAGACGGCTTTATTTTCTTGGTAACCCTCGAATTCCGCCATCAGTGTGATTGATTTTGGTGTGTGTTTCCATCCAAATGTTCTAACTCTCACACTGGCCCCTACTTGGGTACTGGTGGAATACAAATCACAACCATTGAAATAAGGTAAAATGTCCATCAAGCGCTAGTGACAGGCACAGCAGCCATAGATAGTCACCAAAATGAAGTACCCCAATGGTGAAAATCAAGGGGACAACCGAAGTGAAACACCCCAATGATTAGTGGCAAGGAGACTCACCGAAATCAAGCACTCCAATGGTGAGAGGCAAGAGGACTCTCTGATACCAAGTAGTTATTGGACAATGCTAAACGTAGTTTGTAAATAGACACTGAAATGGATTATCACAGTATATTGTACAATCAAATTTACATCACTAAACTAAGTATCGAACATACATATCAATAATTAGAACACATAGTTTTACATTTACATCGTAAGTGAAATGTACAATCAAATGCTTCAGTTCTTTTTGCAAAAACAAACACATTTGATATTTGTCAATTACAGCTCCATCTACCACTATTGGGAAACATTGGTCTAAATAAACCATATCATTTTTGGCATAGAATCTGAATATACAATAAAATGGGGGTTCTTATTTGGAAATACAAGGTTGAACCCACCGAGGCAGGAGGAGTGGTTAGGTGGTGGCCAGTTGTAGCACAGACAGATGTCCACTTCACTAATATTAGCTTTTCGCCTAGAATTTTTTTTTCCTGTGATGTGTCGTTCTCAACATATAGAGTTGTCTCGAGTTAAAACAAACACCTGTACATGCAATTCTTTACAACGTGCAATTACATCTACATTGCACACATCTTTTCGATAAGAATGGGCACATTTACACTTCAATTTTTTAATGTAGTCATTTGCAGACACATGGATGTCCAATTTTTACAATAAGCAGACACATCTACATTGCACACATCCTTTCTAGAAGGAGGAATATATTTACACTCCATTAAAAGTGTGTTGAAGTATGAACATCTACACCTAAACGTCAGCACCACTTAGTATCAACTCTGCATCCGAGCTGATGGTGGCACCCAGAGTGTCGTGGTGACCTGCTGCAGCCTTGCAAGCGCAGCTGGAATCGAATTGAAATTGAATTGAACTGAACTGAATACGAACTGAATAGAATTGAATTGTAAATTGGTCAGCAGGCAAGGTGAGACTGGCTACCAGCTGTCGGGTGAAAAATTTGTCTATGTAGACAACTAGCACATATTGGCATCCTTTGTCTGACAGACAGGCTTAGACCTCCGGCAGGAGCAAACACCTTTTGTCCTGGTTGTGAGTAACAGGCAGGTTTGGACCTGCATAGAGGAAAAACATATTTTATTTCAGGTGAGACAACACCATTTGTTCTACAGTTGATCTCACGGTTCTAGGCGCGCAGTCCGGAACCGTGCGACTGCTACGATCGCAGGTTCGAATCCTGCCTCGGGCATGGATGTGTGTGATGTCCTTAGGTTAGTTAGGTTTAAGTAGTTCTAAGTTCTAGGGGACTAATGACCACAGCAGTTGAGTCCCATAGTGCTCAGAGCCATTTGAACCATCTACAGTTGATGCAGGGGGAGAGAGGGTGACCTTGGCAGGTAATTCCATTGTCCCATAACCATAGGCTCAGACTAGTAAGAGAAAATTATCTCTTCTCTAACAAATAGGCTTGGTCCTGATGGGGAAAAACAGCCTTTGTCTCAGGTGTGTGACATCACAGGAAAACCCAGGGAATTTGGCAACAGTTCAGAACATGTCAGATCCTGTCTCAGTCATCTTGAATTGCTGTCTTGGATTCTGGCATCAGAAAGCCTCACCAGTATCTCAGATCAGCCATCTTGGATCGCCATTTTGATTCTGACATCATAGAGCCCCTGGCAGTATCCAAAGGTTACCACCTTGGATCACCATCTTGAATTTTTGAATTTCACACCCATATGATGATGCATAATCTTTGATTCTTAAATTTGCTGCCAATTTATACTTACAACTAAAGTCCTGTGTCCACAGTGATATCATAGGAATGAACGAAAAACCACCTAGTACAATAGAGGCTTTTTTTATTTCCCACTATTTTTTGAATTTCCCACCACTTTTAATTCCCTGACATCTTTTGAATTTCCTGCCATTTCATACATAGTGCAATAGGTCTATTAGGAGAAATCTGGCAGCAATTCATCATGTCATCGATGAGGGGAGCAATAATGTACTATGGGCTCAAACACACTCAGCCTATCTACTCAGAGGCACAACCACTCCCCTGACATCCCTCGGTGTGATACATCAGCCTCCAGATGGCGCTCACAATCTCGGACCTCTCGATTCCTCCGCTCCACTTCCTCCAGGAAGTCATACACGTCCATTGATAATGTGGACAGTCGCCATAGGGAGTGCTGTCAATTGTGGACTATGTCACTTTCGCCCTGTACTGGAGAACCTGCAAGGCCTTCCACCAACAGGCACCAAAACACGACGTGCTGCAGACACTCAGACAGTTACGATTCGGCTGTTAGAATGTGTAGTTCGGTGCCTCCAGCTTGACCAGTACAGTACTCTGAAGACTATTTTCTCACTTACCAGTCATTATTTACAGGTAAGTAGAACTAGTAACAGAGTGTCTGCAACATTACATTCAGTTATAGTGACAAGATCATAGGCTCCCAGTATTCTGTAAAATTTGTTGGATTTCATTGTACTGGGTTTAGAACATCCAGTGCCACACATCCAACTGTACCAAAGTTAGGTACCACTTTGTAAAGTACTCTCAGTAGCTACCTTTTTATAACTACAGTTGTTTGCTGCTATCCTGGGTATTTGGGTTGAATTGACAGTAGCATTCAGTTAACAACATTCAGAACAGGACGAAGGAAGAATGCGACGAAGAGGTAAGGAGAAAGCGAGAAGAAAAGAAAAAGGGGTATAAATTTTAAAAATGCGTACAACTTTAGTGTGGAACTACAGACTGACTATAACATATGGTAACCTACTTTTTCCTAGCTGAGGTGTTTAAACAGTATTTAATCAAGATTCCAAATTGACAAAATGTATTTGATTTTTTATTAATTAGACCAATGAGTGGTAGGGATTTAAGGTAATATAAATAGATACGTCTGTGAAGATAGCTTGCAATGCAGTAGTCAATCCTCTACAAACATTTGTTGAAGCTTTCTGGAATTCTATATGAAATGCGTTGTGGGAGGTTCTCGGCATATGTATCTAGAATCTCTATAACGCCGTATCGCGATGTTTAGAGAGTGACTTCAGCACGTAGGAGTTTCACAACCCACTAAATTCTCAAGGCTGGATCATGTACAAATCTGTAATCCCAATAGTTTGCGTATTGTGGCGCACCTAATATGTGACGGAATTTAATGGGCGTCTTTAGCCGACAGAGAGACGTACACTCTGCGGCTGCTTTAGAGCACTGCTCTTCAGCTTGTCGAGGTTTCCGGGACGCGCCGTCTGCGTTTTCTAGCTGCTCCGTTTGCGGGGTAAAAGCAGCTGCTGTGATTCACTTGTACTGCGCAGGAAGCCGGCGCTATTCTGGGCGGCTGGGGCCGCCGGTTGCCGCGTGCTCCACTCATCAAACTACGCAGTGCCCACCACGACGAGCCATTGAACCAAAGTAAACAGAAGACTACACACACAGCACAGTTTGCGGGAACTACTGCGCGCTATCTCAGGAATGGGCGCACCGACCATGTGATCACCCAGATGGCGAACAAAGAACGACTACGTTTCGGATGCGGTATTTACGTCCACTGTCTTTAATAAAATTTTACACTGAGCTGTGCATGTCGAGTGTTATTTCTCTACCTTTACTATCCTTCGGAAGTTAATAGGAACTATAAGTATGATTATCAACATCATCATATAAATAGTTATGTTAACTTCTATGCCTGTTCAAAAACCAAGCAATTTGAAACTGGTCGCACCATCTTCTTCGTGGTCGTCTCATCGTTCTTCTACTGTTGGGCCTGTAGCCATAAGATTTCCTTCCTATCAGTCTTTGATCCAAATGTAGTAGATAATCATGGTATTCCTTTCTGTAGTGTTGGATCTTTTCTGTTATTCCTGTAACATGGTGGTCTTCTCTTATCTCACTGTTGCTCTTATGGTCTTCTAATTTGTATCCTGCCAGAGGTCTTAAAAGTGTCGTACCTGCCGCTTCAATTCTCTGTAATTGTTTAATGGTCAGTTTACTTACTTCGGATCCATAGTGCATCAGTGTCAGATAGTAGAGCTCATCATTTATCTTCTGCTAGAGTGTTTAGTTATTTACTTCAGCGAAATTAGGGTTGCTTGAGGGTTCAGAGCAGTTAAACTTGACATTGAATCAGATTATGGAACTTTCGCATGCCAGAGCGCGAAGATTTTCCTACAGATCTGAAGGGAAGCGCAAGCCTTCAGTCCTTGTTAACATGCTTTGCCATACATCTACAATTTCATCTATGCTCCACAAGTCACCTTATTGTGTGTGGCAGACGGTACTTCGTGTACCTCTCTCGCTTCCCACCTATCCTGTTCCAGTCGCAAGTGCATACATGTCTGGTGGAACTTCGCACCGTAATTGGGAATAATACAGGCACTGCAAGACCGTATAGTATCTTCTGCTAACGTGCGGTCTCAGAATTTTAACACTAAACGCATCGTAATGCAGAATTTTTCTCTTGTAGCATCTGCGACTGGATTTGGGTATCTCTGGAATACTTCCGCGCTTAGTAAACGAAGATGTTCATGAAACGCACTGCTCTTCATTGGACCTTCTCTATTTCATCCACCAATCCCAGACTGATGAAACCGAGGTCGAATGAGGATTTTTTAAGCCATCTCTCTCTGCTGCTGGATTACACTTTCTGAGAATTCTTCCAATGAATCTCAGCCCAGAATTTGCCTTTTCTGAGATTAGTTATGTTGTCATTATATTTAAAATCGCTCCGTACGCACACTTCCAGACATTTAATTGTTGTGTCTGCTTCCAGAACCTTTTCAGCAATTGTATAATCACACAATAAGGGATCTTTTCTCCCATTTAAATGTAACTCGTTACATTGTTTATGTTGATGGTCAACTGCTAATCCTTGCAACAAGCATCGACCCTGTGATAGGCTTTCTACATTTCGCTACAATTTTCTAGCGTTGCGCCTTTTCTTTTTCCGAACTACTCGTTAAAATAAATGCACGAGGTTGAAAACATCAAAAGAAATAATATATTTAGTTATGGTACATAGGGTCCACAACAAATTAACACACCAGTGCTTCATATGCCCCCAGAGGAAGAAATCCAGACACGTGAGGTGGCCAGACCACAGGGCCACCTCGACCGATCCATCGACTCCCGAATGATGATTCCTCACAGCGATGCTGAAATGGGTTGGCGCCCCACTGTGCTGGAAGTACATAATTTGTCTAACATTCAGAGGCACATCCTCCAGTAGATCTGGCAACACATGTTCCACGAAGATGCCATCTCCGTCCGTTGCAGCAGAATGGAAGAATGTATGGTACAGTCGACCTATCACCGGTAATGAAGGCCCACACAATAACGCCGAATCGCTGTTGATGAGCAGGAGGTCGTGTAACTCGTGGATTCACATAGTCAGCGACACCATCACAACAGCTTACGTCAGCACCACTAAAAAATTGTTTTCTAACATTACTAGTTGACTTCAGAGACCATATGTCGCCTATCGCAATATATTTGTTATGATGTTCTCTAGCTCCTATATTAATTTGAACAAATAGTTTCGGATCACTTGTTATATGATTGCGTGATCTGTGAACAGGGCCGGTCGGAGTGGCCGAGTGGTTCTAGGCGCTTCAGTCTGGAACCGCGAGACCACTACGGTCGCAGGCTCGAATCCTGCCTCGGGCATGGATGTGTGTGATGTCCTTCGGTTAGTTATGTTTAAGTAGTTCTGAGTTCTAAGGGACTGATGACCTCAGATGTTAAGTCCCATAGTGCTCAGAGCCATTTTTTTGTGAACAGGCTCATGTAGCTTCCTTTACTATCTATTAAACTATTTATATACAGGATAAACCAGAACGCCACCGGCAAACTTTCTGAGGTAGTAGTGCCGACCAAAGTAAGAGTAAATATGGGCTCTAAAATGCATACATTAAGAGCTATGAACATGTGCGCATCTTCGATACTGTGAAACACATCTCTTCTTCTGCAGTCTCTTCGCTTTCCATACTTGGGAGGAGACAGTATTCACCAAACCAAGAAAAAATGTCCAGTAAGCATGGGCTCTGAAATGCATACCTTAAGAGCTACGAGGGTGAGTCAAATGAAAACCTTAAATTTGTAATAACAAATTGAAATTTTGCTCCCTTATCCTGTAAGCTGGTAAGCGTGCGACAAACAGCGTGCACAATGGCTTGTAGGTGCCCGCAAAGTGCAGATGCACACATACCGTCACAGTATCAGTATAGCGCCCCACTTGCGAATTGCACCAGGGAAGAACAGTGTTCTGTTATTCGGTTTTTGCGCAGTGAAGGCATGAAACCTATTGAAATACATCGACGAATGAAGGTTCAGTACGGTGATGCATGTTTGTCACAGCAGAAAGTCTACGAATGGAGTAGGAAGTTCGTAAATGGTGTGACTTCAGTGGAAGATGCTCCTCGTCCAGGTCAGGCACAACGAGTTGTGACTCCACAGAACATTGCAGCAGTTGAAGCCATTATGAAGGAAAACCGACAACTGACGCTTAGTGACATTGCAGCATGTTTACAGATTAGTCATGGGTCAGCACACCACATTGTGCATGATGTGCTCCAGTTTCACAAAGTGTCTGCAAGATGGGTGCCACGGCAGCTGACTCCTGAAATGAGAGAACGACGTGTTGATGCTTGTGAAGAACTTCTTTGGCGATTTGAACGAGAAGGTGATGGCTTCCTTGCAAGAATCGTTACTGGGGACGTAACCTGGGTTCATTTCCACCAACCGGAAACGAAGAGAGCGAGCAAGGAATGGCACCATTCCTCATCACCAAAACCAAAGAAGTTTCGAAGGTTATGCTGACACTCTTTTGGGACGAAAAAGGCGTCATTTTGGAGCATTACATGCCTAGAGGGACCACTGCCACCAATAAATCATACACAGATCTCCTAAAAAGTCATCTGCGGCCTGCAATCAAATCAAAGCGACGTGGATTGCTGTCAGCAGGTGTCCTTTTGCAACATGACAATGCAAGGCCCCACACTGCCCGTACACCAGTTGCAACAATCACAGATCTGCCTTTTGAGTGTCCTCCTCCTCCATCACGCTCACCAGACCTTGCTCCAAGTGATTTACATATATCTGGACCACTCAAAAACGCAATGGGAATTTTTGGCTCACCCTTTATATTGTGAACGGCTATGGCCCTATATCACTTCCTGAGGATACGCCCGAAATTACTTTTACGATTGAAGATTTCTCTACATTAAGAATGACATGCTGAGTCCTACTTCTAAGGAACTCTTCAATCCTGATCAAAAAAACTTACACCGTACACACATATTTCTTTCATTAGCCGGCAGTGTGGAACTGTATCGATCGCTTTACGGAAGTCAAGGAACAGGGAATCAACGTGGGTGCCGCCATCTAATGCTTTATACTGACAAGAAAAGAACATCACCGAAAGAAAAGCTAGAAATTATCAACACAAGCTATTTAACGTGGGAATAATGTCGGAGGTTGTAGGAAGCATTGTGTAAGCTTACAATGGAAAACATTTCATCAGTTGGAGATATTAACTGAAATAACTAGACACTCTGATCTTGTGGTGAACTCAGCATCATTTGCAACGTGCCGGTAACACCAGTAACAATGTAGTAATTTAAGACGGTGTTCCCCTCAGTCCTCAGTTCACTTCTACCAAGCATGCTGATGAACTGAACCGCGGAAATAAAAGTGGATAAGTAAGAGACTACAAATTCTAAATTTGATTATTTGACTCTTGGTTGTTCGTAGGAAGATTTTTTGCACTTAATCTGTCTGGCAGTGTTTTATGGATTTGAAAAGGTGAAGTTTCACATTGGATTCGATTCCAGGTTAAATGGTTTATCATTCTCTAAGTTGCTGGATGAATCAGTTCACATGTCAATCATTTCATTTCATTTATTGCATATTATAAAACGGTTGGCTGATATTTTAAAAAGCAGGTCGTACATAACACAGTTTTACATGTACTAATACGTAGTCACACATTACAAACAAAATTGGTTTGGGCAATAAAGCAATGGTAATAAGAATGGGTTGTAAGGGAAATTAAATTATTTGTGGGAAAAGAAGTATTAAAACAATATATGTTACTAATATAGAAGAAAGTAATAATAAAAAAGGAAAGGGCCAATCTGAAATTTTTTTACTGCTAAAACAAAATACAACACATAAATTTTGCTTCGTGCTGCTGTTGCAGGTGGGAGAGCCTCGTCAGAAACACTGAACCTGCCCCACCTGAAGAAGTAGTGTACAAAATCATGTTTTCTTACATTACTAAATGAAGTACATTATGAGTGACTCTGTGTGTCTAAGAAATTAGTACTACTTATTACATCATTTAAGTGCTTATGTTGGGCACACCCATTGCATTATTTATGTTACTGTAGTTAGACGTAGATCTCCATGTTATATGTGTTCTCTTATGTTGTATGTTTGTGTGCAGATGCAGTGCCATAGGCATTTTCCTTTACATTATTTCATTATCATATTTAAAATGCAGTTTTGAAACATGAACCAATCAAGTGCGGGGTCTGCTGTCTTATTATTATCTTATTTATCTATTTTAGGTGTAATACTCGTTGTGTTATGAGTCTGTATCTAACGTTTTTATTGTGCTTGTTTCATTTTCTGTGTCTGTATCTGTATCAGTGTTTGTGGCTGTGACTGAGTTTGTGTCCTCCCACGGATTCTGTTGTCGTGCTTGTTGCGTGTCTGTTCCAGACCTGCCGAACGGATTTCCTTGTCTATAGGTGTCATACGGTGCTCTTCAGTAAGCAAACGTATACCATCTGAAATACCACCGAGGTGATCAAATCAACGTTCTAGTTGCAATTCTTTAATGCCATACAGTAATCTCGCAAGTTTTCAAAGAAAAATATCGCACAGCGGTTACTCGTTTCGGCCGTCGCATTGCCTCAAGAATTAAAAAGAGAAGTGTGGTGTCACCGCCAGACACCAAACTTGCTAGGTGGTAGCATTTAAATCGGCCGTGGTCAGGTAGTATACGTCGGACCCGCGTGTCGCCACTATCAGTGATTGCAGACCGAGCGCTGCCACACGGCAGGTCTAGAGAGACTTCCTAGCACTCGCCCCAGTTGTACAGCCGACTTTGCTAGCGATGGTTCACTGCCTACTTACGTTCTCAATTGCCGAGAAGATAGTTTAACATAGCCTTCAGCTACGTCATTTGCTACGACCTAGCAAGGCGCCATTATCAGTTACTATTGATATTGTGAACTACGTACCGTCAAGAGCGACGTTCATCATTAATGGATTAAAGTTAAGTATTCCACCAGCTACGTCCGTTGTTTCTAAATTCTAATTTCCTTGTCCTGTTCCAGACCTCACGCCAGCCTGCATGAGCTAAATCGCGTGCCTTTCGGCCTCCTCTAGTAACACGGTGTTGGCTCTCCTGCCAACCACAAAAAGAAGCATATATACAGAGTTGAATGAAGGTCATTTTTGGCATCATAATATCGACTGAAGGTGCATAATGTGCATAGTTATGCAAAGTCTTGTTAAACTAAGTTCATTGGACAAAATAAATAGTCTGATAAAAAGTATCTGGACACTCCTATGTGCCCTAGTGCAAAACTGACCACTAGATGTCACGAGAGGTGGACCAGTCAGTATAAAAGAAGTACTGTGTTGTCAGTAGAGAAGCAATAACAGCAGAATTCCTCAGTCGGGAGAGCTCAGAGACGCGATCGTGGATTCTGGCTTTCCATACTTGCCCAATTCGACTGTTGCAGATGTGATGGTAAAGTGGAAACGCGAAGGAGCAACTGTAGCTAAATCAAGGCCAGGAGGACCACATGTACTTATGGACAGGGGCCGTTGAGCATTGTGGAGGGTGGTTATAAATAATCACATAACTTCAGCGAAAGGAATCGCTCACGAGTTTCAAAATGTTACCAAAAGTTCAGCTAGCACAATTACTGTGCATAGGGACTTAAAAAGAATTGGTTAAATTTGTCAAGCAGCTACTCACAACCCACACATGTAATCAATGGTTAGCGACGCTTGAGACGGTATGAAGAGGGACGCCACTGTATAGTGGATGACTCGAAACAAGTGATTTCGAGTGATAACTTACTTTGTAGTTTGTGAAAGGGTTTGGATCTGTAAAATACATGGAGAACGTTTCTTGCCATGTTGTGTGATACCAAAAGTGCAATGCAGAGAAGGTGGTGTTATACACACATCAAAAAAAGTTTTGCATCGCCTCGGTGCCGAGAGTACGGGAACCTATATAGAAAATTGGAACAGAGATCAACATAAACATCATTTCCTTCCTTTTCATTGCACATGAAAACCACACATGGCATGTTGTACCACCATACAGCGAAACCTTCAAAGGTGATGGTCCAGATTTCTGTACACAACGGTACCTCTAATACCCAGTAGCACGTCCTCTTGCATCAATGCATGCCTGTATTCGCCGTGGCATACTATCCACACGTTCGTCAAGCACTTTTGGTCCAGATTGTCCCAGTCCTCAATGGCGATTCGGCGTAGATCCCTCAGAGTGGTTGGTGCGTCACGTCGTCCATAAGCAGCCCTTTTCAATCCATCCCAGGCATGTTCGATAGGGTTCATGTCTGGAGAACATGCTGGCCACTCTAGTCGAGCGATGTCGTTATCCTAAAGGAAGTCACTCACAAGATGTGCACGGTGGGGGAGAGAATGGTCGTCGCTGATATGCTGACGATATGGTTGCACTATGGGTCAGAGAATGGCATTTACGTATCGTACAGCGATTACGGCGCCTTCCATGACCACCAGCGGCGTACGTCGGCCCCACATAATGTCACGAAACTCCACCTTGCTGCACTCGCTGGACAGTGTATCTAAGGCGTTCAGCCTGACCGGGTTGCCTCCAAACACGTCTTCGACGATTGCATGGTTGAAGGCATTTGCGACACTCTTCGGTGAAGAGAACGTGACGCCAGTCCTGACCGGTCCATTCGGCATGTTGTTACACCCATCTGTACCACGCTGCGTGGTGTCGTGGTTGCAAAGATGGACCTCGCCATGGACGTAGGGATGGAAGTTGTGCATCATTCAGAATATTGCGCACAGTTTGAATCGTAACACGACATCCTGCGGTTGCACGAAAAGCATTATTCATCATGGTGGCGTAGCTGTCAGAGTTCCTCCAAGCCATAATCCGCAGGTAGCGGTCATCCACTGAAGTAATAGCTCTTGGGCGGCCTGAGTGAGGCATGTCATCGGCAGTTGCTGTCCGAACAACATCGCTTTGGTTCACTCCGAGACGCCTGGACACTTCCCTTGTTGAAAGCCCTTCCTGGCACAAAGTAATAATGCAGGCCTCGGTATTGATCGTCTAGGCATGGTCGAACTACAGACAGCACGAAACGTGTACCTCCTTCCTGGTGGAATAACTGGAACTGATCGGCTGTCGGACCCCCTCCGTCTAATGGGCGTTGCTCGTGCATGGTTGTTTACATCTTTTGGTGGGTTTAGTGACATCGCTGAACAGTCAAAGGAAGTGTGTCTGTGATACAGTATCTACAGTCAACGTCTATCTTCAGGAGTTCTGGGAACTGGGGCGTTGCAAAACTTTTCTGATGTATCTAGTATGGGGATGTTTTTCGTGGTTCGGGTGTGGTCCAGTTTTTGCACTTAAGGAAACGCTGAAAGCGGGAGGATGTGAACACATTTTACTGCATTGAGTACTGAGTAAAGTGGAGGAATGGTTCGGAAACGAAGATGGTTTGTACCGGCATGACAAGGCACACTATAACAAAACAGTGTTTGCGGCGCAATCGTTTGAGGACAATAACATTCATCTAACCCAGTCAGTGTCTCAACCTGAGCCGAAAGGTACGCCTTTGGAATGAGTTAGAATGTAGATTACGTTCCAGACCCCAGCTTCCTGCATCACTACCATTTCCGGTTTCGACTCATGAGCATGAATGGATTACCATTCCTCCACAGTCATTCAGACACCTTACTGGAAGTGTCCCCAGCAGAGTTAAAGTCGCCAAAAAGTGGGAGGACAGACACATCCTGTAGTAAGGTCCACTAATAGGTGTCCAGACACTTGTGTTCAGATAGTCATCCCGGTAAAGGAACAGACAGGCCGCTCTGAAGTTCTCGAGAATCGCTCATATAACACTCCATCGCCGACGAAATCATGGCAGTGAAGCTGTGTGTACGTGCTAATCGGAAGTGTGGAATCAGCGTAGTAAAATGGGTTGAACAGAGCCATGCCTGAAAGGAGCTATCGTGTTTGGACTTGCCCATGACTACAACATGAATGAAGTTGCCTGATTTGTTTGCGTATCAACACGGAGAGTCCAACGATTCTAGAAAGAATGGGATACCACACGCAGCCGTGAAACACGGTTTAAGAATAAATGCCGTAAAAAGATCCTAACCGACACGAACCGAAGACGATAATGCACATAGAGGTCGGGTATATCTCAAAAGGCCATTCTACACAGTAGCACATAAAAATGTTCGTCTTTAATGGGCCGAAATTACACGGAAAGTGGGGAATAGTTAACTAGAGGCATGTAGTGTCGACCAATGAATTGCAATGTCGCCTCTTTTCAGTTCGTGTAAGGCGTCGAGAGCGCCGACGGGCCAATAACTCGTTTGACCCGTCATATGTGGAGGGTATAGGGCTCAGACCAGAGATGACTCTGTGAGGTTATGGGGGTGTTTACCGTACCATGACCTTGACCCGATCACTCAGGTCACTGTGAAAGGAACTAATGTATATATTTCTAGATACTTGGTGACCAAGGGTTACTGTTTCTTCCACATTTTCGTGATGTGTATGCTGTCGAAACTTCCGTCTTCCAAGATGACATGAGTGGAGGTCACAGGACCGGACGTAGTATACTCCTAGTTTGATGAACACTCTATCACCCTATAGAACTTCGACTGGTCCAATAAGTCACCCGATGCTAATGCCACAGAAAATGTTTGATTAGCCAGCTTTCTCCTGAGGGTGACTAATGTTTTTG
The DNA here is from genome assembly GCF_023897955.1 of Schistocerca gregaria. NCBI lineage: Eukaryota > Metazoa > Arthropoda > Insecta > Orthoptera > Acrididae > Schistocerca > Schistocerca gregaria. Next base: position 638,659,750 of record NC_064931.1, read on the forward strand.
TCTGATGAGATTAACATCATACATTAAGTCCATATTCAGTGGCGTAATTGAAATATTCATGGCACATTAAAGTGGCCGTAATGTACGATGTTATAATGAGCGATTAAAAAGTTTCCGTTCGAAGGCCGTACAGTCCAGAATCGCCATGCCAGTCAGACAAAATTGCTGTGAGCATTGAGGTAATCATCCACAGACGCGCCACGTTGAAGATATCCGTTTGGTAAAACACTGTGTCCTGCTACGTGAAGAAGTCCGAAACTGCCTGCTGCACATCTTCGTCCCACAGGAATCGTCGACACTTCAAGGTCTTTGTCAAGGGACTAAAGAGGGGTGACAGTCGCATGGGGAGAGATCAGGACTATAAGGACGGATACTCCAGTGTCTCGAGTGTCGAATGTAATCGTTATGGCTGGCCCCCCAGATTGTACAGCGTCTTGAGTCGAATCGCAGACAGCACGGAACTTGCCGCACCATTTCACAATGGTGGTTTTCGACATACATGCTGGGCCATAAGCATTCTTCATCCTCCTATGGATATCTACAGGTGATTTTCCTTCGGCCTGTTTGGACGCATTTGATGGTAACGTCGCCAAAGTTCATGTTTCTGCACTTACTGCACACATGTGTGAAACACACGAATGCCACAGGAATCCCTTGTCTACATGTCAGTGCTTTTATACCGCATCAGAGTCGCGCTACATTGCACATACTCTGCAGCAAACTTTTTGATTGCCTTTTGGAGGAACACTATTGAGAAAATTCAGGGAACCGGCTTTTGAAGCTGACTGCCGAACGAGTCTACAGCCGCCAACAACATACATTGCGCATAATGACAGTGAAGATAATATACGAGAACTTAGAGCTCATACAGAGGTATATAGTCAGTCATTTTTCCCTCGGTCTATTTCCTAGTGGAACAGGGGAGGGAATGATTAATAGTGGTACGTTGTACCATCTGGAACGGAGTATCTATGTAGAAGTAGCTGCAATCTGACAATATTGGTTCAAATGATTCTAAGCACTATGGGACTTAACATCTGAGGTCATCAGTCCCCAAGACTTAGAACTACTTGAACCCAACTAACCTAAAGGCATCACACACATCCATGCCCGAGGCAGGATTCGAACCTGCGGCAGTAGCAGCAACGCGGTTGCGGACTGAAGCGCCTAGAACCGCTAGGCCACAGCGGCCGGCGCTTGACAATATTATACTGTAAATAGATATTCATGTTACGTAGTTTCAGCTGTCATTATTATGTAAAAAACATGACCTCTTGCGACACATTCAAGCTACTGAGATACAGCATTTTAAAGTTCTTAAAAATGCACTGCCTGCCAAAAAAGGAAGCAACCAGAAGAGAAGGAGGAAACAAAATGAAACTTCGCAGTTTGAGAGAGTATCTGCTGTTGTTTCGAGTCAAAATTACAAAGTACTTGGCAGTGTGAGCTCACTTGTTGGTACGACGTCGCTTCCCCATTGGCCTAGATGCGTGAACTGATTAGATTGGAAAACGTGCGGTCCAATAAAATCGTTGTATCCTCTCCGGAGACAAGATGACACACAACTGCTGAACTGCTTTTTGATATCCTCTACGCTGGCGCTGAGATGGAATTGACGTCTGAGCTTGTCCGACCTATGTACTATGTGTGACAGATCTGGGTATCTCGGTGCCCACAGGAGTGCCTCAACATTACGCGGACGGTTCATAGAGACACGTGCCACGTGTGAACGAGCACTGTTGAAAAAGTACGCCGCGACGTTGTTGACGTAACACATGACGACGCAGGATCTCCGTGACGTGCCGTTCTGCCGTCAGATTTCCCTCGGTCACTAACAGCTGTGACCACATCACTGGGCTTCTCCAAAACACTGGAATGATGAGACCTCTCCCCAGGTAGCTACCATACTCGCTGACGAAGGTCATCCAAGTAGAGCGACGCCATTCATCGGCAGTCCATGCTTACCAGTCGCGCCACCACTCCAATCGCAACCGTTTCTGCTGTGGTGTTAACGGCAGCCTACGCATGGGACGGTTATGTCCTTGTCCAACTGCTGCTAGTCTTCGAACGATGGTGCGGCATGACACAACGTTGTAGGGAGTCCATTATTTACGGATAGCTGGCGCACATGTGTGGGGCTTCGTGCTCAATATGAAGATCCTGCATTTCGATGATCAGACTTGATCGACCAGAATTTCATGCCAGGGAGAAAGCATACCCTCACATTCCGTTGCAGTCCAAAATAGCCACTGTCACATCGGTAAGCCCTACAAACTTGGATAGTGCACGAACCCGATCACCTGGCGAAATGGCCTTTCATATTCTGTTAAGCGGCATTTCCATATCGTACACAGTGATCTGTCAAGACCGGTTACTCTTCAAGCCACTTGTATACACTACTGGACCTGGTAGCAATATCAAACACGAAATCTCATTCTGGAAACATCCCCCAGGATGTGGGTAAGCCGTGTCTCCGCAATATCCTTTCTTCCAAGAGTGCTAGTTCTGCAAGGTTCGCAGGAGAGCTTCTGTGAAGTTTGGAAAGTAGGAGACGAGGCACTGGTGGAAGTAAAGCTGTGAGGACGGGGCGTGAGTCGTGCTTGGGTAGCTTAGATGGATAGCCGGCACGGTAGCTCAGCGTGTTTGGTCAGAGGGCTGCGTGCTCTCTGTAACAAAAAAAAAAAAAAAAGAAAAAAGAAACCTGAGTCAAGGAATCAACGATCAACTTGAACGGATGTCTTGTGACGTCTGCCCAGACCAAGCGCAACGAACTATATCGAACAAAATTAAAATTACCGGCATGGTAGCTCAGCATGTTTGGACAGAGAGCTGGGTGGCCTCTGTAATAAAAAAAGCTGAGTGAAAGGATCAACAACGAACTTGAACGGATGTCACGTGACACAGTTTTAATCTCCAGGAAGTTTCATATCAGCGCACACTCCGCTGCAGAGTGAAAATCTCATTCCGGAAACACTAATGCACTCTGGTGGCCGTTTTATTTGTCACAGGGAAATGCAACTCCAGTCATTTACATACTCACCGATAGTGTGTAGGTGTACGAAGTTACATTGACGTCCGACCATATCTTCTGGGTGCTTCACTTTTTTTGTCAGGCAGAGTATATAGTGCTATAACTCAATGCGGTATCGAAACCTAGTTAAATTTAGCGAACAGAAGGAAGCCAGTAGGACTTGATAGGTTGCATAACGTTTACACAGAACCACTTGCTACGCTCTTGTTAGCTGTTTGTTGCCGAGCTATCTAGCACCGCTCTGGTTTTTAACAAGTGTAGAAAAGACCTAACAGAGATACATACTATCATCTGAGTTGTTTCAGTGACGGAAAACATTTCATTTTTCATGTTCATTCCCCTGTAAATGAAGGGTGCAAGATGATCCGTGATGTGCTCATACAATCTGTTATTTTTGGAGGAACGAATGGCAGACTAAAACTATTTGCATGTTTGTGAAATGTGATATTTAAAGAACTAAAGGACGTTCCTCTAGTTCCAGGGAATGCCATACTGCTCTAGATTCATGGGGCCCTAGACAAATTAATTGTTGGTAAGGCGGGTACCAGGTTGAGATTCATTGGGAGAGTCCATAGAAAATGTAGTCCATCAACAAAGGAGGTGGCTTACAAAACATTCGTTCGACCTATACTTGAGTATTGCTCATCAGTGTGGGATCCGTATCAGATAGGGTTGACGGAGGAGATATATAAGATCCAAAGAAGAGCGGCTCGATTCGTCACAGGGTTATTTGGTAACCGTGATAGCGTTACGGAGATGTTTAGCAAACTCAAGTGGCAGACTCTGCACTGCGGTGTAGCTTGCTGTCGAGAGGGTGCGCTTCTGGACGAGGTATCGAATATATTGCTTCTCCCTACTTATACCTCCCGAGGAGATCACGAATGTAAAATTAGAGAGATTCGAGCGCGCACGGAGGCTTTCCGGCAGTCGTTCTCCCGCGAACCATACGCGACTGGAACAGAAAAGGGAGGTAATGACAGTGGCACGGAAAGTGCCCTCCGCCACACACCGTTGGGTGGCTTGCGGAGTATAAATGTAGATGTAGATTCTACCTTAGGGGCTAGGCTAAATGTGAATTGCACCTTCATTAATCCATAGACTGGTCGTAGTAGGACAGTCTGACTGCAATGACGTCTAGTCCTAACATCGTTAGAATTTTGTTAATGTTACTGGATTTGGATAGAAGGATGCAAGTGCATACTCGAGATAATCTTTTAGCTCACACAAGGGGCACTGCAGCCCACAGACGCACAAAGACAAGACAAGCAAAGCAATAAGTTCGGCTGAGAGTACAGAAGTGCTTTCTGATTGATTATGGACTTTTTCAAAGTGCGTTGTGAAGTGTTTGAAACTGATTGTAAGCTGTTGTGAATTCATTGTGATCTGTCCAAAATATATTGTGAGATGTTGTATATTTACTGCGGAGTTTTGAAATGTGTAATAAACTTTTTTTTACGTTTGCTGTTATAAACAGATACGAACTTGTAACCTGACAAATGCAAACGTAGATATCGTGCGGGGTTGTTGGCTGAGATGTTCCACGAAGTGGCTTCAGCCGCCCTCGGAAAAGGTCTTCTTCCTCTTCTCCCATTTACCCCTCTCCTTGCGAACGTGTGAGAGATGCGACGTCTGTGTATTTGTAGAGTGCAGGTGAGTGTAATGGATGCGTTATGGCATGGTGTCATGTTTGTGCTGTATGATGATGATGATGACGATGATGATGATGATTTTGATGATGAGAGAAGGGAGAGCGTGAAACCCTGTGCCGGCTCGTAGTTTACTCGTCTCGAAGAGCAAGGAGGGGGCCGCCGAGCTTAACGTCCCCGTCCGATGGATGGATCACCATTACCAGTAGCACACGCCCTCACTTCATGAGACTCTGCGGAGAGTCTTGGAATTCAGTCCAGGACATAGGCGCAAGGACTGGTGATCAGGAAATTTGCACCATCACCCCTCATCCTCATTTCTTCCAAATACGTTCAGTGAAAATTTCATCCACCACTAGAATTCGAACCGGCTTACCTCCGAGTGGAGCGCAACCGCATAGACGCGCGTTACAAACCTATGCTACAGAGGTAGGTCAACCGACAAAAAATAACAACAAACATAAAAAGACAGTATAAAATGATTTCAAAATGAATATAAACATTTCTGAGCGTTCACATCGGAAGCTGTTCGAAATGTAACACGTGTATAGGTAGACATTATTGCTTTAAGAATGAGATTTTCACTCTGCAGCGGAGTGTGCGCTCATATGAAACTTCCTGGCAGATTAAAACTGTGTGCCCGAACGAGACTCGACCTAGGGACCTTTGCCTTTCGCGGGCAAGTGCTCTACCATCTGAGCTACCGGAGCACGACTTACGCCCGGTCCTCACACCTTTACTTCTGCCAGTATCTCGTCTCCTACCTTCTAAACTTTACAGAAGCTCTCCTGCGAACCTTGCAGAACTAGCACTCCTGAAAGAAAGGATACTGCGGAGACATGGCTTAGCCACACCCTGGGGGATGTTTCCAGAATGAGATTTTCACTCTGCAGCGGAGTGTGCGCTGATATGAAACTTCCTGGCAGATTAAAACTGTGTGTTCGAGTCTCGGTCGGACACACAGTTTTAATCTGCCAGGAAGTTTCATTATTGCTTTAAATTACTATTTCGGTCATGTTCCGTCCTACTGGCACACAACGTGTAAACTAACTGGTAGGATATGTCGTAACTTTCGTAGGCTGTTCATAGACGCTGCAGTTGCATATAGGAAGAAATTATCTCTGAAAATTATCGCGAAATCCACGAAGACCTGCTGGTAACAAACGCTTTAACGGACGATGCCGAGAAAATAATAAAAAAAAGCTGTGTGACTTGATGCGATTTCGTTTAGCGAAATCGTGTCATGCTCAACAATCTCCAGTGGGAAATGCTGCAAGGAAATTGAAGTGAGTCATGTATGAGCTTATTTTTCAAATTACAAAAACACCTTAAAACACGAGTCGATAAACATATACATATCCCATAATTATTACGACGGCAAAAGTAAGTCGCAACGACAACAGATCTAATCGTGCGCCGTCCAGAAATGGATCCAGAATGTCGTATTATCCTCCAGACTGGCAGCTTGCAGTGTAAGGTTGCAAATATATATGTAGGGTGAATCAACTAAGACTTGCATTGCAAATATTGTGGAAATTATTTAGTCTCACCTGCGTTCTTCAGTAGTTCGGCTTTCGAATCTCTGTGTATTAATCTAATTCATTCTAATTGCCTGGGTAGGGTAGTTTCAGACGGTCTGTAGTATGGATAGGGATTGTGATTGTTGTGTGCGGATGCGAGCCATGTTGGTAACACTCCACTCTCTGCTCCAGGCTGTCTTAGTTTTAGTTACACAGCTTGCAACTGCAGTGGATGGGCATAACTGTTGTGGACTGGCCGTGGGGATCCAACAGATGTCCAACACATCAGAGTCCTCTGATCGGTCCTCACTGATGGGCAGCTCAGTTACTGCTCGCACTGAGGATGCCCCCTTACCAAGGGTCGAATGGGAGCTCGCCTCGGAGCTCGGCAGGTGGCAAGAGGCGAAAGACTTCCCAGGGGGCCACACATAAGGCCTTCCCCAGTTAGTCTGACAAAAAAAGGTTCCAGGTGCTGTCTGTGGCTGAAATGGTCGCTCAGCCATATGAAGTCACCTATCCTGTTTCAGAGGAAACCTCTCAGCCTGCAAGGTCCAGACAATCACAGAGGGTCGGATTATTGCTAGTTGGGAGCTCCAAGGTTAGGCGAATTATGGGGCCGCTTAGGGACGTGGCTGCCAAGAAGGGGAAGAAAGCCAATGTGCACTCTATGTGTATTCCGTGTGAAGACATTCCAGATGTGGAATGGGTCCTTCCAAACGTCATCAAGAGCGCAGGTTACAGCCGACTGCAGGTGGTGGCTTACGTTCGTACCAATGATGTGTGTCGCTTTGGATCGGAAGAGATTCTCTCTGGTTTCGAGCAGCTAACAGAAGTGGTAACGGCTTCCAGTCTTGCTTGTGAGATGAAAGCAGAGCTCACCATTTGCAGCATAGTCGACATAATCGATTGCGGACCTCTGTTACAGAGCCGAGTGGTGGGTCTGAATCCGAGGTTTCAGACGGTTCTGCGACCGTGTAGACGGCAGATTCCTCGACTTAAGCCATAGGATGGTTGGGTTTCGGGTTCCACTGAATAGGTCAGGAGTCCACTACACGCAATAGGCGGCTACACGGTTAGCATGGGCCGTGTGGCGTGGGCTAGGCGGTGTTTTAGCTTACACGGTATCGCGTAAACACAAAAAAGGGCTTCAGTCACAAAAGATGCAGGCCGAACATAGGAAAAACGCAGATACAGGAACCGTCGGTATAATAGTTGTAAATTGTCGTAGCTGTGTTGGGAAAGTACCAGAGCTCCAAATGCTAATAGAAAGCACTTGTGCTCAAATCGTTATAAGCACTGAAAGCTGGCTAAAGCCGGAGATAAGTTCAGCCGAATGTTTTGGGAAGAAGCTAACGGTCTTCAGAAAGGATAGGCTAAACACAGTTGGTGGAGGCGTGTTTGTTGCTGTTAGGAGTAGTTTAGCTTGTCGCGAAACTGAAGTGGATAGTTTCTGTGAGTTAGTCTAAGCAGAGGTCTTGGCAATGCGAATAATATAATAATTGGATCCTTTTACCGATTTCCCAATTCAGATGATACAATTGCTGAAAGTTTCAAAGAAAACTTGAGTTTGAATTCAAACACATGCCGGACTCATACAGTTATCGTGACTTCAATTCACCCACGATATGTTGACGAAAATACATTTTTAATTCCGGAGGTACGCATAAAACATCATCCGAAATTGCGCTACACGTGTTCTCTAAAAATTATTTCGAGCAGTTAGTTCATGAGCCCACGCGAATAGTAAACGGTTGTGAAAACACACTTGACCTCGTAGCAACAGATAATTCTGAGCTAATAACTAGCATTAAAACAGATACAGGGATTAGTGAACACAAAATTGTCGTAACGAGATTGAATACTCTGACCCTCAAATCCTCCAAAAACAAACGAAAAATATACCTATTCAAACCTCCCCCCATGAACCATGGACCTTGCCGTTGGTGGGGAGGCTTGCGTGCCTCAGCGATACAGATGGCCGTACCGTAGGTGCAACCACAACGGAGGGGTATCTGTTGAGAGGCCAGACAAACGTGTGGTTCCTGAAGAGGGGCAGCAGCCTTTTCAGTAGTTGCAAGGGCAACAGTCTGGATGATTGACTGATCTGGCCTTGCAACATTAACCAAAACGGCCTTGCTGTGCTGGTACTGCGAACGGCTGAAAGCAAGGGGAAACTACAGCCGTAATTTTTCCCGAGGACATGCAGCTTTACTGTGTGATTAAATGATGATGGCATCCTCTTGGGTAAAATATTCCGGAGGTAAAATAGTCCCCCATTCGGATCTCCGGGCGGGGACTACTCAGGAGGATGTTGTTATCAGGAGAAAGAAAACTGGCGTTCTACGGATCGGAGCGTGGAATGTCAGATCCCTTAATCGGGCAGGTAGGTTAGAAAATTTAAAAAGGGAAATGGATAGGTTAGAGTTAGATATAGTGGGAATTAGTGAAGTTCGGTGGCAGGAGGAACAAGACTTCTGGTCAGGTGATTACAGGGTTATAAACACAAAATCAAATAGGGGTAATGCAGGAGTAGGTTTAATAATGAATAGGAAAATAGGAATGCGGGTAAGCTACTACAAACAGCATAGTGAACGCATTATTGTGGCCAAGATAGATACGAAGCCCACACCTACTACAGTAGTACAAGTTTATATGCCAACTAGCTCTGCAGATGACGAAGAAATTGAAGAAATGTACGATGAAATAAAAGAAATTATTCAGATAGTGAAGGGAGACGAAAATTTAATAGTAATGGGTGACTGGAATTCGAGTGTAGGAAAAGGGAGAGAAGGAAACATAGTAGGTGAATATGGATTGGGGCTAAGAAATGAAAGAGGAAGCCGCCTAGTAGAATTTTGTACAGAGCACAACTTAGTCATAGGTAACACTTGGTTTAAGAATCATGAAAGAAGGTTGTATACGTGGAAGAACCCTGGAGATACTAAAAGGTATCAGATAGATTATATAATGGTAAGACAGAGATTTAGGAACCAGGTTTTAAGTTGTAAGACATTTCCAGGGGCAGATGTGGACTCTGACCACAATCTATTGGTTATGACCTGTAGATTAAAACTGAAGAAACTGCAAAAATGTGGGAAATTAAGGAGATGGGACCTGGATAAACTGAAAGAATCAGAGGTTGTACAGAGTTACAGGGAGATCATAAGGGAACAATTGACAGGAATAGGGGAAAGAAATGCAGTAGAAGAAGAATGGGTAGCTCTGAGGGATGAAGTAGTGAAGGCAGCAGAGGATAAAGTAGGTACAAAGACGAGGGCTGCTAGAAATCCTTGGGTAACAGAAGAAATATTGAATTTAATTGATGAAAGGAGAAAATATAAAAATGCAGTAAATGAAGCAGGCAAAAAGGAATACAAACGTCTCAAAAATGAGATCGAGAGGAAGTGCAAAATGGCTAAGCAGAGATGGCTAGAGGACAAATGTAAGGATGTAGAGGTTTATCTCACTAGGGGTAAGATAGATACTGCCTACAGGAAAATTAAAGAGACCTTTGGAGAGAAGAGAACCACGTGTATGAATATCAAGAGCTCAGATGGCAACCCAGTTCTAAGCAAAGAAGGGAAGGCAGAAAGGTGGAAGGAGTATATAGAAGGTTTATACAAGGGTGATGTACTTGAGGACAATATTATGGAAATGGAAGAGGATGTAGATGAAGACGAAATGGGTGATACAATATTGCGTGAAGAGTTTGACAGAGCACTGAAAGACCTGAGTCGGAACAAGGCCCCCGGAGTAGACAACATTCCATTAGAACTGCTGACGGCCTTGGGAGAGCCAGTCATGACAAAACTCTACCAGCTGGTGAGCAAGATGTATGAGACAGGCCAAATACCCTCAGACTTCAAGAAGAATATAATAATTCCAATCCCAAAGAAAGCAGGTGCTGACAGATGTGAAAATTACCGAACCATCAGTTTAATAAGTCACAGCTGCAAAATACTAACGCGAATTCTTTACAGACGAATGGAAAAACTGGTAGATGCGGACCTCGGGGAGGATCAGTTTGGATTCCGTAGAAATGTTGGAACACGTGAGGCAATACTGACCTTACGACTTATCTTAGAAGAAAGATTAAGAAAAGGCAAACCTACGTTTCTAGCATTTGTAGACTTAGAGAAAGCTTTTGACAATGTTGACTGGAATACTCTTTTTCAAATTCTAAAGGTGGCAGGGGTAAAATACAGGGAGCGAAAGGCTATTTACAATTTGTACAGAAACCAGATGGCAGTCATAAGAGTCGAGGGGCATGAAAGGGAAGCAGTGGTTGGGAAAGGAGTGAGACAGGGTTGTAGCCTCTCCCCGATGTTATTCAATCTGTATATTGAGCAAGCAGTAAAGGAAACAAAAGAAAAATTTGGAGTAGGTATTAAAATTCATGGAGACGAAGTAAAAACTTTGAGGTTCGCCGATGACATTGTAATTCTGTCAGAAACGGCAAAGGACTTGGAAGAGCAGTTGAACGGAATGGACAGTGTCTTGAAAGGAGGATATAAGATGAACATCAACAAAAGCAAAACGAGGATAATGGAATGTAGTCCAATTAAATCGGGTGATGCTGAGGGAATTAGATTAGGAAATGAGACACTTAAAGTAGTAAAGGAGTTTTGCTATTTAGGAAGTAAAATAACTGATGATGGTCGAAGTAGAGAGGATATAAAATGTAGACTGGCAATGGCAAGGAAAGCGTTTCTGAAGAAGAGAAATTTGTTAACATCGAATATAGATTTAAGTGTCAGGAAGTCATTTCTGAAAATATTTGTTTGGAGTGTAGCCATGTATGGAAGTGAAACATGGACGATAACTAGTTTGGACAAGAAGAGAATAGAAGCTTTCGAAATGTGGTGCTACAGAAGAATACTGAAGATAAGGTGGATAGATCACGTAACTAATGAGGAGGTATTGAATAGGATTGGGGAGAAGAGAAGTTTGTGGCACAACTTGACTAGAAGAAGGGATCGGTTGGTAGGACATGTTTTGAGGCATCAAGGGATCACAAATTTAGCATTGGAGGGCAGTGTGGAGGGTAAAAATCGTAGAGGGAGACCGAGAGATGAGTACACTAAGCAGATTCAGAAGGATGTAGGTTGCAGTAGGTACTGGGAGATGAAGAAGCTTGCACAGGATAGAGTAGCATGGAGAGCTGCATCAAACCAGTCTCAGGACTGAAGACCACAACAACAACACCTATTCAAAACAGATAATAATTCACTTGACGCCTTCCTGAGAGATACTCTCCACTCCTTCCAAATTAACAATGTAATTGTAGACTAGGTGTGGCTTGAATTCAAAGAAATAGTGTCGACAGCAGTTGAGACACTTATACTAAATAAATTAGCAAACGACGGAGATGATCCTACTTGGTGCACAAAACGAGTCAGAAAACTGTTGCAGGAACAACGAAAAAAACACACCAAAGTTAAACAGACGCAAAACATCCAAGCTTGGAGAAAGGCTACAATCCGACATTTATCAAAGTCGGAAACGTGATGGTACACATTTCTCCTCCTTACACTAGGCATCACAACAACGTTTCACCAGGCAACGCCGGTCAACTGCTGTTTGTGTATGAGAAATCGGTTGGAAACTTCCCTCATGTCAGCACGTTGTAGGTTTCGCCACCGGCGCCAGCCTTGTGTGAATGCTCTGAAAAGCTAATCATTTGCATATCACAGCATCTTCTTCCTGTCGGTTAAATTTCGCGTCTGTACCACGTCATCTTCGTGGTGTAGCAATTTTAATGGCCAGTAGTGCATTTTAGCCTCATTCATTCGTTGAGGTAGCTGCCTAAAGATAAATCATTCTACCTGCTCTGCAGCCTGTTCCATGGCCGTTTTCACGTAGAGCACTTACTGCTGCTTGCGGTATAGTCGCTAAGGGTACGATGTCCATGGCCTCTGCCACCGTTCATCGATGACAAAAATGTAAGAGATATCTACAACATTTACGAAGTACATGTCATTACTGAACAGATGATAATCTCCCAAAAAGGTGAGTGTTTTTTTGTACAACGATGATCACAACTTTGTGTACACATACATAGCTTGTGAACTGCACGAATCAAATAGTACTACTTAAATTTCTTTGTCTCAGATCGTATTACTTAGTTCGTACTTGGGGGGTATATTGACAGATTCCCAAAATGAAGATTCTGTTTCAGGTAGAATCATTATCATAAACCACCGACCAGGTTTGGGCTAAGGAAGAGCAGGGTGTTTCAAAGAAACATATATTTAAGAAAATATTTCGCATTTTTATAACGAAGTTGACTTTATGCGTGTATTGAAAATAAATATTCTTACCACACATCTGCAAGAATAACAAATCAATTTCCAGGATTCCTTCCAAAATAAACTCTCACGTATGTCGTTGTTCAAACGCATCAAAGGAATGCTACATTCGTTAAGAACCACTTGCATTATCAGGTTATACATCTTTCTATACCTGTATTTGAATCAGGAAAGCACGATACTTTATTTATCGTGTTAGAATGTCTTACTTGGAGTAGATAACTGTGTCACATCATAAAATCACTCAGGAAAGGGCCTAAGGCAGTTATAAAATTTACGATAAGCACACCTCCATACGCCATTTTCAACAAAGTCAAATTCACGTAAAACATTTGAGATACCAGAAAATAAACATACTTCTGATAAAACCTATTTTAGACCTTGGCGTTGTAGGATTGGGAGACCACACTGACCTGCATTTTAAGAGTATTAAGCACTATTTTATACAATCTCTTAAAAATTATGTTGAACTTTTTAATGAACTGAAAATCCCCCATAACAATATCACAGGTTTTCAGAAATTATATAAATTTTCATTATCGTGTATTTTGATGCATAAGCACTTTAAAACATTGCAATGTGAATGCTGGACTGTGAAGCATTTGCAGTTTTGAACGGAAAGATTTACTGACAACATCAAGTCGGCTTCCTTAGAAAGTGGGTATATTCTTTAAAATGAAAAGATATGAAGCATAATTCTCTGAAAGTGATAAATGTACATCTAGAGGTGTTTTTAACAAAACAATAAAGATGTTATTAAATTTTTAATATGTTAGTTGGTTGATTTGGGGGAGGGGACCGAACAGCGAGGTCATCGGTCCCATCGGATTAGGGGGGGATGGGAAAGTAAGTCGGTCGTTCCCTTTCAAAGGAACCAACCTGGCATTTGCCTTAAGCGATTTAGGAAAATCACGGAAAACCTAAATCAGGATGGCCGGACGCGGGTTTGAACCGTCGTCCTCCCGAATGTGTCCAGTGTGCTAACCATTGCGCTATCTCGCTCGGTTTTTAAAATGTTTGTAAGCTGAATACAGAATGGAAAGAAAATATCGTGTTTCAGAGTCAATACAAATCATGAATATGCACGCATATAGTATTTCCAAAAACAAATGCCTGTCAGTCCCAAGCCATTTACGGCCCAGATGGCTGCGCGGAGTGGCCGCGCGGTTTGAGGCGCCATGTCACGGATTGTGCCGCCCCTCCCGCCGGAGGCTCGAGTCCTCCCTCGGACATGGGTGTGTATGTTGTTCTTAGCGTAAGTTAGTTTAAGTAGTGTGTAAGTCTAGGGACCGATGACCTCACAGTTTGGTCCCTTAGTACTTCACACACACACCACAGCCCATTTGAGGAAAGTTAAGACTTCTTTTTTTGGGCCGGTTGGGGGAAAAGGGGGGGGGGGGGGGTGGCACCAGTCTTCTGGCTGGTTTGATGCAGCCTTGCGGCATATCACGACTTTTTCTCTTGTGCCTACCTTTTCGTCACAGAGCAACAAGTACACCCAACGTCCACAATTATGTGTTGCATGTATTCCAATGTCTGCTTTCCCCTATAATTTTTACTGTCTGTGACCTCTCTGGTAACATAGAAGATATTATTCCGCTGTTATATGTTCGCTATTAAATTTTTTATGACACAGGAGCCATTACTTTTTGATCCACCCTCGTCTCAGCCAATGTTTATTCCTCATAACAGTATCCTATCTAAACGTTTTTGTTTGTGTGATTGTACATTAAACATTTCGTGTGTTACTTATTCTATTAGTTACATTTGAATTTATTGTTTATACGCAGCGTAAAAATGTTATGAAATTCTATTTTAACTATGTAATTAACGCAGTTCTGCACAAGGTTATCTTTCCTGGGGGGAATAGCACTGCATTTGGAAGGTGGGGAAGTACTAACGTTTTGGAGAGCCGCGTTTTGGTGAGCGCAGAGAAAGCATATGCACATCTAAATCCTAAACAATATACTTGGTTCTGATTATAATAACTGGATCTACGTAAAAAAGTATTAGTAATATAGCTGAATACCTACGAATTACTGTTACGAAATTACTGAAATTGGAACGATCACATAGATAATGCTGAAAGGAAGGTAAACCAAATGCTGTGTTTTATTGCCAGAACACTTAGAAGATGCAACAGGCCTAGTAAAGACATTGCCTCACTACACCATTTCGTTCTCTGCTAGAATACTGCTGTGCGGTATGAGCTCCTTAGCAGATAGGCTTGACGAAGAACATCGAAAAAGGCAGGTCGTTTTGTATTATCGGGAAGCAGGGGAGGGAGAGTTACAGATATGATACGTGGGCTGGGTGTTAATCATTAAAACAAAGGCTTTTGTGTTGTGTAGGAATCTTTTCACGAAACTTCGGTCACCAACTTTCTCCTCTGAATGAAAAAATATTTTGTTGATGTTAGCTTACATAGAGAGAAATGATGATCGTCACAAAATAAGAGAAATCAGAGCTCACAAAGAAAGATATAAGCGTTAGTCTTTTCTACGCGCTGTTCGAGTTGGAACGATAGAGAAATAGTGTGAAAAATAGTTCGATGAACCCTCTGTTAGGCACTTAAGTGTCAATTACAGGGTAGTCATGTAGATTTAAGAAAACCGCATGACTCCAAATGGACAAAAGGCATTTGCAACATCTTCGGTTCAAAACCAAAAATAAGAATGCCATGGAACATAGGCATCAAAACAGACCTAGAGAAAATGGGTATACAAACGGAAATGATGTAAAACTGAGACATCTTCAGAAAAGCTGTAGTGACATTTGAGACTTCTCGAGGTGGACGACATGCTAGATACAGTGCGTTATGAAAAACAATTGGCTTAGACGAAAAAAGAAAAACTGACAACAAAAGTCACAATTGTAGTGAGCTATTTGTGCTCGTTACATAGCTGACCACCGAAATAAACATATAAAATAATAATAGGTATCTAAGGGGCGATCAAAAAGTTTCCTATTGAGGGCTTTGCTGCAATGTATATGCAACTAACCGAGACTCAGATGCTGATAATAAGCACTAATACGTAAGCAAGGGATCAGTGTGGCATTCGTGTCTTTCTGGTGTGCATGCAGTAAATTCAGAAACGCTGATTATGGCGACATTATTACCAAATGCGTCCAAGGCGCTATTACTCTCTTTTAAGCTGACATAGGGCAAACATCGGTAGACATCCATTGGAGAATTAAGAATATGTATGGGGCAGCATATCCGTCGAAAACCACCATTGTGGAATGGTGCACCAAATTCCATGCTGACCCTTGACCGCATTGCTGCTGGTGACGAAATCTGGCGCAACCACTGGGAACCGGAGTCGAAAGCGCCGACGATGCAGTGCTGTCATCCATTGTCACCTCAGTCCAAGAAGTTCAAGAGCTAGCCGTCTGCTGGAAAAGTGATGGTCACTCTGTTCTTTGATTACTGGAGCCAATTGGTTATCGATTTCTAGTACCTTTGTGTCTCCATCACTGAAGAAACTGCTGCGCAATTAAGGAGAAACGCCAGGAAAAATTGCGACAGGAAGTGCTGCTGTTTCATGATAACGCTCGTCTCCATACCGCAGAAGTCACGTCACCTCATGTGGAAGACACTCGAGCACCCGTATTATAATCCTGAGCTCTCCCCATGCAGTTGTCATGCCTTTGGCTCCTTGAAAAAGGCCTTGAAGGGCAGTTACGGACTTCTTCACTGATTGACATTCGGTCTGATGCAAGAAAACCTATGTCTTCTCAGAATTTATTTTGAGACCCAGGTTTTGCGCCCATCTTAATATTGAATAAATGTTGTCATTCATACCTCATATTTCAACAGTAGTGGCTTTAGGGAACACGCGTAGTTACAACCGAATGTCGTCAGCATATACGTGGTAGTCACAAGAATGCAGTACATTTGAATTATGAGTGGCATACAGCGAGAAAAGCACTGTACCAAGTACTGAACCTTCAGAAACTCCAGAGAACACTTATTTCCAGAATGACTTCACCAATCCTAAGACAAGTCGTTGATATAATTGTGCTTATAAGGTAGCTGCCAAAAACAGTCTTACATTTTTTGAGAAATTTGGCTGTTTAAGTTACGTAAATAATGTAACGAAATGAACACTAACGGCCTTGCTGAAATCAGGTAGCGCTGAGATGGTAGCTACACACCTGTGCGTGGCATATTTGGTGTCATCAGTCTCTTTAATTAATACAAATGCTGGGCTATGAAATTTTCGGAAGTATGGTTGATATTTATCGTGGAATCGTTGATGTTATAAGTTTTAAGGTACTTTGTCAACTGTTCGTGAACTATGCACTACAAGACGGGCAGTATGGTGAGTGGTCTATAGTCGCCTGGAGATTTTGGGCTATTATTCTTCGGTATTGGTTGAATTAATCTTTGTTTTCAAGAAGTAGTATTTGTACTGCTAACAAAAGAGATGTGTGGCCGAGCGGTTCTAGCCGCTTCAGTCCGGAAGCGCGCTGCTGCTACGGTCGCAGGTTAGAATCCTGCCTCGGGCATGTGTGATGTCCTTATGTTTGTTAGGTTTAAGTAGTTCTAAATCTAGGGGACTGATGACATCAGATGTTAAGTCCCATAGTGCTTACAGCCATTTGAACTATTTTGAACAATATCAGCAACATTTTTACTTACACCTATGCCCAGTTAGTCACTACCTACTTTCTCAGACGATATTCCCATGAATGCTTTCCATTCTATGCATGTTCTCAGAAAAAATGCATCTGTCGCTGAGGTCGTTTGGCTGATAATTTATTGCAACTTTAGAAGAAGTTATTTAATTCGTCTGCAAGGCAGAAAAACATCATTACATGTTTCCTTTTCTGTGCCAGAGCTGCGCAGGTTTTTCCGCAGTGCTCGACTCGCTACATGCAACACAATGAACATGCTTGATTTTGGCGTTGTGCAAGTTTTACTTCGCTCTGTTCCTCCGTCTCCTGCATACTTCTGAGTATTCAGATGCTGTCTCTCATTCGAATCGCCTATGTTGTTATTATCTGTTGTGGCATAGTAAGTATCACTTGTCTGTTTCTTTTAATCGTTGAAAGAGTCTTGGAAACACGGAATCCGTTGGATTACTCCTACATGGGGCCTTGGCCCGATGCAAATTGTCAATTTTTATACAGCTTCCATTTCCTTTAGAACACGGAAAATCATGCCTGTTAGTGCCATAACACCATTGCACCAAAACCAAACTGCTGTTCACTTTGACTTGTAATTGCACTATACAGTTTTCGTACCTCCAGACTGATGTCAGTGTTCCCACCATATTACGTAAAACGTATTTGTGGAGCTACGTTTCCCAACGCTTCAGGGTTGCTACGGCAGCTAGCGGTTACTGCTGATTAGCTACTCTTCCAAACACCAGTTCGTACGAGCAAACCAGTTGCGTCCGTATGTGTGGTTATTCTTACTTTGGTACTTGGACTGTGTACAGCTCCGTTTAAAAAGGATAGCTCGATGTAGTCATAGGGTCGAGCCGCACAAATCTCCTTTCATGCGCTGCAGCCAACTCGCTGCAAATAATAAGCTGTACCTGTGATCCTGCAGTAAAATAGTCTATGCATTGGCTGGAATCGCGAATTAACGAAATACACAGAAATACAAAATTAAATTTAAATGATTAATTTAACAGCAAGGGTTCTGTTCAAACTTTTGTAATCTATATAGACGACAGAGAATAATGTTGGATAATGTTTATTCAAGAAAGGACATCTCAAATAAACCGGAAGTGGTCCTACGACATTCAGTTAAAATACGAAAAATGCAGTAAGGTTACGTTGAGAGTGTTAAGAGAATGGTAGCAAAATGTCCAAACTAGATAGTCATCAAAGATAAACGAAAACTATGTCCATTTCACAATCACAATACACGAAATATCCACCAGCTCAAAACAGTTCAGAGTTCAACTTGATGCTTTACAAATTAGCACACACTATACGAAAAACAGTAATTCATGCTCTGTCTATCCTCAGTTTCGTAATTGAAGCGAAAAAAGTTAAAGTACTACTCTGGAGTACTCGCAAACCTCTAGAAATATAAAGTGCCTTGAGAAATTAAAGTATGGTAGTGGCCGTTCACCGCTCAGAACCAATCACGTACACGGTCGAATACCACTCGTTACCAGACCTAGGTCTGCCGCCTTCCAGAATTCGCATAAAAGTGTCAAGGTCGCTCCCTTGATCTCTTCACTCCCAATCTCTGCTTGACTCCTTTAGTGTTCTGCTACTATCTATTTTTCCATTGGCTGAAGGCCATTCCCGAAAATATCGTCCTTAAGCTCCACAGACATGATATCGCTAAAGCTGACCACTTTCCAGACTAAACTAATATATTGCAACAATATTTAAATAAATAAATCTTATGAACATTCGGTTACATTCAGGTAAGTACAAGTAATAGTTGGTTAGTAAATAACCCAGTATTCTTGAGCAAGTATGCTTCTGTTAAATGGTTATAGTTTATCGCTAAATGTTTTTGAAATAATTATTTATACCGTCTTAGCAGAAGTGTCTTTTACTCCTATTTTCAATCGTGGTGTCCGCTAACTCATGCAACAGAACAGTTTTAAACTAGGACAGCATCTTTAATAGCATTTGCAACCAACATTTAAATAAAGTTAGTAACAAGATAGTAAACTGTTCATTAAATAACTACACACGTATGACAATATGTGAGGTATTCATGATGTATTCATTAGCTGTGTAAATTGGAGAATACGGTGTTCTGACAAACGTTTTCGTAATAAAAAGGATATAAAAGACACAATAAATCAATAAATAAAATAGATACAGATACATAGCTTTCAGGGTTGACAGCTATAATACAATGCTATCACCTGAGATAGATTGTTCAAAGTTAAACGTTTTTGATTCAAAGGTTCATTGTTTAAATGTTTATTCGCTGTGAAATATTAACTTCTATAGTTTGAAAGATATTCAAATATTGTTGTGTCATTGGATGTGCCTCATTTATCTGAGTTCGCTTTACATGAAAGTAACACATTTACATATAAAATCCTTTGATTATACATATATTCAACTCTTTTTGAGTGAAATTTGAAGTTTTATTTTCAAAAAATAATGTATCTTCCTTTTTCTCAGAAAGTATTCAAGAGATTTCTACAAAAATTTCTCTGTTTCATCTCTTTATACGTTGTAAGCTTCTTCCACGAGGAAGGTCAAATAGGTCAAATACGTCAAATAGGAGAATTGTCATAATTTTTTAAATTATAATTCTACAAGTACAATTCATACAAAATTCCAAGCACGTTGCCCCATATTTCAGCTTGCAATCAGAATTTCAAAATTTTCTCTTGAGACAACGTTTATTAGGTTTACAGAAATATCTGTACAAAATTTCATAATTCTAGCATGCATAGAATCTGTGGAACAGGTACATAAACTTTGAAAAACAAACTTTCCAGTAAGCGGAATTTAAAGTTCAACCTAACTTTTCCCCTTGCGTCACTTCTTCATAAGGCACCACATTTGTACTCTGGGTCGTCTTTCCCTTCAAGGCTTCTCTCTGGTTTCTTGTTGTCTGCCTTCTTTCCTTTACCAGGTCTTCAACTTACTTTTCAGCTGCAGATTCGCGCTGTAAATCTATTTTTCTCAGGATATCTTGAGTAAAATTTCGTATCTTGAAGCCCATTCTTTCTAATACCTTCGTCTTCCCGCCGTTCCCGTCGTTAAATACAATCATAAGTTGCAATTCTGAAAACTGTTGCAGATGCAAATGTGTTTTTAGGACATCGTTTCCATGTGAGTGAATTTAGAGACTCATTTGGATTTTGGGATTTGCCCAGGAACACACTTTTTGAGAAGTGCAGGATCGGCCAAAAATGATCTATAAAACCGAAGAGTATGTATCACGGCCTTCTAGATGTATCCCGCTCAAGTTTGGTTGAAAGTAATACACAGAATCGTTGTTCACTGAGCTGGTATTGAAGTGCTGCTTCAAAACGTGGGCGTGGCAGGGAGGCCACGTCACACTTTGAATTAGTTTTCAGGCACTTCGGATGCGATTTCAACATCGAAACTTTGGGAACTTATTGTCCATCAGTTGTACTAACAAATGAAAAATAAATCGAAAATTGACATTTTTGGTCAATTTCATCCCTTAAGATTGTCTGTCACTCCGCCATTTCTTGCAACATTGTCTGTCCTTCTAAGCAACTATCCATCCCCAAAATTCCGTATACAGTGTTTACCCACATCTGGTCCTGTGTTGCTAGGCTTTGTACCTAGACTTGCTTGTATCGTCACCTAGCCGGAAGCCGGAACTGCCGCACCCCGTCCTAAGACCTGGGCCTGTTATCGTTCAACCGCACATCAAATACCAAATTCATCTCACCTCGTATCAGTTCTAGGCAGCTGATTAGCTCGCCTACATTCGCATAACGTTGCAGGGTGGTAGTCTATGTTTTGGTGTGCTTTACCTGCCCTACAATTGTAGAAACTATGTACACACAAATCAGTGTATTTTATTGTACAGTAACGATTCGTAATATCTCTTAGACCACAGGCAGAGTTTTTCCTCAGTTCGTTGGAGATATTAGAGGGTTCCAGGAGAAAAATAAACTGTGGATGGAAACCAGTGTCCGAAACCGTCCTCCACCGAGGCAACAGAGCATTATATTCGTTGGAGTCAAGGCTTTTCTGCGCAGTAGCTAGCTCCATCTTCTCAATTGGCGATCGTAGTAATCAGCCGTGATCACTGAATAACAAACAACATTGCGAGACGTTCTGCTTACGGACCGTCAGTGCACAAAGTCACGTTTGCTGCCGAAGGGGTGGCTTAGAGGTAGGGGCCAGCGCCAGCGCTTGTAACTTCGACACTCTGTGACGTCGTTGGATGACGTTTTCGGACAGGAGCTCCTATCCTCGATTTCTTCCTCAAGATACGCTCTACAACCCGCCGAAGTTTGTCGCAACATTTCTGGGACACCCCATAGATATCAAAGTCAGTGGTGAAGAGAAACATCTGAAATCTCAAAGCTCCAAGGCCTGATGGAATTCTACACATAATTTGCGGCTGCGTTAGCTCCTATTTTAGCCGTACTTTACACACAAAAATCTATTCCCAATAGTTGGAATAAAGTACAGGAAACTCCAATCTACAAGAAGAGTAGCAAAAGAGATTTGCAAAACTACCATCTGGAATCTTTGACATTCACTTGTTGTTGAATTTTAGAACATACTATTAACTCAAATTTAATGAGTTACCTCGAACAGAATGATTTTCATGCCAACCAGCATACATACCGGAAACATTGGTCATGAAAAATCCAACTCACTTTCTCTTCATTACATCCTGAAAGCCATGGATCAAAGCTGTCTGACTTTGACTTAAGAAACGCATTTGACTCAGTATCATGCCGATATTTGTTTTGCAAAATACGATCGTATGGGGTGTCAAGCGAAATTTGTGACTGGACTGAAGATTTTTTGGTAGAGAGGACGCAGTATCTTACCTTGGATGCAGATTCATCGACAGATGTGGAAATAACTTCGGGTTTGCCTGGGGAAGAGCGTTGGGTCCCTTGTTGTTCATGTTGTATATTAATGATCTTGCAGATAATATTATTAATAACATCAGATTTTTAGCAGATGATGCAGTTATCTATAATGAAGTACTCTCTAAAAAAAGCTCCACAAATATTCAGTCAGATCTATATAAGATTTCAATGTGGTGCCAAGATTGGCAACTTACTTTAAAAGTTCAAAAATGTAAAGCTATGCACTTTACAAATCAGTTCCATGACTACAATACCAACGAGTCACAGTCGGAATCGGTCAACTCATACACATTTCTGAGAGTAACGATTTTTAACGATATGAAATTGAACGATCATATATGCACAGACTTTGGTCATTGATAGGATACTAGGAAAATACAATCAGTCTGCAAAGGAGATTACTTGCGAAACAGTCATGCGACCCATCCCAGAATACTGATAAAGTGTGTGGGACCCATACCAAATAGTACTGATGAGGGATATTGAATGTATACAGAGAAATGCAGCACAAATGGTGACAGATCTGATGAACCTGTGGGCGAGCGTAACGGAGATGCTGAAAGAACCGAAATGTCAGACGCTTGAAGAATGATTCAAATTATCCTGTGGGAGTCTATTTACATCATTTCGAGAACCAGCTTTAGGTGAGGAATCTAGAAATATGCTACAGTCCACTAAATATCGTTCCAATGTGGATCGCGAAGACAAAGCAATTACAACTAATTACAGCGTGCACAGAGGCTCTTAAACAATTCTTATTCCTACACTCCTCACGTACATGGAACGGTAAGTTCCCTATTAAATGGTAAAACGGAAAGTACCGTCTGTCATGTACTTCAAAGATACTCGCTGAATGTAGATGTACATGTAAAATTAAGACAAGTAGATATGTTCCTCCTTGGATTTTTCCGAAATTGTAGTGTGAATTTAGGAAAAAGTGCGGTCTCTACCTGTTACATCTACCTGTTCATACAGCAGTACTGTGTGGTATTGAGAAATCTACTTTACGTGTGGCTAGTCTCCTGAAAAATGTACCAGTTATTCCGAATTTCTGTCCAGCATAGGGTGTCAAAAGCGGTTGCTGGTAGTCCGCACTACGTTGACTTTGAAGAGGCTGTTTTGGAACACTTCGAAAAGGAATCGTCCACCAGCATTCGTCAAGTTGCGGAAGCACAGGACATATCTGATTAACTTGTGGAGAGTTGTCTGTGAACAAGAGCTACATTCATACCATCTACAGGAAGTCCAAACATAGTAGTGGAGAAGTACCCACGAGGAGTATAGTTTGTGCAGTGGTAATTTACACTTTGTAGGGCCTGACGGATAATATATGTCACAGCATGGCATTTTATATAAAAATAATTCCAGTCAGCTGCTGACAGGTTTATTGATTCTGTACTATAGGCCTATTTCTGTGTTACTGCCTTTCTATAGCATAACGTCTAGATTAATTCTAGTTAGCTGCTGGAAGCTTTATTGACTCTAGGCTCAGGTAATTTTTGATCAGATCAGTGGACCGTTTCTAATTTCAAATCGACTAGCGGGACCGATATATCTCATTTCTCTCAGAGACGTTCCTCCACGATGGCAGATCGGTGGGGTCGTGCGTTATCATCCATCAGGAGGAAGGTGGGACCCACTGCACCCATGAAAAGGCAGACATACTGGTGCCAATTGACGTCCCGATAAACTTGCCCTGTTACAGTTCCTCTGTCAGAGACATGCAGGGGTGTACGCGCACCAATCATAATCCCATCCCACACCATCAAACCACGGCCTCGATACATGTCCCTTTCAAGGACATTAACGAGTTGGTATCTGGTTCCTGGTTCACGCCAGATGAAAAGCCAGATGAAAAGCCAGATGAAAAGCCGTCTATACCTGGACTCGTCCGTGAACATAACCTGAGACCACTGTTCCAATGACCATGTATTGTGTTCTTGGCACCAGGTTTTACGGGCTCTCCTGTAGCTAGGGGTCAGTGGAATGCACCTTGCAGGTCTCCGGGCGAATAAACCATGTCTGTTCAGTCGTCTGTAGGCTTGTGTGTCTGGAGACAACTGTTCCAGTGGCTGAGGCAAGGTCCCCAGCAAGGATATCTGCAATACTCCGTGATCGTCTGCGGGCACTGATGGTGAGATATCGATCTTCTTGTGGTGTTGTACACTGTGGACGTCCCGTACTGTAGAGCCTGGACACGTTTACTGTCTGCTGGAATCGTTGCCATATTCTTGAGATCACACTTTGTGACACACAGAGGGCCCGTACTACGACCTGCTGTGTTTGACCAGCCTCCAGTCGCCCTAGTATTCTACCCCTCATAACGTCATCAATATGTGTTCATTGAGCCATTTTCAACACACAGTCACCATTAGCACGTCTGAAAACGTCTGCAAGCTTACTCGCTGCACCGTACTCTGACGTGCACCACCACACCTCTGCGTATGTGGACTGCTGCCATCGTCACTGTGCGACGACCGCAGGTCAAATGCACCACATGGTCATACCCCGAGGTGATTTAAACCCGCAAACGGCCCACCAGAGCGTTGTTTCAACATGTATCAGCATTATCCTTAATTTATGAGCATGAGTGTATATTTATGGCGCTGCCGCAGAACACTATAACTGTTTATTACTTCGAATATCACTGGACGACAGTAACATATAACTATACATTTAACTGTTAACTTTGATACACAGCTCTGACTAATGATACTAGCTCGCTGCCGGTTCTGAGCTATAATGACGCTATTATCATAATCGGCTATCTCAGAGTGGGAGAGACGCGCTGCACTTTGACATAAGCAGACTTCTAGCAGTGAGGTGTACGGAATCTCTTGACGGTGTGTCTTCTTCAGCATCTCTTGTTTGTGGCTGCATCTGGCAGCGACTGTGCTTAGCTTGTGGTTCTGTCGCGAGGTACCAACTTTAAACTGGACCTCACTCTTCGGACGACACCATGTATTGAACGCACAATGTCACTCATTCCAGTATGAGCATCTGTCTCCATACCGCCGATGCACAAATGTCAAAATAATTTTTATAAACATGATTGGAATAAAAACGTGATCTGATTAGATAATTTGAAATAATAATGAGACTTGATAGCAATTTTTTTTATTAAAAAATGAAAATGACGTGTCAGTGATGACAGGTTTGGATCATATCTAGATCATCATAAGACCAGGTCTCTGGAATATAAAAGAAACATTCTCCTTAGAAGGTGACAAGTACCAAAATTATGCAGTCCATCCAGTCAGTAAGATCTGGATACCAGATCATAATAAAAACGAATGGTTTTTGTACCATTAGGTGGTGAACAGAGACAATAAGCAGAGAGCTGAAAAGTGTCGGATGACACCTCCGACAACTGCTAAATAGCGCCAAAGCGCTATCCGTTATAAAAGGGAAGCCCAGCCCCTCGCCTGCTGCATGATCTCATCAGAGGTATTAGAGCTTAACATGAGGTGATAACGTGTGTGAAAATTAAAATATCAATCTACACTCCTGGAAATTGAAATAAGAACACCGTGAATTCATTGTCCCAGGAAGGGGAAACTTTATTGACACATTCCTGGGGTCAGATACATCACATGATCACACTGACAGAACCACAGGCACATAGACACAGGCAACAGAGCATGCACAAAGTCGGCACTAGTACAGTGTATATCCACCTTTCGCAGCAATGCAGGCTGCTATTCTCCCATGGAGACGATCGTAGAGATGCTGGATGTAGTCCTGTGGAACGGTTTGCATTGCCATTTCCACCTGGCGCCTCAGTTGGACCAGCGTTCGTGCTGGACGTGCAGACCGCGTGAGACGACGCTTCATCCAGTCCCAAACATGCTCAATGGGGGACAGATCCGGAGATCTTGCTGGCCAGGGTAGTTGACTTACACCTTCTAGAGCACGTTGGGTGGCACGGGATACATGCGGACGTGCATTGTCCTGTTGGAACAGCAAGTTCCCTTGCCGGTCTAGGAATGGTAGAACGATGGGTTCGATGACGGTTTGGATGTACCCTGCAGTATTCAGTGTCCCCTCGACGATCACCAGAGGTGTACGGCCAGTGTAGGAGATCGCTCCCCACACCATGATGCCGGGTGTTGGTCCTGTGTGCCTGGTCGTATGCAGTCCTGATTGTGGCGCTCACCTGCACGGCGCCAAACACGCATACGACCATCATTGGCACCAAGGCAGAAGCGACTCTCATCGCTGAAGACGACACGTCTCCATTCGTCCCTCCATTCACGCCTGTCGCGGCACCACTGGAGGCCGGCTGCACGATGTTGGGGCGTGAGCGGAATACGGCCTAACGGTGTGCGGGACCGTAGCCCAGCTTCATGGAGACGGTTGCGAATGGTCCTCGACGATACTCCAGGAGCAACAGTGTCCCTAATTTGCTGGGAAGTGGCGGTGCGGTCCCCTACGGCACTGCGTAGGATCCTGGCGTGCATCCGTGCGTCGCTGCGGTCCGGTCCCAGGTCGACGGGCACGTGCAACTTCCGCCGACCACTGGCGACAACATCGATGTACTGTGGAGACCTCACGCCCCACGTGTTGAGCAATTCGGCGGTACGTCCACCCGGCCTCCCGCATGCCCACTATACGCCCTCGCTCAAAGTCCGTCAACTGCACATACGGTTCACGTCCACGCTGTCGCGGCATGCTACCAGTGTTAAAGACTGCGATGGAGCTCCGTATGCCACGGCAAACTGGCTGACACTGACGGCGGCGGTGCACAAATGCTGCGCAGCTAGCGCCATTCGACGGCCAACACCGCGGTTCCTGGTGTGTCCGCTGTGGCGTGCGTGTGATCATTGCTTGTACAGCCCTCTCGCAGTGTCCGGAGGAAGTATGGTGGGTCTGACACACCGGTGTCAGTGTGTTCTTTTTTCCATTTCCAGGAGTGTAGATAAAAACAGAGAATACCATATGAAAGATTACATAACTGTAAGTTGGCCGTAATAGTAATCACTTTACATTTGAAAAGATAATTACAAACGTGCATGAACAACCAATAAAATTAGTTGTACTAAGACTAGCGACATCTATGGGCACTGGATGAAAGTTCAAACACAACATTACGTCATAAGCCTGTAACAGGACATTTGATCCTTTTTTCCGACTAATTATCAGTGTACTAATTTTGTGCCGTTTTAAGTGCTACCAATTTAACATGTGTTCAGATATTTCGTCACCGCTCTTACTAGTTTATCATCCACTTTTAGGTTGTATACTTCCAAAGCTATAGTACTGATCGACATTCGTCGATTTGTCTCCATGGTGACCGATGACGTCGTTCTGCCGTTACACATCTGGGGTCCCACATCCACGAGAGAGCCAGGACAACGGCTGGAGTCTCTACGCTTATCTTTGCTTTTAGGCGCACCTCAGTTTGAACTTTCATGCTATACCCGTAGATGGCAGCTAGTCTTCTTACAACTAACTTTGTTGGTTGTTCATGCACCTTCGTAATTATCTTTTGTAAAGGTAAAGCAGTTACTATTACGGCCAACTTACATTTATGTAATCTTCATGTCGTATTTTAACTTTTCACACACGTTATCATCGTACGTTAAGCCCTATTGGCTCCCAATGAGATCATGCAGCAGACGAGGGGTGGAGTTTTCCTTTTATAACGCATAGGGTTTTGACGCTATTTGGCAGTTACCGGAGATGTCTTCTAGCACTTGGCAGCGCTCTGCTTTTAGTCTCTGCTCGCCACCTAATGGTATAAAAAGCCTTCTATTTTATTATGATCGTGTATCCACATTTTATTGAGTTACTAGACTGTATAACTTTGATACCTGTTACCCTCTAAGAAGAATTATATTTTTGCATTCCACAGACTTGGTCTCATGATGGTCTAGATATGATCGAAACAGGTTACCACTGACCAGTGATTTTAATTTTTAATAAAAAAAATCGACCAAGACTGATTATTATTCCAAACTCGTCACTAAATTGGAGGTTAAAAACTTTAAACTCATTTTGTATTCTATTGAACGATGTGACGCTCTTGTAACGCTTCTTAACGAAATCTGGAACAGCGACCCATCCTCCATATCGGAGCTGCTCACTAACTTTAACGCCCAGTTGCTCCCAGACAACGAATTTCCGGACATGGGTTTCGTCTTGATAAATTATGACTTATGAGTTTATACTGGACATGCCCGAAAGAACAGACACTGCTCCCTTTTGCTATATATGCGCCGTGAAGGCTAACATGGTCATTCAGTGCAGAGTACTTTCCGCCCGACCTTGTGTGACTTTGCGTGATGTGGCGATCAAACAGAGGTAAAAGAGCTTGGGGACGCTACTGTGGTAGTATGCGGCAAATGGAAATTTTGATTGAGGGGGGAACCGTGCTTGGGTCGTCCGTGGAGTTGCGTGAAATCACTGTGCCAACGTGGCATAGGTGGTTAACGCATTTGCCTAATAAGCGGGAGGCACGGGTTCGAGCGCCGGTCCTGATCGAAATTTTCATTTGTCGCCAATGAATTCTTACATTGCCCGAATGTGGCAGAGATCAGAATTTCTCCTTTCTGAACTTTTTGTCGTCAAATGTCAAATGTCAAACTGTTGCAAAACAGGAAAAAAACCATGGGATTCACATCACAAGTCATTTTACTCCAAGGCGAGCAAATTATAGTAGTTTTACATCATTTGCGACTAAAACTAAACTAAACTCTGCCCGAACAGGCCATAAAGGCCCAACGGCACCGACCGACCGCCGTGTCCTCCTCAGCCCGCAGTCGTCACTGGATACGGATATGCAGAGGCATGTGGTCAGCACACCGCTCTCCCAGCAGTATGTCAGTTTACGAGACCGGAGCCGCTACTTCTCAATCAAGTAGCTCCTCAGTTTTCCTCACAAGCGCTGAGTGCACACCGCTTGCCAACAGCACTCTGAAGACCAGATGGTCATCCATCCAAGTGCTAGCCCAGCCGCACAGCGCTTAACTTCGGTGACCTGACGGCAACCGGTGTTACCACCGCAGCAAGACTGTTGGCTATATCAGCTGGAACGTCTGACAGAAATCTCTTGCAAAATTTATTAAATTTAGAATCTAAAAAGATACGAAAATGAAAACTTAGGTAAAGATGTATGTGTCATACATCACTTTCAAAGAATCACTGAGTATGAAAAGCATCACCTCATTTCTAAGTAACAAAGAATACAGCACTGACGTCACTACCACAAAGGGAAATAAATTTCCCTATATTTCACTTTAAGAAGATCTACCGTGGTTAGTAGGTCCTTCTTTCTTTCAGCGCGTAATTTTACTTTTCCTTGGAAGGTGACGAATGTTCCCCAGAATGGGAAGATCATGCAGTTTGAACTCCAAAATTACAGGATATTTTATTTCATCCTGCTGCACAATATGTAGTTAAATTTTAATGATATCAACTTACATAAAGTTTTTGCGTTTCTTTCCGAACAAAAACTATCACCTTTTTTTATACTTACTGCTTTCCTTGACTTTTTAGCTTAATAATGTTCTTATGATTTCTAATCTTGCCCTTCCTTTCAATCATAACGCAATGGACATAAAAATTCATATTGAAAATATCTGAAATGAAGTAAAATGCACTGTTGCTGGTTGCTTGTAGGAAAACGAGAGAAAAACACTTCATAACCCATTTAACACTAGGTCAGACACGCTGGGCACATTCAGAGTTCCAAATGTCACGGACAAAAGAACTACACACTGCTATACAGTGGTGGTATTTTGAAGCAGAAGGAGACTTTTCTTCCAATCATCTCAAGTTATTAGCCATGGCATATTCGGCAGTTTACAGGACTAGAACGAAAATATCAACATTTTGCCATTTTCATCGGCTCCCATTTCCAGTCTT
The DNA here is from genome assembly GCF_023897955.1 of Schistocerca gregaria. Classification (NCBI taxonomy): domain Eukaryota; kingdom Metazoa; phylum Arthropoda; class Insecta; order Orthoptera; family Acrididae; genus Schistocerca; species Schistocerca gregaria. Next base: position 638,689,651 of record NC_064931.1, read on the forward strand.
CAGTCGTTGGCAGTTCAGAATTAAGTTACACGAATGCAGCGTCATCTGTTGATAATTTATACAGCTAAAAAAGTGTTATCCGATTTATTTGATTGGATGTGGGCGAAAACAAACGAAAATAGCTTCGAAAGTCGTCATTCTTATCATTTGCAAATTGCGTGCTATAATTCGAAGTTTACTGGCAAAATTATTTACAATTGCACAAATTATTCATGAGGTGTGACCAGTTTATGGGCACTGCAGTACTGACTGACATAAAGGCAATAAAATTGTGGCCGTACAAACGTGCATGATGAAGAGAGGAGAGGCAGGTACAGTATCCAGGACGACGAAATCGCGCAACATGTTGTCCAAAAACTGCGGTCTGATCGATGACTGATTATTGGTGCTCTGGCTCATTGATTCCGTCGTGCTGGGCGCATCAGTTTTTACACGACTGTCGTGAAATACACCGGTTATCGCAAACCGTGTGCAAAATGGGTATCAAAAATACTTATCGGTCAACAAAAACAACAGAGAATTTCAAGCAGATGAGCGTTTATGGATTGCTATCGACAAGATTGAGATAATTTGTTTGCCCACGTTGTTACGGCGACGAGAGATTGGTACCTTAAACCGACGCAGAATCGAAACATCAGCCAGCACACTGGTGCCATTCTACTTAGCCACAAGAAAAAAATAATTCAATCAGCCTCTTTACGCAAGTCGGAAAATGTCGGCTAAAAAGGTGGATGAAAAGTGCGTTCTGCTGGCTGGTGGGCCAAGAATTAAAGCTGGCGTGAACTGCGAATCGCTCACAGTGCTGAGATGTGCAATCCGAACTCGACGGTGTCTGAAACTGTCGTCTGAGATAGTCCTTCTCCACAACAACGTTCTTTAACACAGTGTTGCCTCCACCAAGGATAAGATCTAATCGAAACTTTTGGACTACCTCCCTACATTAACGACCTTGCACCCAGCGATTTTTACCTTTTCACATACTTGACTTGGTGGACAAGTGTTGGAAGATGACGAGGACCTCATGACCAACAGAATCAGTACTATCGCACTTACGAAAAGTAAATACTGTAGAATTTAAAGCATTAGCGACTTATGACAACTAGCTTTGTATGCTAATGCTCTATGTGCAACTCTACTCATCATGTTACGGCAGATTGCAACCGGTTAGGTACATAGCACGTTGAAAGCCCTCCAGATAACATTGTTTTTAAACATCGTAATCCTTACGTCGCTAAAGAATGTTCTACATTGTAGGATAACAGGCAAGAACATAATAATATACCTTACACTGTGTAAAACGACAGAAGTTGGCTATACATGTATGCTACAGTAGATCTATATTACTAAAAGGCTAACACAGATCATGTTTCGCAGTCCCAGTTGCACTACTGGCCATTAAAATTGCTACACCAAGAAGAAATGCAGATGATAAACGGGTATTCATTGGACAAATATATTATACTATAACTGATATGTGATTACACTTTCACGCAATTTGGATGCATAGATCCTGAGAAATAAGTACCCAGAATAACCACCTCTGGCCGTAATAACGGCCTTGATACGCCTGGGCATTGAGTCAAACAGAACTTGGATGGCGTGTACAGGTAAAGCTACCCATGCAGCTTCAACTCGATACCACAGTTCATCCGGAGTAGTGACTGGCGTATTGTGACGAGCCAGTTCCTCGGCCACCATTGACCAGACGTTTTCAGTTGGTGAGAGATCTGGGGAATGTGCTGGTCAGGGCAGCAGCAGTCGAACATTTTCTGTATCCAGAAAGGCCCGTACAGGACCTGCAACATGCAGTCGTGCATTATCCTGCTGAAATGTAGGGTTTCGCAGGGATCGAATGAAGGGTAGATCCATGGGTCGTAACAGATCTGAAATGTAATATCCACTGTTCAAAGTACCGTCAATACGAACAAGAGGTGACCGAGACGTGTAACGAATGGCACCCCATACCATCACGCCGGGTGATACGCCAGTATGGCGATGACGAATACACGCCTCCAATGTGCGTTCACCGCGATGTCGCCAAACACGGATGCGACCATAATGATGCTGTAAACAGAACCTGTATTCATCCTAAAAATGACGTTTTGCCATTCGTGCACCCAGGTTCGTCGTTGAGTACACCATCGCAGGCGCTCCTATTTGCGATGAAGCGTCAAGTGATACGAGGCAGCTGGTATCCAGCACGGCGTTCCGTATTACCCTCCTAAACCCACCGATTCCATAGTCTGCTAACAGTCATTGGATCTCGACAAACGCGAGCAGCAATGTTACACGAGGCATCACAACAACGTTTCACCAGCCAGCGCCGGTCAACTGATGTTTGTGCATGAGAAATCGGTTGGAAGCTTTCCTCATGTCAGCAGGTTGTAGGTGTCGCCACCGGCGGCAGCCTTGTGTGAATGCTCTGAAAAGCATATCATAGCATCTTTTTCCTGTCGGTTAAATTTCGCGTCTGTAGCACGTCATCTTCGTGGTGTAGCAATTTTAATGGCCAGTAGTGTAAAAGATGCTGATCTGACAGCTTCCAGGGGCAACAAAAATTTGATTTTACAATATTTCATACAATTATTGGCGCAACTGAAAAACTTTAAATGCTGTTATAATCTATTCATAGGGAGCTATAATCTTATGTTAAATGTTTATCACGGTAAGCAACTATTAAAATTAGAAACTGTCTGAATGTGTTGAGGCAGCGTAACTCACGGCGCGCAAATTACACACACTATATTCATCCAATATTTGAGAATTAGAGTACTCATTGACTTCCAATAACAAAACTTTTGATATAATTTCAAACCTTTACGAAAGTTCTCTGCCTGACGTCCTCTTCCCCTCACTCCCCGCCACCCCCCCCCCCCCCAACACGCACTCACACTATGATGATACGAAAATTTTTTATCCCTTACTACGTTCCCGCTGTTCATGTAGTAAAACTTCAGAATCAGGCACAATGTATTAATTTATTACTTCTTTATTACTAAGTTTATTCGCAACATACTATGCAGACAGTATCCACATATACCACTGAATTATCTGCATAGTTATATCATGGTACGGCACATAGTTCAGGAGATATGACATCATAAACATTGAGATGCGTGAAAAATTAGCTATTGCTTAAAACGAAGCGCAGTTTACCTGGACTATATGTTCAAGTGTGTGTGAATTTCTAAGGGACACAACTGCTGAGGTCATCACTACTTAAACTAACTTACGCTAAGAACAACACTCACACCCATGCCCGAGGGAGGACTCGAACCTCCGACGGGAGCGGCCACGCAGTCAGTGCATGGGCCTCTAACCGCGCGACCACTCCGCGCGTCCTTCGACTATACTCTTCCAGTATTTGATAATACGAATGTCGAATACATTAAAACAGATGCATGCAGGGAAATCTCAAAAGTTAATATCATCTACACTCCCGGAAATTGAAATAAGAACACCGTGAATTCATTGTCCCAGGAAGGGGAAACTTTATTGACACATTCCTGGGGTCAGATACATCTCATGATCACACTGACAGAACCACAGGCACATAGACACAGGCAACAGAGCATGCACAATGTCGGCACTAGTACAGTGTATATCCACCTTTCGCAGCAATGCAGGCTGCTATTCTCCCCATGGAGACGATCGTAGAGATGCTGGATGTAGTCCTGTGGAACGGCTTGCCATGCCATTTCCACCTGGCGCCTCAGTTGGACCAGCGTTCGTGCTGGACGTGCAGACCGCGTGAGACGACGCTTCATCCAGTCCCAAACATGCTCAATGGGGGACAGATCCGGAGATCTTGCTGGCCAGGGTAGTTGACTTACACCTTCTAGAGCACGTTGGGTGGCACGGGATACATGCGGACGTGCATTGTCCTGTTGGAACAGCAAGTTCCCTTGCCGGTCTAGGAATGGTAGAACGATGGGTTCGATGACGGTTTGGATGTACCGTGCACTATTCAGTGTCCCCTCGACGATCACCAGAGGTGTACGGCCAGTGTAGGAGATCGCTCCCCACACCATGATGCCGGGTGTTGGCCCTGTGTGCCTCGGTCGTATGCAGTCCTGATTGTGGCGCTCACCTGCACGGCGCCAAACACGCATACGACCATCATTGGCACCAAGGCAGAAGCGACTCTCATCGCTGAAGACGACACGTCTCCATTCGTCCCTCCATTCACGCCTGTCGCGACACCACTGGAGGCGGGCTGCACGATGTTGGGGCGTGAGCGGAAGACGGCCTAACGGTGTGCGGGACCGTAGCCCAGCTTCGTGGAGACGGTTGCGAATGGTCCTCGCCGATACCCCAGGAGCAACAGTGTCCCTAATTTGCTGGGAAGTGGCGGTGCAGTCCCCTACAGCACTGCGTAGGATCCTACGGTCTTGGCGTGCATCCGTGCGTCGCTGCGGTCCGGTCCCAGGTCGACGGGCACGTGCACCTTTCGCCGACCAATGGCGACAACATCGATGTACTGTGGAGACATCACGCCCCACGTGTTGAGCAATTCGGCGGTACGTCCACCCGGCCTCCCGCATGCCCACTATACGCCCTCGCTCAAAGTCCGTCTACTGCACATACGGTTCACGTCCACGCTGTCGCGGCATGCTACCAGTGTTAAAGACTGCGATGGAGCTCCGTATGCCACGGCAAACTGGCTGACACTGACGGCGGCGGTGCACAAATGCTGCGCAGCTAGCGCCATTCGACGGCCAACACCGCGGTTCCTGGTGTGTCCGCTGTGGCGTGCGTGTGATCATTGCTTGTACAGCCCTCTCGCAGTGTCCGGAGCAAGTATGGTAGGTCTGACACACCTTTGTCAATGTGTTCTTTTTTCCATTTCCAGGAGTGTATGTGCTTTAATAGTTTAGTTTGTTGAGTTTCTGCGTGTTAATTTAATTTCTAATAGCCACAGTTCACGCGTTTTCATTTGTTTCACCTAAGTGATTCGGTAGTTAGGTTTTAGAATCTCTGTATATTAATATAATTTATTAGATACAGTACCTCTGTTTTCGTCAGGGTCTACAGTAGAGTTTCGCAGCACCTGCCGATAGTCCGTTTATCTGCATGCTTTAGTTTTCCACGGTCTTAAGTATGGACAGGGACTGCGACTGTTGTGTGCGGATGCGAGTCGAGTTGGTGACACTTCGCTCTCAACTTCAGGCTGTGATGGCTTCGGTTACACAGCTGGAGGCTGCAGTAGATGGGCACCACTCTTGTGGGCCGGCCATGGCGATTCAACGGACGTCCAGCGCGTCAGTCTTCCGATCGGCCCACACCGCTGGCCAGCCCAGTTACTGCTCGCAGTGAGGTTGACCCCTCACCTGTGGTCGAGTGGGAGGTCGCCCCAGGGCGTAGCAAGCGTGGAAAGACTTCCCAGGCGGCCGCACGTAAGGCCTTCCCAGTTTGTCTGACAAACAGGTTCCAGGTGCTGTGTGACTGACGTTGTAACTGATCCAGATGCTGTCGTCTGTCCTCTTTCAGAGGAAATCTCTCAGCCCGCAAGGTCCAGACAATCACAGAGGGTCGGATTATTGAAAATTGGGAGCTCCAATGTTTGGTGCATTATGGGGCCCCTTAGGGACGTGGCTGCCAAGAAGGGAAACAAAACCAATGCGCACTCCGTGTGCATACCGGGTGGAGTCATTTCAGATGTGGAACGGGTCCTTCCAGATGCCATGAAGAGCTCAGGGTGCAGCCAACTGAAGGTGGTTACTCACGTCGGTACCAACGATGTGTGTCACTTGGGATCAGAAGAAATTCACTCTGGTTTAGAGCGGCTAACAGAAGTTGTAAACGCTGCCAGTCTTGTTTGCAAGATGAAAGCAGAGCTACCATTTCCAGCATAGTCGACAGGGCCGATTGCGGATCTCTGGTACAAAGCCGAGTGGAGGGTCTGAATCAGAGGCTCAGACGGTTCTGCGATGGTGTAGGCTGCAGATTCCTCGACTTGCGCCAAAGGCTGGTTGGGTTTCAGGTTCCACTGAGTAGGTCGGGTGCCCACGATACGCAGGAGGAGGCTATAAGGGTAGCAGGGGCAGTGTGGCGCGGACTGGGCTGTTTTTTAGGTAAGAGGGTCTCGGCAAAACACAAGAAGGGCTTCAGTTACAAAGGGTGCAGGCCGAACACAGGAAGAACGTAGATACAGGAACCATCGGCATTACAGATATAAATTGTCGTAGCTGTGTTGGGAAAGTTCCAGAGCTCCAAACGCTAATAGAAAGCACTGATGTTCAAATCGTTATGGGCACCGAAAGCTGGCTAAAGCTGGATATGAGCCCTGCCGAAATTTTTGCAAAGAATCTAACGGTGTTCGGAATGGATAGGCTAAACACGGTTGGCGGTGGCGTGATTGTTGCTGTTACAAGTAGTTTATTTTGTCAGGAAATTGAAGCAGATAATTCCTGTGAGATAATATGGGCAGAGGTCATTGTTGGCAACAGAAATAAAATAATAATTGGACCCTTTTAACGACATCCCATTTTAGATGATACAGTTGCTGAAAGGTTCAAAGAAAACTTGGGTTTTATTTCAAACATGTACCTGACTCATACAATTAGAGTTAGTGGTGACTTTAATTTATCTTCGATATGTTGGTAAAAATACGTGTTTAATTCCAGAGGTACACATAAAACATCATCTGAAATTGTGCTAAACGTATTCTCTGATAATTATTTCGAGCAGTTAGTTCATGAGCCCACACGAATAGTAAACGGTTGTGAAAACGCACTTGACCTCTCAGCAATAAACAATCCTGAGTTAACAACGAGCATCAAAACGGATACAGGGATTAGTGAACGCAAGTAGTAGAGCTACAGGGGTGCTGGTGCATTTTGTTAGTGCAGATTGCCTAGATCTGGGGCAGGTTTGCACTCAGGGGCAAACCTATTATTCTCCTTTGATTGACAGGTACTTAACCTATTGTTCTCCTTTGATTGACAGGTCCTTAGCCTACTGTTCCGTTAAGTGGTTTCCCATGTCACTGTCCCCCCACCCTCTCCCAACCCCCTCCACCCTCAGGAAGGGTGTGCTGGTGCATTTTATTAGGCCCCTGATGTAGGCAACCCACACTAACAAAATGCACCAGAACATTCACTACTGGCCATTAAAATTGCTACACCACGAAGATGACGTGCTACAGATGCGAAATATAACCGACAGGAAGAAGATGTTGTGATATGCAAATGATTAGCTGTTTAGAGCATTCACACAAGGCTGGCGCCGGTGGCGACACCTACAACCTGCTGACATGAGGAAAGTTTCCAAGCGATTTCTCATACACAAACAGCAGTTGACCGGCGTTGCCTGGTGAAACGTTGTTATGATGCCTCGTGTAACATTGCTGCTCGCGTTTGTCGAGATCCAATGACTGTTAGCAGACTATGGAATCGGTGGGTTTAGGAGGGTAATACGGAACGCCATGCTGGATACCAACTGCCTCGTATCACTTGACGCTTCATCGCAAATAGGAGCGCCTGCGATGGTGTACTCAACGACGAACCTGGGTGCACGAATGGCAAAACGTCATTTTTAGGATGAATACAGGTTCTGTTTACAGCATCATTATGGTCGCTCCGTGTTTGGCGACATTGCGGTGAACACACATTGGAGGCGTGTATTCGTCATCGCCATACTGGCGTATCACCCGGCGTGATGGTATGGGGTGCCATTCGTTACACGTCTCGGTCACCTCTTGTTCGTATTGACGGTACTTTGAACAGTGGATATTACATTTCAGATCTGTTACGACCCGTGGATCTACCCTTCATTCGATCCCTGCGAAACCCTATATTTCAGCAGGATAATGCACGACTGCATGTTGCAGGTCCTGTACGGGCCTTTCTGGATACAGAAAATGTTCGACTGCTGCCCTGGCCAGCACATTCTCCAGATCTCTCATCAAATGAAAACGTCTGGTCAATGGTGGCCGAGCAACTGGCTCGTCACAAGACGCCAGTCACTACTCTTGATGAATTGTGGTATCGTGTTGAAGCTGTATGGGTAGTAGCTATACCTGTACACTCCATCCAAGGTCTGTTTGACTTAATGCCCAGGCGTATCAAGGCCGTTATTACGGCCAGAGGTGGTTATTCTGGGTACTGATTCCTCAGGATCTATGCACCCAAATTGCGTGAAAATGTAATCACATGTCAGTTCTAGTATAATATATTTGTCCAATGAATACCCGCTTATCATCTGCATTTCTACTTGGTGCAGCTATTTTAATGGCCAGCAGTGTACTTGCTCCCCCTACAGGGTTGTCATAGCGAGATTGAATACTGTAACCCCCAAATCCTCCAAAACTAAACGAAAAATATGTGTATTCAAAAAGTCAGATTAAATTCATATGACGCCTTCCAGAGAGAGACTCTCCACTCCTTCCAAAATTAATAAGTGTAGACCAGATGTGGTTTGAAGTCAACGAAACAGTATCGGCAGCAATTGAGAGTTTCATACCAAATAAATTAACAAGCGATGGAGCTGATCCCCCTTGCTACACAGAACGGGTCAGAACACTGTTGCAGAAACGACGAAACAAACATGCCAAATTTAAACAGACGCAAAATCCCCAAGATTGACGATCTTTTACAGAAGGTCGAAATTTAGAGATGGCTTCAATGCGCGATGCTTATAGCAGTTTCCACAGCCAAACTTTGTCTCGAAACCTGGCAGAAAGCCGGCCGCGGTGGTCTAGCGGGAAAGGCTCTCAGTCCGGAACCGCGTGACTGCTACGGTCGCAGGTTCGAATCCTGCCTCGGGTGTGGATGTGTGTGATGTCCTTAGGTTAGTTAGGTTTAATTAGTTCTAAGTTCTAGGGTACTGATGACCACAGATGTTAAGTCCCATAGTGCTCAGAGCCATTTGAACCATTTTGAACCTGGCAGAAAATCCAATGAGATTCTGGTTGTATGTGAAGTATGCTTTTTCTGCGTGATAGCAATGGAGAACTATCAAAGCCAGTGCTGCCAAAGCAAAATTATTAAACGCAGTCTTCCGAAATGCCTTCACATAATAAGACGAAGTAAATATTCCAGAATTCGAATCAAGGACAGCTGCCAACATGAGTAACGTAGAAGTTAATATCCTCGGAATAGTGCAGCAACATAAATCACTTAATAAAAGCAAGTCTTCTGGTCCAGACAGTATACCAATTAGGTTCCTTTCAGAGTATTCTGATGCATTAGCTACTAACTTAACAATCATATACAACAGTTCACTCGACGAAAGATACATACCAAAAGACTGGAAAGTGGCACAGGTCGTACAAATATTCAAGAAAGGTAGTAGGCGTAATCCACTTAATTACAGATCCATATCATTAACATCACTATCCTCCTCTGTCCCAAGGTATCGTATATGATACCTCCAGGTTTCATTTTTTTAGGGCTCGCGTCCGCAGCTGAACTATTTCTGGCCCTTTGGTTCATGTACAATAGACGTGGCGTTCGCGTCAGCTCACTTGGTCGTTCTTTTGCCAAGCACCATGATGTGGGAGCACTAACTGGAAACTTAGGATTCTGCGACTTCACAGCATGCCTCGGTGACAAAGGTAAAGAGATAGCTTTCCCTAATTACGTATGTTTTCACATGCTTTAATATGATCTAGAAACTGTATAGACATCCCTGTTAGTAGCGAACTATGAATGAACGTTATAGTGGGTTTATAAGCTTTCAACTTTTGGGTATCACATATGATACCTGGGGACTCAATGCCGATTTTGTTCATGTCAGTTGAGGTGTACGTATATGTTTTTGTTTCACTTGATTCCCAGAGCTGACTGTCGAAGGGATCATTCTACTGGTCAACAGAATTAATCCAGATGAGTCTGACATAGAGACTGATGAATCTAGTGATGAAGATGACGCTTTGATTCAATGCATCAGAAGAAGGAATAGTGCCTCTTAATCAATTTCGAGAAAGAAACGAGTTCTGGAAACATAAAAAGGACTACGAATAAGTGCCCTATTACAATAATTACTGTTTTCCTCTAGATAGTTTGCTCAGAAAACCTTTGCTTAAATATTTTGAATTTTTTATTTACATTTGTAAAGGTTTGGTACCGAACTTGTAGTTTCATCTATCTTGAACCCTACAGCAAATCCAAACAATATGTACAATGCTTACGACAGTTTCTTTTTTAATAAAGCAACAAGAAACTGCGTAGTTGTATGCGTAATTGTCCTGCTTAAGTCCAAAGGTGTCGTATATGATACCGTCTACAAAAAATTCACTATAGCTTAAAAACATTTTATGAGGGCCATTCATTGCTAACCAGCATTAACAAAACGCAATTATCACAAATGTAGCTCATTTCCACTTTTAAAGTGTACTCGGGACTGAAGAGGATATGAAGCAGGATTTTGGAACATATATTATGTTCGAACATTATGAATTACCTCAAAGAAATGGTCTATTGACACACAGTCAATATGGGTTTAGAGAACATCGTTCTTGTGAAGCACAGCTTGTTCTTTATTCGCATGAAGTGTTGAGTGCTATTGACAAGGGATTTCAGATGGATTCCGTATTTCTGGATTTCTAGAAGGCTTTTGGCACTGTACCACATAAGCGGTTTGTAGTGAAATTGCGAGCTTATGGAATACCGTCTCAGTTATGTGACTGGATTTTTGATTTTCTGTCAGAGAGGTCACAGTTCGTAGTAATTGACGGAAGGTCACTGATTAAAACAGAAGTAATTGTTGGCGCTCCCCAAGTTAGTGTTGTATGCACTTTGCTGTTCCGTATCTATATAAACGATTTGGGAGACAATCTGAGTAGCTGTCTTAGGTTGTTTGCACATGACACTGTCGTTTATCGACTAATAAAATCATCAGGAGATCAAAACAAATTGCAAAACGCTTTAGAAAAGATGCCTGAATGGTGTGAAAATTGGCAGTTGACCCTAAGTAATGAAAAGTGTGAGGTCATCCACGTGAGTGCTAAAAGGAATTCGTTAAACTTCGGTTGCACGATAAATCAGTCAAATCTAAAGGCCGTAAACTCAACTAAACACCTAGCAATTACAATTACGAACAACTTAAATTGGAAGGAACACACAAAAAATGTTGTGGGGAAGGCTAATCAAAGACTGCTTTTTATTGGCAGTACACTTAGAAAAAGTATCAGATCTAACAAGGGAACTGCCTATACTACGCTTGTCCGTCCTCTGTTAGAATACTGCTGCGCGGTGTGGGATCCTTACCAGATAGGACTGACGGAGTATATCGGAGAAGTTCAACGAAGGGCAGCACGTTTTGTATTGTCGCGGAATATGGGAGAGAGGGTCACTGAACTGATACAGGATTTGGGCTGAACATCATTAGAAGAAAGGCGTTTTTCGTTACGACGGAATCTTCTCACGAAATTCCAATCACCAACTTTCTCTTCCGTATGCAAAAATATTTTGTTGACAACGATCTACATAGGGAGAAACGAACACTACGATAAAATAAGTGAAATCAGAGCTCTTACGGAGATTAGAATAATAGAGAATTGTGATGGTGGTTCGACGAACCCTCTTTCCAGGCACTTAAGTGTGATTTGCAGATTATCCATGTAGATATAGATAACACAGTCAAAGAGTTCAGTAATAGCAAAAGTACCCAAAATGAGAGCGACAAAATAAAGGTTAACTACGAGACTGGAGTGGATTCAAGTGTAGCATTTGACAGAGATTAAAGGAAAAGTGCGTCGTTAAGCATCTATAAGACATAACACGAGTTTACACAAACAGTATAAAGCAACACAGTAATGAACAAAGTGAAATTTACAGGATGCGAGATGAACCTGTCAATAACTTTATAATAAATTGGGTTACTAAGGTTTGAGAATCTGAGAAGACAAACAAAGAAGGATCGCTAACATCACACATAAACTGCCTATTGTAAGAAATGCTCAATGATACTGTACAAGGCGGAGCAAAACAACCTACGGTTTCAGAAATAAGAACGACGGGCGGAGAACTGTGGCGGAACTAACATCAGACTTTAATGCTGGGCAGAGGACAGTTTGCAGAACACTCCTAACGATGGGCCTCCTCAGCTGACGACCCAAGCATGAGCCAGTGTTAACACCACGACATCGGCGGCTACGACTGAAGTGGGCAAGTGACCATCGGTACTGGACGTTGCGCAGTGCCACAGCCTTGCACGGTCTGATGAATTCCGATACCTTCTTCATCATACTGATGGAACGGCTCGAATCCGTTGTATGCCAGGGAACAGCTCCTTGATACCGGTTCTGCGGGACGGAGACAAGATGTTAGTGACTCCATTATGCTTCGAGGAACACTCATGTGGACATCCAGGGTTCCAGAGAAGCTTGTCTAAGGTACCAAGACAGCTAAGTACTATCGTACACTGGTTGCAGACCACTTACACCCTTCATGACGATCATGTTTCCCGATGGCAGAGGCATTTTTCAAATGGTTCAAATGGTTCTAAGCACTACGGGATTTAACATTTGAGGTCATCAGCCCCTAGACGTAGAACTACTTAAACTTAACTAACCTAAGGACGTCACACACATCCATGCCCGAGGCAGTATTCGAACCTGCGACCGTGGCAGCAGCGCGGTTCCGGACTGAAGCGCCTACAACCGCGGTCGGCTAGTGGCATTTTTCATCAAGATAATGCGCCTTGTCTCAAGGCCAGGAGTGTGACGGACTGACTTCCAGAACACAGTGGCGAGTTCCAACTGACGTGCTCGCCCCGCAACTTGCCAGATCTGAACCCGATCGAAAACATCAGGGATGTGATTGAGCGTGGCGTCAGAGCTCATCGCCCCCTTCCCCGGAATTTATGGGAATTTGTTTACTTGTGTTCGCAGATGTGCTAAGACCTTATTGCTTCTATGCCATGAGGCGTCCCTGCTGTTGTCCTTGCCGGCTATTAGGTAGGTGGTCATAATGTTCTGGCTGATCAGTGTGTTTCGAAAAGACTTGTGGCTTAACTTTGTAGGAAAAGGAACTGTCAACGTTCTTGTACACACTTGAAAATAGCAGTATCGACGAGTGCTGGTGCAGGGAAGATTTGGATTCTAGTCACAGGCTATTGCCAGACTTCTACCGTGGACGTCAAGAACGGCAAAATAAATGTACGTAGGTATTAATGCAGACTATAGGGCATCTAGCTGGATAGAAGGGCCTGAAAAAATGAAAATCTTTGGCGAACTCTTCACAGTCAACGAAAGCTGGAGCCCTGAGTTGAAGAGAACGCGTACTAGTCACGGAACGACGCATACGAACATTGAGAACTCACATGTTACCAAGAGCATTGTTTCTGAACAATGTAGCATTAGTGAAGATTTAACATCTCGTACATACACTTCCCATCCCGACAGAAATACCTTGCAGGACTGAAATGGCTGTAAGGTGGTTCGTACAGAATGGAGACATTTTTTAAGTACCACATCGAACACTATGGATGAACGATGAGAAAGGAGGACTCCAACATTTCGATACAAGTAAACATTTGCAGTCATCTTCATAAGACGAGTGCTGATTCCTTGCGAAAAGTGAAAAAAATACTTACAAAATATATCTTTCAAGAAATAGTGGCGCAGAGCAGAGAACCGTCAGCCGATGTAGATTGCATCGGCCTCTGCATTTTCCAATTTCTGATAGTTTTCCTTGAAAAACAGTTTCACCCAGAACTCCATTACTTACATGACAATGACCAGAAATTTATGCATTGGCATCCAAAGCCCACAGGAATGTCACAGAAACTGACACGGAACAGCGCATTCAACAGCAGAATAAAATCTAGTCAGATGTACGGAACATACTATCAGACTAACAGGACGATGTACACAATCCAGGAAAAATTACCAGAAGATCTCAATAAACAGCAAATTATACGCTATAGGAGTACTGTCTGTCCCTCTGCACGGTGTACATGATACTACAATGACGTGCAAAACTTAACGGCGAAAGTAACTTGTGCATTATGTGTCACTGTCAAGTAACATAGCTCGATGAAACATTGATCATACAAACAAGGAACTGCTACAGTATAGTAAAAAATTTACATGTAAGAAATATGCAGTTAGTTGAACAGAAAGAACACTTTTATACAAAAACAATAATTACACCGAAGTCAACGCGATTTTTAATGGTTGCTGGAGATTAGAAAAGGTAGAACATACCTCTTAACAGAATGTGTAATCACTACGGATGGCAATACATGCTCTGCAATTTGCTCGTATGTGGCCACAAGTTTGATTAGGAGTTCTTGTGGTAGATGGTTCCATTCCTCAAATGGTTCAAATTACTCAAATGGCTCTAAGCACTATGGGACTCAACATCAGAGATAATCAGTTCCCTAGACTTAGAACTACGTAAACCTAACTAACTTAAGGACATCACACACATCCATGCCCGAGGCAGGATTCGAACCTGCGACCGTAGCAGTAGCGCGGTTGCGGACTGAAGCGCCTAGAACCGCCCGGCCACAGCAGTTGACAACTGCTAGAAGGTCGTTTGTTCATGGCGTCTCCCCAACGCACATTACTCGTGTTCAACGATATTTAAGTCGGGGGAACAGCGGGCCAGTAAATCTGCCGAATATCCTCACGTTTCAAGAGCTCATTCACCTGCACTACTCGATGCGGTCGCGCATCGTCATCCATAAAAATAATGTCAGGGCCGAATGCACCTCTGAAAAGACGCACATGGAGAAGGAGTACAGTGCCACAATAACGATGACCGATAAGTGTACCGTATTCAAAGATTTGGAGGTCAGTACCCTCATACATCAAGAGATAGTAACATGTAATGCACAAAGGGACGTTGCTGAACATGATCGTTTTAGTGGTCCAGGTGTTATGGTGTGGGGCCGTATAATTTTGCCTCATAATAGGAACACGTTGCAGAGCATGCATTGCTGTCCATGGTCAGCACGTACCCTATTAAGAAACATGTCCCACCCTTTGTAATATCCAGAGGATCATCATAAATCGTGGTGACTTCAGGGTAACTATTGTCTTTGAATAAAAGAGTCATTTCTGTTTGTCTCATTGCGTAATTCTTTCAGTTAGTTTCTGTGCTAAGCTGTACCAGTCTTTTTTGTGTATGAACAAAGTTCGATCGAACTATGCTAAGTGACTATGACACATCATGTGGAAGGTGGTGGTGGTGGTTAGTGTTTAACGTCCCGTCGACAACGAGGTCATTAGAGACGGAGCGCAAGCTCGGGTTAGGGAAGGATTAGGAAGGAAATCTGCCGTGACCTTTCAAAGGAACCATGCCGGCATTGGCCTGAAACGATTTAGGGAAATCACGGAAAACCTAAATCATGATGGCCGGAGACGGGATTGAACCAGTGTGCTAACCACTGCGCCACCTCGCTCGGTCATGTGGAAGTTACTTTCGTCCTTAAATTTTACACACCGGTGTGTTTGGTTGATTCTCTTCAACATCTTCCGATGTTTTTGTGAACCTAGGAATCTCGCAATAGGCAAGAAAGAAACTAAGCTGCAAAAAGAACTGAAAGGAATACATTCATCCCGTAAGAAATTTGTTCCCAGATAAATTCTTCTACAGACAAATGAGATCCGATGTGCGTTAACGGCTCGTATGAAACATACATCATACTTAACCATTAAAATAATAATAATAATAACAATAATAATAATCAGCCTCCGACATTGTCACTCCATTATTATGGAGCACTACAGACTACTTCAAGACAGATGTATAAAGGAAATTTCGGCGGTTTTCTGTGTTAAGCGTTAACAAAGTAATTCAGTGAGGTGTAATACACAAACCCGGAGGAAAATATTAAATTTTACTTTTGTAGCATAATTAGTTACATAGAATAAAGCAGTCCCAACCTGGGGGTGGGTTTGTACACCGCAGTGCTTTACTATACACGGTTCTAACATGGACTCCGAATCCCGTTGTTTCTGCATTACAGGTGACACGCATACTGACTGACTGCTAGATGATAAGACATCATCACCAAGAGAACTGGCTGTATTGAAGGTAGGCTTTGAGGTTCAGAGACACTCGGGCCAGAGCTGAGAGTGCGGCTCTGCCAAGGTTATGCACTGCTCACGTGTCTCGCTCTGGCAGCCTTGTGTGTCGTGTGTGGATTTGGCGGTGGCCCTACGGCCACGGCCGCGTTCTTGGAACGTCGTTATTCTGGTCCGGGTCACAGAATATTGGACTAGTGGACTGAAGGAGTGAAGCAAATGGTGTAAGTGCATTGGCTTACTCGGCCAGAGGTAGTAAACATAAAAGTTTTCCGGATGTGGTACCGCGGCATATTATAAAATAATTATCGATTAATAAAACCGAAGCTTGTAACACAATTGCAGTAGTCTTCGCCTCGGTCAGCTGGTGTAATGTATTGTTGGGAACACTAATATTACGTCTTGAGGCGTCTGCTGGGCATAAGAGTACGCCACAGTAATCAAAAAAGTTCCGCCTGCAGTGGAAGGAGTGGGAAACTTCATTAGAGTGCTTTTTGATTCCAGTCTCTGATCGCAAATGAATTCTTTAGACGATGACCGGTTTCAGTGTGTTATAACCATCCTCAGATATAAAATATATAAATATATACATCTAGTGAGCAGTGTGTCTTTTAACATAAAACAGCAATATGTATCACAATATACTGTCATACAACAGGGAAATGTACAGATAAAATATGGTATAACGTACCTTTTTTACACCATGTCCTAAAGTGATACGGCCATAACGGCATCGTCAAAACATATAAATATAATCAGCATAGCATCGTCACATAGATTTAAAATATGGTGTAGAATAGGCCACATCGTCCACATGGTGATTATTGCCAACTAGCTACTGAGGTACAGTAGCATCCAGAAACCTGTTTGCCTACACCCTCCCTAGATGTCGCTACTGTGGGCTTGCTTATATGTAGTCATCAGTTATGTAAAAACATAATCTGATAAAAGCACATTAGATAAAATGCATGTAGCAGACTTATTAAAATTGATGACTATCATGGAAATCAATTGTGATACATTAAAAGATGAATGCAGTTACCCATGTAAAATTATTAAAAGAAAAAATATGAAGAGTATAGGTCCGACACTTTTTTATGGTGAATTTACGATCAACAATTAATATAGCGTAATACATTGCCTGTGTCAACCTATGAATTGCTTATGAAAGATAAAATGTCTATATGACAGCTGAAAAAGTGACAGATCAATGAACAGCGCCCTCTGTTGGGTCGGCCGCTAGGATCTACATCTACATGACTACTCAGCAGTTCACATTTAAGTGCTTGGCAGAGGGTTGAGCGAACCACAATCATACTACCTCTCTACTATTCCACTCCCGAACAGCGCGCGGGAAAAACGAACACCTAAGCCTTTCTGTTCGAGCTCTGATTTCTCTTATTTTATTTTGATGATCATTCCTACCTTTGTAGGTTGGGCTCAACAAAATATTTTCGCATTCTGAAGAGAAAGTTGGTGACTGGAATTTCGTAAAAAGATCTCGCCGCGACGAGAAACGTCTTTGGTGTAATGACTTCCATCCCAATTCGCGTATCATATCTGCCAGACTCTCTCCCCTATTACGTGATAATACAAAACGAGCTGCCCTTTTTGCACCCTTTCGATGTCCTCCGTCAATCCCACCTGGTAAGGATCCCACACCGCGCAGCAATATTCTAACAGAGTACGAACGAGTGTGGTGTAAGCTGTCTCTTTAGTGGACTTGTTGCATCTTATAAGTGTCCTGCCAATGAAACGCAACATTTGGCTCACCTTCCCCACAATATTATCAATGTGGTCTTTCCAACTGAAGTTGTTCGTAATTTTAACACCCAGGTACATAGTTGAATTGACAGCTTTGGAATTGTACTATTTATCGAGTAATCGAATTCCAACGGATTTCTTTTGGAACTCATGTGGATCACCTCACACTTTCCGTTATTCAGCGTCAACTGCCACCTGCCATCTTATTTAGGCGCGCACCGATCGTAAGAACTTAACCAATAGAGGGCTTTACATACATCGTGACATGTCTCCCACAGAAAACGTTTAAACAACATATAAACATTCAATAAATAAAATTATATAGTTTGGCTACACATTCCATAAGTACGTAGGAGATAATCAGTTACAGGATTAGAGTGACTATTGTGTGGAAGTAAGGGAATTGCCTTCTGTTCTCAACATAACTCATCAAGTAAGGCCAGGTATAAATACGCTAGGCATTATTTAGTTATTCTAGTATGTTATCAAATAATGCAAAATAAGCGTTGGGTACATTAGACTGAGGTGTGTTCTTGCGTGTAGTCGGATGCAGTCGTTTACGAACCATGATATTTCGACAGTGTACCTTGCTGTCATCTTCATGTGATATCTGTAGAATAAACATGTTTTCTATATCGTGTTTGTTTATACTCTTATCATTTCCCAATCCTTCCCTCAGCACCCGGCCGCATGCCAAGTCAGGTGGAGTGATGGGGGGGGGGGGGGGGGGGACCTGTTCGCGGAATGCTGGGCGCGAACTCCGAACGCTCAGAGCTTCTATCGTCAACGTTGCGCGTGGAAGTAGCTTTCAGCGACGTTGTAAACCCAGCTGATCGAGCGCTGGGTACACAGTCTCAAAACGACAAGATCTGTCTTAGCACTTCCGTTTGTTCACATTTCATTGAGTTCCCTGTAGCAATGTGGTGTTCCACAACCACACATTTCGCTGCTTGCTTGAGTTCGGTGTGTTTCCTGTGCTCCTGGCACCTTTATTCGACCGTCCGCACAGCGTGTTTGATGTATCTCTCACCGCATTTATATATACACTCCTGGAAATGGAAAAAAGAACACATTGACACCGGTGTGTCAGACCCACCATACTTGCTCCGGACACTGCGAGAGGGCTATACAAGCAATGATCACACGCACGCCACAGCGGACACACCAGGAACCGCGGTGTTGGCCGTCGAATGGCGCTAGCTGCGCAGCATTTGTGCACCGCCGCCGTCAGTGTCAGCCAGTTTGCCGTGGCATACGGAGCTCCATCGCAGTCTTTAACACTGGTAGCATGCCGCGACAGCGTGCACGTGAACCGTATGTGCAGTAGACTGACTTTGAGCGAGGGCGTATAGTGGGCATGCAGGAGGCCGGGTGGACGTACCGCCGAATTGCTCAACACGTGGGGCGTGAGGTCTCCACAGTACATCGATGTTGTCGCCAGTGGTCGGCGGAAGGTGCACGTGCCCGTCGACCTGGGACCGGACCGCAGAGATGCACGGATGCACGCCAAGACCGTAGGATCCTACGCAGTGCCGTAGGGGATCGCACCGCCACTTCCCAGCAAATTAGGGACACTGCTGCTCCTGGGGTATCGGCGAGGACCATTAGCAACCGTCTCCATGAAGCTGGGCTACGGTCCCGCACACCGTTAGGCCGTCTTCCGCTCACGCCCCAACATCGTGCAGCCCGCCTCCAGTGGTGCCGCGACAGGCGTGAATGGAGGGACGAATGGAGACGTGTCGTCTTCAGCGATGAGAGTCGCTTCTGCCTTGGTGCCAATGATGGTCGTATGCGTGTTTGGCGCCGTGCAGGTGAGCGCCACAATCAGGACTGCATACGACCGAGGCACACAGGGCCAACACCCGGCATCATGGTGTGGGGAGCGATCTCCTACACTGGCCGTACACCTCTGGTGATCGTCGAGGGGACACTGAATAGTGCACGGTACATCCAAACCGTCATCGAACCCATCGTTCTACCATTCCTAGACCGGCAAGGGAACTTGCTGTTCCAACAGGACAATGCACGTCCGCATGTATCCCGTGCCACCCAACGTGCTCTAGAAGGTGTAAGTCAACTACCCTGGCCAGCAAGATCTCCGGATCTGTCCCCCATTGAGCATGTTTGGGACTGGATGAAGCGTCGTCTCACGCGGTCTGCATGTCCAGCACGAACGCTGGTCCAACTGAGGCGCCAGGTGGAAATGGCATGGCAAGCCGTTCCACAGGACTACATCCAGTATCTCTACGATCGTCTCCATGGGAGAATAGCAGCCTGCATTGCTGCGAAAGGTGGATATGCACTGTATTAGTGCCGACATTGTGCATGCTCTGTTGCCTGTGTCTATGTGCCTGTGGTTCTGTCAGTGTGATCATGTGATGTATCTGACCCCAGGAATGTGTCAATAAAGTTTCCCCTTCCTGGGACAATGAATTCACGGTGTTCTTATTTCAATTTCCAGGAGTGTAATTTGATAGACACCTGGTTTACGGAGCCCCAAGTCATCTGTCACCGTATCTAATACTTCACATGTTTCAGGAGGTGGATGAAAGTCGCATTTAACGTTACGTCGAGCCAACATTCTGTCTGTTTTGATAGATACTTTGCCGATGTACGGCGGATATGCCATTGTCTTAACCTCCTCATGGCGTTCTATTTTATGGTCTTGTACCTTCCTCCAGAAACGACATTATATTACGCTCCAACCGTGCCCGTTCTTCTTTAGTACGTTATTAAGATAGTTGATCTCGCTTGATAGGCTTTCTTCGTCTGGTATTGCTAGGGCCCTCTGGACAAGTGTATGTAGCACACCCTCAGTCTGTGAATGATGTTGCCAGCTGGAGGCACGGAGATACAAATCAGTGTGCGTGGCTTTTTGCGTATACTGTGCTTTGCGCTTGACTAGGATGTCCACACAGGTAAGTTTACCAATCACTTCCCTTTCCATGATGAACTTTATGCTGGGGTGTAGAGGATTCAGATGTTGGGGAAATTCCTGAAGCCTATCACTCACATGTGGCTGCACTACAAATGTGTCATCAACATATCTAAAAACCATTTGGGCTTCAGTGCAGCTCTTTCTACAGCTCTCTCTTCGGGATCCTCCATGATATATCATCTGATGACAGAGGGCACCAGCTATTCATAATACTGACTATGAAGACAAAGAATGTAGTTGTGAGGGAAAATTCGAAGAAGTTATTCACTGTGGGTCTGAATTTTTCCCTGATAGGGTTGACCAAGTCTGAAAGTGGCACCCCGATTAACAGGAAGACCATATCAAAGCTCACAGTAAAGTTCTGGTTAAAGAAGTGTAGCTCTTGCGGCCGTAAAATGAAATGTACAGAGTTTCTGATACGATATTGATGTTTATCGACGTAGGCGCTTAATACTACCAATAAGTTTGGATAATAGCTACGCAGGTACACCTATTTTCCTTGCTATAGGCATTAGAGGAACGTCTTGTTTGTAAGTTTTGGGTGAGTCGTCGATTGAGTTTTAGTGTTGCGGCATCCCTTGGTTGAAGACTTTTCATGATGTCCTTCGGCAGGGAATGGCGTAGAAGCTGAATGGTGTACCTTTTTGTTCTGAAGGTCGGGTCTCCTTTTAATTTCCTGTATGCTGGATCCTCAAGTAAGCTGTACATTGAGCGATTGTACTCTCCTGTGATAGAAGGAGTGGGGAGCTTCTGTTGTATGGTGCTTCATTCAGTACGAGCCATGACTGGCTGTTATCGGCCAATGAGACATAGATTCTTGATTTCCTTGTGTGTGGCATCGGACGCTCAGCCTCAGTTTCTCGCTCGTATTGCTCGCGTCTCAAGTTGCTAGTGCAGCCTGTTAGGTTTTCATGGCTGGCAGCCAGGACGATCCAGGCCTGTAATCATCTTTTAGTTTCATATTGCTAGAATGTTTTAATACTCCTATGGTCTCCCACATTTTGCGCTTCATCATTCCCTGGCTATTTGACAGAGGAATATCACTGCAATAGTGACAGAAACAGCGGTTTTATTCAGTGATAGATTTTTAATTTATTTATTTATTTATGTTGTTATGTCCAGCTATGGAGCGCGATTGAACTTATTTAACTGATGTGCTTGCTTTCTCGTGTCCCAAAATCTCTTTATCTTCTAGCTATGGTTTTTCTTTACGTTCTTCTGTCCATGTTCGCTTAGATGTGAACATTTGGTTTAGTTTTAAACTGGTGTTTCTCAATTAAAATTGTTAACGTATCTCGGTCTCGTAGAATTTTATTTGTAATACCTATTTCCTGAAGATCTTTTTCAGTTAAAAGTATCCAATTTTTTTTAAACTTTTATTGAGAGGGCAAGGTATAAAATCCTTTTGGTCAGTCTATTGTCGTTCATTCTGAGAAATTGGCTATAAAATATGTTTCCTTTTCCCGAAAGCGTCCGAGATATTCTCCAAATTTTGATGTAATTTGTGAGACGTCCGTTTCATCCAGATTCCCTCAACACATACTGGACCAAAAATTTTCCTTATTAGTTTCCTTTCTTCATTTTCTCTGTCTTTGTTTAAGGATGTACCTCCAATGATTACAGTCGCTGATGCAGATAAAGCTTCAGGATTGACTACGGCAATGTTTTCATTTTGCATTACGAAATATTGCTTTTAGATTGTACTTATTCCATCTAATGCTATAAGGTTTTTGTAATATAATAATCCTATCTTTGTTTGCTTCATGGTGTAATTCAAAGGGTTCGATGATTTCTCTCGGCTATTTAAATTTTTGTACTTGAGATATTTAGCCAGACTGTGTACACATGGATTGTCGATCTATGTATCGAGGAGAAATTTCTATTCATTGGGTTTTTTCACAGGAAATTTTCTGTCCACTTGTAACTGCCATATCATGGAATTTTTTCAAGGGAATGAATTGCCCGTTCTCTGTTGTTTGAAAAGATCGCTAGATCATTTGCATAAGCTATACATCTTAAATTAAATTTAGTTACACGTATTCTATGATCACTTTTATTCCTAAGGTAGTTTAGGAACTCACACATTCTATCCTTACTTTCTGAGAAAATACAGGCAGTTTAATTTTTAGTTTCATTTGGCACCTGTCAATTTCATTTTGTATTTGTTTCTTCAGAAAGAATGTGTTAAAGACAAGCGTTATGTTCTTCTCGGTTAAATCTAGTAACGTGAGACCTCTGCCATTTTTACTACCGCAACCAAAACTTTGCATCTAACAATCGATTTTTATTTTTCGTCCTAGTATTGCATTAATATCGCCCACTATAACCTTTTACTGATATTTCCTGTCAGTGGTCTGTTTTCGTAGCTCGTTGAAGAAGCCTTTTTTCTCCTTCATACGTTGAACACATAGATGAATAAACATGAACCAAATCCGTGGAATATCATTTTTTTTTAATTTTAAGTACAAATCATAACATTCTTCAATATCTATTACAACATTTTTAATTTTGTTGTTTATAATAAAGCACGTATCTGAATTTCCACCCTGCTCTGTTCCTCTGTAAAAAAAATTGCTTCTTGATTTTAAATCTCTTTGGTCATCATTATTTAGCTACACTCCCGATTAACCTTCTACGTCCCATTTAATGTTATTTATCTCCCCTTGCGAATATACTAACGTGTCTTCAGTTGGTAAAATTCTGCAATTTTTAATCCCTAAATAAAAAGCAAAGTCAGGTTCTTGGTGGATTCCTGTTATGAGCATTAGGCCACGGGCTATGGCTTATTTCTGTGCCTAACTTACCGAGCGAGATGGCTCAGTGGTTAGCAAATTAGACTCGTATTCGGAAGTACGACGGTTCAAATCCGCATCCAGCTACCTTGAGATAGCTTTTCCGTGATTCCCCTAAATCACTCCAGGAAAACGCTGGGGCGGTACCTGCGAAAAGGCACGGGGCGACGTGACACTTGCGTTGATACATTTACACAGTTCGGCTTGCTGTGCTTGTTTAAGATATGTCATCTGAATCTTTGTAGACTCTGATGATGTCCCCTGTTTTGGAAGACGAAACGTTGGGCAGAGAAATATGCCTCTAAAGCAACCTAATGCTCATCAAACAACACCCACCAAAGAACGCAAATGCTGACCACGAAAGCTTACATTGTAGGTGCAGTTAGGTTTCCAAGATCCATTTATCGTTTATCCAGTTAAACTTCGTGTAGTAAGGTGTCTCAAGGCCACAAGGTACTGTCTGTGATATAAAACTGATGTAACTACAGAAGGAATGCACTGCTGCCAGATACTTTCAGAATTCTTTCAAAAATAATAATTAAAAAGCTGGAAGTGCAAACGGACCATTTAAATGGCTAATATCAAGCAGCTTTTAGGAAAGGTAGGTCCTGTGTGGGACAAACACTCCGCCTCAAAACGGTCTTACAAATCCACAACGGCGGACAAACAGAAGTCACCTTTGTAGACTTCAAAAAAGCATATGATTCAGTAGACAGATGTACGATGTTTAATAAACTAGATGAGTTTAAAGTGGATAGAAACACAAACAGTTGATTAAAAAAAATTACCTGATACCAACTCAAAAGTTGAATTCCAAGGCGAAATGTACGAATCTTTTGATATGAAAACAGGGATACTGACTAACCCCCTTAATGTTCAGTCTTGTAATAGAAAAAGTAATTAGGAGATGGGAAATATAAAACTATCTTAGGAATCAAAGGGATCATAGAATAATAATGCCGACACGAAAAATAAATACGACGTTGCATACAATAAAGAGTCATTGGGCCATAAATCATAAACTTAAATTATGAAAATTTGTTTAAGGTTTGAAAAGTACAATAACACTTACAGCATTACACTTCAAAACGAGAAGGTTATCAGCCTGTTAAAAGAGGAGGCTGTGAGTTAATAAGCATTTCGCTCTCATTTAAGTATATGGCCGAAAGAGTCAGCCTTCAGGAATTGTGAAATGAACCCTGTCGTTCAGGACCGGGTGCCACAAAGGGCGCAGATTCATCACGAGATGGGGAACTCACACGCGTCTATTGTCTACTGAGGCCTAAGCGCTGTAGTGTGCGAGTGAGACAGATGAGAACCTACATCATAGGGAAACACAGTAGAAGGAGTTTATGGCCAAGGAGACGTAGCAGTGTTAAATATGGTGGATCATTCTAAGGAATGAAGCCACAGTAATTTTAATCCGCCATCCTTCCTAAAAATTCGTGATGATCCCAATAAAACTTGAATTTTGATCATATCTATAATAGTTTAGGATTTACTGTTAAAGTGAAATTAACAAGTTTTGTAACAAAGACCTGAATGCTAAAGTCTGAACGCTTTGGTCGATCTTAACGATCGATATTTCAGATAGAAGCACATCATTAAAATGAAAAATCTTGTAAATATCAACTCTGTAACTTTATTTGTTCGAAAGATATAGTAAAATTAAATTATCAGTATTTTTAGTTAAGCATTAGATCATCATTTTCTCCACACAAAACACATTGAACGATGACAGCATGACACCTTATTGAATCGTTACGTTTAGTACATAGTAGTTACTTTTGTTCTTTATTTATTTATCTGGAAGCACATTGGTGCAAGGCTTCTGGTAGTGACATTCAAAGTTAAGGAGGAAACTGTATTGGTTTTATGTAACATAATTTAGCGTTTAGTATGTAATGGATATTATTGTTACTTTATTTAGAACATGAAAGTGGTCAGGCTTCGATTATTTAAATATGTTAAAATGTAAAATAATGTAGAATAAGCTGTAGCCCACCAGATGGACGGCTTCAGAAAAAGAGAACTGCCGTAGTCAGTTGAGCGAGGATAAACGGCGCGCGGGATACGCTTCCGGGGACGGACATTGCTGGTGCAGACGCGAAAGGGGACAGTTCGGCTGGAGACATAAAAGGGTACAGTTCGGATTGAGAAGCGAAAGAGGGCAGTCGGGTCATTAGGCAGCCAGGAAGTGAAAAGACTTGGAAAATTTCGCGTCGTGTGGCATCGTAGGACTTAATCTCTGAGCGATGAGCAGCCGCGCGCTTGATGTGAACTCTAACTTTTCGCGTAGATAACTTGTATTTCGCGATGAGATTGTGAATGATCGAACTGTGTCAAATGGATATGCGCTCGAATGTAACAGAAGCTCTAAATTCGACCACTTTCAGAGCTGCCCTGCTTTGTACTTTCTCGATGTCATCCGTCAGTCCCACCTGATGCGGATCCCACACCGCACAGCAATATTCCAAAATAGGGCGGACAAGCGTGGTGTAAGCAGTCTCTTTAGTAGACCTGTTGCACCTTCTAAGTGTTCTGCTAATGAATCGCAGTCTTTGGTTTGCTCTACCCACCGTATTATCTATGTGCTCGTTCCAATTTAGGTTTTTGTAATTGTAATCCCTACTATTTAGTTGAATTTAGAGCCTTCGGATTTGTGTGACTTATGGCGGAATCGAAATTTAGCAGATTTCTTTTAGCACTCATGTGAATAACTTCACATTTTTCCTTATTCAGGGTCAATTGCCACGTATAGCACCATACAGATATCTTATCTAAACCATTATGCAAGTCGTTTTGATCATATGATGACTTTACAAGACGGTAAACGACAGAATCACCTGCAAACAATTCAAGACGGCTACTCAGATTATCTCCTATGTCGTTAATATAGATCAGGAACAATAGAGGGCCTGTAACACTTCCTTGGGGAACGCCAGATATTTCTTCTGTTTTACTCGATGACTTTCCGTCTATTACTACGAACTGTGACCTTTCTGACAGGAAATCACGAATGCGGTCGTACAACTGAGGCGATATTCCATAGGCACATAGGTTGGTTAGAAGATGCTTGTGAGGTGTCTAAAGTCTTCTGAAAATCTAAATATATCTAGTCAATTTGACCTCCCCTGTCGATAGTACTCATTACTTCATGAGTATAAAGAGCTAGTTGTGTTCCGCAAGAACGATATTTTCTGAATCCGTGCTGACTATGTGTCAGTAGATCATTTTCTTCGAGGTATGTCATAATGTTCAAATGCAGTATATGTTCCAAAACACTACTGCAAATCGACGTTAGTGATATGGGCCTGCAATTCAGTTTATTACTCGTATTTCCCTTTGTGGGTATTGGTGTGACTTGAGCAACTTTCCAGTCTTTAGGTACGGAACTTTCTGTGAGCGAGTGGTTGTATATACTTGCTAAATATGGAGCTACTGCATCTGCATACTCTGAAAGGAACCCTACTGGTATACAATCTGGACGGGAAGCCTTGCCTTTATTAAGTGATTTAAGCTGCTTTGCTACACCGAGGATATCTACTTCTATGTTCGTCATCTTCGCAGTTGTTCTTGATTGGAATTCGGGAATATTTACTTCGTCTTCTTTGGTGAATCAGTTTCGGAAAACCGTGTTTACTAACTGCTTTGGTGGCACTTTCGGCAGTGACTTCACCGTTGTTATCGCGCAGTGAAGGTATTAATTGCGTCTTGCCACTGGTGTGCTTTATATATGACAAGAATCTTTTTGGGTTTCCTGCCAGATCCCGAGACAGAGTTTCACTGCCGAAGTTATTAAAAAGATCTCGCATTGAAGCACGCGCTATATTTCGAACTTCTGCAAAACTTTGCCAATCTTAGGGATTTTGCGTTCTTCTAAATTTGGCATGCTTTTTTCGCTGCTTCTGCAACAGCGATCTGACCCGTTTCGTGTACCCTGGGGGAACAGCACCATCACTTATTGATTTATATGGTATATATCTCTCAATTGCCGTCGATACTATCTTTTTGAAATCATTCCACATCTTTTCTACGCTTACGTGATCAGATCGAAAGAAGTGGAGACTGTCTCTTAAAAAGGCGTTAAGAGCATTTTTATCAACTTTTATAAATAGATGTACTTTGCGATTCTTTTTCATGGTTGTGGGTGTTACGGTATTCAGCGTAGTAGCAACTGCCTTGTGGTCGCTAATCCCTGTATTCGTCACAGTGTCACTATTTGTCCAGGATTATTTGTTGCTAAGAGGTCAAGTATGCTTTCGCAACCATTTACGCTTCGAGTGGGTTCATCAACTAATTGTTCAAAATAATTTTCTGAGAAAGCATTCAGTACAATTTCGGATGACGTTTTATGCCTGCCTCCGGCTTTAAACGTATAATATTTCCAGGATATCGAGGGTAGATTGAAGTCACCACCGACTATAATTGTATGAGCGGGATACTTATTGGAAATGAGCCTCAAGTTTTCTATGAACTGTTCGGCAACTGTATCTTTTGAGTCGGGGGTCGGTAAAACGATCCAATTAATAATTTAGTCCGATTGTCATGTATAAACTCTACCCATGCTATTTCACACGAACTATCTACTTCAATTTCGCTACAAGGCAAACTACCTCTGACAGCAATAAATACTCCACCACCAACTGTATTTAATCTATCCTTTCTGAACACTGTTAGATCTTTTGAAAGAATTTCGGTTGAACTGATTTCCGGCTTTAGCCAGCTCTCTGTACCTACAACTATTTCAGCTAAAGTGCTTTCTATTAGGGCTTGGATCTCTGGTTATTTCCCAACACAGCTACAATGTACAACTACAATACCAATCTACATCTACATCTACATTCATACTCCGCAAGCCACCCAACGGTGTGTGGCGGAGGGCACTTTACGTGCCACTGTCATTGCCTCCCTTTTTTGTTCCAGTCGCGTATGGTTCGCGGGAAGAACGACTGTCTGAAAGCCTCCGTGCGCGCTCGAATCTCTCTAATTTTATGTTCGTGATCTCCACGGGAGGTATAAGTAGGGGGAAGCAGTATATTCGATACCTCATCCAGAAACGCACCCTCTCGAAACCTGGCGAGCAAGCTACACCGCGATGCAGAGCGCCTCTCTTGCAGAGTCTGCCATTTGAGTTTGCTAAACATCTCCGTAACGCTATCACGGTTACCAAATAACCCTGTGACGAAACGCGCCGCTCTTCTTTGGATCTTCTCTATCTCCTCCGTCAACCCGATCTGGTACGGATCCCACACTGATGAGCAATACTCAGGTATAGGTTTAACGAGTGTTTTGTAAGCCACCTCCTTTGTTGATGGACTACATTTTCTAAGGACTCTCCCAATGAATCTCAGCCTGGTACCCACTTTACCAACAATTAATGTTATATGATCATTCCATTTCAAATCGTTCCGCACGCATACTCCCAGATATTTAACAGAAGTAACTGCTACCAGTCTCTGTTCCGCTATCATATAATCATACAATAAAGGATCCTTCTTTCTATGTATTCGCAATACATTACATTTGTCTATGTTAAGGGTCAGTTGCCACTCCCTACACCAAGTGCCTGTCCGCTGCAGATCTTCCTGCATTTCGCTACAATTTTCTAATGCTGCAACTTCTCTGTATACTACAGCATCATCCGCGGAAAGCCGCATGGAACTTCCGACACTATCTACTAGGTCATTTATATATATTGTGAAAAGCAATGGTCCCATAACACTCCCCTGTGGCACGCCAGAGGTTACTTTAACGTCTGTAGACGTCTGTCCATTGATAACAATATGCTGAGTTCTGTTTGCTAAAAACTCTTCAATCCAGCCACACAGGTGGTCTGATATTCCGTAGGCTCTTACTTTGTTTATCAAGCAACAGTGCGGAACTGTATCGAACGCCTTCCGAAGTCTAGGAAAATAGTATCTACCTGGGAGCCTGTATCTAATAATTTCTGGGTCTCATGAACAAATAAAGCGAGTTGGGTCTCACACGATCGCTGTTTCCGGAATCCATGTTGATTCCTACAGAGTAGATTCTGGGTTTCCAAAAACGACATGATACTCGAGCAAAAAACATGTTCTAAAATTCTACAACAGATCGACGTCAGAGATATAGGTCTATAGTTTTGCGCATCTGCTCGACGACCCTTTTTAAATACTGGGACTACCTGGGCTCTTTTCCAATCATTTGGAACCTTCCGTTCCTCTAGAGACTTGCGGTACACGGCTGTTAGAAGGGGGGCAAGTTCTTTCGCGTACTCTGTGTAGAATCGAATTGGTATTCCGTCAGGTCCAGTGTACTTTCCTCTGTTGAGTGATTTCAGTTGCTTTTCTATTCCTTATTTCGATGTCAGCCATTTTTTCATTTGCGCGAGGATTTAGAGAAGGAACTGCAGTGCGGTCTTCCTCTGTGAAACAGCTTTGGAAAAAGGTGTTTAGTATTTCAGCTTTACGCGTGTCATCCTCTGTTTCAAAGCCATCATCATCCCGGAGTGTCTGGATATGCTGTTTCGAGCCACTTACTGATTTAACGTAAGACCAGAACTTCCTAGGATTTTCTGTCAAGTCGGGACATAGAATTTTACTTTCGAATTCACTGAACGCTTCACGCATAGCCCTCCTTACGCTAACTTTGACTTCGTTTAGGTTCTGTTTGTCTGAGAGGTTTTGGCTGGTTTAAACTTGGAGTGAAGCTCTCTTTGCTTCCGCAGAAGTTTCCTAACTTTGTTGTTGAACCACGGTGGGTTTTTCCCGTCCCTCACAGTTTTACTCGGCACGTACCTGTCTAAAACGCATTTTACGAGTCCCTTAAACTTTTTCCATAAACACTCAACATTGTCAGTGTCGGAACAGAAATTTTCGTTTTGATCTGTTAGGTAGTCTGAAATCTGCCTTCTATTACTCTTGCTAAACAGATAAACCTTCCTCCCTTTTTTTATATTCCTATTAACTTCCATATTCAGGGATGCTGCAACAGCCTTATGATCACTGATACCCTGTTCTGCACTTACAGAGTCGAAAAGTTCGGGTCTGTTTGTTATCAGTAGGTCCAAGATGTTATCTCCACGAGTCGGTTCTCTGTTTAATTGCTCGAGGTAATTTTCGAATAGTACACTCAGTATAATGTCACTCGATGCTCTGTCCCTACCACCCGTCCTAAACATCTGAGTATCCCAGTCTATATCTGGTAAATTGAAATCTCCACCTAAGACTATAATATGCTGAGAAAAATGTATGTGAAATGTATTCCAAATTTTCTCGCAGCTGTTCTGCCACTAATGCTGCTGAGTCGGGAGGTCGGTAAAAGGAGCCAATTATTAACCTAGCTCCGCTGTGGAGTGTAACCTCCACCCATAATATTTCGCAGGAACTATCCACTTCTACTTCACTACTGAGTCGGGAGGTCGGTAAAAGGAGCCAATTATTAACCTAGCTCCGCTGTGGAGTGTAACCTACACCCATAATATTTCGCAGGAACTATCCACTTCTACTTCACTACAGGATAATCTACTACTAACAGCGACAAACACGCCACCACCGGTTGCATGCAATCTATCCTTTCTAAACACCGTCTGTGCCTTTGTAAAAATTTTGGCTGAATTTATCTCTGGCTTCAGCCAGCTTTCTGCACCTATAACGATTTCAGCTTCGGTGCTTTCTATCAGCGCCTGAAGTTCCGGTACTTTACCAATGCAGCTTCGACAGTTTACGATTACAATACCGATTGCTGCTTGGTCCCCGCATGTCCTGACTTTGCCCCGCACCCTTTGAAGCTGTTGCCCTTTATGTACTTGCCCGAGGCCATCTAACCTAAAAAACCGCCCAGTGCACGCCACACAGCCCCTGATACCCGTGTAGCCGCTTGCTGAGTGTAGTTTTTACAACTACCTTACTGTGTTTTACCTGCTCACTTTTAGACGGACGTCCCTTCTGTGGTTCCCTAGACCCTCTAACCTAAAAAACCGCCCAGTCGCTTCCACATAGCCCCCGATACCCGTGTAGTGGACTACTGTGTAGTGGACTACTGACCTATTAAGCGGAACCCGGAAACCCACCACCCGATGGCGCAAGTCAAGGTATCTGCAGCCTACACGGTCACAGAACCACCTGAGCCTCTGAATCAGACCCTCCACTCGGCTCTGCGCGAATGCACCACAGTCGGTTCTGTCGACGATGCTGCAGATCGTGAGCTCCGCCTTAATCTCGGAAGCAAGACTGGCAGTCAAACAGGATGACAAACTTCGGTTGTCACAGTGTGCCGTCGTCTGTTAGCACCGCCATATTGCAATTAGGCAAGAAACTGGATGTGATATTTCAGTTAGAAAGGCGGCACTCGTTTTCGTTCGAAAGTATCTACATTCTTGACGATAATAAAACTAACTACGTTCACATTAAAGCAACGAACTACCAATTTCGTTTTACGCTCATGAACACTAAAGTCTACTATAATATCGTAAATACCTAAAAGCGAAACAATATTTTTCCCAGGCGTAAGGAACAGTTTTATTCACATATGTAATGCATTTATCAGTGGCGACATCATCTTTGGCGCTGGAAAAATACGTAATGGGGTGAATTTCGATATCCAAAACAATATGCTAATTATTGTCAGCTCCGTATGAAACAACCAAAATTACGTGTGACACTGACACGAAAATTGTTCTCTTCTTTCTGAACTAATTCACATGTATTGCGATGAAATCAGTTAGTTTAATGTGCATATTTAACTGTGCACTAACATATTCAAGCCGGCCGCGGTGGTCTCGCGGTTCTAGGCGCGCAGTCCGGAACCGTGCGACTGCTACGGTCGCAGGTTCGAATCCTGCCTCGGGCATGGATATGTGTGGTGTCCTTAGGTTAGCTAGGTTTAAGTAGTTCTAAGTTCTAGGGGACTGGTGACCACAGAAGTTGAGTCCCATAGTGCTCAGAGCCATTTGAACAATTTTTTGAACATATTCAAGCAGTTCAGTCAATCTGGGTAACTTTGGACCATATAATTCTGTCTTTTTTAAAGTACTACACACACAATCTACATCACAACAGACACTAAAATTTCACACGTATTGCTAAGGTGTGCTTGGCAATGATGAAATATGTACTAGAGACGCTCTCTTGAAGTAAAATTTCAATTTTAATACTGGTACAAAATTTCGCAGTCATTTTGGATAACTTTAGCCTTAAAAAACACAGTAACTTACCCATATCTAACGTTCTGAATAAATTCACACCCCAACAAAAGAAAATCAGGTGTTAATAAGAAGGAAAAACAGTGCTGAGTGAGAATGAGATTTTCACTCTTCAGCGGAGTGTGCGCTGATATGAAACTTCCTTGCAGATTAAAACTGTGTGCCCGACCGAGACTCGAACTCGGGACCTTTGCCTTTCGCGGACAAGTGCTCTACCAACTGAGCTACCCAAGCACGACTCACGGCCCGTCCTCACAGCTTTACTTCTGCCAGTACCGAGTTCGAGTCTTGGTCCGGAACACAGTTTTAATCTGCAAGGAAGTTTCAGTGTTGATTCAGTTTCCAGATTTACTTTGATATTTCAAGATATTTGTATCAACCTGGCAGTGTTCAACTTAAATCACTGTCAGAAGCTTACTTCACAGTCAAAGCACTTAAGGAAAAATCACTAGCCTAAGAGCTTTTTGGGAGGTGGAAAGACATTTGAATGAATCACAGAGGTAATTAAAGGTTACATTTGGTACAAAACAATACAAACAGGTGGAACACCAACCATTTGAAACTAAAACAGCAATTGGTACAAAGATACCGTGATTATTTAAAAGCTACTCTGATTGTAATGTCCCAAGGAACACCTTCATATGTCTATGTACTTTTTTATCATTTGTAAAATGATGAATACTGTAAACATTAAGCAAAAGGAAGTATATTGAAATCAGAACACAAAAACACATTGAAACACAAAATATTAAATTTATTTTTGTCATTTCCACACATTTTAACCACTTCTGCAATGTTACAGGCACAACATTACACGTTACTGAATAAAATAATCTTACAGAGTTTTTGTCTTACACCTTGTGACCTATTTGTCAGGTGAAAACCTTTTCCCATATGTTTTCAGCTGCACCTGAATGTACCTGGATGCAATCTTACGTACAAGCTGTGTCTCATGCAAATCTTCAACTCCGCGTTCATTATGGAAGTCATGGTCAACTTGAGGGAATGAATAGTTCACAAATTTTTTAACGACACACATGACTAATTAAGTTCTTTTGCCTCATGTCACCACTGGCAAAAAACATTTGAAACATTTTTTCTGAGTGAACCACCACAGAGTATACAGCATTACTTGTTTCAATAAGCTAGGCTCGGCTTATAAATTTTTGTGAATGGGCTCTTTTCTGCAGTACTGAGAAATGCATATGTTGCGTCATTACAAACAACAGGTGGCCTAAGAATGTAGACACAGTCATTACATGTAGCTTGTTTTGAAATTGTGAGGACAACATACCCTACAATGTAGTACAAAATGTTCTGCTTGTATGTGGAAATCAGAGTACCATCTACAATAAGTGAGCACAGGTTTTCTACTTCATCTGCAAACATACAAGAATCTTCATCACATACAAGAGGACGCTTTTGTGATCGGAAATCATACAGTCCTACAGGTACCATTGAACACATGTTAAAATTTGTAGTTTCCCCCAACAGTGCTAACATTACTGCCTAAAAGCAACTTGCGCATAGCTCACTTCAACTGATATGATTTTGGGTTGTTATTGCGACCCGCTCTGGATCTCACACATGAGAAGAAGAGTTCAATATGATCTTGAGAAAACTTATATGACAACAAATATTGCAGAGGAGAATTTTACCTATTCATTATTTCCAGCGCAATGGCTCTAATTGAATACATGTTCAAAACTATGCCAAAGGCAAAAGTATTTCTTGGGTGTTGCAGGAGAGAAACACCATTTACTTTTAAACTTCTTATATAAGATTCTGTCTGATGAAAAATATCAAGCCAATATACCTAATTACTGAGTTTCAGGCTGGCTTTATATCCTGAAGCTAGAAGATTTCTTGAGTTAAAGACATCAAAAATTTTGTCTATGAATCTCAAAAACTCTACTGTTGCCTCACTACCATGGAATCTGCGATTGCCAGCTCTTCTAAAAAAATCTATAGTATCTGCAACACTAGAACTGAGTGTCTGAACTGCTAAGCTGACATTCATCTTTTTATTAACATAATTAATATGTTGTCCTGACAACTTGTTAGTAAATGTCATGCCTTCCTCAATTTGCAACTCATTTAGTTATTTTATGTACTGCCACTTAATATGGCCATTTGTAGGCTCTATAACACCTACTTCTGCTAATGCATTTCGAGCTAGTTTCACTGAATGACACATATCCAAAATGCAGGTAACATTGTGGTTTGTGACTGGGTGGAGGAACTGAGAAGAAAAAACTTTTTGATGAAAATTAATACTGCATCCCAATGAACGAAGACTACTTATATTTGTCCTTGTGCCATCACAAGTGACTGCCCAAATTATGATTCCTGAATTGCTTAGCCTCCCCAGAGCAGAGATTATTAACTTTGCCTGCACACTACCATCAAAGCCATTCACTAAAAAATACACTACAGGACACTTTAATTTACCTTTTATGGATACAAGCATAAAAACTAATGCCTCTGAAGCTTCTTTCACTTCTTTTGATTGTTCAACTTCGCCTCCAAAATCTACAAAACCTGTATACCTCTTAGTTTCCTGGTCCCACACTACCTGTTTTCTAATTGCCATACGGTCTATTATGAGGCTAGAATCTTTAAATCCAGTCTTCACTTGATGATTAAACTCAAAGTACCTGAACACATCACTTAAAAAGCCAGGATTACAATTCACAGTCCCTGCCCAGCGAGAAATCAGTTATTTGTGAGGCAGAGGCATTAATGTATATAATATTCATACGCCTTAGGAGAGTAAAAATACACCGTCATTGCAAACAATTTAATGTCTGTTTTGTGGTTGTTTCCCTTGGATCACACACTATTATTCAACAAATTGCACACTAATTCCAACTGAGTCCCTATCTGTTGATCAGGAATTCATCCAGCTTCTATGTTAGATAATCCTTCTCTTTCAGAGCACTTATGATGTCTTTCATTGAATAGTTTTTCTTCTTTCTTCTCCTAATTTTTTTCCTGTAGGTTTTTGATTTTTCTTCTCAGTACCTCCACAACATCTGGTAAAAAATTGCATGTGTCAGTGGCCTTGTCAATCATTTCTATTTGTGTTTGACATCCACGTTCCTTAGATGTCTCGCAACTCTGAGAAAACTGAAACAAGAACAGAATACAAGTAGTACAGGCAACAAACAAAGTTAGGCAAGTTCTTATGAGAAAACATGTTTGTTTGAAAATAAAAACAAAAAAAGGTTCAAATGGTTCTGAGCACTATGGGTTTTAACTTCTGAGGTCATCAGTGCCCTAGACTTAGAACTACTTAAACCTAAATAACCTTAGGACAGGACACACATCCATGCCCGAGGTAGGATTCTGACCTGCGACCGGAAAACAAAAACAATGTTTATGTGAAGTGACTAACCTGTTCAATATAATCATGAGTTTCTACAGTAGACTGTTCAGTTGTTATTCTAATCTGTCGCCTTGGTTGCTTTTCCTTGGACATTAAATGCGTCGGAAACGCCAACTTTGATGGCACGGCATCAGGCTTGAGATGCCTTCTCGAAGTACCAGGTCTTACTAAATAATCTTCTTCCAAGAAGTGATCTCCACACAAGAAACTAGCCCTCATAGGCGTGAAACCTTTGCGTTTAGTGGCAATGACCCACTGTTTCAGCAAATCGCCTTTTTGCAGAGGAAACCTGTCTTGGAGTGATCTCCCACTCGACAACGGGTGAGGGGTCAACCTCAGTGCAGGCAGTACCCGGGGTGGTCACGGCAGTGGACCGAACGGAGGGCACATGGGATATGCTCGACGTCCCTCACATCCCCACGCTCGATCCCCCACAGTGACGCCCCTTGCCAGCAGCCTCAAGTTGTGTGACGGAAGCCAAAGCAGCCTGGAGCTATAAGCGAAGGTCGCCAACTCAGCTCGCATCTGTACAAAACAACCACAGTTCCTATCCATTGCTGCAGTCGCTCCTGTTTGAAGCTCAGAAAAATATGCAACAAACGAACGGTGTACTCGCCTTATTAGCAGCGGGAAGTCGAAGTGCTCTCTTACTGACCGTCTAACCGACACTGAGCTCTTCTAGCCAAATAAAGAAAAGCTTGTACGATACAAGGGTCGATAGCAACGGCGGTACTGTACACTAAACTGTTATTGAAATAAAATGTTGTGCCTAGTAAGCACTCAAAGACGCAAGAAATTACAAAAATAAACTAGTAACTACCCAGATAACTAAAAATAAGTAGCTCCTCTTTGAAGCTCGTAAAAATATGTAACAAGCGGACGGTGTACTCGCCTTATTAGCAGCGGGAATTAGCAGTGTGATCTCGCTGACGGTCTAACCGACATCATTCTAACCAAATCGCAACTGAGTGCTCTTCATCATTTATGGGTCGTTAATTTAGTTCCCAGTATTATTATTACTGTTATTATATGTTACGTTAACTTTGTATTTCGCAAACTTGCTATCAGCCAGACAATTTAACAAAAGGGTCGCAAGTGTCTAATTAAGGGCGTGTACTGCGACATGTGAAGTTCAACCCCTCCATGACTTTGAGCCAAGATATTTCGATGAAGAGGAACCGCACGTGAGCCCGAACATCCTTGAGATGTAAGCTCCCAAGGCGAATGGGTCGCAGAGTGTAGTTTTTGTAGAGCTCAGATCTAGTGCATGCTTACTGTATAGATGCAGGTGCCATCCAATGATGGGCTAAGGGTGTTCATTGCGTTGCCTCAAAGGCTCTCATGATCAATAACTACAAGTAATGCCTGCATGATGGTGCAGATGTTTCTCTGCATATGGTTTTCCAAGTAGTCTTTTGATCATGATATCGTGTAGCTGCACTGCAGCTGGAAGTTGGCGTGTCATGTCATGACGACAAACGGTTGATCTGTGACGATGGGATCGCCACTCTCCCATTCTCACACTATCCACTTGAATGACTGAGTGTTTGGATGTATATTTATTTGTAAACAGTTGTTTTGTGGGTGAATGTATGTGGAATAGTTGGATGAACCATTTGTCGCATGTGCATTGCATGATACGTTGCATATGTATACTGTATAGATGTAAGTGTATATGTGTGGTTTTTCTCCAACTGCTGCTATTAATCCCAAATTCCCTTGTATTGAAAATATTATAGAAAGTGTGAAAAAATTGTAAGTATGCAGAACGAAAAAACTGAATTCTACAAAAAGCCAGTTATTCAATGGAATTCGGTATTAGTTTTAGTTTAATTTACAAACTGAAATGTATATAGAGATCTTTCAAGTAGAAAGAAATATTGTTACAAAAAGGATGCTATTTTACTGTTGTATATATATATATATATATATATATATATATATATATATATATATATATCGTCTTTTAAGGCACAAAATATTGCTGACATTTATTGTTCATGAAAATTTATTGTTAACGAAACCATTAGTTATTTTGTTATTCATTGCCTTTACTTAAAAAGGAAGCTATGCATCCAACATCTCAGCCTCCATAATAAACTTTTTGTATGACTTCAATGGTCAAGTTTCTATTAGTCATTTCTAGCCCTTGAATCCATTTTAGTTGCGGTCTTTCTTTGTATCTCCTGTTTTTTGGTCTAAATTCAAAAATGCTCGTAGGTAATCGTTTTTGTCCTGCTCTTATTACCTATCCAAACCAGAAAAGGTCTTGTGTGGTCTAGGTCATCCATTGTAGTGTCTTTATTGTCCGTTATTTCCTGTACATTCTCATTATTTCTATGTTCCAAACGGGAGGTCCTTGATGGCCCCCTTAGGAAGTCGATTTCTACAGCGTCAGTTTTCTTGCGGTTCTTCTCTGTAATCATCCAGCACCGAACCATAGATGGCAATTGGTTCAGTAATGGCTTTATAGTTTTGTTTTCAATTCGTTTTTGTGGACCGTAAAAGAGAGTTCACTTTTGATATTGCTCTCCTTCCTGAGATCAATCTGCTTCTCAAGTGACCTTCACATATTACATGTTTATTAATTATAGCCCTTAGATATTTATATCTTTCACAGTTACCACTGGTTACTCTGTCTAATATTTCAAGATATAATGATTGCATCCCTGTGATTAACTATTCTGTCTTCTTGATGTTCAACTTCAGTCCCCATATGTTGTATTCTTTTCTTTTCCACAATATAGTCGCATCGGTCAATACAGTCGCATCGGTCGCAACCACCACCTGGTCATCTGAGAATAAAAGGTGAAACACACAGTGGTCTTGTAACGGAATACCCACTTTACTGCGATTATTTTTGCAGTCCTGCAAAACGATTTGTAGATATATTTTGAACGGCGTTGGAGATGAACAACAACCTTGTTTCAATCAATTGGTTATTTTAAACGATTTATAGATGACAGATTCTACCCTCATTCTTCCATACACATCTTTGTATGTTGTATATATATTTCACATCTATAACAGGTAAATGTCATATAATTCCACTGCTTCAAACAACTTGGCTAGTGGCACGTTGTCATAAGCTTTTTTGACATCAATCCCTCCACTACAGAGTACAAATGATTACACTCATGCAATTGCGCAAAAGGAGGAAATTGGAATTAATTTGTTATAACAAATTGTAAATGTTACAATATGAAGGCCCACACATAATGACAGGCAGCTAATCATTTACAATTTGCAGTTAAATCTCCATTTTATGCATCTTTTTTTACAAGAATGGATGCATTTACACATCAAATTTTTTGCAGTAGACGGCTACACAGCAACATAAAGTTTCCACTATTTTAGCATGTACATCTGCATTCTGGCATATGCTGCCAATCTACTAATTTTACGACCTACTCTAGCAATTTCATGCCAATTTTATGGCCACTTTGCCAACTGACCAAATTAATTATGATCCTCTCACCACAGAGCACAGACCTCGAATGATCCCTATTTGCTGAGATCATTGGGACCCTGTGGCTACTGGCTGAGACGAGCAGTGCATGATCGATCACTAGTACAGAGCATTCAGATAATTCTGGGCACAGTCTAGATGAGGTTGCATAGTTGGTGATAATGATAATGTTTGGTTTGTGGGGCGCTCAACTGCGCGGTCAACAATGATTGTACAAAGTCGGAATTTTCACACATTCCATTTTCTTGTCACAATCCAATCTAGTCACTCTCACAAATGATGATGATGAATTGATGACGACAGCACAAACATCCATTCCCCGGGCAGAGAAAATCCCCAATCCAGCCGAAGATAGAATCTGGGACCCTGTGATCAAGAGGCAGCAGTGCTAGCCCTTAGACCACACGCTGCAATCTGATTGACTCTTGCCCAAGAGCAGTGCCCCTCTTCCCCCTTCCCCCTCCCCCCCCCCCCCCCAAACACTTCCCTCAGCGTTTGGCCGAGAGCAACAGTGCGTGGTGACTTTTACATAATGCATCTGGCCTACAGCAAACTAGGGGACAGGTAGGGTATGGGAGGGCAGAGGAGGCCAGTACATTGAATATAACAAGCACAATTGTTTCA
The DNA here is from genome assembly GCF_023897955.1 of Schistocerca gregaria. Classification (NCBI taxonomy): domain Eukaryota; kingdom Metazoa; phylum Arthropoda; class Insecta; order Orthoptera; family Acrididae; genus Schistocerca; species Schistocerca gregaria. Next base: position 638,729,789 of record NC_064931.1, read on the forward strand.
GCCTGCAAGTGCAGCTCTTGGAACTCTGACACCAACAAGTGTTGACTTCAGCTATTTTCTTACCAGGATGCCCGCTGCCATTCTACTAACATCGGTAGAAAACCTCATGAAACAATTAAGCATGAAGCGCGATTTTATCAGTCGTGTTAGCTAGATTTGTTACTGCTAGGTTCGACCAACATGCAAGTATTAAGAAGATGCTTTGTGAACTCAAAATGAGAATCACTGAAGGGAAGACGACGTTCTTTTCGCGAAACACTACTGAGAAAGTGGAAAGATTCTGATGTCCCCAACGTACATTTTACTCAAGTTCCACAAAGATAAGAGAAATTGGGACTCCTACAGAGGCATATAGACCATCGTTTTTCCCTCTCTCTCTCTGCTAGTGAAATACGAAAGGAAATATCTATTATTGGGTACCCTCTGCTATGCTCCATAAGGTGGCTTTCAGAATATGTGTGTAGATGTAGAGGTAGAAAAGGATGTGTTCTAAAATTTAGGAATCATAACCAGAAGTGCCTCCCCCCATGAACCATGGACCTTGCCGTTGGTGGGGAGGCTTGCGTGCCTCAGCGATACAGATAGCCGTACCGTAGGTGCAACCACAACGGAGGGGTATCTGTTGAGAGGCCAGACAAACGTGTGGTTCCTGAAGAGGGGCAGCAGCCTTTTCAGTAGTTGCAAGGGCAACAGTCTGGATGATTGACTGATCTGGCTTTGTAGCAATAACCAAAATGGCCTTGCTGTGCTGGTACTGCGAACGACTGAAAGCAAGGGGAAACTACGGCCGTAATTTTTCCCGAGGGCATGCAGCTTTACTGTATGATTAAATGATGATGGCGACCTCTTGGGTAAAATATTCCGGAGGTAAAATAGTCCCCCATTCGAATCTCCGGGCGGGGACTACTCAAGAGGCTGTCGTTATCAGCAGAAAGAAAACTGGCGTTCTACGGATCGGAGCGTGGAATGTCAGATCCCTTAATCGGGCAGGTAGGTTAAAAAATTTAAAAAGGGAAATGGATAGGTTAAAGTTAGATATAGTGGGAATTAGTGAAGTTCGGTGGCAGGAGGAACAAGACTTCTGGTCAGGTGACTACAGGGTTATAAACACAAAATCAAATAGGGGTAATGCAGGAGTAGGTTTAATAATGAATAAGAAAATAGGAATGCGGGTAAGCTACTACAAACAGCATAGTGAACGCATTATTGTGGCCAAGATAGATACGAAGCCCACACCTACTACAGTAGTACAAGTTTATATGCCAACTAGGTCTGTAAATGACGAAGAAATTGAAGAAATGTATGATGAAATAAAAGAAATTATTCAGATAGTGAAGGGTGATGAAAATTTAATAGTCATGGGTGACTGGAATTCGGCAGTAGGAAAAGGGAGAGAAGGAAACGTAGTAGGTGAATATGGATTGGGGCTAAGAAATGAAAGAGGAACCCGCCTGGTAGAATTTTGCACAGAGCACAACTTAATCATAACTAATACTTGGTTTAAGAATCATGAAAGAAGGTTGTATACATGGAAGAACCCTGGAGATACTAAAAGGTATCAGATAGATTATATAATGGTAAGACAAAGATTTAGGAACCAGGTTTTAAATTGTAAGACATTCCCAGGGGCAGATGTGGACTCTGATCACAATCTATTGGTTATGACCTGTAGATTAAAACTGAAGAAACTGCAAAAAGGTGGAAATTTAAGGAGATGGCACCTGGATAAACTGAAAGAACCAGAGGTTGTACAGAGTTTCAGGGAGAGCATAAGGGAAAAAATGACAGGAATGGGGGAGAGAAGAAGAGTAGAAGAGAGTAGAAGAAGAATGGATAGCTTTGAGGGATGGAGTAGTGAAAGCAGCAGAGGATAAAGTAGGTAAAAAGACGAGGACTAGTAGAAATCCTTGGGTAACAGAAGAAATAAAGAATTTAATTGATGAAAGGAGAAAATATAAAAATGCAGTAAATGAAGCAGGCAAAAAGGAATACAAACGTCTCAAAAATGAGATCGACAGGAAGTGCAAAATGGCTAAGCAGGGATGGCTAGAGGACAAATGTAAGGATGTAGAGGCTTATCTCACTAGGGGCAAGATAGATACTGCCTACAGGAAAATTAAAGAGATCTTTGGAGATGAGAGAACCAATTGTATGAACATCAAGAGCTCAGATGGAAACCCAGTTCTAAGCAAAGAAGGGAAAGCAGAAAGGTGGAAGGAGTATATAGAGGGTCTATACAAGGGCGATGTACTTGACAATATTATGGAAATAGAAGAAGATGTAGATGAAGATGAAATGGGAGATACGATACCGCGTGAAGAGTTTGACAGAGCACTGAAAGACCTGAGTCGAAACAAGGCCCCCGGAGTAGACAACATTCCATTGGAACTACTGACGGCCTTGGGAGAGCCAGTCCTGACAAAACTCTACCATCTGGTGAACAAGATGTATGAAACAGGCGAAATACCCGCAGACTTCAAGAAGAATATAATAATTCCAATTAAAAAGAAAGCAGGTGTTGACAGATGTGAAAATTACCGAACAATCAGTTTAATAAGCCACAGCTGCAAAATATTAACACGAATTCTTTACAGACGAATGGAAAAACTAGTAGAAGCCGACCTCGGGGAAGATCAGTTTGGATTCCGCAGAAACACTGGAACACGTGAGGCAATACTGACCTTACGACTTATCTTAGAAGAAAGATTAAGGAAAGGCAAACATACGTTTCTAGCATTCTTAGACTTAGAGAAAGCTTTTGACAATGTTGACTGGAATACTCTCTTTCAAATTCTAAAGGTGGCAGGGGTAAAATACAGGGAGCGAAAGGCTATTTACAATTTGTGCAGAAACCAGATGACAGTTATGAGTCGAGGGGCATGAAAGGGAAGCAGTTGTTGGGAAGGGAGTAAGACAGGGTTGTAGCCTCTCCCCGATGTTATTCAATCTGTATATTGAGCAAGCAGTAAAGGAAACAAAAGAAAAATTCGGGGTAGGTATTAAAATCCATGGAGAAGAAATAAAAACTTTGAAGTTCGTTGATGACATTGTAATTCTGTCAGAGACAGCAAAGGACTTGGAAGAGCAGTTGAATGGAATGGACAGTGTCTTGAAAGGAGGATATAAGACGAACATCAACAAAAGCAAAACTAGGGTAATGGAATGTAGTCGAATTAAGTCGGGTGATGCTGAGGGAATTAGATTAGGAAATGAGACACGTACAGTAGTAAAGGAGGTTTGCTATTTGGCGAGCAAAATAACTGATGATGGTCGAAGTAGAGAGGATATAAAATGTAGACTATCAAGGGCAAGGAAAGCGTTTCTGAAGAAGAGAAATTTGTTAACATCGAGTATAGATTTAAGTGTCAGGAAGTCATTTCTGAAAGTAATTGTATGGAGTGTAACCATGTATGGAAGTGAAACATCGATGATAAATAGTTTGGACAAGAAGAGAATAGAAGCTTTCGAAATGTGGTGCTACAGAAGAATGCTGAAGATTAAATGGGTAGATCACATAACTAATGAGGAAGTATTGAATAGGATTGGGGAGAAGAGAAGTTTGTGGCTCAACTTGACCAGAAGAAGGGATCGGTTGGTAGGACATGTTCTGAGGCATCAAGGGATCACCAATTTAGTATTGGAGGGCAGTGTGGAGGGTAAAAATCGTAGAGGGAGACCAAGAGATGAATACACTAAGCAGATTCAGAAGGATGTAGGTTGCAGTAGGTACTGGGAGATGAAGAAGCTTGCACAGGATAGGGTAGCATGGAGAGCTGCATCAAACCAGTCTCAGGACTGAAGACCACAACAACAACAACAACCAGAAGTGATCACGTGGCCAACTTATAAGCATTAAGGCCGGCCGTTGTGGCCGAGTGGTTCTAGGCGCTTCAGTCTGGAACCGCGCGACCGCTACGGTCGCAGGTTCGAATCCTGCCTCGAGCATGGATGTCTGTGGTGTATTTAGGTTATTTATGTTTAAGTAGTTCCAAGTTCCAGGGGACTGATGATCTCAGATATTAAGCCCCATAGTGCTCAGAGCCATCTGAACTATTTACACAAGCATAAAGCGACCTAGTCAGTATTACATTCTTAAGCGATTATTCGTATAAATTATTTGGGTGTGTTAGTGTGATGAAGGGTATTATGTAGTCTTCGAGCAACATACTCCCTGTTCTGGCTTGAGGGTGTCTGGAAGGATTTGTTTTAATCTTGCCACTATGGCACCAGGTATGGTTTTCGAGTTTCGGCATAACATTATCGACCTGGAATCTATTGTACTTTATGGTACTTTTAATTGGGAACGAGTACGATTATTCTGAGTTATTTTTCAGAGTATAAGAATGTGCAACGTCGTTTCTCCCTAACTACTTTTGTGAACTCTTTCTTCAGGTTTTATCAGGTAGTTTTGTATAATTCACAGAGGATACTGGCTACTCCTGCGCTTCTGCGTTTTGGTATGATTTTTATTATATCTTCTATCTCATTTTAGGATAATGGTTCTGGCAAAGTAGTAATATTTTCGTGTAGTGGATATATCTGCAGTCTTCTAACAGATGTGATGTTTCTGTGTCATGAAGTGATCGTGCCCTATACACCCTTTGTAAATGATCTTTTATCCCCTTCGGGCTATCGTATGCGTTCCAGTCTTCATACAGGAATTTGCCTGTATATCCCCGTTTACATTTTTTCGTCATTTGTGGTAAATGATGCACTGCTCATCTATTATGTGCCCATGATTTTCTCATGTAAACACATCAAAAAAAGTTTTGCATCACCTCGTTTCTGAGAGTTCCGGAACCTCTACAGAAAATTGGAATAGAGGTCAACATAAACATCATTTCCGCCTTTTTTATAGCTCATGAAAACCTGGGTGAGGCGCCCAAGTCCGCGCGGCTACCACGCGCGGCAGCAAATTAGGGAAATCACGGAAAACCTAATTCAGGATGGCCCGACGCGGGTTTGAACCGTCGTCCTCCCGAATGCGAGTCCAATGTGTTAACCACCACTCCATCTCGCTCGGTCTGTTAAAGTGTGTTTTTACTTGATGTGTGGTGAAAACCAATACGGATTCCGAAGATTCGGGTATGTACCGTTCATTATAATTATTTTCATTCATATTATTTTCTATTTTTAGTAGCAATCATTATTCTTGCTAGAGATCAGGGTGTTTCCTGCCTATTTGTTAATACAGTGTGATAGAAAAATTATTCCCATACCGTAAATTTAAAAAATATTAGCCGCTGAACACCACAGTTTGATTTTGTTCGGTTGTTCTACATTGATGTGTTGTCAGCTACAAAAATATCATCTCCTAAATGAATCCTGAAAACATTTTATTTTTACCCTAGGTCCTTTGATAGTCAAAATTATGACAATAAAAGGCCTCTATGACCTTTGTTAGTCAGTTAGTTAGTTGATTGCATGTTCCATGCATAATTTTGCACGATAGATCATTATTATGTGGAACGAGTCATGAAGAGACATACTGAAAAAGAGTTCGCAAAAAGATTTGATTTTATGGTAAATTATATATTATCTGATCCTACCTTCACTCATGAAGAAAAGAAGGGTTTCAAACATAAATTCTAGCGTTACCTCACAGCCACAGACGACTGTTACAGCGCTTCATACAAGTGCAAACATAATGGAGTAGGTAAATTGATGAGTTTGTAATCTCTTCTTATCAGGTTAGAATTTTGCCACTTCTACAGATTTTAGTTTGTTGTAAGCAAAGAACTGTTAGTTTAGGAGAAAAACGTCAATTATAACATTTAAAGTACTCGTAGTATTGAAAACATTTGTGTACGTGGCTTCCATTGCTCATTGGAGGACAGCGGGGACAAACGGTCTCCCCTGGTTTCCCTATTATGGATACATTTCGGTTTGAGGATGAACTCAGTCTTCGGTTGTTAATCGTTTTGTATTTTTAGCAGCTCCACACTCTTAGATGTTAAACTCGGTTTCAACTAATGATTTACTCGGCTTCCGGAACACAACGCGTGATACCTCGTAGGCAAACTATAATGCAGTACTATCTAAAGAAAAGATCGGCCTGGAGCGGTCTGTGCGGACTTTTGTTTTCAAACCTTTTCCTATCTGGTCAATAAGCTTTTCTTATTCGGTAAATGTGTGAATGTTGCTGCTTAAGATCTTTTAAGATTAAACTAAATTCCTTCACCTACGACTGCGTTAAAAGAAATCCGCTTAACAGCACTAAACAGGGGTTGGGAAGGGATTACTAGTACGAGTAAACAATCTTTGCTACATGAGTTTACTGAAACTGGTGTTCCATAGAGTTAGAATTTCTGGTTGGCGACTAACAAGTAAGTGCAAGGCATCTGTCTTGGATGCCAGTTTTGCAACCTTGAAATTTTTTCTGCATTAAATAAGTGGATAATACAGTTAGAGTATTTCTGCGAAAATATGACCTCAAACCATGTAGAATGAGTTTATTTCTTCCTTGCGCTACTTAAATACGTGGACAAAGTCACGTGGAGAGAATGATCGTGACATTTAACAGAAGATATTAATATCCTCGTGTACTTACAACCAGTTTTAGCATTTTATAAGCGTACAACGCAATTTCTCGATCTTCATCAGTTAATTTAGTTTTAATGTAATCTACCAATAATTCGAGATTTCTGATATTAACTTGAATTGTATTCCCTAAACATGGAAAGAACTAAATAACTACGTTCTGCGATCCATTTTCCACAGAAAGCCGCAACCATTCTCTGCGAAATAAATATTTACTTGTTTTTTGGCAACTGCTTCTAAAAATTACCAAGAAGCATTAAATGCAGCACGCGTTTAACAGCATCAGAATGAGGAAGTCAGTGGCGATAACGGCAGTAATAGTCGAAACATTTGGTAACTTCATACTCCGCAAGGGTATTTCTGGATCTAAGAAACTTGTTGAAATAGTGAAAATTTCGAAATGGTTTCCAGTCGAGGCTATGAAGACTAAAGGCGCCTATACATGCCGCTGATATGAAACTAGCATATTTCCGCGTCAGAAGTCTGCTGATAATTAACTAGTTAATAGAGAACTGAATTTTTTTCACTGTGTCTAATTCCTAAGCTAACTGCATCATATATTACGACACAATCACGAAGGTATCCAATGTGGGCTTTAGTGGTCTCGTACAGTGATACTAGTTTCTTACTTGCGAGGTATGGATTCAGTTCCCATTTCCATCACGTATTTTAAACAAACATGAACAGAGTTCCTTCTCGTGGAAGTCGCTTAAACAGAAACTCTGTCACCAGCGACCTTCTTTACACTAAAAACTTTATTTTATTTAATGAGCCAAAGGATGGTTCAGATCACAGAGCTCTTATTTTATTTGAAGCTGAGATGTTGAAAAATTTGGCACTGGACTGGGATTTGAATTCGGATCTCCTCTTTCGTGGTATCTGACCCATACGGAAAGATAGTTCGATCATTTCATTGTTTTCCCCCATTGTTGCGAACTCCTCAACGTCTCTACGAAAGGCACGTATATGGGTATATAATATATGGGTATAATATTCGTGGGTTCTTTTAAAAAACTTATATCCTCATTTCAAATTCGAATATATCGCTGCTGGTAAAAAAATCGATATCTAAAATGTGATTTTACTTAGTTAACAATTAGATTAAGTGCTAGATTCAAGTCCCGGTCACAAAACTTTACATAATGGCACTTAGTTTTAAACACGTGCAAACTTTGTTACTTGAAATTACATTAAATGTTTTTGGTGGTTAGTTAACAGGGAGATAAGGGTCTTGACAGGAATTCAGACAATGCACAAAATTTTCAAGTTGAGATTTGCTAACTGATACAGGTGAAAATTTCGATATTTCACGACTCTTTGTGCCTAGTTAACAATGACGAACGTTGCTGTGATCGAGTCTCGAACACGCACAAGAGTTTTTCTTAGTTGAAATGGCTATAGGTGCTTCGTTTCAATCCAGAATCAGAACAGAAAAGTGCGTCATGTCGTTCAAAGTTCAGACATGTGGATAAATAAACGCTCAATCAGAAATTACTGGTGATACGATCTTAACTTTTAGGTTTCCATAAAGCGCTTGCCGCTGTTAATCACGTTGCTTTTAAATGGGTAGTTCAACATCCAGTTTATTACAATCCACTCGTATCAGGAACAACATTTTATAGGTGTAGGAGAACCTTTTAAAGAGCGAAAATACTTCGAATTTTCAGAGAACTTCAGGAATCCAGATTTTGTCTCAAAATATCTTGTTCATAAAAAATATTTAACTCTGTCTACAGATTTCTGGAATGACTTATATGACAGAGTTAGTTAACTCAATTTCTAATGAGTGTGGTAGTGATTTTCAAATGACACTTATTGTAATCAAACTGAGTTTACGAGCGTTAACATCCGTCTCGTCTCTAATGACGGGTTTCTTCGTATTTGAAACATGGTGGTGTTGAATTATATCTGGACGGCTTACCTTAAAGAACAGTTTTGTCTGGTGATCTCTTGTATCCATTTTGTATAGTCAGACGACAGCGCTGCAAAGAGATTAGAGGACCTGTAAGACAGTTACGTTATGTGGGATGCATGCAAATCAGGCGGAACGGAGCTCAGGTAGTTCTGATGCTTTTGGGTATAATAAGAGTGCTTGTAAGTTTTGTTTGTATCCGCCACGTATTGGTGGCTAAACCACTTCTTGGCTTGTTCCTTGCACATCAACTTCTGGATGTAAATGGCATACGAATCTGCCCAACAATGGAAAATAAACTATAATTACAGTCGAAAGCGAGGAACATTTTCATTTCAAACATCCGGGATAAGTTTCTGCATTTTAGGCTGCACAGCTAAGAGGGCTATTCGGAAAAAAGGGTCCGATCCAGCGCGAAATGGAAACCACAGTGAAAATCCAACGAAGCTTTGCACACATGCGTTGGTTAGTGTCTCTAGTATGCTCATCGATCCCGTCACGTCGCTCTTTTGAGTTCTCAGCTCATAGAGAGAACGTAAAGATGGCTTGAACGCAGCGTCTCCCGCCAAGTATGAGGGGCTGGTGAAAGCTTTCGCCTGAAGCCATGCAACCCTCATAACATAACTGTCGTGCGGTTTGTTCTTCACGGCAATTCTCGGCCGCACTCTGCAGGGGCAATGAAGATGCTCCTGCAGCGTTTTCGATGGGCAGTATTTGTTCACCCACAATACAGCCCATAATTGGCTGCTCCTGAGGTTCATCTCTGCTCACATGAAGCGCTGGCTCTGAAGACAACCTTTTGGCACAGACAACTAGCTATAGACCATTGTAGAAAATTGGCGGAAAGCGCAGGTGGCTGCCTTCTATGACGATGGAATTGGAAAGTTGGTACAACGCTATGACAGATGTCTAACTCGGAACGACGACTGTGTAGATAAGTAGCTGGAAGTTGTAACAAACTGTTGCATATAAAACATTTTTGATTTTTACAGTGCTTCCTACTTCGCGACCGGTTGGACCTTACTTTCCGAGTAGTCCTCGTTATTGTAGTCCTCGTCGGCAAACAGTCTTAAGCTGTCAAAAAATCTGATATACTCTGTTAAACGCATTATCCTTCTATGGCGCCTCTTGGAGTTGTAATACGTGACATTGTTGATATGATCTGGCTATGTATTAGGAGATTGAGACTGATGGCCTGTTCGGTGCTCTTCATCGAGAGTATGTTATGTATATATCTTTCTCCTACTGACTTCTCTTGAACCCGGAAGTAGATCTGAACATCCTAAGACTTTCTAACCATAATATTTTTACCTGATCTGTGACTTAACAGTAAAGTCGTCTCGCATGACTGTCTAGGAGACACTAAGGGGCCGGTTCAGCCGCCTAATTGGAAAGATTTGTCCGATCATTCGTGCCCACTGGCATCTTTCCTTCGCACACTGCAAGATACACTATATGATCAGAAGTATCCGGACACCTGGCTAAAAATGACTTACAAGTTCATGGCACCCTCCATCGGTAATGCTGGAATTCAATATGGTGTTGGCCCACCCTAAGCTTGATGACAGCTTCCACTCTCGCAGGCATACGTTCAGTCAGGTGCTGGAAGATTCCCTGGGGAATGGCAGCCCATTCTTCACGGAGTGATCCACTGAGGAGACTGAGGAGAGGTATCGATGGCGGTCGGTTAGGCCTGACACGAATTCGGTGTTCCAAAACATCCCAAAGGTGTTCTATAGGATGCAGGTCAGGACTCCGTGCAGGCTAATCCATTACAGGGATGTTATTGTCGTGTGACCACTCCGCCACAGGGCGTGCATTATTTCTGCGAAAATATGACCTCAGACCATGTAGAATAAGTTTATTTCTTCCTTGCACTACTTAAATACGTGGACCAAGTCACGTGGAGAGAATGATCGTGACATTTAACAGAAGATATTAGTATCCTCTGGCTTTAAAAGTGTACTTACAGCCAGTTTTAGCATTTTACAAGCGTACAACGCAATTTCTCGATCTTCATCAGTTAATTTAGTTTTCGTGTTGAAAGATACAATCACCATCCCCGAATTGCTTTTCAACGGTGTGAAGCAAGGAGGTGCTTAACACATCAATATAGGCCTGTGTTGTGATAGTGCCACGCAAAACAACAACGGGTGCAAGCCCCCTCTACATCTACATCTACATCCATACTCCGCAAGCCACTTGACGGTGACCACACCATAACACCACCGCCTCCGAATTTTACTGTTGACACTACACACGCTGGCAGATGCTATTCACAGGGCATTCGCCATACCCACACCCTGCCATCTGACCGCCACATTGTGGACCGTGATTCGTCACTCCACACAACGTTTTTCCACTGTTCAATCGTCCAATGTTTACTCTCCTTACACCAAGTGAGCGTCGTTTGGCATTTACCGGTGTGATGTGTGGCTTATGAGCAGCCGCTCGACCAAGTTTTCTCACCTCCCGACTAACTGTCATAGTCCGCAGCTCGTGGTCGTGTGGTAGCGTTCTCTCTTTCCACGCCAGGGTTCCCGGGTTCGATTCCCGGCGGGGTCAGGGATTTTCACTGCCTCGTGATGACTGAGTGTTGTGTGATGTCCTTATGTTAGTTAGGTTTAAGTAGTTCTAAGTTCTAGGGGACTGATGACCATAGATGTTAAGTCCCATAGTGCTCAGAGCCATTTGAACTAACTGTCACAGTACATGCAGTGGATCCTGATGCAGTTTGGATTTCCTGTGTGAATAGATATTACATATTACTACCCTTTTCAACTGTCGGCGGTCTCTGTCAGTCAACAGACGAGGTCGGCCTGTACGGTTTTGGCTCATAGCACTATGGGACTTAACATCTATGGTCATCAGTAACCTAGAACTTAGAACCACTTAAACCCAACTAACCTAAGGACATCACACAACACCCAGTCATCACGAGGCAGAGAAAATCCCTTACCCCGCCAGGAATCGAACCCGAGAACCCGGGCGTGGGAAGCGAGAACGCTACCGCACGACCACGAGCTACGGACATGTACGATTTTACTGCTGTACGTGTCCCTTCACGTTTCCACTTCACTATCACATTGGAAATAGTGGACCTATGGATGTTTAGGAGTGTGGAAATCTCGCGTACAGACGTATGACACAAGTAATATTCAATCACGTTCGAAGCCCGTGTGTTCCAAGGAGGCCTCCATTCTGTTCTCTCACGATGTCTAATGACTACTGAGGTCGCTGAAATGGAGTATCTGGCAGGAGGTGGCAGCACAATGCACCTAGTATGAAAAACGCGTGTTTTTGGGTGTGGCTGGATACTTTTGATCACATAATGTATGTGTTAAGTGTATCTGCTATGTGTAGATGACTGCCATGTGTGTGTATGTGTATTGTGATGTCATGTTTGCTTTTTATGATGACGAGACAAGGCAGACCTTAAAATCAGTGCTGGCACAGAGGCTACTCTCGTCAAATATCATCAGGGGGACCGCCAAGCTTATCGTCCCCATCCGACGGACGGATTACCATCAACAGTATCACATGTGCCCACTCTATGAGAAACTGCATAGAGGTTTGGAATTTAATCCAGGACACTGGCGCGAAATGTCGTGAGCAGGAACTTCACGCCACCACCCCTAAACGCCTTTGCCGATTTTTTGGTCCGGTTAAAGAGCGACTTAAGAGTTTGAATCGGACTCTAAAGCACAGTGACGCTTGTCATTTTTCCTGATAAATATTTGACCGAAAGAAACGATAAGCGATGGAAAATATTCTAGAACTCCAGAATGAAATTTTCACTCTGCAGCGAAGTGTGCACTGATATGAAACTTCCTGGCAGATTAAAACTGTGCCGGACCGAGACTCGAACTCGGGACCTTTGCCTTTCGCGGGCTGAGTGAGAATCGAACTCCGAATGTATGGAACTTATTTTATTAATAATTTATACAAGGTCGTGGTTGCTAAAATCAATATTAATATGGAGGCTCAGCCACGTTAAAATTTCGTAGTCACTTCCCTTGCAACCGTGTTTCCTTAAAACGTGGTTCCACATCATTCTTCTAGTCAATAAAATACACTAAAATGAATCAGCGTATACAGTCCTGAGCATCAGCAGCGATACAGAAATAACTGATCCAGTGGGCGGTCCGTAAAACTCCAGGAAATACACACCGGAATACAAACACATATGGAACGCAAATGAGCACCTCGTGTGCGTTAACAAGAACTCAGAGAGACACCGCTGATCAAAGATAATGCACAATCCTATGGAGAATCTCAGAAGTTCGAATCTCGTGACGAACAGTCGTGTCTAAGCTACGCTAGCGCCCTCTACAGCCCCCTGTGGTTTAACTTTTACACCAAGAGGATGTAACTTTACTTGACTTGGACGCCCCTGTTCACTAAAACTACTTTATATTTTTATTAAATATAAAAAAATACTTTTATCCTTTTAATGGTAAAGTTTGTCAAGTAACGATTTGTATCAGGGATGTTGATATTCATTTTTTTTTTTTTTTTACAGATAGCCGTACATGTTAAAGCGCCGTTCAAGTGCCCGTGGGGTAGGGACGGAGGGACGGGGAGGGGGGGGGGGGGAGATTACGCCGACCCGGTGGAGATTAACAACGATGTGCCTGCCAGCCCCCCTGGATGTAGTTTTAAGGCGGTTTCCCACACCCAGCTATCCAGATGAGTGAATACCGAAGTGGTACCTAAGTTCCGGCTCAGTTAAACGATTCACAAACATTTAGAAAACGTTCACAATGTTTCACAAGGATAACACTACACGAATGCAGTTAGGGTAGACATATTCTGGTCAGGTGGGTAACGGTGTGGCGACAGCAAGGGCATGCAGCCGCCCTATAAATTAACCACGCCAAATCCAACAGTAACCAAGCCGACGCAACGTAGATGTGGGACAAAGACACAAGCAAAAGAAGAAGAGAAGAATGAAGTCGTTTCTCATTAAAACTTAACAATCTATCGGGACTAAGAACGGATGGTTACTCCAGTAATGGCAATGAAAAACGAAAGTTTAGCTCACTTGATTGCAAATGAGGCCCACAAAGTTGGCAATATGCCGATGATAAGTTTTCATTGCATTCTCCATCAAGAGATTTTATGTTCCAAGTGCCTCAAAACTGACCATGTCATGAAGGTAGTTGTGAAAACAATGACCTCTATTAAGTTCACCGTCATTTTCAAGAATTTCTCAAGTCTTCGGATTCAGAGTATGATAACGTTACATTTAGTGTAACAATAAGATGGCCGTTCTACGTCAAAATGTTTAAAATTGCATCTGATTAGAAGCAATAAACACAATCATTCTTTGAATGCACGTTAAAGAGTATCCCAGAGTTTGAAAATGACGAGTGGCTCTCCGACTTTGCTTTCTTGGTCGATATAACTAACCACCTAAATAACGTTAATACTCGACAACAAGGAAAACGTCAAGTGACTAATCTTACGTACGCTCTTGTTTCCGCATTCCAAAAGAAACTTGGGTTTTGGTAACAACAGTTACGAACAAAAAACTTCTCTCATTTTCATATACTATCAAGGCAATCAGTTGTACACAGGCAGCAGCTAGTAAATACGCTTCTTCGACATCTGACTTGAAATTTGAATTCGAAAACCGATTTCAAGATTTTGAAACACATCATCTTCTTTCTTGTGTATCCGCTACGCCAATCTCCGTAAACAAGAATTCACTACCGGGACATTTACAAATGGAATGCTGCGAAATGCAAAACGCTGCACAATTGCGTTAAAGGAGAAATTTAGGCAGGATGGTTTGGAAGAATTCTGTAAAACACAAAAAGAAATATACTGTTATTATTATTTATTTCAAGTTTCTGCTACCAGTCACTTTTTATTTTATTTTATGCTTAATCTAACATAATGCAACGTGTTTCGAACATGTTCTGCTCATTTTGAAGCGTTAATACGTACATACATACATACATACATACATACATACATAGAGAAAAGTTACTTAAAAATAAACAGTTTTAAACTAGATTAGTCTAGAACACTTTGTCCATTGTTTTCTAATTTTTTAATGTAGCTGCTGGGGTGGCATTTGGGGGGAAGGAGGGGGCAGTGTATAGCTAGAAAGCGAAATCAGTGATGTCTTCTGCTGGTTTTCTTCTTTGTTGTTGACTATGTATATTACAGCCTTTGTCGAATGTAAATAGATTTGCTTCAGTTATGTGTTACGAAAATAGTGTGAAAGGTTTTTATATGACAGTTGATCACTTACCATTTCATCACCTTGCTACTTCACTTGCATCACTGGTGTAATGACATCAATATTGATTTAATTTATTCAGTCAAACAAAGCCAAACGTCCCATTAAGATTGTATTCCATTAAATTAACTAATACATATGTTTTTCTTCAGACTTTTATTTACTTCAAAAATAAATTAACACTTCTTGCTTGTTTTGGTGAACAAAGTAGAAACTGGTAATGCATACCCTTGCCAAAATTTGGCCCACCTGCCGAAAAGGTTGGCCACCACTGTTCTAAATGGTGATTAATCATTAAAATAAATTTCCAGCTTTCTTTGAAAAAGTTACAGAACTGAATAGTAAGCTGCAGAACTCACTATTAGCCAATAAACGCAGGTGGCCTTGACCAGAAGAAGACACTAATAAAGCACTTTTTGGTCCCAGGGACTAGCAGTGACATTGTTGTGCGCCTTTTTTTGTTTGTTTGACGAAGAACATAATCCATTTTGTTTACATTGTATATTTTCCGACTGAAGTGAGGACTATAGCACTGGAACATTTTCGTAACATCGCCCTTTCTCTAACTGGGCTCACTTGTAGTTCTATACGTTGCAACACCTAATTTTCGTCTTACACCGTCCACAGCCTCACAAAACACAGCTTGGTTGAGGCCGTTTGATACTAGTAATCGGTGATTTCGCCCTGTCAGTGCTACTTTACGACAGCAATATCGTTACTCAACTTCCGTACTAGCCGCAGCCCAGCACGTTTCAGTAAGAGAGAACTAATCGACGAGTAGGAAGTGAACGCAGCGCTACCGTTCTCAGACTCGTCACACTCACGGAACTACAGTGGGTCGGAAGGAAACCGGTGTAGGTCTGACGTAACAGCAGCGCCTTGACTTCTAATGTATACAACCCACAACATTAGACTCATACTCGCTCCGTTTCTGATTTCTAACGCCAATGAGACTTCGTGACGTCTTGGTGACTGTCGCCCATGGTGGATTTTCCTCTGTGAGACTCTCACCTCCATAGATGACAGCCTCGTTTGCGAGTAGTTTTCTTGAATTCGGCGGCTAGACAAGCGGCTGGTACCTCCGTACGACGACGGGAAACAGCTACGGCATGCTGGGGACCGAAGTCGTCTAGGGTATGGCGGCGGGCTCTGTGTCTATATCAACTATAATGGTCTGCAGTTGACTGGCGTCAACAGCACTGTTATAATCGTTAGCATCTGGTGGTGTAAGTAGTAGTCGTCGAATACTCGTCTACTTTCTCCGCAGCATACAGCGTGTCCAAGACGTCCACAATGGAGAAATATCGGCGTGTTGTCCCTGTGTTCTTCAAATGTCTGTTATTCTGCGTTGCGTTAAACTTACATTGGCCGGATGCTGGGTTGGCGTTTGACGGCCGCGGCGTAAGTCCAAGTTGGACGAGTCTATTTTTCCTGGTGCTTTCAACTGGTGGCAGAGACTGGGGCTAATCGATCACCTCTTCTTCAACATTACCTCCTGGCATATAGGGTCGACATGCACGGCTGCTATCTCTTGTTTACTCAGTCTGACAGTTGTGGCTGCCATAAACTGCTGTCAATTCCTTACTAGCTGGCGAACGTAGGAAACGAGATCTTGATTGTCAAATGGCTCTGAGCACTATGGGACTTAACATCTATGGTCATCATTCCCCTAGAACTTAGAACTACTTAAACCTAACTAACCTAAGGACATTACACAACACCCAGTCATCGCGAGGCAGAGAAAATCCCTCACTCCGTCTTGATTGTCTTCCACATCTGTGATAGGTATCACATCCGGGAGTCAGTCATAGTTCTTTCCTCCGACTCTTTTTCTGTTGCATTTTTTCGATGCGCTAGCAGCACTTGATGAGTTCCTCAGTATTTGTGACATCATTTGGTATATATCTTCTGCGACTTCTTCCATTGAGTGTGAGATTTTGTCGGCTTCTGTTATATTCGGATCGAGCTTGCGACATAGGGTCAAAACATTCTGTATGAAAGACTGTGTCGTTTCCTCATGACGTTGGGTCCCAGTTCTTCAATTGTTCTTCCACTAAGCGGTCTTGCTGCCGATTGTCACCAGTTGTTTTCTTTAGTTCGTCTTGGAATTTGTCCCGGCTATCGAGCTTCTTTTCCTCGTTCTCGTATAACATCTAGGCTGTGCCATCCAAGTAAAAGTACATATTTACCAAACACATCCCACCAGTTGTATTTGGCGATTCGGTCGAATCCTCTGAACCATGCGTCGGGTTCTAACCAGCGTCTCAGGAAACCACTGACAGATGCCTAATGTGTAGCTGGTTTATTGTTGTTTTGGAATCCATCGGTCTCCTGATTATATGGATCACAAGAACAACGTAGTGTTTGTATTCCGGTTCCTAGATTCTGTCCGTATAGGCGACGGCTTTTACGTTGCCTAATTGGAGCCACGGTGGTGTAGATGCTATGAAGTACCCGACATCTCCACCAAACAGTGTCACGTCGTAAACAGAATAGAACTGATTTCCTGGGCGGAGCGTGCTGTTATTTATATAAACATCGAATATTCAAGAATATACAAGCATTTCAAATACACGAAACTTCGAGAAACTTCCAGAAATGATAAATGCCAAATAATAGATAATTTCTTGTTGTCGAATTTGGACTGGCGACCAGTTGCACACCAGGCAGCAATGCAAATACTAAGCCACATTGCATGCAGTACAGTGCGTGGCAATGTTATGCCTGCCAGTTCACGTGTTTCACAAAAGTAAAGAGAGATCCAAAAATATACATCGGATTTCACAAAAGTATATCTTCGCTACAAATGACAATTGGCAATTGGGTAAATTTTAATTTACGTATCGAAGTTAGAAGAGTTTCTTGGTGCCAGTTACGAGTTTACGGATCATACTGTTGGTGGTGGTGGTCACCGTGGTACGGCTAGCTCATCACCCAAAGCGCGTCGAATAAAGAAGGGGTTAACACACAAAGAAATGGGTTTTAAGTACTCCATTTCAAGAGGTTCAATTCAGTTACAACTGCGCGATGTGATTTTTGTCCAGACTACGGCTCTTGGCCTGCTGCACTTCAAAGCGTTCGACGAGGGTAGTAGCTTCAAGACACTGGTCGTTTATGTAAGGAGGAAGATAACGGTCCGTTCTTTTTTACAGATAAGACGGAACCACGAACGTGGATATCTAGGAGCTCCAGCTGTTCTACAATCGCGAGAGCGTGTCGAAAATTTCATTTTTCAACTGGGCGAAGCACCTCTGCACTGCCATCTGCGTGTAAGAGCGGTTGTTAACAGTGAGCTGCCTGAACGACGGATCACCCGTAACGGCGTGCGGATTTCGCATTGCACCATTAGCCTCAAAGGTCGCCTAATCTCAAGGTATATAATTTGGTTAGTGTTTGTTTCTGAAAGACGCCGTCTATGTCCCTCACATACCAACAAGATATGTTTATAAAAATAAGGGATTAATTTGACTATTGTCCGGATGTTTGTCGTGTGGCCGATGTAGGACACATTAAACATTTGTGAAAGGCAAAATGAAAACTTCGATCCTAACGCAATTGTAAAAAGTACCCCAAGTTTGTCTGTCCATGCATGTAAAAGGCATATCCCTGTGAAATCGGGTGATCCTTTTGAAAATAAAAATAAAAAACTTCGTAGTCCAATGTATAAGTTAAAATTTATCCCAAATTTCTGTCTTTATTCATTTTATAGTGCCGGACCAAAAAACACTTGAAACATTCACGTCGGTACATTAGTGGGTCCTAGCAAGCCTCGGTTTATTTCCGGAGGAGTTCGAGCAGACAATACAACACAGACAAAAATTAGACCAATTTATTAAAGTTTCAGCAATATAAAATACTCAACTTGGAAACACGCTATGTCCACAGGAATGTTATTGTCGCTGAACTCTATGACTTATCACTTGATACAATACAGAATGATAGTGTCATCTAAGTGTACAATTGACTGTTAACTTCGATACACAGCTCTGGCTTCTAATACAACTCACGCTGCTAGATCTGACTAAGAAAATGCAGCCATCCTATGCGATGATACGATAGTGGGGCTCAGCGACACGGCGCTCAAGTACTCTTCCAGTAGCGGCAGCGTATGGAACCTCTTGAAGGTGTGCCCACGCCGACGTCTGTCATTCATCGTTGCGGCAGGCAGTTACTATCCTTACAGTTCTGTCGTGAGGTACGAACTTTGGCATGGGACCTCGTTCTTCGGACGAAACCACAAACGTAGAAAACATAGTTTGTATAACTGGATTAATCTTTTCGAGACACCTTGTATGCATGAATACATGCTTACATGTCCGAAGGAACGTGGTGTCGTACTTATGAACAACATAGGCACCGCAATATCGTATTTGTTCGCCGACACCGGGTAAGCGACTTTCAACGAAAATGTCTCCGCTGTACGAGAATATACATAATAGATACACGAGTGCAGTTTTTAGACACATGGTTGAAGACGTATGGAAGTTTGGGTCTGGCTGTGGTACGTGCTCGGATAGCCGCTGCGATAAGCGGGAAATCCGGGTTCGAGCCCCGGTCCAGCACAAATTTTCGCTGTCGCCATTCCATTATACAGCAGATGGTTGTACATAACGCAACCGCGAATGCGTTTTATGTCAGATGAGACTGCCCATTGGCTTCAGAAAAGCATTAGCTCGAATAAACTTAACGTTCGTTGTCAGTCCTACAATCAGCTCTATGTGAATAACAACACGATGACTGTTGCGGTTGTAAGTAGATCTTACATGTGGGTCACGTTGTGTGCCTTTCATGGACAGTGTACAACCAGTTACACGCATTATGGACCCACTCAAAGGTTCAAAAAGCTGGTATAGCGATTCGAATTCTAGGCTGGTACAAGGCGATAACTTGTTGGGCGTGTACGTCGATAAAGAGTGGAAGAACGGTATGTCAGTGCAGCAATAGATTTTATATTTTTTCGTATTTATGGTACGTGAAGTTCAAAACTCAAATATACCTCTCCCAAAGCAGTTGGATGCAACCCTCAAAAATTCTAGAGAAAATCTACTTTGTTTTCCACCCATGTGTGGCTCACGTGATAGAGGGCTCACTCGCTGCGTTGGGGGCGTGAGTTCGATTCTAGGTGGAATCAAATTTTTAAGCAAAGGTGCATATTCTACGAGCATTTCCGTGAAGCACAGAATACATAAAGTGCAGGAGACTGGTAATCGCTAAATCGAGTCTTATTTTGGTCATTGCTATTTTTTTTCTTCAGGTAGAATACCTACGTCATTTAAGTAAAATAAGTCAAATATATGCTATTTAACACATCTAATTGTGATTTTTTGGAAAAATGCATTACTTCTTACTTCTAATTATATACTGCAACAAAAATCCAGTTTCCAAAAATTCTTAATTTCCCATCTCTTACAAAAATTGATAAATAATGATTGTATAATTTGAAAAAAACTGCAAATTAATTTTCTTTTTGTCTTTTTGTATTTTATGCTTCACATAAAAGCTCACAGAACATCCGTTTAAAAATTTGACTCCACCAGGATTTGAAACCAGCATCACACCGTCACAAAATAAAAAAACGTACTGCCGGTACTGTGGTATTGCTGAAACACACCCATACAGCAAAAACACTTAGAAATCAATGTATATGGACGTCAAAGTCTTAAAGCGTCCATGGTAAGAATCTACATCTACATCTACATCCATACTCCGCAAGCCATCTGACGGTGTTTGGCGGAGGGTACCCTGAATACCTCTATAGGTTCTCCCTTCTATTGCAGTCTCGTATTGTTCGTGGAAAGAAAGATTGTCGGTATGCCTTTGCGTGGGCTCTAATCTCTCCGATTTTTACTCATGGTCTCTTCGCGAGATATACGTACGAGGGAGCAATGTACTGCTTGACTCCTCACTGAAGGTATGACCTCTAAACTTCAACAAAAGCCGGTATCGAGCTACTGAGCGTCTCTCTTGCAGAGTCTTCGACTGGATTCTATCTATCATCTCCGTAACGCTTTCGCGATTACTAAATGATCCTGTAACGAAGGGCGCTGCTCTCCGTTGGATCTTCTCTATCTCTTCTATCAACCCTATCTGGTACGGATCCCACACCGGTGAGCAGTATTCAAGCAGTGGGCGAACAAGTGTACTGTAAACTACTTCCTTTGTTTTCGGAATGCATTTCCTTAGGATTCTTCCAATGAATCTCAATCTCGCATCTGCTTTACCGACGGTTAATACTTACATAAGTAGTTTAACTGTAGGTCTGCCCACGTCTAAGTCCACTGTGCACCAATAGCAGTGCCTGCTGGCAGGCACGGTCGAAGTGTGTGACACGGGGACCTGCCAGTTGGCCGAGGTTTTCTTTTTCCAAGTGCACACAACTTAAACGAAATGTTTACTGTACAGAAGACGTTGCTAGTATGTAGACTGTTAATAACAAGTCATTACTGGAAATATTCTCGATATTTAGAGAGACACGTAATAAAAAAAAAATTTAGATCACCTGCATACTGTATCCTCTGTTGGTTGCTCTGACAAGACCTGCATCATCTCAGCTACATCCCGTCGGGTGGCTCGTCTAAGGTATGTGAGTGTGTGTGTGTGGTGGCCGGAGAGTGGGGGGGGGGGGGGGGGGGAGGCGCAGGGAAGGAGTTGGTCTCTCATCTGCTGCACGTCACAAGTTCTAACAGACAGCCCTTGCTGGCACTGACGCGCTGCGCCCTAGCGACTGCTGATACCGACTGTGACATGCTGAGGCAGTTGTTCTTGCTGCAGAGAAGCAGCGTCCACTTGGTTCATATTTCTGACAGCTTTGTATTTTTACACATTGTTTGATTACTGGGTAAAAAACAGGTCAGAATAAAGTGAAGAAGTGATTAGAGGATTTCGCATATGATGTCAGACACTAGTAATGCATAGATAGTTGTAGCAATGCTTCTAAATACTGCAATGTACTAGTTGTCCAGTTTCGTTTCGTTTGCATTCATCATTAGAATACTATGGAGAAAACAAATAGGTCAATTTTCCATCGTTTATTATTTAAAAGTATATTACACTACTGGCCATTAAAATTGCTACACCAAGAAGAAATGCAGATGATAAACGGGTATTCATTGGACAAATATATTAGACTAGAACTGACATGTGATAACATTTTCACGCAATTTGGGTGCATAGATCCTGAGAAATCAGTACCCAGAACAGCCACCTCTGGCCGTAATAACGGCCTTGATACGTCTGGGCATTGAGTCAAACAGAGCTTGGATGGCGTGTACAGGTACAGCTGCCCATACACCTTCAACACGATACCACAGTTCATCAAGAGTAGTGACTGGCGTATTGTGACGGGCCAGTTGCTCGGCCAACGTTTTCAGTTGGTGAGAGATCTGGAGAATGTGTTGGCCAGGGAAGCAGTCGAACATTTTCTGTATCCAGAAAGGCCCGTACAGGACATGCAACATGCGGTCGTGCATTATCCTGCTAGAATGTAGGGTTTCGAAGGGATCGAATTAAGGGTAGAGCCACGGGTTGTAACACATCTGAAATGTAACGTCCACTGTTCAAAGTTCCGTCAATGCGAACAAGAGGTGACCGAGACGTGTAACCAATGACATCCCATACCATCACGCTGGGTGATACGCCAGTATGGCGATGACGAACACACGCTTCCAATGTGCGTTCGCCGCGATGTCGCCAAACACGGATGCTACCATCATGATGCTGTAAACAGAACCTGGATTCTTCCGAAAAAATGCCATTTGGCCATTCGTGCACCCAGGTTCGTCTTTGAGTACACCATCGCAGGCGCTCCTGTCTGTGATGCAGCATCAAGGGTAACCGCAGACACGGTCTCCGAGCTGATAGTCCATGCTACTGCAAACGTCGTCGAACTGTTCGTGCAGATGGTTGTTGTCTTGAGAACGTCCCCATCTGTTGACTCCGAGATCGAGACGTGGCTGCACCATCCGTTACAGCCATGCGGATAAGATGCCTGTCATCTCGACTGCTAGTGATACGAGGCCGTTGGGATGCAGCTCGGCGTTCCGTATTACCCTCCTGAACCCACCGATTCCATATTCTGCAAAGTCATTGGATCTCGACCAAAGCGAGCAGCAATGTCGCGATACGATAAACCGCAATCGTGATAGGCTACAATCCGACCATTATCAAAGTCGGAAACGTCATAGTACTCATTTCTCCTCCTTAAACGAGGCATCACAACAACGTTTCGCCAGGCAACGCCGGTCAACTGCTGTTTGTGAATGAGAAATCGATTGGAAACTTTCCTCATGTTACCACGTTGTAGGTGTCGCCACCGGCGCCAACCTCGTGTGAATGCTCTGAAAAGGTAATCATTTGCATATCACAGCATCTTCTTCCTGTCGGTTAAATTTCGCGTCTGTAGCACGTCATCTTCGTGGTGTAGCAATTTTAATGGCCAGTAGTGTAGAGCAGTCTTACAGTGACATTGCACTAACAGCGATGGGATAATGTAGACTTGATACTTAGCAAGAACTTATTTGTTTTTAAATAATGCATTGCAGAATTTATTAAAAATAGAAGTTGCGTGTATTTGCGTGTCTGTTTTGGGACACTGGGCAGTGGTCATGCTTTGTAGTGCTTACAGACAACGCAGTAACGTCATTAGAGTAATTTTGTCGATAGGACAACGCGCTTGTGTTAACATGCACTATGGTATCACACACACACACACACACACAAATAATATAGGCCAACATAGATGGAGACTTGACATAGTGTTTAACATCACAGCAGTCTAACGTCAGCCATCGAAGATACCAGTAAACGGTAATGGGGTGATGTGATCATTCATCATCATGCTTGCAGAACGTAGGGAGGGGTATGTTTGTCGTAAATTTTTTTCCAATATGCCTATTCCAAATGCAATATGTTTCACGTATAGGGGAATACAGCAGTTTAGTATCTAGAATCACATTGCACCACTCCTACACACATCTTAAGCAAACTGCTGGGTGTTTCCTCAAGGGTAACCTTACCAATATATAAAATTCGAAGGCAGCCCTTTTGGGCTATCAATTATGATAATACTAGCTTGCATTTAAGTGGGATAGCACACAATTCGCCTAGAGGGGTGGATCGACTAACATTTTCCGCCATTTTGAAAAATTAGCAATGCAGAACATGTAACAATTTCCAAGAACCAAGTTCAGAAACAATGTCATGCTTTGTAGTGAATATATTGGAGTCATTACCTTAGTGGACAAATCTTTCAAAATTCTCCACCATTTTGCAGAATATGCTATGGCATAATAAAACAATAGTAATTCAGCTACACAATGTAATTTCAAAATATCTTACATCGTAAATTACGTTAATATTTACCGCCATTATGCAGAATATGCCAAATAAACATGGCCGGCTCCATGCAGTGTGCCAGTGCAGTGACATTGGCATACTCTTCACTTACTCATTTACACACAGCATCTGATTGGACCAGTAGACAGGTCTCATATTAATGTCCTAATACTTTTGATCATATACAGTTTATGCAGTTTACACATCGCTAAAATGGAAGCAGGTTATCGAATAATTTTTTCTAATTACACTGGTTCACAGTGTGAAGGCGATCGCTATAGCCACCAAAACACCTGGGGAGACTTGCCTTCTTTTTATCTTGCTGGAGTTGTGTAGGTTGATAGGCAGGTGGGGAAAACGCTGCCACTGAGCAAGGCGAGCGTGGCTTATGCGTGTGTATGGTAGCGTGGAAGTGAGCTGATCCCCATAGTGGACATATCACGCGGCGCAGCGTGTGTGACCCGCATGTAACGACCTTTCATAGGACATGACTGACAAGTGCTCCGCAGACACCCAGGTGATTGTGGTGGAGGGTTACACAATTTTTTACGTAAGACAATTGGTATATTATACCGAATTGCTACTTTTACTGTCTAACGTAACATTTTGCCAATTTTATGGCATATCCCACCAATTTCCTGCCAATTTTACAGCCTATCCTGCCAGTATGCCAATTTTATGACCTGATCTACCAATTTCGGGGTTAAGAACGACACAATTTGCCAAATTAATTATGGACTTCTCACTAGAGTACAGACCGAAAATGATGCCTGTTGGCTGAGAGTAAATTGCCTGACAGCTGTGATTAGCCAAGAGCAACAGTGTATGGCAACGTTGACATTTTTATGTAATGCAATCATCCAATAGCAAAGGGAGGTAGAGGAAGGAGAGGAGCAGGCAGGGGACAGGTAGTCATGTCCCACTATTATGTCATCACAGCTGATCCTCCGATATTGGTCAGGGATAGTTCCTCCTTGTCAAGTCTCAGCGCTTGTATTGTACTGCAATCAAGCCAATAACATATTAGGAATTCTATAATACCAAAGGGGTCCAGTGACCACATTTCCAAAATTATATAATACCGAGTCTATAAAAATCAGTTATTTCACACCTAAATATTTATTTTAAATGTTTTTAAAATAACGTTGAAGTTGTAAAGTAAATTTTTGCGAATTCTGTTCTATTAATTCTGCTAAATACTTACCATCTATTGTCACTGACAAAAATACAATTGCGTTTCTCGGTATAGTATCTCTGTTCCTCTTCAGTATGTAGAGACTTGGTGGGAAGTGGGTAGTAAATGGATGTGGAGTCTTTTATGAGGCAGCAGAAAGCACGTGTAATTTTTATTATGTTCAAATTTTGCCCTTATAACATGGAAAATGTTGCAGAATATAAACTTTTAAAAATTCAGACGCTTTACTTAATTTACTAGTTCGAGAATTACCCCATTTTCATAATTGTTTCATGAGTTAATTTTCTCTGTTTTAGAAGAAAACCTGTGAACGGCATCATGCCTCCAAAGAAGACAACTAATTCAACATAAAGGTAATTAGCTATGCAAAGCTTTCTAATTTCGTATTGGACATGTCCTTCGATGCAACTCACTTCAAAATAATGACTAATGTCCGGTCTGAGATCAAGCCACTGAATATGCAGCATTGAAGAGGCACATTACAGTATGCAGGTGGATAGCAAAAATCAGTTTGATGCAGCAGACTGGCTCCATGAGCCGTGTAGGTCCATATTACAAGAGCACTTGGGGTAAACTATGGAGCTGATTTGAAAACATGATATATCCCTGAAGAAATATATTTCTCCCAGATACTGCAGATTTGTGTAAAGATTTTCTGGAAAATAAAGATACAGAGCGCAAAAAGTATTTCTGAATTACTATACAGTGTGTAACGGGTATAAGTGCAGATACACTACTGGCCATTAAAATTGCTACACCACGAAGATGGCGTGCTACAGACGCGAAATTTAACCGACAGGAAGAAGATCCTGTGATATCCAAACGCTTACCTTTTCAGAGCATTCACACAAGGTTGGCTCCGGTGACGACACCTACAACGTGCTGACATGAGGAAAGTTTCCAACAGATTTCTCATTCACAACAGCAGTTGACCGGCGTTGCCTGGTGAAACGTTGTTGTGATGCCTCGTGTAAGGAGGAGAAATGCGTACCACTACGTTTCCGACTTTGATAAAGGTCGGACTGTAGCCTATCGCGATTGCGATTTATCGTTTCGCGACATTTCTGCTCGCGTTGGTCGAGATCCAGTGACTGTTAGCAGAATGTGGAATCGGTGGGTTCAGGAGGGTAATACGGAACGCCGAGCTGCATCCCAACGGCCTCGTATCACTAGCAGTCGAGATGACAGGCATCTTATCCGCATGGCTGTAACGGATGGTTCAGCCACGTCTCGATCCCGGAGTCAACAGATGGGGACGTTCTCAGGACAACAACCATCTGCACGAACAGTTCGACGACGTTTGCAGCAGCATGGACTATTAGCTCGGAGACCGTGGCTGCGGTTACCCTTGACGCTGCATCACAGACAGGAGCGCCTGCGATGGTGTACCCAACGACGAACCTGGGTGCACGAATGCCAAAACGTCATTTTTTTCGGATGAATCCAGGTTTTGTTTATAGCATCATGATGGTCGCATCCGTGTTTTTGGCGATATCGCGGTGAACGCACATTGGAAGAGTCTATTCGTCATCGCCATACTGGAGTATCACCCGGCGTGATGGTATGGGGTGCCATTGGTTACACGTCTTGGTCACCTCTTGTTCACATTGACGGCACTTTGAACAGTGGACGTTACATTTCAAATGGTTCAAATGGCTCTGAGCACTATGGGACTTAACTCCTGAGGTCATCGGTCCCCTACAACTTAGAACTACTTCAACCTAACGAACCTAAGGACATCACACGCATCCATGCCCGAGGCAGGATTCGAACCTGTGACCGTAGCGGTTGCGCTGTTCCAGATTGTAGCGCCTAGAACCGCTCGGTCACTCCGGCCGGCGTTACGTTTCAGATGTGTTACGACCCGTGGCTCTACCCTTCATTCGATTCCTGCGAAACCCTACATTTCAGCAGGATAATGCACGACCGCACGTTGCAGGTCCTGTACGGGCCTTTCTGGATACAGAAAATGTTCGACTGCTGCCCTGGCCAGCACATTCTCCAGATCTCTCACCAATTGAAAACGTCTCGTCAATGGTGGCCGAGCAACTGGCTCGTCACAATACGCCAGTCACTACTCGTGATGAACTGTGGTATCGTGTTGAAGGTGCATGGGCAGCTGTACCTGTACACGCCATCCAAGCTCTGTTTGACTCAATGCCCAGACGTATCAAGGCCGTTATTACGGCCACAGGTGGTTGTTCTGGGTACTGATTTCTCAGGATCTATGCACCCAAATTGCGTGAAAATCTAATCACACGTCGGCTCTAGTATAATATATTTGTCCAATGAATACCTGTTTATCATCTGCATTTCTTCTTGGTGTAGCAATTTTGATGGCCAGTAGTGAATTTGTGTTAGTGACTGAGTATGGTGTGCTGAACAATGGTACATCAGTATTTACGTCATTTTCATACTAATAATTCTAGCATATTACATGTCATACATTTTTAGGTTGGTTAATACCTCCAAGTACATGAGGCAAGAGCAAGCTACCCCTGGGCAGCAGATAAGGTGTTGGAGTGTGGATGTGCGGAAGTAAAACGGGTGGTCTACACTGACAGGCGCAGTTCACTTAGTGGTGCACTTACCGTCTTGCAGAAAACTTCAAGTCGTAAAGTTTGTGGCATGTTTGTGAGAAGACTGTTCTACACAGAGGAAAAACAACCAACACATTGATATGTGTACATATTAAGGTAATTAAGGTGCCACACACAACAATCTGCACTTACATCTGTTGAACACTGTATAGTAATTCAGAAATACTTTTTGAGCTCTGTATCTTTATTTTCCAGAAAATCTTTGCACAAAACTGCAGTATCTGGGAGAAATATGTTTCTTTCAGGACTATATCATATCTGCTGCATAGCTTACACCAACTGCTTTTCGTATTAACTTGATTTATACTTAGTATTTACGTTCAGTTACTTTACCTGGTAGTCGAGCGTGTTATCGCGCTAGTTGTGGGATTCGGGCAACCAAGCCTAGTGCTGGTGAGCCAGCCTACCTGGATATGGCTTTTAAGCGGTTTTCCGTATCCACCTAGGTAAATACCTGGCTGGAACCTATGTCCCGCCACACACACACGCTATGCAAATACACTCCTGGAAATGGAAAAAAGAACACATTGACACCGGTGTGCCAGACCCACCATACTTGCTCCGGACACTGCGAGAGGGCTGTACAAGCAATGATCACACCCACGGCACAGCGGACACACCAGGAACCGCGGTGTTGGCCGTCGAATGGCGCTAGCTGCGCAGCATTTGTGCACCGCCGCCGTCAGTGTCAGCCAGTTTGCCGTGGCATACGGAGCTCCATCGCAGTCTTTAACACTGGTAGCATGCCGCGACAGCGTGGACGTGAACCGTATGTGCAGCTGACGGACTTTGAGCGAGGGCGTATAGTGGGCATGCGGGACGCCGGGTGGACGTACCGCCGAATTGCTCAACACGTGGGGCGTGAGGTCTCCACAGTACATCGATGTTGTCGCCAGTGGTCGGCGGAAGGTGCACGTGCCCGTCGACCTGGGACCGGACCGCAGCGACGCACGGATGCGGATGCACGCCAAGACCGTAGGATCCTACGCAGTGCCGTAGGGGACTGCACCGCCACTTCCCAGCAAATTAGGGACACTGTTGCTCCTGGGGTATCGGCGAGGACCATTCGCAACCGTCTCCATGAAGCTGGGCTACGGTCCCGCACACCGTTAGGCCGTCTTCCGCTCACGCCTCAACATCGCGCAGCCCGCCTCCAGTGGTGTCGCGACAGGCGTGAATGGAGGGACGAATGGAGACGTGTCGTCTTCAGCGATGAGAGTCGCTTCTGCCTTGGTGTCAATGATGGTCGTATGCGTGTTTGGCGCCATGCAGGTGAGCGCCACAATCAGGGCTGCATACGACCGAGGCACACAGGGCCAACACCTGGCATCATGGTGTGGGGAGCGATCTCCTACACTGGCCGTACACCTCTGGTGATCGTCGAGGGGACACTGAATAGTGCACGGTACATCCAAACCGTCATCGAACCCATCGTTCCACCATTCCTAGACCGGCAAGGGAACTTGCTGTTCCAACAGGACAATGCACGTCCGCATGTATCCCGTGCCACCCAACGTGCTCTAGAAGGTGTAAGTCAACTACCCTGGCCAGCAAGATCTCCGGATCTGTCCCCCATTGAGCATGTTTGGGACTGGATGAAGCGTCGTCTCACGCGGTCTGCACGTCCAGCACGAACGCTGGTCCAACTGAGGCGCCAGGTGGAAATGGCATGGCAAGCCGTTCCACAGGACTACATCCAGCATCTCTACGATCGTCTCCATGGGAGAATAGCAGCCTGCATTGCTGCGAAAGGTGGATATACACTGTACTAGTGCCGACATTGTCCATGCTCTGTTGCCTGTGTCTATGTGCCTGTGGTTCTGTCAGTGTGATCATGTAATGTATCTGACCCCAGGAATGTGTCAATAAAGTTTCCCCTTCCTGGGACAATGAATTCACGGTGTTCTTATTTCAATTTCCAGGAGTGTATTTATGAAACGTTCCCACACTTGACCATGAGATTCACTCAACACAAAGACAAATGGGGTACACAGATTCTGTCCAGTGGGTAGCAGTGACGAGAGGAAGACCATTCAGCTA
Organism: Schistocerca gregaria; assembly: GCF_023897955.1. Lineage (NCBI taxonomy): Eukaryota > Metazoa > Arthropoda > Insecta > Orthoptera > Acrididae > Schistocerca > Schistocerca gregaria. Next base: position 638,759,659 of record NC_064931.1, read on the forward strand.
CCAAATGTCATTGACGTTGCCACACCCTATATAACCATGCCAACGCCGTAGAGAAACTGGAAAGCGAAAGAGGAAGACATGCGTGTAGCTACTTTCACACAAAATAATCATTAAATTCTACACAGTGCTTACAAACTTGAATACGTTTTTTTTTCAGAATAGTAGAAGTGCTCTGCGCGCTCTTACAGTATACAGTAAATTCATTGTTACCTGTGCGTGTTTTCTTCTCAGATACTCTTTTAGCTTCAGAAGCTACTAAACTTGACACGGTGTAAGATCGATGCTCTACTGAAAATACACCAGAGTTTCACTCCTCAAGGACTCACTTATTCCGTATGTCCCCGACACGTGCCCTGTAGTTAAGAATTTTGTCGAAAGCTCGCTCATTTGTGTGGCAGGCCGCAATTTTTGCAGCGTCTTGCAATTGAGTGAGCGAGGACTCGTTTCAGGATGATCGGGATTCATATCTCTGTCACGCCACTTTATGTAAGGTCTCCGTGGTTTCCCTAAATGATGTCACGTGAATGCCAGCACGGTAGCTGCAGATTTTCTACCCCATGTTTATCGAGCTCAGCAAGTGTGTCGTAGCTAATACCCACAACGACGCAGGACTTTTAACCCTGACTTACTTTCCTCTACTTTCCAAACAAACGAAATGATTAAACTTTCTAGCAGTTTAAAACTGTGTGCCGGTCTGGGACTCAAATCCAGGACCTTCTCCTTTCGCGGACAAGTGTTCTAACGACCGAATTACCTAAGCAAGAGCTTTACTTCCGTCAGTACTGCATCTCCTACCTTCCAAACTTCACAAAAGTTCTCCTGCGTAACTTGCAGGACTAGGTGGGAAAATTTTTAAATTTGTGGTAAGAAACTTCTTGGCAGATTAAAACGGTGTGCTGGCCCGAGACTCGAACTCGGGACTTTGCCTTTCGCGGGCAAGTGCTCTACCAACTGAGCTAACCAAGCACGACTTAGGCCCCGTCCTCACAGCTTTAGTTCTGTCAGTACCTCGTCTCCTACCTTCCAAAACCTTGTCTCCTACCTTACTCCTACCGACCGAGTTCGAGTCTTCGTCCAGCACACAGTTTTAATCTGCCAGGAAGTTTCATATCAGCGCACACTCCACTGCAGAGTGACAATCTCATTCTGGCAATTTGTGGGAAGTTCTATGGGACTAAACTGCTGAGGTCATCTGCCCCTAAGCTTACTCACTACTTATCTAACTCAAACTAACTTACGCAAGGACAACACATACACCCATGCCCGAGGAAGAGCTCGACCCTCCGACGGGTGGAGCCGTGCGAAACGTAAAGAGGCGCCTAAGGCAGCGCTGCAACCCCGCGCGGCTGACTGGGTATGAGATGAGGTACTGGCGGAATTTAGAGCTGTGAGAACAGATCGTGAGTCGTGCGTGGGTAGCTCAGTTGGTAGAGCACTTGTCTACCAAAGGGAAAGATCCAGACTTCGAGTCCCAGTCCTTTTAAGCTACCACGAAGTTCCATTTCAGCACACACTCCGCTGCAAGCTGAAAATACTCATTCTGGAAACATCACCCAGGTTGTGGCTAAGCCATGTCTCCGCAGTAGCCTTTCTTCCAGGAGTACGAGTTTCGCCAATCTCGCCAATTTACACCGGAGAACTTCTGTGAAGTTTGGAAGTACTGGGGCAAGTAAGACTGCGAGGGTGGGTCCTAAGTTGTGCTTGGGTAAGTATGTTGGTAGAGCACTTATCGCAAAACGCAAAGGTCTCTGGTCCGAGTCTCGGTTCAGCACACAGTTTGAATCTGCCAGGAAATTGCACATCAGCGCACACAATGTTGCGGAGTGAAAAAAATCATTCTGGAAACCAAATGAGGTTCCTATGCTCTTGTCGCCCCTAAATCAGGACGTTTAAATAAAATATGAAGATTTATTACAGAAACTTGAGCTGACAAACAGTGATGCATCACTTAGAGCGTGGGTATTTCGGTTTTTAGAAAATGAGTGTATTTCCAAGACAATATTTCAGAAAACCAAGACAAATTTCGCTTAGTTTGAGAGGACCAGTTTTATACAGAGATGTGAAAAAAATGCACCAGTGAGAAAAATGCAACTAACGAAGAACTTTGGTACGGCAGGAATGAACTGTAAAACGAGGATATATATTGCAATATCTGCCTTCCTAGAATGACGAACCAACTATAGTGATGATGATTACAACTATTTTCAAAAAATACTTACGTTGCGATATTGTTTTGTTATTTTCTGTGCCAGCATCACTATGTCGAATAACTCTGTTCCGTTGTACTGTATGTCGGCCCAAAATTTTCATGTATGCGCCTATATTTATTGCATTACGTTTTATGGGCGCACACCATCATGTAAATCATAAAATGGCTAAATTTTTTCACAACGATTCGATCTCCAGCAAAAGTCAACAGCACATTTATTCAGTCCAGTCTTTAACTGCTGTATTCTGCTCCCTTATTGTAGCCGTTGTAATACAAAATAATACCAAGCTGTTATTTTTTCAGTAGAATCGCTTTGAGATATTTAATAATAAAGTAAATGTAGTTTACTACATAGTTCTGTTTCCAAGCAGCAGACGATTTAGGAAGCAACGAATAACCTGAGCTTCATGTTATCTCGGTTCTCTATCGGAACCGCACTTGTCAGAGAGAAAGGTTGCTTTGTCGTTACCGACGCGTGAATAACTTTCTCTCTCACGTAAACACACGTAACACCTTACTTTTCACATGGCTGCAGTAAAAAATTGCTTCAAAGAGCCAATTGTCGACGCACGAGAAAACGTACTGCATAGCCAAGTATTTGTTCGCTATTTGTAACGAGTATTTAAAAAAATCGTAATGAGGCACAGTCTAACAATCATCAAAGAAGTTTTCCAACTTAGGTTCTATACACTAACAGACACGTTTAGGTAAGCACACAAAGCGTGCGGATATTTTAATGGGGTCGTATTGTTTTAGCAGCAGATTCAATTAGGTCCAATCCTACAATTATGAAAAATGTTCTCGGGACTTTCCTTATGTACACTCCCATCTTTCAGGGTTAAGTCTGAAAAGAGCCAAGAATTCTTTAACAGGTCGTCCTCTCCGTTGGAACGGAAAATAAAATTTACACACAAGAACCATATAATAAAGGTAAGTACTATTACAGCACTGTGATGATAAAATAGATGGACGATTTTAGTATCCTCGAGAAATTATTGCTTTCTCTGATATTTTAACACTGTCATTCCAATTTATTCTCTTCTCTTTTGTTACACGGCATTTCAGGTAATCGATAACATTCAAAATTCTTCTTAATTTAGTAAATAAATCCTTGAGAGGAAGAAGGTGATGAAAAGAAAGAGACATATCCTAAGCCACAGTTATACCGACATACAAGAGCCGAAGGAGATGGTTCACTGTTTATTACAGCGGATTTGTATTCGTGCCGGCCGCGGTGGTCTCGCGGTTCTAGGCGCGCAGTCCGGAACCGTGCGACTGCTACGGTCGCAGGTTCGAATCCTGCCTCGGGCATGGATGTGTGTGATGTCTTTAGGTTAGTTAGGTTTAAGTAGTTCTAAGTTATAGGGGACTAATGACCACAGCAGTTGAGTCCCATAGTGCTCAGAGCCATTTGAACCATTTGTATTCGTGAAGGGCGGAATATATACCCAAATTTAATCATCTTGGTTTTTCCTGTTTTCCATGGTTTCCTTATATGTCCTCACCAAAATGCCAACGCCATCATCTCCCTCATTCCCGTCCAAGTGAGGTAGTGCCTCGTCTCCGATGACATCGATGTCTATGAGCCACTAAACTCCCTTCCATGGTTCGTGTCAGAATCGACAACGCTTAATTAGTATACCACTATTGGATTTTTAATAACGAATGGGCAAGCAAATCAAAACCAAAGTCCAAGCTTTAGGTATCTCGCGGCTTTACAGGTACCCTACATTTCATCGCATCCACGCCCCCGACAGTTCTGAAAACGAACTACATATGTTTTCAGAGCTAAAACTCCAGCCATATGCTATCCTTTGTGTTGCCAGAGTCATGTTCCCTGCCGTGTGAGAGAGTCGCTGAAGAAATGATCAGGAAAGCTTCTGCCGCATAGGTTATGCTACCGGCTCCCATTAATGTATGACGCACATATTTGTTCTTGAGAGAAACAGAACACCGTTATGTTCCTGGAGTGTTTTACCCATACAAACGTAAGTGTGTGATCTACTGCAAGTCTGAATAGAACTGCCCAGGGTGCGTGTGCAAATGGCGCTCTTGTATATACAGAGAACAATAACGCATGAGACTGTTCAGCGATTAACTTTACTTATTCTCCGCGGCCTTAACAAATCTTTAACTTCGTTGCTTCAGTTTCTTTATAAAACTTCATGTTTGCTGCCAAGCTTGTGAGTATATAGATTTGTAAGAACGAATTCCATCATATGAAGATTTGTTACATTCATTTGAAGGTCTGTTTGGTCGCTGTATGAGGTTTTACGACCTTTTTTAGTATCAATCGCTCTCAAAGTTCAGAATGGTGGCCAAACCACACAGCACGTACCCAGAAAATGTTTCGAATGATTTTCATTAAAAGCGCCGGGATATCAACATTCTTTGATAGTGGCGAATAAGGAATTTTCTATGTCATGGGCGTCTGTTTTGACAGAGCAGTAAACTTGTGAGGTAAAGCTGCATTACCTGTAAAAAGGCTTTCACAGCAGAATTTAAATTCCTGATGTTTACAGTATGACAGAATACATTTAATATTTCTGCTCAATGTCTGCTATCTTCAGTTTCAACATCAGAATGATCATCGAGAGATAGAATGTAAGGTTTGGGTGCCCGTCCGGTTAACCGTGCGGTCTAACTCACAGCTTTCCGGGTTGGGAAGAAGCGCCTGCCTGGCCCCCGGCACGAATCCGCCCTGGGGACTTATGTCGAGATCCTGTAAGCCGGCCAGTCTGTGGATGATTTTTAGGCGGATTTCCATCTGCCTCGGCGAATGCGGGGTGGTTCCCCTTAGTCCGCCTCAGCTACACTATGTTGACGATTGCTGAGCAAACAAGTTCTCCACGTACGCGTACACAACGATTACTCTACCACGCAAACATAGGGGTTACACTCGTCTGGTGTGAGACGTTCCCCTGGAAGGGGGGGGGGGGGAAGGGGGGTGCACCGGTGGTCGAACCGCACAAAGACCCTGAAAGTGTGGTTCGGTGTGGGATGGCGGAGTGGTGAAGTGGACTGGGGTAGTCGTCGTGGGGCTGTGGACCACGTCGTTTCTAGGCCTCCGGTTAACATACAATACAATACAAGGTTTGGGTTCGTTCACTGACTTCATACATGCTCAAAACTTTTATGATAGATCTTTGGCCAGAATTAGACAGTGGAAATTATTGTTGGCGTCAAGCATGGCTCTTCATAGAGATGTACGAGTTTTCTCCAGCAGTTCCCTGCATTCTCCTTTACAGCAAGAATGTAGCACCCTCCGTTTCCACATCTCCGAATTATTCTGATAAACAAAGGTGAAATTGCTATTTTTTTTACTTCACTTGGTTCATTTTTCATGGCAAGTTAACTATATTTTTGTCATTGGCGTCTCCATTTGTGAGAGGGGAATGAACGAGAACGACATCTACACCCTTCCAGATTCTTTGATAGTTCTGCATGTTGGCTGCATTCGTTGCAGAGTTTGTATAGTCCAGAATCGGTATTCAATCAGGCAAAATCGCCGTGAGCATTGTGGCAATCATCTCATAGATGCACCAGGTTAAAGATACCATTTGGAAAAATATCGTGTCCTGCTGCGTGAAGACGTCCGTAACTGCCGGCTGCACATCCTATTGTGATAGCAATCGCCGACCCTTCAAGGCCATTTTGAAGGGTCCGAAGGCGTGATAATCGCATGGGGGGAGACGAGGACTGTAGGGTGGATGCTCGTGTGTCTCCAACTTGAGTTGGCGTAACTTCTGAGCTACGACATGTGAGGTAGGGAACGTGTGTTATCATGGAGCAGTGGCACCTCTTGTCGCACTATTCTACAACGGTGGTTTTCAACAGACGTACTGCCCAATACACATTCATCATTTTCCGATGGATGTCTACCGGTGTTTGGAAGCATTTGGTAATAACGTCGCCATAGTTCACGTTTACGCATTTATCGCACACACGTCGGAAAGATACGCTAATCCCTAGCTTACGTGTCGGTGCTTATATACTGGCATCGCACAGGGTGCTGAGAAACAGTCTGAAAACCTTGTAAGGATGTTGCAGGGAGATATGTGCCAAGAAATAATTGTTGAGAAAAAAATTCGATACTTGGTGCCGTCTCCGAGTTAATTAGCATTCAAGTTAGCCAATCGGGCCGTTGGGCGCAAAGTGACCCGCCAGATGCAGTTAGAAATGTGAAATGTATTCGCAGTTCCGATTGCGAACAACCGTCAGCTGTGTAAGGGAAGGACTACAATGAAAATTTATGCCGGATAGGGACTCGAACCCGGATTTCACACTTCACGCGAGCGGTTTGCCTATCCGTGCACTACTCGGCGACACCGATACTTCAATATGTTGTCTTTCTTGCGTTAAGATCTGTACTCATACACACATTAGGTAGGTGGAAGAACATGGGGCCCAATCAAGACATCACCAAAAATGCCTACCCAAACGTTCACAGAAAATCTGTGTTGATGACGTGATTGCACAATTGCGTGCGGATTCTCGTCAGCCCACACATGTTGATTGTGAAAATTTACAATTTGATTACGTTGGAATGAAGCCTCATCCGTAAAGAGAACATTTGCACTGAAATGAGGATTGACAGATTGTTGGATGAACCATTCGCAGAAGTGTACCCGTGGAGGCCAATCAGCTGCTGATAGTGCCTGCACACGCTGTACATGGTACGGAAACAACTGGTTCTCCCGTAGCACTCTCCATACTGTGACGTGGTCAACGTTACCTTGTTCAGCAGCAACTTCTCTGCCTTTGACATTAGGGTTATCGTCAACTGCACGAAGAATTGCCGCGTCCATTGCAGGTGTCCTCGTCGTTCTAGGTCTTCCCCAGTCACGAGTCATAGGCTGGAATGTTCCGTGATCCCTAAGACGCCGATCAATTGCTTCGAACGTCTTCCTGTCGGGACACCTTCGTTGTGGAAATCTGTCTCGATACAAACGTACCGCGCCACGGCTATTGCCCCGTGCTAATCCATACACCAAATGGGCATCTGCCAACTCTGCATTTGTAAACATTGCACTGACTACAAAACCACGCTCGTGATGAACACTAATCTGTTGACGCTACGTACTGATGCGCTTGGTGCTAATACTGTAGAGCAATGAGTCGCATGTCAACACAAGCACCGAACTCAACATTACCTTCCTTCAATTGGGCCAACTGGCGGTGAATCGAGGAAGTACAGTACATACTGACGAAACTAAAATGAGCTCTAGCATGGAAATTAAATAACGTAACATCTTTTCTTTATTTGTGTGTGAGGAATGTTTCCTGAAAGTTTGGCCGTACCTTTTTGTAACACCCTGTATTGTTTGCAGATGATGCTGTAATTTACCGTCTAGGAAAATCATCAGACGATCAATTCCAATTTCAAAATGATCTAGAGAGAAAAGTGCGAGGTCATCCACATGGGTACTAAAAGAAATCCGATAAATTTTGGGTATACGATAAATTGCACAAATCTAAGGGCTGTCAATTAACTAAATACGGTGGAATTACAATTACGAGCAACTTAAATTGGAAAGACCACATATATAATATTGTGGGGAAGGCGAAACAAAGACTGCGCTTTGTTGGCAGGACACTTAGAACATGCGACAAACCCACTAAAGTGACAGCCTGCATTACACTTGTCTGTCCTCTGCTGGAATATTGCTGCACGGTATGGGATCCTTACCAGGTAGGATTGACGGAGAGCATCGAAAAAGTGCAAAGAAGGGCAACTCGTTTCGTGTTATCGCGCAATAGGGGTGAGAGTGTCTTACCGAGTCCCGTAAGAGATTGGGCAATACTTGTGCATCCGCACAGAAGAAGAAGGTCAATGGCCGGTTAGCCTTAACTATATGAAGATGGTATCTGTTCTTTCGGACATGTCCGAAAGAGGGGGGGGGGGGGGGGGTTGATTGGGAAAGGAGACCAGACAGCGGGGTAATCGGTCTCATCGGATTAGGGAAGCACGTGGAAGGAAGTCGGCCGTGCCCTTTCAAAGGAACCATCCCGGCATTTGCCTGGAGCGATTTAGGGAAATCACGGAAAACCTAAATCAGGATGGCTGGACGCGGGATTGAACCGTCGTCCTACCGAATGCGAGTCCTGTGTGCTAGCCACTGCGCCACCTCGCTCGATCATGTGCGAAAGAACAGATACCATCGGTGACCATGCAGCGCTCTAGAATGAAATGATAATTAAATCAAGACTCTACGCTGCCCAGAGACGTTCATATACATCAACGGGGACAGTTGAAAATGTGTGCCTCAACCGGAACTCGAACCCGTGATCTCCTGCTTACATGGCAGACGCTCTGTCCATCTGAGCTATCGAGGGCACAGAGGATCGTGCGACTGCTGGGAATTATCCCTTGCACGCTCCCCGTGAGACATAGAATTGTCTTAGGCAGAGAATGGCAACAACATTTCAGTGTAAGAAGGTGACTGTCATCAGAATGTGTAGGGTGTAATGTCTTGTCTGTATTGATGATAGCAATGAGATAAAAGGGAAAGGTTAAAAACGGTGCCAGCATATAGCTTACGTCTCTCAAATATCTTCTTTGCAGCTATTCGAGGGAAGTAAGTTAAGCGCCGGCATCGCTTCTGGCCTTTCCCTTTCCCTAATTTCCACGCGTTTAAACAAATTCGCTACAATTCACCGCCCTGTACGAGCACTCATCATATCCGCACTCCAAAACAGATACACACACTTGACACACAGCGCAGACAAAAGAGATATTCTCTTCTACAGTACATACGATAGGACTTTAAAAAGTCAATTAAACATTATTATGGCAGCACAAGCAACTTTTATTTAATACTGCACTACACTTCAGGGTGGCATAGGTACATGACAAGATTTTGCAACGCAGTCACCAAATCTGTGAAACAAACGGTCGGAACGTGCTACCAATTGTTCAGCAACTCGACATTAGAAGTCCGCTCCTTGGTCACGAAGCCATTCAACAAGCGCTGTGTGCACGTCCTCATCACTGGTCTCCTCCATACTGTAAGTTCTTTCAACTTACCGGCAAGATGGAAAGAACGTGGCGTAAAATCTTAACTTACCACGCAGCGTCACACACGTCTTTGCGGCCTTAGTCAAATTGTTGGTAGCATTTAACTACTGATATGAGCGACTTTCAATTTGTCACAATATCGTCTGATTCACACCAATATTCAAGAAAGGTAGTAGCAGTAATCCACTAAATTACAGGCCCATATCATTAACGTCGATATGCAGCAGGATTTTAGAGTATATATTGTGTTCGAACATAGTGAATTACCTCGAAGGAAACGGTCTATTGACACACAGTCAACATGGGTTTAGAAAACATCGTACCTGTGAAACACAACTATCTCTTTATTCACATGAAGTGTTGAGTGCTATTGACAAGGGGTTTTCTGATCGATTCCGTATTTCTGGATTTCCGGAAGGCTTTTGACACAGTACCACACAAGCGGCTCGTAGTGAAATTGCATGCTTATGGAATATCGTCTCAGTTATGTGACTGGATTTATGATTTCCTGTCAGAGAGGTCACAGTTCGTAGTAATTGACGGAAAGTCATCGAGTAAAACAGAAGTGATTTCTGGCGTTCCCCAAGGTAGTGTTGTATGCACTTAGCTGTTCCGTATCTATATAAATTTGAGCAGCCGTTTCGATTGTTTGCAGATGACGTTGTCATTTATCGACTAATAAAGTCATCAGAAGATCAAAACAAACTGCAAAACGATTTAGAAAAGATATTTGAATGGTGCGAAAAGTGGCAGTTGACCCTAAATAACAAAAAGTGTGAGGTCATCCACATGAGTGCAAAAAGGAACTCGTTAAACTTCGGTTACATGATAAATCAGTCTTAATCTAAAAGTCGAAATTTCAACTAAATACCCAGGTATTACAATTACAAACAACTTAAACTGGGAGGAACACATAGAAAATGTTGTGGGGAAGGCTAACCAAAGATTGCGTTTTATTGACAGGACACTTAGAAGATGTAACAGGTCTACTAAGGAGAGTGCCTGCACTACGCTTGTCCGTCCTCTGTCAGAATACTGCTGCGCGGTGTGGGATCCTTACCAGATAGGACTGACGGAGTACATCGAAAAAGTTCAAAGAAAGGCAGCACGTTTTGTATTATCGCGAAATATGGGAGAGAGTGTCACAGAAATGATACAGGATTTGGACTGCACATCATTAAAAGAAAGGCGTTTCTCGTTGCGACGGAATCTTCTCACGAAATTCCAATCATCAACTTGCTCCTCCGAATGCGAAAATATTCTGTTGACACCGACCTACATAGGGAGGAACGATCACCAAGATAAAATAAGGGAAATCAGAGCTCGTACGGAAAGATATAGGTGTTCATTCTTTCCGCGCGCTATAGGAGATTGGAATAATAGAGAATTGTGAAGGTGATTCGATGAACCCTCTGCCAGGCACCTAAATGTGATTTGCAGAGTATCCATGTAGATGTAGATGTAGATGAATTTCGCAGTGATTCGGAGTGCTATTTAGACTTTTGCCCACGAGAATCGCACTGCCCATCGTATTTCAGTCATGCTGTACGTTCACGGCATTTCAATCGCACACTGTGATGCACCTGCTATCCGCACCACAACATAACTGTGTCTGCAGGAAACCTAAAACATGTACTCTCTTCTGACAATGTGCCACTCCTGTTGCATAATGATCTTAGGCTGGAACGACAGGTCTAACTTACTTTCTGAAGTCCCTACGTAAGCACGTCCCATAGATATACACGCAAATGGGTCATTAAATTCGTATTCGAATTAATGGACTGGATATAGAATGTATAAGGGGCAATCAAAAAGTTTCCATTCGAGGCATGTACAGTCCAGAATCGGTGTGCAATCAGGAGAAATCACCGTAGCACTGAGGTGATCATCCCTCCGACGCACCAGGTCGAAGGTGCCCGTTTGGTAAAACAGCGTGTCCTACTGCGTGAAGAAGTCCGTAACTGCCTGTTGCACATCTTCGTCGTACAGGAATCGTCGACCCATCAAGGCCTTTTCTAAGGGACCGAAGGCGTAATAATAGCATGGGAGAGACCAAGACTACAAGTCGGGTGCTCGAGTGTCTCCTACTTGGGTTGGAGTAACTTATGCTCCTGCGTTATGACATTTGTGATACTAGGACGGCATCTTGTGTCGAATAGCTACCAGCAAAGTACTCGGCGCACTATTCCACAATGGTGGTTTTCGACAGGCGTGCTGCCCCATACATATTCTTCATTCCCCGATGGATGTCTACCGGTGCTTGTCCTTCGGCAGTCATGAAAACAATAAGAACACGTTGCTCCTAAAAAATGGTTCAAATGGCTCTGAGCACTGTGGGACTTAACATCTGAGGTCATCAGTCCCCTAGAACTTAGAACTACTTAAACCTAAATAACCTAAGAACATCACACACATCCATGCCCGAGGCAGGATTCGAACCTGCGGACGTACCAGTCACGCGGTTCCAGACTGAAGCGCCTAGAACCACTCGGCCACACTGGCCTGCACGTTGGTCCTGTTTGGACAAATTTGGTAATAGCGTCGCCGTTGTTTAAGTTTCCGGATTTACCGCACGCCCTTAGAAAACACACGAGTGCCACGCTAATCGCTCGACTACATGTCTGTGGTTATATACACGCGTCGGAGTCTCTCTTTTTTGCATATACGCTCCAGCAACGCCCTCAAACAGAAACGTTTCGATCACCCCTCCTACTACGTGAATTGCAAAAAATAAATAAATAAATAAATAAATAAATAAAAAATAAAAAAATTGCAAAGTAACAAATAAAAGTGCAGTTTCTGATCTTACTTTCTCTAAACTGCTCGAAAAATTTTTGCATAATCCACATGACTCACAGAGTTTCCGATTTCTTTTTACGTTGGAAACATTTCTCTCAATACTCTTCTGACAACTGGGAATCGATACGTACAGCCACTTGTGTAATACAGGTAAAATCAAAAGAGCATTCTCAGTACATTTGAGCAAAGCGCCCTATGTCGTAAATCGTGAACGGGAGAATCTGGCGTTTAGAAAAAAGGTAGCCAAAATGAAAATTTGCCCTCCGAAGTGGCGTACACTGGAGCAACATATTTCGAACATTCAACCTCTATCGTGAGAAATAAAACATCGAGTATCGCCTTGTAAACGAACAAAACAATAGGCCTATATCTCTGACGTCAGTCTGTTGTAGACTTTTGGGACATGTTTTATGCTTGTGTATTATGAGATTTCTGAAGACCGAAAATATCCTCTGTAGGAATCGCCATATCTTCCGAAAACAATGATCATTTGAAATCGAGCTCGGTGTGTTCGTCCACGAGACCCAAAAAGTAGTAAATACAGGCGCCGAGGTAGTTGCCGCGTTCTTTGACTTCCGGAAGCTGTTCGATATTGTTCCGCACTGTCGCCTAATGAACAAAATATGAGCGTACGCAATATCAGACCAACTGTGTGACTAGATTGAAAGTTTCCTGAACGGGGAGAGGTCTTTCGTAAAAGTAACATGGGCGTGCTTCAAGGGAGTGTTAAAGGACTATTACTTCTCACAATATCGAAGGCTATCCGTTTATTAAGATCTGGTTGTCGCGAAATGAAAACCGCAGTGAAAATCCGATGAAGCTTTGCACAGATGAGGTGGGCAGTATCTCTAGTATCCCTGTCGATAGCTTCATGTCGCTCTTTATATTTCTTAGCGCGCAGTGAGCACGTAAAGATGCCAAGTAAATAATGTCTCCTGCCAAGTACGAGTGATTACGCCTGATTTCATGTAGTGCACATAACATAAGTGTCATGCATTTCTTTCTTTATGGCTAGGCGCTTCGGCTCGGAATCGCGCTGCTGCTACGGTCGCAGGTTCTAATCCTGCCTCGGGCAGTTCTAAGTCTAGGGGACTGATGACCTCAGATGTTAAGTCCCATAGTGCTTAGAGCCATTTGAACCATCTTTCTTTATGGCAATTCTCGGCCGAACACTGTAGCGGCAATGAAGATGCTCCTGGGGTGTTTTGCATGGGAAGTATTTGATTACCCCGGATTGACTTCCAGTGATTTTCGTCTCCGCTCAGATGAACCGCTGGCTATGAAGACAACACTTTGGTACGGACAACTATCTGCAGACCAGCGTAGAGAATTGTCGGAAAGCAGAGACAGGTGCCTTCTATGACGAGGTATTTAAGAGTTGAACAACGATACGACAAATGTCTAAGTCGGAGCGGTGACTAGTAGCTGCAAGGTGTAACTAACTGTTGCACAAAAATCATTTTTGATTTTCACTGTCGTTTCCATTTCGCGACCCATCGGAACTTAGTAAAAGAATCACCCTCGTATATAAATGGCCTAGCAGATAATAGTGGATGATGCTGTTGCATACAGAGAAATAGCAATGCTAGAAAATTGCAACGAAATGTCTACATCTACATCTACACTCCTGGAAATTGAAATAAGAACACCGTGAATTCATTGTCCCAGGAAGGGGAAACTTTATTGACACATTCCTGGGGTCAGATACATCACATGATCACACTGACAGAACCACAGGCATATAGACACAGGCAACAGAGCATGCACAATGTCGGCACTAGTACAGTGTATATCCACCTTTCGCAGCAATTCAGGCTGCTATACTCCCATGGAGACGATCGTAGAGATGCTAGATGTAGTCCTGTAGAACGGCTTGCCATGCCATTTCCACCTGGCGCCTCAGTTGGACCAGCGTTCGTGCTGGACGTGCAGACCGCGTGAGACGACGCTTCATCCAGTCCCAAACATGCTCAATGGGGGACAGATCCGGAGATCTTGCTGGCCAAGGTAGTTGACTTACACCTTCTAGAGCACGTTGGGTGGCACGGAATACATGCGGACGTGCATTGTCCTGTTGGAACAGCAAGTTCCCTTGTCGGTCTAGGAATGGTAGAACGATGGGTTCGATGACGGTTTGGATGTACCGTGCACTATTCAGTGTCCCCTCGACGATCACCAGAGGTGTACGGCCAGTGTAGGAGATCGCTCCCCACACCTTGATGCCGGGTGTTGGCCCTGTGTGCCTCGGTCGTGTGCAGTCCTGATTGTGGCGCTCACCTGCACTGCGCCAAACACGCATACGACCATCATTGGCACCAAGGCAGAAGCGACTCTCATCGCTGAAGACGACACGTCTCCATTCGTCCCTCCATTCACGCCTGTCGCGACACCACTGGAGGCGGGCTGCACGATGTTGGGGCGTGAGCGGAAGACGGCCTAACGGTGTGCGGGACCGTAGCCCAGCTTCATGGAGACGGTTGCGAATGGTCCTCGCCGATACCCCAGGAGCAACAGTGTCCCTAATTTGCTGGGAAGTGGAGGTGCGGTCTCATACGGCACTGGGTAGGATCCTACGGTCTTGGCGTGTATCCGTGCGTCGCTGCGGTCCGGTCCCAGGTCGACGGGCACGTGCACCTTCCGCCGACCACTGGCGACAACATCGATGTACTGTGGAGACCTCACGCCCCACGTGTTGAGCAATTCGGCGGTACGTCCACCCGGCCTCCCGCATGCCCACTATACGCCCTCGCTCAAAGTCCGTCAACTGCACATACGGTTCACGTCCACGCTGTCGCGGCATGCTACCAGTGTTAAAGACTGCGATGGAGCTACGTATGCCACGGCAAACTGGCTGACACTGACGGTGGCGGTGCACAAATGCTGCGCAGCTAGCGCCATTCGACGGCCAACACCGCGGTTCCTGGTGTGTCCGCTGTGCCGTGCGTGTGATCATTGCTTGTACCGCCCTCTCGCAGTGTCCGGAACAAGTATGGTGGGTCTGACACACCGGTGTCAATGTGTTCTTTTTTCCATTTCCAGGAGTGTACATCCATACTCCAAAAGGCACCTGACGGTCTGTGACGGAGGGTATCCTGAGTACCTCTATCGGTTCTCCCTTCTATTCCAGTCTCGTATTGTACGTGGAAAGAAGGATTGTCGGTATGCTTCTGTGTGGGCTCTAATATCTCTAATTTTATCCTCATGGTCTCTTCGCGAGATATACGTAGGAGGGAGCAATATACTGCTTGACTCTTCGGTGAAGGTATGTTCTCGGAGCTTTAACGAAAGCCCGTACCGGGCTACTGAGCGTCTCTCCTGCAGAGTCTTCCACTGGAGTTTATCTATCATCTCCGTAACGCTTTCGCGATTACTAAATGATCCTGTAACGAAGCGCGCTGCTCTCCGTTGGATCTTCTCTATCTCTTCTATCAACCCTATCTGGTGCGGATCCCACACTGCTGAGCAGTATTCAAGCAGTAGGCGAACAAGCGTACTGTAACCTACTTCCTTTGTTGTCGGATTGCATTTCCTTAGGATTCTTCCAATGAATCTCAGTCTGGCATCTGCTTTACCGACGATCAACTTTATATGATCATTCCATGTAGGAAGATCTGCAGAGGATCGACGCTTGGTGCAGGTTTGGGCGGATCCAGGGAGTGGGGGAGGGATGTCACAGGGTCGTTGGTCCCCCGACCCACCCCAGCACTACAGGGAACAGTGCTGAAAACGCCCGGGCCCTCATAACTCAGTGTAAAAATGATATACTTTTTTCGATTTTTCAACTTCCTTAAATGTCCTAAAACTGGTTTGTTGGTGTCCGCCCCCAGTAGCTGAGTGGTTAGTGCGACAGAATGTCAATCTTAAGGGCCCGGGTTGGATTCCCGGCGGGGTCGGAGATTTTCTCCACTCAGGGACTGGGTGTTGTTTTGTCCTAACCATCATCATTTCATCCCCATCGACGAGCAAGTCGCCGAAGTGGCGTCAAATCGAAAGACTTGCACCAGGCGAACGGTCTACCCGACGGGAGGTCCTAGTCACACGACTGGCTATTGGTAACGAACAGCACCATAAACAATTTAATTAAGTGGTAATGTGCAACAGCTAACAGCTTCAGATCACTGGAAAATTTTTACCGAGCCTCCTCCAACCTGGAGTCCATCCTGGATCACCCCTAGGTGCAGGGAGTGGCAATTGACCCTCAACATAAACAAATGTAACGTACTGGGAATGCATAGACGAAAAGACCCCTCATAGAATGTCTGCACGGTTTCAGTACAATCACTGGAAGCAGTTACTTCCACAAAATATCTAGGAGTATGCATACGGAGGGATTTGAAGTGGAACGGCCACATAAAATTAATCGCGAGTAAGGCAGATGCCAGTCTAAAATTCATTAGAAGACTCCTCAGGACATGAAGTCCATCAACAAAGGAAGTATCTTATAAAGTACCTTACAAAACACTCGTTCGACCAATACTTGTATATTTCTCGTCAGTCTGTGATACTAAGCAGAGAGAATGATGAAGGAAAAAGGAGATGATCCGAAGACGAGCAGCACGTTTCGTTACAGTTTCATTTACTAAGCGTGAAAACTTCACGGAGATACTCAGTCAACTCCAGTGGTAGACGTTGCAAGAGACGCGTTATCGACCACTGTTAAAATTCCGAGAGTATACGTTCCTAGAAGAGTCAACCAATACATTGCTTCCTCTTATGGATACCTCGCGAAAAGACCACGAACATAAAGTTAGAGAAATTCGAGCCCACACGTAGACTTACCAGCATTCGTTCTTCCCACGAGCCATACGCGACTGGAACAGGAAAAGGGGAAAGTGTCAAATGGTACATGAAGTATATTCCGCTGCAAACCTTATGGTGGCTTGCGGAGATGTAGTGATTGCCTGCTGCCAACAGCCCGTTGATGAGTACTGTTTCTCAGGTATCCAGAGAAGAATGAACAGAGCTGTGCACTGACTTTTCTGATCCAACTGGGGTAGCTCTGTCCACACAGACAGTACGCAAACGTCTCCATACCATCAGTTGGACTTCGATCCGTCCATTATGATTGAAACTTCGATTATCCTTTATTGTCATTTCTCATAACAGATTACTTTAAAAAGAAGTATATTTCATGGTGTTTATTGTGTATGATTAAAAAACTAAAAAAACTGAACTCCGTCCGGACAGGTCTCGAAAGACCCTAACGGTACTGACCGACCGCCGTGTCATCTTCAGCCTATGGGCGTCACTGGATGCGGATATGGAGGGGCGTGAGGTCAGCACACCGCTCTCACGGCCGTTGGCAGTTTTCGTGACCGGAGCCGCTACTTCTCAGTCAAGTAGCTTCTCAATTTGCCTCACAAGGGCTGAGTGCACCCAACTTGCCATCAGCGCTCGGCAGACCGAACGGTCACCTACCCAAGTGCTAGCCAAGCCAGACCGCGCTTAACTTAGGTGATCTGACTGGAACGGGTGTTACCACTGCGACAAGGCCGTAGGCTTATTGTGTATGCTACATTTCTAAAATAAAAATTGAAAAGAAACGGTCAAATGTTGCGGGTGTACCGCACGAAATTACGTTACTGATACTGCGTTGAGCTGAGATAGTGCAGTACTCCGTACCGTTCTCGAACAGTAATACGCCAAAAAAATAGTTATTTGCCCTTTCGAGTAAATCGGTAGATTGGAATTCTAGTTAACGAATTATTTTCAGTCTCAGTTAGACAACATACGATGTCTTTTGCGGCGCTATCATAAAAGAGCTCTATCCTGACACTTCAGACAAAAGACTGATTAAAACATACATCCAAGTTCGATGTGCACTTCTATAGTAATGTTCATTGGGGTTTAAGGAAGCCGCCGGTAGCCCAACTAATACCGCAAACAGGCGGTGCACAAAACCAAACTGCGAAAAATGTCTATAACACATAAGTGAAATTCGAGTTTGCAGAATAATATCATATAACAAGATTCAACACAGAATAACGCTATAGCTCTACACGTTTACTCATTCATATACATCATCAATGGAGAAGAAATTTCAGCTTCACACATACGCGCGTATTTCAAGAGTCTAAAAATTACTGTGCCCTTTCATCTGCCGCCACTATGAAACTAACTAATGTCTGTAGTTATAAAACTACATAAACTATTACATTCATTATACATTTCTTTTTTCGTATATGTAACGCCTCATTTGCTAGACCTACAATCTAGTTAAAGAAAAAATCAAAGAATCCTCTTTCATTGTGACCTTAATACAAAATTGTTATCTTTTTTCATAACTATAGTTAATGCGTAACTTTGTGTTCGTGATAAACGAATCCATGTAATGCCTTGCTGATGGAGTTAACTAAGCTTATTGTATAAAATGATAATAACATCTTCTTCAAAAGTCCAAATCAGTTATTACAATTAACCATTAAGGTTGATGGTGGAAGAAGGGGTTACTGATTAGAACATCCACATCTTGCAAGAATTTGACAGCTACTTATTATTATACACTAACAAATTGTCTGCGAGAAACTTCAGGAGATCGTGAGGACGTTTAGCGTCCATAATCCGTAGACATACGAGTATATCATCTTAGTTAACGACCTTGAGTAAACTTGCAGCTACGTTTGTCCTTTTCCTTTTACGTATACAGAATAGTAACACTACATAAATACGTCTCATATTCACTAAATAAAACGGATGTAGTCTGGAGCCACACTGCCCTACAAAACTTACATAAAGTGTACTTACTGTAGCCACCCTGGAGAAAAATGCACACCCTCCCAGAAGTAGATATTCAAGCAAATTATCCCCTAGAAATCTTATCGTACTAGAGTACAAAATTCAAAGTCGTACATAAATTTTTAGTTTAGATCGGGTACGCGAAATCTGGTCATCATTCTGAAGGGCATTATTGCCTCAGATCGTGGTTTACATAGGAGAAAGACTCGGGAAAAGATTATACTACCTTGCATCTTATTACTAACAACATGTCCCGATAGTATCGTTATCCGAGGCATTATCCTTGTCATAAAGGGCACTTCCTAGCCCCTTACGCAAGTACTGAAAGGTACATTGGTGTCCGGAATGTGAAGAGTCTCTCTGTCACGTCTCCTATATACAAACCAAAGACACCCAAATACATCATCCACTATCACTCTTATTGCCACCCCTTAGCCAGAGCACACACACAGTATTCTACTACCAACGAAATACAATTGCATTAGAAATTAAGTGCAGTACCCTCCCACTATGTGCAAGTGTATGTTAGTGCTTGTCTCACAATCTCAAAAAGTCAGGTGCATCGTTCTCACATGTAACAGCTACAAAAAGGCCTAAATATTATCCCTCCAAGTGTCCAATATGTCTTCAGAAGTTTCAGTTGATATTTCCTGTACCGTAAATTTTGAACTACGTACATCAACTATAACCTTGATTTACTCGGATGTGAACGGTTTCAAATCGTAAATACTATACATTTCTTTTTCCTTCTGCAAAATTGCATTGGCGAACACAGCGGACTTAGGGTGAGGCATGTTTTTGATAACGAACGTACCCTCATGTAAAGGATAGAACTGCTTTGTTATTTTATAACTTTTAAGCTCTCTTTGTGACTTCTTAGCATCACTACGTCTCCTCCTTACTTCCCATCTCCTTTTTCTCTTATCTGCTTCATTAGATAATAAACTGCATCCAAGCTCAAAGTTCTCTTCTACGGCATTGTTCATTGGGGTTCAAGGAAACTTCTGTCTGGCATATGACTTGGAGTTGCGGTTGGCGATCAGGCCTCCTTGCACCTTGCTCTGACGTCACGACGTTGCAGAATAATATCATGTAACATAAATCAGTACAAGAATAACGCTATAGCTCTACACGTTTACTTGTTCTTTTGCGTCATTAAGGGAGCAGAAATTTTAGCGTGATATATTCGTGCTTATTTTAGGATATTAAATCTCAAAATTTCTGCATCCTTCCAATGTTTTATGAAATGATTTGTCTATAAGTAAGAATTAAACAGAACGTTTGAGGTTCATTTGAATGATTCTTGAAATTATGAATAGCAACTGAGATGCTAATACATTAATGATGCAAAGAGAACACTGAATGAAATTCCATCAGGCAAATATTGTAAGCTACTCTTTAAATGGCAAAGATTCTAAGTTGAACGTTGTACTGTAAATTCTCAATCGGCACCTTATATGCTGTACATGATTTCAAGCACCATTCAAAGGCACGTCAAATGTTTCTCTGACCTGTGTAATTTCTTACTTTTAGACAAATCATTTAAAAAAAAAACATTTGACCTTTTTTTAAAAAATATTTCAATTTATGTTCAGAAAGCATGAAAAGTAATATACTGAAACATAGATCGATATTCTATTATTGTTAAGAATATATAGATCAGCGGAAGGCAGAGAAGTTTCATTTATGCTGTTATTTAATATTTTTGACACTTCATTTACACAGCAGCAATTGCAAGTGAAATATTTCAGTTTTCCCTCAAATTACTGACTACGTCTCTTAATTTCGATTTCTTTCAAGCAATTAATTTTTTTTTTTATTTTTTCCAAAACTAGATCTTACGGTGATCGATTTGATACCCCATTTGTCGATTTCCCAGAGGCACACAGTCCAATACCACCTTGTATACAACGGTTACGCATTCCATTCACTTTTTCTTCTTGCTACATACAATGCATCTTCTAACATGTCGTTTTTTTTTTTTACTGAAGTTTCAAAAACACTTGGAAAGCGCCTTTCTCGAAGTCGCATTGGATTTTCCTCTTTTCGTCGACGACCTGCTGATGATTCCTGTTCTCGATGGCAGTTCTCTAAAATCTAACGAGTGAGATTGAGATGAAATTCGGCGACTGAAACGTTCTTTCCGGTATGAACCCTATAAATAACTTGGGAATTCAGTTCACGCATGCCTATTATGTGTATGATATGGTAAAAGAGTTTTTTGTACCATTTTATTTTTTACGAAGGCAAAATGGTTCAAATGACTCTGAGCACTATGGGACTTAACTGCTGAGGTCATCAGTCCCCTAGAACTTAGAACTGCTAAAACCTAACTAACCTAAGGACATTACACACATCCATGCCCGAGGCAGGATTCGAACCTGCGACCGTAGCGGTCGCGCGATTCCAGACTGTAGCGCCTAGAACCTCTCGGCCAAACCTGCCGGCTTACGAAGGCATTTCAGCAGGGGAGAAATAAGCACAACGTGTTTAAAACTCATCTGCTGCCTATGATGACATACAGCTTGGAGGGCTGTGTAATTAACGAGGCATATTTGAGCAACTTACAAGCATGCAAAATTAGGTTTGTGTGATCAGCCTTGAAGAAGACTAAAAGAGATAAAATTAAAAATTAAGACATCAGAGGTGAAATGCAAGTGGATCTGCCAGTGACTAAGAGGCTGAGTACTGCACGGGTCGTATGGTTTCAACATGCGAGGAGGATGAAGGAAAACCTCCTGACAAATCAATATTTAACTAGAAAAGAACAGGGGGAAAGATCAATAGGACGACACAGAAAAAGTTGGCTAGTTGGCTGGATCAGATTGAGGAGGATCTGAAGCCTAGAGGAGAAAACTGGAAACAATATCAAGACAAGAAATACATCAAGATAGCAAAATGAAGGCAAATTGTTCGTAAACACACTACCCAGCTCGCTGGAAGGATACGATGATGATGATTTCATTGAGCTGAGTGACATTTGTCCACAGCACACATATAACCATAGTAATAAGATACACATTTTGGTTTATATGTTTTCGAATTAGGGTGGCCTATTTCCCTGGATGATATTATTTCGGCTGTATAGCACGTGGTCTACTAACACTACCTGACAAAAAAAAATTGAAGCATCAAGGCGAGAAGAAGGAAACGAAATGAAACTTCACTGGTTGAGAGGGCATGTGAAATTGTTTCAGTGATCACAAAATCGAGTCAAGTTTACAAAGAAACTAGCATTAAGAACCCACTTCTCAATACAATATTGCACCTACTCTGGCTTGGATACATGCACCGCCGCGGTTGGGAAAGGTGTCAAAAAGCCACTGTGTCCTCTCCTGACGCAAGTTGGCCAATCACTATCGTAACTCATCCTCGATATCATAGATACTGGCACTGCAACGCAACAGATGTCTGAAATGGTCATACACAAGTTCCGTTGAGGCAGATCTGGTAGCTTACTGTCCATGAGAGTGCCTTAGTATAACGCAGATAGTTGAGTTGATACGGAAACGTGCCATCTGTGGACGAACATTGTCCTGTTGAAAAATGGCACCATGGTACTGTCGCATGAGAGGTAACACATGGGGACGCAGGATGTCCGCCACGCACAGTCGTGGCGTCAGCTCCCTTAGTGATTACCAGCCGTGATCTGAAGTCTTACCCGATGGCTCTCCACACCATGATGCACGAGGTAGCGCCGCTGCGTCTTACCAAAACACTGGGAGAATGAAATCTTTCCAAAGATCGCCACCGTACTCACCGGCGATGGTCATCTCAGGAAGTTCAGACCTGCGTTTCAACAGTGAAAACAGTGTGACACCAGTCATCAGTAGTTCATACTTCGTCGACGCAACACCACTCCAAGTACAACCACTTATGTTGTGGTGTTTCCTGTACCAAGGATTGACCCCTGCAGTGTCATCAACCAACATCACAGCAGTGCTTCGAAGGTGTCTAACACAATGGAGACAATTCGCCGGAAGCTGATGGCCATAATCCCGCCATGCGCTAGCCAAGCCATGAGTCACCAGAGGCTGCAGGCTGCACAGACCTTTTCTCTTCTGCAAGACACGTGATCAAAAATAGGTCCTGCTGTACCCTAGCACCGAGTGGCATTTAGGGCAGCATTCGGGCCGGACCAGACGAGACCAATATACTCCGAGTGAGTTTTTCTGGGCCAGATATCTATTCTGCACAGATTCAATCACTAATGATTCTCACTTTAGGGCCGCTTCCATGACGTCGCTGCCATTCACTTCTGGCTTCGCGACTCCATGAGCTGTCAGCTATGGACTTAGAGTGTTCGTAGCCTCCTCACCGAACGTGGTGGGGAGCGGTTCTAGGCTCTTCAGTCCGGAACCGCGCTGCTGCTGCGGTCGCAGGTTCGAATCCTGCCTCGGGCATGGATGTGTGTGATGTCCTTAGGTTAGTTAGGTTCAAGTAGTTCTAAGTCTAGGGGACTGATGACCCCAGATGTTAAGTCCCATAGTACTTAGAGCCGTTTGAACGTGGTGGGGACTATTTCATCGTCTCAGACTTGTGAGTTTGTAACTTTACTTGTGTCTAACTTTTAAATGACTTCACGCTGGACTTTGACAGCTTTGTTCCCTACAGGACATAAACTTCGTTCATTCAGTTTGTGCTTTAACACAGAACATCCTACGGGACATCGACTTTTATAAAATGTATGTTTAATGCACTTACACTCAGCGACAAACTAACTGGCCTTCAGCCGCCAGAAATATTATTCTTCTGTTTCAAGAAGTGACTTAGTTTATGTTTTGTTTCAAACCATGTTGGAGTAGACATGCTATTACTTTTTGATAAATAAAGTTGTTCAGTCATTACAACTTGGATATTTTTTGTGCTGCCATCAGTGGATGTATCAGTGTTAAAATATTAATGATAGTCTATGGAAGGGATGGTAATTGCCTAGACCGGCTACTGTTAGCCTCTGACGGGGTGACGCAGAATGTTGGAGGGAGTCATTTACTTGTTCTCAGCAGGCAAGGACAGATGTAACGGTGCTCAGTGTGGTGTTCCACTGTTGTGGTGGTCAGGCATGGCCAACTAAAGCGTCGATAAGGAGTATACCCACCCTTGCGTTCCCATGCAGTCCAACATCTTGCCACTTCACATCTGAATGTCCCAGAAAGCTGGGGCGTGATTCGACCAGCCGGTCAAATGGTGACCCATAATGAGGCCTCATTCAAGTGTTTTTCGTTGCGACGGGATCTTCTCATGACATTTCAATCACCAGTTTTCTCCTCCGATTGCGGAAACATTCTGTTGGCACCGACCTACACAGGGAGAAACGATCATCGTGATAAAATAAGAGAAATCAGGGCTCACACAGAAAAATTTAAGTGCTCGTTTTTCCCGCACGCCGTTCGAGAGTGGAACTGTAGAGAGACAGCTTGGAGGTGGTTCATTGAACCTTCTGTCAGGCACTTTATTGTGAATAGCAGAGTAATCACGTAGCTGTAGATGTAGATGAAACGCTGTCAGGTGCTAATAATGCTGTCTCACACGAGTACGTGGCATTTCGGTGTTCTTCACAGTGATCACTCAACATCTGACACTATTCACGGCCCTCGCATCCTTTACCGGGCCTGATAACAACGCTAAACACGAACAACACTAATGCACTCTGGTGGCCGTTCTACCATTCACAGAGAATGGCAACTCTAGCCATTTACATACCTGACGGTATTGTGCACGAGTACGATGCTACATCTGACATCCGATGATGTCTTTTGGAACTTTACGTTTGCTGTCAGGCGGTGTACATAGTCTCTTTTGTCATACTACTTCAAAGCCATCATAGTGTCTGCTGTTCTAAATTCATTAGCTACTTTTTGCAGTTTGTCTTCAAGTTTTAGTATATTACTACTGTTATTTGTAACTGTAACTACCACGTTTGTTCGTCTTTCATGCGAGGAGTAGAAGACATGTCGGATTGGGTACCAGCTGTCGACATATAGCGTCTACCTTCTTCGCAGAGAAGGTTCCAGAAGTGTTGTTACAATATTGTCTGTCTTTCGCAAATAGTTTTCACTGATTCGTATGTCACATTTTGCGCCACATTAATTAAAAACCCCAGTATAAACCCAGTTTCACAATCACACAGAACAAAATATTTTTATGAAACGTACTTTCTAAGAGCCAAGCGTTCCTAGAATATCAGAAAGTTGTTGCCAGTGGGGATAGCTTTCAGCGTTACAAGCAACATCGTGTAACCACGTCTCAAGCTTTTGTCAAAAAGACTTCAATACACATACCGCTATATCAGAAGTTAGTAATTTCACACCTGTGATATAACGCAATCCATATCGTTCCGTGGTTGCAACAGTAGCTTTATTTTTTAAATTGTTATTAAAGGTCCCAATTGTGTACTGGAAAGGCACGTGCCTGTTCTACGGGACTGATGACCTCAGAAGTTAAGTCTCATAGTGCTCAGAGCCATTTGAACCAGCCAGCAAAATGGTTCAAATGGCTCTGAGCACTCTGGGACTTAACATCTGAGGTCATCAGTCCCCTATATCTTAGAACTACTTAAACCTAACTAACCTAAGGACATCACACACATCCATGCCCGAGGCAGGATTCGAACCTGCGACCGTAGCGGTCGCGCGGTTCCAGACTGAAGGGTCTAGAACTGCTCGGCCACACAGGCCGGCCGTAACAGCACGTCTTCCTCAAATAGAGGTGCACTAATCGTCCGTCGTCAGGCAGCATTGCGCCTAAGTATCATGAGTCTACCGGTATTACGTAGTCGCAAGTGTATTGTAGTAAACGAGATATAATGTGGCTATCTTCGTGTAGCGAAACGTTCGCGGTACTTCTACTGAGCTCGTCGACCATTGCCTTCAGCTGCCCCGTAAATGAAGTGCGTCGTGCAGTTCTCATGTTATCTAACTGCGATTGTCAAGCAGGCATTGCAGGGCTGCATGCTGTTTACTGGCTTAATGCAAACATCAAGACTTCACAACTCTATGTACTTCAAAGCAACTTTGGTCTAACGATGTTTGAAGTAATACAGGTAGACCCCAATTATACGCGGATTCATTATCGTCGTTTTTGTATACACACGATTTTAGTTTTAAGTCAGTCAGTTAACAGTACGCGGAAGCAGTAATTCGTGTTTGTCGAGGTGTGTATCATCAGTTCCGGTCAGTACAGCTATCAAGTTCCACGTTACAGAATCTGTATTTAAAATGTAAGGTTAAAGGAAAGAAACTGTGCCTGTCGTGGGAAATAATCGGGTGTGAAAGTGGTATTCACTAGGAAAGAAGAGAAAACGTTTGATCACTGTGAGAAACATGAGAGTATTGTTGATATTCAATGTGCTTTTGGACTTCACTGTGAGAACTGTTCGTGACAACGCGGAATCATTTCGGAAATCTGGTCACTGTCCATCTGACTTAAGTATGACTAGAGTGACCAAATCTCGCTCGTAGGCGGTGGTAGGAATGGAACAAAATGCTGAGCCATTGGATTGAGAACAACCAACAGTACATGCCTCACTCCGGAACTGCTATTCCAGCTAAAGTCAAGAGCTTGTATGTAGATTTAACTAAAGAAAAAGATGATCCAACACCTTTCTCGACCGGCTCAGTATGGTTTGATCTCTTCAGGCGTCGTTTCGGATTTCACAACATTAAAATGATGGGAGAGACAGCTGCGCCAGATGAAGTTGGAGCCGAGGAATTTAAAAAGGAGTTTAAGGAATGTATGACAGAAAAAGGCTGTGCTGCGAAGCATGTTTTCAACCTTGATGAAACGAGCTTATTTTGGAAACGAATTCCTATCGTCACGTACATTTATATAGAAGAAAATACAGGGTCTGGATTGAAGGCTGCCAAGGAACGATCCACACTTCGTTCGCAGGAAATGCTGCAGGAGGTTACAAATTAGAACCCCTTATTATCTACCACTGGGAAAAGCCTAGGGCACTAAAGGCTTACGACAAGAGCCGTCTTGGCGTTCACCTGACCTAGAATGATTTTAGCGAATTATTACGTGTTCTAAGTGTACAAA
The DNA here is from genome assembly GCF_023897955.1 of Schistocerca gregaria. Lineage (NCBI taxonomy): Eukaryota > Metazoa > Arthropoda > Insecta > Orthoptera > Acrididae > Schistocerca > Schistocerca gregaria. The sequence continues at coordinate 638,786,460 of NC_064931.1, forward strand.
TTTTGCATTAAAATTCATTTCATTAAGAATGTAATCGTTATTTTTGGTAAAAATACTAAGGAACTCAGCTATTTTAAACTTGATATGTGCGTGAACGAGAACCTAACCCCATATTTTACACATTAAAATGACTCTCGATGTACGCGAATTCGGTATGCGCGGCAATTCGACGGAACATAAATATCGCGTATGAGGAGATTTGTCTGTATCTTACCATCTCCTTCGCCGCAGGAATACCTGTGTTTACTTACAAGGGAACCTCCCAAAAGCACCCCCTTTAGATTTAGTTATAAGTTGGCACAGTGGATAGGCCTTGAAAAACTGAACACAGATCAATCGAGAAAACAGGAAGAAGTTGTGTGGAACTATGAACAAAATAAGCAAAATATACAAACTGAGCCGGCCGCGGTGGTCTCGCGGTTCTAGGCACGCAGTCCGGAACTGCGCGACTGCTACGGTCGCAGGTTCGAATCCTGCCTCGGGCATGGATGTGTGTGATGTCTTTAGGTTAGTTAGGTTTAACTAGTTCTAAGTTCTAGGGGACTGATGACCTAAGATGTTAAGTCCCATAGTGCTCAGAGCCATACAAACTGAGTAGTTCATGCACAAGATACGCAACATCAAGAAGAGTGTGCGTTTAAGAGCGCCGTGGTCCCGTGGTTAGCGTGAGCAACTGTCCAACACTTCCCTCGAGTGAAAAGTTTAATCTTTCATTTTCAGACAATTATCAAAGTTCAGGCACTCACACATAATCAACTTCGCTCTCCAGAATTCCACGACATGTTCAGATTTGCTTGGAAATATGCAGGATTTGACGGTCTACACACGGAAAAATTTTAAAACATTAAAAACATATGTTTTGAAAGAGCACAAGGAAAACTGCGCGACTGTGAAACTGTTGCATTCATGTGTTGCAGTTTATGTGACAAACTCTTATGTTTTCATCACTTTTTTGGGAGTGATTATCACACCCACAAGAAAACCTAAATCGGCCAAGGTAGAAGAATATTTTTACCCATTCGCCAAGTGTACAAGTTAGGTGGGTCGACAACATATTCCTGTCATGAGACGCACATGCCGTCACCAGTGTCATATAGAATATAACAGATGTGTGCCAGCCGGAGTGGCCGTGCTGTTCTAGGCGCTACAGTCTGGAGCCGAGCGACCGCTACGGGCGCAGGTTCGAATCCTGCCTCGGGCATGGATGTGTGTGATGTTCTTAGGTTAGTTAAGTTTCATTAGTTCTAAGTTCTAGGCGACTGATGACCTCAGAAGTTAAGTCGCATAGTGCTCAGAGCCATTTAAACCATTTTTGAACAGACGTGTTTTCCTGTGGAGGAATCGGTTGACCTATGACCTTGCGATCAAATGTTTTCGGTTCTCATTGGAGAGACACGTCCTTTCGTCTACTAATCGCACGGTTTTGCGGTGCGGTCGCAGACACTAAACATATTACAGTGAACAGAAACGTTAATGAACGAACGGACAGATCATAACTTTGCGACAATAAAGAAAGTAAACTTTTCACTCGAGGGAAGACTTGAACCAAGGACCTCTTGTTTCGCAGCCCATCACGCTAACCACGGGACCACGGCACTCCCAAACTCACGCTCTCCTTGATGTTGCCTATCTTGCCCATGGACTACTCAGTTTGTATATTTTGCTTATTTTCTTCATAGTTCCACACAACTTCCTCCTGTTTTCTCGATTGATCTGTGTTTAGTTTTTTAAAGCCTATCCACTGTGACAACTTATAACTAAATCTGAGGGGGGTGCGATGGGGAGGTTACGTTGTTAGTGCTCACTCAACATGCGTTTCCGGCATCCGGTTGTTTAAAACAAAACAAAAATTGTTGATAGTTCCGTCGTAATATCCGTCAGTTTGGGCACCGAATTTTTAAGCACCCAACATATGTCAATTGCAATTAGAGGGTTAAACTGACGAAGAGTCTAACAGATGTGAAGTCAGTGAAATACAGCGTAGTGACACGTCAGAGAGTCACGGAAGAACTGCAGTGCTAAGTGTCTGCTGGAACACTCGCCATTCGACAAGTCACGGACGGACATGTGGCCGTCACTTACACGTGAAAGCTAGAATGAAGTGCAGGGCGGTGTATTCTTTGGCAGAAACGAGAGTCGCGGGGCGACGACCGGCACGCACTGGCAGGTGGAACATGCGCCGCGGCGCGAAGCGCAGAAATAGGCGCAAAGTTTCCTCGAGCCACCGCGAGCCAGCTGCTCTGACGCCGCGGAAATGAAAAATATAGGCCGGCCGACGCTCAAGGGAACCCGCAGTCCTCCAGTATTATTTTGGCTCGCGCTTTCGTATTTTAGGAAACGGCGTTCGACGGTCAAGTTGCGTGGTCGCAGTATTTTGTCTGCCATCAGTGACCTCGAGCTGCGTCCACCACTTCCTACTGCTTGTGAATCGCTCGTCCTCTCTCAATGTTGACCGTACTACATTATTTCTATGGGTCTTAAAAATAATAACGTTCCACTTTTTACCCTCTACCGGGTCTGCGACGCAGTTTTCAGTTCGTTTTTGACGACACAACGTACGACGTCACGTCATAACTGCAAGGTATCTACAGGATTTTATTAGAAAATTCCTTGATGGTGGAGGTCTCACTTGAGCTTAATATAGTTTTTCAAGACTTTCTTCCCTTCGATATCGCTCTGAGGACGGATTCGTTGGATACGATAATCAGACAACGCCAATACTTACTTAATTAACTGACTAAAATCTTCATTAATACCAGTCCATACCATGCAGCTAGATAGAAACAGTTCTTTAATTTCATTAGTATCTACAACAGATAATTTTGTCTACCTTTTTATTATCTGCGCATATATTTTGCTTTTTCTGATAGGAAACAGCTTTCATGTAAGGTAACAAAAAGGCCTGTTTTCACATAAAACTCTGGGATTTTTTCGTATGAATATTGATGTGTTTCCGCGTAAAAGCAATACACTTTTTCATTGAGGGTAAGAATGCATTTGCCTCAGACTGAAATTAAATGCCGGCCACAGCGGTTCTAGGCGCTTCAGTCTGGAACCGCGCTGTGCTATGGTCGCAGGTTCGAATCCTGCCTCGGGCATGGATGTGTGTGATGTCTTTAGGTTAGTTAGGTTTAAGTAGTTCTAAGTCTAGGGGACTGATGACCTCAGATGTTAAGTCCCACAGTGCTTAGAGCCATTTGAACCTTTTTTTTTTTAATTAAATTATCTTCAATTTTATTTTAACGCGATCGATTTCCAATCTTCTAGTCTCCCCTGCAGATGTACCTGTTCACATTAAGGATTACAATAAGATAGTGCATACACAATACAATTACATTACTTACTGGCCATGTGGTAACATCTTCCTTGGTTTCTTCTGGTGGTGAAATTAACCAAAATCCTCATATCCAAGTCAAAACTGTATATAGAATTACAGTTCCACATAGTCATATGCAAAAGATATTTATACGAGGATTTTTTTACAACGAACGTATGTTAAATACCGTTTGATCGTGTTGGAAATTAATTTACATCTTACTACAGTGACAGTGTTTATGCCATAATGAAGTGTCGTAGCGCATTTCAACACCATAAATAAAGTCAGGACCTCACGATTAAACAGGTTAACATCTTATTCTAAAATATCAAAGCTTTACCAACTCAGTTTCTAAAATACGTTGCTGAGGCCTACTATTAAAGTGTTGCAGAAATCTGTCCAATAGCCCTGCGCTATACGCTGCGGGCATCCTATTTACAACATGATATTATTTCACGTGGGAACACCAAATTTGCGAGATTTTCCATTCCCGACATGGAAAATTTGATACTATTCTGTGCTACATGAACTAGGTGGTCTTAAGGTAAAATTAGTTGTGTTGTACACCCAGTGAGCACATAACAGGGTAAACAACAGTTACTGAAACCAATATGGAACTCTGGAAATCGATCATGTTCAGATAAAATTGATGATAATTTAATTGCAGTCTGAGACTAATTTATGAAACGACTGCGTTCCCACAGTTCCATCAACGATCGAAAGCTTAAACATTACACTTAATTTCCGATACTTGAGACACGTCATACCCAGAAATGGAAAAAAAAGAGTTTCACATTCATCAACGATCATTTTCGTGGCAACTGCGATGTGTTGTCAGGCGTTGCCAAAGATGGAAGCACCCCTGCCAATTTTTTGATTGGTGCCACCGAAACTCTTGTGTTTGCAGACTGTCTTGCACCCATCACCACTGGAGAACTTACAATGGAACAAAAATCGGAGAAAAGGAATTAGAAATTCAACAGTTGGAAACGATCGAACTACTCGCAGAGATTGATTCATAAATATTTTTGTGTTGGTTATGTTCCATAGTATTCATAAAATTGTAGGAATTGCATTATGTAATGCAATTGTTCAATTTATTGTTTGTTGTGCGACCGATTTCGGCCAAAGACAATTTTCCAGTACAGAATATTGTTAATAGCAAGAGTTTTGTGTTTGTGTGTGTGTGTCAAAAATATATTTATAAATAATGTTTAGTCATGTAGAGGTAGTAGATCCAAATACATAAACAGACTTCACTCACTGCACAGCAGACATGTTTTCAATGTCTCCTGGATATAAATATACACACCTCCGGGTAGCTGCGCGTGTTAGCGCGACAGTTGCCGCGACGGGGAGGTCGAATCCGGCAGGCGTATTAACGACGACGGGTCATTGTGTCGGCCAGTCTGGATGTGGTTTTTAGGCGGTTTCCCACATGCCGCTACATGAAAACCAGCCTAGTTCTCGTTTTCCGCTGGAGATACACTCTACGCAAACATTTGGAACTCTTTCTCACACAAAACTTACTATATACGCAGACAGATTGGGTGCACTGCTTCTGTCCTGGAGGGAGAATAGGAGACTGACTTTAGATATCTAGTCTCCCTAAACACTAACTCAGTGGCAGCATCTAAATATACGCTCAAAACAAGCTGGGTGACGCAATAATTTTATGTTAGGAAAGGTGATAATTTTATATTGTTTCATCCATCATAAATAAAAAAAATATTCAATAAAATAAAAGCGTACTGAACCTGTAGCTGGCTTTGTGTACGCTGGTAACTCAGTAACATGTCCGGTGATTCATACACTGTCGTACAACATACTCAACGACGCATAATGCGACAAGCTAATACTTCATTCCCATGTACCTCATACATAGAATAACACTGCGTAACATTTGTCCAAGCGATATCTTGACGGGTTACCAAATTATGTGTATAAGAACTGGTTAGATACCTACAACAAACTACAGCGCTGGTACGAGCCAGGAGAAGCACTTAACCTCGCCTCGCAACGCCAGAATAATGTGACAAGCACCTTTACTATTCCACAGGAAAGCGTGAAAACGAAAGTGATCTAAAATATATATACATATGCGGCTTTTTCTGCGACTGTCGTTGTCTTCCGCTGCTCGACTTCCACAGTTTCCTATCTATTTAATTTTCTTCTGAAGGTCTCTTGAGTTCATCTTGACCTTCAACATCTTCGCTCAGCTGGTGAAAAAAAATTGCTAATAATACAAATTAAATTAAAGCTGCGGTATCATCATCCTAAATGGAGAAAAATAATGTTTAGACTGTTTTAATGGGTCCATGCACCTCTATAGCCAGATAAGCTCTGTGTTTCAGTGGGACGTATTAATAAATCTCATTTTTGGGATTTCATCTTGACAAGAAACAGATCGAATAATTGTGCAGCTATCTCACACAAAAGCGTCTTTCATCGTATTTGTATCACATAGATTAATCCTATTGATTACTAATTTCTTCTTGTGAAATAAATGTCACTGGTGCGACAATGAAAAACAGCTGCATAGAGTGGCCACAGATCGATCTTTCGTTCGCCCATGTAGCGCCTTGTTCGTTATCCGCGGTGACAAACTTTCTCGAGTTAATTATCTGTCTGCGCTGTAATTATCTTCCTCGTTTGTACCAATGCGCGGTAGGAGGAACTAACAACGCTGCAGCTTTGCGGAGAGTTTCTTCTTTCATGCTCTCAGATAACTCGGATGTTCCTGATTATTGGGAGGCGTGATTTATAAGTGATAATATTCAACGAAAAATCTTACCGTTCTCTCTAGTTAGGATCTGACTGATATCTACTCCATGTGATAGTAGCAGTAGGATCACGTTAACATAAAGATATAGAATCGAGGTCCTCAATTATTTTCAAGAAATTACTTCAAGAACGATTTCGGAGCTGGAAGATTAGCCTCCACCTAACTCTCCATAAGCAATATATTGTTCGTCACAGTTTCGTTGTTATCGTTTAGCTGATTATTTATTCGCGAATCACTGTATCGTGCAAATATATGGGTTGCTTGTACAAATATTAACAAGAAGAGCATCGAATATACGTGTCTCGCTAAATACAGTGCGTTAAATAGAGTATTCCATATATTGAGAGGTGGTAGTATTGATCAAAACAAGAAAAATATCCATTAAACAAGGGCTGTAAAATGCGTGCGTTAAGATCTACAAGCACTACTGCGACAAAGCCGGCCGAGTGGCAGTGCGGTTCTAGGCGCTACAGTCCGGAGCGGAGCGACCGCTACGGTCGCAGGTTCGGATCCTGTCTCGGGCATGGATGTGTGTGATCTCCTTAGGTTAGTTAGGTTTAAGTAGTTCTAAGTTCTAGGGGACTGATGACCTGAGAAGTTAAGTCCCATAGTGCTCAGAGCCATTTGAACCAGCCTACTGCGACAAACATTTCTTTTCCTGCAAGTTCTGCGCTATTACTAACGACCTACAGTATGCAGTAAACAAATGAGAACACATTATTCTGTTACTGTGAAATAGTAGAGCTTGTAATGTAAACTGCTGCTTATTTTATAAGAGCTGCACTTCTAAACCACCGTCAAAGTTTATGCCTGTCATTTTCCCTGTGGAATAATGGGCTTTCATTATGTTGGTAAACGCAAAGATAAAACCACAATGTTAAGAGTTTCACAAACTTATCAAAACACATTCGGACTGTTTTACGCACTGCACTTAAAAAACTAGCAATTGTGAATACGGTTCACAGTAACAACACTAACAAATGTTTACCGCATAATATATCCATGGACAATAGCATAGGAATGCGTATTCATTTGTTTATTCAATTATGTAGGTAGTTCGTACTAGCAAAGAACTTGCAGTAGAAGAGCTGTTTCAGAGAAGTGAAGGTGAACAAATGCTCACAGCTCTTGATGTGCGTTTTAGAGCCAGTATGCGTTTTAGAACCAATGTTTAATAGATTTTTCTTTTCTTTCGTCGATATTACTACCTGTCAAAATATGCAATACTTGTTTTTAACGCCCTGTATTTAAGGAAACATGCACGTCCGCAGCTCGTGATCTAATGGCTAGCGTTGTTACCTCTGGATCACGGGTTCCCGGGTTCGATTCCCAGCCGGGTTGGTGATTTTCTCTATCCGGGGACTTAACGTTTGTGTTGTCCTCATCATTTCACAATCATCATCCTCATCATTCCTGACAGTCGCTAGATTGGACTGCGTAAAAATTGGGACTTTGTCTCTGATGACGGCGCAGTTGAGCGCCACACAAACCAATCATCATCATCAAGGAGACATGCGTATTACGTCATCCCAGATCGTCTGTCTCCTATATCACGTTATGCAGTCTACTTCGAGAAAAGAGTATATGCAAGGCGTTAACGATTAGTCGTAGTGTTGATCTGCTTCGCTGGATTCAATGGAGAAAACAGTCGATAACCATACTCTTGCTGATCAGATCCAACTATTTGCAGCGATCCAATGTATTACTTAGACGTAAGATAGAGATCTGACTGCGATAAAAGGTTACTCAGTCACCCAAGATAAAAGCTTACTCACTCACTCGGTATTATAAATTTTGTGTACAGGATGAACTCGAATTCTACCAGAACTAATTCCAGAAGTAGTTCAGGAATATTTTCAGAGCATTTTGGTGTAAGATATTATGATCTCCTATGGGTCGTTATAGAGTGTTTTCATTTCACTTCATTTCTTACCCCTATCTGTCTTGGTATCTGTACTGCCCTGATAATATCTGAACAACAGTGCAAACGTCGACTGTATGCGCTGTGAGTCTTGTTTGGAAACAATCTTGTTGGAAATGCACTCAAAGCAATGAACCACTTCCTTCTTTGCTCTCAAGTTTGCATTCAGTTCTGTCTGGAGATTGTTTTCCGACAGTGTCAGTTGTACGTCAACAGTGATACACAGCATTATTGGTAGGTTTACTGAAGAAAAATTGGCGGCTGTACACCTCGCGAATTGGCTCACTGAGTACAACGCAAGAGCGGCACAACTCTGCTGTACTGAGCTGTTCCTGTAGCGGCGGCAACCACATCACACCACTTTGGTATCTGTGTTCTACGTTGTGATGAGTGCATATTACAGGCTTTTTTTGCTTTTGTGAGGCCGTTTTCACAGACACCAAAGTCACTGAGGCAATGAACCGAATAAGTTAAAATTACATTATTATTCTGTATCGACTTACCAGAGACCAAGGGTTCATCTTACCAAAGTATCAAGAACAAAGCCCTCAACAACCTGTGACTTATTGTCGGTGGACTTCGGTTTTACCTTTTATAAGGAATTCACAGCGCTAGACAATCATCGTGAAATGCAGGAACCTGCAGAGTGCAAAGACCTGGGTGACAATCTGAGCAGTTCTCTTAGGTTGTTCGCAGATGATGCTGTAATTTACCATCTAGTAAGGTCATCCGAAGACCAGTATCAGTTGCAAAGCGAAGAAAAGATTGCTGTATGGTGTGGCAGGTGGCAGTTGACGCTAATAACGAAAAGTGTGAGGTGATCCACATGAGTTCCAAAAGAAATCCATTGGAATTCGATTACTCGACAAATAGTACAATTCTCAAGGCTGTCAATTCAACTAAGTACCTGGGTGTTAAAATTACGAACAACTTCAGTTGGAAAGACCATAAAGATAATATTGTGGGGAAGGCAAGCCAAAGGTTGGGTTTCATTGGCAGGACACTTATAAGATGCAACAAGTCCACTAAAGAGACAGCTTACACCACACTCGTTCGTACTCTGTTAGAATATTGCTGCGCGGTGTGGGATTCTTACCAGGTGGGATTGACAGAGGACATCGAAAGGGTGGAAAAAAGGGCAGCTCGTTTTGTATTATCACGTAATAGGTGAGAGAGTGTGGCACATATGATACGCGAGTTGGGATGGAAGTCATTAAAGCAAAGACGTTTTTCGTCGCGGCGAGATTTTTTACGAAATTCCAGTCACCAACTTTCTCTTCAGAATGCGAAAATATTTTGTTGAGCCCAACCTACATAGGTAGGAATGATCATCAAAATAAAATAAGAGAAATCAGAGCTCGGACAGAAAGGTTTAGGTGTTCGTTTTTCCCGCACGCTGTTCGGGAGTGGAATGGTAGGGAGATAGTATGATTGTGGTTCGATGAACCCTCTGCCAAGCACTTAAATGTGAATTGCAGAGTAATCATGGAGATGTAGATGTAGAAGACTGGGTGACTGACCGTCAACATAAAAAATAGTGTACTGCGCATATATGGGTGGAAATACCCATTATCGTTCGATCATATCATTGGCGATCAATCACTTGCATACAGTGCAGGCAGAACCGTACAATTTACGAACCATGCACCAAGAGCAATGTACAGTGGAACCACCGAATGAAACTCGTTTTCGGGAAGGAAGATACCAGAATGAAATCCATGGCAGATTCCAGTCAAATTTACAAAGAACTAGGCCATAGGAGCTTACTTATCAATATGACTTTGCACCCCCTCTGGTTTGAATGCATGTACTGATGTGGTTAGGAAGCCGATTCATTCTGTCCCGAGGCAAGGCGACCCACCAGTGTTGTAAATGGTCCTTTATATTCTGGATACTGGCACTAGGATGGAGTTCACGTCCGAAGAGATCCCACACAGGTTCTATCCAGGACATATATGGTGATCGTGCTGGCCACGGGAGTACCTCAGTATCAAGCAGATAGTTTACAGAGACACGTGCCATGTGTGAGCGAGCATTGTCCTGTTGGAAAATGGCATCTACATCTACATCTACATTTATACTCCGCAAGCCACCCAACGCTGTGTGGCGGAGGGCACTTTACGTACCACTGACGTTACCTCCCTTTCCTGTTCCAGTCGCGTATGGTTCGCGGGAAGAACGAATGCTGGAAATCCTCCTTGCGCGCTCGAATCTCTCTAATTTTACACTCGTGATCTCCCCGGGAGGTATAAGTAGGGGGAAGCAATATATTCAATACCTTATCGAGAAACACAACCTCTCGAAACCTGGACAGAAAGCTACACCGCGATGGAGAGCGCCTCTCTTGTAGAGTCTGCCACTTGAGTTTGCTAAACATCTCCGTAACGCTATCACGGTTACCAAATAACCCTGTGACGAACCGCGCCGCTCTTCTTTGGATCTTCTCTGTCTCCTCTGTCAACATGACCTGGTACGGATCCCACACTGATGAGCAATACTCAAGTATACGTCGAACGAGTGCTTTGTAAGCCACCTCGTTCGTTAATGGACTACATTTTCTAAGGACTCTTCCAATGAATCTCAACCTGGCACCCGCCATACCAACAATTAATTTTATATGATCATTCCTCTTCAAATCGTTCCGTACGCATACTCCCAGATATTTTACAGAAGTAACTGCTACCAGTGTTTGTTCCGCTATCATATAATCATACAATAAAGTATCCTTCTTTCTATGTACTCGCAATACATTACATTTTTCTATGTTAAGTGTCAGTTGCCACTCCCTGCACCAAGTGCCTATCCGCTGCAGATCTTCCTGCAATTCGCTGCAATTTTCTAATGCTGCTACTTCTCTGTATACCACAGCATAATCCGCGAATAGCCGCATGGAACTTCTTGCACTGTCTACTAGGTCATTTGTACATATTGTGAAAAGCAATGGTCCCATAACACTCCCTGTGGCACGCCAGAGGTTACTTTAACGTCTGTAGCCGTCTCTCCATTGAGAACAACATGATGTGTTCTGTTTGCTAAAAAGTCTTCAATCCAGCCACACAGCTGGTCTGATATCCCGTAGGCTCTTAGTTTGTTTATCAGGCGACAGTGCGGAGCCGGCCGGAGTGGCCGAGCGGTTCTAGGCCCTATAGTCTGGAACCGCGCAACCGCTTCGGTCGCAGGTTCGAATCCTGCCTCGGGCATGGATGTGTGTGATGTCGTTAGGTTAGTTAGGTTTAAGTAGTTCTAAGTTCTAGGGGACTGATAACCTCAGAAGTTAAGTCCCATAGTGCTCAGAGCCATTTGAACCATTTGACAGTGCGGAACTGTATCGAAAGCCTTCCGGAAGTCAAGGAAAATGGCATCTACCTGGGAGCCTGTATCTAATATTTTCTGGGTCTCAGGAACAAATAAAGCGAGTTGGGTCTCACACGATCGCTGTTTCCCGAATTCATGCTGATCCCTACAGAATAGATTCTGGGTTTCCAGAAATGACATGATACGCGAGCAAGAAACATGTTCTAAAATTCTACAACAGATCGATGTCAGAGATATAGGCCTATAGTTTTGTGCATCTGCTGGACGACCCTTCTTGAAAACTGGAACTACCTGTGCTCTTTTCCAATCATTTGGAACCTTCCGTTCCTCTAGCGACTTGAGCAACACGGCTGTAGGAAGGGGGAGCAAGTTCTTTCGCTTACTCTATGTAGAGTCGAATTGGTATCCCGTCAGGTCCAGTGGACTTTTCTCTGTTGAGTGATTTCAGTTGCTTTTCTATTCCTTGGACACTTATTCCGATGTCAGATATTTTTTCGTTCGTGCTAGGATTTAGAGAAGGAACTGCAGTGCGGTCTTCCTTTGTGAAACAGCTTTGGAAAAAAGTGTTTAGTATTTCAGCTTTACGCGTGTCATCCTCTGTTTCAATGCCATTATAATCCCAGATAGTTTGGATATGCTGTTTCGATCCACTTACTGATTTGACGTAAGACGAGAAGTTCCTTGGATTTTCTGTCAAGTCGGCATCACGATATCGTCGCAGAGGTAAAACATGACGACTCAGAACGACCGTGTCGTACAGCTGTGCCATCAGCGTTCTGTCAGTCAGTACTAGCATTGACGTGAAGTCTTACCCGGTGGCTCCCCACAGGAGTAACATTGCTGTGCCTCTCGGGGAGGTTACGATGTGCATGGTCCACCATACGGCGGTCTTCCCTTGTGGTGGTAAGGCGTGGTCGACTGGAACCTTGATGACAATTGTGCCTGCCCCCACGTTTCCATGGAGTCCAGCATCGGGCCACTGTCCCATTCGAATGCCACACAAATCTGGATGTTGCACGATTCGACCAGCCGACCAAATGGAGACATAAAATGTGGCCACTTTCAGTCTCTGACAGGTGTTGGTGACTTTATCTCATACAAGTACGCAGCATCTCCGTGGCCTTCGCCGTGATCACTCAACATCTGTCGCCTCTTATATACGCTACCAAGCTTGGTAACAACACTAAACACGAACAACACTAAAACATTCTGGTGGTCGTTCTACTTGCCACAGAGAATTGTAGCTCCAATCATTTACATGTTCACCTATGTCGTGCATGTGTGAGAAGTTAATTGGAATCCGACCATGTCTTCTGGGCGCTTCACTTTTTTACTCAGACAGTGTAATTTACTCACGAAATATACAGCTTACAAAACCCTCATCCAACCGATCCTTGAGTATTACTAGCTATTCTCGTACTATTTCCAAGAACAGTTAATGACGCGGATAGAGAAGAGCAGCGCACATCGTCACGGATTCGTTTTTTTTTAGCGGGAGAGCGTCACGAAGATCCTCATTCAAGTCCAATGGTAGCCGCTAGAGAGAGGCCTTTGGCATTACGTTACAAGAAGAGTCTCCTCCCACATGTGTCTGGCGAAACGACTTTGATTATTAAAATGGAGCTATTTGAGATCATTATGACTACTTACCGACAGTTGTTTCTTCCATCCACCATTTGCTGATGGAACATAGAAGTGGAAAACGATAAAGATCGCTCACACAAACTTATGTAGAGGTACCTGTCAGCAGAGGTAGCCAAATCGAATACTGATAGAGTAAGAAATTCTCATCACTGGTATTTCACAGTAAAGAGAGGGAGGATAGTGGCGTAACGTTCCTGGAAGGCAGACTTTGCACCAAACTTCAAGTATTAACTTAAATCATCTCGTTAGAGTTTCACAGAGCCATGGTACCTTACAACCCTAATGGTAGTCAATCCGTCGGAGGGTGACGTTAAGCTTTGTTGGCCCCCTTGGTGCAGATCGAAAGACGTGTGTATAAAGGGTTTCACGCTATACCTCCGCTCTCATCATTGTCAACAACAACAAAAAAATTGACTCAACGTTCTACAAACGATTATCACAGTCAGAGATTAAACACTATTCCACGTCGGACACTCAAATGGCGTCCAACTTAGAGACGAGAACAAGGTAGTCAACCACACGAATAGCAAGTGTTTTGGATTTTATGATGAAGACGAATTTGCAATTTAATATCAAAGCAACACGTTTCATAAATTAGAAACACAGTTCACAATTGTCTTAATAAGGTAAGAATCATGCTGCCTTCCTTTGTCTAAGCTGAGCGAAATAAACCTGCTTAAGAAATATTTCCAGTTCCAATATGGTTACGTATCGTCACTGATCTGCTGAGCGCGACGACTCCCCAAAAACATTTCCATTATGATAGTTCTCGGAAATGTCAGATATCCGTTCATCTATTCGCGCGAGAACACCATTAACGAAAATATATCCAAAGGTAGTTACGTGGTTTCTCTAAGAGAATGCTGGTGGATGTCGGAATCGTTTCCAACAGAACACTGCCGCTTCCATTTTTCAACTAAGCTGTTACTCGGTGCTTCATTAAGACATCGTCGGCAAGGCGTTTCCTCTTTTTTTAAAAGAAGACAATCATTAGTGCGATTGTGCAAACTTAAAATCCTGTTATGAGCCGAACTGAAACGGAGAAGACCAGTATCTCGTCGAGTATTTGAAAAATTCAGCGATGGGATAGGATTGAAGTAAGCTATCGTGATTAACTGTAGCATAATTTGTAACGCAGTTGTTTGAGTCCATAGTGTTCATTTGTTCAGGAAAATCTATGTCCAATCAAACTGTTTTTCTCATGGACTGGAACAGTAGAGCCACATTAAGTTTATTTTTGTATTACCGTGATGCACTTCGAACGGTAGAGCATTCTTGGGAAGAACGCAATCCCCGAAATATGCTACTTGACTTTCATCGCTTCGCATGCCAGCTCAGACTGAACGCCGAGCTGAAACGTGTGAATACTACATTGAGGCTGTCACTTCTAATAATAACAGTAGTTTCTTAACTATTCTTATTTACCACACGCGTTCATTTTCAATTTCTGTTAAATGAGAGAGTACAGGCGGAAGAGAGGAATTCAACGTTGCGATAGAATGGAAGTAAGCTATAGTGATTAACTGTAGGATAATTTGTAATCAGTAAAACCCACTAAAGAATTCGTGGATAAATGTTTTGAAAAAAGCTTGCAACTACAAGTAGTAGGTACAGACGTCTTATTTCTACAAGTAAATTTTGTTCTGTTTCCAAATGAACAACATTACTACGGTTTTGCAACTATGAGACTACATGGGCTCTTCAGAGGGGAGATTATATTGGCTGACAGTGACCAGAAAAATAGTAGTTACGCGAAAATATTCTGAGCGTCTCACGTAATAAAAAACAATGGACCCATCTTGCCACATAGTTTTCTAAGAAGTCATTGTAGCATTCATTTCATTTTCAGTATTTAAAATTATCAGAGCTTTAATATTTTCCTTCATGTGCCAAAGATTTCCACATGGTGCAGCACAAAGACACATTTTCATACTTTTCCACATCTGAATATATCCAGAATAAGAGTGCATAATAACAGAACATTTTATACTTACTTACAAATATAAGTGTTTTATACCTTTCCCTCGATATTTACTTACTAAAATGTTAAATGCTTAAGTTCGAGATGGGATGTGGTGTTTGTAAAATTTAAGTTTTCAGTTAACAATATGTATACATTAGAATACAAGAATTGTGATTATGAACGTGTTTAGCTAGCGATACCAAGAACCACAGGAAAAATACTAGTAGCACAAAAAGTGTGTTTCTAATGTAAACAAAAATTTAATACAGCGTCCGTATACGAAATGGCGATTTGCTTAGGTGTATAAAATGTAACAGAAGGAAGGTACAGGTAGGCTAGTTCACCAATTGAACTACACCTCACAAAGGCTCATAATTCGTAATGCAGGTTTCCAAGCATGTTACAGTCTATCACTGTTTCTGAGACGTGTGCCTGGCGATTTATGGTTCAAATGGCTCTGAGCAGTATGGGACTTAACTTCTGAGGTCATCAGTCCCCTAGAACTTAGAACTACTTAAACCTAACTAACCTAAGGACGTCACACACATCCATGCCCGAGGCAGGATTCGAACCTGCGACCGTAGAAGTCGCGCGGTTCCAGACTGTAGCGCCTAGAACCGCTTGGCCGGCAGAGATTTATAAAACTACCTTTAAGTACCTGCTAGCACAATAACCGGAGCAGTAACACGATGAAGACGTATGTGTGATAGTTCACCTCAAATCTGTCTCACAGTGTTTGTGATTCCCATAAACCTCTTCACACGAAATTAGGATCATTCTAATTTTGTCCCCAATCTAGTGCAAGAAATGTACTCGGTTGTTCAGCTGTAGTGACTTCACAGAACTAAAGACAATGTGGTATTAGTGCTATATGTGTGTAGAGAATTGAAACGATAAGCGATTCTGTAGTACTACTAGCGGTAAAGAAATGACTGCTGCATTTGCGGTAAAAAGCTCTCAGGACCGTTTAACAGTATTCTTTTTGCTACTGTAACAACCCCCCCCCCCCCCACCAGAGATAATGCTCTTGGATTCTATCGTGTCACGTTAGATGACTTACTGGTCTAGCATTGACATTTTTTCTGTAGGAACCATAATGTGAATGTCTGTCGGGGCATGGGTTGTTCACGGTTGTCGTTAAATCTTGTCAGATAAGGCGGAGAGCGAAGAATGCCATGGTGGTTCACCTACGAGCTTTAACAGTTCTGTACAACTAAAGCTTTAATTAGTATTTAAAAGTCCCCTTTGGGTAAAGTGAAAAGCAGAAGTGTTGCTCGATGCACGGACGTATCTAATTGCGGAAAAATTGTACTCCTGTTATTTTTCCACAATAATACCTTGTTCGCATTCGTGAACATTGTGGAACTTTTTTCTTCGTATCAAAGATACGCATCCACCAATATTCCGTATACTTAGTTCTCTTGTGCTGGATGTTGCAGTCGTACCGAAGTATTTATTCAGTATTGTAAACCATAAGGGCTGAAGTCTCGAACATAAGACTGTTCCAACAAAAGTAGTGCCTTCGAATTTTTATGTGAAAACTCTTAAAAAAATAAAACAAACATTATTAACATAACGCTACTTTATTCTTCACGTCTACATATATGCAATCCTCTGCCGCTAAAGGGCTCCGAATTGTGGCGTGTAACATGGTTCTACACTCCTGGAAACGGAAAAAAGAACACATTGACACCGGTGTGTCAGACCCACCATACTTGCTCCGGACACTGCGAGAGCCCTGTACAAGCAATGATCACACGCACGGCACAGCGGACACACCAGGAACCGCGGTGTTGGCCGTCGAATGGCACTAGCTGCGCAGCGTTTGTGCACCGCCGCCGTCAGTGTCAGCCAGTTTGCCGTGGCATCCGGAGCTCCATCGCAGTCTTTAACACTGGTAGCATGCCGCGACAGTGTGGACGTGAACCGTATGTGCAGTTGACGGACTTTGAACGAGGGCATGTAGTGGGCATGCGGGAGACCGGGTGGACGTACCGCCGAATTGCTCAACACGTGGGGCGTGAGGTCTCCACAGTACATCGATGTTGTCGCCAGTGGTCGGCGGAAGGTGCACGTGCCCGTCGACCTGGGACCGGACCGCAGCGACGCACGGATGCACGCCAAGACCGTAGGATCCTACGCAGTGCCGTAGGGGACCGCACCGCCACTTCCCAGCAAATTAGGGACACTGTTGCTCCTGGGGTATCGGCGAGGACCATTCGCAACCGTCTCCATGAAGCTGGGCTATGGTCCCGCACACCGTTAGGCCGTCTTCCGCTCACGCCCCAACATCGTGCAGCCCGCCTCCAGTGGTGTCGCGACAGGCGTGAATGGAGGGACGAATGGAGACGTGTCGTCTTCAGCGATGAGAGTCGCTTCTGCCTTGGTGCCAATGATGGTCGTATGCGTGTTTGGCGCCGTGCAGGTGAGCGCCACAATCAGGACTGCATACGACCGAGGCACACAGGGCCAACACCCGGCATCATGGTGTGGGGAGCGATCTCCTACACTGGCCGTACACCTCTGGTGATCTTCGAGGGGACACTGAATAGTGCACAGTACATCCAAACCATCATCGAACCCATCGTTCTACCATTCCTAGACCGGCAAGGGAACTTGCTGTTCCAACAGGACAATGCACGTCCGCATGTATCCTGTGCCACCCAACGTGCTCTAGAAGGTGTAAGTCAACTACCCTGGCCAGCAAGATCTCCGGATCTGTCCCCCATTGAGCATGTTTGGGACTGGATGAAGCGTCGTCTCACGCGGTCTGCACGTCCAGCACGAACGCTGGTCCAACTGAGGCGCCAGGTGGAAATGGCATGGCAAGCCGTTCCACAGGACTACATCCAGCATCTCTACGATCGTCTCCATGGGAGAATAGCAGCCTGCATTGCTGCGAAAGGTGGATATACACTGTACTAGTGCCGACATTGTCCTTGCTCTGTTGCCTGTGTCTATGTGCCTGTGGTTCTGTCAGTGTGATCATGTGATGTATCTAACCCCAGGAATGTGTCAATAAAGTTTCCCCTTCCTGGGACAATGAATTCACGGTGTTCTTATTTCAATTTCCAGGAGTGTATATAAGGAAACTATGTCGGTGCATGAGAAACAGCATGATAATGTCGGACCACACACGAGTGCTGTCACATCTACAACAATCCGACGCCTTGGATTCACTGTCCGTGATTATCCTCCATACAGTAACGACTTGGCCACATACGATTCCCATCTGCTTCCAAAACTTAAAGAACACCTTCGAGGACTTGACTTTGAAAGTGATGAAGCGGTGCTAACAGAGGTGAGGTTGTGGCTCCATCAAAGATGTCAAACACTCTACGTGACAGTATCACAAAACTGGACTCTCCATTGAAGAAATGTGTTCGCCACCAGGGTGATTGTTGCGAGAAATAAATATGTAGACAAGAAGTATAAAGACGTAGAATGTTAATAATGTTTGTTTTCATTAGAAAGCTTTGAACTTTTACATAATAAATTCGGAGGCATTACTTCTCAGGATGCCCTTGAAGTGAACAAAGCTAGTCACTGGTATGATAAATGAAAGAAAAAAAAGCTACCCAGACGCTTCCTTGACGAAAGTTAAACATTATGCTACCCAAACGCTCTCTTGACGAAGGATCATAATGATCGCAGACTCGTTTAAGGAATTTATTTCCTTTATTAACAGAGAGTTTTCTTATTACAGACAGTCAGTAAACCATCCGCAGTTGAAACTGTTGAGGATAATACACACTGACAGATGTGAAAAGTGCTGCACTGTCAAGCACCAGTCCACTGTTTATCAGACGTTCTGGAGATGTTCATTACATAACGGATATTAAATGATTACTCTTCCATTCGCTTCGGTAATGATGTCCATCACCAACTTCAGAATGAGGTGTGAACCCACGGCATGAGTATATCTTGCACACTGCTCTTTTCTAAACGACAAACACAAATCTTGTACTTATTGTAGCATGGGAGCAAACAACCTCCGAATGTCATCTTGAGGAATTTCTCGCCATGCCTGAAACGTATGTAATGTACGTTCATGACGAATGCTAGCTAAAGGCTGGTATGAAAGTATACTTCTTCCTATTGCATCCCACACGTGTTCTACGGGTAAGAAATCAACGAACCATGCGGGCCAGTCAGGCTTCTGTACATTCTTCAAGGAGTTTGTGGTTCGGATTGTGGTGTGAGGTCTTGCGTTATCCTGCTGGAATATGCCATTTCGTTTCCTGTCATGAAGGGGGTTACAACAGAGTGTACCATTCTTGACACGTGCTGCCGAGCATCCAGCCTCACGTCATCAATTACTGAATCGGGTCCTGTTGCCATATCCTAAGTCCCCATATAATAATTCCAGAAGTTGGAGAGGTATGCGTCTCGAGAATCTCTGTTTCCTATTACCTTTGACCAGGTCGTCTACGGATACGTTGACGTCAATCTCACCGTTACTGAGCAAGACTCATCGCTGAATGTCCCAGTTGTCTCTGGTTTCATATCATGCAAGTCTGTTGACCATCTCGTCAGCATTAGTTCAAAAGTCAATGCAGTAGAGCCAACTGTATGTGCGATCTCTCAGTATGGTATTCCCCTTGTCCCTCGTACTAGGTGGTTATAATTAAAGTGCAGCTACTCACAGAGATCCAGTGTGGGCTGTAATTATCGCATGGCAGCGAAATGTAGTAGATATTCTAACACATGAATGCGGAACCGATTTACGCAGAAAAAATTGGTTCCAGTTTTGGCCACAACATGCATATCTGGAGCTATGAATGTAAGAAAGTCGCATCGAAATGTTTCCATATGTAATGGATTAGGAACGGGACATAACAAAAGCGTAGTGTTGATTTCGTTATTAACTGCTGCTTGCACAGTTTGCTCAATATGAGCACCGGAGACACCGACGAAATGCTATACAGCGCCAGATTTGCACCTGGAGGCCAAAATTGGAACTAACTTCTTTACAATGTAAATCGGTTCCTCATTAACGATTAGCATATCTATCAGTTTTCGCTGCCATACGATAATTACAGTCCACGCTCGACCTCCGCGTGTAGTTGCACTTTATTTATAGCCACCTGGTAGAAATGATTTGACCTTTCTCAAATTCCGAATTGTTTCGGTTAAGTTTCCGGTGCACGTCGTAATCTGCACCTGAAAAGTTCCAGCAACATTAGACAACACCCAATAGCCACCATATATTCACACCACTCTTCGTCTGTAGGAACAGCGTTTCTCACTGCTGGAAATAAGTTCGCATAAGGACGAAATAGCAGGAAACGTATCCCACAGTCACGGAAATACTGGAGTGTTAGTTTGGTAGCGTTCCATCAGGATGATCGTGATATATGTAATACTTTTTGTGCACAGAACTTCTTATTCTGATGCTATTTTCATCTTCAGTAAACGGTCTCATAATAACAGTAGACGAAACATGGCACTAACGTGATACAAAAAAGTCTATTATAGAAACTAAAACACCTTACATTAATCATTAATTGACTGTTCCGTTAGTTCTCGGTAGAATATTGTGCACATTGTGAATGAAAAAACATACGACACCGGTGTAATATTCTACAGTATTTATTATTTTACGAACCAGTTTTTGGTTGTTACGTCATGGTCAGGTACAACGATAAATATGTGTGACTATGAAATTTTTGTGGGATCAAAGATTGTAAGTGCGGCGCATTTACAGAGTGTCTCAGGTGGTTTGCTTCAAGATTAAAACGAGAGGAATTATTTCAGTAAAATGCGATGTAAAACTATTTAGCTTAAACAAAATCTGCCACATTAAATAATGAACTACATGAAAAATTACAACAATTATTCTGAGAAGAAAAATAAATTGAGCAGTATACAGGGTGTTTCAAAACTCGACTGCAAAACTTCAGGAATAGTTTCCTCATGTACCAAGAAGAAAAAAAAGTCTAGTAAACATTGGTCCTGAATAGCATATCTTAAGAGCTATGAGCATTTCTTCGCTTTCGATACTGTGAAACAAAACTGTTTTACTGCAAGCCCTTCCCGTTCCATATTTTGTGAGGATGTAGTGTGGACCAAAACAAGGAAAAAATATTCCATAAACACGGGCTCTAAGGCGCGTACCTTTAGGGCTATGGGCACTGGTTCATCTTCGCTATTGTGAAACACATCTCGTCTATAAGACAAGTGCACATAGCACTTAAGGTTTTCATTTTAGAGCATATGTTTACTACACATTTTTTTCCTTGTTTTGGTTCCTCCTTCCTCCTCCCACAATGTGGAAAGCTAAAAGTCTACAGTAGAAGAGATTTGTTTCACAGTATCGAAGATGAACGGGTGCTCATAGCTATTAAGGTATGCATTTTAGAGCCCATATTTAATGGACTTTTTTCTTCTTCTTGTATGAGGAATCCATATCTGCAGCTTTGTCGTCGAGTTTTGAGGCCCCCTGTGTAGTAAACTATGATGACATGTTCCAAGCGGGTGACTGAATAAGATGGTCTAGTCCTTAGCAGGTCCAATTCTACAACATGTAAAATATTACACGCGTTTATAATATTGGACTTATTAAGGACACGATTATTTTGTGCAGGCGCCTCCTCAGAACACGTCACCGATGTTTACTATACATTGTTCAACCTATTTCTCTATTAAGAACAGCCGTAATTTGTCATGTAGGTCATTTTTAACGTGTTACGCATTTTATCAACGCTAAACAGTTTTACATTGTACCCGACGATGAGGCAACAGCCAAAAACTGGTTTTTAAAATAATAGATATTGTAGAATATTACATCTGTGTCGGTTGTTTTTACATTCATAATATAAAACATTTTCTGTAGACACTGCTGCACAGCTTCAAAGTGTTTAAAGAACGGTATTACGAAAACACCAAAATCTACTGTGATGTATACAGGGTGAGTTAGGAGGAAAGGCGCACGCTCTCAGCGGTGATAGTGTTAGTGATTCTGAACGAAAAACGTCATATGAACATATATCCTGTTCTTTAGTTTCCGTGGAAACTAATGAATACAAAGGGGGAAAGGATAAATGCTGGGGCCGGCCGCGGTGGCCGAGCGATTCTAGGCGCTTCAGTCCGGAACCGCGCGACCGCTGCGGTGTGTGTGATGTGTGTGATGGATGTGTGTGATGTCCTGTTCTGTTCTGTCTAAGTCCCATAGTGTTCAGAGCCACTTGAACCATTTGAACAAATGCTGGTGACAGGAAATGAAACGTTGTGGTCTAATGTTTTGTTTAATTGTGTACATTTCATCACAAAATATGTTCAAAAAATCCACCATCAACTTCAAGGCATTCTGCAGCTCTTGTAGACAGCTGGTGTGTTGGGTGATAGCTCATTCGTACGGTCCTCTATTTGGGCACACGCAAGTAAAATACAAGCGAGAAGTTCCTCCTTTGTGAAGTGCGGATTGAAATCGTCTGTAAAGACAACACAACTTAGCATAAGGTCGCTTTGGTTTTATTCGTATGTGAGTGCTGGTTAAGGATATGCGACTGACGCCTGTGATTCTGCAGCTGTATGTTGGATACGGTTAAGAAAATGGCATAAGTTCATTCGAAGTTTTTGTTCAATATCACCAATACTATCACCCCTGACAGCAGGTACCTTTCCTGCTGATTCACCCTGTATTTGCGTCGAGCGATAATAATAAACTTGCTGTAGTGTTAATTCGTGGCTTGAAGATGGTAGCTTGATCGAAACTAGTTGTCTGTTTACATTACAACCGCCGTTGGTGGTCCCATGATGCAGCTGTTTGAATGGTTCCAGAATGAGATTTTCACTCTGCAGCGGAGTGTGCGCTGATATGAAACTTCCTGGCAGATTAAAACTGTTTGCCGGACCGAGACTCGAACTCGGGGGAGCTTTGCCTATCGCGGGCAAGTGCTCTACCAACTGAGTTACCCAAGCACGACTCCCGTCCCGTCCTCACAGCTTTACTTTTGCTAACACCTCGTCTCCTACCTTCCAAACGGGACGTGACTCGTGCTTGGGTAGCTCTGTTGGTAGAGCACTTGCCTGCGAAAGGCAAAGGTCCCGAGTTCGAGTCTCGGTCCGGCACATAGTTTTAATCTACCAGGAAGTTTCATATCAGCGCACACTCCGCTGCACAGTGAAAATCTCATTCTGGAAACATCCCCCAGGCTGTGGCAAATCCATGTCTCCGCAATATCCTTTCTTTCAGGAGCGCTAGTTCTGCAAGGTTCGCAGGAGAGCTTCTGTAAAGTTTGGAGGGTAGGAGACGAGGTACTGGCAGAAGTAAAGCTGTGAGGACAGGACGTGAGTCGTGCTTGGGTAGCTCAGTAGGTAGAGCACCAGCATGTGAAAGGCAAACGTCCCGAGTTCGAGTCTCGGTCCGGCACATAGTTTTAATCTACCAGGAAGTTTCATATCAGCGCACACTCCGCTGCACAGTGAAAATCTCATTCTGGAAACAACCCCCAGGCTGTGGCAAAGCCATGTCTCCGCAATATCCTTTCTTTCAGGAGCGCTAGTTCTGCAAGGTTCGCAGGAGAGCTTCTGTAAAGTTTGGAGGGTAGGAGACGAGGTACTGGCAGAAGTAAAGCTGTGAGGACAGGAAGTGAGTCGTGCTTGGGTAGCTCAGTTGGTAGAGCACCAGCATGTGAAAGGCAAACGTCCCGAGTTCGAGTCTCGGTCCGGAACACAGTTTTAATCTACCAGGAAGTTTCATATGAGCGCACACTCCGCTGCACAGTGAAAATCTCATTCTGGAAACATCCCCCAGGCTGTGGCAAATCCATGTCTCCGCAATATCCTTTCTTTCAGGAGCGCTAGTTCTGCAAGGTTCGCAGGAGAGCTTCTGTAAAGTTTGGAGGGTAGGAGACGAGGTACTGGCAGAAGTAAAGCTGTGAGGACGTGGCGTGAGTCGTGCTTGGGTATCTCAGTTGCGCCGGCACGGTTGCTCAGCGTGTTCGGTCAGAGGGTTACCAGCCCTCTGTAATAAAAAAAACTGAGCTATTCGATCAACAACGAACTTCAATGGATGTCTTACGACGTCCGTCCCGAGCAGATGCAACGAACCAAAGCGAACAAAATTAGACTTAAAAAAAAAAAGTTGGTAGATAACTTGCCCGCGAAAGACAAAGGTTCCGAGTTCGAGTCTCGGTCCGGCACACAGTTTTAATCTGCCAGGATGTTTGAATGGTGTTCAAAACGTTGAGAATGGTGAATTGTAAATGACTATAGACAGTCTGTGTCGGTTGAAGTATTGTCCCAGCCCATTTGGAACTTTTGTTCTGTCTATGCGTCTCCTTCGGAAATTTGTTCTGCTTTGTTGTGGCGAGTGCGTGTCGAGCGATCACTTCCACGTGCCGAATCCCCTGAAACACAACGTCACCGGAATTGCACCTGAGTCTTCAGTTTCAGCTTCAGAACTACGGTTTTACCCGTAGCAGTTACGGTTATAAGTAGAAGAACGGTCATTTCCGAAACGCCACTATTGTGAGTCCCCGTTTCTGACCGAAGGGGAGTTGGCAATTCGGCTGTCGACATTCGGCCTAGACGAACCTCAAAGAGTAGTCGAGGGTTTCTTCCGCTTCTTGCACAATTGGTTTTTCCCACTGGTCCGCGTATTTTGAGTTCGCGAAATGATGGTGGATGTGCGCGGCGCCGCCGCGCACGTGCGACGCCGGCGGGGTGGGGGGGCGTCCGTATTTAAGCGCGCCCGCGCCGCTGCCGCCGCAGATCCCTAGCACCGAGCAACAGCAGCCGACGCGAACATGAGGCCCCCGCAGTTCGGAGCAGACATCACCAACCAGGCGGCAGTGATGCACTGCACCCGCATGGCTGGAAGGGCAATCATCCGCGTCGTGGGCAGATGCACCGAGGCGCAGGAGAACAACAATCTGGGTCAGTCTCTAGCCTTCTCTCTTTTGTTTACTATCGCTCGTTCCTGTCATACCGCTGTGCCTGTTGATGCCAGCCACTACGGCGTAGTATCTAACCTGTGCAGCATGCTCTCCTTTGTTTAGCATTGGTTATTCATTTCACTCGTAATTCCGATTCTTATGCCACACTCGCTCTCGCAGTTTAACTCGTTTACCAATGTACTCAGTAGTTAACACCTGCATGCATGGCAGAGGGCACTTCGTGACAATTTCATCGCCTACCATTGTTGCTGTACTGCTGGTATCGATACTGCTACAAGTTTCCCTTCTTTCAATTAGTTGTTTCCGCGTGTTTTCAAGCTGTTTGAAAGTTACCTACGCTCTTTTGTTTACTATCGCTCGTTCCTGTCATTTTTACCGCTGTGCCTTTCGATGCCGCCTACTCTTGGCGTGATCTATGGCGTAGTATCTAACCTGTGCAGCATGCTCTCCTTTGTTTAGCATCGGTTATTCATTTCACTCGTAATTCCACTTCTTAATGCCACACTCGCTCTCGCAGTTTAACTCGTTTACCAATGTACTCAGTACTTAACACCTGCATGCATGGCAGAGGGCACTTCGTAACAATTTCATCGCCTACCATTGTTGCTGTAGTGCTAGTATCGATTCTACTGCAAGTTTCCCTTCTTTCAATTAGCTGTTTCCGCATGTTTTCAAGCTGTTTGAAAGTTACCTACATTTTAGTCTCTTGCCTTTTATTAATCGTCATTTCAGAAACGGAAACACGGATTTCCATCTTGTCTTTCTTGTTTCTGAACAGATATGTCCCAGTGTCTGCTAGATATAGCAATTTCGTGTGCGATAGCTGCATCAGACAAGATTTCTGTCATTTTTGTAGGTGACAAATTAATACACTGAAAAAGAAAATAACGTTCGCTATGTACCATTAGCAGTAACATATTTTGGTTCGATATGTATAGTGGAAAAACCAAATAAATCCAATTACTAACCAGAAAATAAATTATTGATTTCTCGGTCTTAAGTTCACTGTATTTAATTAGAGTTTTACATCAGACGCGTTTCGCTTTTATTTACAAAGCATCTTCTGTGGCCATTAATGTTTCTGCGTCTTTTTAACGTATTCTGCAAATTCTCTTACGCTACATTGGAGCTATTTACACTTCATCTCACTTTGGAAATAGAACTGAATTTGTATGCATACTCACTCAGCACAGTATTAGTGTTTATGTTTGCTCCTTTGTTTTTCGTATAGCTACAGCAAAAAAATGAACAAACATAAACACTGCAATATTGTGCTGAGTCACAACGCCTATAACTGCATTTCTATATCACAAGTGAGGCGAAGTGTAAATAACATCGATGCAGCGTAAGAGAAAGTGCAAAAGGGTAAAAACTGGCAAGTTTATAATGTAACGAAGTTTCTTTCTTTATCAGTCTCCGCTAACAGAGAGGGAAGAACCAGTGGTTTGCAGCATATGTGAACAAAGGGCAGAAACTCCGGCCACAGAAGATGCTTTGTAAATGAAAGCGAAACGCGTATGGTGTGAAATTCTCTTTAATTAATTGCAGTAAGCTTGAGACAGAGAAACCAATAATAGTTGATTTTAACAGCTGCTGCGAAATAGTTTGACATCTAACTAATATAATTTTTAGCTGTTGTTTCTATAACGTCTATGTTTATCGTTCTTGTATTTATTTCGTTGGTATTGTAACAGCAACAAATTCCCTAGTTTTAGCTACGTGATTACAGAGTTTAAAAACTGACAGCATTACACTTCCTGTGGTAGTTTAACAGTGCATAGTCATCATGCAAACGACTTCATCGTCTCTTTTTTTCTTTTAGATTAAAGACAGACTTTTCTCTTTGTTGCCATTTTTACTCACCGGTAAGATTGTGCTATTACAAGAACGTCATGCACTATTTAATACAAGTTATAGGCTAATGCGCAACAAACTCGATGTCAATTCTACATGCAATAATTATTGCAAAGTTCTGACCCAGCTTTGCCCAATATTAGTACTCTCAAAGTTCACTTTGAGGAGCGGGAGAAGAAAAGAGGGGTTAGAGTTTAATGTCTCGTAGACATTAGGAAAACAAGCTCACTTGAACAGGAGGTGGGAGGAAACTGTTTCCAGATTAACCCAAAGTTGTTTAGGTAAACCAACGTCGGGATTGTGTACTGCGCAACTGAGCCCAGTGTCTTCACCAACGAGGGAAATGCTCTGTTTGTTGTGAGCGTTCGACGCATTTTGTTTGGAGGAGCTCGTGCATTGTGTTCTCAGCTCACAGAGTTGCCAGTGGCTGCGAGGCCGCTTTGCCCTTCTCGCTGCAAATAGCAGTGCGGAACTTGACAGTTCGCCAAGCTCGCGGCCACGTGCGCACACAGCTGTTCCCGCACAAAGGAGCGGCGCGACAGCTGTTTTCTGTCAAACCGGTGCTCCGCGCCAGATAACGCTCACCTTACGCTGCTGGCAATTGCGCCTTTGCTGGTGACGTACCGCCTCCGCGAACCGCTTCGCAAACAAAGCGACGCGACGGTGCAAGGTTGCGTCATGTTAGACCCGATACAAACAAACACACTCCAGCTTACATGTACACTATAATTCCAGATTCACAACAGTCAAGAGACAGTAGATTGTACTAGTTCCGAATTTACATTTAGGTTACTTTAATAATTTCCCTGATGTGATTTTTTTTATAATTTCAACTAAAATGAACGGTATTACTATTTTAATACACTTCGCGGATTTGTC
Organism: Schistocerca gregaria; assembly: GCF_023897955.1. Taxonomy (NCBI): domain Eukaryota; kingdom Metazoa; phylum Arthropoda; class Insecta; order Orthoptera; family Acrididae; genus Schistocerca; species Schistocerca gregaria. The sequence continues at coordinate 638,814,039 of NC_064931.1, forward strand.
CACACAGAACTTCTCAAATCAATTTTCTTGCATTTAGATCTAAATATGCGTACATACTCCGCTAGCTGCCGTATGGTGCAAGGCGGAGGGTACTCTGTATCACTTCTAGTTATTTACTTTCCAGATCCACTCCCAAATAGAGAGAAATACAATTGCCTATGCCTCCGTACGAGACATGACTTGCCCTGTCTTATCTTTGTGGGCCTTACGCGAAATGTACGTTGGTAGCAGTAGAATCATTCTGCAGTCAGCTTCAAATGCCAGTTCTCTAAATACAGGAAGCGAAAGGCTATTTACAATTTGGACAGAAACCAGATGGCAGTTATAAAGAGTCGAGGGACATGAAAGGGAAGCAGTGGTTGGGAAGGGAGTGAGACAGGGTTGTAGCCTATCCCCGATGTTATTCAATCTGTATATTGAGCAAGCAGTAAAGGAAACAAAAGAAAAATTCGGAGTAGGTATTAAAATCCATGGAGAAGAAATAATAACTTTGAGGTTCGCCGATGACATTGTAATTCTGTCAGAGACAGCAAAGGTCCTGCAAGAGCAGTTGAACGGAATGGATAGTGTCTTCAAAGGAGGATATAAGATGAACATCAACAAAAGCGAAATGAGGATAAATGTAGTTGAATTAAATTGGGTGATGCTGAGGGTATTAGATTAGGGAATGAGACACTTAAAGTAGTAAGTTTTGCTATTTGGGGAGCAAAATAACTGATGATGGCCGAAGTAGAGAGGATATAAAATGTAGACTGGCAATGGCAAGGAAAGCGTTTCTGGAGAAGAAAATTTGTTAACAACAAGTATAGATTTAATTTCAGGAAGTCGTTTCTGAAAGTGTTTGTATGGAGTGTAGCCATGTATGGAAGTGAAACGTGGACGGTAAATAGTTTAGATAAGAAGAGAATAGAAGCTTTCGAAACGTGGTGCTACAGAAGAATGCTGAAGATTACATGGGTAGATCACATAACTAATGTGGAGGTATTGAATAGAATTGGGGAGAAGAGGAGTTTGTGGCGCAACTTGACTAGAAGAAGGGATCGGTTGGTAGGACATGTTCTGAGGCATCAAGGGATCACCAATTTAATATTGGATGGCAGCGTGGAGGGTAAAAATCGTAGAGGGAGACCAAGAGATGAATACACTAAGCAGATTCAGAAGGATGTAGGCTGCAGTACGTACTGGGAGATGAAGCAGCTTGCACAGGACAGAGTAGCATGGAGAGCTGCATCAAACCAGTCTCAGGACTGAAGACCACAACAACAACAATTCACGAAGCATCTCAGTGAAGTTCGCTTGGTGATCGAACCTAGCGGTAAAAAGTCTAGCAGCGTGCCTAGAAATGCTTCGATGACTTCTTTTAATTCCACCTAGTGGGGATTCCAAACAACCGAGCGGTACTCAAGAATGGGTCGCATCAGTGTTCTGTATGTAATATCCTTTACATATGAACCACATTTCCCTAAAACTGTACCAATAAACCAAAGTCGATCACTCGCCTTCACCACTACAATTTTCCAATCGTTCAATTTCTTATCGCTTTGCAACGTAACGCCTAGATATCTAACTGACCTCACTGTGTCAAGTAACTCACTACTAATGCTGCATTCGAACATTACGGGATTGCTTTTCTTACTCATCTATATTATCTTACATTTTTCTACATTAAGACTTAGCTACCATTCATCACACTAAGTAGAATTTTTGTATCAACGCCGACACTTTCCTTTTCACCACTGCATCATCAGCAAACAGCCGCAAATTGCTGCCTACCCCATTCGTCCGATCATTTATGTATTTAGAGAACAAGAACGATAGTATCACACTTCTCTGGGGCACTTGATGAACACTGACGGTCGAGGACAACATCCTGGGTTCTATTATTTAAGAAATCTTCCAGTCACTCAATTCGTTAGTAGTCTGCAGTCTGCTTGTGTTCTTGTTCGACGAGTACCAGTATTCAGCGGTCACAACAGAGACATGTCCCGCAGCAACTTATTCCCAAGAAATTGCAGTTTTCCCTCTCTTATTCGAACCAGCTAGCACAATGCGACAGCACTGGACCCTGGGATAGCAGTTTCAAATCCTGGGACAAAAAGAAATTTTCTCAGACCTGTATTTTGTCTGCAATGGGAGAACATGTGATGGCCTTCAGTTCTTGATCAACAAACCTAGCACCAGCGATCTGGGTTAAGCCCCAAGCTTTCTTGCGGCTCTCGTGGGGTGATGTAAAGGACTGTTGATAGGGATCTATCGGCTGGAACACTGAATTCGGCGGTCCCCTTGGTGTAGTTCAGAGAAAAATGCGCCTGGTTATAACCCTGCCCATTTTTAAATCGTCATCAACAATACAAGCGTTGCTCTAAAGTCTGCCACAGTCATCGCTTTCATCTGCACCAGTTTCCTTAAACATAGTATGCTCACATTTTGTTTAGGTAATGCGCCAATCTTCCCGAAGTAAATATAAATATGGCTCTGAGCACTATGCGACTTAACTTCTGAGGTCATCAGGCGCCTAGAACCTAGAACTAATTAAACCTAACTAACCTAAGGACATCTCACACGTCCATGCCCGAGGCAGGATTCGAACCTGCGACCGTAGCGGTCGCTCGGTTCCAGACTGTAGCGCCTAGAACCGCACGGACACTCCGACCGGCCGCGAAGTAAATATATATTTCCATTTGACCGACTGCTTCCACCCACAGGTACTTCTCAGAAGTTATAAAAGTCTAATTATGGGAAATAGTGAGACTAAGCAGTAATTAAGACGCTGGAACCGTAACAGAGAATGCCGAAATTATTCTTTGAACAAGCCTGTTACCGAACCCATTCACAGTCTTTTTTCAAATGAGCTGGAATTCCGGTTCTATTAGACACGACGTCTGCGGAACTTTGTACGCTAATCGTCCTCTTGTCAATGCGGTTCTTTATTTATATTCACACAGTAACGAGCGACTCTTTGTTTCTTACTTGTCCTTACGATTTCCTTTGTCCTGCTCACGTCTCAGCCCACATTTCAGTTTATAGCTCACTCACGCCGATGTCTTAACTTCGTGGGCGAATTACGACACAGCAGATTTGTTGATGGAGATATCGTTCATAAACACGGTGATTCAGTAGCAAGCCTATCAGTCATTAACAACACGCACTCAGACTCGTTCTCGCCTCCCGTCAGATGATGCGTGCCTTTCCACGTGCCGATGACGACATTTTGGCACTTTCGCATATAATTAATAATTAAACGCAGTTTCTCTGCTAAGAACGTACAGAAGCACGTGGAGTTGACAGATGCGCACAGCTCGTCAGAGACGACGCTTATCTGCTCGCATATTGTCTGAGGTCTGGGACGCCAAGGAGCACCTCTTTGTTGTCGAGCCGTCGCGACGAACACGCTTCGTAGCTTATATAAATCGCAGGAAGGCTAAATCTGGACGGTGCACTGGGATTCCTGCCAAGTATCTCCCGAGTACATGGGTGCTACGTCTCGGTCCTGTGTGCCCTCTTCTTGGACCACTCCGAGAGCTACAAAATGGCAGAACGCCCAATTCTCCATTGTCTTTGAGAATGGAGCTCGTCTGCCTCCTCAAATACAATCTAGGCCAAGACAGGTGTCAAAAACACACTGCGGAATCACGATGGGTCAATCACGCTATAGGTCGTGTTTGGGATACCATCAGCCTTCTTGTTCAAATAAATATATTCAATAATAATTTACTAGTATAAAGTGGGTCAAACATATGCGTTTACTTTCGGGTATCAGTGGAACAAATGAAGATACAATCTGAGTTTGATGTTCTCTCAGTAATCTTCGAAACGAAGCTTATCTTTCCTTGTACAGAGGAAAAAACCTGAGTTTCTCAACTTTTGATAAAAGTTACGTGACATAGATTGGTATGCATACAGAACACGACCTACTTTCCGGGTTGTGCGGCAGGTTTCTCATCATTCGAGGTATTTGCTTGCTGTCGGTAAATATGGAGCTTTGTTCAATGGTCACGACTGTCTTTAAGAGAGACAAACTCCAGCTTTGATACTTGTCGGTCTTGCTAAAGATAAAATGAAATGTTTTCGGCATTCTTATTATTTACTTTATTGTAAAATATGGATTACAATTACTTGACCCGATTTTCGTGAATCCCTAAACATTTTTTTTTAACTCTCGACAGTTTTAAATTTCCAAGGATAAATTTCTTGGTTAAATGTAAACTGCTGTGTTCCACCTGTACATGGCAGTATTCGCTCATTTGAAAATTGGCCGACAAACCGAAATGCCCTCCCCGAATTTCGATGTACGTAATGTACTGGCTTTTTCTGTCGTCTGCCCTGTAGAGTAATGAGAAGTGAAGTTCTTCAGCACTTGTTTTGAAAGATCTGATTGCAGTTTTATTTGGAGTACAACCACCAGAGTAGGAACACATCAGCACGGAGGATCCTTGTGACAAAATTCTATACTAAGTGTCTCTCAGCTAGTGAAGCTCTTGAAGCATGATGTCGACTAGATCTAAAAGCCTACAGTCTGCACATACTGAAAAGAAGACCACTTCCAAGTGTATCACGTCTGTATACGGATCGCCGGAAACTCAAGTGCGGTCTTCAACAGAAACAATCACGCCCGTGCCTTCTAACGCTAACCTCACGTTTTCTGATTATCTTAATACAAGGAAAATGGAGGAAGTTTTTTAAGGCCATTATCCTAGCATAAAGCGCCTGTAGATACTGTATACAGCATCTGTTACACTCTCGTCTCTCTCTCTCTCTCTCTCTCTCTCTCTCTCTCTCTCTCTCTCTCTCTCTCGGCAGTCAATTAAAAACGAGACTAATGGAAAAGAGCATGTAAACTGTTTAATATTTCAAAAGTATTCGCTGTAACTGTTACTACATTTATCCCTTCGTGAGACAATGTGGCCACGATTTTACCCAGGTGTGCACCTCTTCTTCCGAAGCAAATCGACGGCCACGAATGTCTTTCTTCAGAGCACCAACAAATTGGAAATCGCATGGGAAATATCGGGACTAGATGGAGGATGTATAAAAGCTTCCAGCGAAACTGCTAAAGCAGGCCCACACATTGCCCAGACTTCTTCTTTTTTTTAACTATGCTACAAAAGTTTCGCTGAGAAGCCCTTGCACATCCCCCTTACAATCCCGATATCTCCCCCTGCGCCTTAAATTTTTTTTATATTCCTGAAGAAAGGAATTCATGACACTTCATTTATGACAATCGATTTGCTTCGAATGAAGAGATGCACCGCTGGTTACAATCATGGTTCCTTAGACAACAGCGAACACTTTTGCATGAAGGCGCTGGCCGTCTTGTCTCACAGTGGGATAAATGTGTTAACAGTTATGGCGATCACTTTTGAAATTATAATCAGTTTACTTACCTTTTTCCCGTCTGACTCGTTGTCATGTGACAGCCTTTTACAGCATAACATGCCATCCTGCTTTGATTAATTACATCTATCAGCAATTAAGTAATGCAAAACAAAGACAAAAGCTGGTAGAGAGCGCATATAAGCCAGAACGAATGCTTTCAGAAGTGTGTCATATTGATAACTTCTTTGTTCGACATAGGACAATAAAGACCCCTCAGCTCGATAACAGTAAGTCAGGTCAGCGAAGAGCGATAGAACTAGTCAATACCAAAAACAAAAGCTTAATGCTCTCCACGTTTACGTAACAGCGACGACTTGACGCTGTGGACACCTGAGAATAGAAACTTAGTCAGCTATCTTATCTCGAGAATGAAAGTTCGTCACCGATGCGCCTCCCGCGGCGTTTTTTTCACGACGAGAAGCTTGTTAAGAAAGTGAAAGCCGAGAATGAAGCCAGGTGGCCAGGCTTCCGTCAGGCTGAGATCCTCCTGCGAGCAGTTTCGACCTGAATTACAGCATTCCACACTTTCTAAACACTGGTGTGTTCTGCTCTGCGTACGTAACCCAAAGCGTGATTACTCTCGCTTTCGGAACACATCTGCGTGGCTGTTACCGCACTTCCACGGCCGGTGCCTTCCCTCACGGAAGTGCTGCTTGACTGCGGGAGCGCTGCCCAACTTCTCGCTATTCTCAGATGGGGAACTTAGAGCTACTGTCTACGGAAATAGCATTTTTAATTCGTAAAAATCTACAGTTTTATTCTGATCTCGATGAAATTTTCCATTCTTTACCTTCAAGAAGTTCGCTGTCTACATAAGGTTTCACAATCCGACTTGAAACATATATGAATGTAATACGTACAGGGAGAAGGTTGTTACCAAAAATTTTCTAAAAGTTCTTGGACGGTTTACTTTAGATTTCTGTAGGACTCCCGAATGAACATTTGGACGAACATGTCTGTACATATATTTTAACATGAGACGTTAGTACCAAAAACCTCGAAAAGTACTTGACCGATTTACTTCAAAGTTCTTGGCTGATTTATTTCAAATTTCTACATTGAGAAAATTAATGAAAAATTAAATGCTTAACAAACGAAATATATAGTGGAAAACTGACTGTAATTCCTATCGCGACAATACACGTCTTGGAATAGTACCGGCAGACTTTCGTTATATCAAAGTTCCGCAGCTAGCAATGTAGAAACTGCTACATTCGTATGTCTTTTTAAGTAATTAGGGGTCTTTTCACCGCTGATAACTTAACTTGTACTAAATATTAATAAATATACTCATTCATTAAACATACGCACATATTTTTAGAGTCGAAATACTTCGTGTAGAAAATTAAGTGTACTGAAATCATAAAAGTATGTATCTTACAGTTAGATTTTAGGTACTTTATGCATTACAAATATATATTTTTTGTAACATAAAAATAGGAACCAAAGCATAATCTATGATGTAACTGTTGTTATTAAACTTTTGGTTTGAAATTGGTGCATATTTGCAAAAGTCAGAACCGGAAGCTTAGAACCTGATTTTTATGAATGCCACAAGTGAAGACGTATTCATTCGTCGCTTTCTGTTGACACACAGTGATTTCAATATGCCTTTCGATTGAAAGCGATTGCTGTTTCCCATGCAGCGTGCATCAACAAGGCACATGGCCAATCACTGTATGTGGCAGATATTAAACATCCCAGACAGCACCGGGCACTGCAGCTAGTTATAACAAACGAAAATGCTTTTCGTTGTTCAATAATATAGTTATCTCCACGTTTAGGTTTTATTTTTATCTTCTTTGAAATGAAAAACGATAACAATCTGATATTTTTCTAGTATACCGGGTGAATTAGAACACCGACAAACTGTCAAAGGCTGTTCTGGGATATCTTCTGAGTGTTTTGATATAACGACCCACAGTCACCGGCCGCTCGTTACACGATTATTGCATTCCGTTTGGACGACAATGGATTGATCGGGGGGGGGGGGGTGTTGTTCCACTACCATTTCGATCACCGTACCTAACACCAGTGGACTTTTTGGCCCGGTGGCATGTGAAAAGCGTGGTCGATAGTCGCACGGTCCTGATTGCTAGGATTATCGCAGCCGTGGAAGCAGTAGGCCAAACTCTTGGAATTCTTGAGCGTGTAAGACAGTCGATGGTGCCTCGCTATACACTATGCCGTGAGCACGGTGGTCGAAATTTTGAACAGTAACAATAAGGGAACACTTCTGTAATTGTTACGTGCTATACCGTACACTTACAGAACAGACTGAACACACTGTAATGAAAGTGTGCGCGTGTCGTCGGATGTTTGCTGCATTACTGTGTGTTGCTTTTTGAACTCTTTGATTATTGCATAGAGCAGGCTTTTTCACTGTTGTGCAGGTATTTTCACAAAAACAAGGGTGACTGTCAGGTTACATCTGGCACCAAGCTTCGCTAGAGAGTACACTCCGGAGCAGTGTAAAATCTACACTGTTTAACTATATTATTGAAATTCTTTGCTGTCCCAAAATAAAAATCGGCCGTGGTACATGAAAATAATTTTGCGTTAGTGGATCGTTCATTCTCTGTCCCACACCGAGCGACGGTACCGGCCAGTGTATGCGGCCTCGCGCGGCGCAGAACGATAGGTGAAGGAAACCAACAGAGTCCGGAAGCGTGCAACTCATTCCTGACCTCCAACAACCGGAGGAGACTCTGTTGCCACTTAAGGATAAAGCCTCCAACTCCTTATGAGGGGTGACCGGCTCAGGCCGTGCTAGGCGCAATGCTCTGACCCCCGATATCGCGACTTTTAATTTGAGAAATACTACAGTACTTTGATAGTCACTGTCCTGAATTACCTACTCTGTTGCGAAATTTCTCCGGCAGTAGCAACACAAATCGTTCGGGATACTTACATTATTTTTCATAGGCTTGTAACAACACTCCAATCACTACCTAAGGCGAAGTTAGATTGGCCCAAGCATTATGCTAAATTCCATGTGTACTTCACACAGAAGTGTAATGGATCAGTACCTTCAGCGGTGGCAAAGTCTCTCTTTTTTTTTTTTTTGCTGTAAAATGGTTGCTTTCCTACCATATGCTCGTAGCATATCGTCAAAGATAGGAAGGATGCTAAACAGATACAGCATTAGAAGTGTGTTTCGTCCGCCAGCCATGATTAGAGCACTCCTTGGCTCAGTTAAAGATGATCTAGGGCTGAGGAAGTTTAGATTTTACAGAATCCTTTACCACTTTGGGGAAACATACACAGGGTGAGTCAGGGGAAAGCTAAATGATTTGAGGAGTGATAGTATTAGTGATTCTGAACAAAAAACGTCATAAGAACATATGTCCTGTTCCTAACATTTCCAAGGAAACTAATAAAAACAGTCGGAACAAGACAAATGCACCTGACAGTAAAATTAACATTATGATCTAATGTTTTGTTTAATTGCGTACATTTCCTCACAAAAGATGTTCAAAAAGTCCATCTTCAACTGCAGAGCATATTCCATTTCTTGAAGACAGCTGCTGTGTTGATGATGTGAACTGATTCGTGTAAAATACGAGCGAGAAGTTCCTCCTTTGTATCCACGCTGCGCTTGTAGACTTCACTCTTCAGCTGATGCCACAAACAGTGATCTAATGGAGTAAGAGCGCTTGACCTCGGTGGCCAAGAAATGACTCCACGGCGACACTTGCAGTTCTCGTCACCCCAACATACGTAAATGAAGCGTGCATTGAAATGGCCAGTAAAGAAAACACTACGTAGCCTAATGTCGCCTTGGTCGCATTCGCATGTGAGTGTTGCTGAAGAAGAACATGCAACTGAGGCCCGTGATTTTCAAACAGCTGTGTGTCGGATACGGTTAAGAAAAGGCCATATGTTGATATGAAGTTTTTACTCTTGCTCCTGACTCACCCCTTATAGGCCAGATGATTTGCACCGTTCACTACAGATGTACTCACCACAGCCACACAATTACTACAACCTGAGAAATCTGTAGCAACAGAGCACTGTCTACGCGGGGGACTCAAAATGACGTATTATGAGACACAGACAGTTGCTCCTCCGTCTCACTGTTGTGGTATGCCTCAAGGGAATCGACTGAAATTAGTCTGGCAGATAATATTATAAAAGGAGACAAGGGCTAGCCTTTAAGTGAAATGTGGAATCCAGTTTTATATTAAAAAAACAACGTTCTTTGAATCGGCTGACAGGCACATGCTCCGTAGCAATTCATCGTTTCTGCCAGCTTTCACGGCTAGTGTTATGGGGCAGCAACGACGATTTTTTGTGCAGGCACTTTTGGACGTGACGTAAAAAATGGCCGCTGTTCCGCCGAGATTTAGCAAACAGCGTTCTCACCTGTAGATGGTGGGCAGATGGACCGCTGGCATGCTGTGTCAAGGTGATTATATGATGCGGCTGCAGTCCCCACAATAATATTGATCAATTAATACGCCAGGAAAATTTGCGGAGTCACACTTGTATTGTAACTGTAAGAAACATAGTTTGCATATCATCCTAACTGTACACAGTTATCTTTTTGGTTTAGGAACCACGATTGAGTATAGTGACGAACATTCTTAATATTTAATTCATAAACTATTGGGATTGTTTTTTAAAATTGCTACAATTTTTGAATGGTAACGACTTACCTTCTTACGGGATTTCAAGACCTCTCGCACAACAGAGTACTGTGATAAACCGTCTCGCAATGTTTGCAAAAAATAAATAAAAAATGTGTCAAATGCCACGGTGGCGGTACCGCACAGTTTGACAGTCACACAACGGTACTCGGACGTTGTCTTGGGGCTCAAATTTAGAAATTTGCCAGCTATCTGATCATAAATATAAGCAGTTTTGGCTCCGCATAAGTAATCTTGGTTGCTAAAATTTCCCACAAGATAACTAATTTACGCGTGTAATCTGTACTGCATAATAATCACTTTTATGAAATATTAGGAATGTGCACGTTACATAGAGCATATTACATACTGCTCGCATGATAGCAGAGTGCTCAGAGCTTAGCTCAGTTTACAATAAAAAGAAGTTGCGACCCATGCTCGTTAAAGGATAGTGGCACGAAGGGAAGGGAGCCCAATAGTAGTCTGCTACCTGCAAATGAATGGAAGGTGCTGGCCCGCGCTGCTGCTGCTGCTGCCGGAAGGATTGGCGTCCTTGTTTACATACATGGCTCATACGGCGGCGGGCAACCTCCGCTCTTATAAGGCAAGCAGAGGTCAGCCGCCTTAGCGGTTCTCCTTCGGCCGCAGTGTCTCTCAGCTTAAGATTGTTCGACTTTCAGGCTTTGTGAAACCGCTCCGAGACTGCGTGAGTGATTTCGTTAGCCACATCAGTAGAAATTCCATAGTTTCATGTAATCGCGATGTAAAGAATGGCACGCCACGCGAGTAACACAAAAAACAGTTAGACATTTCTTCGCAGACTGACGCGACAACGCGTAATGATATAGATAGAGGATGAATGCTGCCACGAAAGCGTGCTACCAAACGTGAAAGTAGATCCTAGGAAGCGGGCTGGTTGCCGCATCGCGGGAAAGAAAGACCTTCGTTTGATTTCCTTCAATGGTGAGGTCATTGTTTTTTCATTATTATTATTTGCTGTTTCTGGAACAGGTCAACTCTTTTTAGGCGGGCATGGCAGGGAAATTCTTCCTGAGAAAGTACGAGCTTGATTTCACATCCCATAAAAGCAGTCTAAAAAGAATAAATTCATGAATAAAAATTCTTCCCGAATAGGATGTGGGGAGAAGAACTATGTACATCTTTGTACGCATCTAGTTTTCTCTTACTTTAACACTTGTTTATTTCTAAACCGACGAACAGCTGTGTTGCGGTAAGCAGCTCAGGAATTTGGACACAACCTAACTGAAACAGGTATACCACTTGTTCGATGGACATCGGTGTGTCTCTTCGACAGACTCTTATCTTTTAAGCTACGCAGCTCTTTCATGAAGCTCACGCGTGCTTTGAACAAAGAACTGACGAGCTGCTATCCTGCTCATGTGGGAGCTACATTTCTATGAGAATGTCGACTTCATAAGCTGTCAAAGTCTGTAAGTATGAAATCTACATCCAGACTCCGCAAGCAGTCTTAAAGCGCATGATGGAGGGTACTTCCTGTAAGAGTCACTCCCCCCTTTCCTGTTCGAGTCGCAAGTGATACACGAAAAAATGTTGGTGAAGCCTTCATATGAGCTCGAATTTTACCGTCATGATGTTTTCGCGAGGAGGATGCAATATGCTGGTCGACTCTTGAAGTAGAGTACACTCTCTGAATTTTAACAATAAAACACACTGTGATGCACAACACTTCTCATGTAGCGACTGCCACCGGGGATAGATCAGCATCTCTATGACACTTTTGCGCTTACGAAACGAACCCGAGACGAAACGCGGTGCTCTTCTTCGAATCTTCTCTATTTTCTCCTATAAGTTCCACCGGAATGAGGAACCGCACTCGAGTGTCGGTCGAAAGATTGTTTTGTATCCTACTTCCTTTGCGAATGGACTAAACTTCCTGATAATTCTTCCAATGAATCTCAGAATGGCATCTGGCTTTCCTGCTATTAGTTTAATACGGTCGTTCCACCTAAATTTTGTGACACAGTGACCCGTTAACGTTGAAAAGCAGCCATTCTGCTTGTTCTGGAGTAGCGTAGGAAGGAAGTGTGTACCAGATGGCGAAGTTTTTGAGTGTAACCGCGCTGAGTGGTCGCTGCTAACGAAAGTGACCTCCGCGGCCAGAAGGCTACGGCTCCCGGAAGCGAGACAAGCTTTCTCAGCGTCTACGGCTCTGCGCGCACCGCCAGCGGCTCCACGGCTTCCGCTGCGCTCGCTTGCGGCCATACGTACACATTTGGGAAATAATCAATGTGGAGAAAGGTACCCATCGCGCAAATGCAAGTATTACTACAATTCTATAAAGTCACAGCGTGTGATATAGTTTCAGCTTTTTTATTACGTTGCTATCTACTTAACAACATATTTATTTAAGAATTAATTTTCCACACAAATTTCACTGCATCAGGTAGGCCTGAAAGCCCGAGCCGTTGTTCACGTTCGAATGCTAGCGGTGCGCTTTTGACGTGCTAAGCTGTCAACGCCAAATGGCCCGCAGAAAACGCCAGAACCCAACACACTCCCCATCACACATGTTTGAGTATAAAGAAAAATTTTAATGATAGTTTACCGTACCACACTGAAGGAAAAACGTAGTGCCTGAATTCAAAATTCACATCACTATTAGATTATTTTTGTCGTGAAATATTTCTCTTCTAAAATCTACTGCCCATCAGCTTATATGTGGAGACTTCAGAAAGTAAGTTACGCATGTCGTCCCACGCTAAGACCATTGCGCGAGAAGAGTGCCGCATTGCCAGAAGAGAGTACAGGTTCCGTGTTTCCTGCAGAAACATATCTGCTGCGATACGGATAACAGGTGCATCGCAGTGCGGGCGTGAAATGGCACGGCAACTGGAAACGTAATCCAAAGTTTCAGCACGCGGTACAGTACGATTTTTGTGGACAAAACGTCTAATTTTCACTCAGATTCACTACGAAATACTGAGATATATGGACAAAATGTAATGTCGCGCCCAGCCCTAGTTAAATGGTGCCAACGATTTTCACCAAGGCGGCACAAACTTGGGTGGTGCTGATCGGGAAACCCAGATCTCGCACCGTGCGATTTCCATCTTTTCGGCAAGCTGAAAGAACGTCTGTACGGAAATAAATTTTCGAACGATGAGGTTCACGAATGGCTCCGTGACCAAAGAGCGAATTCCTGTCGTGTAGGAACAGAACCATTTTTAGAACCTCCCGACTGTTGTTTACGAAGACTTGGTGACTGTGTTATAAAACAGTGTCATGTATTTGTGTCACTTTTAAGTGTGGAGCAGCATCTAATAAAAGTTACTTGACCTGCCAGAATAAGGTGTAACGAATGTTCTAAGACTCCTCGTATGTTTCCAGAATGAATTTTTACTCTTCAGAGTAGTGTACGCTGATTTGAAACTTCCTAGCAGATTCAAACTGGGTACTACACCGGGACACGAACCTGGTACCTTTCTAGGGTAAGTTTGTTTACCGAGTGCGCTCTCCCGGCCCGACTCACTACACGCCCCCACAGCCATATGTCCGCCAGTACGTCTCTTATAGGCGTACATCCTGAGACAGGAGAAGAAATATGGGGAAACTATTTGAGAAGTTAAAATGTTTAAATGCCCAATAACTGTGTTAGATGGGTCGGTGACGAAGGATGTTAGAGATTTTTCTTTCTACTTTGGCAGAAAGACAGATGAAAGCTTACAGTACTAAATGAAGGCACCCTTTTTCACTTCGACTTCTCCTTCACTTCATAACTCGTTTCAAATTTTTAAGTCATTGTTGAGTGCTTAACTAGGACGAGGTTCCATACGCATGGAAATAGTAGCGTATTCACAACACGTACATCCTTTCGTTTTGGTTTGCAAATTGAACTGTTGTAGTAAGACACTCGACAGTGATTTGAAACGACGAAACTAGTTGGAGAACAAAGAAAATGTCTAAATACATATTGTCTAAGTTGGGAACATGCTGCCGTCATTTAATCAATTTGTGGACAATGAGCCATTATGAAGAAAAACCTTGTTGTACCCATTCTGAAGAAAAACTCATAGTACATCTCTTATCTAACTTCGTAGCATCGTCCTATTTTACACTCGGAAATTTTTCGTACTGCCTTGAGGAATGAACGTTTAAGATTCCACTGATGACGTTGCTTCTACCATATTAAACCACATTCGCGGAAGAAAAATTCGTCGACACATACGATTTCATCGCCAGAATGTACAGACTTCGGACGACAATCGATGAAATTCAAATCTGTTTTCTTCGATCGGATAGGCCGACGCTCTCACATACGAAATATGGGCAGTGAGAAACTAATAGGTTTAGTCCAATAAAGAAGAAATTTCTGGCATCCTGAGGATGAAGAATATCAGAAGCGGGATATAGCTCGGATTCTATGGACTGATATAGTAGCTTCACTGGAAACCACAAGTAGGCAAAATCTTTATCGGAAGTTTTAGGGGTAAATTATTACCCTCAAAAAATTATTTTTTTCATGTGAGAAGTGTGTCGTATCTTAAGTTTAATGTCACTGTACTGGATCTTTTTGGGGTTGTGGTACTGGCCAGTTTAGCTTTTTATGAATTGTTTCTGCTGCTATCGGAAATTACTTCAACAAACAATTTTTTCAAGTGAGAAGGGTGGCGTGTCTTGTGCTTAAAGTTGCTGCAATAGATCTTTTCTTGGTTGCGGTACGTAGGTAACCTGTTTAGCTGACTACGAATTGTTACTGGTGTGTCTGCGAGAGTAGGATGATGATTCTGTTATATGAAGTGGTTTTCAAATGTGGAGTACCGGTATGTGCTTCCACTTTTCAATGGTTTAGATGTTCAGAGTAATTTAATGTAAAAGTTATGCATGTCTGCCACACATATACTATTTGACAGTCATTACAAGTTATCTGACAGATGCCTGGTTTTCTGAATTTATCTGAAGTTGTACAGGGCGTTTGTAATCTTGTTTTTCAATGTTAACACGAATCTTGTCGAGAACGTAATATCACGTTTCTCTCTTCATCTCGTATATCCGTAAAACTTGTCCTGTTATCCCAGTAAGTGATGAAAGAGTGTGCGGTACTCGCCACGTGCTTTTCGAGACAGATATAACTCATTCACGTGCATTCGGCTTCTTTTTTAGTAGCAAAAGCCGAAGTGTAGCACTCGTCTCCAGAGAGGTGTCGTGTCATCCACCCCTGTTAAGGATGTTAAAATAAATTCTAAGCTACATGACTAATAGATTCTAACTTAACCTAACCTCCTTGACGCCGCCAAAGTCTAAGGAAGTGACAAGCAGTCGGCTGATGTAATCGGTCGGTCTCTGACGACGGCGTCTGGCGACCGTTGTAGGTGCCACCGTGAACGCAGCCTTGGGGAGGGAAAACTAGTTTGGTCGACAGATTGCACGCAAGTATCGTGTGTTGATTTCCGAAGCTCTCTGCAAGTAAGGACATAAGACACAGCTGGCAACAGGGTGGGGACGATAACGACGTCATCCTTCTTTGTGCTTCTCGAGATGGCTGCATTTTACGTCGACTCCTAGTTTTATCCCATAGGCATTTTTCAGTCGACAGTCGCCTGTTAGTTTACAAACACAAAAGTGCACTGAACAAATATTCTCCATATTTATCTAGACGAGACCGGGACCAATGAGATACACCGGCACATTGCTTATGTCACAGCACGTGACATTACAGGTCCAACGAGTTGCAGTTCGCGTCTTCAGGGGGGATCAAGCTATTATTTGAGACCACTTTAATATATCGTAGCTGCACGTTTAAATAGACTCACGCTCTCGATAACATGTGCTAAAGGTAAAGAATTTATTGGGTACCATTTCATTGGCATACTGATTTCCCGCCTGACCCTAGTCTCACATGAATGTCGGGCACGGCAACTAATGTGACGTCACAAGTCCGTTGCGGGACCCGTATTGCTCTTGGGGCCCGGACGAGACACTTGTGACACGGCTCGGGAAGGCCAACGGCAAACTTTCTGTTCCAGAGCACAGCACGCAAGCTAGAGATTTAGGCACTGACTTCAATACACACTGGCCAAGGGTGGCATTCCTCTGTCTTGATTTCTGGATCTGAAATAAGAAACTTATAGAAGGAACCTCGGCTTTTTTAGCTATTAGAATTTTAAGCAAAGAGTGCTGATATATTCGGACTTTTTTTTTCTTTTTTTTTTACAATTCCTTGGCTTAGAAATAATGTTAAGCTTCACTTTCTCAGATAAAATATCTCGTGAAATCTAAATTCAGACTTCCATGTAGGTGTAAGTGCTTTCCAAAATTTTGAGGAACAAATGAAACAGAGGGTTTTAATTTAGTGTAACAAATAACGATGAAAGAAGTTAGCAGTAGAGTAACGTAAGATGGGAACAGGTTGTTGATGCTGTCGCAGGCCGATAAGTTACTTCTGAGCCAGCCGCGCAGCTCGCCTGTATACAGACTCATTTCCCTACTCTCGCTGATGGCAACAAAAAACCAAAATTATTTTCTTTACTAAATAAAAAAATTGCAAAACATTTCAAAAATAAAAAAGGTAATACACGCATGTTTTGCATCAAAAACGTACACAAGACTTGATAAACTAAAGAACAGTGGAAAAAACACAAAAGTCTGTCTGATATTTGCGCTCCAGTCAGTATATAATTAAAAGCAGTAACATAAAATAACAGCACCACGTTAGATATTTTCTGCTCTATCCTTCTGCACTGAAGACCTCCCCCAGCTTCGTCGTAGTGGCGACGAGGCGCTCACATGGGTGAAGCGATATTTCCTGCGATGCTTGTAACATAGTGTATTTTAGTCTCCCTTGTTTGTAACTGTGCGTTATGCACCTTCACTTCAAAGTTCTGTAAATAATAGGTCGGATGTTTGTAATGGTACTTAAAGCTGCTTGGGAATATTCGCTGTCAACCATTAGTTGTTAATTACAACCGTAGGTTTTGGTTGATTGTCATACTGGAGTACGTAATGTGTTTGCATTACTAACTTTTATGTTATCCGATTTTTTATGTTTTCTTATCTACAATATCAGCGATAAATTTGATTTTACAGCACCTTATGACGAAATACACACCAAAATCATTAGTGACTAACATCTAGTTTTCATCTGAGAAGTAGTATTGTTCCCACCTTGCTGTTCGTATTCTGCTCACTGGGTGCCACCAATTCCGAAAAATTTTATTTCGGTCTCATCGAATCATTTTATATTATTCTACAATGCTTCGGTCCGCAAATTTTTCGACTAACATTAACCGTTAGAAGCGCTCACCTAAGGGGTTTTCTTCACCTTTTTCTCCCCCATCGGTCTCGTCCTTCAGCCTATCCTCTTTTCGTTTCTTCTGTATTTAAGCCTTTAGATAATTTACTGAGCCATAGAATTGGTTTTCTGTCAGCCTCCTATTTCCCTGAAAGAAAAATGCCCAAGTATCATACTAAGACTACTTTTTGTCATAGCAGAGCTCTTTACCTTTCAGAATCCCCTCTCATTATCGGCTTCTTGACAGAGTGGATGTGTTATCCTTACCATGTCACTTGCTCGCTGGTAACCACTATGTTTTTCAACGATATAGGGAATTGGTAACTGGGTGAATGAGAGTGTGAAAATAAGAAAGGGATATAATTCGCCAGTTTCGCGCGCGAGTTAGGTTACTTTTCGTAACAGTAATCGTCTACGTGCTTTAGTTTTATTTTTCATGCATCTCCTAGTTATGCAGAAAAAGAATTGTTATGTAATGCAAACCAAGAATAGTACATTAGACATTGATTAATTGCAAATATTTGCCGTACCAATGACTCATTGTAAGGTTGGTCTCAGCACTCTCTGTAGCTCGATTGAATGCAATACCCATGCTGCAAATCTTATCTATGACGGCGGCAGCCCGCTGAATCAGTGGAAGAAGCGAATGGCGAATACTATTTGTAATATCTATTATTTTAAACAACAGCGGAAGCTGCTGGAGGAATTCTTTATAACGTTGCCCTAAATCTGCCTGTCAGCGGTGCAAGTAGTTGTACTCGTCTTCCAACAAACGCAAACGCTCGAAATTATAGTTCCAACAAACCCACAGATCTCTGTTCTACCCTTCCAAATTCAGGCACTTCAAAGACGTTCTGTGTACAATAAGAGGCTTATTTGCTGAAAACGTCGGCTGTAAAATGAAAGTGATCAAAAAGACAACATGAGATTCAATATTCTTTGAGTCAGGTTATGTCTCATAATAGATCTAACTGTTCTAACTTTGTTCCAAGAACTGTCATCCAGTGTTATAAATACATCAGATAGCAAATTTGTTTAACGATTCGTGGAAAATTAAGGTACAAATAATTTTCTTTCTAAAATATGACTACGCTGCAACATGATGGTGCGATGAGAAATCGCAGTTGAAGCAGAACGATTTAAAGTTAACTAAGATCGTGGGTTAGAGACAATTAAAACTATATCAGCATGCCTTAGCTTCATAACAATATTTTATGGCAAGTATGTACGACACGATGTCTTCTGCGATAGGACTTTGTAACAGGCTCAAATAGAAAACCAAAAGTAGATGATCTGTATCCACAGAATCGCAATTTAATTTAAATATTTGTCCATCTATACAGATGGCACTCCAGTATATTTCGTTCAGAAACAAACTGATGTAGAACAACGTACAAAGGCCGCGTGCTCATGTTGGAAGCCGATTACCTGGCCTGATTTCTCTGAAGCGATTGAAGAGTATCATCAGTAGCGCGTAATTGATTAAATACCATGGACAAAGAAATGCGCTAATATGTATCACTAAAGTGCGCTAAATGGGTGCTTACGTTATAAAAGGGGGTGGAGGAGAGACAAAGATCGACTGTGGCGGTTGAGCCCACGTTGGTTTCAAGAAGAACACCCTATAGGTTTAAATGCTGGAATAAGAATGACTAAATTCATTAAAAAGAGATACTCGTATGAGAAAAAGGGAGAACTTGCAGAAGACGAAGAAAGTAGAGAATAAGAACGGCGATGAGAGAAGAAGCACAAGGAATAAGAAGAAACTACAGGTAATTTTAAGCAGACTTGTGAAACACGAGATGCCTTTGATGCTGTCAAAGAAGTACCTTAGAAGAGTGCATTAACAGATAAAAAAACGAAATTGACAGAAAACTTGGTAATGAAAGGAATGCAAGAGGTGATACGAGACAGAAAAACAAAAAGGAGCCTAGAACAGAACGAAACACTTGGACCACACGAAAACATTCCAAACGCACTGCACCGCGAGGATATGCTGTAGCTAGTAGAAGTACAAACAAATTAATGAGTTACGTGAGGCCAAATAACTCATGTATGGTGCAGAATTGACAGAAAATGTCTACCAATGTTGCACTAATGTGCACAGTAACATACCTGCAGCTGTAACGAAACTTAAAAGTGAGTTGTATTTTTCTTAAAATTACCAAACAACAAAGACATAGTATAATGCATAATGTTGAAGGATCTAATAGGTAACACCGGTACTTCCACATCTGCTAGAAAACATGGCTTTAAAGCCAGTGCGATCAGTTTAGTAAGTAGAAAAAAATTCGACCTAGAAACCGAAATCCACTTCTCTTGTAATACAGGTGGCCTGATATCGATAGTCTGTCTAACTGAGTAGTACAGAAAGTTATTTTTGTAGTTGGTGCCGTTACTGAAGCCTTCTGGTATGGAGGAGTGGTATTGAAACAAATTCAAATACTTCAACCTAGTAGCTCACATTTCCAGTTATTGCGTACATCTTTGTCATCTTTATTCTATCTTATTAACAAAATGATAATTATTTCTGGATGTAGAATTTTATTGTTACTACAGAATTAGTTGAATCGGAAATATCGTCTTTGAATTTAGATTCAATCACAGAAATGTTCTTCTCGTTTGTTTTCTTTCATTCCTAAAAAGAAATGCTTTTTAAGACTCTTGTATCATTTACAGACTTATCTAGGGCAATCTCAGATAGCGATCTTGGGCTTTGCGAGAGACGAAGACGTAGGGTCAGGTTAATTAGTTCTCTCACGTGCGTCTACTGTCTAACAAATATTACTTCTAGGGCACTTTCAGGATATACGAATTCCTAACAATAGCGCCAGTTCTCATGGAAACTCACAACAGTTGGCAGCACTAGCTGCAGACCACGTGATGTCTTGATACGAGGCCAAGTGTTTCATTTGAGATGGCGAACGCCGTCGTTGAGGTAGTGCGCAGGTGCGATGAAGCTAAAGAGTCTCTCACACTAGGTAGGTGCACAGAAGAAATAAAAAGACTTACTCTCAGCTCGGTGTGGGTTTCATGTTTGTGCTCATTAATTGCCGCAACTACCACCTAACTCTCGAAAGAACACGCGAAGAAATACAAGGAAAATGCATTGAACATTCAGTGTGTGTCAACGTGGCTTGTGTTATTTTGAGAACAAAAATTCACAGCACGGACTTCTGTAAGTCTGCGGCCTGAGAAAATTATAGTGTCCAGTAAAATGAAAGTGAATTGGCAACTAGAACTGTACACTTTCCCAAATCAGCGCTATTCACTGTGTTTAACTAACATATTGCAATAAATCTTAATACAGAAAGTGCTCTGTTGTTTTTTTTCACTTTAATCATATTGATAAGAATTTTCTGATTTTTCAAGTATGCTGTGATACCATAGCGTCGTTATAACTGTTTTCAGTTGTAAAATATGAGCCTTTCAAATGTTTCAGTAACACTTTTGTCGCTATAAGCATTGGATTTATATATATATATATATATATATATATATATATATATATATATATATATATATATATATATATAAGCAGGTGTTCGCCCCTCTCCACGCAATGCTCTTCAGTGGCTTCACACTTCCTTGTAGCTAGTAGGCCTACACTCTTCCAGCAACAACTTTAAAAGCAGTTTCGGTAATTCATAACAGCTTACTTACGGTCTACAGTACTGCTACCGTATGCAGTCACAAAGAAAACGTAGAAGAAATTTCTAATCAGGAGAGTAAAACAGAGAATGTCCCAGATCATGGAACGATTAAGCACAAAGCCCAGTAGTGTGACTCTTCACACTTGATGAACACGTTATGCACTGAAATCTATTCCATGTATCCAGTGTATTTGTCGTATAGTTTGTCTCGCAAGTGCTCATCAAAGTATAAGAATTACTTGTAATGATATTACTACTATTTGTCTTTGTCGTGGCTGCAGCTGCATTTGTAATTATTTTTGCCGTACCATTTTCTCACTTCAGTAAAATACGCACAGGAAATTGCTAAACGAACTTATTACATCCGCGTTAGTTGTTCCACCTTCTGCTTATAATTAACGTAGATATTTCCTCTTTATGTCCTAATGTTCACCAATGCGAATAATGGATCAGCTGCAGATTTTCGATTTAGATGTGAACTCCAGTTCTCTGATTGATCTTTTCACAAGAACGTTTCGCCTGAACAGTTCTGTGTAACCTATGGATAAGCATTTTTTTAAGTCGATGCCCTTTACATTTTTTCTTTTCGGAAAGACATCATCCAGCATTTAGTCAACCATCGGTCACTTCAGATCACGGCTGACAATACTTAAATTTAAATATAATTTTGATTTGCTTGCACACACTCACTTTCTTGCCGATAAATAACGGTTTGGGAAACCGCAGAGTTGCATAGGTGCCAAAACTTCTCGTTTCTTACTATGAAATGAGTGGACGGCGCTCTAAATTTCTATAAATATCAATAGACAGTTATTTAAACTTTATTCACTTATAACTCTGTATTAGTGACGCAATGTCAGACGACATGTCATAACATTATCAGAACCCACTAACAGGAAAAATTAAAAACAACACATTTAACAACGAAATTCTAGAATAAAAAAATAACAACAAAAAAAGAGTCTCTGTAGCTCCATTGTCAGACGTTAAGACCACGCAAAGCTGGACAGTCACCGTGTCATCCTCAGCTACGGTTCTCCCTGCTATTGTCAACTTTCCTATCGTTGAAACCTGTATTTCTTCAAGTAGCTTCTCAACTGGCCACACGAGGCTGAGTGCATTCTGTTCTTCTTCGCACTAAGGACAGATCATTGGTAGTATTAGGAACTGAACCCAGATTCTCTGTTTGGCAATAAGACTGGCTGATTGCTCATTTATAATGGTGTACAATAATAATAAAGAAAGACCACAATAATTTGCTACAGATAACAAACTTTAACAAAAGACAGGAATAGGAAATGGTGTTAGTCTTGGAATATTAGTAGGAACCATCTCGGCATTCACCTCGGTTGATTTGGGATCTTCAGTAGCAGGACAGCACAAAAGAAGGCAGTAAACAAAATCACTGCTCGACTGATTAGCTCGGTCAATGCCTCTCCCAAATACAACCACCAACTCAGTGAGCTAGAAAGGGCAATGAAGGCTGGCGCGGAAATTAAGTTATAAACTCCTTCGAGCCATTCAGCCTACGGACGGGGAAGGTACTACGATTGTTCTATTCACGTCCCCTTCACGATATCTGTTTTAAATGCAGTTGTAAAATTAAAGAGTACGCCATAGTCTTGCGTTTATATTGCTGTCGCGAGAGGGAGAAACACAGTGCGACTATGTAAAAGGACAAGTGTGTTTCGCCTCCCTGCTAATGATCGTGTTCCGATTACTGTCGAGAAAATTAGCTGAGTTGCAATCAGAAGTTTCTTCTGTTCCTTGAACCAGTGTACGAGTACGATGGCACAACGTTGATGCGAATTACAGGTCTGCGATATTGCTTTATCTTCCATCTTTATTGAGCCACAAACTGCTCAAAGACTCATTAACAATTCTGAAAAACAGAACAATTCATGCATGCGGTAAGTATTCTCATCGCGGCGTTGATACCGAGTGCTCAAAACGTCAATTTAAATTTGAAAACTTAATAAACCGCGGAATAATGTAGATAGAGAGGTAAAAATTGACAGACATGCTTGGAATGACATGGGGTTTTATTAGAACAAACTGCTAGACGCGTGAAAGATCTCTTGCGCACGTCGTTTGGTGCTGATCGTTTGCTCTACCGCCACTTTCGTCATGATTGGATTCCCAGGTCTCTAGACCTCAGTCCGTGCGATTATTGGCTTTGGGGTTACCTGAAGTCGCAAGTGTATCGTGATCGACCGACATCTCTAGGGATGCTGAAAGACAACGTCCGACGTTAATGCCTCACCATAACTCCGGACATGCTTCACAGTGCTATTCACAACATTATTCCTCGACTACAGCTATTGTTGAGGAATGATGGTGGACATTTTGAGCATTTCCTGTAAAGAACATCATCTTTGCTTTGTCTTACTTTGTTATACTAATTATTGCTATTTTGATCAGATGAAGCGCCATCTGTCGGACATTTTTTTACCTTTTGTATTTTTTTGGTTCTAATAAAACCCCATGCCATTCCAAGCATGTGTGTCAATTTGTACCTCTCTATCTACATTATTCCGTGATTTATTCAGTTTTCAAATTTATACTGACTTTTTGATCACCCGGTACATCGAAAAGATGTGTTGCGTGTCTATGTGCAGCTCTTCCGAATGCAGGAACGTTATTGAGTTTCCTGGGAATAACAATAGTCTCCACATAGCTCCGTGTGGTTGTGATATCAAAGAGTCTGACGCAGGAGGCGAATCTGTTGCAGACCTCTCGGAGTGCCAGCTGATGCAGGTGCCCGATGCTGTGTACCACCTCATGAGGCACACGGCGCTCAAGGGCTGCAACCTGTCTAGCAACGTCATTACCAAGCTGCCGCCCAAATTCGCCGTAAAATTCTCGTTGATCACAGGTAAGCAGCCTTGGTCGCAACAAATCGGCTTATTTAACTCTGTTCTTGCGGGTGCTGTGTCCTCACTTGCTTTTCTTTTGTGTGTACCTCTTATTTACTGTGTGATGAGCACAATGACTGTCTTTTTGTAAATTAAACACAAACTTGTACTTATAGCTTAAAAAAAAATCACGTTTGTTATTTCTTTTGGTACCCTGTTTTACCCAAAGTTTGCGGTTATTTCAAAAGTTGTACATTTACACTTTGAATCTTCGAAAAAGAAAGAAGGAAGGAAGGGAGAGAGATTAGGGTTTAGACAACGAGGTCGTTAGAGACGGATCACAAGCTAGGATTGTTTCAAGGATGGGGAAGGAAATCGGCTGTGGCCTTTCAAAGGAACCATCACGGTACTTGACTGGAGTGATTTAGGGTACTCGCGGAAAACCTAAATAAGGATTTTCGGACGCGGATCTGAACCGTCGTCCTCCCAAATACAACTTCAGTGTGCTAACCACTGCGCCTCGTTGCTCGGTGTGCATCTTCGAAGTGTGAATGGGTACGTATGCAGGAGTACTAAACTGGTTATATAATAATAAACTGGCACAGCGTTCAACAACAGCTTGGCTTAAGGTAACATCAACTACATAAATCCTCATGTCTTATGTACCAGCCCCACTGTTAAAATTCCCTTCACTTCAAGTAAGAATAAATTGTACTGCGCTGTTAAAATCAAACTCGGATACAGTAATTCATTGCAAATTTTAGATAATCATAATATACCTGTTACAATACACGAAACATCTGTGGTCATGGAGCTTGACGATATTTTCTAACACTGAAAATCAAACGACCGTTGGAACAGGCGGAAACAAAAGTAAAATACATTTAGTTCGAGAATCAAATGTGTGCTACAAAATTATTCTGGGATAAAAATAGCTGTTCCTCAATACTATTTACAAATTGACGAATGTGTCGTCTATTTATTGTTTGTGCTACATTTTAGGTAGTCCTTCCACAATAATCTTATAGTTCACTACACGTAAATTCCTATATCGAAAAGTGACAACTAATCTCGTCATGCAGCGATACACACTGAAACATAACATGGCTCAACAGTTCTAAATAAAGAATTAGATTGTAGCGTTTAATTCCGTGTCTAAGCATTGTGGGTACTGATTTAATAATCACATCCGTAGGTTCCCCACTTCTTTATTCTGTTGTTTTAAATGTAGGTGGAAGGTTTCACCTATAACGAAAGCGAAACAAGTGACATATCCATTTGTATATGGCGTGCATTTCTGTCATCAATTTCTGCACTCATGTGGGTGCCGAGGATTCACTTCTGTGGCAATATGATGAGGAAATGACATGATCGATCAGTGCCGACGAAAATCAAATTCAATCTCGAGTCCCTGTTTAGTATACATTTTGAATCTTCATTTCAACGCATACTTTCATTGCAAAGTGAGAGTTTAATTGTAGGAGCAATTTTTGGAAGTTCATTATTTTTTTCTGGTGAACGTCTGAATTCATGAAAAAGGCCCGCAACTAATGATGAACAAGATACTGTGCCAATTCGTAGCAATAGCACTTTAAATCGTCATTTACAGTACATCTCTTGAAGATCTTGTTTTTGCTATTTTTGTCGTGCATGCTATAGTTCCGTGTTCTCGTGTAATCATTGCACTTATTGTTTTCTGTGTTCTAAGTGAGTTCATAATGTATATCTGGTGTGAAACAGGACAAATGTTGAAATGCTGTAGTTATCACTAAACAAGTTTAACTGCTGACATCTTTGTAAGGCCAATAACCTATGGGCCGGTCTTAGAGGCTGTGACACATCGGTGTGTCGCTTGTAATTCGTGTGTTTCCTCTGGCGACGATTTTGCTGACAAGCTAAATGTTCCCGTTGGATGAGTGTCAGTGTAGCTAGTCTCGAAGTGTGTCACAAGTTGGGGTTGGTGTAATATTACCGAAGCGCTGTGAGTAGGGCTAAGGCACTGTAACCAGGTTAAGCAGAGCCCTGATTTAGCCGGCTAGTATTTGCGTATCCAGCGGCAGGTGGCGTTGTCTCGTATCTTAGGTGCTGGCGATATCGAGGTCACCGCGGATGCGGTAGCAGTCTGCATGTTTGTGTGTCGGAGTTTTGGCGGAAGATAAATGCGCACGTATTCTCCCGGAAAAGGTGGAAGATAGAATGTAACTACATAAAGTGACAGAAATGTGATTCAGTAAAACGTCATTTTAAGTAAAGAACGGCACAGGAGTTCGCAGGACACAGATCAATTTTTTTAGAAACTGGCGTCGAGCCTGGCCAGAATGTTAAGGTTGGCCGTCTTGCGAACCACTGTTTCGAAACAGATGGCTTGAAAATTCACCAAATCCGAGAAAAGCGAGCAGGTACGTAGTGAAAAATCGTACACAAATCTACATCAACAATGTTAATCTCATGTAGTTTAGATGGCGCTACAGAATTCCACTGTATAAGAAAGTGCATAGGAAAGAAAATACATGAATTCGGACACTGTAGAAATGAATAACGTATTCGTACCATGGCTACAGGACACAAATATGACCAACAGAAACTGACCTCTTTTGTGGCATGGAAGTCCACGAACAAATTTGCTATCTAACATTTTATTCTAGTCTAACAGATGTGTTGAAATAAACACGTGAGCATACACATGGCTCTTTCCCCGGGGCCATAGTTTTGTAGCAAGAACGACAGTGTCTTGAGCGCATCAGCATTGGCTACATGTAGCACGCGCTTCCTGCAGTGCCTCAACTGCGCAGTAGCCCCGTTTATTTTCGTCCCGTCTTTGTCGACGGAAGAGGCAGATGTTTAATAGGTTCTAATTTTAAAAGGCAGGTGCATTGCACCATACTAGAGCTAAACCAATCGAGGTTCTGTTCAGTGTTCTTATGCCAAAGGACGCAACATTATTTGTTTGCCTTACGAAAGCAATCTAAGGACGCTGTGCAGAACAGTTATATAAGTCGAGATCACACACAACTGCCGAGATAATTGCCCTATATCGATATACTCTCCAATTTCATCCAGTTATGCACTTTCAAATTTTTTTTACAAAAAAACTGACATTATTTTTTACGTGAGAATAAAATTGTTGGTAGAATTATATTTGCACCAGTGATCTACAAAACTAAAACTGGTTAGTATGACTGAATTGCGTCACAGGATTGGAGTATACTGCAAGCCTGTGACGTCATTTTATCAACATTCCAACAAAATCTAATATTATTTGTTTTGAAATTTCCAACAGATTATCCTCAATATACAACGAAACATTTAACGTTGTTTTCAAATATTTTCAATTCCTACAATTAAACTTCCTTCAGTTTAAAAATCTTTCTTCCTCACATTAGACGTGGTACCGGTCAGGCTTTCGCTTTGACATTATAGCGAAGTTAGTAAGAAAAGTTCTATGTTGCAGTTAACCTAGAACATAAATGACGAAAATGCAGCCTTTTTCTGATTGTTTTCGACTATAACTGACTTAGGCAATCAGTTGGGTATTGTACTGATATCCTCTTGCAGTGTCACCAACCCTCCAACACCAAATTGATTTGTGCCTGTTGACAATGACGTTTCAGTTTATTCAATTTTTTTTGTCCAGGAAAATTCGCATCGATTGATTTACAATTAAGCTTTTGTTGATCGGCCAGCTCCAAATGGGAACAAAGTAACTGCAAGAACCTGAATGTATGATGGAAAAAGAGTAGTGAATAAACTTTTTCAACAAAACACTTTTTAATAGAATTGGAAGAAAAATCAGCATTGGCCGTATTTTGTTGTTTTATTGTCAGAAAAATCGATTGTCGGTCACTTAGTGACCATCCTCAGTGTTGTAATATACAATTAAAATTGGTAGGCACTGGTATCAAGCTATAACCACAGGCTTAGAGCGATCACATAAACTCAAAATACGGCCAATGGTGATTTTCCTTCCACTTCTATCCACTATTTGGTCGTGGTGCACACAACATGCCATGGAGTCGCCAATCAACACTTTTTAATGATCTTGTGTACGAGTCGGCTCTCTGACACACGTTAAATAATCAGAATCCACAATTTGCATCCAGCACAACTGAAAGTACAGACTGTATCCTTACTCTGCTGTATGAAACAGTCCCCTATGTGTATTTAACAAAACATGCCTTAATAAGTCCTGTCAAACATAACGTGGTATAAAAGGTTATAGATCCACAAGTAGATATCAGAGGCACTGAGCCAAGGGATAAGGGACTATAGAGATTTGGAAATGAATAGCAAATAATATTGACCAAAGATATTACAAAAATATTTTGTCTAACATTAAATAGGCTACCGAGCTGCACCTAACTTAAACATAATTTTGCCTGAATCATTTTCCTCTTGTGATATGTGGTATATCACAGCAATCATCATGCAAAATTGTCTGGAATAGCTTGATCACAAATAAGATTGAATTTAGGGAAATACAGAATTTCAACCTTTTTGGTTTGAACACCCATTCATCTCATGACTACTGAGTTTGTTCATTGAAACTTATAGCACAGTAATACATTGTCTGTGGTTATGTTAGCTAATGTCTAAAATATATACTAGAAATTACTGTTGTAGAAATATACAGTGTCAATGGCACATACTGCAGATACCACGGAATAATTAGCACCAGTGAACAACCTAGAGTCATTGACTCACTTTGAAAAGTAATATGAGTTACATATTTTAGAAAAAGTGGAGATGTACAAACTTGGTGCATTACTGGTGTATTACACGTTCACTTGAATGTAGTAGATGAGGCTGAAATGCTAGTTGTTAGTTACTGACTGTGATGTACAAAGCAATGGAGCTTTTTAGTAGACTTGTGTAAGTATATCTGTGATAACTTGATTACCTATTTATTAAGCAGCATGGTGACCAAAAATTATTGTTGGATTTAGGTACTTAACAAATAAATCATATGAACACTGACTGATGATGAAGATTTGCATAAGTCACAGAATTTTAGTCTCCCTTGTATTGTATTGTATTTTATTGTATGGAACTGGGGACCAAGGAATGGCAGAGAGGCTTCATCTCCACTGTAGCCCTCAGTGGTTCACAACCACAGAACAGGCTACAGTAGTCCACTTACGCCACTGCCATCCCACACTGAACCAAGGGTTATTGTGTGGTTCGGTCTCCAGTGGACCCCCACAGGAACATTTCACACCACATGAGTGTAAACCCAATGTTGCGTGTTAGAATGATTAAGGTGTATGCGTATGTGGAGAAAGTGTTTGTACAGTAATCACTGACATAATGTAACTGAGGTGGAATAAGGGGAAACAGCCCACATTCACCGAGGCAAATGGAAAACCGCCTTAAAAACCATCCACAGACTGGCCAGCACATTGGGCCTCGACACCAATCCACTGGGTGGATTCACGCTGGGGACCGGCATGCCCTCCCGCCCAGAAAGCAATGCATTAGACTGCACAGCTAACTGGGTGAGTTTTAGTCTCCCTTACATGAAGATCAGCACAGAACCATTAAGAAACATGAAAATGAAAAGCAGTTATGTAACATTTATGTGTTCTCTAGGAATAACTCTGCATGTTGATGTTACATTACAGTCAAGCTTAATCCCTGTTACTCAGTAACTACAGTCTACTTTTCATAGATTATTCTCTTTATTCACCAGATTTGGCCTAGCCATTTTGTGTCTGTTGAAGTTTTGTAAAATGGAATACACCTTACACTAAGTACAGCATATGAACTTGTGCACAAAATCACAACCAAAGTATGCTTTGATGTTTGTCACATTTGAGTGGGAAAGCATTTTCAGTGTTGTGGATGTCTGATGACAAAAATGACTTAGTTTTGTAATTAGTATTTAGTAGCCCTATCTTCTGTCTGCTGCCACAGTTAGCCTGTATTCTCAATGCTGTGATGAATATATTATTACTTAGAATATTGGTTTAGCTTTTAAATTTTCATAATTTTATGCCCATCATATCATTACATACTGCCTTTGCAGATAATGTATTTTACATGCATCCTAATGTGCTTTAAGTTTGGTTGTTGGTTATTTCAGTTTGTTTAATGACTGAAGCACTGTTTGAACTACTGACAAAGACAACTAAAAAACTAAGTATGCATTACAAGTGGTGTAGTGTCCAAAGAATTTAATTTTAATGAGTTTTTATTATTGACAGATCTAAACTTGGCAAGGAATCAGATGAGCAGGCTTCCAGATGAGTTGGCGGACCTAAATGAGCTGATTCATTTGGATATTTCCCATAACTCATTCACAACGCTACCCCATGCTGTGTACAAAATGCCAAAGCTGGTGAAATTGAGTGCGCACAACAACTACATTATTGGTAAGTTACACTCCACGCTGCAAAATAAAATCAGATTTTCCTTGGCACACCAGAATCATTTCTTGAATTTTGTCAATGAACATTCTTACACAGTACTGTACTTATTAGTCACAGTTTTAAAATGTGAAACAATCAACATTTTAGTAAAAATGGTGCACTAAAATTGTGTTTAATTGTTATTTTTCTAGTAGTATAGGGTGCATTCAAATACATTCTTTTTGATGTGTATTGCTGACAGCCAATCCTTACAAAATGCCAGGTGCAAGCTAGCCTATTCTCTCAATGCCACAATTACCAACTGCTTTTGTAAATATTAAAGGAATAATAATTTCATTGTGGTTTTTAATGCTCACATGATACTGATACTGATGCTGTTGCTACCAAGTAGTGTGTTACCAACTACAAAGTAACCCCCCCCCCCCTCCCCACCCACCACCTCCACTGCCCATTTCAGTATTAAAATGTAACTTATTTATTTTACTTTAATGTTGCAGATGTAGAGGTAGAAAGGTTGCAGGAGGCACCCAGTTTGCAGGAGGTAGACCTGCAGAATAACCCACTCAGTGCAAGGACGCATACAGCACTGGAGGCGGTCACCTCTCCTCACATACTAGTGAGTGTAAGGGAAGTGGAGGACTGGGAAGACCTCACTGTGTAATAATTCAAGAGTTGTTTTTAGATTCAATCTCAGTATGACTCATTTTAATTGAATATGTGATTGTTACCAGAGTGCTTTCCATTTGTATTGTACAGATTATTTTTACTCAATGTATCCTCTATTCACATTCTGCCAGCAGTATTAAGGAGTGAAAGAAAGAGGGCAACATTATGTAATTTGATCTGTACACCTGTGGTATTATTTTAATACAAGGTTTAGCCTGTTGATGTGTGAATATCTTTACACATATTCTTCAGTGTTTCTGAGAAACACTTCAATCACATGTTAAATGTTGTATATTTATTACTGACTGTACGTTTCTGTGTAACATTGTGAAGTAGTAACTAATTTTTTATAATTAGTAGAAAACACATGAAAAATAAACATGCTGTACTTTATTAGAAGATAATACCAAATACAGATCACATTGAGACTGGTGTTGATATGACAGTAAAATTGTCATTTAATCTGAATTTGTTAATCGGAGATCCAACAGCACAGTTCATTTTTTGAACAATTTTTAATTCATTGTTGACAGTAGTGTAACTGCTGACTAGTTATTAGACAACAGGTCCACTACTGAAGAATATAATCAAAATTTAAAGTAGTATTGTCTTTTCAGCTTAGGAATTTGGCTGTGAAAATGACACTGTTTCTGTAGAAAAAAGATATTCAGAGGAGCCCGAGCACTATTAAATGCAGTGCATGAAATGTACAACTGCAATTTTTTACCTTTTTTTTAAGTCAGCATTTGAGTGATCATTCATAGTTCAGGTATTTTGTTTAATGTGTCACGTGTGCCTTTCTAAGTCACCTGTCTTGGAGAAGCAATAATGTTCATCAAATGGCCAGGAATATTTAAGTACCTCATATCAAACAGATGGATCCTTAATTAATATAGACAGTAATTATATTATACAGGGTCAAATATGTCTCTACTGTGAAGTGCCCTATAATGACTTCGTATTTATAAACTTTGTACGCTCAGTATATCTCCATCATGTATTGTGACAATGAACTATGTACAAAGTATTTACATATTAACTGAGTACATTTCTTGGAATACTCAGATGTAGCAAAACACTGCTGAAACTTTTATCTTTACTGTAAGAAGCCCAGTACGTGAAACTTTTCACTTTTGTTTTCAAGGTGAAATTATATAGCTAATGACAAATCTCAAAACACAATTTTTCCACAGTTTGTATTGACAGCAGTAAAATTTACCTCACAAGCTGCCAACGGTCTCCATTATATTGAGTAGTATTGAATTAATTTGTATCCATAAATTCTGAATTAAATTTTTTTCTGTCTAATAAAAATAAAAAATAAATACACGAAAAATACAGACAGCTGAACTCCCGTTTTTTTTATCTGCTCATCAGCACTCAGTATCCAAAAGGAATTAAATAGCAGCTCAATTACATAGTTCCTAGATGTGGAACTTTCTAATAATAATGAAAGAAAGTTACCCACATAAAGCAGGTGCTTTCACTAATAAAGTATCCCTTTAAATTGTTTGCACATGTATATTAATTCAGAATATTAATTCAGTGTGCAGTTGGAAGATATGCTCACTTTATTTGTCTACAGTCTGAGCAAGTGATGATTTATGAAATAAACAGAATAAACACGTTTTTAATCATTGTCTATGATATTTTCAATACTGTTAATTGAGAGGCTTTTGAGGTATGACTGAAAAAAATTACAATTTTTAAGATAAATTATGTAAACAACAAATCAGAAATATATTTCAGTGTCACTCTCAAACATAAATAATTCAGAAATCTGCAACAATACTGTACAGAAGCAGTATGTGCTTGAAAAGCAGACTTTTGTTGTAGTCAATGCCTGTACGTTATTTAAATCAAACAATTTTGTATTTACCAAGTAGAATCACCAGCCACAAACACTGTACTCTAATGAGTATGATCTCATGAATGTACCTGTAAAACTACTCAGCTTGGATTTTAAACTATGTATTTTACAACAGCATGGGAGAACCTGATAAAAATGTGTCAGTCAGTGACAAGATTATTTGAAAGTTATAAACATTTATTTGATGTAAGTAGAAATAATTTTAACTGTGTTGTAGATTTGTGATGAGTCATTTTAACAGTATTTTATTTTTTTATGTCTATGGAATTAATGTGTATTCATCATATATGTATATATTTGTAATTTTGCATATTAAAGATAATTTTAAATATCATCTCGTAAATTTATTGTGTATGTATCCTCATTGGACCGCTTTCATTTATTTTGCACTTTTGGAGTGATATCATGCATATAAGGAAGAATTTTGTATTATTAAGTGAATTAAGTCACATAAGGATCATAAAGATAAGAGAAAGTAGGGCTCATGCAGAGGTGTATAGATAGTCATTTTTCTCTTGCTTTATTTGTGAGTGGAATAGGAAATGAAATGACTGGTAGTGGACATGGTACCCTCTGCCTTGCACCATAAAAAGGCTTGTGAGCTATGTAATTATGTAGATAATTAATGTAATACGAGATAATAATGTTATACTCTGTTTATGAATTTTGATCACCATGGTGCTTCTGGTTTGTATTACTCAGTCAACATCCAATACATTTTACACATCAGACATTACCAGATATCTTGACTTGCAGATACATTCTTCATGCCCTTCAAGCCCTATAATGACTTCGTATTTATAAACTTTGTACACTCAGTATATCTACATAATGTATTGTGACAATGAACTATGTACAAAGTATTTACATATTAACTGAGTACATTTCTTTGCATACTCAGATGTAGCAACACACTGCTGAAACTTTTATCTTTACTGTAAGAAGCCCATTACATGAAACTTTTCACTATCTATTCAAATTGTGTATCTGTGAATGACAGCTTAGTATCCTTGATGGAAAATATACAATTGCTTTGACAGACAACACAAAATCTTGATAGTGCAGAAGTAATAGTCTTTCTTTATTTATTTGATCCATGTGATCTGACATTACATATTGTGCTAAAGATGTCAAAGTCATGTTAATGCATTGATGGAAAAAAATTGCAACACAAAGAAGGATTTGTGTGACATAAATGATGGTTGGTAGGCATGTTTCTATATCTGAAAGATATCTACTCAAATTTCACATCAGTGACATAAGAGTGGCCCTAGTAGCACCACTATGAGGATGCGAATCAGGTTTGCTTTAAATGCATGTTGTAACAGTCATGAGCATTAGTTACAATTCAGATTGGATGTGGTGAGCTGATATTAGTCAATAATGCCTATAAGGCGATAAAGATGCCATTATCAACACCTAACTGAGTTTGAACAAGGTCGTTTAGTAGGACTATGAGGAGCTGGTTGCTTCTTTGGTGATATTGCAGAAAGACTTAGCAGGAATGTAGTCACTGTACATGATTGCTGGCAGTGGTTTTTGCAAGAGTGTATGGTCGCAAGAAGACAAGGCTCCCGATGGCCACTTGACACTGCCTGAGAGGGAAGACCACTTTGTTCGGCGTATAGCTGTGGCATGTCGTACTGCATCTGCAGTAGCAATCTGAGCAGCAGTTGGCACTACAGTGACACAACAGACTGTTAGAAATTGGTTACTTCGAGGACAACTCTGAGCCAAATGCCATGTAGTGTGCATTCCACTAACCCCAAACCACTGCCATTTGAAACTTCAGTGGCATCAAGCAAGAGCTCATTGGAGGGCAGGATGGAGGTCTGTTGTGTTCTCTGATGAAAGCTGGTTCTGCCTCGGTGCCAGTGGTGGATATGTGCTGGTGACAAGGATGCCAGTTGAGGGCCTGCAAACAACCTGTTTGTGTGCTAGACACACTGGACTTACATATTGAATCATGGTCTGGGTTGTGATTTTGTATGATAGCAGGAGCACTCTCATAGTTATCCCATAACCCTGACTGCAAATTTGTGACAGTCTAGATTATAGTGATTCAACCTGTTGTGCTGCCATTCATGAATGGCATTCCAGTGGGTGTTTGTGAACAGGATGATGTTTGCCCACATACTGCTGTTGTAACCCAACACTGGATCTGTCACCAATTGAGCAAATATGGGACATCATCAGACTACAACTCCAACATCATCCACAAACAGAATTAACTGTTCCTGTATTGACTGACTAAGTGCAACAGACATGGAATTCCATCTCACAAACTGACATCCAGCACCTATACAACACAATACATGTACATCTGCATGGTTACAACAAATAGTCTGACAGTGACACCAGTTATTAATGTAGCAGCATTTCATAGTTGCAAGGCTTATCTCACACTTCTGTTAACCTGTGACTTACCAATCTTAATCACTTAAATATGTTACCTAGACAAATGTATTCCCAAAATTTCATTATTCTGCACCAATTATTTTTTGGTGTTACAATTTTTTTGAAAGTGTCTATACATTGGATTGACTATAGTTTACAATAGACTGCAACAAGCTTATACAAGATTTGTTTCATTCAGTAGTTCATATGTTACACTTAATCATATGCAGCACGTTTACTGATCTAGGTATTCTTGTATAGAGTAAAAGCACTGACACAGCAACTATTGCTTCATAGCTTTACAGTATTGTGTATTGTCTTCAATAGACTTTATACTTGTCAGGAGCTTATAGAAAAGCTGAAGGTCCATGTGGACTACTCCCTTTTGCCAAAGTATATGTAGTGTGTTAGCATGTAACACACGCAGGTTTGAATTTATTCTAGTGCAACATTTATGAATTTCATTGTTTTCCTTAGTCTGCATTCAGTAGGCACTGTGCAATTTTTTAAAAGAATATGACAGTCTTGAGAATATACATGCAGGGTAGTGTTAGGAACTCCAGCTTCCTGAAGTGGGTTTCCAAGACTCCCTAGTTTTGCTTCCATTGATGATCATGTCTCTCTTCAGAGTTCTAAAAGTGCTAAGGGCAGCTGGAGAATTACACCAGAATATCACACCATATCTTAGGTGAGCCTGTGTATGTATATATGCACTTTCTACTGTTTTCTGTACCTATATGCTTCCAGCACACTCAAAGCATAGCAGCCAGTGTGTATTTTAGCCTTTACTTGATCAGTATGGTTATTCCATTTCAAATTATCTTGTAACTTCAGTCTCAGGAATTTGAATTCAGTGTTAGTTTCTGTTGGTTGCTGATTTATTGTGACAATTGGTTGGTGTAAGCAAATTCATTTCTTGATAGTCTGATACTCTGCTGTTCCATTTTTATCAGCAATATTTTATGATTCAGTGTGTAAAATGCCTTTGATAGATCTAGAAATAAGCCTGTAGTGGGTTGTTTTGTATCCAAAAGATCTAGTATCGTATTAATATAGTCATATACAGCAGTTTCTGTACATCTGTTGTTTCTAACTCATATTGAGATATACTCATCAAGTGTTCAGTTAAGAATAATCCAAACACAAAATATCAGCCACTAAACTAGAAAATCACACATGTACAGAGTCAATATTCATTAGTGCAATCACCAAAGAAGATCATGTAAAAACCCTTGGAGGTTTAAAAAAATCTTATGCAGTTGGCATTGGTGGTATTCCAGCAACTGTCATCAAGAAATACACATAATTATTAAACCACTAACTCACCTCTGTGAATATTCTTTCCAGGTAGTTGCTTTCCCAGAATCACTGAAAATCTCAAAAGTAATTCATGCTTCATGCCCATAAGATTATTGTGTATAATTTTGTAATTAGTTTAGAGGAGGAGGACAAGACTCTGATAGGCTGATAATTTTTCCATGTTTTTTTCACTTTTTTGAAAACAAGAATTACTTTTGAGATTTTCAGTGATTCTGGGGAATCAACTGCCTGGAAAGAATATTCACAGAGGTGAGTTAGTGGTTCAATAATTATGCATATTTCTGGATGACAGTTGCTGGAATAACATCAATGCCAATTGCATAAGTTTTTTTTTAACATCCAAGGGTTTTTACAAAATCATATTTGGTGACTGTACTAATGAATATTGAGTCTGTGCATGTGTGATTTTCTAGTTTACTGGCTGATATTTTGTGTTTGGGTGATTCTTAACCAATTCTTCAGCTATGCTTGTAAAGAATTTGCTGAAAGTGGTCACTACAGCTACAGGATTTGTTACTTCACTGTTGTGTTTTGTTTCTTGTTTTTGTGTATTGCCTTGTTTTCTATCTCCCTTATTAGGATACATGTATAATCTTTATAGTATTCATGTAATTAAGGAGAAACCCTACTTTATTTACACAGCTTTTGTGGTGTATTCTATTTTTGAAGAAGGTTATTTTAGCTGGTCTTATCCAATTCTTGTTTCTTTTACTGTTATTTAACCTTACTGTTTTTATGTGGAAACGGTGACCAATATGTTACATTTTTTGTTGACATTGTTGACTGCATACATCTCTGACAACTTTTCTTTACTTAGACTGCCATTTTGTTTATTATCCTTACTTAAATACCTTCATAATATTTAAGGTGGGATTTAATTTGAGGTATCGTTGTTCACATCAACATATGGTACGACAACTTGGTGGTCAAATCACACAAATTGTCATATAAAATGTAACAAAACAAAAATATAAATTAACACACTCTATATCTCTGTGAGCTTATCACAGGCAAACTAATAGAGCATGAAACAAACAAACCAACACACAAATACCTTTATCATTGGTTCTGGAGTAGTGTTCACATGATTTGAAGTTTGACAGTGAAATTAACTTTGTTGTACTGATGAAGAACCAGTGCTCTACAATGGAACATATTAATATACCACTGAGTTCATCTGTTAGTAGAATGTTTAGGTCTTCAGTTTTGTGAGCAAAGATTAGGCAGTGCGACAGTAAATTTTTTACATTTCTATTGAGTTTACTGGAGAGGTTTGAAGGAATATTCACTTTTTAATTGTACACTTTAATAAATCTCTTAGTTCAATAATATTTTGTTTTAGAAACTTGGAGGCCATGCTCAATTCTGATTAATTTTTGTAAATTACTGTTCTGGTATATTGAAATTGTCCTCTCTCTTCTTTCTGTAACTTTCACATTTTATTCCTATTTTTTGCAGCTAATAATATTTACATTTTATCTTCCATTTTGTGCTTGTACATATTGGTCTTGTAATGTATATCTACAGCCATACTCTACAAACCACTATGAAGTGCACGGCTGAGGGTATCTCCCACTGTATTATTTATTAGGGCTTCATCCCATTCCATTCACATATGAATGTTTAACATGCTGACTGCCATGTGCCCACCAGTGGCCACAGCGGAACTGCACACCTGGACTGACGGTGGAACATCCATGATTAAGCATGTGTCAGGCAACATATTAAATGCTTCTATACATGCTGTAATTACTTAAATCATGTCCTCACAATCCCTATGGGAGCAATATGTATGGGGTTTTACTATATTCCTAGTCATCACTTACAGTCAGTTCTTGAAAGTTTGTAAGTAGGCTTTCATGGGACAATTAGCATCTGTCTTTAAGTGTGTGACAGCTCACTTTTTTTCAGCATCTCTGTGACACTCTCCCATGGGTCAAACAAACCTAATTTCTTTGTATGTTCAATAATCCCCATAATTTGTTAAAATTCCATACATATGAACAACATTCTATTAGGGGTCACATGAGTGATTCGTAAGCTATCTGCTTTGAAGACTGATTGCATTTTTCTAGTATTCTATCAATAAACCAAAGTCTGCCGCACTTTACCTAGACAGCCTATTTGAGTGTTTCATTTCATACACCTTCAAAGCCTTACACTCAGATGTTTGTATGTGTTGATAAATTCCATCTGTGACTATATGATAATGTGGTAGTAGTACACTTCATTTTATCTTTTTGTATTTTGAACATTTAAAGCTAGTTGTCAATCTTCGTACAACTTTGGAATGTTAACCAGATCTGACTTAATGTTTATGCAGCTTTTTTCAGATGGTACTTCATTATTGATGACTAAATCATCTGCTAAAACCTCTGAGGGTACTATTAACATTGTCTGCATGGACAGTAATATAAACCTAACAAGAAGGTTCCCAACACTCTTCCCTGGGGCACAACATCTGTTGATGACTTATGACTTCTCATACAACATAGCTTGCTGCATATTCCCTACCAAAAAATCCCCAATCCAGTCATAAATCTACCTTGATACTCCATACAATCATACTTCTGATAATAAGCATATATGTGGTACTCATTATGTAACTGAATCTATCTGTTTTGGTATAAGCCTTTGGTACCTGTGCTGTTTCACTGAATCACCACCTGAAAATTCTGCTTTAGGTTCTATCCTTAAAATGAATAGCCAGAAGCATTTTTTTTAAGTTCAAAGTTGGATGTTCACAAATCTTTAATCATGTTCTTCGAATCCTACTGGTGATGGCCAGGTATCTTACCAGTCTGTAATAATATTTACCAAGTAGTTACTATGGACATATGAGGAGCTTAATAGTTATTATCTCTTCAAAAAGCAAAAGTGTCCACAGTACAGATGAAATGATCATAAGTTGCTTCACCCACAACTGAGTAAAAAAACAAAGTCACAGAACTGTTACTACAGTCACAAATATTATTCAACTGAAGCAAAAAACACACATTTTGATGTCTACTGTTCATAGCTATAAAATACATTCTCTGAACCTGAACCTGCATCAAATGAACGGAGAAACCACACAAAAGGTTCGTAAGACTGGGCTAAAATGCAGATTAGCTAGACTGAAACAATACCAAACGAGCACTAGCTGAATGGCTGAACTGATGTAAGAGTAGGCCTTGTAAAGATTCACTCCATTATATTGTCGAGCTTAATTCACTTATAATGGTTTAAAACTTCTATGGCTCATAATTTTAATCTTTTCTCAGATGTTGAGGCTGCTGTTATATTTTATTTGTGTATTATTTATCATGAGCAGCATGTATTAAAATATGCAGTAGTAACTGATGGTTACACCATGGGAATCGTGAGTTTATGACCATGGGATCCATCTCGTATGTTTAAATTTAGTTATTGAAAAGTGAGTAAATTGTAATTAGGGATCCTTGCTCATTAATATAGTTGGATAGGTTGATGAAAATCAGGCAATCAAAAGTATATCAACATATCCCAGATATTTAGAGTAATTTGGCCATAATTGGCACTGAAAGTTTGGACCAGGTGAATCTTTAACAATATCTTTTAAACTAATTATGTTTCAGCTAATGTAAATATGTTACAGAAAAGGTGAAAAATATCTCTTTAATTTGAAAGTGGCATTTCCTTCCAAATTTACACATTCAGTCATAAGATTTTCCTTATGGCAAAGTGTATAAATTTTTATAATTGCAATAACTTTTGATGGCCATCATTTCTGATGAAACTAATTAGCTCATTGCAACCAGAACAGCAAGCTGAATGATCTGAAAAATGAAGTTTTGTGGGTGGAATTTATTTCTACAATTTTGATGATTTGCAAATGGTTCAAATGGCTCTGAGCACTATGGGACTCAACTGCTGTGGTCATTAGCCCCCTAGAACTTAGAACTACTTAAACTTAACTAACCTAAGGACATCACACACATCCATGCCCGAGGCAGGATTCGAACCTGCGACCGTAGCAGTCGCACGGTTCCGGACTGTGCACCTAGAACTGCGAGACCACCGCGGCCGGCGATTATTTGCATACCATGTGCTTAATGCAGGAAATTCAACATTGGAATTTTGGAAGAAAGTTAGCAAAAATTTTACACAGACCTTAATACACGAAATATGAGTGCATATTGTGACTTCTTTCAACCACTGGGTACAATTTTTTGTTTGACGGGATTTATTGATTATTGTATGTAAATAAGTTATACAAAACTGCAACCAGTCACTTTTTTGAATAATTATGTTTTATTCCAGGAACCGGTTTCCGAACCTTTTCAGGTTCGCCTTCAGATGGTTTCAGGTAGTTATATCATTATTACTAGCATAATGCTGGGTGCTGGCTTGCAACAGTATAGTCGGCTTTTTTCGGTTAGTGTCCATCTGTCAGCCTCCATTTTGATCTCCAGTTGTTATATCACTACACACGCTTCCACACCAACTACAGGCTGTGATTCAAAAGTTTGAAGACTTAACTCAGAACTAGAAATTTACTGGACATTTAAGTACAGTGGACTAAAATTCTTCAAAATATGATCCTTCAGCATCAACACAGCTCTGCCAGCATGTCTTCCATTGTTTATAGCCCTTCTGGAAGGCCTCTGGTGTCATGCTGTCAAGGGCTCTAGTTGAAGCCCGGCGGATGGCGCCGATGGAGTTGAATCACTTCCCTTTTGGACCTATCTTGATTCGAGGGGAAGAGGAAAAACTCACTTGGAGCCAAGTTGGGGCTGTAGGGTGGTTGTGGCAGTGTTGTCATATTGAACTTCATCAAAAGTTCAGCGGCGGTGCACGAAGTGTGAGCGGGCACATTGTTATGGTGGAGAATCCAATCGCCCTTGATTGCCAGGCAGATGTGGCGAACTTGATCCCTCAATTGGCGGAGCACTCCAGCGTAAAAGTCACTTGTGACAGTCTATCCACAAGCAACAAACTCCTTGTGAATCACTCCTATACTATCAGAAAAAACAATCAGCATGCACTTCACACTCGACTTGATCATGCGAGTTTTCTTGGGCTTCGGTGAGGAAGCAGTGTGCTATTCTGAGCTTTCATTCAGGATCTCATCACCAGTAACCACCTTTTCTAGAAGTTTCGGATCAACATTCAACTGTTGCAGCATTTCCTGGCAAACAGTCATGCGCCATTTCTTCTGATCCACCGACAAAACTTTTGGCACCTCTTTGGCACACACTTTTCGCATGATCAAATTCTCCATCACAATCCTCCACACCATACTCTGACTGAGTCCCAGTTCTTCAGCAATTAATCTAGTACTAAGATTATGGTCATTGTTTCAAAGTTCGTGCACTCTCTCCACATTTTGACCCATTCGGCTTGATGATGGCCTCCCAGAGCAGTTGTCGTCGTCAATATTCCCACGGCCATCTTTGAAACACTTGTGCCACATGAAAACCATTGCACAGGACATGGCTTCTTCCTTGAAGGCCTCTTGAATCATATCAAGAGTCTCTGTGGCAGTTTTGATCAGTTGCATGCAAAACTTAATCGCATAATGCTGCTCAAAGTGCTGCTCCATTTTCGTCTCTCGCACTTTTTGACCAAGGTCAATGACATGCACTCACTTTGCAAGCGATGTGCACTCTCCAGGGTTCCAGAGGCAACTGCCGCAGTGTCAGTTCATTCCCTGAGACCCCCTACTACTTCCCCCCACGCAGCGGAACTGGTCCGCATGCGTTCCACTACTCAGAAATGAATGTCTTGGAACTTCTTAATCACACTTTGTATATTATTTTAATAAAATTAATATCGTTTGTGTGGAAGTGTGTAGCAATATAACAATTGGACATCAAAATGGAGGCAGACAGATGGACACTAAGGAAAAAAAAAAAAAAACTGCCTATACTGTCACAAGCCAGCATCCAGCATAATTCTGGCAATAGAGATGTAACTTCCTGAAACCATCTGAAGATGAACCTGAAAAGGTTCGAAAACTGGTTCATGGAATAAAACTTAATTATTCAAAAAAGTGCCTGTTTGCAGTTTTGCATAACTTATTTACATTCAATTTACAGTCACAGTTCAAAAATATCCGTAATGGATAAGCAGAATTTATTGATTACGGTTGAAAGAGGAGCAGACTCAGCTGCAAATTAGGGATGTTATCAGTCTCTGGAGCTTTGTTCAGTTTTAGTGATTTCAACTGTTTCTCAATACCATTTACACTCTTATGTATGAGTATTTTACTCACCTTTGCACCAGTGCAACAATGACATTGAGGCAAAACCCCCAAATTTTTTTGCGTAAAAGAACATTTGAAAACCAAGTTTAGCATTTCTACTTTTGCTTTGCTACATTCAATTTCAATCCCAGTCTCATCCATGAGTATCTAGAAACTAAAGGCAGAAACCAGGCAGAATTTTTTTGGGTTTTATGAGAGATCCTTCGTCAATATTCTGCTATGATAGTCACTTAAGTCTTCACGTATTGCCCTCTTGACAGCCAAACAAGTTTCATTTAGCATATTCCCATCTCTCCTATTTCTGCTCTATGCTTTGTTTTACACCTATTATGTAGTAGTCTGCTTCTTTAGAAGTTTCTTTACAATGATTATACCATGGAGAATCTCTCCCGCCATTCAGTGTGCTCCTAGTTACATACACAGTCCAGTTACATTAAAGTGACAACTGCCTATGTCTGAAATCAAAGTGCAGTAACCACTCACACACAGATGGCAGGTGGCAGCACTAACAGTGGAGAGTGTATAAAGTGTGACAGGGGGATGCAGAAAACGGTGCAGTCATCATCATAATGCGGAAATGGAGCGATTTATCTGATGTCCGAAAGGGCATGTTCATTGGCTTTCAGGCCAAGGCTGGAACATATCTGAAACAGCTACTTTTGAAAATGTTCATGTATCACTGTCATTAAAGTATACCAAAAATGGCTTGAGGGGTATATCCACCCCTACGTATGGTTTATTTTTCTTCTAGATGATGGCATCTACCAGTAGGAAAACACAATATGTCACACAGTTCGCAGTGTATGTGCATGGTTTGGAGAGCACCAGGGTAAGTTTACTGTACTCCCTTGGCCACCAAACTCCCTGGATCAAAACTCAGCTGA
This sequence comes from Schistocerca gregaria, assembly GCF_023897955.1. Classification (NCBI taxonomy): domain Eukaryota; kingdom Metazoa; phylum Arthropoda; class Insecta; order Orthoptera; family Acrididae; genus Schistocerca; species Schistocerca gregaria. The sequence goes on from NC_064931.1 coordinate 638,857,549, forward strand.
GAGTCTGTGGGAACATCTCAATTGGGCTGTCCACACCATGGATTCTCAACTGAGAGAATTAGTGCAGTTGGCTATGGAACTTGAGTTGGCATGGCTCCACATCCCTGTCAGTATGTTGCAGAACCTCACTGACATTTCCTGCAGGTCTCAGGCTGGTCTGAGCTGCAAATGGTGCTTATCCATGCCTTTGACACGTGGTCACATTATCAAGTGTGTGGACAAATATTCTTCTAAAGTTCTTCTACATTCTCTTCTCTAGAGCTAAATGTTTTGAGCTCCTTATTGAGATATGACATCACTGTCTCTTTATCTAGTTTGCTCAAGATGAAAATCCTTCTACTTGTTTTAGCTGACTTTGCTAACCATTTTTGCTACAACTGTCTGATAGCAGTTTCTATATGGATGTCCTAATTTGTTCTAGGTAGTTCTCAGCAAATGCAATTAGTAACACTTGGCAGAATGTTTTGTTACCTCACTTACATACAAAACTGTAATTGTTCCTAATGATGGCAGTATGACTGGGGAACTTACGTACTACTGAACTTAGGTTTTCAGTTATATTTATAGGTGAGTCTGATGGTCAACAGAAAGATTTGATTGTAAGTTTGTTCATGGAGTCCTGCCCACACAATCTTGCATGCAGTTTCAATTTACATCTCAGTGGATTTGAGCTTCTTGTCTACAGCAACAATACACCATCTCCATTTACCATGAGCAGATCTTTTCAATATATGTTTAAATTTTCACCCAAATATTCCCTGCTATCAATTTCAGATTGATCTAGTAAAATGTGAGCTCCATAGCTTTTTAGGAGCACAGCAAACACTGGCACTTTGGCAGTTAATCACTAGGATTTTAATATTCTTGCCTGTAGGGGGCATTTCTTTGCATCTTCTACTAACACTTCTGGGTCATCTATGGCTATCATTATCTGGACTAGATGGAGTGTCACCTAATCTTAAAAAGCCATTGGCTACATTTCTCAACCCTATGGCACTTAGAACCAGACAATACTCACTCCCCCCTCCCCCCCCCCCCCCCCCCCCCCCCCACACACACACACACTGCTGAAAAGAATTAGGGGACCATTGAGTCTGAGTGTCTGCCGAACTCTATTGAGCAACAATTGAGGACTGAGTATGTTACCAAAATATACTTTTTTTTTACCTTTCAGAAATTAAGTACACAACAAAATTTTTGTTTACATAAAAAGAACTGAAACGTCCAAATAGTGTCAAAAACAATGTGGAAAGAATCATTCACACCACCATCCTGGGTGCTTCACATTGGACTTTGAGAGTTTCAATAACATGTTTGCCCTGCATGAGTGTTTATTACTACCTGACACCAACATGGCGTGCGTTGTATAAATCTATGGAGGTCACCCAGTGGTATCCATTCCCATTCTTGAATGTGAGCCCATGACAGATTGTGGAGAGGTTGTGGTGTAACAGGATGACCATGACCCCATCTCTCAAGCATACCCACATTCGCACGATGGGGTTTAGGTCGGACCCACCACTCGTCGTATCATTACTTCAGTATCCAGTCTTTACATGATATCCCTGCTGATGCCTGCCACACAGGCCCTGGCATTGGATGGAATTCAAGGCTAACATCGTAAGCACCAGCCACCACATGGTCCAACAGGACCTGTTCGATGTACTGCCTGGTGGTAAGGCAACTGTAGACAATGACGAGATCTGAACGGCTGTGAACACTGAAGCATTTCTACAGCATCACAGAACTTTGGAAGTCTGTTGATTTTCTGGGCAACATTTGGCAGGATCTGCTCACCACTGGTCTCTGCACATGGACACGGCAATTACCTTACCTCAGAGTATATTTATACTCATTTGCGAATAGCATGTTTGCAGAAGTGAAGTTGCCAGTTGACACAGGAACAGCAGAACTGAAAGTGAGCTGCAATATGATGTCATATCAAGCAAGCTACTTGAATAGGACATGTGGGTCATAAGGTCCTTTCTCACAACCTATTCTTTACAGTCTGATCGGACACGGTGTCTCCAGTGGCCCCTCGAAAATTGTCTTGTGGTGCTCTGGCAGTATCTATACAACACTGCACTGCAGATATCATCAGATATCAGTCTTCATGTGGAGCTGTAATGTGTTGGTGATCTTGTCCATGTTGCCTTGTGTACTGACCTATTTCCCTGTAGTGTGTTCACGACGTATGAAGGACACTTGAAGAGGCATCGGCATCTGCAACAACACAACAAAAAGTCCATCCATTTTGTATGAAACAGACTGCCCTTGTAACTTGCACTGCATTAAGATGTCACACTGCTTGTGCTTAGTTGAATACAACATCTGTAAATGAAAACTGCCATCTGTGAACCTCACTAGAAAAGACTGGTACTCACTTCCTTCTGTGGGGTCACCTGACAACCTGACATTGTAATGCATGGCATAGCCAACAGACAGTGAAAGATTTTAATTGTTGCCCACATTGAAAACAGAGGTCTCAAGCCATGGAATACGACCACAGGTACTACCCGTATCAAAACAGATTTAACATAATGGACATAGTACACATGTTCTCCTAATTCTTTTGAACAGTGTGTGTGTGTGTGTGTGTGTGTGTGTGTGTGTGTGTGTGTGTGTGTGTGTGTGGTAGATTTCTGATTTATCAAAAAGTCCTTCTGTATCCAGTCTTCTGTCAAAAGAATTCTGCTAAGGCACTCTTACATAGCATAAAAGTGCCATAAAGATTTTCAAAATTGGAAGGAACATGTTGTAGAACAGACAAAAAAATCTGAAAAATTTATTATTACTTTCAAAACAAAACATTTGAAAATGGAGGGTGTAGACAACATTTATAAACACAGAAAATCCTATAAAAATGGAAACCTGTAGTGGGATAAAGGAAATTGGAAGGTGGAGGGACCAATTAACCACCAAACTGCTCATTAAGACTAAAATGAGAAACAAATGGGTGTAAAGACAGTAATGAAATGTGAAGTATAGTGAAGGGAAAGATAAAAATTATTCTGAATCACATGTTGAAAGGACCATTGAAGGAAACTAAATAAATAAATAAAATGTTAACAAAGGATAATAATATCTAAGGGCTCAAATAGGAGTTAACTTTATTAAATTAATACCACTTATACAGTCCTATACTTCTTTCATTTGGCCACTTTCCATTTGAATGACAAATACTAGTAGACAATGAAAACAGTTCAAAAGTAAATTGGTACTACTCCTGCATCTCCATGGATAAATGTCTGAATAGAAAATATCTGTGTGTGGTTGTATCACATTTATTAAATTTTATTGCAGATTAATAGTAAAGTAAACATTCAGTTATGTTAATCGCCAACATATAGCCATATTTTTCACTGAGAAAACCTATGACACATTCCACTTCAAAGTTATCACAAATACACTCCACAAAACATTCAATAAACTAAACTTGTAATTTAGAGTGGTCTAATGTCCTCTGTGCCATCTATTCTTACCTTTTGATGCCTTAGCATTAATACAATATAAACTCGTCATTCATCCGTAAGTGTTTTAATGTATCACTCTTACTGTTTTCAGTATGCTGCAAACAATTGAGTCTATTCTAACTATTTGCGTGTGATTATTTCTTCTGGCTTACTGATTGACAAATTGCCACTGTAAGATATCATAATAAGTTACATTTCTGCTACCGATATGTTTCTAGAATGAAAACTTAAGTATTTTGTCATTTAAACACATGAAAATAAACTAGGCAAGAAGTTTGGATATTGTCAGAGTACAGCATCCATGATAAATCACCGACATCCACACCTCTATTGAAATATCAGAGGTAGGTTGGTTGGTTGGTTGATTTGCTGGGGGGAGGGGACCAAACAGTAAGGTCATCAGTCCCATCGGATTAGGGAAGGGTGGGGAAGGAAGTCAGCCATACTCTTTCAAGGGAACCATCCTGGTATTTGCCAGAAACAGTTTAGGGAAATCACGGAAAACCTAAACCAGGATGGCTGGACACAGGTTTGGACTATCGTCCTCCCGAATGAGAGTCCAGTGTGCTAACCACTGCATCATCTTGATCAGTAAATATTAGAGACTACTATCTGAAGTGATGCAAGGTAGAAGAGTTGCATGAAACTTGTAGCACACAAGTTAAATATCAGACTGCTGTTCAATGAAAAAACTGTGGGAGTACATAGCTTATCTCAATGGCAGATCTTTGATAAAAAATACATTCTAGACATTTTGGAAATATTCTTACTTTGTTTGGGATCTTTACCAGAGGTTGTCTGACAAGATAAAGATATCTCAAAATGAAGGTTGTGGTTCATGGTGAGCTCATTTAGTTATATAATTATACTAGCCTTTCATTGCAGATTTACTCATTTGACACACATATTTAACACCTTCTCCTCTTCCCCCTTTCTGTGTCCACTTTTTCCTCCCTCTTTCTGTGTTACTCATCCTCCCACCTCTGTCTGCCTGTATGTCTCAGTCTCTTCATCTCCTCCTCCCTCTCTCTTTGTCCATTTCCTCTTACCCCTCTCTCTGATCGTATCCTCCTCCCCCTCTCTTTTAGTCTCTGCCTCCTCTCTTCCTTCTCCATTTGCCCTCTACACCTTCCATCTGCCTCATGTATCTCCACCTCCTCCCCTCCCTCTGCCCAATTCCTCCTTCCTCTTGCTCTGTCCAGCCCCTACACTATCCATCTCAACCTGTCCCAAGCCATGCGTATCGAAACATATAGCCCCTGAAATATAATTCAATAAAGCAGACTGATACTACTCCCCAACATGATTCCCAGACACAGTGACTTTCATACAGGGCAGTCTATACACCGTGGGCTGGAAAAAACACATCTTTGCCTATATCTTCACTCCTATTGGTGCAAGGATGTTATAAACCCAAGAGTGCCGATACTCATGAGGCCTGCTGTTTCTGTGACAAATTTGGCTGAAATGAATTCAGGGATTTGGGAGAAGATCTTAGACATAAGCTCTGCTTTATATATAAACACACAAAAAGTGCGAGAGATAATGTAAATAACTACAGTCTCATCACAATTTTCTCTTGCATTTCAAAAATATCAGAAAAAGTTATCCACAACAAGCTTATGGAATTTGTAAATAAAATCAAAACCCTATGTCATGAAGAACATAGATTCTCAAACAAGATGTCACCAATCACAATCATTTATGAGTCCATTAATTGTATACTAAGCCTGACAGAAGTGAAACAAGAATCAAAAGCAGTGATTACGGTATTACCAAAGGCTTTTGACATGGCAAACCATAAGAGTCTGTTGTCAAATCTTGAAAAGTATAATATTCAGAGTCTGTCCAAAAGCTGAATTAGTTCCTTCCTGCAGGATCTTAACCAGTGAGGATCACTCACACTACTGTCCACCTTAAAAGTATTTCTGAAGATACATCAGGGTATAATCTAATTAAATATATTGTACCCTAAGGATCAATAATGGGACCACTTCTCTTCCCTTTGTACATTAATGACCTAATGGTAAACATGAACCCTCATAAAACAATCATACTTGCAGATGACACCACTCCTTTATTAGAAGAACGTAAGGAAGAATTACAGCAATCAGTAAACACTGTCACAAAACAACTTAGCAACTGGGCACAGAAGACCCATGTGGTGGCAGAAGTCATGGGATAGTAATATGCACATATACAGAGGCGCTAGTATCATGTACACACAGTACTCAGGTGGTTCATGTGAAAAGGCTTCCAACATGATTATGGTCACATGACAGGGATTAAGAGACTTAAAATGTGGAACGGTAGTTTGAGCTAGACACATGGGACATTCCATTTGAGAAATCATTGGGGAATTCAATATTCAGAAATCCACAGTATCAAGAGAGGGCCAAGGATACCAAATTACAGGAATTATCTCTCACCACGGACAATGCAGTGGCTGGTGGCTTTCACGTAACGAATGAGAGCAGCAGCATTTGCATAGAGTTGTCACTGCTAGTAGATAAGCAACACCATACGAAATAACCACAGAAATCGATGTGGGATGTACAATGAACATATCCATTAGGAAAGTGGTGTGAAATTTGGCGTTAATGGGCTACAGCAGCAATGGAACGGCACGAGTGACTTTGCTTACAGTATGACATCACCTGCGGCATGCCTCTCCTGAGTTCGTGACGATGTTGGTTGGACCCTAGATGACTGGAAAACTGTGGCTCGGTCAGATGAGTCCTGAATTCAGTTGGTGAGAGCTGATGGCAGGATTCGAGTGTGGCACAGACTCCATAAAGCCATGGACCCAAAGACAGGGCACTCTGCAAACTGGTGGCTCCATAATGCTGTGAGCTGTCTTTACACTAACCATTTACTGGTTACATTTGGCTACTTGGAGATCCATTTGCAGCCATTCATGGACCTCATGTTCCCAAACAATAATAGAATTTTTATGGATGACAATGAGCCACGTCACCAGACCCCAATTATTCGCGATTGGTTTGAAGAACATTCTGGAAAATTCGAGCGAATGATTTGGCCACCCAGATTGCTCGACATGAATCTGATTGAACATTTATGAGACATCATCAAGAAGTCAGTTTAAGCACAGAATCCTGCACCAGCAAAACTTTCACAACTATGAATGGCTACAGAGGCATCACGGCTCAATATTTCTGCAGTGCACTTCCAACGACCTGTTGAGTCCATGCCACATTGAGTTGCTGCACTATGTCAGGCAAAAGGAGGTCTGACACTATTAGGATATATCCCAAAAAAACTGTCGCACTAAAATTTCACTGTTCCCTAAACATGGATATACAGAGCTCACTATCAACAATGGAATAGTTGGTAACAGTACAGTACAGAAACTATATTCTTAGGACTATGCTGCTGTACGGTGTGGCAGGTGGCAGTTGACACTAAATAAGGAAAAGTGTGAGGTGATCCACATGAGTTCCAAAAGAAATCCATTGGAATTCAATTACTCGATAAATAGTACAATTCTCAAGGCTGTCAATTCAACTAAGTACCTAAGTGTTAAAATTACGAACAACTTCAGTTGGAAAGACCACATAGATAATATTGTGGGCAAGGCAAGCCAAAGGCTGCGTTGCATTGGCAGGACACTTAGAAGATGCAACAAGTCCACTAAAGAGACAGCTTACACTACACTTGTTCGTACTCTGTTAGAATATTGCTGTGTGGTGTGGGATTCTTACCAGGTGGGATTGACGGAGGACATCAAAAGGGTGCAAAAAAAAAAAAGGGCAGCTTGTTTTGAATTATCCTGTAATAGGGGAGAGAGTGTGGCAGATATGATATGCGAGTTGGGATGGAAGTCATCAAAGCAAAGACTTTTTCGTTGCGGCGAGATCTATTTACGAAATTTGAGTCACCAACTTTCTCTTCCAAATGCGAAAATATTTTGTTGAGCCCAACCTACATAGGTAGGAATGATCATCAAAATAAAATAAGAGAAATCAGAGCTCGAACAGAAAGGTTTAGGTGTTCGTTTTTCCCGCACGCTGTTTGGGAGTGGAATGGTAGGGAGACAGTATGATTGTGGTTCGATGAACCCTCTGCCACGCCCTTAAATGTGAATTGCAGAGTAATCATGTAGATGTAAAATGGAATAGGCATATACAATATCTTGATGCAAAATTCTTTGTTCACTAAAATTCTGCTCTAGTGAGAAAACTGCGAAGAGTGGGACAGTAGAGTGCAAAAAAGAAAAGTGGTATTCATGGTCAATTTGCCAGATAAAACAGAATCTGAGGTATTACCGATATCAGCATAGCCCTGTGCCAAAATGGTACTTTCCATACAGGAGTTAAACTTTATAACAAACTTTCTGAAAACATGAAAGCAAATAATTAGGTCGACTTATCTGGAAAATCTTTAAAGTCATGTTTACAGCATCACTGCTTTTACTCCGTTGAATATACATCTTGCCAGTGCACCCAGAATATCTGCATTTGGGACAGTGCACAGCCAGTCTGTGACCTGTCTCAGCTGTCTATTTAAGATGAAGAACAATATACGATTCTGGTGGTGTATACAATGCACACCATGAAGATGTACCTGCAGTATGACCTCAGCAAGTCCCTTAAAAATAATTAACGTACCTCATATTGTAGAAATCTTATTTCTCTGTTCTCTCTATCTTATTCATGTCTAAAATCCTCGCTTATAGTTGAGAGTACACAAATTTCCTAAAGTTGTCATGGTAGGAAAATTGTGAGTTCTGATTACTATAGGACAGTCGTGTAAACTGCTTGAAAAATTAATGACAATTTGTTTTTCTCTAAAGTTACTGTTACATGGGAAACATGAAATTTTCACACACAAAACACAAATTTGAGCATGTCAGTTCCTTTTTTACTTTAAAACAGAGAAGGAACTTTAGTGATTTATTGATAGCTTATTGTCATTTATGTGGACCTATTCCAGTACCTATTGTAAATGCTATTTTATCCTTTTTAAGAAAATTAACACATTGATTGCCACACACTTAGTGATGGATGTCTCATTGGCAGGGCAGGACAAGTACAAGGCACGAGGCATGAGGCTCTGCTGCGGCAGTCGGCGGCCACATGGCAGTCAATGTGTTAATGTTCCTAGACGTCATCCACCCAACTGCAAAGTGACTTGACTTGAGTGGCTCACTTGACATTGTGGCCGATCGCTATCTGATGTACTCACAAACACTTTTGGCAAACGACACAAGTTTTCTAGGTCTGGTACTGCGTCATATTGTATAAAACTGCAGCTGGAGAAAAACCAATGTTTCGGCCACAGTTGCAGCAACCTTCTGCTGGGTCTGCTGGTGTGTTCTACTTATGCAATGTCCCTTATATTCTGTTATTACTGTTCACTGGGCATGCCATTATGTTATAATTAAAAAAAAAGATAGTTTATTTCATTGGTCACTTAAGGAAGGAGGAGAGGGAACTTTATTTTAATAGGTTACTGCATTGGAGGGAGAGCGTAACCTCTGTTATCTATTAGCTCTTGTGTTCGCCGGCAGATGAGACATTGGCTCCTGTTTACCAAATGCTGGACGTCGGTCACGCGGCGGCAGTCACTCGCTGGTAGTGCTCATGCCTCGTGTTGACAGTGTGGTCTGTTGGGCTCTGATTGCTGGCAGCCAAGATGGGGCAAGTCTGAGTCCATCCTCTCCATTCATGTTCTTAGGGTGTTTAAGTCTTTCAGAATTTCAATGGCCTCTCTGATTTTTCATTTCGTCATAGTCAGCTGCTTGGCCAATGCACAGGATTCACAGACTTATTTCTTTTCTGCAATCTTGCTGATGTAAAGCCACGGCAGATTTGTTGTGTTGCCCTAATCAAATACAGTGCTCATATTCCTGAATGTGCATTGCTATTGGCCTGCCACTCTCACAAATGTATGCCTCTCCACATTTGCATTCCACCTTGTAAACACCTGCAGTGTGTAATGCATCCACCTCATCCTGAGTGGAGCCTGGCACGTCCTTGATCTTGGGACCATCGCAGAAGACAGGCAGCACCACAACACGGGGGTGTTTGCCAATTCGGTCAGTAAAGTTTTTCAAATAAGGTAAGCACACTGCTGGCTGCAGTTTGTCTATTTCTTGCTTACTTGTATTCGTCAACAAGGCTGTGTGGATTGAGTTATGGCGGTAGCTATCGGCCAGAAATGATGTCCGTAGCCTTTTAATCTCAGGTGTTATGTTTTGAGCATCACGTAGGCACTGCACACAAATTGCCAAAGATTACCTGAGTGACCAATGAAATTAACTATATTTTTTAAAATTATGACATAATGGGATGCACAGTGAACAGTAATAACAAAATATAAGGGACACTACATAGCTAGAATGTACCAGTAGACCCAGAAGGCTGCTGCAACCATAGCCAAAATGTTGGTTTTTCTCCAGCAGTAATTTTATACAATATGACATGGTACCATACCCAGAAAACTTTTATGTCGACTACTCTAGCTGTGGAAGCCTTTGCAATTATACTTTTGCTAAATTTTTCAGATTGTAATGTGATGCAGATAAGCAAAATTAGTCCACATGTGCCTGACATTAATCACTCAACTGGACTGACAGATGTAATAAAAAGGTTAATAGATAGCATTTTTCAAAGTTTATAACTCACAAAAATGGAAGTAATAAATATAAGTATAGGGGTATTTGATCAGAATGCAATCACCCTCACAGTTTCTTTAATTTTTATTTATTAATGCTGTATGCCAGAATAAATCTTCTCTCTAGCTGAATCAAGTGTTTGTCATAATGCAAAATGTATTCATGTACAAACGAATTAGATTTATGTGAATTATCTGTAACAATCTATTTACAGCTCATGGGGATAAATCTGAAATGCAAAATAATGCTTAACTAATGACATTACAGAGTACACATATTTTCCTTTAAAATCAGCCCCCCAGATTAATGACAGTTAACGAATAGCTTTGAGTCTCCAATTCAGACCAGAAAGCCTAATCTAATATTACAATAGCTAATTTATATATTTAATTGATATCACCAATATTGTTTCTGCATTGTCAGCATTCAATCAGACCTCTCTCTTCATCTTAGTTTGCGCTATCTCTGTTAATAAATGCATCATTCAGCCTTGTGGACCCCATGTTGTTGGCTGACCAATGTGTCACCCTCTGCCAGTGGTGGTGGTGGTGTACACCTGCATCATGGGACATGTGGTTAGGACACTACTCTCACAGCCATTAACACAGCTTTTTAAAACTGGAGTGACCTCCTCCTCTTACAGTAGCTCTGAAATTGTCCTGGTAAGGTCAAGATCACCACTTTCCAGTTTTCTCATCATAACAAGGAACTGACTAGCCCCTGAATGGCAGACATAGAAACCATAAAATTCTGTGTAGAACAGCACATTGAAGTATACGCTTGTGAGCTTGAATTGGACAGTAGTAAATTCATAATTGTGACTGTGTATAGGTCCCCACTTGGAAATTTTCAAATGTTTCTTAAAAACCTAGATCTCTTGCTGTGTTATCTGTCAGAAAAAGGAAAACACATTATCATTTGTGGAGATTTTAACGTAGGTTTTCTTAAACACTCAAGCAAGAAGAACGACCTTGAACTATTACTTTGCTCTTACAATCTGACATCAGTCATTGATTTTCCTACTCGTATTGTACAAGACAGTAGCACCCTGATAGATAACATTTTCATAATTTCTTGTAGCCGGAAATGGGAATATGGAATATCGTTAAAAGGGAAACAGGGCAACCAAGGCCACAGGACAACAGTATTACTGTTAAGCACAATGAAAAGCTTATAAATGAAAAATCACAGGTTGAAAATATTTTTAATAATCATTTTATAAATGTAGTGGAAAATATAGGCACTAGCTGCTCACCAGATAGGGCAGAACTCTATATGAAAGAGGCATTCCCGGTGCAAACAAATGAAATTGAAATCCTACCCACCTCACCGTCTGAAATTAAGAAAATAATAAATTCACTTAAGAATAAAAACTCACATGGAACTGATGGTATCTCCAATAGAATACTAAAATCTTGTCCACACCTGATAAGTCGAGTTCTTAGCCACATATGTAATAGCTCATTGAATCAGGGAATATTTCCTGACAGATTGAAATATGCCATAGTTAAACCCTTGTATAAAAAAGGTGACAAGACAGACGTCAACAATTATCGTACTATTTCACTTCTGACATCCTTCTCAAAAGTGTTTGAAAAAGTAATGTACTTAAGAGTAACTTTACACATCAGTGGGAATAACGTTTTAACAAAATGTCAGTTCGGTTTTCAGAAAGGTGTTTCAACAGATAGTGCTATACATGCTTTCACTGATCAAATTTTAAATGCTCTGGATAGTAGAACATCACCAATTGGGATTTTCTGTGATCTCTCTAAGGCTTTTGATTGTGTGGATCATGAAATCCTCTTAGATAAGCTGAAGTACTATGGAATGAATGGTTCAGTACACAGATGGTTCACTTCATATTTAACTGGTAGAATGCAGAAGGTTGAAACAGTAAACCCACATAGTACACAAAGGGCATCAGATTATTCAGACTGGGGATGTATCAAGAATGGGGTACCACAGGGTTCTGTCTTGGGGCCTTTATTGTTTTTAATATATGTTCATGACTTGCCTAATTATATTCATGAAGATGCAAACTTGGTTCTCTTTGCAGATGACACAAGTATTGTAATCAAGCCTAAAAAGCAAGAATCAGCTGAGGAAAATGCAAATAATGTTTTTCAAAGAGTTATTAGGTGGTTTTCCGCAAATGGAATTTCATTGAACTTTGAAAAAACACTGTACATACAGTTCAGTACAGGGAAAGGCATAACACCGGAAATAAATATAGAGTGTGGGGGAAAATCTTTAGCTAAAGCAGATTGTTCAAAATTTCTGGGTGTCTGTATTGATCAGAATTTAAACTGGAAGACACACATTGACAATCTACTGAAACGATTGAGCTCAGCTACCTATGCTATTGGTGTCATTGCAAATTTTGGAGACAAGCACATCAGTAAGTTAGCTTACCATGCATATTTTCATTCGTTGCTTTCTTACGGAATCATCTTTTGGGGCAATTCATCACTAAGAAAGAACGTATTTATTGCACAAAAACGTGTTATCAGAATAATGTCTGGGGCTCATCCAAGATCATCTTGTAGACAATTATTTAAAGAATTAGGGATATTGCCAGTAGCTTCACAATATATATATACAGTCTAATGAAGTTTGTTGTTAGTAACCCAGATCACTTCAGAATTAATAGCACAGTCCACAGCTACAATACTAGGAGACAGGGTGACCTTCACTACCGTTCATTGAATTTGACATTGGCACGAAAGGGGGTGAATTATACTGCCACAAAGATTTTTGGTCACTTGCCAAACATTATCAAAAGTCTGACAGACAACCAATCGGCATTCAAAAGTAAGTTAAGGGAATTCCTGAATGACAACTCCTTCTACTCCATAGATAAATTTTTAGACATAGGCTAAAGAAATACAGTAAGTATTAACAATTGTACCGTATATAAGACTAACAAAGATTATTTGGGATAAATGAATCTTTTGTACTTTGACACGTTCCACATCATTACGAAAGAATCGTGTTCATGATCCATGGAACAAGTAATATAACTAACTAACTAACTAACTAGCTAATCAAACAAATTCACTGTAGGGCTACAAAGGTGGATACTTTCAGTATTTTGATTATTTCTTTGTATGTATCTGACATCTACAATTATTGCCTCTTATAATATCCATTGTCTGTATGAAACATCCACTGGTACCCACACCATCAAACAGTGTTCTTTCCTTCAGTTCCTTAGATCAATCAGCTGCTGTGGTAGTCCAAAGACATGGTAACTTCTATGTAAACTAGCTTCTGGGTTCCAGTTACAACCTGGCTCACAGTTTTTACATGACAGGAACTTTCATAACAGTACATACACTGGTACAGATTCAAATATTCATTCTGGGGACCATAATCTTTAGCTGACCTCTACGTACCCCATAAATCTGTCATAGAAATCAGGTCCCAGCTAGATTTTCTACAGGAACAAATAACAAGGTGAAATCTGGGACATTCCAGCTTTCATTTCATGGTGAAAGCAATTTTTAAACTGTGGTGTAGTTTAGCTGTTAGCATATATTTTACAGGTCAATCTACATATCTCAAACTGAAGTGGTTTAGATACATTTCTTTAACTGTATAGTTTGTCACTGTAGATGTAATGTAATGTGAGTTGTATGTATACACACACTCTATTAACCGTACAAGTCAAGTTTTATTTCCACATACTGTGCAAACGACAAGTCCAGTATCATATGATTTCTAAACAATAGAGTAATTAATGTTAGTTATATATCAGCCAGTCTCTAATTCAGAGCCATTACAGAGTTTTTAATTTGAAGTCTCCTATTTACGGCAATGACCTAACCAACTGTTTTCACGCAACTTAGCATTATCAAGGCAATATTACAGAATACAAACAGGAATTAATTCAACTGTTTAATCTGCAGTACAAACACAAAATACAGCATAAATTTATTTTCTTCATGAACATTTTTAAGTACACTGTTTCATTTGTTCAAATCAACATTTCACATCAAGTTTACTTAACAATATGAAGACACAAAAATAAGGCATATTATTAAATTAAAAACTTGTGAAAGAACTTGCAAGTAATAGACAATAATAAATATTAATGAGCCATTCTAGAATACTGCACTTCTGAAAGTTATGTGGTCATTCTAAACACATTGAACTGTACAGGAGGCACTTCAGGTAAGTATATTGTATCAACTGTGTTCATTAGTTTGCTGTTCAAACACAGTATGAACCTCAAGAATGAATCAACAGGAACAATAAACTTCTCAGTGTGTTATTTCAATATATGTGAAACATTAAACTTTTGTGTATATTCACTGAATGTGTGAGGATTGTTGCCACTGTTTCAATTCTATGAATAATCAAATACAAATGCTACAAAATAAAATTTTATAACAAGCTACCAATTAATACAGAAGGCTGTGTATGGAACTATGGTCTGGAATCCACATATAACCTGCTGATCTACATAAAGAATTTTGATTTTAACTGCACAAGAGCACATTTGCTATTAATGGTGTTTGTAATTTTTAGGCAAACATAATAAATTAACACATAAGACACTGTAAAAACCTACAGAAAAGATTGAAAGAAATATGAAGGATCACTGTTTTGTAAAATAAACAATTGTTGAAGCCTTTTTAATGAGAAATGATGGGGGAGCATAGATAAAAAGTGACCAAGACTAGTATGATGCTTTTCATTAATACATATGTTCTCCACCTTTATTATATTTTCCTTTGCATGAACACCATCCACCAAAAATTTCACTGCGAAGACAGTGCGACAGACAATGTTTTAGTAAAAAGATAAAACTTCCACATAATTTTGTCTCCACTTGGAAGAAGAAGCAAACAAGTTATACAATGAACGCAGCTCTGTTTTACAAATATTTTAGTGCTCTACTGATCTTGATCTCACAACCAGTTCTATTCTGATACTGACTTTTGCTTAGCAGCAGATCCTAATCTCCCTGATCAGTGCCTACATATCTGATGAGAAAGAATTTTCATATCATATTTGAAAACAAAATCAACTCTTACTTTAATACAATGAGCTAATTCAAATAACATATCTTAACACACAAAACTGACATGTTAACAAATTAGTACAAGGACTTTCCAAAATAAATTTTTTGCAATGAATATGTGTCATCACACATATTCACAAAAATATGCACAAGTACAAGCCTGTATATAGAAGTGCTAGGGACTCTATGAGGGAAATTGTGTGTTCATGTACTTCCCAGATTTTATTTTATTTTGTACAATCACCCTACATAAAGATAAGCTAGCAACTGGTATCTTATTTGAGTTTCCCCAAATGGAGTATTTCATCTCATGAAGAATAAAAAATAAAACTGAGGTAGTTAATCACAGTCAATTTGAGAATAACTAATTAACCCCATGTGTTGAGTCCCTAAATAGATTTCTTGGTGTAATACATAATGATTACATCAACAAATGTTATCATCAGATATCGGTGACCTCCATAAAGGGCAGATAAAAAAAATAATTCTTTGTTGAGATATCATAATAGTATACTCTTGATAGCAAATTTTCTGAGAGTACTTGGAATAATGTATGTAGAAAATAAGTGATAGAAAATCTGGTTCTTCTTATATCAAAGGCTAACAATGCTAATGAGCATCTTCTTATGAATTTCGGTATAATATTGTACTTCCTATTAAATATAAGGTGGATCAGACATATGAATGTCACAGCAACCAGACACCTAAAGAATATTTACGATAAAGGGAGATGAACTGAGAAGGAGTGGGAGCAATGGAAAAACCACAGCAAAAATTACCAATTTGAATGGACAACCAAATTCAGAACAAAATATTAACGCCTCTCTGAATAATTATTAATGAAATGTATGTATGTCAATGACTCAGCAAAAATTCTTAATTTTTTATCCATTTGCTTTCAAAGACATATTATTACCAACTTTAATTCCCATAATTATTACAATTTTCACCTCTTAATGGCCTCAGATAATCAGGAGAAATAGATAAATTTGGAACCCTCTCAAATGTTTATGTTCCATAATTTAATTGGCTGGAGGTAGAAGATCAAATGTGATGTGAATATTGCTCCCATCATTTAAATCATAAGATTTTAAGTGTGTACCCCTAAGCGGTTTCATGAAGCAATACATTAACAGACAAAATCTATGAAATATGTAACAAATGAAGAGTTCAAGTGTCAACTCTCTTGAGTAATCATCCTGTTGTTGTAAGTTGGGTTTATTGTGAATCATACATACAGAGGTAACTGAAGTACAGAACAGTCCCATATCAGAAACTATTGTACATTTAGTGGTTTAAATGTAACTACTACCCCCCCCCCCCTCCCCACCACACCCACCCATGTTAAGAAGTGATTTGTGAGATCACTGATCACTGATGTTCCCAAGTCAATCAGCTCAATGTGTCTCAAAATTTAACAACTACTGTAATTTACTACATTGAACAGTATATAAAAAAGCTGTCTTGTGTAGTTCCATATCAACACAAAAGAAAATTAAGACAAACAATTTTAAATCTAATTTTAAAATTCTATAATTATTTGATACTGGTATTATTTTACGGTTGCAAGAATGTAGGCAGGAGGACTCCAAAAATGCACACTACAAAGTTCAAAAGCAAGTGAAATAAAAATGCAAAATAAACTCTCAGGGAATAACAGTCTATGTAACACAGTCTTGTACAATACAAAGTGTAATTGGTTTCATTATTATTTGTTATTTGTCAAAAACTTTCCACAACAGACAAGAGTTCCCAATTATATGAACACAGTGAAAATCATAGCCAATCATAGGGAGTACAGGAAAGTAGCTGCACAAAACTGCATGTGTGCAAGTCAAATTTATTATTTTGGATATCATCAGTTACAACTAAACAATAGTTTTTTCTGTGCTGAATGTGTCATTGTTTGCTGAGAAATATATTAACAAGATTTTGGTCTCATTTATAATCCCCTCATCTCCCCCTAAAATGTAATAATAAAAACATCACCATCATTTGTTTCTTTTTCAAAATACAATTCCACTTTATTCCACAATTATATGTCCAGGCTGTGTGACTTAAGATTTATTTTCCCACAAAGAACATTTGTAATATGATCAAGCACTTTTTTTCCAATCATCCAGTTGCACTAATGTTCGATTTCTTTAAGTGTGTACACCTGAGAAGAGGTCTGAAATTTCAGAAATTATTTACAAGTCACTATGTATCCTACGAATGATTCCTTTTGGTGACCTGAAACATTTTAAAGCTTTTCCACAAATGCTAAGCATGGTTTATTTGGGGTATATCCATTTGGAATAGCAGTTAACTATGCTATTCTGTAGTTACAACATAAAAATTTTCTCTTTAAGAGGTTTGTAACAGTGTCCATATTCAGTGATATATCATGCTAACACAGGTGTCATCTTAGGAGATATCTGCTTATGAAATAATTAAAAAACTTATAAGACCGGATTAAGAACTGTGTAGTTTAATGCTTGTAAGCCAGAGTAGGTAATAGTTAACTTTAGAAAACTCAGAGTATTTGTTTAAATATATATACAAAGACAACTGTTCTCTGAACTGCTGTGATATAATTTTGTTTCACTGCCATTATGGGAACTCAGTTTTTAGTCATATGTGAGAGCACTGACTATGGGTCCAATATTATCACAAATTTTTGTGTTGAGACAGTTTTAACAACACAATCTACATTTAAAGAAAGACTGATAGTAAATTTCCCTGTCTTTTCCAAGGCAATGCTTCTGACACATTTCAGTTTCACAACAGTCACTTCTAGAATTTACCCTTCTTTTGTTTTGTGTGTGTGTGTGTGTGTGTGTGTGTGTGTGTGTGTGTGTGTGTGTGTGTGTGTGTGTGTGTGTGTGTGTGTGTGTGTGTGGGGGGGGGGGGGGGGGGGGGGGGGGGGGGAAAGCCAGGTGCTTTTTAACTGTTTATTAGAATTCGTCTTTTCTACATCTTGCTGTTTAAGTAAAATGCATGTTACCATTCTTTACGCCATGCTTTCCATCTACTGACCTACAGTTTTAAATTGATATCATCACAACAGTTTTCTTTATTTATTGCATCAGCAGTAGCGTATACATGCACATCTTTTGGATTATTTGTTAATCATACTTCATGAAACTTCTGTACGTTTATTATTATTGTAGAGAATGTCGTGTCAAACAACGTGTTAGTAATTATTTTCAGAATTCTCTTTTCTGTTTGTAGGCCAACTAAAGTTATAATGATGCACTAATCTTGCTTCAGATTGAAATTCGAGCAATGTGGAGAATGCAATTTTGTGCTTATTTTTCGAGTGAATGTTATGTACAGTTCATGACTTCATGGCTTACCTATAGGAGTGTCCATATCTTAAAAACAAAAAAAAGTTGTTCATGGTCATTACAGAATATAAAAAAGTGACATCATATGCTTTTAATTTGTGTACTATAAATATTATTTAGTAATTCACTGGATCACTGAAATTAACTGGTAATATTCAAATGGCAAAACAATATAAATGTTCATTCTCTCTACAGTCGTCTGAACAACATTCTACAATCTTTAATCTGTTACCCTTGTCAGAACAGCTTCCACAACTTTTTTCAGAGAAACCCCATGGCAGTTTTAAAATTAACAGCTAAACTTCATGATCAAAGGAATATTTCTCAACCTGTTGTACCCTAGCCTCTTTCCCCCCATGAACAAAGGTATAATTCTCGTATCTGCTATAAATGAGCTGCTTCTCCCCACATTGTCCGATTTCACTGGATACCAATCAATAAGTTTGTCTCCTTGTGTCCTACTGTATTCACTATCAAACAAGTAATGTTTCAGTGCATATTGATTCACAGTCTACCCACACCAACCATTGTGTGTACCTTATGTACAATTTCAGATAGGCCAGCGTACAGTTCTTAATGACTTACCATAAAATGTAGAAGACAAATGTTTAAATAGAGGTATCATCTGTTCCTTGCAGTCTCTATTATAACAATAATGATTAAAAAGCTTCTGAAGCAACACAGTTTCTGGTAGAATAAAGAAAAATATGTGAACTTGCTATGCTTCCAGGATTTTTCAAATGAAAGTCAGTGAAACCTATTTCTGCTGCTAGCTATCTACTTCTGATATATGAAATACTAATTGCTACATCTAATGCAAAAAGTTTTCTAAGCATTAACTCAACTGTTTTCAGACAAAGGATACACTGTACAGTCGCTGATAAAATACACCTCATGATTAACATCTAGGTTTTTTGTGGTTTCTCTTGGGTTAATACAGCAGGCATTAACGCTGTCATCTCAAATATGTAACAAGCACAAAACAACAAGGTCCAGCATTTGTTTAACTTTATATTACAGACTGACAGGTGGCAACAGCACTAGTCCCATTTGACAGGATAAGCAAAGTTACAGGACGTGAAGTACAAGATTACAGGATACGAAATAAAGGATGCCTTGTGCTTCTGTCATTCAGCAATTACATCTCAGAAGTTTTAAAACATCCTACACCCTTACTTGCACAAGACTTCATGTATTTCAAAACACTGAATCATTACACACATATATAATGTATGTGCACATAGCACCATTTACAACAATTTTTCCTCACAACTTTCTCGCAGCAAGGTAAGACCGAGAAAAAACTAAGATCTGGCTACATAAACAGCAACAAAATAATCACTACAGTGACATCACTGGACTGTAAAAGTAAAATATTAGAGCAAGCACTAGTTAGGTCTAGCTGAATATGACATGAGAAAATAGCTGCCGAGCATAGTTTACTAAACAAAATAATAAGAACTATGTAAATATAATACAACAGTGCAATACAGTAAATTTCATCACAGCTTTCTCTCTCTCTCTCTCTCTCTCTCTCTCTCTCTCTCTCTCTCTCTCTCTCTCTCTCTCTCTCACAAACACACACACACACACACACACACACACACACACACACACACACACACAAAGACAGAGAGAGAGAGAGAGAGAGAGAGAGAGAGAGAGAGAGAGAGAGAGAGAGAGAGAGAGAGAGAGAGGGGGGGGGGGGGGGGGGGGAGGAAGCACATCACATTTCAGTTTCACTCACTTTACAATGACACATAAGCAAGATGCTTGTTTACTTTCTTTCCACCAAATTTTAAAAGAACACATGTCTGATCATCCATGCCCCTAGACAGACTAGGCTCAATATTTACCACTCTTTCATACAAACACAGAAACGAAATATTATCTACAACATCTGAACAATCTACATCTGAACAATCTAAGTTCGCTGGGAAACAGCTGCACAACAGTCACAGCACATTTTAAATAAAATGTGAGGTACCAGAACATAACTTACATTATCAGCTCAATTTACAGTGACAGTATTACAAAAGTTTACAAATGTTTTGTGGAACATACATGCCATTCAATCTCTCTCTCAATTTTAAATGCAACTAAAACAGTTCACTATTATGATCAAAGATGCCATTTTGAAACCAAACAAAATATATCACAGAGGGTTGTTTTTTCTTCTATAGCTGTCACAGTAGGTGCACAGCTGTGTTAAGCATATGCTCACACAGATATGTCACCCAATAGTAAATTACTTCCACTGAACTATGTAAGAGAAAATAATTGTTATGAAGGACTGAATCACAATAAGTAAAACAGCTGCACGGTATAACTGCCTGTTAAAATTAAGTTGTCTCTCCTTCTCTTGCTCCCTTTGTAGCTTCCCCAACTGCTCTAGATTATGCTGAATGCGAGATAACCTTTCGTGCTGTTCTTGAAGATGTGACTGCATTACAGCAAGGCTTTCTTTCACTCTACAAAAACAGAAAGTAAAGCAGTTTCTGTTAACAACACAGATTCAAAGACAGAGTAAAGAGCTTGTAAGTGTAGTAGTTTCACACAAATGTATATATGACTGCAATGACCTTTGCACATGTAAACAATTTATCAAATTTCAACTATCAATTTACATCTTTAATCACTAACTTAATCAGTAATTAACTTAGTATTTTATTAAATAATAAAGCAATAATGAGTGAGGCTTAAATATACTTACATATATTTTATTAAATAATCCCCCTCCCCAACCATGTCAATGATTAGTGACCTAAGACAATATCTTTAATTCCAGGTGTACTTCATGGAAGATATCATGACAGCTTGACACTACATAAAAATGAAGGAAGGAATATTAGGGTTTCGTGTCCTGTTGATGATCATGTTATTAGAGATGGAGCACAAACCTGAACTGGTGAAATATGGGGAAGAGACATGGCTGTTAGATATCATGTTAAAGCTCTAAAACATTGTTCTATAATTTTAAACAACAATGGTAGCTGCCCCTTTGTCTTAGCTATAGAATAAATGGTTAAAACATTGTGGACAATGCCCAAGCAGGAAGCTGACGGCAGTAGTTGACAATGTGGATGGCACCTGAGCCTGGCTCCTGT
Source organism: Schistocerca gregaria (assembly GCF_023897955.1). Classification (NCBI taxonomy): domain Eukaryota; kingdom Metazoa; phylum Arthropoda; class Insecta; order Orthoptera; family Acrididae; genus Schistocerca; species Schistocerca gregaria. Next base: position 638,879,124 of record NC_064931.1, read on the forward strand.
TGTTATACATATAAGTTCATGTCTGCCATTGTGCTTTGTGCTCTCTGTTCCCAGGGTGTGCAAGGAACACTGACTGCAATCTGCTAGCACTTAGTTACCAGATTCTGAACCATTTGTAGTTCACGACTGCACTTTGTACACTGGCGTCTGTATTGTGTCCCATACTACTTTTGGCAGTACTTGTGCAATTTCTCGGTCCCTGTACATACACTGCTGCAGCTTTGAGTTGGTGAAATTTGATTCACTGTGATGTTTTCAATATCCTCGAAGAAAAGATGCAAGATAGCAGATGAGAGATATGGATGGTGTATAGCTGACTAGCACCCTCCCATGCACACTTTCCAGGTTATTTCCTGCATGACTGCATAACTTGACACAATTTCTATACTAATAGGAACAAATATGGTACACTGATAATTACTACTATGGAACTGTCAAATCATAACTGAATAAAACAAACTTTTAGTGCAATACGTGTTTCACTTTTATTCCTTGAAAGGCATCTTGTGTGGCCTGGAAAATGTACATATTTTTGTTTATCCAATTTAGTTAAATTTGGAATTTTGTATGTATATGTAGGTTATAAACAGTTTTGCCACTTTTTGAATGTTATGTGGTGTAGTAGTAATTTAAGGTTCTACTTACAGATTTTGTGGATGCTGATCTAGAGGTTGCATTCTTGTCCATTTGTTACAGCTGTTGTTATTCTGATAACTGCTATTTGGAATTTTGGTTTCACACGTCACAGCACTAGGAATTAAACACTCATTCTGATGTTATGTTTTGAATGGTGTTGTCAATTGTTGAATGTTATTGCCAATTATTGAATATGTGTGTAGGGGGGGGAAGGGGGGAGAAGGGGGAAGGGGGAGAGGGGGAAGGGGGAGAGGGGGAGGGGGAGAGGGGGAAGGGGGAGAGGGGGAGGGGGAGAGAGAGAGAGAGAGAGAGAGAGAGAGAGAGAGAGAGAATATGTATTTGTTTTAATATGACTGCATGTTCAAATGAAATTTTTTTATCTCATCATTTCTTTTATTAAGTTCAGTAGATAGTCTGTACTGATGTCAGTCTGGTCATTTATCACATGTTCATTCTCAGCAATGACTTTCTGGGTGTGGTAGTTTTCCTGCGTTTACTTAAGGTTGTTTATTATGGTTCTTTTCATATCCTGTTCCATGTTTGTAGGATGTTGGTTGTGGTGTTCTATTTTGTGCTCTGCAAATGTGCAATAGTTTGTTTCATACTTCCAACACCTAATGTGTTCTTTGTACCACATTTTAAAATTCCTGTGTGTCATGCTTATGTATACTGCATCACAACACTGACATTCATGTTTGTATACTCCTGCTCCCTGGAATTTGTCTCTCTTGGTAGTTGGTTGGCTTATGAAGCTGTGTGTCATACCAATTGTTCCTAGCTATTTGTGTGATTTTACTCATATCCTTTTCATAGTGGAATCCTTTTTATCCTATATAACATGTGTCTTCATGCTGCAAGCTTCCTAAGCAAACCACCAGTCAAGAGGGACAAATTCCAGAGAGCAGGAATGCACAAACTTTAATGTAAAAGTGGTGATGCAGTATACACAGGCAGGATACTCAGGAATTTTGAAACACTATACAAAGAATACATTAGATATTGGAAGTACGAAACAAACCATTCCACATTTTCAGAGCACTTAAAACACCACAACCAACATCCTACAAACATGAAACAAGAAATGAAGAAACTCACAATAAACACCCAAGTCAAATGACTTAAACAAATGCAGGAAAACTATAAAATCCAGAAAGTCATCGCTGGAAACATTCATTTGATAAATGGCCAGATACACATCAATACAGATGCTCTACTGGACTTAATAAAAGAAATGATAAGATAAAAAAATTCCATTTGTACATGCAGTCATATTATAACAAATACATATGTGCTCTCTCTCTCTCTCTCTCTCTCTCTCTCTCTCTCTCTCTCTCTCTCTCTCTCTCTCTCTCTGTGTGTGTGTGTGTGTGTGTGTGTGTGTGTGTGTGTGTGTGTGTGTGTGTGTGTGTGTGTGTGTGTGTGTGTGTGTGTGTGTGTGTCTCTGACACACACAGACCATAGACAGATGCCACAAAAACGCATTCAATAGTTGGCAATAACACTGACAGTTTGCAACACCATTCAAAACATAACACCAAAATTTGTGTTCAAATTCTAGTGCTGTGGCACGTGAAAACAAAATTCCAAATGGAAGTTATCAGAGGAACAACAGCTGTAACAAAAGAACAAGAACACAACATCTAAATCAACATCCACAAAATCTGTAAGTAGGGTTTAAAATTATTACTACATCATAGCAAAACAAAAAGTGCCCAAGCTATTGATACCCTATTTACACAATGTTCCAAATGTAAGCCACCTTATTATGAAAAGAATTGATTGCTGCTCATGACAGTCACATCAAAAAGACTGCTATACATATAAGCTTTTGGCCAAATGGTCTTTTTCTAAAGTAGAAAAAACACACACACACACCTCTGTTTCTGGCCTTCAAGACTTGATTTTGTCAAATGTAAACAGAATAGTATAAACAAAAATTTGTATGTATTTTAGGCCAGTGAAGATGTCTTACACTGAATAAAGGTGAGAAGCATATGGCACAATAATTCTGTTTTATTCAGCTGTAATTAAATAGTCCCAAAGTAATAATTATCAACATACCACAATATAAAATGCAACTGACAACAACAGCACTAAAAAAGTTGAAGATGAAATAAGTTGAAAACCGAAATGGTGGACTGCAATAGAAATTTAATACATTTATTTACTTTCACAGTAATAATTCATTTGTGTCTTGTGAACAAGCCAAAAATCTTGACTACTCGCCAAAGGGTACATGCTTCCTAATCCATTTCTTGCTGCCTTTATGAGCTGTGATAGATTCAAAAAGGTAAAAGGAAGGAAGATTAGGGTTTAATGTCATGTTGATGGTAAAGTTATTAGGGATGGAGCACAATCTTGGATGGGGCAAGGGAACTGACTATGCACTTTAAAAAGGAACCAGCCCAGCACTTGCCTCAATGGATTTTGGGAATCCACAGGCAACCTAAATGTGGATGGTTGGATGGGGTCTTGAACCACTGTAGCCCTGAACATGAGTTTAGAGTCTTACAACTGCAACACCTGACCTTGTAAAACAAAACAATTTTATCCACCTTGCATGTCAACAACAACGACGACAAATGTATTCCTCATAACTGGCCTGACAAATATATTCCTCATAATTAGTCTAACTGAGACCCACTTTTAAAAATCAGCTCATTTTTCATCACTTGAATTCTGTGTTTTTTTGCTCCACTTGTTCTCTATGGGTACTTAACAGCTGATTACGGTAACATTTTTATTGAGAACACACTTTTTCGGGTGTGCAAGACCCAAGTATGGTACACAACTGTTTGTTGTTTGTAATACTTTGACTGGGTAGATACCGGGAAAGGAGGCACAGCGGCGAAGTATTATGGCACTTGATGGTTCTCCCAATTTTTGTGATGACCATCACTAATGCATTTTTGTTTCATAAGAGGAGACAACACATTCATAAGAGAAACAATGTAACTATGCCATGTCTCTTGTGGAGTTACTGAGTTTTTGTGTTGCATAACAACATACAAGCAACACCAAGAAATGATTTCCCCAGCAGGTACTGGCATCAGCAGATTTATTTTTGAAAAACCAGAGATATACTAAAATAAAATCACACTCGACATGTCTGCAAAGTGTGTGCCGATGTCAAGAGGAGTAAGAAAAGAAAAAAAGAGGAGTAAATAAATGGCATTATGATGTTCAAATTGTGATGTACTACTTGTATGCCTGAATGTTACAAAACATACCATACTACAAAACTACAATTTTTGAAAAATTGTGGTAAAGTCGGCAGTCTAGTTTCTCCTATCCGAAGCGTCTGACGTCAGTCTCAGTTGTGTTTAACAGATCACTACGGATGAAGTTCAGACTTCTTGGGAAACAGTACGTTACATTTTCCTTCTCAAATTAAAATTAGTATTTTTTAAGACCTGCAGGGTAAATACAATGACTGTAAAATCAAAATGAATGAACTTGAAACAAAATTTTAATGGATTTGTCTTTTGAGGTGTATTACAATAGTTGCAGAGTTATATAGCAAATAATGTAGCAGTTTTCATGTGGTGCTCCAGATCAAATACATTCTATAAGAAACTCTCATGACACCATTAGATACCTTCATAGTTCTCACATTATATGCATTTCGTAAAGACAGGTCTGAGGAATCAGTGGCACAAAGTTAATCATAAACACAATTTCATAATTTCATCTGTTAGTGAAATCTCTGGGCAAACTTAAGCTAAACTAGTGCAATCAACTCTGAAGAATATTCCTTTGATGATGATGATGATGATGATGATGATGATGACAATAATAATAACAATAACAATAATAATAATAATAATAATAATAATAATAATAATATCACCATAACTATCATCATGGGTCCTTCAATTATTTTGTACTATGATGTAGACAAATTATTTGTACAGAAGTATGGGATGCATTAAACCAAATACAGTCCCCATTAAAGGTAATTTATAACTCTTCAAATAATGATCATTAAATAGAATATGCCACTGTTACGAGGCCTCCACCATTGTTACATCAGTTCAATGAAGAATTGAAGCATTTTCACTCATCCAGTCACACGCACACACCTTCGCCCCCTCATACAAACACAAACTATTCGTATGTCAAGCATAGTAAAAAACATACCTTGCAGACCCACAAGAACTACTTTTATGCCTTTCAGTGTGGCTGGAATCACTGTGGAATTCTGGGGATGAGCTTCCACTGTTCCTGTCAACTGGACTCACTTGCGTAGAAAGCTGGTGCTTCGATGACTTTATTACTGTTACAGATGAGCGTGATTCTGTTTGACGAAGTGTATTCTGGAAGTAAAAACGCATGCATTAACACTTTATAAAATCAATCACAACTAACTGTTTATCTGAAAGAAAGAGAGAAAAAAAAAGGTTTTAGTTTTTAAAAAAATGTACAGCTATATCTGTAGCCTACAAATCTAGTACATATTAACTCACAAAGCAGATGCTGAATTGTCTTATGAGCCTAAGACTGAAATGGGGAGTGTGTCTTTCATACAGAAAGTAGCTGATCTAATTTTCAAAACACCTAATAAGATATTTCACCTTCCTGCATTATAAGCTTTTATCACAAGTGTGATAAATCTAAAATGAGAATGATTAGTACAAGCATTAATTTTTCCTTTATATCACTTATCACCTAGGAACAGAACAGACTGTAATATGATAATGTGATCAGTGACACGAGGAGCTACCAAAAATTTCTTATAATTTGAAGATATTGGCTGCCTCTTATGATGCAACCACTGTACAAGTTGCAGCAAGACACTTTACCAATAAGAATGTGAAGTATAATGAACTGTCTGCATTAAGTTGTCTTTCCCCATTGTACATTACCCATTTCAACACACTCAGGCATCTATCTGACTGACACAGATTCTTTCATAAATGGCATACCACTGATTTCAACCTGCTGAACCCATCAACCCACAAAGCATGTGCAGCTAATCTCCCTCACACACTTGTACACCCCTCTGGAACTGTCTCAATGATAAGCTTAGTACTTCCTGGACCTGTTCCAAAATTTCTAAATAATTTCTTGTTTGGGGGAAAAAAGCACCTTCACTTTACTAAGATTTAAAAATGAGTAATGAACTAAAGGTAATTTATTTCAATATGTTCATGTTTTCTTGATAAGGTGCACAAAGGCAAAACAGTGCTTGCAAGAATTTAATTTGGCAGAGCCAAGAGAAACAGTTGGGTGATCATGGAAGGTCAAGCTGACCAAGCAAAGAAAAACTTTCTTGTTTCTTATCATCACTGACTACTATATTATTAATATATACAATTATATACTTTTGTCTTAGGATCATTATTGTGTATTTCATATAAGTTGAATAATATTGTTTATCAACTTGTATTGGTATGTACATAACTAAGTGGGTGCTGATATTACCTGAGGATCAACACTGACAATGCTGGCAGTACGAATCATTGGTGTCCTATGTCTTGTTTTTGTCTGAATTACATAGCTGTATTCATATTGCAATACATCATTGCGAGGATCCCATGGCCGTAGATCAGCATGTTTGTAAACCCACTGGCCAGATATAATATCCTGAAAAAAAAAAAAATAAATAAATAAATAAAAAAAGAGCTAACATTTTGGCAGAAATTTGAAATAACTGGCATTTATAAAAACCTGAACAATAATCAATCATTCAACAAAAAGTAAGTACCCCAGATGCAGAATCTTGCAATCTTTCACTACAAATGGAGATCTACATGTAAAGGATATCACAAAATCTTGGAAAAAAGAACTCAGCAACAACACTTTATACATTGCAACATGATATTTCTCCTACAGAAACTGACAACTAAATGGAAGAATAGAAGCACCCACCAAAGATAAGTAGAAGCATAAAAGATATTATCACAATCACACATAGGAAACATGCTTTAAGAGGTAGGATAAAAACACAAATTGGGCAAAATTAAAATAGCAATCATCACAGAAACAAGTACTGTGCTTTCCGTTGCAGAAGCTGGGATGGTAGTAATAGTGACGTAAAACTGATAAAGCACAAACAGCATTTATCTGACAACAGATCAAGTCTAAACTGGAGACATAAAATATGTAGAAACACAACACTAGCATAAGCACAACAAGCATAGGAAGAAATTTCATTAACTTCAGACAATAAGTTAGATACGAATTGAGAGCCGCTTCACAATTACAGTGTTACGAAGTGTCAAAAATGAGGAGGGGCCACATTAGTAGAGTAGGAACTGATTTTACTTCTTTTATCACTTTCATTTTCTACTGTTGTAGTCTGCAGTTTTCTTAGCTCAGACAAAAAGAACTTAATGTTTAAGCTTGCTTCGCCCTATTAACCCAGTTCATGCAGTTATACTGAATTAATTTCACTTCCATCACCGATCCACGATCATCGTCCCTGGCTGATTGCAAAGAAACTTTAACAACATAAAACATATTTGAAAACTCCTCCCAGCAATGTAGAAAATACACATGTCATGGTATTTAAGACATTATATTGTTGGAAACCAAAACACAGTCTCTCAGTATGAAGTAAATGAGGACTAACAAACATGAAATGCTGTGTGCCGATTTGTGCACTGATTTGAACAGAGCTCTGTGACAAAAGGGAATACTCTATTAATATAAGAATAAAAAGGGTTTAACTCAGTCAAAATGGTTGAAAAAAGCTTTTTGTGTCAGCAACAAAAGCTTCCCTTCACTACTCGTCACTCTCTCGTAGTACGATTGAATTCTCCATAGCAAGACAACTACATGCTGGACCATGACCCAGTGTATTGATGAAATTCCTCAGGAACTGACACATTAACTGACATATTTATCTCTATTTTCAGTTCACTACCTATAGCAGAAAGTTATTTCTGCTCTGATGTTGTCTCATAACAGAAGTGTCACGGACGTTATAAATCTGAAACATGTGAATATAAAATTGTGTGTTGGACATACTGCAAAGTGAAAGATTCTTTATCTCAAAAGTATATGAAAATCTGCTAAGCACTTTTGGAATTTGAGGGGCTTCTGAACATATCTTCACATTCCATATGTTCCCATTCAAGTCCTCGCTCACAGGCAGCCAGGTGTGCACAGGCTACAGTGGACAGCATGGACAGCCAGGCTGTAGTGTGTGCGACCGCACCACCCTGTCCTTGTGCCTGTGTGAGGAATGAATGCAACAGAGCCATTTGGTAGGTATCCTATACTAGCTGATGTGTGTACCCCAATGCCATTACCTCGTGGAGCAGCAATGGAACAGCCTTATCTGAAGTGCAGGAAACAACACACTAGTTTTTACTTCAGTGGGTTTTAAACATGTCAGTAATAAGAGACACTGAGTACTGTACTCAACTGACAAGGATTAGAGGAAACAGTAGACAGGCCATTTTGATGATATCATTTCAACATTTTCTTGCTCTGAATTAGGAAATGCAGAAAATTTAAATAAGATTGGGTATGAAACATCAGTTACTAAGCATTTTGTTGCTTTGCTCCAAGATAACTTTTTTCAGTGTATCCACAGTGCATTGGTTAAGTGGATGTATACTGAAGTCCAGCAAATATAGGAAATTTCTGTTTGATTTTAAGACACTAAACCATAAAAAATGTCACAGTTTGCTTAAAAATTTCTTTAAAGTGGCATGAGGATCTATAGCCATAGGCAAACTGAACACAATTTGTGTGTCACATGTATACAGGATGAATTTTATTTGTAGATTTTTTTTTGTCTATCATGCTTAGATCCACAAAACCTCTCTCACATTGCTACATGTTCACAGAAGTAAATTGAACTGAAACACACCAGTTGGGAGTTGTATTATCAAAGTTTTGTTTAGGAACACACTAAAATGTTTGTGGCTTCTTTCTAATTATAAGCTATCACCAAGTGGTACATGATACCAACGTTGATGGTGTGTAAAGATGAAAACTGCAAGTTGTACAGAAAGGGTCTTTCTATTGACTGGTACTGTCAAAATGGATTGCATCCCAGTCTTCAGAAACGAAGGTTATGAGTGTTCACAGACACGGAAGTTATATTTTACATAGTATCACAGAAATGATGTCACGAAATTGTCCTAGGAAAATTTCTTTCTATCCACATTATTGCCACTATGGCTCTACACAGCTACTTTGACACTCTGATGTGGAAACTACATTGCATATTCACGTCAGATGTGTTACACAAATATTACAAACCTTTTAAACTGATAGAATTGCCTTTACCACAAAATATACATGAGTAAAAAAAAGTTGAGAATGATGAAAAGTTACATTCAAGGGTACAACGGTGTTCCGAAAAGTAACAACTCCATCCCCCCCTCCCCCCTTCTCTCAATATTGATCAAGGTATTACATGTCAAGCATCTTACTTAGTCACCTTTCGTGCTTCACTGATGCAAGTTGCAACCCTCTGCCAGTACAGGGCTCTGAGTTGTAGCATGCAACTTGGCAGCATGTAACTTAGCTACGTCAGCATGTGACAAACAGCATGCTATAATTGAGTATCTAACTGCAGAAAACTGAAAGCTTGAATTTGAAGAGTTTTTACACATATTGAGCACTCTTTCCTTTAGCATGTCACACACTAGCACTGCAAACAAACAACAATCCCAAGCCTTAGGTTCACTGTCATCAGTCATTCGCCATACAGTCCCGACTTGGCACCATCTGATTTTCATCTGTTTCCAAAATGTAAAGAACACTTGAACACCTTCATGGACTTCACTTTGCACTGATAAAGTGGTGCAAGCAGAGGTGAGGTTGTGGCTGCATCAACAATGTCAAACATTCTACAGTGATAGTACCAATAAACTGGTCTCTCGTTGGGAAAAATTTGTTTGTTGTCAGGGTACTATGTTGAGAAATAAATATGTAGGCAGGAGAATAAAGTCATAGAATGTTAATAATATTTGTTTTCTTTCAAAATCGTTGAGTGTTTACACATAAGAAATTTGGAGGCATTACATTTCAGCACATCTTCATAGATTCTTCTCACTCAGAAAAAGTAAAGAAAATCAGTATTTTGAGTCATTTCAAGTTGAGCTAGAATTTTCAAGTTTGGAAGTACAACAGGAAATTTGGGAACTGTACATGAAATGGATATTATTTTGCTGAAATACCTGAACCAACAAAGTGCCTCTGAACTGGCAGTTATAAAGACTAAATAAGAAAGCTGTCTATGTTAGCATTATTTGTGAAGATGATTATCTATATTTTATCAACAAGGATTTCAAAAGCTTTCTGAAGACTAAAGAAATCATTATCAAGGGCCACTAGTGTGTGAAAAAACAATGTTGTTCCACATATTAACATATTTAAACTTAACTGACTGTATCTAGCTGGTAACAGTGATACCTTCACTTATAGAAACATTCACAAGAGAAACGTGCTAACACACCATAACAGTGCTACAGCAAGACTCACATCTCTCTACAAAAGTTTAAAAAAAAATCACAAGATCACACCTCATCAACATAAAACTTGCTCTTTTTAAGTTATGACAACCATATTGCAAATAACAATAAAACTTGAGCATTTGAAATAAAGCATGAGGGTTTCAAAATTACTGCAATGCAATTTTCAATTGTATAATCAATCTCAGTCTACAGCCAGGAGCTAACTGTGCAGGAAAATCAAATATACACGAATAGAAATCAACATCCTGATATGTGCACTATGAACAACAAAATACAGTGTGGGCTGTAGGATTGTTATGGAGTATTATAACAATTCCTGGCAATACCAGATGTTACTTGTGAACTATGCATGACAGTGATGCTGCTAAAATGGTCAGCGGTACTGAAGACTGACATCATCATCCTCTCATTATGACCTCAAAAAAGAATATCTTGATGGTACAGTCCAAAATCAACATGACTGCCATTATTCATTGATCAAAAATTCATAACTCTTTGATGAAACTTTATGATATTCATTTGATTGATATTTAAGCTTCTGTTCATATACTCATCCTAGATTCCATCAATTTTACCTGCTTAATTTATAATGTTGCTCCATTAAAGGTAATCCATCTCCAGATGGTTACACTAGCCTTTTATCAAGTACGTTTAAGGACCTGTTAACTGATGAGAAGCCAACCTGATAAAATATTCTGTATCAGAAACCCCTACTGTGAAGTTCAGAACAGTGTCAAGATACAAATACTCATTAGTATGGACATTTAGTGTGCAGTCTAAACCCCAACCTTTGCTAAGGACTTATCAGTATTGTTGTCAATAGAGTTATGCATGGTGCAAGTTTTAGCCTGCCCAGCCTGTATCTTGCAGCCTGTAACATACAGGACACAGATGAGACCAGCTGGCTTGCTGGACAGCACAGCTGGGTGCAACCTGGACAGACCGAAGTGCCTTGCCAGTCAGTCGGTTCCTCAGCCCACCAGGCTGCACACCAAGGTTACTCACTGAGCCACTCTGCTGTTCTGTATTTATCTACAAAGCCAGGTCTCCCTTATTGTTATTTTAGTTACCAGGCATCGGCAGGTTGGCACTTGTTTCCAAGAATATCAGAGCTTCCATTCTTTACTGTAGTGCCAGTTTTCCTTTTTTACCTCTAGCCAGTTATAGGTTTTTTTATCATTAGAAGTGTGTGTGTGTGTGTGACAATAACAATTACTGCATATCTTTACTCTGAATAGATTCTTGTAGTTACATTTCTTAATTTTCAAATAAAACAAATCTTGTGTATGTTGCCAAAAATAAAAGCACTGCATTCTTATAGGATGAATTTTTTTTGTAACAACAATTTGAGGATTAATGACTCATCCATAGGAATCACTCTGTAATCATAATCAAAATCATATTTTCTCCTTGTGAGTTTTCGGATGTTGTAAATGGATACAAGCCACCTTGAAAAAGTAATAGCCAAGTCTGCTAGTCCACTGTCTCTGGTGTGCTGGGATCCATTCTGCTTGAAAGCTCACTGGGCCATGAGGGCTAGCCCATGGTCTGTACACACGTGCAGGAACCACAGGCTTGTTGGGCAGAAATCTGTGCCCCCACAACTCTAGCCTCCAAGATCTCTGGACAGTCAATACTATATACACAATATAAAAGAAAGACTGACATATGTTGTGTTTCCACACCTGAAGGCTTAAATTCAATGTGTAAGAGATTATATAACAAATATTTTCTTAACTTCCTGTGACACTTACAGGTCATTCTTCAAAGACAAGTATTCTAAAATTGCACAACTTAACCTACATCCATGTTACATTTGAGCTAACAGCACAAAGTTGTTCATCTGGTGCTAAGTAGAAGATGGCTGTAAGGATATCAGCCAAAATATTGAAAGAAGAAATAATGCTATCCCACATGCACATCTGAAATATTATGGAATATAATAGACAAAAATACTGTTGACAATTATATTCAGAAGTGTGTGACAAATTTGTCCCACCTTGCAGTACCACCTCCATTCAGAAACTGTAACAATGCTGTAATTACTTATTAACTAATCCTCACAAAAAAGAAACTCAGGTATAACACTGTTACAAATGCCCAGGTTGTTAAAAGTTCTTTATCTTATGTCCCACCTGCTCAAAATGTTTTGGTATCCATTCAATACCCTTTATCTTACGTTCCTTTGCTGCAGCCCTCTGTGCTTCTTCCAAAACTGTCTTCTCTTCTGTAGCGGCAACCTATAAAATAAATGCAGAGAGATAAGCCCTTTTTTTTGGAATGACCTGTTAAGTTAGATTATAAACAACTCACTGAATTTGGTGTGTGGAAACTAGGATTTGCCCACAGTTATTCAGGGTGTCCCCGAAGGAATGGTCAATATTCAAGAATAGGACAGGAACAATCATTCAAAGCAAAACAGTTTTATGAATCATGTGCTCTGAAATGTATACCCTAAGAGCTATGAGCTCTTGTTTGTCTTCACTACTGCGAAACACACCTCCTCTACTGAAAAAGTGCTCATAGCTCCTGATATACGCATTTTTACTAGACTCCTTCAGTTTGAATGACTGTTACGGTTATATCTCTGAATATGGACCTTTCCAAATGAGACAACTTGTGTATACAGTGTGCGAAGAAGCCACAAATACAAATTAGTAAAACTATTAGGGGAGATAAAAAGAAACGTTTTTGCTATGTGACAAATGTCAGAGGTGCAGTGGTTTTGAAGGACTTGATGCTGGACCTCCCCTAAGCCAATGTTCACAGTAATTTTGGCTGCTGTGTATCCAAAAGGTTGACACTGGAATCTGACCTGCACTACAAGTAAGTCTTCTTGCTAGAAAGTGTAAGTTTCCATTATTGCTAGTAGTGTCTGGAGTTCCACTGTCAATGTTTATTTTATATAGTGTGTACATGATAGTTTCTATTCATGTTAACAGATTCTTGATGACTAATTAGACTCCTATAGTATTAGGTGAGATGCATTTCATTTATGGGGAGGCACGATACCACAGTCTAGCAGCACGGCACCTGTATGTAGAATTAGTTTAAGGACTTGACCAAACCAAACCACATCACATCACATCACATCACATCACATCACATCACATCACATTTCAAAGATTTGATGGCTGTCTTCATGAGATAGGATATCCCTCAGACGACACCGACAGAATAGTGATAGACCTTGCAATGTGAGAACTGTTAAAAATTTGGTATCAACACCAAATTAAAACATCCCTTGCTTGCATGTGTGTTTCATTTGCTGACATGGATGCTTTCACAAGGGAAGGAATAATCAGCAGCCACAATACCCATATCTGGGATTTGGAAAATCCTAAGGCAACTTGTGTTTTCCACAACTAACAGAGATTTACCATAAATGTGTAAGCTAGTATTGTTCACAACTACCTGATTGGTATCTTCTGCCTAACATGCTTGACAGAAGTGAAGTAATACCAGAAATTTTGGCAAATGCCTTGCTAGCAGTCAAGCAATGATTATGACTCCAGCATCACAGTGATCCAATCACACTTTGCCATTGTTGTCGCAGAATATTCAGACAATATTTTCTGCAATTGTTGGACTGGGAGGGGTGGGCCAGTACCATGGACACCACATTCTCCTGTCCTCACTCCTATGGATTTCTTTTGTGAGGGGGTGTGGGGGACAGAGATGAGGTATTTGATGTGAGAGACACTGAAACCCCAGAAGAGCTGGTTGCCTATTTCATTAAAGCTGCAAATATTGTTTGTAAAACACCTGGTTGTTTTGAGCATGTTACATAATCATTAGGATGCAGATGCCAGTTGTGTATCTAAAATTCCATTCATCACTAGCATCGTCATCTCCATGGACCCCAAGCAGCTAAATGGCGCACTTGTGACATTTTTGTTATATAGCGTTTTTCTCTCCCCTAAAAAAAACGTACAGTTGGTGAAAAAATTTGCGAGATCACTCACCTTATTGTTACGCTGAACTGAACAGCTCTACTGTCTCTTTTACCACATGACACAAATGGAGATGATGTGCTGCCAACATATTGTCTACAAGTGCAAAGTCTAAACTGTCCAAGCATTGTCAGACTATGTTAGGTTATATGACAGATTGTATTCATGCTGTTTAATTTCTCTCTTATGTTTGTGTGTTGTGTTCAATAAACTAATGAAAAAATGCTATTTAGTATGCACTGTACTAACACAAATGAATTACAACTTAACATGATAATGTTATGAAAAGGTCTTTTTCAATAAAACAGAGTATCCCAAATTGTCACAAATTAGCAGGATAACACTTTCGGCTTCGAAACAGCTGGTATTTACATTCATTACACATTCACACAGAAACAGCATCATATGAATGACTACCAGTCAAAGTATGCATATGTAGCAGAAGGTGGTAGATACATAACATAATGCAGTTAACGAATCATTCAGTGACACAATTAAGTCAATACAGTTCATAAGCAGAAAAAGCAGGCATTAAAAAGAATACAATTCTGCAAGTTTCTCACCTTTGGTGCAGAATCGAGGTAGCAACAAAATTTATTGCGGAATTGATCATCTTCAGATTTATTTACTGACTGTTGATATGTCTGCTAACTCCTTTTTCACAGACGAGATAAAAATACTGTGTCCAGCAAGATTACAACCCAAAACTAACACAGGCTTCCCCTCGAAGGGCGAACATTTGATCTGTAAGCTAGCATACAACTGTAGCAGACATTGCTCCCCTGTTGTCCTAATGATGGCTGTGACAGAGAATTCACTATTTATAAAGAAAAGTAAGCTGCACTTTCTATTGGAATGAGCTTCCTGGACTTAAAAACATAAATCTGCTAACAGAAAACTAAAAACACACTCACTAGAAGTAATTCTTGTTTTTAGCATCACCTGTGATATTAACATTGAGTAAATAACATTCATTTTAATATTATGTACTTCAAAACAGTTTTCCTTGTGAATGCTTTCACTGGCATGATCTCTAACACACAGTAACACAAATGAAAGACCTACATAACATTGATTACAAAACGGGAATACTTAAATGACATTTCATAAGCTGTGAATAACACGAAGTTTCAAATCAGAAAAGCAAACCGTGCCAGGAAATCTTTCACAAAGACCAAAAAATGGAACTCAGGCATATGAAGAAAGTTAAACAAGTTAATGGTTGCAATGAAAGTTCAGTACCAGCTTCTGATAACGTGAAAGGAGAATCTGTTGTGATGAGAATGTGAAACAAGGAACAAATAGTGCCAAAGTAACATCTCAAATATGTCATTTTTAAGTAAAAGTGTCATTTATTTTATAAAAACTAAAGGGACCAAAAGTGTCCTCTACTCATGATGATTCCAATAGAGGTTGTTGTGGTAATTGATCAATAAATGTGAAAAGTGCCTGATCAATGAGCTTTTCTATTTCAGGCAACTTAGACAGAATTTCTATGCAGTACCTCACTGTTGGCACATCTTGCTCATAATTTATTTCCTTGTTTAACACAAATGTTGTCTGTATGCTATTACACCATTCATAAGAGAATTAAGGAAGTGTAATTGTTAAAACAGGTTGGTATATTGCATGTTATTGTACTTGCAGCTGAACTGGTGGAAAAGGCTAATTATTGTTTCATTTCAGCTTGGAGACTACTGGAAAGGCTTAATAATGATTTTAAGATAGATCCTGTGTACATTGTCTTGTCCACTGGTACAATTACTCATCAGACCTTCCTCAACTACAAGCTGAGGGTCACATAAATAGGGCAAAAACCAGACGGACAAATAGACATCGAGACTAGACACTACACTCTTGACACGGCAGTGGAATAACTTGAAAAAACTGAACATGGCAAGGCAACAAATTCGGGTGAAATGAGGTTAATGACATAAATTAAACATTTCCAGATTAACTTACATCACTGCTTTCATGAATATTCCCTCTTTGAAACTGCCTCTACACAGCTAACAAATGCCAAACAAGTGTCACTGAAGAATGCTTTGATTCATTTTACACACTTGCTATGATAATTTGTAGTCACAGTGGTAAGTATCTGCCAATCAGCACAGTCCTTGACCAATACAGCATGCGGTCTCACTATATGATGCAATTATACACATTATTTTAAAAAAAGTGTAGTTAGCTCAGATCAACTCCTTTCACCTTGCTATTAATGAAATAGTTTATATAAGGCTCACCTCACCAGTCAAGGTGAGGCGAAGGCAAACAACCCATCAGTTGTGTACCAACGTCATCTCTGTAGCACTCTGATTACCTTCAGATAAGTTCCTAATTTGGACTACTGAACAGGAAACATGCACCTTTTCCACTCTTCATGTAACGCCTGACTAACATTGTGCAGTTTCACCAGGGAGCACAGCTAACAAG
The DNA here is from genome assembly GCF_023897955.1 of Schistocerca gregaria. Classification (NCBI taxonomy): domain Eukaryota; kingdom Metazoa; phylum Arthropoda; class Insecta; order Orthoptera; family Acrididae; genus Schistocerca; species Schistocerca gregaria. The sequence continues at coordinate 638,895,583 of NC_064931.1, forward strand.
GGGAAATTGCCATAGGTCACACTCTGACTTAGTTGGAACTTTGGTTGGTACAAGAAGAGTGAAAATGAAAGGAACCTGGTTTGTCGGTGCCAACATTCAATAATTTCCAAGAAACTGACACTCAGAGTTCTGATATTACTTCATAAGTTCCCACACATGCAGCATTAAACCAAGCATAATGACTAAGAGCACAGTTTCAAATTTTTCCATTACATAGTCAATATTTTTGTGACATCAAGAAACAAAAAGAGATTATGGTGAAAATAATTAAGCATTTCAAATATTATTAGAACTAGATTTTATCATCACAAATCTTATATAACCTTATGCAACTAACAGTAATTGAAAATGAAAAACATATAAATTCTAGTATATCATTTTTTGCTATGGTTTTTACTTTTATACTTCAAGAGAACCAGTGTATTCTACAGGGTTATATCTATTGTAAAAAGATTGAAAGCATAAAAATTCAGTGCACCAGAAGGAACACATGAAGGCACATATGCCACAATAACATTTTTTCAGTGTGGGTGTTATTAGAAAAAGCAACCTCCTTGACGTTGCTAAATACTTCATAATCTGGTAATAATTTTGCAGTAAATAAAGCATATCAAAGTATTTACTCAATAGCTGGACCATGCCGTTCATTACAGATCCAGGTGTGTTTTTATCAGTTGTATCACTTCTACTTGCAATTTCTGTTTGTTGTGTGATGAGAATAGGACACTTCTGTAAAAGGGCGAATGTAATTCTTAACCTGTCAGTAAAACTATATATAGTTGGCTTGACAGAGTGGCATACGCTGACAGATTTACTTTTTAATGGATGTGTTGATGTTCCAAGTTCATCAAAAACAAGGTCATTGTATAAAGAGGGATAGCTTTGAACATCGCATGAGTCAATAGTGTAAGGAAGCAGCTCAGGGTATTTACTGCTGATGTATTTACTGATGTGATGTTGCTGAATTCTGTGTTTCCTCTTCCAAAGATCGCTCCAGATGATTAAGGCCTTGTATTCAAAACTTTCTGAGAGCAATGAGGTTGCTGTAGCTATTGACCACTCATGTAAGAACTACATGTCCATTGTTTCTAGCCTCTGTAAAACAATCGAACACCCATCAATCAATCATATTTATCTAGAGGTCCTTCACTTGTCACTTGTGTCCTCAATTGTGACAACTGTTCAGTACACGTGAGCTTGTGCACTTTTACATTGCTCAGTATGGATTAACACTTCCTGGAAAACTGTTATCACCTATTTTCGTTTGGCTTCAAGAGGTCAGTGCCAAATTTGGTCCTCAAGTCCACCAAGAAGTAAACCAATGAATGGAACAGCATCATAATGTGTATGCAGCAGCCACAAAATCTGGAAAGCTCACTAAAGATACCTAGCAACAGGTTTTGGACAAGTTTTGTGACCTTACGTAAATATCTGTAATGTATTGACTTGTGCGATTATCAAATTTATTTACTGAATGATGAAAGTTTTACATTTGTCCATTACAGATGTGCCACATGCTCACAGCAAATGGAAATCACAAGTATAAGTGATGCAATTGTTAAAATGCTTTGATATGCTTGATATGTCATGAAATTATTGCCAGATCACGAGGCATTTAGCAATGTTAATGAGGTCGCTTTTCCTAATGATGTTCAAACTACAAAATGTTACTGTGCCATGTGTGTCTTCGTAGGTTGTTCTTGGTGCTCTGAATTTTTATGCTTTGAATGCTTTCATGACATATATCACTGTAGGGAATGTGCTGGTTCTCCTGAAGTATAAAAGTGAAAAATAAATGCAAAAATTTAAATACTTTAATTTACATGTTTTCATTTTCAATTAAAGTTAATTACATAAGATAATGTAACATTTGTGATAGCAAAATCTATTTTAATGGGATATGAAATGGTTATTTCTTTGTCACTAATCCCATTTTATTTATTGAAGCCACAAAAAATATCAGTGTCAATGATATCACATACTTACACGACAAAAGAAAAACAAGTAATATAAGAATGGATTTCAATACATAGTACAAAAAATTTTAAACTCATTTGATTTCATGTCGTGAACATGCAAAATGGTGAAGTGGCATCAAAGATCTGACTGTCACTTTATCAGAAACTATTGAGTGTTGGCATGTAAGACACAACAGGTATTCGTCTATTATCATACTTCTTTTACTAACTGAAGTTTCAACTGTGTTAGAGAGCAACTTCAACTTATGATATGTTATCCTTGTCAGCCACACTTTCTGATGAAATTGGAGGGTGCTAGTTTGGCGTTATGTGGAGACCGGAAGCAGTGCACATTTTTGGTTTAGTATCACGAATTTGGAACTCCTTCAGAGATGACGGCAGTACAGAATTGATGACCTGTTCATTCTTACCTCGTCAGTCACGGTGAGACTGGTGTGCTTTATCTTAAGCTATTTCATTAGTAGCAAGATGAAGCGAGTTTATTCAGGCCCGATTACAAATTTTTCCAACAACAGTACAATTGTGTCACACAGTGAGACTGCATGCTACACTGCACTGGGACTGTGGCAGTGGACACTTCCTACTGTGACCTTGAATTATCAAAGTAAGTTTAAAAAAAAGAACTCTAAGAGATCTTCAGTGACATACGTTTGAAGTTTTTTTAGCTGTGTGGGATGATTTTAAAATGGGAGTACTTATAGAAGTAATGATTTAGGTTTGTTCTTGAAATGTTTATTTCAGTAACCTTTAAATTTATTGTAAACTTTTTCAGGTTACTCTATGGTGATGTAGAGAGTGGAGTATCTATAGTCTCCATGCCTATTTGACCTCCTGGTTTTGCTCTATTTATGTGACCCTCCACTTTTTAGTTTAGCAACAGCTGATGAGCAATTGTATCAGGAGACAAGTAGTTGTGTGCAGGCTCTATCTTAAAGGCATTATTAAGCCTTTCCAATATCCTCCAAAATGAAATGAAATTACAATTAGTTTTATCTGCTGAGTCACATTTGGCCATTAAGTACCTTAATATTTAGTGCTGATTTTATGAAAAAAGGATAAGTGGTGCTCACAGTGACCCTTTGCCAATGCCTAACATTTTCAAATTATTGCTATAAGAAATTATACCATACTTTTCATGTGTACCTTGAGGTAAACAAATAATTTGTATATAATATCTAGGATTACAGTTAAAAGAGGTACCTTGCACATGAAACTGGTTGTTTAAAACAGATTCCAAATCAGCATCACTGTTTTTGCTCCTTACTTTTACTGTCTGTAGTCTGGTATCAGATCTTCACATAAGGAGGTTTAAGAGTGAAAATCTCTCATATTCACTGTTGGATACTAGCAGGCATTTAGTTGGGTTTATCACAGGCAATAGAGAACCTGGGCATTTATTTTCTTCTAAGAACTCTCGAAATCCTCAGATCACTTTTCTCTCAAGAAATCTGGATTTTTGACATTTAAATTGAAAAAAAAAACACTTCTTTTTCTAATGTTACTGGAGGATTGTCAAAAAGGATCCATTACTTTAGCACTTGGACAAATATCATATTCATCATTTAAAAGTGTATCTTTGATTTGCCTGCATAACCTTTCATAAAATGCTGCTGGGACAAGAAAACTAGGCCTAGCAGCACACCTAAAATACTTCCTTTATGAAGAGAAATCCACTTGATCTGTAATTGTTCCTTTGTTTTGAGGGATTCATGGTAATATTGACCTCTATTTACATTTCTCTATTGAAATACTCTTCTGTTGTGTTTTTATCTTTTTGGTTGCTGTATGAAGAATGATATGATAAGCCTACTGTTTGTAACTAAGGTCAGGCAATTCTTGTAGTGTGTCATACATTAAACCAAGATCCAACATAAAATCAATAGTAGTGAATTTCTATAGAAGACGTTCATATATTTTCCTATCAGTGTTATCTCTGGACATATCACTCTTAGCACTAGTAAATGTGAAACTTGTACTATATAATTTCTCAAAACTGCTGAAACACTTCTAAAGCTAGAGGAAACCTGTTGAGTTGTTCTGCACATCTTTGCAATTCTCTGGCATTTTCAGGTAACTGAAGGAAGATGGTGCAAAACTTTCCCAGGAAAGATTAAAAATGAATGATTTATCAAGGGAAACCTTTCTTATAAGGGCACCAAATACCTTTAGCTTACAGCTGGCACTATACCACCTTAAAATTTGTGGAAAAGCTTGTTTCAACAATGAAACAGCACCTTTCTTTCCACCAACATTACTGTCATGCCATAAGGGGCAACAGAAATGAGATTTTCATTCAAAACTTCTTGGTGAAAACGCCTAGTCTTTAATTATTCATTACAGCGTTGAATTTACATTCCGCTGTCATGCATTATATTTCAATGAAATCTGGGTAAATATTATTTGGCTCGTCATATCAGGTATCACTGAGAATAAATAACCAATGTTGGCAATTGGCTGAATATTGAACTTTCATCAAGTATCAAGAAAATTTTGTTATGTGATTAGACTATACACTGAACAGCCAAAGAAACTGGTACACCTGCCTAATATTGGGTAGGGCCCCTGTGAGCATACAGAAGTGACGCAACATGATGTGGTATGGACTCAACTAATGTCTGAAGTAGTGCTGGAGGGAACTGACAACATGAATCCTGCAAGACTGTCCAACGCGTAAAAGTATGAGGGTGGACATCTCTGAACGGCACGTTGCAAGGCATCCCAGATATGCTCAATAATATTCATGTCTGCGGAGTTTGGTGGCCAGTGAAAGTGTTTAAACTCAGAAGAGTGTTTCTGGAGCCACTCTGTAGCCATTCTGGATGTATGGGGTGTCGCATTGTCCTGCTGGAATTTCCAAGTCTGTTGGAATGCACAATGGACATGAATGGATGCAGGTGATCAGACAGGATGCTTAAAAATGTGTCACCTCTCAGAGTCATATCTAGATGTATCAGGGGTCCCATATCACTCCAACTGCACAAGCCCCACACCATTATAGAGCCTCCACCAGCTTGAACAGTCCTCTGCGGACATGCAGGATCCAGGGACTCTTGAGGTTGTCTCCATACCCGTACACATCCATCCGTTCGATTCAATTTGAAGCGGGACTCGTCCGACCAGGCAACATCGTTTCTGGTCATCAAGAGTACAATGTCGGTGTTGACGGGCCCAGGCAAGGCATAAAGCTTTGCGTCATGTAGTCATCAAGGGTACACGAGTGGGCCTTTGGCTCCGAAAGCCCATATCGATGATGTTTTGTTGAATGGTTCATATGCTGACACTTGTTGATGGCCCAGCACTAAAATCTGCAACAATTTACGGAAATGTTGCACTTCTGTCATGTTGAATGATTCTCTTCAGTTGTCATTGGTCCCATTCTTGAAGGATCTTTTTCCAGCCGCAGCAATGTCGGATATCTCAGTATTTGAATATGCATGCCTACACCAGTTTCTTTGGTGCTTCAGTGTATTTTTGATGACTAATTTGAGTATCAGTATGACTTATTATGTTGAAAGATGCAAACCTAGAATGAAGAATATGATTCATGTCCACTTCTCCATTTAATTTCTAAACATAAATTCCCGATTAAAATCATTTAATAGTTGACTCCTTCAAGCAACTTTGTATACAGTCTGAAAACATTAGCTGTTACTGATGTAACGTTCTTCAGTGCCATAACACTGACAGGAGTCTTCACTTCTGCAGATCATACAGGGAATTAAAAAACTATTATGTTGTCAAAACTATCTATTGCTGTGTCATGGTTCAATTATTGGAGGAACGAATACATTGTCCAGTCTACATTCATTACTCCTAAATGTCAGCTGTCTTCTGTTTGCTTAGTTACCGGCACATATAGCAAAATTGCTGCTCCGCAGTAGAAATCTTTTTGTGTTCTCGAGTTTGCCGATTGATTACTGTGCAAGGACATTTCAGGCTGAGGTACCAAATGATCCTCCAAATGAATAGAACATTCGCAAATGGTATCGTCAATTTGCAGACACAGTATGTGTATGTAAAGGAAAGATTCCTGGCTGACCTCTTGTTCAGATGAAAATGTTGCATGAATTCAAACTGTTTTCCAACTAAGTCCTACAAAATCTACTCGTCATGCCAGTTGGGAGCTACAACTGCCTACAACAATAATTTGTTTTGTTTTGAGACAATGGTTGGTTATGAAGCCATACATGTTACAGCTGTTACAGGTTCTACATCATGAGAAACGCATGTGTGTGGCATTTTCTGATGAGCTTCAGAATGCTATAGAGAATGATAACACTTTTGCACAACCCGTTGTGTTCAGTGATAAAGCAATGAAGCAACTGGGAAAGTAAACATACACAATATTCAAATTTGAGGCTTACAGAACCCACATTGAACATGCACGAAATTCATCCAAAGTCAAAGCATTTTGTGCAACATCCCATTCATCTCTTTACACGTCATTCTTCTTTGATGGAAACACGGTTAATTGTCAGCAGTATCCTGCTATGTTAAAAAAAAAACTGGTTGTTTTGCATGACTGAATAAGTCTGAAATTCATTTCTCAACAATATGGGACCCCCCCCCCCCCCCACTGGAGTCACCAAGTGCCTATATATGTGAATAAAACTCGACCAAGCCGTTGGATTGGTCCTCAAACAGATAGTGACTTACTACTTCTCAGCTGGCCTATATAGTCATAGTATTTGGTGCACTGTGACTTCTTCTTGTGGGGTTTCACTAAGGACAAAATCTATGCAACAACAATACCACAAAACCTAGATGAGTTGAAGAACTGAATCTGTACTGCCATAGCACCAGTGATGATTGACTTGCTTACCTGAGTATGGGTGAAATTCTAGTACCAATGTGATGTTGTTCATGTGACTGGTGGATAACGTATTTAACATCTGTAATCTAAATGTGAGAGGTTCTTAAGTATATGACTGAAATTTCATGTTGTATGCAATAAATATATGCATTTGAAATATGTATATTCTTTTTGAAACACACCGTATTTTCAAAGCAGCTTTATGGGCTGAACTTTCTATGTGTTTAAAGATTTTCTTTCAGAGAGATGTTATCTGGCCTGTTTTGTGCAATGCTGAAATTGTTGGCCACTGTTGCTAAATACTCATTCCTTGCTTACCCCTTTCTGTCCCCATTGACTCAAGTTTATTACAACTTTTGCACCCCAGTTTCTTGTCTTTTACTATCAACCACTCATTCTCTGTACAGAAATCATTTTTCTGTTCCACTGACCAACAGTAAGGAAAATCACAGTCAACACTATTTCAGCAGGAGCCCTGCATATGAGTGACACACAATTTGATTTTCACTCTTTTCCTTATTTTCATCATGTCTGCCAGTTTCATCACCACCCTCAACTAACTCAATCTTTTTGTTTGCTGGTGATGAGAAATATTGCTTGATCTTGTGATTTAGTTTGACTCAAACTCTGGCAGAATTCCAAACTTTGGTGAAATCTCTTCAACAATGAATGTAGAAGTGAACAAACAACATTATGGCATCACTGAATAACAATGACGGCAGTGACTTCTTGAGATTTATTTTAAAATCTGACCACACAAGACAATTATTTATTTCTGTGGCTCTTAACATTCACAAGTGAAGCTATTTCAATAATACTGTACAGGTCAACATTCTAATCACATTACGAAAAAGCTGTAGATTTGCTGTGAGGAAAACTGAAACGAATAGCAACATACCATTCACAAATACCCTATATACAGACAAAATATAATATCATTAGCTACTTTCACTAATAATTTAATTGATGTATGATATTTTTGCCTTACAATATGAATAAAATGTAGCTCTTTTTCCTCTCTGCGGCTTTATGAAGGTAAAGGAGATACAATCTGCAGTATACCCCGTAAACTCTGCACCGATAATATTTAACACAGTAGTCTGTTTTAACAATCACACTTTGATAATTGTCCTATGAATGTTGTAACAGCATAGAGGTATTATTAATGTGAAACAACTGGGGGAAAAAAACTATGAGCATGATGAGCCAACAGCAAAGTACTGCATTGAAATTCCATCCCATGATCCTGTAATCTCTTCTTCTGTCTTTGGTTCCTTTATTTCAAGTTATCTCAAATTGAAAAACTCACTTATCAGACAATTTTGCTTTTATTGACAAATCACCACTATCAGTTCTACTGTAATCGTTACAAGTAGCGATACTTTTCATTCCTTTGGCTTTTATAAAATGAATGACACTTTTACTTAAAAATGACATATTTGAGACATTACTATCAGTACTTTTTGTACCTTGTTTCACATTCTCATCACAACAGATTCTCCTTTCACGTTATCATAAGCTGGAATAAGCTTGCACTACAATCATTCACATGTTTAATTTTGTTTGCAGTTTTTCAGTCCCATTTTTCTGTCATTGTGAAAGATTTCCTGGAATGGTTTGTATTTCTGATCTGAAACTGTGTTATTCACAGCTTGTGACATTTATTTGTAAGTATTAGCATTTTGTAATCAGTGTTATTTAGTCTTTTCATTTGTGTTCTTATACGTTGGAGGTAGTGCCAAAGAAAGCATTCATAAGGAAAACTGTTTTGAAGTATATAATATTAAAATGAATGTTATTTACTCAATGTTCATAGCATCTGGTGATGCTAAAAATGCAAATCACTTGTGGTAAATGATTTTAGTTTTTTGGTTTGCTGTTCATTTAAGGTGGGAAGACAAAAATAGCTACAACAGCTACTGAAGAGGTGAACCACACAAATAGATTCCCCTACTCATTTATAATGTTCAAGTTGCAGTCTGTGTATCTGGATATTATTTGCAATTATGCTTCGGACCGAAATCACAGTTACAGAAATGTGCATATAACTCATTACCCTACAGTAGGTATGGTCGCCCCCGGGCAACATGGTGGCATCCAGCACCGCTTCATCTTCAAAGCATGAGTTCCCCTGGTGTTAGCCAGCTCAAGAAAAACATTCACTCAGTCAAATGTAGTCTGCTTTTCGCTAATATAATGGAGAATTTGCAACATTGTGTAATACATTGGGCAACTATGTGACCATTGATTTACTTCCAGGGGTGGCTCAGAATTATCTTGTAAAATTCACTCTATATTTTCTTGTCATTTAGATTAAACATTCTGAATGATTCTCACTTAAGGGATGGCACATAGGTAGAAAATTAGTGAGTTTGAGTCCACAAAGCTTACTTTGCTTAATACATTGTGAATTCTCTGTCACAGCCATCATTGGGACATCAAGGGAGCGACGACTGCTGCAGTTGTATGCTACTGGACATAATATTTTTACCTCTTCCATGAAAGAGCCATTAGCAGGAAGATCAACAATCAGTAAAGAAACCTGAAGACATTATTTCACCAATAAATTTTGTTGCTACCTTGATTCTGAACACTGTGGATCTAGGGCTGAAACTGCATTCAGTTATGTAACTACCCCCTACTGCTACAGTTATATACTTCTGCGGTAGTCCTTCCTGTAATGCTATTTTAGTATGACTGAACTGAATGTATACAAAGGCCATTCCAAAGCCAAAAGTTCATGTTACCCTACTGATTTGTCACAATTTGGAATATTTTGAGTTTTTAAAAAAGACTTTTTCATAACATTGTGATAAGTTGTAATGCATTTGTATTAGTACAGTGCATACTAAATAGCATTTTTTCCATTAGTTTATTGAACACAGCAGATAAAAACAAGAGATAAATTGGTCAGCAGGAATATAGTCTCCTACATTATCTGCATTAGTCTGACAATGCTCAGACAGCTTTTTGACTTCACACCTGTAGACAATATGTTGGTAGACTTCATCTCCTTGCATTTTATGTGGTGAAAGAGATAGCAAAGATGTGCAGTTTAGCAGAACGATAAGGCATGTGGACTTGCAAATTCAGTCACCAACTGTACATTGTCTTCTTGCACCCTGTATATTACAGCCGCTACATCTGAATAAAACAAACAAAGAATTGAGGCTCAAAATTATTCTCAGAGCCGACACAATGAAGGGAAAAGATTGCAGAATTAAATACAGGTGGAATGGCAAGCCACAACAGAATATAAAATAGTACACATAACTGCAAAACCAGGAGCTTCAGGGGGTGGGGGGACTAAAGGAGCAGAAGAATCCACAGCACATATTGCATTGATTACAACATATATTAACATTTCATGAGACCCTAAAAACCAGATAAAATTCCAACAGAAGAAATAAATGGAATTCGCAGCAAAAATGGAAGTTGAGATACAATACTTACTTTGTTACAAGTTAATATTTGCTACTCACTGCCATAGAGAACTGTAAAGTTAGAAATGTGGTCATGATGGGCAGACTAACAGAGCTGAACAGAAATCAAATAGATAATTTTCTTCTCCTAGCAGATGTTAATTCAAGAAAATGGAAAGAAAATGTAGGGAAATTTATTTCAAACTGGTCTCAAATTTTCAAATATTACTGTAACATCATACAATTTAGAACTAGAGGGAGAGTTTACTTTGTAAGACTAGTTGAGGATAATAGTTAGTGTTACGTTTCGTAGGTCTCCAGATAGTGAGAGAAGTCTCTTTAACTTAGTTCATGTTTAAAAATCAGAGAAGTTTGGAACAAGTGTTGCTACACTAAATTTAATGTGACAAGAATAAGAAATCAAAATGCAGTAGTATCTTAATTATTAACAGGTTAACAAATACAAGTTGGGACTTGTATAACAAAAGAGAGAAAGATTTCGGTTTAAATTTTTCTTAATGACATGGTTCTCAGAAATGGTGTAAAAGTTCCGACAGGAGAAGGATGAAGAAAGAAGGGCATGTTGCAAGAATAATTACCATCTATGTAGGTCAGAAAAGCTGGTGCACTCAGTGGTGCAACATGTTGCTGAATTACAACAGGCTCGAGTTCAATGGCTCCTTCAGAAACCATGCCATTTAAACCCTTCCCTCCAACATTAGCTTTTCCAAACTATGTAGATGGCAATTCTTCCTGCAACACATCCTTCTCTCTAGTAATCATCCTGGCCTTAAGGCCTTAATCCCTGCTAACCCAATGTCCCCATACCCTACCCAGAAGGTTCCCCTTCCTCTGTCCTGTCACCCTCTTGAAGCTCTTGTCTTCATGTCATCTTGAACAGCACCTCACTGACTGCCGTGCCTGTATGTTGTTTGCCTAGCCTGTGCACCTGCCACCCCTTCCTCCCACACACTTATTCTGCACACCTGCTTCCCACCTCTTTCTCCCTCTACCCAGTCCACCGAACACAATCCTCATCGTAGTCCACCTGTCAAATGCAATCCTGGTACTATGTGTCATCTCGGCACATTGTAGGTTCCCACTGAACACTTCTGTTATTCGGCAAATGGTCTCCTTTATTCTTAATTTACTTATACTTCATCATCTGTTATGTTATTAACACGACAATATTTACTTTAGGTCATAGCATTTAATCTTTGGAATATACATATAATGCAAGAATCACTGGTATTGTATAGATTTGCAACCACTAAATGTCTGTCATATGGATAAAACACAACAACTGCTGTTGCAACTGCCATCGAGTATGGAATAGAAAATGGTTACTTGTAGGTATTCACAGTGGCTTCACATTCTGGAAAGAACATGTTAACCATGTAAGCACACACACACACACACACACACACACACACATATATATATATATATATATATATCATCTGGAAACATATGCAGTTACAAAAAATTAGCTCTGTGTGACATATTTAACACTTCCAGTCACATATCCTGCACAGTTTGTTCATATGACGCATTTCTGCACATTAAAATAAGATTTTAAACACACTGAAAGAATATACACACAGCTTGTCTGCAACTGTCTCCACCATACAGTGAGTAGACATCTATCCTTTTCATAATACGGACATTATTCCTTCTTGATTTTCCATTGTTTCTCTTTAAAAGGTTGTTATTTAGAAACACTTAACACCTATTGACTCAGATACAAAGGGTTATAATAAAGTTTTAATTATCACATAAAAAAATAAAATTACATAATAGAATTTTTCAGTTTTGTAATTGCATGCCTGCAGTCCTGGTACACATTGAAATTCTTGTGCCACAATATCATTGCATACCACTAGAGCAGCAAAAACTAAATTAGGTGTGTCATTTTGTTTTCACTCCTTTAGTGGCATCAATATATGGCATCAATATAGGCATCTGACTCAGATCTGATGGTATTTGGAGAACTGAACATAAAACTCTTCACATAACCCAAACAAAAATATTGAGGGTAGTTGAATCAAGGGCATGTTTGCAAACCAACAGGTCTTGCTCCTGGTCAGCTGTTAATGTGCTACTGTTTCAGAACAACAAGTAGGCAACAAAGTGTATGACCTCCGTATCTCATCACAGAATGTGGAGATTCCAGGCTTGCCTGAACTGTGAAGTAGGAAAGGTGGCAGACCTGGTGACAGAGTACAATGCTAGTACAGGCACAAGTGTTTCAGGAAACACCATTCAGCATACATTATTGAACATTGGGCCTCACAGCAGATGATCCCCGTGTGTGCCTATGTTGAAATCAACATCAGGTAGAATTTCAGATAGTACGGTATCATCAAGATTGGACTGTGGATCAATGGAAACATGTTGTCTGGTCAGATGAATCATGTTTTTTGTTACACAAGGTCAATGGTGGTGTCCAGATATGCTATGATTCACATAGACAGCTAATGGAAACACGCACCGCACCACAGACTCAGGCTGGTGGGGGCAATATTACTTTATGGAGGGACATTCACCTAAGCATCCATGGGACATGTGGTAGCAATTGAAGGCACCACAATATGATAGCACACTATAATGAATTCACACTGGTGTCTTAGCCACCCAATTTGCCACAGCTGAACCCAATGAAAAACATCTGTGACAGTATTTGGCACCAGCTCTGTGCCTGCAAAACACTGGCGGCTAATTTAGGGAAATTGAGTGAATGATGAATAGACACCTGGTGCCACATACCTCCAGAAACTTGTCAAATCCATGTCACATGGAATCACTGTTGTATTGAAGTCAAAAGATGGACCAACACACAGTTAAGCTGGTGGATGTGTGTACCAAGAATAAATCAAGTACAAGAACTGAGACATAATGATACAATTATTTCACAACAGAAGAGATGTATGTATGTATGTATGTTCCACATGTCCTCCTGAACCACTGAACTGATTTCAATCTAACTTGGTGCAGAAATTATTTACTACCTGGAAAGAAATGCTGTTGGGGTAAGAACTAGCTACTTTCTAGTGGGATGGGGGTGACACTGTGAAGAGAGAAAGGGGAGGAGGAGATGGACACAGATAGGTGTGAGGAAGAGACAGGATAGATAGATAGATAGATAGATAGATAGATAGAGAGAGAGAGAGAGAGAGAGAGAGAGAGAGAAGGGGGGAGGGGAGGGAGTGGACAGAGAGGAAAGAGGAGGAGTTGAACTAATAGAAGGTTGGAATAAATACATACCTGGGCAAAGCTTAAAATTCTTGACAGAACTGCGGCCCCCTACCCCACACACACCTACCTTTTTCAGTTTTACAGTGTTTGTACCTTTATTTGTAATACCCATCACATCAAACTTGTTAGATTAATTTAAAACATCTCAGGAGATATGCAATACCACAAGATTACTGACAATGCAAAGAACCAAAGATCTTGTAAATTTTAATCTCTGAAATGAATACAATATGGTATTTTATTTGAAACTGAATTTACTAGCTGCACACAACTATTTTGCCGCTACAAAAAATCACTATATTTCATGAGCACATTCTATGACAACTGTTGACATCCACATGTACATGGATGATGTTACTAGCAGTACATCCTACCTGGTCATCTCGAAGAATTGCTGCAGTGACATGTTGCCATAAGTTTTCAGATTCACATTCACCTTGATGTTCAATAGGAACTGTGTAACGTTTCAACCTCTTCGATTTTATCTCAGGTGTAGGCTTCCACAGAAGTTGCTCCTCCTGAGGAAGAAAAGGAAAAAATATATCAAAACACAAAAGATATTACATACTCATGTGATTAATAGTATATACAGAAGGAACTACAAAATTATTAAAGGAATAAATTAATGTTTTCAGATATTAGAAGAAAAAATGTGTTATGCAAACACAATTTACTTCACTGTTAAGGGGAAAGAAGAAGAAGAAGAAGAAGAAGAAGAAGAAGAAGAAGAAGAAGAAGAAGAAGGCAAAAAAAAAAAAAAACCACTTCGTACTTTGGTACAAAACTGAAATAAGGAGTGGAAATGCTTTAACTGTTTCTTAATGTATCTGAAATGTTGTTAGAAGTCTCTCACATTTACACGCATTAAGGTTGTAACAAATTAATGAAAGAACAAATTAACATTTCCATTTTTAAAGATGACACTGCACAAAGAATAAGTGTTACTGCTAGCAATGTTGAAGCCACTTCTGGAAGTTTCTTATGATTTTGGAGGCTGTCACGAATGAAATGAAAGTGACTGTCATGGAGGGATCAGTGTTTGCACTGTGGAGGGACTATCGTAGTGGGAGAAACCTTGCTAGTTATCTCCAGTTTTACAAGTAATACCACCAAGAGTTGATTGCCTAAGTGTTGTACTCCCATTGCTAAATCATTTTCCAAGACCAGTGACTCTGTGGCTGCAACACAAAGAGCATTACAGCCCAAATTATATGAACTTGATGAGAGAGTGTAACGTCAATGTGACTAGATCACACCAGACATCATATCATTCACTCTTGATTTTGAAAGGAATGTTCTCTGATTATCTTATTTCTTCCAATGGTATCACTAGTTGGCTCACTGGACACCTACCTACCTTGACTCACAATGATCTTTTCTTCCCTAGCAATAAATAAAAGCTAAGATCTATGCATACTACCTAGGAATTGTGTAAGAAGCAAAGAAAGACATACAATGACTTTGCCATCACACTGCCTGTGATAACTGCAAAGTCATGGACTGCTTTAGTGAACAGTTTCACCTGTGTGTGCATGTAGACTTTCTTGATAAATACTGATGAAAAGCTCTGTTTCCAAACATGGTGGCAGGGTTGACAACCTGCAAAGTTGTGATGAGTCATGAACATCATCTTCACCAGAAGATGAGTATGACACCCATAAAAGCACTGCAATATATCAACGGTGTCACTGGGATGGAAATCTGAGAGCTTCTTGTCAGCTCCAGCAGTGTATTGTCCATAACAGCTGCTACCTAAATAAAACTTTAAGTAAAAACAATACAGGATTACATTAATCAGGTGACGGGTTCTGATTATGGTACAATCGTCATTATACCGTTAAAATTCCATGAAAAGATAAATATAAAGTTTCAGAGGACAAGACAAAGGCATAAATGTAAATAATCTAACCAATTTAAAGCAGAGAATTACATATCCACACATGATGTCAACTGAAGAGAGTGGTTATGTAGTGATGATAAACACTGCCAACCAACGCATGACCATTTGCAGTTCAGTAGTAGAGGCTCTGCCCACTGGCTCCAGCAAATGTCATTTACAGCCAATGGTTACAGAGTATGACACAATTTCATAATAAGGTTACAATAAAGTGTAATTACTATACATGTAGTAACAAAAATATAAATATGAGAGGAGCTTGTGCCACTGATAATATAACATCTCTGATTGATAACAGTATGTATCAATTCAGGTTTCATCTTCTAGGTAAACACTTGATGCCCTGTCAGCCATTTTTTGGACTAAGTGTGGCTATTGCACTTCCTACAGAGGGCAGTCCATGTTGAAATACCACACGTTATGGGGTACTAGTTCGTTTTGATTCTCTACTGTAAACAAAATTTCTCTGCATTGCATAATTTATATACCATCTCATATTTATATTTTTGCAATTGCATCTATAATAATTACACATTACTGCAATCTTATTATGAAATTATGGCATAGTCTGCAACCATTGACTGTAAATGATGTTATGTGGGAGACAGTGGGCAGAGCCTCCACTACTTAACCGCACACAGCTGTGGATTGTTCAGTAGTATTAATTGTCACTACAAAGCCGGCTGCTCCTCGTCACTCTCTCCAGCCACCATAATGGGTAGATATGGAGTAACACTTTAAATTAGTTACATTATCTAAATTAACACCTAAGTCCTGTCCTCAAACTTTGTATTACTCTTTTCACAGAGTTTTAATGGTATGATGACGATCATAGCATGATCGAAACCGGTCACTTGATTAATAAATTTTAATAACTTAGATGTGATCCAACATCGTTTTTATTTAAAAACTTTTGTTCTAATTTTTTGAATGCTGTTTTCCAGGAACAATGTCCCAAAAGATGCTTGCTACCTATATGCTGCATTTTTCTATAACTTTAAAATTATTCTCATGTATTTTTAAATGGGAAATAATTTTTATGATTTTCAGTTTATGAACACCTCACACCCACATTTAGATATCTTATAATATGAACCAACTAATTCATCACATTTTAAGACTGTCTCATAAAAAACTGGTTGAAAATGGCTATGATGAAAGTAGCAATAAGGGTAAAAAATGACCCACATTGTTTATAAAGTATTTAGGGTAGCAATTGGAAATGTTTATGTCATGATAAAGGGTTCAAATATGTGTGAAATTAATGATGACTGTCTGTGGATGTGCTTTGTGTGTTATGGAAATGTGCGAATATAACTTTCGAAACAAAATCAGAGATATAAATGAAATAATAAAAGTGCTTCAGAACAGCAAAGAGACACTAAACGGCAAATACAATGCTTTGAGGGGTAAATACCGAAGTTTATTTCTTAAACTGTAAATTCATGGTTACTGTCAAATAACCAAGGTAAATGTAACTAACATGGATATGTGTGCAGAAATACGGTCATATGAAATTTTGTAGCATGAAATAAAATAAAAATTGCAAGTGAGATATACGAGAGCTATCCACAAAGTACATTACGTTAAGGAATTAAAAATAAATAAAGTATTGGAATTTTTTTAATTATATGCAGATGAAAGCCACACTTAAATACTACTTTTGTAAATAGTTTCCATTTAAATTAAGGCACTTGTCGTAGCGATGGATGAGCTTGGAAATTCCTTCGTCGTTAAACTCGGCCGCCTGCGCCTTCAACCACGTGGTTACCTCTTCTTGAAGCTGTGCGTAGTCATCAAAACGCTGCATAGCCAACCACTTCTTCATTGCTGGGAATAAGTGCAAGTCGCTTGGTGCCAGGTCGGGACTGTACAGCGGATGAGGAAATAACTCCCACTTAAAAGATTCAAGAACTTCACGAATGGCATTTGCCGTGTGGGCCCGGGCGTTGTCGTGAATCAACAAGATCTTTGAGCCCAACTTTCTCCTGCGCTTGTTTTGTATTGCTCTTCTGAGGTTGTGCAGAGTTTGACAATACCTTTGAGAGTTTATTGTAGTGCCTCTACCAGGAAATCCACAAAAATCGCACCTTTTCTGTCCCAAAAGAAGAGGTAACCATGTGGTTGAAGGCGCAGGAGGCCGAATTTTACGACAAAGGCATTTCCAAGCTCCTCCTTCGCTACGATAAGTGCCTTAACTTAAATGGCAACTATGTAGAAAAGTAGTATTTAACTGTGGCTTTCATCTGTATATAATAAAAAAATTTCCAATACTTTATTTATTATTAATTCCAAAACGTAATGTACTTTGTGGATCGCCCTCATAATTGGCTAACATTTACTGCCTTTGATATAATGAAACTGGACTCACCAAATTAATAAAGAGGGTCCATTGAGTGATATATAAAGTAAGCTAAGAACTAAAGTCAACAAAGGAAACTAGGTAAAAAGTTGAAAACAGTATGCACATGAAGAAGATGAGTGGCTATCTTAATTAATTAATTAATCAGTTAATTTATATATTATACAGGATTTTGCAGTTCACAACTGAACTATAACACAACCCTTGCTAAAACATGAATGGAACAGGAAGAAATCCCTATATTTGATATAATGTGGAGTACCATATGCCATGAAATTCATAGTGGCTTGCAGAGTATTGAAATGGACATAAATATCAAACTGCAAACAGAAGAGAAACTAGAAACATTAATCACTATGTACCAAAAGGAAAATGATCCCTTGGAATACCTAAGAAGAGAGGAGGAAAGCAATTGTGAAGGAACAGAATGGGCTTAGAACCCCAAATCCGTATGAACGATGGCATATGTGGAAGTTCTGTATCTGTGTATATTTATTCAGAATAATCTGAAGTGGAACCTTCAAGTAAATAGCATCTGCAACAAATATGTTGACAAAATACCATAAAACAGTGTTACAAAAAGAATTGCACATCGTGACTTGACCCTGAACATAAGACGACCCCCTTTTTTTGTTAGAGGTTTGTTGAGAAAATTTTATTTTCAACATATTCCGAGTAATCAAAATTACCAACTAATTTACCGAGATAAAGAAGCTGTCAAAGAAAGTTAACATTACACCTATTCTAAACTTATGCCATTTACTGATTGTCTACCTTTTTTGGATGTACTATTTTATACAGGGTGTTTCAAAAATGACCGGTATATCTGAAACGGCAAAACAAACTAAACGAGCAGCGATAGAAATACACTGTTTGTTGAAATATGCTTGGGACAACAGTACATTTTCAGGCAGACAAACTTTCGAAATTACAGTAGTTACAATTGTCAACAACAGACGGCGCTGCGGTCTGGGAAACTCTATAGTACGATATTTTCCACATATCCACCATGCGTAGCAATAATATGGCATAGTCTCTGAATGAAATTACCCGAAACCTTTGACAACGTGTCTGGCGGAATGGCTTCACATGCAGATGAGATGTACTGCTTCAGCTGTTCAATTGTTTCTGGATTCTGGCGGTACACCTGGTCTTTCAAGTGTCCCCACAGAAAGAAGTCACAGGGGTTCATGTCTGGCGAATAGGGAGGCCAATCCACGCCGCATCCTGTATGTTTCGGATAGCTCAAAGCAATCACACGATCATCGAAATATTCATTCAGGGAATTAAAGACGTCGGCCGTGCGATGTGGCCGGGCACCATCTTGCATAAACCACGAGGTGTTCGCAGTGTCGTCTAAGGCAGTTTGTACCGCCACAAATTCACGAAGAATGTCCAGATAGCGTGATGCAGTAATCGTTTCGGATCTGAAAAATGGGCCAATGATTCCTTTGGAAGAAATGGTGGCCCAGACCAGTACTTTTTGAGGATGCAGGGACGATGGGACTGCAACATGGGGCTTTTCGGTTCCCCATATGCGCCAGTTCTGTTTATTGACGAAGCGGTCCAGGTAAAAATAAGCTTCGTCAGTAAACCAAATGCTGCCCACATGCATATCGCCGTCATCAATCCTGCGCACTATATCGTTAGCGAATGTCTCTCATGCAGCAATGGTAGCGGCGCTGAGGGGTTGCCGCGTTTGAATTTTGTATTGATAGAGGTGTAAACTCTGGCGCATGAGACGATACGTAGACGTTGGCGTCATTTGGACCGCAGCTGCAACACGGCGAACGGAAACCTGAGGCCGCTGTTGGATCACCTGCTGCACTAGCTGCGCGTTGCCCTCTGTGGTTGCCGTACGCAGTCGCCCTACCTTTCCAGCACGTTCATCCGTCACGTTCCCAGTCCGTTGAAATTTTTCAAACAGATCCTTTATTGTATCGCTTTTCGGTCCTTTGGTTACATTAAACCTCCGCTGAAAACTTAGTCTTGTTGCAACAACACTGTGTTCTAGGCGGTGGAATTCCAACACCAGAAAAATCCTGTTCTAAGGAATAAACCATGTTGTCCACAGCACACTTGAACGTTGTGAACAGCACACACTTACAGCAGAAAAAACGACGTACAGAATGGCGCACCCACAGACTGCGTTGTCTTCTATATCTTTCACATCACTTGCAGCGCCATCTGTTGTTGACAATTGTAACTACTGTAATTTCGAAAGTTTGGCCGCCTGAAAATGTACTGTTGTCCCAAGCATATTGCAACAAACGGTGTATTTCTATCGCTGCTCGTTTAGTGTTTATTGCCGTTTCAAATATACCGGTCATTTTTGAAACACCCTGTAGAAAAGAAGACTGAACTCTTGGGCACGGGGTTTACAGGACACCGACTGTCACTGACAGGTATTTACATGCTACTAGTAGCCATCCGTGTTTCCAACATACAGGAGTCCTTCGGGTATTGGTTAAACGAGCATATGCTGTCTTGGATTCTGAAAATTTACCACAGGAGCTGCAATATCTTAAGGACATGTTCAATATTAACGGCTATAAGGACCAACAAATTCGACGTGCTTTTGAGTTTGGACCTCTAACTGAACCTTCTGGAGACACCTTTAGGTCTGTGGCTTTTCTTCCATATGCTGGGAATGTGTCCACCAAGATAGGTAGACTTTTGAAGAAATACGAGATCAGATGTGTTTTTCGTCCGCCAGCTAACATTTGAGCACTTCTTGGGTCTGTCAAAAATGATTTAGGTTTGAGGAAGTCTGGTGTTTACAAAATACCGTGCGAGTGCAGGAAAATTTACATTGGCCAAACATTCGTACCGTAAACGACAGGTGTATTGAACATCATCGCCACACGTGATTATTACAACCAGATAAATCTGCGGTGGCTGAGCATTGCCTTACAGAGGGACACAGGATGCTGTATAATGAGACACAAGTAGTTGCAAATACTTTGTAATATTGGGATTGTGTTCTAAAAGAATCTATCGAAATCTGCTAGAAGATAATATCATTAATCGTGATAAGTAAAATGTAGAATTCTGTTTTATCAGACATGAAGAAACAATGGCACCTGAATCGGCTGGCTATGAATAATCATTTGTAACACTATATTGTTTTTAACAGTATTCACCATCAGAGGTGCTGCAAGTCTTTTTGCGCCAGGGGGCAGCAGGAATGATTGAGCGCATGCACATTGTTTCTAGCACTTGTGCTGTTGTACTTCCGATGCATATAAAAGTGCAGTTATTTGTGAGTGGAATCAGTTATCGGCGAGAGCAATGTAGTTTTTCTCACCTGATGATGGCGGCCAGGTGGACCGCTGAAATATTGTGCTCAGATGACAGTTTGATCCGGCTGGAAACCCGACAAGAATTTGATTGACACCTATATGTTTGTTTTACATATCATTTCTCATGCAAACTGCAAATTCTGTGAATTTCATGGCTTTAAGAAACAATATTAATTCTCTTGTTCACTTCTCATACATATGTGGCAAACTTGTCGTGAGAAAGCAACAACAAACAATTTCATACTTTGTCAAATAAGTGTATTTTCTGTCCTGTCACAAAGGTTGGAGAGCATGAGAAGACAAGGGCCTAATGTTGAGTGTGCTCAAGTTGTGAGGAAGGACTCCTGCTTCCTACAAAAAAGAGACAGTTTTGCAAAAGACAAGCACTGGCCTAAAAAAATCTGACCAATTAGAATACTAAACTCTGGAGATAAAAATGTAAGATTTAGTTCAAAGGTAGACCAAAAAACCTTCTGCATCCACTTCACATGAAATTTGGCATTATGAAACAATTTATTAAATCCCTACCAAAAGTTGGTGACACTTTATTACGTGGCGAAAAAGTAACCATGGCTATAAAAGGGCTAAGATGAAAGAAGGACATTTTCTTCAGCCCTGATATTTGCAAACTAATGAAATATGCAACACTAACATCAACTGAATGAAATTTAAACATAATCTTGGATAATATTTAAACAAGTTGTCAACAAATTTCTTCGCAACTGCGAAGACCTTGATTATGAGAATTAGAACGAAGCATATTGGATAGTTTATAGTACTGTATGCCTCGATGAGCCTGAAGCTGCACTTCCTAGGTGCTATGTGTGAGGAAGAGGGAGAAAGGTTCCATCAAAACATGAAACAAATGGGACGTGAGTACTGGGACTGATGAGATGTCAACATGATAGCTGACTACTGTTGGATGCTGCACAGGAGGGTGTCCTCAGTCAGTGCACAGAAGAAAACGAACGAAGGAGAGAAAGAAGAGACATTATGACTTATGGCTTTGTATTAGACCTGAAGAACATAATACTTCATTATAATGTTAGGAATGCCTTATTTTATAATGATTTCTTATTAACATTTTTTGAATGTATGTGTTCTGTATGAATTTTCTAGATCTTTATCATTACTTTGTGAGAAAACTTTATGCAATGGATAGAAACTCTGCATTTCTGAACTTAGCTTATTTTTTCTTTTTTAAAAAAAGGCACTGGAATCACGTAAAATGATTTTTTTTTTAAGACTGCAAAGTATACATCTCTAGCCCTAAGTTACATATGAAAACAGGTACTGAAATACGAACGAATGAATAAACACTGTGTTTCTTTAATAGTGTGCACATGTGCTAGATTGTACAGCACTGTAAACATAAAATTCAATAGCACCAGTTGTTGCTGAAGGAAAGTAATGTAGGGCTTTATGAATTTATTGACATATTACAAATGATACTGCAGCTTCACTCTGAGATTCAAGATATCTGGAAAACAACTGAAACAAAACAATTCATAGTCTCTTCTACTCCACTCAGATCTGCTTTAATTTAATCACTAATAGTTTTTGTAAATAAGAAATATGTTACAATTTGATCCTTTTAAGGCACTCAAATATTAATACACCAAGAGTACAATGATGTGTCAGTAATACCGATATAACAGTTGCTATTCTTCCAACTTTTGCCTTATAAATGCTATTAAAAAGTAGTCACCACAATTAATGTAACATAAGGCAGTGGTAATTGAATAAAAGCTTATAATTTACTCATTTTTGATCGATAATTTGGGAATGATTTTAATTACAGGAATTATTTTACGTACCCCTGTACGCCGATCTTTGATGAATACACTGCTGTCCCAGTATCCATCCAACGTTGCCAAGGTTTCCTTCCCCAACTTTAACTGTCCTGATATCATGTTTGTCTGTTCTGCACCACCCAGAAAGGGCTACATGTACACAAACAAAAACTGTGTTACAACAAAAGCAATGGTGACCAGTTGCACCTTGAAAATACTATGTTGAATGCCCAGTAATAAGAATTTTCAATTTTGCTTTTACAATAAGAATTTTCAAACAATTCTGAAAATCTTCAAACAATTCCAATAATAATAATAACAATAATAATAACAACAACAAAAACAATCTATACCAAACTAGACTCAAAAAACTGAACACTATATATGGTTCTGAATGTTGCAGAAAAGCATAATATCTGGTATGTTCCAAAGTAGTAGCCACATACATTACTGAATGAGTAAATGGTAAATATCTTTGCCAAGACTCGAAGCTCTTCTTCATAATCACAAATGAATCTCGTGTAGAATTTTCAAAACATGAAAGCAGAATAAAGCATGCATTTATTATGAGACTACCAAGGAAACAATCTGACGGTAGTGTCCCATTTCCTCACACACTTTGAAAGCATCCTAAGGCATACTTTGATACACTTACTACAACTATGCACAGAGGTTTTCAAGTGTTTGCATGCTTTACATATCATGGAAGAAGGCAATGTTCTATTTCATTTCAAGTGAGTTCAAAATTTTACAACACAAATTATGGCTACATACCATGATGCATTATTTATATACATTTAGTCTGTGGAAACAAAAATCATTAGGCTGTGAACTTGTAGTAGCATATTGGTCTTCACAAAATATACAGGAATGGATGAAGTCACAAATGATGGCATCTTAAATCTAAACTCTGGGCTGGATCATGATACTGTCATGTGCAGAGCCTTATCATTACAATCCAGTCTTTGCATGAACAAAAAGACTGCTCTTAAAAGAGAAAACCATACACCATTATTTCTGCATACAACTGTAATAGTAATTAAAGTAGTGATTATGCACCAGACAAATACATGTGTTTAATGCGAATGCATGCACAGACTGCTTCATCTATAATCTTGATTCGTGAAACTGTTATATGCCATGGATGGTATTTGTTGACACAGTGGAGATCCTATAAAGCCCCCCTCCCCCTCCTTTCCTGATGCACTATTGTTCAAGAAATACAGTTTAATCTCTTCAGCCTCCATTGGAACTGCTGAAGCCTGTAAAAATCTACTACTACTACTACTACTACTACTACTACCACCACCACCACCACCACTACTACTGCATCTATTACCACCACCACCACCACCACCACCACCACCACCACCCAGTGTACTTTTTCCTTGAAATACTGGTCTGCTACTTTCTTCATGATTAGTCAGGAAAGAGCGTCCATCTTCCTATGTACCTAGCCAGTCTTTGTCCTTTTCTCTAGCTATAGAGACACTAGATATAATACAAAAAAATCATATTCTGTATTCTGAGAAAGACTGCAGATAAATACCTGATTTAAACCATGAATACTTCTAGTGTTGATAGACAAAGCTGGTAAAATAAATCCTGTAATTTCCACATTATTTTTTATTTCAGCAAGAGGATTTTATATGATTTTTTTTTAACAGAAGACACAAATTCCTATGTATAGTAGTATTAATTTTTCAATGTTTCACAAATTTAGTGTAAAGCATGCACACTACAAGTCACATGTTTTGTATTATAGGAGATAGTGGCTTTTTCTTCCAATTTGAAGCCTGACATATACACAGCCCAGTCTGAAATTGTTCAAACACTCAATTATACATTATTGTGTCAGACCATAATATGCATAACTGAAACTGTACATCATGCTTGAAATGTACATCATGCTAGTATTGTCAGTTTTTTCAGCAACAGACTTTAGAAAATGCATAGGTTTTACATGTTATCTATCCAGAAGTAAAAATGATGGAAGTTTGGATTTACATCCCACTGACAATGCGGTCACGAGAAACAGAGCCAAGCCTGAATGGGAGAAGGGCCTCAATGAATTATTCAATATATAAGTATTCTGCCTATCTGCATTTGGGGTAAAAAATCATGGATTATGAGTTAATAGCCATCTGGTTAGTGACTTTTTTTTTCATACTACAAGGGCTTTATTTTCCAGTATATTTTCT
The DNA here is from genome assembly GCF_023897955.1 of Schistocerca gregaria. Taxonomy (NCBI): domain Eukaryota; kingdom Metazoa; phylum Arthropoda; class Insecta; order Orthoptera; family Acrididae; genus Schistocerca; species Schistocerca gregaria. Next base: position 638,920,607 of record NC_064931.1, read on the forward strand.
ACTACTTGATGTAATGCATTATTGATAAACAACTGCCAAATCTCACTTATGCCACAGAATTTCCCCATTCTAAATTTGCATTTTGATTTTCACTCAGTGTATAATGTGGCTGATGTTTTCCATCAATTGTAATTCAGACATCACAAACACTGTATGGTACCTAACAACAGATTCATCACTCTAAATAATGTACTGCCACTATTAAACATTTCACTACAGCCACACACCCTTATTGTTCTCACTTTGTGTTTTGGTGTCTTGACTGGAGAAGAACAAAGACAAATGATAGAAATATAGCAGCACTACAAATTACAAAAGACACTTTATTCACTGTCTGTAATTTATTACTATCCTGTAATCTGCCTCTCAAAAGCCACATTGTGAATTGGTAGCAACCACACTACTTTAGGCCACAAATATGTCAGCACCAGTGTATGCTAGCCTTTGGAGACAAATAACACATCATGACTAAGATATATTGCAATGGTTTTGTTCAATACCTCGTTTTGATTTACTGTCCACAGTTGCAAGTATTTCGCGCAAACTGAGTCAATCTTTACTACTAATTCAATTTCAATTGCATAATGAATTTATGTAGTCTTTCAAATCTGCTTATCAGGTTTAACATCAGTAGGCAACACTATACAGGGTGATTCAAAAATGCATGTAAATATTTTAAGGGTGTATTTGTGAGGTAAATATAAGACAAAAATGTTCTATACAATTTTTGCTATACTTGGCTTATTACAGAGTTATGAACAAAACATGATAATACATTCAATACAACGTAAAGTATTTACTTCCCAGAGTTCACAGTTTAATTACAGTGCATTTGGACTAAAAACGCAAACTGGTAAATAAACGTGACGTAACAAACTGAAACAATTCCTCGCGAATACTGTATTACTTTAGTTCCTGTTGATTGAACTAAATCAATGCAAAATAACTAAGGAAAATACGTGAAGAATTTACAGACTGTACTGTACTGTATTTGCACAAATCTTAATGCAATGCATGTTCAAAATGCTGTCCCTGAACTTGCAGACAGACCCGTGCTCGTCGCCGCAATGATCTCTGCACATTACACAGTCCGTTCAACTCTCCACGAATAATTTCACAACCACCTTCAATTCTTTGTTGTAGCACTTCTCTGTTCGGAACTGCAGAAGAATACACCAATGTCTTTAGTCGGCCCCATAAATAAAAGTCTAAAGGGTTCAGGTCAGGTGATCTGGCTGGCCAAGCAATTGGTCCTCCGCGACCTATCCATCGATGTGGATACGCATCATTGAGGTACGCCCTTACGTTGCGGCTGTAATGGGCAGGAGCACCATCGTGCATAAACCACAAGGTGGCTCGTGTTGCAAGAGGGACATCCTGTAACAATCCAGGCAATTCCCCCTCCAAAAATTCGCGGTAAGCGTGCCCAGTCAGCCTTGAAGGTAGAACATGAGGTCCGAGTAAGTCATTCCCCACAATACCACACCAAATGTTTATGGAGAATTGATGTTGATATCCACGCACAATTCTCGCGCCAGGATTCTCGACAGCCCACTGGTGCATATTATGCAAATTGATTACACCCGCACAAGTAAACATGGCCTCATCTGTGAATAATATCCGCCGAATGAACATTGGATCATTCAAATGACGCTCTTGTAACCACTGGCAGAATTGCTGACGGCGAGGATAGTCTGCAGGTGTCAATTCGTGCACTTTGTGCAGGTGAAATGGATGCAACTGTTGTCTCCGAAGCAGCCGCCATACAGTAGATTGTGGAAGTCATACAGCTGCACTAATTTGTCTCGTACTGATGGCTGGATCTTGGTCTACCAGGTCCAAAACATGTTCCTCGACGTTCACTGCATGCTCAAGTGGTCGACCTGAATGTGGCCCAGGACGAATGCCATACTCCCGCATACGTCTGTCCACAGATACAAACGTCTGATGACTTGGTAACCGTCGTCTTGAAAACAGCTCACTGTACCTTCGTCTTGCTGCAAGTGCGTTTCCATCTGCTGCACCATACACAAGGTGCATATCAGCATACTCACTGTTTGAGTACATCATGTGCACGAAACCTGTAGCCTTCCGACGATGAATGAACGACAGGAAGTACGTTTCCGTTACCAACAACATCAGCGCCATCTTCTGTACAGTAGGAGTAAACAGCAATTGCAAACACAAACAAACACTATTCATGCAGTTTCGAATCAACTGTTGGGAGATACGTATGTGCATTATGTACCAGAATATGGCATCCTGCTGCTTGCACTGACGTCGTTTTGATACGGACATGACTTTCGTATTTTAACGATAACTCTGGAATTAAACGTTTATGGAAAAACATTTATAGAACATTTTTGTCTTATATTTACCTCACAAATACACCCTTAAAATATTTACATGCATTTCTGAATCACCCTGTATAAGAGGAGTGGTGCAAAAGAAAGAACCACTCTCAGAGCCTGAGAATACCCAATCATAACAGGTGGTACTGGGTTGGGAGATGGGGTAGTTATATTTATCTATTCTAGAAGCAGCAAGGAAAACTGATCACTATATAATTTTCTTGATCATCTGATAAATGGTGGCAGCACTTGCCAATCTGTGTGAATACTTGTTTTCCTTTTTAGGCTGCATAAATGGGCAATAAATTGTAAAAGGTGTCGGCGCTGCAAAGGGCTGCAAAAGTAGGCAACTAAAATTGCAGTTGGTGGTATTTATTTCATGTTTACTTCACTTTCTAAGTCATTTACATTCTTTCAGAAGATGTTCATTTCTCGTTGTACAACACCTAAAATGAATTGCTTATAATACAGCATTATTACTGAGTTTCGTTGCGAAGTAGGTGTAACTTCATTCTTGTAATCAAACTCATTTGTAATTTCTGAAATGTAAAAATAAAATATGTATTCAGATGCATTATATTTACTTCAACAGACACAATGTTAACCACCCTTGGATGTATGTTAAAAAAATGTTCTTCATGGGAACAATAAGTTACCAGAAAACTTTAATTCTTATGTCTATGGTAGTTTTATCCGACTTTAGAATATGGATTCATTTTTTGAACCAGAATTTGTTAATCACCTTTCAGTTAAGCTTCTCGACAGAGAAAGGCATGTATGGCTTCACAAATGAAGTCCTACAAAACTTTACTTTGGAAACTATAATATTTTGTTGAAACAGTCTTTTCCATGCTGGGAGATCCAGATTCATAATACAAAGCTGAGATCTACATAAATTATCTCAAATAGACTTCAATAAACTGCACATACACAAGCATATTAATCGAGGATCCAAATGCAACTGCAACACACACAGACCAGATGATATCCAAACAGGCCTAGAGCTGATTCACAGTAAACAGTTTATGTCTTAATGACACAGAACATACTTTTAAATAAAACAGGTTTCTGGTACCAGATATGGACATTCATGGTCATACACTAAATGAACAACACCTAATAATTGAGTTAACATATAAACAAATTAATAAATAAGAACACAATTTAAAATTTCCAGGAAAGGCTTACAAACAAAATAATTAAAAACAACTATCAGGATCATTATGAAAACATGTTTTAAAAGTTGGAGAGTCTAGCCGCAGTTTGTACGCTGACGTGACAGAAGTCATGAGGTACCTTTTAATATTGTGTCAGACCACCTTCTGCGCAGCGTAGTGCAGTAGCTCAATGTGGCATGGACTCAAGTCATTGGAACGCCCCTGCAGAAAGATTGAGCCGTGCTGCCTCTATAGCTGTCCATAATTGGGGAAGTGGTTCTGGTGCAGGATGTAGTGCACAAACTGACCTCTCAATTATGTCGCATAAATGTTTGATGAAATTTATGTTGGATGATCTGGTTGGCCACATCATTCAGTCGAATTGTCTAGTACGTTCTTCAAGCCAATCGTGAACAACTGTGGCCTGGCGACATGATGTCATTGTTTGGGATCATGAAGTCCATCAACAGTTGCAAATGGTCTCCAAGCAGCCGAACATGACCATTTCCAGTCAATGATCAGTTCAGTAGACATGGCTCATACCATTATGGAGCCAAGACATGCTTGCACAGTGCCTTGTTGACAAATTTGGTCCATGGCTTCTCGGGGTCTATGTCACACCCTTACCCTACCATACACTCTTACCAACTGAAATCAGGACTTATCTGATCAGAGTATGGCTTTTCAGTCAACTAGGGTCTAACCGATGTGGTCACGAGCCCACAAGAGGTGCTGCAGGCAGTGTTGTGCTTTTAGCAAAGACGCTCACATTGGTTGGCTTTTCCCGTAGCCCAGTAATGCCAGATTTCACGGTACTGACTTAAAGGATATGTTTGTAATATGTTCCGCATTGATTCCTGTGGAAATTTCATGTAGCGTTGCTTCTCTGTTAGCACTGACAATGCTACGCAAATGCTGCTGCTCTCTGTTGTTACGTGAAAGCCGTCAGCCACTGCGGTGTCTGTGGTGAGAGGTAATGCCTGAAATTTGGTATTCCTGGCACACTATTGACACAATTGAACTTGGAATACTGAATTCTCTAATGATTTCTGAAATGGAGTATCCCATGAACCCACCTCCAACTCTACCATTCCACGTTCAGAGTCTGTTAGTTCCCGTCATGTGGCCACAATCACATTCGAAACGTTTTCACATGAATCATCTGAGTACAAATGACAGCTCTGCCAATGCTATGCTGTTTCATATCTCTTGTACACAATACTATCGCCATCTGTATACATGCATATTGCTATCGCATGATTTTTGTCACCTCAGTGTAAATAGATTAGTCAATACATCATGCACATAATGAAAAACTAGTATTTTTACACGAACAAATTTATCTATGATCAAGGAACAAGAATGAGATTTCATTTCATTTAATGCATAAAATGTTTGCTATCTCATTTATGAGTGTGTATATAAAGAAAGAGCACTCTATACAATGCAAGCCTGTATTGAATTATATGTCTATGACTTCATTAATTCTACTTAAGTTTTTGATTTTATTTTTAGCTGATGTGTCATCTATCACTACAGAAATGATTTGTGAATAAACAAACAACTAATTCCTTATTTAATCAACCAAGAAGTATAATTTGACACGTTTTGCGTTAAACAGCTAAAGAGCTAAACTGTATTTTGCATTCATTCGCTCCTCACTCCTTTACAAAATTATCTTCTGGAGCAATAGAGATCATGCAGCAACTTCTGCAAGGAACTTAGAAATGTGACACACACACTTCCTGGTAGATTTATTTTCAGTTCTATCAATGATTGATGCTAGAAATCAGTTTCAGATGAATTACAGCACAGCAACAATATTGTAGACTTGGTCTATTTGTCTAAACTTCAGAAGGAGGGTTCTAGATCCTATACAAGCATTGAACTGGGCACTTCTACTGATCCTAACAGAAATTAAAAATATGTATTATTAGCAAATTCCTTCTACTAATCATACAATTTTCTATATTCAAGATTCCTGTAAAATGACTTAAGTGTTAAACAGACCTCTAGGCTTTCAGCACCTAGTTGGCTATTAGAATTTGATACATAAGAATGCCATCACATAAATATAAAGTGTGCAATAATGTATAAACAGTAGTGACAAACACACACTGCACCTTGTGCTGTGACCATCATACACAATGGCTACCATCCTGTTTTAGTGACCATAATGAATTTTACACTTTTTTCCACAGTGGTGGTGGTGGTTGTGGAGCACTGTGTTGGGTGTGGCTCATTCTGAGCCTACAGACTAAGTTTGTAGTATTTGACTGGTCATGGTCAATCTGTGCTACAGGGATGGCCTGTCAGGTGCTACCGTTGTAACCACTGTAAGGCAGCCTGCATTGTTGAGCAGTACAGTGCCACTGGACAAAACAAGAAATTTCTGTTTCTACACAGTATTAAGAGGAAACACTAATTATGGAGGTTTTATAGGGTGAAGTACTTCCCGTCTTCCAGGCAAATCCACATGTTAGTAGAATAATGCATAGGTACATGTAGTGGGAAATGCACAAAAATCTTCTACACTCTGGGGCAGCTATTTGTGCACGCACACACACACACACACACACACACACACACACACACACACACACACAGGAGAGGAAGGTTGATGAGGAATGGCTTGGTCAGCAATTTGTTCACGACAAGCCTGCAGCAACTAATATTTATTCTCTATGCGCTCTTACATAAGGCACACGGAAGAGCATTCCCAGGCTATATATGTGGACACACTGATTCTTTGACATTAACATTAATGTTAAGGCTCTGTTTTCATCATGTGGAAGCTTCACACCATGCAAAAGTCTTGAAGTCAGAGATTGTGTATAGTTTCGTAATCCTAATGATTTGTCTATTACCATACATCTAGTAAGTTAAATGAAATTCATTTCAGTCACATGTATCCTTCTTTGTGTTCCAGTTTTTCACCATCAGTAGTGCATAAAAGGTTACATTGGTGCTTTACAATGCAATACAAACACCAAAAGTGTTAGTTATTACTTCACAGGCAACAAAACTTTTGGACTGTCTCCTACAATTATTTTCATAATATTTTAACGAAAAATAATTTTTATAGTAACGTTAAAAAAGATAACACCAACCTTCAATTTGAACTCAATTTCAGTGCGGTATCCTGTTTTTTCACATTCTATTGTGACCTTCCCACCCAATTCCATAGTTAGTGTTCCCATGAGGATACCTTTACAATGTGCATACGGTATGGTAATGCTATAGTCTTCACCACGTGGAAGGAATGTTAGAACAGCCACTCCATCTAAAATAGCTGATGTAGAATTCCCTATAATCAATAAATGAGTAATTATGTCACTATTAAAGTGTTGGAAACAAATCAAGACAAAAGTATTATGTGAAAGGATTCGTCTTCTGTGTACTGATGACAGAAAAAGAAAATAGCACATTAATTGGCATTTTATCTCCACCTATTTTACTGTGCCAGTTATGCAATATTCTAGTACAAACTTTGTAACTGGAATTTTGATGCAGCACTGAATGTTTTGACAGCAATTAAAAACATTATGAAACAATAACCATCTTGTTAATGAGTAAATGATTTTTCTAAAATTGATAGACTAATTAGTATTATAAGATGTGTTCAAAAACATGCAATATTGCCATACTACAACAGGCAAGAAATAAATACACATTTTACATACATGCAGTGTTAAATCATTTAATATGAAACTGATATTCTGATTCTGAAGCCTGTTGAAAAGCACAGTTTGTAAATGTTAGCAGCATGGTTAAAGTCTCCACAGTAGCTGGTAACACAGAAATCTCTAAAATAGCAAAATTAAAGCTTCCACTGATTAAAACTACACATCTTCCAGTTGTTTGCAGTAAGTGAGAATTAGGCTGTAATGTTTAGCTACCAATGTGTGAATTTTTTTCAGTGTACTTCCCTGGCATGCTTTACTGCCTTGAAAACTGCAGGCTGATGCAGTGAAGAATCTAAGAAAAAGAACAGCCTACATGGAAATAGGACGAATCTCATTCAACAGCCCTGTTTGTTAAGAACATTGTGCACATTGCTTATAAAGTATTTGAAGCAATTTACTTATAGGTTGAGCACTGTAGCTTCTCACAAGCAAATGTATGATCATAGATTATGCACAACAGTGGCATGTCTGGAGCATGCTATTGATGACTTTAAGGACACAATAGAAACAATCTCATCTCATGGAAATTGAAGCTATTCTTTGAATACTACAAAGTTAACCCAAGCATTAGATATGGTCTCCAGCCCCAAAGGCAAAATTATCATTTGTGGAGATCTAAACATTAACATGATGAACCCAGATATGTTGTACAATAAATTTCTGAACATTATGTATGCCTATGGTGTATCACCATTAATTAATACTGCCACTAGGATAACCAGACATTCAGCTTCAAGTATTGACCATATGCTAACAGACATAGAGAAAGATAGATGTGACGTTGTCATAGATGACCTTGGCATCGCAGACCATTCCAGTCAGTTATTAAAATTGGGTATAGAATTAGATAATAACACTAAAATACACAAGTACAGTAGGGTTTTCTCTAAGTCAAAAAGAGCTCTATTTGCTGCACTACTTAACAGTGAAACATGGGAGGAAGTGTACAGAGAACCTACTATAAATGGGAAGTTTTCAAAGTTTCTGTCAGTATTTAAATTCAGGTTTGAAGAAGTGTTCCCTAAAGTTCTAAGAATCACTAAATCATGCAACAACAACAGCTGGGTAACCAATGGGATAAGGAAATCTGCTGAAACGCTCAAGCACCTCAGCTCAATGAAAAACTACCGTAATGATTCAGCATTTCATAACTATTATCATAGATACAGAAAGATCTATAGAACAGTATTGTTAGTGGCTAAAAGGTACCAAAATGACAAATTTATAGAAAAAGCCAGTAATAAAATCAAAGCAGCATGGAAAATCACCAAACAAGAAACTAATAGGAAAAAATTAAAGCCAGTAAACATACAGTTTCAGCACAATGATACCAAAATAAATGATCCCAAAAAACTAGAAAACTTTGCCAATCAATATTTCAGTAACATAGCTACCAGACTGCAACAGAAGTTCAACAAAACAAAGCAATCACAAACTCTGAACAAAATAGCACACACAATGATGCTACGACCAACCACAGCAGAAGAAGTATCCAATGTTGTGAGTAACCTAAAATGTAAAAATTCAGCAGGCATAGATGAAATACCTGTGTGCTTACTGAAGGACTGCATAGACAACATCAAAGACCCATTAGTGCACATCATCAATGAATCCTTCTCCATGGGTTGCTTCCCAGAAATACTAAAGCATGCAAAACTCCTACCTATATATAAGAAAGGTGACCCAGAAATCATAGAAAACTACAGACCAATCTCATTACTGTCATCCTTTTCAAAAGTCATAGAGACCGTAATGAAAAACAGGCTCATGGGGTACTTAACAAAGTTCAATCTTCTGAGTAAAGAGCAATTTGGTTTCCGGGCTGGCAAAAGCACAAATTCAGCTGTAGCTCACTTCTCAAATGTTATCCTTGAAGCACTAGACAAAGGAGACCACATAACAGGGATCTTCCTTGATTTGACCAAAGCATTTGACACGGTAGACCACACAATTTTGCTAAATAAACTAAATGCACAAGGAGTAAGAGGAGTAACAAACATGTGGTTTCATTCATACCTGCAAAACAGGGTCCAACAGGTGGAGATCACTCAAACCAACTCCAATCACACCTTCTCACACATTTCAAACCCAGAATACATCAACATAGGAGTCCCCCAAGGAAGTGTGCTGGGCCCAATCCTCTTTTTAATACACACAAACGATTTTCCACAAAGTGTCAAACATGGTGAATCAGTACTGTTTGCTGATGACAGTAACATCCTAATCAAAGCTGAGTCGCCAAGTGCACTCAATGAAAAAGCTGAGGAAACACTTAAGCATGTATGCCAATGGTTAGAGACTAATAAATTAACCCTAAATGTAAAAAAAAACCAACAGTATTAGCTTCCACTTAAACAGAAAACCGAACAGTAGCAAGCTAAAAGTTAATTACGAGCACATAGAATGTGTACCATCAACAAAATTTTTAGGCATGCATGTCGACTCTCAACTAAATTGGACCAAGCACACTGCGGTACTTGGAAAGCGAATAGCTTCAGCATGCTATGCACTTAGGATTATAAATTCAGTGTGTAGTAGCCGGTGTACTAGAACTGCATATTTTGCGTATGTCCACTCTATAATTAGTTATGGCATAACCTTCTGGGGATCAACAGAGCAGAACAGACAAACAATATTTAAGTTGCAAAAGCGGGCCGTACGAATCATAACAAAAAGTAGCAGTAGATCCCATTGCACAGAGTTATTTAAATCTTTGGGTATATTGACAGTTCCGTGTGAATACATTTTGCACACAGTAATATACATAAAAAGACACATTGACCAGTTCCCGATAAACAGTTCCATACATGCACATGACACCAGACACAGACAACACTTACACCTCTATAGGAAAAACAAATCAAAAACTCAAAATAGCATGTTATATAATGGAATTAAATTATACAATAAACTTCCACAAGGGATCAAAGACATAAGCAAAATAGATAACCTGAGGAAATCGCTAAAAAAATATCTGTCGTAAAAGTGCTTTTATACTGTCAATGATTACTTGAGATGATGTGAATGCATAGAAATATGTAAAAATTAGCAACTGTGTCATTAAGTGGTTTAAAAATGCATCTTGTTATAATATTCATGAATTCCGATTGTGACAATTATAAATTTGTGTACCTATTGTATATACTCATGTTGACAACATCCATACAATCCTGATTGTCTACGGATGGATAAATAAATAAATAAATAAATAAATAAATAAATAAATGAATAAATACATGGTTAGTTCTCTTACATTAGTACAAGCACAGTTTGTGCACCCAGTATGAAAGTGTTAAGGACAGTACGACAAAGTAAAGCATGTGATTAGAAATTTACAGAATAAATTCGAAGATAAAGACAGGCTTACAGAATAACTATGAGAAGTGTTCAAATGAAAAGGTATACAATGTAATAGCAACCAAACCATTTGAAATTTGCATATGCTGCTTTGGGATAATTAGAGACACAAATGTAGTGTCATCACCTCTCCCTGAAAAATTGAAAGCCACACCCTCAGCAGGCAAAGTGATGTTCATTGACTTTTTCGTTGTCTGAGGTCCAATACTCATCAAATTTCTTGAGCACAGAAAAACCCCTAACAGTGACATGTACTGTGACATTTCATAGCCTAATGCAAAACAATCAGGAGCAAATGGCCTGATCTGCACATGGAAGGGGTGATTCTGATCCATCATAACATGTGTCCACACATCTCAAACGTTACACAAAGTGCAATGGCCAAGTTCATATGGAAGAAAGTGAAGGACATAGTGGAGGACTTACTCCTGTTGTCACAGCCACAGGAATTCTGGGAACAGGGAATTGTTCAGCTCATGAGACAGTGACATAGTTGTGCTCAGGTCACTTGTGATTACTTTTGAATAAATATTTCAGTTATACCCACAGTGTTGTTTCGTACCTTTCCTTATGAACACACCTCATAAACATGACAACATTTCCAACAATTTAATTTACCACCCTTTGGTTGAGCACATACACACCTAAGATTATGCATGCATGTGCACACCCACACATCCCAAACGCACTCCTATGTATAAGGAGGGTGAGAGAATGGATATGCAAACTGTTCTGAGGAAGCAGCCAGTGAATTATTAGATTAATACATTAACCAACAACAAGGATTAGAATTTCTTTCTTTATGAGTTTTGGCTAAACTAAAATGTTACATTAATGTATGTTACTGAATTTTCATTGCTCATCCACTAATGCCTCCCCCCATGAACCATGGACCTTGCCGTTGGTGGGGAGGCTTGCGTGCCTCAGCGATACAGCTGGCCGTACCGTAGGTGCAACCACAACGGAGGGGTATCTGTTGAGAGGCCAGACAAACGTGTGGTTCCTGAAGAGGGGCAGCAGCGTTTTCAGTAGTTGCAGGGGCAACAGTCTGGATGATTGACTGATCTGGCTGTGTAACACTAACCAAAACGGCCTTGCTGTTGTGGTACTGCGAACGGCTGAAAGCAAGGGGAAACTACGGCCGTAATTATTCCCAAGGGCATGCAGCTTTACTGTATGATTAAATGATGATGGCGTCCTCTTGGGTAAAATATTCCGTAGGTAAAATAGTCCCCCAATCGGATCTCTGGGCGGGGACTACTCAAGAGGACGTCGTTATCAGGAGAAAGAAAACTGGCTTTCTACGGATCGGAGCGTGGAATGTCAGATCCCTTAATCGGGTAGGTAGGTTAGAAAATTTAAAAAGGGAAATGGATAGGTTAAAGTTAGATATAGTGGGAATTAGTGAAGTTCAGTGGCAGGAGGAACAAGACTTTTGGTCAGGTGAATACAGAGTTATAAATACAAAATCAAATAGGGGTGATGCAGGAGTAGGTTTAAAAATGAATAAAAAATAGGAGTGCAGGTAAGCTACTACAAACAGCGTAGTGAACGCATTATTGTGGCCAAGATAGACACGAAGCCCACGCCTACTACAGTAGTACAAGTTTATATGCCAACTAGCTCTGCAGATGATGAAGAAATTGATGAAATGTATGATGAGATAAAAGAAATTATTCAGGTAGTGAAGGGGGACAAAAATTTAATAGTCATGGGTGACTGGAATTCGACAGTAGGAAAAGGAAGAGAAGGAAACGTAGTACGTGAATATGGACTGGGGCAAAGAAATGAAAGAGGAAGCCACCTGGTAGAATTTTGCACGGAGCATAACTTAATCATAGCTAACACTTGGTTCAAGAATCATGAAAGAAGGTTGTATACATGGAAGAACCCTGGAGATACTAGAAGGTTTCAGATAAATTATATAATGGTACGACAGAGATTTAGGAACCAGGTTTTAAATTGTAAGACATTTCCAGGGGCAGATGTAGACTCTGACCACAATCTATTGGTTATGAACTGCAGATTAAAACTGGAGAAACTGCAAAAAGGTGGAAATTTAAGGAGATGGGACCTGGATAAACTGAAAGAACCAGAGGTTGTACAGAGTTTCAGGGTGAGCATAAGGGAACAATTGACAGGAATGAGGGAAAGAAATACAGTAGAAAAAGAATGGGTAGCTTTGAGGAATGAAATAGTGAAGGTAGCAGAGGATCAAGTAGGTAAAAATATGAGGGCTAGTGGAAATCCTTGGGTAACAGAAGAGATACTGAATTTAATTGAAGAAAGGAGAAAATACAAAAATGCAGTACGTGAAGCAGGCAAAAAGGAATACAAACGTCTCAAAAATGAGATCAAAAGGAAGTGCAAAATGGCAGGGATGGCTAGAGGACAAATGTAAGGATGTAGAGGCTTATCTCACTAGGGGTGAGATAGATACTGCCTACAGGAAAATTAAAGAGACCTTTGGAGAAAAGAAAACCACTTGCATGAATATCAAGAGCTCTGATGGGAACCCAGTTCTAAGCAAAGAAGGGAAAGCAGACAGCTGGAAGGAGTATATAGAGGGTCTATACAGGGGCGATGTTCTTGAGGACAATATTATGGAAATGGAAGAGGATGTAGATGAAGATGAAATGGGAGATATGATAGTGCATGAAGAGTTTGACAGAGCACTGAAAGGGAGCGAAAGGCTAATTACAATTTGTACAGAAAGCAGATGCCAGTTATATGAGTCTAGGGGCATGAAAGGGAGGCAGTGGTTGGGAAGGGAGTGGGACAGGGTTGTAGCCTCTCCCCGATGCTATTCATTCTGTATATTGAGCAAGCAGTGAAGGAAACAAAAGAAAAATTCGGAGTAGGTATTAAAATCCATGGAGAAGAAATAAAAATTTTGGGGTTCGCCGATGACATTGTAATTCTGTCAGAGACAGCAAAGGACTTGGAAGAGCAGTTGAACAGAATGGACAGTGTCTTGAAAGGAGGATATAAGATGAACAACAACAGAAGCAAAATGAGGATAATGGAATGTAGTCGAATTAAGTCGGGTGATGCTGAGGGAATTAGATTAGGAAATGAGACACTTAAAGTAGTAAAGGAGTTTTGCTATTCGGGGAGGAAAATAAGTGACGATGGTTGAAGTAGAGAGGATATAAAATGTAGATTGGCAATGGCAAGGAAAGCGTTTCTGAAGAAGAGAAATTTGTTAACATCGAGTATAGATTTAAGTGTCAGGAAGTCGTTTCTGAAACTATTTGTATGGTCTGTAGCCATGTATGGAAGTGAAACATGAATGATAAATTGTTTAGACAAGAAGAGAATAGAATTGTTCGTAATGTGGTGCTACAGAAGAATGCTGAAGATTAGATGGGTAGATCACATAACTAATGAGGAGGTATGGAATAAAATTGGGGAGAAGAGGAGTTTGTGGCACAACTTGATTAGAAGAAGGGATCGGTTGGTAGGACATGTTCTGAGGCATCAAGGGATCACCAATTTAGTACTAGAGGGCAGTGTGGAGGGTAAAAATAGTAGAGGGAGACCAAGAGATGAATACACTAAGCAGATTCAGAAGGATGTAGGCTGCAGTAGGTACTGGGAGATGAAGAAGCTTGCACAGGATAGAGTAGCATGGAGAGCTGCATCAAACCAGTCTCAGGACTGAAGACCACAACAACAACATCTTCACCCTCGACTGGATGACAAGAGACTGGATGACAAGAGACTGGATAGAGGCCTTCATCCCAACTAATGATCCCACTTAAGACCAGAATTTTCTCGCGTTCTCGGCAAGATATTTCCCTGAGGTATGAAAGTGGACGTTGTATGCTTTGTGATTTGATCTTGCAGATGCACAAATTTCTACTAACTTTTGCCCATCAACATATGCGCATTCCTTTTTCAAATGAGTGTGCAACAATATCTTTTCCCTCACCATTCCATGAATTTGAATATTAAACCACAGAGGGTGCTTTCACAATGCTTGCCCATGGATCAAACAAGCCTGTGACTATTTATACTGCCCTTCTTTGAGTTTGGATCAGTGAAATGAATTTGAAACACCTACCCATGGCTCAAGAACACAGGAAAACCACGGCGTTGTGAGCCAGGTGGAAAAATCCTCTTACCATTTTTGTCTCTTCAGGTAACCAGGAATCAGATTCTGATGGCCAAATAAATATGCTGTCATTTCTTTACCATACCATTTGACCTTTCTTTAGTTTCAGAGCAACCAGTTATTATACTTAACGCGAAAATTTTCTGGGTATTGTACTGCTTAAGTTACTGGCTGCAGAAGGCAAAAAAATTAATTATTTTAGGTTAGCCTTTCTGTTGTTATGTAATATTCTGCATACATAGATTTTACAAGTAAGTAGTTTTCTCAAGGCTACAGAGCTATAATAATTGTCCACATAAAGCACACGTCCTTGTTTCAAGTAGGCTCCCATCATGTGTACAACAATTCCAGGTGAACCAGGCATCTTTGTCTTATTTTGAGAAATGCGTAAATTAGTTCACAGAGCTAATAAAGCTTTACACCATACTCATGTTTTTGTTTGGTACAATACATGAAAAATTAACAACTACACTGCTAAACTTTCAAGCCACAAATGCAGAACTTCTTGTCTGGAATATAACTCCCGCATACATTGCTTTTCAACAGGTTTAATTTTGTTGAGATGGTTAATGGATTTTAATGAATTATCTGAGAAGTGTGGCATCTCAATAACTACTTAAATTTATTCATCATCATAAAAAATTGCCAAAATGTTACTGTTTCAAAAGACTGTCAATCTAATACATTATGGAATCCTATGTCCCACATGCAGCAACAGTCTCAGAAACACATCCTTAAGAGCCAAGCTGATATTCTCCTCAAACATTTTTTTCACTTCCTGTCTTGGATATACATTCCTTTGTTCAACCACCAACAGAATAAGCTCTTCAGAAGTGTGAGGGTGAACAAATGAATAAGTGCACTAATGTCAAAATTATACAAGCTAAATCTCAATCCCACATTCTTGTTGAATAAAAATAATGATGCATCTTTTGACTTTTACTGCATGTTACTGTTGTTTACATTACCATCTGTTGGACCAACCTGCTCATCATCTTCAGTACCTATACTGTGTTTTGTCTCTGAATCACCACCAGATGACTCTAAGCTGATTTGTAGATACGTACACGATCAGAGAATACATCTATAAACTTGTGCAGTCCTAATTCATTCATGTTAGTTTCCTCTACTAATATAAGTGAATAACCAACAATAAAGATTGGTAAAGTTTCTGACACAGTAACAACACACACATGGACCCTATTGCCAAGTTTGCTAAGAAATACGGACTCTGGGGACTGACTATTGACAACAAGTTATCTTCATCTAAATCTATACTCTGCACTTCTACCTCTTCCATATACATATGGAGAGTGGGAGAAATGAATGTTTACATGCCTCTGTGAGTGCTGTAATTAATCTAATCTAGTACTCATGATCCCTACAAGAGCGATACATGGAGGATAGCAGTATATTTATGGAGTCATTGTTTAAAGCTAGTTATTGAAATTTTGTAAGTGGGCTTTCTTGGGACTGTTTGCATCAATCTTTGAATATCTGCCAGTTCATTTTCTTCAGTATCTCTGTGACACTCTCCCATATGTCAAACAAACCTGTGACTTCTCTGTATTTGTTCAATGTCCCCTGTTAGTCCTATATGATACAGGTCCCACCCATTTGAGCAGTATTCTAGGATGAACCACACAAGTGATTTGCAAGCTATCTGCTTTGTAAACTGATTGAATTTCCCTAGCAGTCTACAAATAAACCAAATTCTGTCACTTGTTTTCTCTATGACTGAGCCTGTGTTATCACTCCCTTTCATATCCCTACCAAGTGCTACATCCAGGTATTAATATGCGTTGACTGATTCTAACTGTGAATCTCTGAAACTGTAGTCATAGGATGCATGATCATCTCATTTTTTGAAGTGCAAAATTCTACATTTTTGGTCATTTAAAGCAAGTTGCTAGTCTTTCCAAGATCTGATAGAACATTTGTGCAGCTTCTTTTGCACAGTACTTAATTACTGGTTATCACCATCATAGTCATCAATTACAAGAAACCAAATATACATTTAAACAAAAAAATTCACCTGTGCAACTATTTACACTATATAAATATCAGATGGCCAAGACAACACATGAATGTCTCAAGACTCGGCCCAGTAGAGCGCCTCATTGACTCTTGATACCACCAGGTAATTGTCTGTTAGGGCACTCATTTACAATGTGACTTGCTTTCTGAATGCCACCAAAGCCACATGTACTATCAGTGCAAGAGTGCCACTTGTGCATGTTGTATTTGCACATACCTTCTTCAGCTCAGTGTCCATTAAGCTGTACCCATACCTCCCTCAGATGATAGAAGCCCGGAACTGTAGCAACTGGGTAGTCAATAAGTTCATAATTCTGGCTTTATTTGGCTTGGCACTCACATCTCCACTCAGTGTTACAGTATAGCCCAGTGGAGAGCATTTGGACTCCTTCATATATTGGTCTTTCAGATTTGAGGTGTTTCTAGGCAGTGGAAGTAAGTCTTCATTATGAGGAATTGACTCATTTTTCGAAACTTGCTGGCAAATATTGTAAAGAGCTGCCTTTCGAGGGAGACAAGCTGGATATGTGTTTGATAGTATTGGTAGCCAGGTTGTAGGGCAGAACTGACTGTGCCACTAATGGTTTTCCTAGCAGCATTCACATGAACATGAACTTTCTTCACGTGAATGCTATGGAGCCAAACTGGTTGGCAAAAACTTTGCTGCAGAGTATACCAATGCACAGGGTTCTCCTCACAGAACTGATGTATTTGCTCCCGATGTGCTATCTGCCAGCTTCCTCATCAGGTTCACTCGTGTTTGTATCTTCTTAGCTGTGGTGTAGAGGTATTTATCTCCTATCAGTTTTCTGTCTAATGTTACCCCAAAGTATTTTGACATATCATTATATTTGACTATGCCAAGACAAGCAAACTGTGTGGTGACCTTTGCTGGTGTTAAGTGATTAAAGAGGTGGAAAAGACACACTTCTGTTTTAGAAACATTAGTTCTAAGTCACCATGTCTGAAAATATTCATAAAGTTTAGTGAGGCTGTATGTTCAGTGTTCTTCACACTCAGAAGGTACTTCACTCTGACATGAAATTTCAAGGTCATCTGCATAATGGAATTTCCGGCAGGTAAAATCCAGCAGGTGAAGAGACTGAACAACACCAGAGCAAAAACAGAACCTTGAGGTAACTCATCACTGAGTACTTGCCATCTGCTCTTCTTTTCACCTTGGTGTACTTTAAACCACCAACTGTTCAAAATCTTGCTTAAGAGGTTACCTAGAGTTTTCTTATTAATGAGAAGTCTGAGGATATTATTAATATTGTATGCAAGGTCATTAACATTTAACATGAACAATAAGGATCATATTACACTTCCCTGTGGCACACCCAAAGTTACTCTCCATCTAAGATAGCTTGCTGCACCCACTCTTAAAAAATTCTCAACCCAGTCACAAAACTCACTTGACACCCCAAAAAATTGTACTTTTGATAATAGGCATAGCTGTGGTACTGAGTCTATTGTGTTTCAGAAATTGGAAAGTCCTAAATCTACCTGACTGCTCTGAAATGGCTTGGGTTTCACACAATCACTATTTTCAGATTCCATGCTGGTTGGCATGGAGGAGGTCATTCTGTTTGAGATACCTCATTATATTTGAGGTAAGACTATGTTCTTGGGTTCTATAACAAACAGATGTCAAGGGTAATAGAGGAAAGTTTTGTGGATCACTTCTGCTACCCTTCTTGTACATGAGTGTGGCCAGCACTTTCTCCCAAATACTGGGAACATTTTTTTGAGGGATCTATGGTAGATTATAGTTAAGAGAAAGGATATCTCAGCCACAAATCTGGTACAGAATCTGATAGGTATCACCCCATTTTGGCACTGGAGCTTTGGTCAATTTTAGTGATTTCAGCTGTTTCTCAACACCACTGGCACTGATACCTATATCAAATTTTGTACTGGTGCAAGAGTTAGATACAAGCAATACTCCTGGGTTTTCATTTGTGAAGGAACACTTGAAAACCCGATTTCAGCAGTTCTTCTGTTATTTTGCTGCCCTCAGTTTCATCCCTGTCTCACTTACGAGTGTCTGGACACTAACTTTGATACCACCACAAACAACAATCTTCACATATAACATGAATTTCTCTGTGTTTTGTCAAACAATTTTTAATAATAGTCTTCTACAGTAATTGATGAAAGCTTCAAACATTGCTGTCTTCAAAGTGAAAGACAAATACATCAGTTCTGTTTTGGGCAAGATGGAGGGGCTAAACCAGAGGTGCAATTGGGATTTGTTCTCTCTCTCTCTCTCTCTCAACTGAAATAACACAATGGGTAAAATATGTGAATTACTTCCATTTATCAGCAGCAGTAATACTCATAATGAACAGAAAGTGGAAAACTAAGAAACCAGGTACTGTACATGTATCAATGAAATTCTCAGTTCTAAATGGACGATACGCCAGAAATACATAATGGATGGCAATTATTTATTATTGCCAGAACACCTATTAATTATTATGGTGTAAAGGGAGATGCAAAAAGTGAAATAATCTATGAGAAAGCATAAAAATACCCCAAAAAATAATTATCAATACAGCGAAAGGCTTCAAAGATAATTGGAAGGGTGAATGGAAAACAACCATAATGCCCAGCATAGGTAAAATTACTATTACACCAGACAGATTTCCTGCAACGACTGGGCCAGCAACACATCACAGACACAGACATCATGGTTAGTTTCGATGTGGCGTCTCTCTTCACATGGGTACCACTGAAGGAGTCACTTGAGCTTATTGGGAAGAAGTTCGATGGGGCTCTCCTTGACCTATTCAGGCATGTACTGACCTTGACGTACATATATGGGGGTCAATTTTACGAACAAACAAAAGGGATGCCGATGGGCAACCCTCTATCACCAGTGGTGGCCAACCTATTTATGGAAAGGTTTGAAGAGGCGGCACTCTCTTCAGCCACATATCAACCCAAGTGCTTTTTTAGGTATGTGGATGATACCTTTGTCATCTGGCCCCATGGTAGAGAGAAGTTAGATGAGTTCCTGCTACATCTGATCTCTTGCCATCCGAACATTCAGTTCACAATGGAAATGGAGAAGGATGGATTACTTCCGTTATTGGATGTTCTGGTGAAGAGAAAGGCAGATGGCACATTTGAACACAGTGTGTACCTCAAACCTACGCACACTGACTTGTACCTACAAGCCAGCAGTTGCCACCATCCAGCACAGAAGAATGCAGTGCTCAAAACACTGGTCCACAGAGCACAAACTCTGTCAGATCCTGATGGTCTGGCCACAGAAATAGGACACTTACAATCAGTGTTCAGCAGGAATGGGTACTCCTCTAGAGATATCCAGAAGGCACTTCAACCTGCCAACTGGTCAAAGGATCCAGAAGTAGAGCCAGAACAGGCAAAGAAGATGGCATACCTGCCATACGCCAGACCTATCTCTGCCAAGATCAGCAGGATTTTCCAGAAATATGACATCAAGAGCATATTTTGCCCTCCCACCAAAATTGGCACTATGCTGGGGAATGTAAAAGATGACCTGGGGCTATGCAAGCCAGGTATTTACAACATACCATGCCAGTGTGGGGTGTCATACATTGGCCAGACCACCAGAACTGTGGACATCAGGTGTAAAGAACACCTGAGACATACCAGACTCAGGCAGGCAACTAAATCAGCCATAGAACAGCATTGTCTGGAACTTGGTCATTCAATGGATTACAATGACACCAAGATTGTGATACAGACCTCAAGATTTTGGGACAGTGTCATTAAAGAAGCCATTGAGATTAAGGTCACAGACAATCTAATCAACCGTGATTTGGGATACCAAATTAGCACTGCCTGGAATCCAGCACTTGAGCTTGTGAAAACTCAACGCAGGACACTCCGGGATTATAAAAGAAATAGAAGTGGAAACCGAGAGAACAACCGTGAGACAAGGTGTCGGACATTAGAGACCAGATCTGAAACACCCCAGATCATGAACTTGACTTCAGAAGACAGCCAGGCCGGGGGCGGACGGTGGAGGGAACACCGGTGACAGAGAGGGACAATGTAGCCGCATCTGGCGGGTGCGGACCTCAAACGGAACACACGACGCGGTGCGGATCAATTAGGGAGCGCCCAGCACGAAACAAAAGTGGAAATCATAGTAACAGTCATGAGACAGAGTACCCAACATCTCAGATCGGGTCTGACACACCTCAGATGACAACCACAACCGTCGAGGACGACCAAAATGGGCGCTGACGGCAGTCTGAACATCTGCGACTGGAGGGGTCCGTTAAAGCCGAGTCTGGCGGGCGCAGACCACAGATGGAATACTCGACTCGGCGCGGACCGATTAGGGAACGCCCAACTCCTCCCAGGCATAAATACTGGACTCGATCGACCCAAGGACCAGTCTCAGGTAGCACCTGAAGAAGACAGCGAGGCACGCTGTTGAAATATCGTGTGAGAATGACGCGAACATCCGGCTGGATTCCCGAATATCCAAGATGTCTACTTACATAGTTAGCACCAAAGTTTGACATACAGGCAAGAAAATTCACAGTACAGATGGCTATGAAATACTCACTACGATTTAATAATAGTATTTGGAAGTTACTTGAAAATTATGTTACTCGGCTATGACAGCTATCAACACTTTTTCTCTATTTCCTTTCCTTTCTTTTCCTTTCCTTTCTAGTTTCTGATGGGCTTTCTGCAATTGAAACAACAGCACACAGTATTTGCTATCAAGTATATGCTGGTTTTTGTGGTTGCAGCTCAAGCAGCAATTAAGTAATGGGGTTGGAGATTACAGTGACTATTGTGATAAACATACACTTACTATCTAAGCACACGCAGCCAAATCTCTGCATCAAAATCCAGAAGCATGACTGAAAAAAAAATAAACAGTTAAAATATGTTCACCATCCATATATTTAGTTCTTACCATAGAATTTTGATTTTGCTAAAATTGAGGCACTGATGCAGAATCCATCTCTCCGATTGGTTACATAAAATGCTGACACTGGAGGATGA
This sequence comes from Schistocerca gregaria, assembly GCF_023897955.1. NCBI lineage: Eukaryota > Metazoa > Arthropoda > Insecta > Orthoptera > Acrididae > Schistocerca > Schistocerca gregaria. Next base: position 638,942,331 of record NC_064931.1, read on the forward strand.
TGTGAAATCTGTAACATGAAAGAAAAACCATTACACTGATGAATATTCAAAGTTGATAGAGAACAAATGTAAATGGGCAAGAACAGACATATCTAAGAATACAAAACAACTTGTCTGATAAATTTTCACAGCATGTAAAAAATGTATTCATCTATTTTGACTGCAAATAGAATTGTTTTATTCTGTCTTGGACTACTTCATATTCAGTATAAGATGTAAGTTTTTGTCCTCCATGTTACTGACTATCTTTGTGGGGCTATGTGACATCTGGGGAGTCAGGTAGAGGAAGTTCTATTTAGCATTCTTCTATTCTAGGGCAATATGTATTTTATCAGTTCCACATGAGAAATCACCACATATTTTTCTACAAAGAAAAGTAGTCATCATGATGTATATAAACAACAGCAAATATTATACTTAGAATTGTCTCGTGTGCTACTAGTCACCATACAGCATGTCTCAAACACACTTCATGGCACTGTGCAGTTACTCAAAAACAAATTTGAATACTTTGTCATTTTATTTCAAGAAGTACATGAAATGTTGTTCCATCTTAAATATTAACCTGTGTCAAAAAGTATTTGTCTTTATTTCAGTAAATTACAAATTAACACTGTGAGGTATGTTTCAGTCTCCATAGGCTCATAGTCATTTACTAAACACTTACTCATGGCATGTATGGTTTCCACGAAGTATGGTGATAAGGCAAATTTGTTTACTGAGGAATACTTGGCAGATGTTTCACATACAGTTACGAGATAAATGTTTCTAGGATATTTTGACCTTTTAGGACAATGTTTTTAATAAACTAACAGACAAGAGAGACTTGCACACTGTCCGAGTCATCTGGGACATTAGTTGCATTCTGGGTGTTTCACAATGAGTCTTGTTTGTGCTTATGGTAGTCAGATTGCACAACTTGACAAAAGGTCAAGGGAAGGAATGATTCTCGAGTCCTGTACCTCTGACATTCCTGGAATTGTGGTGTAGGGAGCTATTGAACAGGATAACAGGAGTGATTTGGTAATTTTTGTAAGGACGTTTAATATCACTTATGATCAGGAACCATATGGCATATTCCAGCAGGATAATGTAAAACAGAACTGCAGTTCATATCATAAATTGAGAAATATTCAGGTCCTTAACCAGCCTGTGTTTCTGTCATGGTGAGAAATTTGTCAAGACGACATTCAAAGGCTGTTTGCTTCAGTGTCACAATGAACAGAAGAGTGTATCCATGCCCATGGCACTGGTTGGAGGGGGAGGGCGTGGGGTATCAAATCCCATACAGACGAAGGATATCAGTTCCAAATCAAATGGAAGTTGAATCATTCAGTTTTTGTTATGTGAAGAATATCCTCACAGCCTGGAGCTTCAAGATGTAACACTTAGCATTTCCATCAGTGGAAATTAAGAAATTACGAAATTAATGATACAGCATTCCATTGCTTTCAGCATTATGTTCTTTTCCCTAATATACACTAACTAATATACTTAACTGTAGCAGATGATTCTTACAGATTTTTTTAAAAAAAGGGCAATCAAACAATATATCAAATCATGACATGGAGAGAATCAACTCTTGGATCACTACTTATAAGCTGACCTTCAATTTTAACAAAGGAAGTGCACCCAGTTCATTACAATTCAGCTTGCACAGACAGTCAATTCTCTTACTATGGTAGAACAATTAGTATAGCAGAAGACACCACACACAGCAAAACCCATTTTTACATTCCTGCAGTTTACATTTTCACACTTTTTATGTTCTTTTTTGTTGGTCCATACACAAGTCATATTCGCTCAATACAATTCTTTCCCATCATTAATCATTCTGTGTTATTTTCATACAGAGTTCTCGAAAAAGTGCATCATATTCCTGCTCACAGCCAGCCTTGGAACAAAGCAGAAAATGCAGCCTATATGCAAAGTTACTTATAAGGTAATCTAGCATTGGTGCAGTAAGCAAGTTTTTCATTGCTGGTGCACTGGGCCATGGCCACCTGTGTTATATGTTCACAGTGGTTGGAAGGATGGGAAAGTACGCTGAGTCACTGCCTTAATGATAATCATGATCTGACAACAGTGACTCTAGTAGCAACCTTCCTTCTGCTCACTGCATAATAATGCAACATCTTTAATTTAATATCACAGTCATTTATACAGATAAACACTACTTTTGAAGACAGTTGTCTCTATAATGGGCTTCACGAATCATCGTTACTTATGCATGAAAAACGCTGATCCATATTAGTCATGCAGTCTTAGACTGGTAAGACCTAATGTCAGATGTAAACATTCCTTCTCAAGATGCTCCATAACACAAGGAAAATTTCTGACCTCTTTCTCTCCCAGGGTATGACTGAACTGAGTGGCCTCTATGTCAGCAGTAAGCTGTAGATTTCGTGCCTATTGTTCTCTGTTTATAAAGACTGTCAGCTGTAGCGTTTTAACCAATACTGTGTTGCAAGCTTTATTTACCATTATGTTAAAGTGATTATGAATAAAATGTCTCACAAAAAACTTGCTTCTGTGTTTTATTTACACCATTGGACATGGTCAGAATGAAGACAGAAACACATGCATGCATTTGTGTGTTTCAGCACTCAGTCACTGCCTTTGTGATTGTAACAAAGACAATGGCTGAGTGCTGAAACACACAAACATGCATTTCCTTCTTCGTTCCGATCATATCCAGTGGTGTAAATAAAACATGGAAGCAAAAGTCTTTCATGAAAACACATTTAAAGACATTTATGTTCTAATGTGAGAACTATTATTGATAATCATCATGAAATTACAGTAAACAAAACTTTTAACACAATGTTGTTTAAAACACTAAAGTTGGCAGCCTTTGTAAACAGAGAACAATAGGCATGAAATGTACAGCTTGTTGCCAACAAGGAGGTCACTCAACTTAGGGATGCTTTGGGTGAGAAAAAGGGCAGAAATTGTTGTCTTGTTACAGAGCATCTCGAGGAGGAATGTTTATGTGTAACATCAGGTTTTACCGGCCTAAGACTGTGCCTCTAGTATGGATTAGCATATTTTATGTGGAAGTAACGACGATTCGTGAAAGTCCATTACAGGGACCAGTCTTCAAAAGCAGGGTTTATTTGTATATATGATTGTGAAATTCAATTAATCCTGTTGTAACAGCACAAAGAGCAGAATGAACATTGCTATTAGGATCATTACTGTTGGATCATTTATGTTGCAATAATGAAAAGAACTATGCTTTCCTAGTCTTTTAGTTACTAAATAATAAATGTTTACTGAACATATAATTAAGAATTCTGAAACAAAAAGTGCCATTAGATTAAACTTCACTAAGAGCAGTCAGTAAAATTTATATTCTACATTTTCCATATAGTGACTGTTTCTTTGAACGCAACAAGGGATCTATAATTATAACCACCCCAGGAAATAGTACTGTACTGGTAATAAAAAGCAAACAAACGGTAGTGTAAAAGTTACATTCTATTGTAACTTTAAACAGTGCCCATGACTGAAATGATTATAAAAGATAGAAAAATTATTTCTGTTGGGGGGGGGGGGGGGGGGGGGGGACGATTCTACAACATATAGATTTGCATGTCGGATCGCAAAGTTCAATTAGTGAAGGACCTAGCACATTCAGTTTGCACCCTGGATGTGACAGAGAGAAACTGCCCCAACAATGAAATCAATGTGTGAGAGTCTGGTTCCATGGGAAAAAAGCATAAATACATTCAGGCATCAGCATATGATCTTTCGGATAAACTTGTTGCAGAGTGGTTTGTTAGAAAGAGTGTTGGGAATTCTACTTGATAGCAACGTACTCAGAGAAAGGGCACTTCAATTTGCTGCAAAAAAATGGGGATCAGCAACTTCACAGCATCGGATGGTAGGATTGATTGATTTAAAACTCATCGTAATGTATACAACCAATGGTGTGGTGAAAATGCAAATGTTTATAGTGGAACTGTGGACCAATGTAAGAAAGAACTGCAAAATATCTTTAAAGATTATCATCCAAAAAACAATTTTAACGTTAACGAAACTGGTCCTTTTTTTATTATAACACATTACCAACTAAGATCGTATGTTGTAAAAGTGAGAAATGCCACAGTAAGAAAGTGAGTAAGCAGAGGTCTATGCTGATGGGTCTAAAAACTTATCTTCTTTGGTAACTGGTACATTTAAAAAGGCAAGGTTTTTCAAAAAAATGTGAGGACTCTGCCCACTCATTATGACTCCAACAGCAGTTCATGGGTAACTGGTTCCATTTTCACATCCACCACTCATGCACTGGATGCTAAGACGGGGGCAAAAAATAGGAAAATAATGCTGCTATTTGACAGATATCCAGCACATCCTGACAATCTGAGGCTCAGAAATACGAAGTCAGTGTTACTGCCTCATATTTGTATGAGTGAGCTTCAATCATTAGATCTGTTAATCATCCATTCACTTAAATGGAAATATTGAAAAGTGATTGTCCAGAAGACTATATTTATGCATGAAAATGAAATGGACCCAAAATCTATGACCATATTACTTTTGGATGCCACGCATTATGTAGCCGAAACTGTTTCTATCTGTTTCATGAATGCAGGATTTAAGTTCACAGAAGACACACCAGAATCACTGGAAGAAGATTTGCCCGAGGCTACAGACTTTTCTGTGATAGGCATATTGTTTACATTTTAAGAGTATGCTAGTGATGATATTTCAGTCATCATTTCACAGGTGCCAACAGCAGAGAGCACCATTAGCAAACATTTTGAAGAAGGGAAGAGAGAGGTGACTAATGAAGAGGACCATGAAGCAGATGAACAAGAACCAGTTATGCCAAGCAGTAGAGAAGCCATGGAAGTTATTAACATTTTGAGACAGTACGTTGCTAGTGCATCAGGTGACGATAATGTGTTTTATGCCTCATATTCTGTGGAGATACAAGTAGAGCTAATTGCAGTTAGAAAGAAATTAAAACAATTATTTCAGATTTTGAACAATATAAAGAAAATGACAGTAACAGTAATCCATTCATTTTCACTTTTAGTGTTTCCTATGCATTCCTGTATCTTACACGTTTTTGGGTCAATCCAATGAAATGCATATATGGGTGGGGGGAGGTTTACTGGACATCGAATGTGTTATATAAGAAGCTCTAATGGAAGGCACAAAACCAAAAACTTCTTACAGAAGCTGAAGACTGTAATTAGAATACCATCGTTAGTTTTATGTTGTGAGCACATCCTTAAGTTACATCCTCAAAATGACAGAACAGCCTTCAACAGACATATTCATCAGGTAATCACTGGACTTCAAAGTTATACCACAGTTTTTCATGTATAATTTGAAAGCTTCTCTCTTGGAAAACTCCTGTTCCCTGCAGAAGTACTTCAGGTTCACCCTGTTAGTTTTGGGGATGTAATTCACTGAAAATGACTGTATATTACACAATACTGTTCATATACAAGTACTTTAACTCTGCTTGAGTGTGTTATGTTAATTGCACCTCCCTAAAATGAAAATGGGAGTACAAAATCAGATCAGGCATTGAGGATGTACAAGACTCAAAGCTTTCATCAAATCCACAATAAATTAAAAGAAACATACCATATTGCTATACATATCATCAATAATAAAAGAGTGTTTCAAACAGATTATACAAAACAGCAGAACACTACTGCATAAGTAAATGAAATACTTAACACATTACATTTACTTGCATTTAGAAAGTAAAACAACACATCTTAATGAGATACATACCAAATAGACAAAATTATAATGGAAATACCTGTTCAGCAATATAAAAAGTCCGAGATGAATTTGGATGCTCCCAGTAACAGCGGAATGTTTCACCAAGGATTGGATTGTAAGGTTTCTTTAAGCCTTTTGGTTTTTTATAAAGACCCGACAGGTACCATTTTACAACACCCTTCATTCTGGTAAAGGCATCATCCTCCAGTACTGCCCTGAATAAATTGCAGCAGTTACTAATGATGCTTATTGATGAGAGACATTGATCATATGCACACACATGAGGGAGAGGGAGAGGATGGAGAAAGAGGAGGTGGAGGTGGAGGTGGAGGTGGAGGAGGAGGAGGAGGAGGGGGGTAGGGGGAAGGGTAGGGGGAGTGGGGAGGAAGGAGACAGGAGGAGGAAGGAAGGAAATGGCAGCTACCAACAGTTCTGCTTTTAAAAATTTACAAATTAAAGAATGAAACAATGATTCTGCCAATAAATGCGCTACGAGTAAAATTCTAAGAGACTAAGCTTAAGTTATCAAAGCATCCCACTGCTAAGGAATTAAAACAAATCAAACCGTCTATAAAATTAGTTGACTGTTCAAAAGACTATCAAAGTAGTACGAGGTGCATTCAAGTTCTAAGGCCTCCGATTTTTTTTCTCTGGACTGGAAAGAGACAGAAACATGCGCATTGTTTTAAAATGAGGCTGTGTTCATTGTCAATACGTCCCAGAGATGGCAGCACCTTATGGCAGATGGAATTTTACCGCCAGTGGCGAGAATGAGAACTGTTTTAAATACTTAAAATGGCGACGTTTTCCTTACTTGAACAGCGTGCAATCATTCGTTTTCTGAATTTGCGTGGTGTGAAACCAATTGAAATTCACTGACAGTTGAAGGAGACATGTGGTGATGGAGTTATGGATGTGTCGAAAGTGCGTTCGTGGGTGCGACAGTTTAATGAAGGCAGAACATCGTGTGACAACAAACCGAAACAACCTCAGGTTCGCACAAGCCGGTCTGACGACATGATCGAGAAATTGGAGAGAATTGTTTTGGGGGATCACCAAATGACTGTTGAACAGATCGCCTCCAGAGTTGGCATTTCTGTGGGTTCTGTGCACACAATCCTGCATGACAACCTGAAAATGCGAAAAGTGTCATCCAGGTGGGTGCCACGAATGCTGACGGACGACCACATGGCTGCCCGTGTGGCATGTTGCCAAGAAATGCTGACGCGCAACGACAGCATGAATGGGACTTTCTTTTCATCGGTTGTAGCAATGGATGAGACATGGATGCCATTTTTCAACCCAGAAGCAAAGTGCCAGTCAGCTCAATGGAAGCACACAGATTCACCACCACCAAAAAAATTTCGGGTAACCGCCAGTGCTGAAAAAATGATGGTGTCCATGTTCTGGGACAGCAAGGGCGTAATCCTTACCCATTGCGTTCCAAAGGGCACTACAGTAACAGGGGCATCCTACGAAAATGTTTTGAAGAACAAATTCCTTCCTGCACTGCAACAAAAACATCCGGGAAGGGCTGTGCGTGTACTGTTTCACCAAGACAAAGCACCTGCACATCGAGCGAACGTTATGCAACAGTTTCTTTGTGATAACAACTTTGAAGTGATTCCTCATGCTCCCTGCTCACCTGACCTGGCTCCTAGTGACTTTTGGCTTTTCAACAATGAAAGACACTCTCTGTGGCCGCACATTCACCAGCCGTGCTGCTATTGCCTCAGCGATTTTCCAGTGGTCAAAACAGACTCCTAAAGAAGCCTTCGCCACTGCCATGGAAACATGGTGCCAGCGTTGTGAAAAATGTGTACATCTGCAGGGCGATTACGTCGAGATGTAACGCTAGTTTCATCAATTTTGGGTGAGCAGTTAATTAGAAAAAAAAAATCGGAGGCCTTAGAACTTGAATGCACCTCGTAGTACCTGGAGCAATGTATCCGTAAAAACCCAACTTAATGCATTTATACAACTTTAATTAAAATGCGCAAGAAAATCTAACAGTATCTACAGCAGGGCCTTAGGCCGATATTACACTATCAAATTTCTTGTCAAAGATTTGATCAAAGATGTGATCAATATTCATCAAATATATTTGACAAAGACCTTTGATGTGCCGCTAAAAAGGGGAATTACACTGTCGTCATATTTTTCGTCAAAGTTCAAGATGGCTGACGACGACAACTTGTTATTAACCGCAGCAAGGAAACGTACCTGGGTGAAGCTGTGGGTTTTACGACGACACGATAAAAGCATTCAACAAAACTTGTTAAGTGAGCTTATAGTGGAGGGCATCAAATCGTACATCAATTACGTAAGAATGGATGAGCATGCATGTCTATATGTCCTCATATCACAAAGCACAACACTCACTTAAGAACTGCTATATCTGCAGAAGACAGGCTCATTGTAACAATCCGATTCCTTGCTACAGGAGAGGGTTAGGATAAGTTATGTCAGGTCTCCAATCTTCTTAATCTATTTTTGTATTCAGCATGCCTCATCAGATTCATACATCTCTATTAATTTTATAGCTGTCAGTACACACCAATTGTATTTACCGGCAATATTTATAAAAACACTACAGATGGTAGAACACTGCAGCGATGCTAGTACTCAACGTGGTAACATGTCACATTGCAGTGAACAGAAGACAAGTGACTTCTTTGATCAAATCTACAGCGAGGCCCTAGATTTGAGCAAACATTTGATGTCATTTGACAAAGTTTCCTACTACACCATCAAATTTCTTTGACAAAGATACTGGACAAAGAAATCTGTTAGTGTAATACCGGCCTTATTGCCTAATTTAGCTACCATTAGTACCGCCCAAGTTGTACTACCTACTTGGATTTGTCAGTAACTGCAAATCACACCACACCTGATTACAACATTCAACTTGTACTACAAAAGAACTGCACCCTGTATTGCTCTGATGATAACTAAGGTTTTCACATACTCCATGGCATCAAAATTGAGTGACTTTTAAAACCACCACTAGGGACTAATACAGATTGTAAGTAGGCAATATCACTAAGACTTGTAAATAAGTGAAAGCTATAGCAATCTTGAAATCAGATACAACAGGTGACATCACATAGAACTTTTGATGGGTCTCCATTCTGTGCCTCCCATTCAAGTTGGTTTGGGAAGATTGAAGCAACTAGTTTGAAACTGAAAATCAGAAGCAGTCTTTCCTCAAAGTTCATCAGGAGTGCAGTACTTGATAATGACACACTCCAGGGGCAAAATCCTATCAACTATTCTGTTTTTCATTTACTTTACACATGGGAACTCCATAGGACCAAACAGATGAGCATATCTACATGGTCATGGAATGAGTCACTACATGAAATTAACTTCAGAAAAGTTAACAACAGATACAATTTCCATGATTCATATACAGACAACATGCTGCCAAGTATATACTAGCATAAACAACAACAACATAACAAAGGAATTTGCTTATTTTTTTCCAGGAATTCCCTAATAGAATAGGAGGAGTGAGCCATGAGTGTTGCTGAAAACCACGACACTATTAGTATCATTCTGTTTAATGAACATGGGAGTGGGCCAAAGCAGTAAGATGTTGACAGTCAGGGGTCTGCAACATGACGAAGACCTATTGGAAAGTAAAAGTTATGGATCACTCAGAGCTCTAACAGACTTGCATAGTTTCTTGAGTGCAGCACTGTAATGACTGCGGTAAATTATTCCAACAGTTAAGAACTAATGATAATTATTTTATACACTTAGAGAGAGAGAGAGAGAGAGAGAGAGAGAGAGAGAGAGAGAGAGAGAACAATTCACTGCACATTACAAGATATCAACTTGAAAATAACATGCACGAAACATTAAAAAAAATTGTATGTTGCACTGAGGTGACAAAAGTCATTAGATAGTGACATGCATATGAACAGATGGCAGTAGTATCGTGTACAAAACGTATGAAAGAGCAGGGCATTAGTGGAACTCTTATTTGTACTCAGGTGATTCGTATGAAAAGGTTTCCGACACGATCATGGTTGCATGATGGGAGTTAACAGGCTTTGAACACAGAATTATAGGTGGAGCTAGACACAAGGGACATTCCATTTTGGATATAATATGGAATTCAATATTCCGCAACCCACAGTGTCAAGAGTGTGCCAAAAATAACAAATTTCAGGCATTACCTCCCACAACAGACAATGCAATGGCTGATGGCTTTCACTCAATGACAGAACAGTGGCATTTGTACAGAATTGTCAGTGCTAACAGACAAGCAACACTGTATGAGATAGCTACAGAAATCAACATAGGACATACAATGAACATATCCATTGGGACAGTGTGGCAAATTTGGCATTAATGGGCTATGGCAGCAGATGACTGATCCAAGTGCCTTTGCGAAGGCACCACATCGCTTGCAGTGCTCTCCTGAGCTCATTACCATATCGGTTGGACCAGAGACACGTGCACAAGCATGGCGTGGTCAGAGCAAATGATCTAGCCACACAGATCACCGGACATGAATCCCAACAAACATTTATAGCACATAATCAAGAGGTCAGTCATGCACAAAATCCTGCACTGACAACATTTTTTTAATTGTGGATGGCTAAAGAGGGAGCATTACTCGATATTTCTACTGGAGACTTCTAACAGCTGTGGTGCTTTCATCAGAAAATCACGGCCAAATCCTGAATAAGACTACGAACACCTGAGGCAGTGCATGCCACACCACTATAAATTAAATTAAATGGAAATACATAACAGTCTTGTGTAAAAGTCTGATGCAACCTAGTCTTTTTACAATGGCAGCATGATACTGTTAACGATTACAAGAAATGCTGTAATGTAACTCGAGTGATGGGGTGAACAGCAATTTACAGCTGTTTTCCGATGACACTGTGGCGTATGGGATGGTGTCTTCATTGAGTGACTGTAGGAGGATACAAGGTGACTTAGAATTTCTAGTTGGTTTGATGAATGGCTGCTTGCTCTAAATATACAAAAATATTGTTCGAGTGTCTGGGATCCTCATACTAAAAATGAGATGCGAGTTCCACTTTATCTGTTGGGAAGGCTCCAATGTCTCACGTCTGGAGCACTGAACGGCAGTTACCTCTAAATGTAGAAAATATAAGTTAATGGAGATGAGTAGGAAAAACAATACCATAAAGTTTGAATACAGCATTAGTACTGTGCTACTTGACACAGTCAGGTCAATTAAATATGTCGTCATAATGCTGCAAAGAGATACGGAATGAAACAAGCATGTAAGGACTGTAGATGGAAGGTGAATACTCAACTTCAGTTTACTGGGAGAGTTTTAGGTAAGTGTGGTTTATCTGTAAAAGAGACTGCATGTAAGACACTATGGCAACCCTTTATTGACTACTGCTGAAGTGTTTTGGATCTTCACGAGGGCGGATTAAAGGAAGACATCAAAGCAATTCCATTATAGGAAATTCCATTATAGATCTCCCCCTTTTCTAGGTCTTCGTTTGACACAAAGTGTCCAAGTATTTTGATTTATTTTGTTTCAGTCCACCTTGTTGGAGACACTTAAGAACAGCTCTCAATCTTTTACATGTTCATCAAATATCTCTGAAAACTCTATAATGTCATCTAAATAACAAAGACACATCGTCCACTTCAGGTGACTTAGAAGATTATCCATCCTCCGTTCAAAAGTTGCTGGTGCATTACACAAAGCAAACGGCATTACCTTAAACTTATACAGGCCCTCAGGGGTGATGAATGCAGTTTTCTCACGATCAGCCTTATCTACTTCGATTTGCCACTATCCTGAGTACATGTCCACGGTTGAGAAAAACTTAGCCCCATTCAGACAATCTAGTGTATCATTAATTTGTGGAGGGGGGTAAATGTCCTTTTTAGTTATCTTACTAAGCTTCCTGTAATCAACACAAAAGCGCCAACTGCCATCCTTCTTCCTGACGAGAACCACTTGTGACGACCTAAGGCCCTGTGAAGGCTGAATGCTGTCATTCTTATTGATTTTCTCTAACTCATTGCAAATTATTTGACATTCCATTGCTGACACACAGTATATTCTCTGGCTTATTGGTTGATGGTCTCTAGAGCTAATACAGTGCTTCACCGTTGATTTGTCTAATTTGCTCTTCACCTGTGGATTGAAGCATTCAAAGCACTCTTGAAGAATGGCAAGTAGCATCTTCTGTTGTTCCTTAGTGAGATCTGGTGATAGTAGAGATAGAAGATCTTGTCTCTTAGTGGTAGCATCAATTTCGCCCACAAACTTGGCACGGGAGGTTTCTATGATGCTCAGCTGTTCGGCAATTAAAGGTTCAGCATTTGCTACACACATGCGTCTTGGAAGGATCTGTTGTTCTCAGTGACAGTTAACTATCCACAATTCACTGAATCCATTCTTAAATGAGAAGACAGAGTCTGGGATGACGAAGTTATTTTTCAGTGGTATGCTTCTCTTACATTCCACTACAAGATCCATGGTTTAATACATGGCATGCATGATACATGACAGTTACCTTTCTAGCGCTGACTGCACGAATGATCACTTCATCCAGCACACATAGTCACCACAGTGACCACATCTATAATTGCCTGAGAAGCTTTCAAAAAGTCCCATCAGAGAATGATGTCATGACTACACTCTTGTAAGATGATGAATTCTAAGGGCTGCATATGGCTACTTATACCCAGACGAATGGCACACCTTCCTGTAGGTTTTACACATTTTCCATTAGTCACCTTCAGCAGAGATGTTTTGTTGTCGACGAATACGGTTTTCTGCAACTGGCAACAGTACTTCTCCAAAATGACTGAATAAGATGCTCCAGAGTCCGCAAGAGCTTGGACTGGTCAGCCATCTATGAGGATATCAACGTAGTTTCCTATCATTTTTGAAGTGATCAACTGTGGAGAATTTCTCTCTTCGGCAGCCTCACCTCCAAGGAAGGTTGCACCCTTTAGTTTTCCAGGTTGCGGTGGCTAGGTGATCGGCTGGAGCTTCTAAACGGCAATGGAGACCTTGATCTGTATGCTGGGGAGCATCCTTTCCAGCAGCTAGCTTGTGGCAATAGTCACCTACGTCGTCCTGCACCCACACTGTCTTGTTCATCTTCGTCATCCCAGAGTTTATATCAGCTAAGATCGGTCTGCTGTCTTCTGGTGTTGGCATCATCAAATATCTGTGGCTTTCTCAACAATAGCGCACCCTATGTCCTGGTCATCCACAGTGGAAACATACTGGTTGGTTATCCTGGGTCCTCCAGACGTCAGTCTTCCTTGGTGCCCAAACAGGTTCCTCATGTACCATTGTAGGAACGTAACTTCGCCTGGGTCTTGATTTTTTCGCAGTTTTAAAGCTAACTGCCTCCAGCCAGAGCACACATGGTATATATACAGTTACAGAACATTCCAGTACAATGATTCTTGACATTTATGGATACTTCTAGAATGTACTCTTACTGAACATGCAAATTAAAATTTTACAGTTCAGGTGAGTTTTGAACTCATCACCCTCCATGCAACAGTCTAGTATCATCAGCCTTTACTATCATTTTTTGATAGTAATCTCAGTTTATTTCCAAGAATTAGCAGCTTTCATTCGGTTAATACTAAGCAGAAATCTAATCTGCATTTGGATTGCACTTTTTTGACTCTTGTGCAGAAAGGTGTGCAGTATTCTGCTGCATCCACCTTCAATAAGCTACTACAAGAATTCCACAATCTTACCACTAATCCATGCACTTTAATCTCTGAACTGAAGAGTTTCCTTATGGGTCATTCTGTTGTGGTTGGCAGGAGAGCCAACCGTATGGTTAAAGGAGGCCGAAATGCACGCGTCTCAGCTCACGCAGGCTGGCGTGAGGTCTGGAACATGACAAGGGAATTAGAATTGAGAAAAATGGACGTAGCTGGTGGAATACTTAACTTTAATCCATTAATGACGAATGTCGCTCTTTATGGTACATGATTCACAATATCAATAGTATGGATACTGGCGCCTTGCTAGGTCGTAGCAAATAACGTAGCTGAAGGCTATGCTAACTACCGTCTCGGCAAATGAAAGCGTAGAAGTCAGTGAACCATCGCTAGCAAAGTCAGCTGTACAACTGGGGCGAGTGCTAGGAAGTCTCTCTAGACCTGCCATGTGGCGGCGCTTGATCTGCAATCACTGATAGTGGCGACACGTGGGTCCGACGTACACTAATGGACCACGGCCGATTTAAAGGCTACCACCTAGCAAGTGTGGTGTCTGGCGGTGACACCACACATTCCTATTCTGTCAAGGAGTTTTGTGAAAAATTAAGATAATTCCTGTGTTATACTACTGATTGCATTTACATAAACTTATAACTGGACTCATTTTGGGATTCATAAACTATTTTATTTTATCTGTTATTACTTTTCTGTTGTCATTTCAAGTACTGAAACAGTCTATGACCATGGAGTTTTGTTCCTCAATTTGGTTCTACGGAACTAGATGTGTGAAATAACAAAATAAAATAAATCCTGTGAAACAGCAAAATTTATTAGTTTAATTTAAAAAATACACATTCAGTCAAAATTTAGAGTACTACTCTAGGAAAACGCAGCACACAGCAACCTTTATGCACAACTGTCTTACAAATCATAAATTTGACAACAAACAAATTATGCCTGGATGTGGGAATTTCAGATCATTCCACATCTCTATTTTGCAAGTCTCCTTACTACAGTGCCAAATATAAGTGAACCCTACACAAGCAAAATTTACATAAGAAGGCACATCATCAAAGAAAACATGACCTTATTGAGTTCAACCTGGTCAATACAGCATTATTTATCAATCCCACCTGCAACAGCACCATCTGACCTCTTGGGGAGGTTCCCACAGTCAACAAACTCTAACCGATGGACATGGTCTGGAATGATTACCTTGCCCACTATGCTTCCACTAAACTGTGCTGAATGGAGAAGCACCCTTTGTAATGATCTCTGATCATCGAAGATTTTTACAGTCAAGATTAGTATCAAAGGTAATTTCATGTTGCAACATCACTCACAGGACAACAACTCCCTACCATCCTCAGTCGAATGGCCTCACATAATGCCTTAATAAGACACTGGCAGATATGTTCTTGATAAACACTGCTGGGAAAAAAATCCAATCTCCATGCATGAATAGAAAGCTCTGAAGCTCAAATGATGATACGCAATGAAAGCTGGCTAATGCTGGATGTACGTTCAGTCAGAATCCTTATGAAGACCTAACAGTTCGGAGAAAGGGTAGGTTAAATACAGTTGGTGATGGCGAATTTGTTGCTGTTAGTAGTATTTTATCCCACAGCAAAATTTAAGTAGATATGTTATGTGAGTTTGTATGGGTAGAAGTTATTTATGCTTGAGATCTGGAATAAATTAATAATTAGTTCCTTTTGCTGGCCCCTAACTCAGATGATACATTTGTTGAAAGGTTCAGAGAAAACATGAGAATCACCTCAATTAGGTAGTCAACTCAAACAGTTATATACACTCCTGGAAATGGAAAAAAGAACACACTGACACCGGTGTGTCAGACCCATCATACTTCCTCCGGACACTGCGAGAGGGCTGTACAAGCAATGATCACACGCACGCCACAGCGGACACACCAGGAACCGCGGTGTTGGCCGTCGAATGGCGCTAGCTGCGCAGCATTTGTGCACCGCCGCCGTCAGTGTCAGCCAGTTTGCCGTGGCATACGGAGCTCCATCACAGTCTTTAACACTGGTAGCATGCCGCGACAGCGTGGACGTGAACCGTATGTGCAGTTGACGGACTTTGAGTGAGGGCGTATAGTGGGCATGCGGGAGGCCGGGTGGTCGTACCGCCGAATTGCTCAACACGTGGGGCATGAGGTCTCCACAGTACATCGATGTTGTCGCCAGTGGTCGGCGGAAGGTGCACGTGCCCGTCGACCTGGGACCGGACCGCAGAGACGCACGGATGCACACCAAGACCGTAGGATCCTACGCAATGCCGTATTAGGGACACTGTTGCTCCTGGGGTATCGGCGAGGACCATTCGCAACTGTCTCCATGAAGCTGGGCTACGGTCCCGCACACCGTTAGGCCGTCTTCCGCTCACGCCCTAACATCGTGCAGCCCGCCTCCAGTGGTGTCGCGACAGGCGTGAATGGAGGGACGAATGGAGACGTGTCGTCTTCAGCGATGAGAGTCGCTTCTGCCTTGGTGCCAATGATGGTCGTATGCGTGTTTGGCGCCGTGCAGGTGAGCGCCACAATCAGGACTGCATACGACCGAGGCACACAGGGCCAACACCCGGCATCATGGTGTGGGGAGCGATCTCCTACACTGGCCGTACACCTCTGGTGATCGTCGAGGGGACACTGAATAGTGCACGGTACATCCAAACCGTCATCGAACCCATCGTTCTACCATTCCTAGACCGGCAAGGGAACTTGCTGTTCCAACAGGACAATGCACGTCCGCATGTATCCCGTGCCACCCAACGTGCTCTAGAAGGTGTAAGTCAACTACCCTGGCCAGCAAGATCTCCGGATCTGTCCCCCATTGAGCATGTTTGGGACTGGATGAAGTGTCGTCTCACGCGGTCTGCACGTCCAGCACGAACGCTTTTCCAACTGAGGCACCAGGTGGAAATGGCATGGCAAGCCGTTCCACAGGACTACATCCAGCATCTCTACGATCGTCTCCATGGGAGAATAGCAGCCTGCATTGCTGCGAAAGGTGGATATACACTGTACTAGTGCCGACATTGTGCATGCTCTGTTGCTTGTGTCTACGTGCCTGTGGTTCTGTCAGTGTGATCATGTGATTTATCTGACCCCAGGAATGTGTCAATAAAGTTTCCCGCTCCTGGGACAACGAATTCACGGTGTTCTTATTTCAATTTCCAGGAGTGTACTTCACTCTACCCTCAAAGGAAGGAAGGTTGGGTTTAACGTCCCATCAATATAGACATCATTAGTGACAGAGCACAAGCTCAGGATGCGTGAAGGATGGGGAATGAAATTGGTCGTTTCCTTTCAAAGGAACCATCCTAACATATGCTTGAAGTGATTTAGGGATATCACAGAAAACCTAAATCTGGATGCAGGACAAGAGTTTCAACTGCCGTCCTCCCGAATGCAAGTCTGGTGTGCTAACCACTGTGCCATCTCACTTGGTAATCTGCCCTCAATATGTTGGTGAAAATACATGTTCAAAGCCAGTGGTAAGTGTAGATCATCCGAAGTTGTATGAAATGCTTTTTCCGGAAATTATTTTGAGCGGTTAGTTCAAGTGCCCAGTAAAAGTGTAAATGGTTGTGAAAACTTGACCTCTTATCAACAAATTAGCTGAGTAAATAGGGACTAATGACCAAAAAGTTATTTTAGGGAGACTGAATACCACAACATTAAGACCCACCAAAAATAAAAATAAAAACACAATATATCTATTTAACACATCAGATAAAATTTTCCTGGTGCCTTCCTAAGAGACAGTCTCCATTCCTCCTAAATTAACTATGGAAGCATAGACCAGATGTAGTTTAGATTCAAAGAAATATTATCAATGGCTCTGAGCACTATGGGACTTAACAGCTATGTCATCAGTCCCCTAATAGTATCAACAGCAATTGAATAATTTATAGCAAATAAATTGATAAGAGACCCAACTGATGCCCCATGGTACACAAAACAAGTCAGAACACTATTGCAGAGGAAATGAAAAAGCATGCCAAATTTAAAAGATAGCAAAATCCCAAAGATTGCTGGAGTTTTACAGAAGCTTGATACTGAGCACAGATTTGAGCACAAAATCTGTCTCGAAACCTGGAAGAAAAGTCCATAAAGGTTCCGGTAATAAGTAAAGTACACCAGTGGCAAAGACATAGTCAATCCATTACTGCACAATATCAATGCTAATGTTACAGATGACAGTGCTGTAAAGCAGAGTTGCGAAACACAGTTTTCCAAAATTACTTCACCAAAGACACAGTAAACATTCCAGGATTAAAATCAAGAACAACTGCCAAGACAAGTAGCTTGGACATCAATATCCTCTGAGTAAAGAAGTAGCTTAAATCACTTAATAAAGGCAAGACGTCTGGTCCAGACTGTATACCAACCAAATTCCTTTCAGAGTATTCAGATATAATAGTTCCATACTTAGCACTCATACATAAAAATGCTCATACAATTAAAGATCTGAACCTGAGGACTGGAGCGTTGGACATTTCACACCAAAAATCAAGAAACTAAATAGGAATAAAATGCTAAATTACAGACCCATACCACTGACATCAGTTTGCAGTATGATTTTCGAACATATACTATGTTTGAACATTATGAATTGCCTCCAGGAAAATGATATATTGACATGTAGTCAACACAGATTCAGAAGACATAATTCTTGTGCGACACATCTAGCTCTTTATTCTCATGAAGTAATGAGCACTGTCAACAGGGGATCTAAAATTGATTCAATTTTTCTAGATTTCCAGGTGGCTTTTGACATCCTCACAAGCTGGCTATAATCAAATTGCGTGCCTATGGACTATCATCTTAGCTGATTGGATTCTTGATTTCCTGTCAGATAGGTCACTGTTCTTAATAACTGACAGAAAGTCATCTAGTAAAACAGAAGTGATACCTGGTGTTCACCAAGGAAGTGTTATATGCCCTCTGCTGTTCCTAATCTATAAAAATGATTTCAGAGACCATCTCTGCAGCCATCTTAGATTGATTGCAGATGCTGCTGCCATTTACTGTCTAGTAAAATCATCAGAAGATCAACACTAATTGCAAAATTATTTAGACATGATATCTATATGGTGCAAAAAGTGGAAATTGACTGTAAATAGAGAAATGTGTGATGTCATTTACATGAGTGCGGAAAGGTAGTCATTAAATTTTGGTTACAAAATGAACCACACACACCTAAAGGCAGTCAATTCAACTAAATGCCTAGGGATAACAATTACAAACAACTTAAACTGGAATGATCACATAGATAATGTTGTGGGGAAGGTGAACCAAAAATTACACATGGATGTTGCAACAAATCCATTAAAAAGATTGCCTACACTACACTTCTCTGCCCTCTGCTCGAGTATTGCTGTGTGGGATCCTTGCCAGATAGAATCAAGGAGAGACATAAAAAATGTTCAAAGAAGGGCAGCTCATTTTATAATATCATGAATTAAGGGAGTGAGTGCAATGGATATGTAAGTGAGATGGGGTGGCAGTCATTAAAACAAAGGTGGTTTTTGTTGCAGCAAGATCTTTTCACAAAACTTCAATCACCAGCTTTCTCCAGCTAATGCAAAAATATTTTGTTGACAGCCATCTATATATGAAGGAATGACCATCATAATAAAAATAAATCAGAGTTTGCACAGAAAGACTTAAGTGTTTGTTTTTCTTGCGCACTGTTCAAGAGTGAAACAGAAGAGAAATAGTATGAAAACAGTCTTATGAAACCTTTGTCAGGCACTTAGTTGTGAATTGCAGGGTAATCGTGTAGATGTAGATAATGTTGAACAGAGAGATGGGGGATACAATACCACTTGTCGTAACATTTTCATACAATACAGTGAAGCAAGACACTGCAAGCTTCACACCGCCGTCCTGCTCCTCATTTGCGAGGCCGAAACAACAATGTATACACTGTTCCTGTCCCAACTGGACTATACTCACGATGACTATGTGAAACATCTCATCACCACGACAAAAGAAGGAAGACAGCTGAATCGCATATGGACTTTGGATGCATGGGAGGAGGAGGACCACGACGACAACTGAGAGCACTACAATCTCATGCACTAGCCACTGAGATACAGCCCACAGGACTGAATTTTTATACCTTTGGAGAAAGTAGGACTATGATAAAAGTTACTAAAGCACTACTTAGGACTGTATCATATCCTTTGTTGGACATCGAATGCAAAATCTATGACCATGACCCTTCACGAAGAAGAAAGAAGCACAGAGACATCACCCAGGTCCTCTGTATGGAGCCCTATTACAGTCCAGGAGACTCAGATTGAAGATGGGGGGGGGGGGGGGGGGGGTTCGAGGAAACTGAAGATCCACTCTATGATCACGAAGATCTGACGGGAGGGGATACCTTTGACGCTCATCATGGTGAAAGGATGTAACAATGTGACCAGAATGAGAGTATCTGCCAAAACCACCATACAAAGGCCCACTGGCATACCTAGATCCAGTTTGCTGTAGTTGACTCCAGTGAGAACTTCTGCAACAGCAGGTCACTGTTTCAACAGGAGAGGGAGCAATTCCACAGCCTACAGCATATGCAATGTGGTGTAGTGGTTAGCATTGCTGTTTAATGTGTTCAATGTCACCTGTTCTAACCCGACCACCAGGAATTATTTGTTAGTTAGTATTTATAATTTCTGGATTTCTTGAAATATCTCTTGTTTGTATATTCTGGAATATTCAATGTCTGTATAAATACCAGCATTCTGGAATATTAAATGTTTGTATAGCTGCACACTCCCTCCAAGAGTTCATTTCTGTTCTTCCTGTACATAATAAATGTGCTTTCTATCTAAGTGTTGTACTTCACTGATGACCCCACCTTCAGATCTGGACTTGACTTTAGTTTTGACATGACAATACTGATTCAAGACTAAGTCCTTAAACACCATCTACTTAATAGTAAGCTGCTCTTTTGCATCTATAAGCACTTTATAACCTCTCTGAGCATACAGAAAACAAAATGAGGGAACAAGAGCAGTTTTTGCAAAAAGCAACAAAGACAAACATCAAAAGATATTTGAAAAAAAAAAAAAAAAAATTGGATAAGCAGGTGGTCATGTCAGATCTAAAATAGATGCTAACATATTTCATTTTAGCAATGAACATATGCAAGAATAGTGGCTCCAATATTGTGAAGCTTTGCAAGAGTTAGCACCTGTTGCACAGCAGGTTAAAAGCAAAATGTAGAACTGTGGACAGGCAGTAGAAAATTAGCTTGGCTACTTTAAGGACTATTTGCAATTCCTTTGATATCTATAAGAACTATTACAGTGTAATTATGTATGTAATAGGCTTATGTACTCTTTTGTCTATTTTTATGTGCCCAATATTTTGTAAATATAACAATGGAAAGTCCAGCATGAAATAAGAACAATATGGAAACCGCAGATTGCGTCACTAGATACACAAGGCAGCGAGTCACAGATAGGCACAATGAAATAGAATGTTAGAAATATTTCAGATTTTGTACATAGTCCTTTTTCAGAAGCAGGAAATCATAATCATTCAAATCTCATATGTCTGCTGTATCCAGGTGTTGACAACAGACTGTGACTGCTTCTCATGTGAACAGCGATCTAGGCAAGGATAAGCAAGCTGTGTCACGCAGGGAGGAGAAAGGATAGCATGACAAGGGTGGGGAAGTTGCTAGTGCAGGCTATGGGAGCATGTAGAGACATGGTGCAGACAGGATAAGGCCACTCAATGCAGTATTAGGAATCACATTTAAAGGATTTTTTTTTTTTTCGTCGTGCTTGTCTGTGACTCAACAGCTCCCTTATATGGTGAGGTGAAATCTATCCTTTCCATACTACTGTTGTTTTGTAAATGTAAACATTTCCTGGTAGATGACTGAGCCATCACATCAGAATTAACATTTATTTTACCAAACATGATTCTACATTACAAGACACTAAAGATATAAAGATAAGAATTCCTTATCGGAACACACTGTGAATGTTAGGGAACCCTTTCCCTCTAATATGAGAAGATCTTGTAACAGTGTCATTTGTTACCAAAATGGAGATGTATCTACTAAGACTTCAACACTAATCTGTAACTACTACTCTGCAACTAAAGGACAACTGAACTACCAATCCACTTTACAATAATATTTTCAACGAACAGTTATTTCAGATGTCTCTTTAAAAAACTTAAAATTCTCCAGTACAATCAGCACCTCTTTACTGCACGAGTTGCTTGGAAATCAATTTCTGTTTAATCAAGATGAACTTGAGAAAAGTCTTCCCACACACATTGTGACGCAGCACCTTTACAGTGTGCCTATAGCAGTTAACGACAGCAACTAGCCACTCAAGTGCAAGCGTAACTAATGTGCTCTTGCACTCCAGCTAACAATGTCACTATCATACAGATAATGAAATCCTAAACAGTCCAAGCAAAGTATTTTGTAAACAAAATTTGCTCTTCTGTGAATATTCTTGCCTTTATTATTTATTGCTGATTTAACATGTGCAATTATTCTGGGTGGCTACTAAGACATAAAAAGAAAAACACAGCTGAGAATTCCAGGTATCTCCTGATAAATGAACAGTGGAGAGAATGGGGGAGGGAGGTTCAGCATCAGTAATTTATATGGAATAATAGTCTACAATTACCACACTTTAAAATATGAAGTATTTTGAAATTTGTAGTTTATAAAGCTCAATAAAATTAAATTCTAATGCTAGATTAAAAACATAGAATTCCGTAAGATTTCTCTGATTTTTCCAGGTAAAATGTAATTCCCTGAGAATTCTAGGTTTTCCAGATGAATTGCCACTCTGTTATTAGTGTGAATGAAGGTGTGGATGCAAAGGAATATGATAAATGAATATTGTTGTGTCTGTTAATGGAGAATATATATTAGTGTAAGAACTGTATCTAGACAGCATGAATGAGCAATATGTACCAGGGAAATTTTTGAAAGCGCAATTCACCAGTTTATGGTACTGGGGAAACAAGTAACATATTCAGATAACTCAATTAGGTAAAGAGAGGAGTAGAATGAAATTTTCATTCTGCAGCAGAGTGTGTGCTGATATGAAACTTCCTGGTTGATTAAAACTGTGTGCTGGACTGAGACTTGAACTTAGGAATGTTGCCTTTCAGGGGCAAGTGCTCTCCCAACTGAGTTACCCAAACACAACTCACAACCCGCCCTCACAGCTTTAACTTTGCCACTACCTCCTCTCCTACCTTCCAAACTTCACAGAAGCTCTCCTGCGAACCTTGCAGAACTAGCACAGCTGGAAGAAAGGATATTGTTGAGGCATGGCTTAACCACAGCCTGGGGGATGTTTCCAGAATGAAAGTGGCCCCTAGCATAAGGGCTACCCAAAACATTTGGCCCTATCTTTCTATCACCAATGGAACCTGAGGTTCTTACACATGACATTTTGGAACATAATAGGTAGCACATCCTGTTGCACACTTACCAGTCTCTCATTTAGTATCACCATAATCCTAAAACTGGAAAAAATTTACTGTCGTTATTACGTATGTGTAGTGATACTGGTTCTATTACAGCTTCTCCAGTAGTAAAAACATTATTTGTTTTCTAACAGCAAGTCTTAAGTGCTGAAGAAGACAAGAAGAAGATGACTTATGAAGGTAATTGAATAGTTTTCTGTATGCAAAACAAAATTGTGCCGCCACACATTGTTTGTATAAAGTGAATCCATGATCAAGAATAATTCTGGAAGAGGACAGTATAGGACAGTGAGTTAGTGACAGTGCAATGCAGTACAAGGGAAAGTGAAACTGGAGATTGATACCATGAGAACTGGATATTTAATATGAGAAGTGGATGGCAAACATTCACATGATGGAAGGCACAGTGTATAATCATACAAGGCGGCGGAAAGTGTTGCAGTTAGCACCCAGTGGAGCAGAGCAGCACTAACAACTTACAGAATGATTGGCAGCCCTCAAACTTACATAGCTGAAGTTGGAGATCAGACCACGGTAGACAACGGGAGATGAGTTATGTGTATCTTTGTTTTTGTGTGCTTGCATTAAAAGACTTGCAATGATGGAAAAGAGTGACAGTTCTGTAATTGATAGAGAAGGGGATGAAGTTCTGATTAAAGTGATTGCTAGTGGAACAAGCACTCACGAGCAAAGCCAAATAGGTGATTCAGTAAATAATGATGTTTCAGCTTATGATGTGCCTCAGTGCTCTCCATTTGTGGATGTGGAACTGGAACAAAATGTCTTGACAAATGTAACTAAGGGAGATAGTTTGAACTTTGACAGTCATCCTTTCGACGATTTTAGTGATAATACTCTTGACAATAGTCAGTTGCATGATTTTAATTATTCTGATTCTGCTTATGTTAGTCAGGGTAATGTAAATGAACAGGAATTTGTACAAGAAGAGACCAAACTTGGCTTGATGCCTGTGAGAAGGAGAGAGAACATGAAGCAATATCTGAAGAAACTGAATTGGAAAGTGTGCAGGAGATGTTGGTTGCAATGGTGGGCACTATGGAAAACAATTTTGTAGTTGTGAACAACTGTGAATAAAAATTTCACTGATAAAAATATGGAGCAACAACAATGTAGTGAGTTTAAACAACAGACTGATGATCTTGATAAGAAGACTGACCAACAGTCTACCAGTATTAACAGTTTGGCTGATGAGTTTAAGAAGTTTATATCTGAAATTAATGTAAAATTGGAATGCCAGGCAGCTGATTGAGAAAATGTGGAAGCAAGATATGCTTTTTTAATGCTAAGGTTGACAAACGAATTTCTTGAGTTGAGAATAAATGTAGGCAGCCCTCCAAAAAATGTTAAAAGTCAATTAACTGAGAGTGTTAAAAAGATCACTGTTGGAAGCAAACAAAGAATGCAGTAGGTTAAAGAGGATGTACATCAAACTGTGCAGGAAGTTGCCACTGTAGAACTCGTTTGTGAAAATTATCATAAAGCTTTGGATAGTAAAATTAATGCTGAGAGTGCAAACTGTTTGAGACCTGTGAATGCTGTAGCTGGTCATGTCAAAGTGATAGAAACTAATGTAAATCAGATAGATAACCAGGTTGTAATGTGCAAACTAAATTTGATGAACAACAACAACAGACTGTCTAAAGTAGAGCGTAACATGAGAATTGATACTCCAAGTGATGGTTGTAAGATAGTGATGGAATTATGTGAAATTGCTTGTATTACAAATAGTCAATTTTTATGTTTTGATTCGTCAGAAAATGTGCATCCAAAAGAATTTTGGAATAATTTTGAAAATTTTTGACTAGTTTGTGGACTGATTGACAAAAGATTGCTCTTGTTATATCAAAATTCTTAGGCGATGCTAGAACACGGGGTGTGACAGTTACTGGGGGCAGGATATATGTTACAACAACTTTAAGGAAACATTTTTCGAAGAATATTGGGGTAAATAGAAACAGATGGAATTACAGAACAGTTTCTGGGCAGGTGAAAACTTTAAAAGGAAAGAGTAAAAAGATTTGCCTTTACTAATTTATCATATTTAACCATTAAGTTAAAGGTCAGAACAGACAATCATGGGTTTACATTGGCAGATGCCCATCAATTAGCACAACAAAATAACTGTTGCTTCCAGATGACATTTCAACTATATAAATGACTTGGAAAGGCTAGAAAAGTTAATGCAGGAAGATGAGCTATCACACTAAAACTATAAGCACCAGGGAAATGGGGAAAACCATCAAAATGTAAATGTAAACAGCATGAGCATGTTCCATACTGATAATAGGAGAGGAGCAGAGAGGTGGTGCCATGTTATAACAAACAGATCAATTAACAGAGAGCAATGATTTGAGATATAGACAACAGGTGAGGGTATAAGTAGGAAATGAGGTAGAATCACTGAGTATGGGCAACTAGATTCTGTTTGTGAAGTGGGTAGCATTTGCAGAATAGGTAATGGTAATTTGAACCCGCTAGCAGTGCCCTTTGTGTATTAGAACAACAACAACAACAAAAAGTACCAGAATTTCAAAGTACTGACTGACAAGAGGGATACAACTGAGTTTAATGAAGTCCAAATATACATGTTTAATGGTGGCTTGGAGGAATTTTTGAATAAGATTGGACGAAGGAACCACCCCAGCACAGATGAATTGGTCAAAGGTTTAAGTGTAAATGATGAAGCATCTGATAAATGGAAAAGTGTTCACATTGAAATAGATGAGGAATCTTGTTAGGAAAAAGACAAGGACACAGATAATTAAGGATTGTAGGAACTACGTGAGGAAAGGGTGAATGAAATACTGGAAGCAGCTCAAGTACACTTACATGTAATAACTGAAGATGTGCGGGCATATGACCACAATGGGGGTCAGTAAATTAATGGAAAAGTGGAGGAGGATGAAGAGGATGTGTATGAGGTGTTACTCAAAGACAGACGACTGTGAAAAGAGAGGAGGTTGGTTGGAACAAGTGTTTCAATATATCACAAGTGGACAGATTGGCAAATGACAATGGGGTGAACAGTGAAAGCAATCCTGCAAATAATGTGTAATTTCTACATACGAGGAAGGTTCTGACAGACAGGAAATTTTACACAATTTTTTGGAAGAAAATGAAGTCAGTAATAGTGGGAGAAGAGGCGAGAGAAGTCAATAATTAATCTGAGGGTACAAGGTGAAAAAGAGCACTGTTTAACTGATAGTGGCAATGACCTTTGTGCGGTTAGCCACAAGTGGTTAGATGTGTTAGTGGATAACGAACAATTACACCAATAATGCTTATGATGGGTATTCAAATAATCATTGCCACTTGAAAGGTAAGGGATCCTGTTCAGTATCAAGCGATGTCACCTACTAACATAAATTGTACCTAGTTGTATAATCCTGAGCTTGAGCAATGAAATGTTAATTGTGGTAGATTTTTTTAATAAATGCGTATCATTTTTCTAAAGAAAAGAAACTGACGAGTGAGGAGAGAGAGAATATTTCTATAAGATATTGCAGGAACAAAGACGAATTGGAAGGATATAATGAGTACGTCAAATGAGTGAGGGTGGATCCGGAGAAATTGCTACTGGTAAAAAACAAAATAGTTACAAATAATAATAATCATCATCATCATCATCATCATCATCGTCATCATTTAAGACTGATTATGCCTTTCAGTGTTCAGTCTGGAGCATAGCCCCCTTATCAAATCCCTCCATGATCCCCTATTCAGTGCTAACATTGGTGCCTCTTCTGATGTTAAACCTATTACTTCAAAATCATTCTTAACCGAATCCAGGTACCTTCTCCTTGGTCTGCCCTGACTCCTCCTACCCTCTACTGCTGAACCCATGAGTCTCTTGGGTAACCGTGCTTCTCCCATGCGTGTAACATGACCCCACCATCTAAGCCTGTTCGCCCTGACTGCTACATCTATAGAGTTCATTCCCAGTTTTTCTTTGATTTCCTCATTGTGGACACCCTCCTGCCATTGTTCCCATCTACTAGTACCTGCAATCATCCTAGCTACTTTTATATCCATAACCTCAACCTTGTTGATAAGGTAACCTGAATCTACCCAGCTTTCGCTCCCATACAACAAAGTTGGTCAAAAGATTGAGCAGTGCACAGGTAACTTAGTCTTGGTACTGAATTCTTTCTTGCAGAAGAGAGCGGGTCGTAGCTGAGTGCTCACTGCATTAGCTTTGCTACACCTCGCTTCCAGTTCTTTCACTATGTTGCCATCCTGTGAGAATATGCATCCTAAGTACTTGAAACCGTCCACCTATTCTAACTTTGTTCCTCCTATTTGGCACTCAATCCGTTTATATCTCTTTCCTACTGACATTACTTTCGTTTTGGAGATGCTAATTTTCATACCATAGTCCTTACATTTCTGATCTAGCTCTGAAATATTACTTTGCAAACTTTAAATCGAATCTGCCATCACAACTAAGTCATCCGCATATGCAAGACTGCTTATTTTGTGTTCACATATCTTAATCTCACTCAGCCAGTCTATTGTTTTCAACATATGATCCATAAATAATATGAACAATAGTGGAGACAGGTTGCAGCCTTGTCTTAGCCCTGAAACTACTCTGAACCATGAACTCAATTTACCGTCAACTCTAACTGCTGCCTGACTATCCATGTAAAGACCTTTAATTGCTTGCAAAAGTTTGCCTCTTATTCCATACTCTCGTAGAACAGACAATAACTTCCTCCTAGGAACCCTGTCATATGCCTTTTCTAGATCTATAAAGCATAGATACAATTCCCTGTTCCACTCATAACACTTCTCCATTATTTGCTGTAAGCTAAAGATCTGGTCCTGACAACCTCTAGGAGGCCTAAACCCACACTGATTTTCATCCAATTGGTCCTCAACTAATACTCGCACTTTCCTTTCAACAATACCTGAGAAGATTTTACCCACAACGCTGATTAAAGAGATACCTCTGTAGTTGTTACAATCTTTTCTGTTTCCGTGTTTAAAGATTGGTGAGATTACTGCTTTTGTCCAGTCTAATGGAACCTGTCCCGACTCCCAGGCCATTTCAATTATCCTATGTAGCCATTTAAGACCTGACATTCCACTGTATTTGATGAGTTCCGACTTAATTTCATCCACCCCAGCTGCTTTATTGCATTGCAATCGACTGACCATTTTCTCCACTTCCTCAAATGTGACGCTATTTCCATCGTCATTCCTATCCCATTCTACCTCAAAATCTGAAACATTTCTGATCGTATTTTCACCTATGTTCAGCAACTCATCAAAATATTCCCTCCATCTGCCCAAGGCATCTACAGGATTCAGCAGTTTTCCTGAGCTGTCCAAAATACTTGTCATTTCCTTCTTACCTCCCTTTCGAAGACTGCTAATCACACTCCAGAATATTTTTCCGGCAGCTTGACCCATAGTCTCCAAGCTGTTTCTAAAGTCTTCCCAAGATTTCTTCTTGGATGCTGCAATTATCTGTTTGGCTTTGTTTCTTTCATCAACATAGCTTTCTCTGTCTACCTGAGTTCTAGTATGTAGCCATTTTTGATACGCCTTCTTTTTCCTTTTACAGACTGCCTTGACTGTGTCATTCCACCAAGCTGTTTGCTTCATCCTACTTTTACACACTACTGTTCCAAGACATTCTTTAGCCACTTCTAGTACTGTGTCCCTGTACCTTGCCCATTCCTTTTCCAATGACTGTAACTGACTACATTCAACTAACTGGAACCTTTCTGAGATCGCTGTTATGTACTTGTGCCTGATTTCCTTATCCTGAACTTTCTCCACTCTTATCCTCCTACATATGGACCTGACCTCCAGCACTTTCGGCCTCACAATCCCAATTTCACTGCAGATTAAATAATGATCAGTGTCATCAAAGAATCACCTGAATACACGTGTGTGCCTCACAGCCTTCCTGAATTCCTGATCTGTTATTATATAGTCAATGACAGATCTGGTTCCCCTGCCTTCCCAAGTATACCGGTGAATATTCTTATGTTTAAAAAAGGAGTTTGTGAATACTAAGCCCATACTGGCACAGAAATCCAAGAGTTGTTTCCCGTTCCTGTTGGCCTCCATATCCTCTCCAAATTTTGTTACAAAACAAAATAGAGAAAAATGTGGAAGAAATTAGATGAAAACAAAAGAAAGAGTTAAAAAGAGGTTTTGTTTAAACATGAAAACGGTTTCTCAAATCAGCCGGGTTTGGTAAGAGACTATGAATGTTATTTGACTGTTACAGAACATGTATAGTTTGTCAAAAAAAACCTACACATTGCTTATCATCATATGGAAGCTATTAGGGACTTAATTCAAAATATGCTCAAGTGGCGGATCTTCGAGAAAGCCCTAAGTGTATATAATAATCCTTTAACTGTGGTGACTAAAAAAGAAGTATCTGTGAAGTTGACGTTAGACACTAGGGCAGTAAATATGCTGGTTTTACCAGAAAGTGATCGACATGGAAGCAATGATGAATTGTTACAACTATTTAAGGAAGCAAAGTTCTTTACATCAACTGACACTACATGTGACTACTGGAACCCACAATTAGATAAATTCAGGAAGTACGCAGTTTTTGAGTTTAATGTTATCAGTACAAAGTTGTACCTTTTGGACTAAATATAAGTGTTTGTGCTATTGTATGAGCTATTTTACAGATCTTGGGTGATGAATTACAAAGGCAAATAACAGTATATGTTGCTAATTTTTTGATCCATGTTAACTTGGGAAGAACATTACACGTTTCTAAAGATGGTATTGCAATCAATTGATATAGGGAACGAAATTAAAATGAACTCCATTTGTAAAAAGGGAATTGAAATTCTTAGCACATCATATATATCATTAGTGGGAAAGGAATTCTTCCAGGTCCAGGAAAAATGAAAATGGAAGCTATTACAGAATACATAGCTCCTACTGATAGAAAGAAGCTACAAGGTATGTTTGATTTATTTGATTTCTACGGCACATGTGTACCAGGACATTTATTTAATGCTCCATGCTTAAGGAATCCATTAAAGAAAGATGTACCTCATAAATGGACAGTGGAATGTCAAAAGGCATTTGAGGAGCTTAAAGAAGCTTTGTGTAACAGTAAAGTACTACATCAACGTGACTTTGCTAAGCCATTTTGTTTCACGGCAGATGCGTAGGGGTATGGGACTATTGCAGAATTGTAACAATTGGCTAAAGGAGACAAAAAGACACACAAAACTGTAGCCTTTGTTAGTAGATTTTTACAACAGTCCAAGAGAAATTATTGCATTTCAGAGCAGGAGGCATTGCCTATAATTTTTGTCTTACAGAAATTTGAGCAATGCTTATTGCAACACAAAGTGATTGTTTACAGTGATCATTGGGCATTGACACTCTTGCAAACATGTAAACTTTAACATCCTAGATTAATAAAGTGGACTTGTCTGTGCCCAGTAGCTGAATGGTCAGCGTGACGGATTGTCAATCCTGTGGGCCTGGGTTCAATTCCCAGCTGAGTCAGAGAATTTTCTCTGTCCAGGGACTGGGTCGTGTGCTGCTATCATCATCATCATCATCATCATCATCATCGACTGCAGGTCGCCGAAGTTGCGTCAAATTGAAAGACTGGCACCTGGCGAACGATCTGCCCGATGACGGGAGGGGGCTAGCCATACGATTACATAAATAAAATAAAGTGGGCTTTATATCTGCAACAATAGAGTATTAAGGGTCTGAAAATGTAGGAGGTGGATACTTTATCATGGAGCATAGAGTATGACGGTCAAAATGTAAACCAACTGCTGTGTAATGGAGGGGCGCACAATTTGCTACAATGATACAAATAGGTGAGGAAGGTAAGTTGGAAAGGATTTGCAAAGAATTACAGTGGGAGCAAAATCAGGATGACAATCTTAAATTGGTTAAAAATTATTTAGGTTATCCTGTGTATCCCAAAGGAGCTTATTATTATCAGGTACACAAAGGCATTTTGTTCAGAAGGAGAAAGAAAACCCAAAAGTAATGGACTCTTTGCTTTTCAAACCAGCATGTGGGTTTATTTCTTGAGTATGCACATAAAAAATATGGACACTATGGAGCAACATGTAGTATTGCGTGAAATAAAGAGTAGAAGCATGCGACTGGCGCCATACAATTAGAGCTAACAGTAACACAAGGTCAAAGAAACATGAAGAACCACAAAATAGACTTGATTTGGACACTGTCGATCTTTTTGGGCCATTGCCTGTATCTATAGGGGGATGTGAATACGTTTCTGTGCTGGTAGATGGATTTACAAAATGGGTGAAATTTTAGTCTACTAAAAAGCTAAATGCAAACGTACTGGTGAACAAACTGCTGAAAGGTTTCTTTGTTACAATAGGTGTACCAAAAACCATATTGTCACACAATAGTCCATAGTTTGTCTCCCAAAAGTTTAAAAAATGTTTAGAAAGCAGAAATATTGAATATATTATTATTGCAGCATTTTCTCCCCAAGGTAATATGCATGAGTGAATTATGTAAGAACTTAATGGATTATGTTGTACATATTGCTTTAAGAAACATACTGCATGGCACAATTTTTTGAAGTATTCAACCATTTGAAGCAAGAGGCAACAGGTTTTGCTCCACATGAGTTAATGTGTGCAATCAGACCTAGTAATCTGTTGTCTGATCCGGTGGAATTTCCAGCTACTGTTGATGTGACTCAAGCTCAAAAAGAGAAAACACCAAATGAAAATATTAAGAAAAAGGCATTAGAAAGAATGAGATGGCACGATGCAAGGGTGCCTGCAACAAGTTTTCAGATCGGAGACCCAGTCTTGTTCAAAACAAGAGATAAATCAAAAAGAATAATATCACAAAGGAAAAATGTTACTGATTAGCACATGGATTCATTCATGGTGATTCAGAAACCACATCCAATTGCCTCAAGGTTGGGATGCTGCAAACCAGGAAAGCCATTAGGATCAAGCAATATTGAAGACTTGAAGAGAGATGCACATCAAGAATAGGAGCTGGGCATAAAGACCTCTGAGGACATTGCACTCTTCACAATGCCAGATGACTGATAATCACCGGGCACTTGAGTTATTGGCAATTCTATTTATTTTTTGTTTCATATTGTCAATCTTCATTTTCTGTCATCCTGAACTATAACTATCATCTTTAATCTTCTTCTCTATCTAGAGAAATGTAGAATTATTGGGGAGTACTGACATGCTGAAGTTAGCTATTGAGAATACAATACATATTTAGAGCAAAGAGAGAGTATCAAGTGGTTTGGAAGGTAACAAATAACAAATGTAGTGAATTAAAAAAAGGGTTTAATGTTGGAATATGTTGACTTGTTACAGTGAGGTGAGTTGTTATGATAAAAAGTGCTTAAGTTTGGGCAGATGCAACTATTAAAATAAACTGAGTAGTATGACGACTTACAAATTTCAGTGGGAATATGGAATAGATATCCTGTTGTTGAGACGGTTTGACAAGTGCGAGAGAGTAAGAATGGAAGAAAGTAATATGAAGAATTCTGGAAATAATTTCACGATTCTGGATGTAATCTTTTTCGGAATTAGGTCAAATATTTTATTACAAAATTTTAGAGTGTCGTTGTTACTGGCCTATGATATATGTGATGGTATATGAAGTTCGGAGAGGAAACAGAGAGATGGTAAATGAATTACATTGTAAGTTTTGTAAAAAAGTTATTTGTTCTAGAATTACGATTTTTTGAATATTTTACAAGCTGGTATCAAGCAAATATTCTAAATTAATTAAGGAAATGTAGGAAATGCTTTCAGTGACAATCTTATTTTGCTATTGTTCTTCATTATTTTCTCGCCCAGAAGTCATATTTTTTCAAGTAGTTTCAATTTGCGCCACTTGAGAGCATCAATTAAAGAAAATTTTCTGTTAATTTACTTTCACTGTGGAAAGTAATTAAAAGATTTAAACACATAATTCATTATGTAAAGGACAGAATAATTTGAGAGAAAAAATGTGTGTTAATGTTTATCTCTTGGGAATATATTGTATAACATAGTAGTCTTGGATGGAACTACTTTTAAGGAAACATCTACTTGTAACTGAAGCCTGGCCTGTATTTTAAGTGAAGGTGGAGTGTTATGTACATCACACAAATAAGGTGCCATGACAATATAAGAAAAACAATTGAAAGTGTAGGGGGACACAAATACAGTGCCAACTGTAAGGTAGGAAAGGATTTGCAGTTATACATGGGTGCACCATACAGGGAAAGGTGAAGGAAAAAATTGAAGTGATTAAATTTTGGAGAAGCACGCCGGAGTATATATACGAGGGTTGGAACTTTAATAGTGCCAACTATTTATTTACAGCTTGTACAAAATGGATACGTCTTTCAAAGTTTTATTGACCTTCAAAGTAGTCACTAGCATTGTGTATAACCTGTTACCAGCAATGTGGAAGTCGTAGGATACTCTTAGCAGTGCCAGTTGTGTTGACAGTTTGAGCAGCACGGTCTATTGCCCGCCGAATTTGTAGCAGTTCTGAAGCGAATGCCATGAAGTATTTCCTTCAGTTTAGAAATCGAGTTGAACTCATGAGGACTTAAGTCCGGGGAGTGCAGTAGGTGGTATAGCACTTAGTAGCCCCATCAGTCAAACAAATGAGTAACAGCTTGCACTATACGTGCTTCAGCATTGTCCTGCAAAATGATGGTCAGGTCCTGCAGAAAGTGTCATCACTTCTATCTCTAAGCTGGTCATAGATTGTGTTCCAAAAATGAAGCATAGAGACAGAAGTGATGACACTTTCTGCAGGACCTGACCATCATTTTGCAGGACAATACTCGAGCATGTACAGTGCAAGCTGTTACCGATTTGTTTGACTGATGGGGCTGCTTAGTGCTATACCACCTACTGCACTCCCCAGACTTAAGCCCTCGTGAGTTCAACTCGATTTCTAAACTGAAGGAAACAGTTCACAGCATTCGCTTCAGAACTGCTACAAATTCGTTGGGCGATAGACCGCACCACTTGAACTGTCAACACAACTGGCAATGGGTTATACACAATGCTGGTGACTTCTTTGAAGGTCAGTAAAGCTTTGAAACACGTATCTATTTTGTACGAGCTGTAAATAAATAGTTACCACTACTAAGTTCCAATCCTTGTATATGCCACGATGGTAGGATGTGTATATTAGGAGCTCTGAAAAGTGGGTATAATGATGCAAAATTACGAGTTAAACTTGACTGTGCAGTGCTGCAAAGTAATTGCACGAGTGAGAAACATGAAAACAAAAAGTTTCAGTTTTCCTGTGTTAACTGTGACCTTTGAATTAGCTACAATCTGTGTTGCGTGCTACGCAAGTCATGACCAAGAACTTCATGTTCGAAGGGACTGATTTGGATAATATAAAGCAAGCATCCGAAAACAAAGCAAACCTGTTTGTAATCTTTCCGGTAACAGGATTGGCTGAACACCATAAGCTGTCTGTTACAAGTGACTGTGGTAGGGTGTGATTGTTAAAACTGGATTAGACAGTGTTTTGTATAAAAGAAGCAGCAATATATTGAATTTTTCAATCAAAAATTCTCTCTCATTTAATATCACAGTACCAGTGAAACTGGAAAATTTTTAATGAGACCTTTAATTTGCATAGTGGTTCTGGTTCTAGTACAGCTTCTCCAGTAGAGAAACATTACTCGTTTTCCAATGGGTAAGGCATGAGTAATGCAGAAGACAAGACAAATACACCACCAAGAGCTGTGTGTGGAGTTTTCTGTAGGTAAAACTAAACCACACCATCGCAATATGAATTCCACTGTAAATGTTAACAAGCAATACAACAAATTTATCATTTCCTGTTTCAGCTCTAGGACTCTCATTTTGTCAACACAGTTTCCTACCATGGGCGACATTTAAGAAATTAACTGTCACTAAACACCAATAAAATTGAGTGATGTGCCTAATATTACAGTTTCTGTCCTCTTAAGAGTGAGCAAATGTGTTCTCCATTACCAGAATGAAATACATTGTTTCTTTGATTCAGTAAAAATTTACAGTCTAGTTTGTATGGACACAATAACTCTTCCATTTCATATAAATATATTATGCTGTTGTTTGTTTGCTTTCCAGAATGACAAGGACAACTTACAGATGCATAGTAATTTACTTACTGTGAAAGAATATCTGCATGATAGTAGGAATCAGACAGCTTGTCAAGAAATGACCGTGGTTCTAATATAAAAGTAGGCAGGACAACTTTTGACAGATCCATACCAGGACGAACTTGCTTTACAAGATACCATATCAGAGATTTATTCTCTTCTGCTAGCTCCTCAACTTGCTCTCCAGCCTGAAAATATAAATAATAATTGTTTTTTCCTATACAACACAGCTTAACAATAGCATTACCAAAGTTATTATTTCATCGGACCAATGTAAACAACTCTTTACACAGTGTAGTAACAGAAATGCAGAAACTCATTATTGATGAAACAATGATCATTTTAAAGCACAAATTTATGAACACCTACTCTTTTTACCTGATCTACTGGAAAGGTGTCACATAATCACTACCAAGTATGTTTTAACTTCCCTAGAGTCTAATTTTCATTACAACCACCACTGAACAACCACACCTAATGTAATAATGTGTCATTCTTAAACTAAAAGGGTTAGAGACTTAATATTTATTTACCCTCCAGTCACCTACTGACAGACAAGATTTGTCTTGTTAGCCACATGAATTGTATAATATTGTAATTTGTATTGCATTTATATTACCATACATTTATTCACTGTTCCAAACACAAAAATTTTGAAACTTACAGAAATGGATGTAAGTAAGTAATGCAACTCATTTCACGTGAGCTATGGAACTGCTATTTAAATAAGAATACCTAAAACCTGTATAAATGTCCCTTGTAGCTTCCCAAGCATACTGTGTGATACACTGCTAGACCAAAAAAGTGAAGCACCCACAAGGGGAGGAGGGAATGAAATGAAACTTCATGTATTGAGAGGATAGATGATGTTATTTCAGTAATTACAAATTTGTGTCAAATTTACAAAAAAATTGGCAGTATGCACCCACTTATGAGTATGATGTTGCACTGCCTCTGGCCTGCATGCACTCACTAATTCAGCTGGGTAGGATATCAAAGCCACTGTATCCTCCCCCTAGGCAAGCTGGGCCAGAACTGTTGTAACTGGTCCTCGATATCCCCAATATTATCACAGGGATGCAGTTGACATCCAAGCTGGCCTAATACGTGTTCTATCAGCGACAGATCTGGACACCTTGATGGCCATGGGAGTACCTCAACATCTTGCAGACAGTTCATAAACACACGAGCCATTTGTGGATGACCACTGTCCTGTTGAAAAATGGCATCACGATACTGTCGCACGAGAGGTAACACGTGAGGTTGCCCGTGTCATACTACTGTTCCTCAATCTCTGCCAGTCGTGGCCTAAGGCCATACCCAATTGTTCCAAACACAATGATACCAGGAGTAACACTGCTGTTCTCTCCCAGACATTGGAAGACTGAGGCCTCTGCCCAGGTCAATGCCACACTTGTCGACAATTGTCATCTGGGGTGGTGCGGAACTGCAGTTCATTGCTGAACACAATGTAACATGATTCATCTGTGGCCCATACTTCCTGGTTACAGCACCACTCCAGAAGCAGCAGTTTGTGTTTTCATGTTGGCGGCAGCCCACACATGGGTCAGCAATACCCTAGTCTGGCTGTTGATAGTCTCCAATGACTAGTGCAGGATGAAACAGAATATTATAGTGGATCCACTACCTGTTCTCAGATGGTAGGCACAGAAGTGAAGGGGTTACGATGAGCTTGGTGCACAATATGGTGGTCAGATGTGGTTGGAAAGAATCTTAAGGATGAAGCTGCCTGCCCTAACATCACCATGCAGTCCAACACTGAGGCACTGTCACATCCGAATGTCCCAAAAATCTGGATACTGCACTATTCTGCCAACTGGTCAAATGGAGATTCATAATGAGACCTCTTTCAAACTCTGCCAGGTATTTATTACACTGCCTCACGTGAGAACACCATGTGATCAAAAGTATCCGGTCACCTGCCTGAAAATGACTTACAAGTTCCTGGCACCGTCCATCGGTAATGCAGAAATTCAATATGGTGTTAGTTCACCCTTAGCCTTGATGACAGCTTCCGCTCTCGCAGGCATACGTTCAATCAGGTGCCGCAAGGTTTCTTGGGGAATGGCAGCCCATTCTTCACGGAGTGCTGCACTGAGGAGAGGTATCGTTGTCGGTCGGTGAGGCCTGGCATGAAGTCTGGGTTCAAAAACATCTCAAAGGTGTTCTATAGGATTCAGGTCAGGACTCTTTGCAGGCCAGTCCATTACAGGGATGTTATTGTCATGTAACCACTCCGCCAAAGGCCATGCATTATGAACAGGGGGTGCAAGCCCACACCATGAAACACGACAGCAACATAACACCACCACCTCCGAATTTTACTGTTGGCACTACACATGCTGGCAGATGACGTTCACCGGGCACCTGCCATCAGATCGCCACATTGTGTACCATGATCAGTCACTCCACACAATGTTTTTCCACAGTTCAATCGTTCAATGTTTATGCTACTTACACTAAGCGAGGTGTAGTTTGGCATTTACCAGTGCGATGTGTGGCTTATTAGCAGCCGCTCAGCCATGAAATCAAAGTTTTATCATCTCCTGCCTAACTGTCATAGTACTTGCAGTGGATCCTGATGCAGTTTGGAATTCGTGTGTGATGTTCTGGATGGATGTCTACCTATTACACATTACGACTCTCTTCAAATGTCGGCAGCCTCTGTCAGTCAACAGACGAGGTTGGCCTGTAAGCTTTTGCGCTGAATGTGTCCCTTCACATTTCACTATCACATTGGAAACAGTGGACCTAGGGATGTTTAGGAGTGTGGAAATCTCATGTACAGACGTATTACACAAGTGACACCCAATCACCTGACATGTTGGAAGTTGGTGAGTTACGCAGAGTGCCCCATTCTGCTCTTTCACAATGTCTAATTATTACTGAGCTCGCTGATATGGAGCACCTGGCAGTAGGTGGTAAACACATGAAAAACGTAAGTTTTGGGAGGCATTTGGATACTTTTGATCACATAGTGTATGTGGTGTATGGGATGGTGTTGTCATTGAGTGACTATAGAAGTATACAAGATGACTTGGACAAAATTTCTAGTTGGTACAATAAATAACAGCTTGCTCTAAATGTAGAAAAATGTAAGTTAATGCAGATAATTAGGAAAAACAATCCTTTAACATTCAAATACAGAATTAGTAAGGTGCAGCTTGACACAATTACATCATTAAATATCTAGGCATAACACTGCAAAGCAATACACAATGGACTAACCATGTCAGGTTGGTAGTACGGATGGTGAATGCTAGACTTTGTTTTATTGGGAGAATTTTGGGAAAATTTAGTTCATTCGTGAATGAAACTGCACATAGAATACTAGTACGACTCATTTTTGAGTACTGTTCAAGTGTTTGGGCTCCCCATCAGAAAGAAACCATTGAAGCAATTCAGAGGGGTGCAGTTAGATTTGTTACCAGTAGGTTTGATCACTACAAAAGTATTATGGAGATGATTCGTGAACTCAAATGATAATCCCTGCAGGGCAGATGATGCTTTTTTCACTATTGCAGAAATTTACAGAACCAGCATTTGAGGCCGACTGCAGAATGATTCTACTGCCACCACCATACATTTTGCATACGGACCATGAAAATAAAATAAGAGAAATTAGGACCGGTATGGAGGCTTTTAGACAGTTGTTTCTCTCTTGCTCTATTTCCAAGTGGGACTGGAAAGGAAATTACTAGTAGTGGTACAAGGTACTCTTTTCCATGCACTGTATGGTGGTTTGCAGAGTATGTACACCAATGTAGATGGAGATTTAGATGTAGATATAGATACATCCTATTAGGGCTGGTGACAACACTAAA
The DNA here is from genome assembly GCF_023897955.1 of Schistocerca gregaria. Lineage (NCBI taxonomy): Eukaryota > Metazoa > Arthropoda > Insecta > Orthoptera > Acrididae > Schistocerca > Schistocerca gregaria. The sequence goes on from NC_064931.1 coordinate 638,981,287, forward strand.
TTCAAACACCACCAACACACACTGTGACAGAATGGCCATCAAACAGTAAATGGCACAGCCCTCTGATCAAGTGGAATACCGCGCAGTTCACTTTCTGCATCTGAAGGGGAACAACACTGCAACAATTCATCCTGGTGGAAAGGTATGGCAACAATGTACCAACATATGATACTGTGATTAGGTGGTGCAGACATTTCCAGTGCATTCAGACAAGTATGAATGATGAAAAACAAAATGGCATCTCTCTGTGAAGAACCACGAATCTCAACAGAAGCAAAGGCCCTGCTGCTCAAAACACGTATATCTAAACTGAGGGATTAGGAAAAAAAAGTGAAAAATTGGCCCTGGATCAGTTTTCGATATCTTGTAAAATATTTAAAACGTGAGGAAGGTCGCCACCCCACTAGGTTGCACAACTACTCACACTCATTTAAAAAGCCTACCAAACTGATGCAACAGTGCGAATGTTGCAGCTGAGTCAAGCCAATCCAGATGCATTGTTTACGCACTTGATCACCAGGGTCGAGTGCTGAGTGTTTCACTATGGCACCAAAACAAAGGAGCAAAGCAAGCAGTGGAAACGTGGATCCACCAACATAAAAAAAAGGTGAAGATCCATGCATCACTGGACTAAGTGATGCAGAGAGTTTTTTGGAACTACCAAGGACTGGTGCTAACAGATTACACTTTTAAGAGGGTAAACTGGCACAGGATCATACTACAGAAACCTCCTGACGTTCTGGGAGTCTTCACTATGAAGCACTGCACGAGAATGTTCAGGGGGGAGCTTTTGCTTCATAACAAAGCCCCAGACCATTGTGCACAGGGCACAGTCACACATGCTGGTTTTTTGTGCCCCAGCCCCAACCCCGTTTCCATGTTCTCCAGACAGGGCACCAGTGACTACTTCCTTTTTCCTCAGATGAACAAATCTGTGTGTGGCAGGCATTTCCAGAATGTTGAGTTGGTGATTTGTGCAGCGGTACATTTCCTGACAGACAAAATGCAGACTTATACAACCAAGGTCTCTGCAACATTATCCACTGCTGAGAAACAAATTGTATTGAAGGGTGAATATGTGGAGATGGACTAACACTACCACAAAGTTTAATGGCCACGTCTGACCTTTTTTTTTTGTGAGGTGATAATTAAAAATTTTTGATTAGCTCTCATAAACTCAGTGTGTGTGGTAATACTTCACATGAAATACTACTATTGTGATTCAGGTAGTGAACTAATGGCTATGCTAAATCTATCATCAAAGACAGAGGTGTGGGTGGCATGATCATCTATGTTCTTCATTGTGACTATCACATAAAGTTCTGCAGAATATATGAAATGTGAGATTCTCTTCCAACTTTTTTACTCAATAGATACTCCATTATAATCCAACAAGAAGCTGAGAATGAAGAAGCAATTTCCTGAAACACAAAACTAGGATCACTACGTTCTCCAACTCGGACAATGAGAAACTGGCATTACTTTATTTCTTTAAAATCACAGATATGCAGCACACTACTGGCAACATTTCATGTCATTAAATTTCATACAAACACACACATATTGCTGACAATAAGGTAACCACACAGAACCTTATCCACATAAACTGCTTCACAAAAAGCATGAAGCACACAGAAGACATGGTCAGATATCAATGTAACTTTGTAAACGTACTCATCACTAGCAGGTGTGTATATGACTAATGTTGCAATATCTGCAACAGACTACCAGAGTGCATTAGTGTTGTCTGTATTTAGTGCTGTTACAGGCCTGGTAGGATATAAAAGGAGAGTAAACAACTTCCAATGTTAAATGATAACTTTAAATGCCACAGTGATGCAGCATAATTATGTGGGACAGCATTATTACCACACATCAGTTTTTTTTTAAAGGTGCCTCATTGTGTGTCTCCATTTGGCTGACTGGTTGAATCATGCAATATCCAGATTTAAGGAGCATTCAGATGCGGCAGTGGCCCAGTGTTAGACTGTGTGGAAAAATGAGATCAGGCATACTTGTCAAGGTTCTTGTTGACGACATCTGACCACCACAAGAGAGCATTGCCATTTTGGACACCAAGCAGATTCGCAAACAAGCAATGGACCCCTGTAGCATTCTGTGTCATCCTGCACCATTGGTCGGAGACTAGCGCCAGCCAGACTATGGAATTACTGACACACGTAGGATTCCATTAACATCAAAACACCAACTGACGTGTTTCGTGTGGTGTCGTGACCGGGAAGGATGGACTGCTGATTAATATCATAGCATTATGTTCACCAATGTACTGCAGTTCTGCACCACCCCAGGTGACCATAATTGAGTTTCGTGGTGACTTGGGGACTGGTCCCATTCTTCCAATGTTTAGGAGGGCTAATGATCTTACCCCTAGTGTCTGGAGTGTGAAGCCATTGGCTATGACTTCAGGTCATGATGTGACAGCAAGTAATGGTTACTGCTGATTAGCTGCTCTTCCTAAACAGCATCTCATATAAGAAAACCAGTTCCGTCTTCACCTGCAGTTGCTTGTACTTTACATACTTGGGCTATATAAAGCACTGTTTAAAAAGAATAGTTCAATATAGCAATAGGGTCGAGCCACACGTCTGCTTTCATGCCCTGCAGCTAATTCGCAGCAAATAATAACCTGTAGCTGTGTTCCTGCCGGTCAAATAGTATATGCACTGGCCAGAACTGCGAGTTAATAAAATACAAAGAAATATAAAATAAAAGTTAAATGAATAATTTAATAAAAAAGATTCTATTGTAACATCTGTAATTGATAAAGACATAGAATTACACTTAATAATGTTCAGTCAAGAAAGGACATTGCAAATGGGAAGTGGTCCTACGATATTCAGTTAAAATACAGACAGAAAATACCCTTATCAAATGCAGTGAAGTTACATTGAGAGCATTAAGAGAATGGTAGTAAATCTCCAAATTAAATAGTCATCAAAGATTAGCAAAAACTGAGTCCATTTTATGATCACATCAGTTCAAAATAGTTCAGAGTACAACACGATGATTCACAAATTGACACACACGATATAAAGAATAGTCACTCATATTCCGTCTATTCTCAGTTCCATAAATCAAGCAGCAAAAGTTAGAGTTCTATTCTGGAGCACATTTAGACCTCTGGGAATATAAAGTTCCTTCAAAAGTTAGAGTACTGTAGCAGCCGTTCACCACCCAAAAACAATCACCTACACGACTGAATCGCGCATGTTACTTTAGACAGGTCTGCCTTCTCCCAGCACTCACTACAAAGTGTCCTGAATTGCTCCCTTGACTCCCCTAGCGTTCCGCTACTGCCTGCTTATCCATTGGCTGAAGCCCATCCCCACCAAAAATGCATCATCCTTAAGCTCTACAGACATTATGTGATTCACACTGACCGAGTCCCAGACTAAACTAATATATTACAAAAATAATGAAATGTTATAAACATTGTCACACTAAGATAACTCACAATAAATATAAATGAAAGTTTGTCCATAAATAAATAAGCCAGTATCCTTGCACAAGTGCGCTCATGATAAATGATGGATTGTTATTAATTATTATTTAAACAATTATTTATTCCTTCTTTTGGTTCTCTTCTCAATTGTAATATCCGCTTACATGTGTGACTAACCAGTTTTAAATTAGCACAGTTTTTAATAGCACATGCAATCAACATTTAAATAAAATTAATGCCAAAATAATAAAAAAATCATTAATAAAAACACAAGTATGGCAAAAGGTGAAGTATTGATGCTGTGTTCATTTGCTGCATAAATGTCGAGAGTACAATGTTCTGACAGACATTTGCATAATGAAAGAGAGATAAAAAGACATCGTAAGTCAATAAATAAAACGGATACGGATACGTAGCTTTCAGGAATGATTGCTATGGTGCAATGCTATCATCTGAGATATCATATGTTGAAATCGCATAACGTGTTTAAAAGTTGTTAATGCAGGCGTTCACTGTGTACATGTTTATTCACTGTGAAATATTAAGTTCTATAATTTTAAAGATATTGAAATATTGTTGTGCCATTGGATGTGCCTAATTTTTCTGAGATCGCAGATGTATTCAGATTTGCATTAGTATTTGATAAGAGTTATTGTCGAATCACAAAGATCTGTAACTTACACAGCTGTAAGATTGTCTGACAATCTGTCGTAGCACTGTCTGTTGTCCTAAGCGATTGTCTGTCTCCGAAATGCCCTGTACTGGGATTTACTCACATCCAGTCCTTCGATGCTAGTCTATGTACCTGGACTTGAGCTCATCGTCACCCAGCCAGAAGCCGGAACTGTCTGGCGAACCCTGAGACCTGGGTCTGCTACCATTCAGCCGTGCAACTCACCTCGTTCCAACACTGGGCAGCTGATTAGCTTACCTAAATATGCGTTACCTTACAATAGTTGGTAATGATTAAGGAAACTGATGGCACAATGGTGTCTATCATCTATCTGCACGATAGATGCTGTGGCCAGAAAGATCTCCAGATCTGTTCCCGCCAGAAGTGTGTGGGACCAGCTTGGATTTAAACTCTGTCCCAATGCCAGTATCCAGAATCTTGAGGACCAAACAGTTGCAGGCCAGATTGCCTCACGAGAGGCTACAACAGCTTTATGATACCCTTCCCAACCGAATCGGTGCATGCATCCAGGGCAGAGGGAGTGCAACAACATATTAATAATTGGGCTCACATTCCCAATGTTCTTTGTAAACTTGACGTGATTCTGTAAGCACTAAAATAACATGACAGACCCTCTCAACCCATGATGTTTCATTTCATTTCATTTCCTCCTATCCTTCTGGGTCTTCACATTTTCTGTTTGCCTGTGTAAATGAAGGAATCTTAACTGAAGAGTAATTTTAGTATTTCCATCTACATCTACATCTACATGGATAGTCTGCAAATCACACTTAAGTGCCAGGCAGAGGGTTCATCGAACCACCTTCACAATAATTCTCTATTTTTCTAATATTGAATAGCATGCGGAAAAAATGAACACCTATATCTTCCCTTGAAAGCTCTGATTTCCCTTATTTTATTATTATGATCATTTCTTTCCTATGTAGTCAGCATCAACAAAATATTTCTACATTTGGAGGAGAAAGTTGGCGATTCCAATTTCATAAGACAATTCCGCCACAGTGAAAAATGCCTTTATTTTTATGATACCTACTCCGAATCCTGTATCATGTCAGTGAAACATACTTCCTTGATAATACAAAACGTGCTGCTGTTCTTCAAACTTTCTTGACCTACTGTGTTAATCCTGTCTGGTAAAGATCTCACACCATGCAGCAATACTCCAAAAGAGGACGGACAAGCGTAGTGTAGGCAGTCTCTTTACTATATCTGTTGCATCTTGTAAGAGTTCTGTCAATAAAACTTAAGTCTTTGGTTTGCTTTCCCCACAACATTCTCTGTGTGTTCTTTCCAATTTAAGTTGTTCGTAATTGTAATTACTAGATATTTAATTGAATTCATGGCCTTTAGATTTGACTGTTTTATCATGTAAATGAGGTTTAACAGATTCCTTTTAGCACTCATATGGATGACCTCATACTTTGCATTATTTAGGGCCAATATTCACTTTTCGCACTATACAGATATCTTTTCTAAATCATTTTGTAATCTATTGTGCAACCAAAATTTAATGAATACCTCTTAGTGATCATGTGAATGATGTCACACATTTCATTATTTATGGTCAGTTGCCACTTTTTGCACCATACACACATCACGTCTAAATAATTTTGCAATTAGTTTTGATCTTCTGACGACTTTACTAGATGATAAACAACAGCATCATCCGCAAACAACCTAAGATGGCTGCTCAGATTGTCTCCTAAAACATTTATATAGATGAACAACAGCAGAGGGCCTATAGCACTACCTTGGGGAACCCCAGAAATCATTTCTGTCTTACTCGATGACTTTCCATCAATTACTACAAACTGTGACCTCTCCGACAGGAAATTACGAATCCAGTCACACAATTGAGATGATATTCCATAAGCACTCAATTTTACTACAAGCTGTTTGTGAGGTACAATGTCAAAAGAATTCTGAAAATCTATAACTACAGAAACAATTTGAAATCACTTGTCAATAGAACCCACCACTTTGTGTGAGTAAAGACCTAGTCACGTTTCACAGGAACGATGTTTTCCAAATGCGTGCTGACTGTGTGTCAATAGACTGTTCTCTTAGAGGTAATTTATAATGTTTGAACACAATATATGTTCCAAAATCCTACTGCATATTGACGTTAATTTATGAGCCTGTAATTTAGTGAATTACTCCTACTGCCTTTCTTGAATATTGGTGTGACCTGTACAACTTTCCAGTCTTTGGGTACAATTCTTTCATCCAGTGAGCATTTGTATATGATCATTACGTAGTGTGTCAGCAGACTCTGAAAGGAACCTAATTGGTATACAGTCTCGACCGAAAGATTTGCTTTTATTAAGTAATTTAAGTTGCTTTACTACTTCAAATATATCTACTTCTACATTACTCTTGTTGGCAGCTGTTCTTCATTCAAATTCTGGAATATTTACTTCATCTTCTTCGGTGAAGGAATTTCGGAAGGCTGTGTTTAGTAACTCTGGTTTAGCAACATTATCATCGATAGTATTTCCATTGCTATTGTGTAGAGAAGGCATCGATTGTCTCTTCCTGCTAGAATACTTTACACAAGACCAGAATCTCTTTGGATTTTCTACCAGGTTTCGAGAAAAAGTTTCGTTGTGGGAACTATTATAAGCATCTCACACTGAAGTCTGTGCTTAATTTCGAGCTTCTGTAAAAGATCACCAATCTTGGAGATTTTGCATTCATTTGAATTTGGCATGCTTTTTTCATTGTTTCTGCAACAGCGTTCTGAAACATTTTGCATAGCAAGGGGGATCACCTCCATAGTTTGTTTATTTATTTGGTATAAATCCCCCAATTGCTGTCTATACTATTTCTTATAACAACTTAGGAAAATAGTATACTCTATGTCAGTGTGGCTGAACTACAGTCCAATTCACATGTTGATATTTCTGAAGATCAGGTCATAAACTAGTTAAGAGTACAATGCTGTACACACCAGAACTTAATGTGGAGAAGTGTGACATCGGTTCAGTGTTGCTAACTTTAATATCAAGTATCATATGAATTACAAACTCTCCTTTCCATCCTCTGGCTGGTTTTCTCATATCGGGTAAGTCAACTTAGCCTTTAAGGTGTCTCTCGATCAGCCTCACAAGTAGTAGTTAGAACAGGACACATAGTTAATGAATTTAATATATTATCACTTGCTGTCCTGTTAACCTTTGCAAACCGTACAGTGGAAAATATGGTAATTCTGATCACCTTGTATCTTTGAGATTTACGAAACAATTGTTGCTTTATGGTGACACTGTGTGGACAAAACTAAGATAGGATAATACAGAAATACACAAAATACATGGCAGTTCTAACTCTGCCACCACAAACCAATGCTGATCTCTAGAGGATACTTCAGTAATGGAAGTCAGTACTATAAGCTATGCTGGATGGTCTCATCCACACTATGAGGAGCTGTTGTGCATCCTGTATTACAATACGAGGGCACCACACACCGTACTAACATTCCGTAGGTGGTCAGTGAAGAGTCACTACAAGTGGGAACTGTCTCCCATGGCCTGTTGCTGGTCTTCCAGTGTATCTTGTCCTCTTTGTCACATGTAAACATGTTAGCAAAGCATCTTACACACACACACACACACACACACACACACACACACACACAGTAACAGCATCTCAAGTGGTTTGTGGACCTGTATGATCATTAAATTTGTGGACATGAATGTATTTCATGCAGTCTAATAATTCGACCAAGAGAATGTCACAAAAAAATTTTTATGTATGTGGAGTTCTGACGTGGTATCACAGTGAGAAAGTGTCATAATACTCTACAAGATAAACAAAAAATGAAGAAGGAATGTTAACATTTAAAAATGTATTGTTGTCATCAGAGACAGAGACAGGCATATATCATGTAAGGATGGTGGAGGAAGAAAATGTATGCACAGATGGCTGGAGTATAACTGCTTGAAACCTACTTCCTACTTCTTCCACATTCAAGCCTGTTATGTCAATCACCGCACTACCTTTATCAGTGAGGATTATATATATAAAAATTTGCAACCAGCCACTTTTTTACGATTTACTCAACCATGAACATGTTTTCGAGCCACTGCAGGCTCATCTTCATATGGAGGTGTTACAGATACATTATCCTGTGGACCAAGTGTAGCTAGATGCAGTGCTAGCGTTGCTGGTGGAACTTTTGGAAATTTAGTAATCGGTGAAGAAACTTTTATGAATCCAAAAGTTTTTTTTTATGTTTTAGGTACTTACAGTTCACTGCCTTGTGGTATTCACATCAGATTGCTCATATAATGTGCATTATTACACTATGTAGCTACACTTGGTCCACAAGATAATGTTTCTGTAACACCTCCATCTGAAGACGAGCCTGCAGTGGCTCGAAAACATGTTCAGGGTTGAATAAATCATAAAAATGCAACTTGTTCCCTATTTATTACCAAATAAACACCAATTTAAATCACAGTCGCAGTTTGTCACCCACAATGGACATACTTAAATATAAAGTTATATATTTTCATGCAGTTGCAATGCAAACTGTTTACTGCATTTAGGCACAGTGTGTTGAAAGTACACTTGACAGCATACAAAGGGACAGTGGCTAGTATTTTAATTGCCTGTCATATTACCCTAGAACCACTCACATTAAACAGCGTTCAGTACTGCTTAGGAAAATAAAGGCAAGTGTAGCTGGGGAGTTACATCTTGTTGACACTCAGTATAAAGCACACATCCTATTAAAACCCACAAGAAAATCACAGGATTTTAGAGATGAAGGAGGCACTTAAGACATGGACAGAGTCAAGTGCAAAACAACAGTAAGAAATAACTGAATACTGCAGCACTCTGTATACTAACTTCATAGTTTGGTGCCATATTGGACTGACTGAAAATCAACTGCAAGATGAAAGAATTCACAATGAACCCACTTTCAGCAGCAATTTTTTGTTTTACTGTGTTAATATGTTTCATCTACAGAAAATACAAAATTAACAGAATGAACAGTCCATACTTCTTAATATCATGTTTTGGACACTGAAAAAGCACAGATACCGTGAAGCCTATAAATTCGTACCGGACCATCGTTTGCTGAGGCAAATACTGAGAGGTCAGAAAACATTACATTCTGCCATTCAAAATAGATATTTTCATCAGAAAATGCCAACTGGTAGAGTTGATTATCATCATGAAGCTTCTTGATTCCCGCAAGTTTATTTACAGTCCAGCCTACTAAAGCTGTCAGGAGACAGTGTCAACTGACTTGGTTTCAGCTGTACTGCATTTAAGAAAGGATTTAACTATGATATGTTTAAAAGTTCATTATCCTGGAATTGTGGTTTTATATGCCAATGTCCAGATCCCATGTGCCAACTAGTTTCCCCAGTTTCATAACATAATTTCGTCCATTGTTGCCCAGTGCAGTCAGAAAAATCATACTATGTCCCAGCCTTCAACATTAAAATTCCATTCTTCCACAATAGCAGTGACATGGTCCAGAACAGCCTGCTGATAATGCTTAGCTCATGGATAAAGTGGCTGGACTCAAAGCACAGTGGCACAGGTATTTGACCTTGAATCATGTACTGTCATTCGCTGTTACAGAACATATGATACAATGATATATGAGCTTGCCACATTAGACTGTCGCTCAATGCAGCAGAATCCTGTCACAAGATGTGGGGATAACATTTAATGAGACAATTTAATCCAGAGTTATATTGTCCTTTGGGTAAGGTGATCCTACAATAAAGTTAAGCAGTTTAGTCTCTCTAAATGTATTCATATATGGTTTAGGTCACTAGGTCCTGGTTTTTGAAATAATCAAGGTCAACAGGCATCAGGTTTGAGCATTTTACCACTTTCAACTGGAAAGTCAGCACTGCAATTAAAGTGATTACTTACTAATCTGGACAAAATGGGTTGAAATATCTAGGTACACATTTATTTTATTTATCACCTATATAATTTAAAGTATTTAATAAAAATGAAGATTAACTTTACTTTATGCAATAATTATACAATAATATAATAACAGATCAGAATAACAGAAGATACAGTAGTAGATAATTTAAAAACATACCATTTTATGCAATTAATCAGACACATTATTACCATTAACTAATTACATCCAAGTGCATTTCCATGAATATAATCCAAGTTTCATTTCCAGCAACTATTAGGCAAAAGAAATATGCATGTACCAAAGTGTATTATTTTCAGTATGCATCGTGCTGACAATGTGTGTTTTGAATGCTTTTATGACATTTATCAGCCAGTGCACTGGCAACATGAAGTTCAGGAGTAGATTGCCTGAACGACAATATGAAATAATATGCATCATGATTATCTATTTCCTTAGAAACTAAGGCCTAGTGATCTGAACCCTTTTACAAGAGCCAGTTTTGATTGATCCCCTATCAGTATGTCGAAGAGCATTAAAAATCATGGGCTGTTGGGTATAGGCTCACCGTGACTGAATTCAACAATATAATCCTAAGAAAAATGTGATCATGTTGCTTGCAGGTTGACCCTTCAGCAACAGTGATGACTAGCAAAAACTTCCATGTTAAGGGTCTATGTAGTGTACCCATAACTAATAACAGCACAATTTATCAGCACAGATTTTGTCTGCTTGCAATAGGTCTAGAATACAGAAAGGGCCATTTTTCTGAAATATTTCTTCTTCCATGAGTTGACAATGTAAACCAGAAAAATAACATGGTGAATTTCATTCCTGTCAGTGCTCTACAAGACTCACTCTAGCTCACAAGGTGATTATAATTAAAATTCCAGTTTCAAAGTTCTGTAAAAAATGAACCATTGCTCAGAAAGATGTCAAATTTGAAGGGGATATTATTGAAGAACTGAATGGAGAAATGTTCTGGAAACAAAATTTAATGAAAATTTTTCCACTAGATGGCACTGTAAGTTTCTTAATGTAAATGGGTTCAGCTACAAATGACAGATGAATCGAAATATGGTGGCTATGGTGGGATTTTCATATTACACCAACTGTACTTTGCAATGTGCATGACTGCACAAGTTTGGTATTCAACAATTGTGGTACTGTTAGTTAGTTAAGCCCATCCACCACGGCAAGGTCGTACCACATCGGATGGGAAAAATCTGTTGAATGTCTTACGCACTGTGCCATTAATTCAGCTAAGTTTGTAACTGAAGCACTGAATATAGCATATTTCAAATAACCCAACACTCTTAAGTCACATGGATTAAGATCAGGTGATCTGGATGGCCGGGCTGTAGGTAAACAATGGCTGATAATTCTATCCTTTCCAAAATGCCTCTGCAGCAGCTGTTTTGCTGGCTGTGCAATGTGTGGAGGTCCGTAATCTTTCATAAAAATAATCCTCCCCACACAGTCATGCTGCTAAAGAATTGGAACAACATTGGTGCTCAAAAGACTGTCATAGCATTTACCAGTGATGGTACAGGTAACAGGACCTGCAGGACCCATCTTCTGGGAGGAGGTGGGAAATAGCTATATGATCAAGGATGTGGTCAACCCACACCGTTACCTTTGCAGAATGAAGTCTGCACCAGTTGATGTATGAGCACACCTTCCATTGCCCATACTCAGAAATGCTGTGTATTGTCACTTCCTTGGATATGAAAATGGGCTTTGTCTATCCACAGAATGTTCAAGGGCCATTATTGTCTGCTTCCTCGTGAGAAAGAAATTCTACAGTAAAATTTTGTCTTGCAGGCAAGTCAGCATGAAACAATTCCAGAACATTAATAATTTTGTATGGATAACAACGCAGTATGTTTCATAGAACCTAGTGACATTGGAGCAGTTGTTTTCCTCTCTCTGCCACACTGTCTCTTTGAATTTCATAATCATTTTGTCCAGACCCACGGCAGACATCGAACCAATGCCCTTTTTCATTCTCTTGAGCATCTGAAACTTCTGCAGAGCTACTGGCACACAGTCACCATTCTTGTAAAAGAGCTTCACCAGCAGCACATGATCCTGCACTGAGACAATCCTGCTGTGCATCTCAGATGCAAATTGTGGAACAGCTATGTACTAGGTGTGTTTTATTTTGTATACCCTGACAGCACCATCCAGTGGTATAATTTTCGTTAAAAAATGGTTTCCACAATGTTTCTCACTTCTGTGATAACATTCTATTCAAATTTGACACCATTCTCAGCAGTAGTCCACTTTTTTTACAGTGTTTTGAAACTGGAAGTTTAATTATGATCACCCTACAAAGTTCTTTCCTGTCTATTGGGTTGTCACATATAGTACTTTCACATGTTATAACAGATAGGCACACTTTAAAAACAACAATTTCAACTTTAAGTTTTGATAACTTCTGATTCATAGTGAAAAGTAAACACACACTTCACATCTAAATCACAAAGAAGATAAAAACAGAATTTTTTGTGCTCACACTTCCAAACTCTTCTGGACGTTCCTCATGGTGAACATATATGGTCTCAGGTGGGTCATCCAGCAGATCACCCACTTCATCTCGCTTGCCAGTTGATCCCTCTGAATCCGAGTCTGACAGTGAGAGCTGTTCAGGTACATTGTCTGGCTGGCTGAGGTCATCCAAATCTGTAAACACAGGTCCAGGGCTGGGCTCTACTGGGGCAGGGCTTATGCATATAGAGGGTGGGCACTCACGTTCCAGGAATGTTACTGCATGAAACAGCTGCTGAAACAGTGGGCCAGGACTGGGACACGGACTAGGGCTGGGGCCGGAAGATGATGCTGAAGGATATGGACTGGGCGTGCGTGAACTCACACTACGCAGAAGGTTACTGACTGATAGCAAGGCATCTGGCAGGGATAGGGCAAATAATAATGAATTCAGAAACTGTTGAATTTGAGCAACATTTTATCATAAGAAATATCATCATTCGCTCAATTCCACCAGTTAGTTTTGAGGGCACAATCTCTCATAGCTTTATTGAATTTTTGTTTCTTAAGTCAGTGAAGCAAGAGTTAAAAGTTGAAAGAAAGTCAGAAAATAATACACTTCCTTATATAGGAAAATATAGCAACAACTTTCAACACTGAAAGGAAAGCAGATGCAGATTATTGTCAACTACATCTAATTGCAGTATTACTCCAAAATCTAACAATAATTAATGCAGTGTGGAGACAAAATCCTATGAATGAAATTTTCAATCTGCAGTGGCATGTGAGCTGATATGAAACTTCCTAACACATTAAAACTGTTTGCCAGACTAAGACTAATTCTGAAGTTTTAGTCTTCCAGGAAGTTTCAGAAATACTCTGAACTTATATGACACACAGCGCTGTAAAGTGTCATTAATGAAACTGGTGGAAAACTTTATTTAAGAATTCAAAGTCTTTGTCTATGTAATCTACAGCTACAATGATGATACTTTTTATGTACTCAGAAATAAGTTAGAATTTTGTTTGTTATGCTTCTAGCACATGCTGTTACTGATTCAATGCATTTGTAACTCAAATGTATCTCTTACAGAACACAGTCATCACAGTTTCATAACCACAAAGGTTCTTAATAATATAGTTTTTTATCACCAGCACAGCCATCCACATCACTGGCAAACTACCATCAGAATGAGACAGGAGGGTGGCTGGACAGTAGGAAATGGGGGAGAAGAGAAAGCAATTTGGAGCTGAAGCTCAGTGATACTGTGCAAAAGACGAAGTAATGACGGGTCGAGAGCCAGGAGGGAGGAAGGATATAGGCACGAGAGAGTGCAGCAAGAGGGCAGGCAAGTCACGGACCATGAGGTAGGCCAATCTGTGATGCTATCTGATGGAACAGCTGCAGTTGGACAGTTGAAAATGAAATTAGCAGTCCAGGGAGGGGGTAGGAGTGTTAAATGTGCCATCTCTAATAGTTTATATAGGTGAGGGGTGTGGGGTGAAGGCAACTTCATGATTGACAAAAGTGAGGCAGGTGTGGTAGGGTAGTGTGTGTGTGTGTGTGTGTGTGTGTGTGTGTGTGTGTGTGTGTGTGTGTGTCTCAGAGAGAGAGAGAGAGAGAGAGAGAGAGAGAGAGAGAGAGAGAGAGAGATGATTTTTTTTTTTTTTTTTTTTTTGTTTGTTTTAGGGCACCAACTACAATGGTCATTAGCGCCCTGACTAATTTAGGAATGTACCGCACAAGGTTAAAACAGCAACTAAAAGGGTCAACACTATAAAACACGTATTAACAGGCATAGGATTAAAAAAACTACAGCATAATCAAACGTCCTTAGACAGGTGTGTCATGTTGATAAAACGAAGTACACGAGCAGCAGCTCCTGGGTCATCCGCTAAAATGGCATCCAGAGTACATGGCAGGCCAAGATCAAGACGCAGTGCAGTAAAATCCGGACAGGACGTTAAAATGTGGCGGACCGTCAGCAATTGCCCACATGGACAGAACGGCGCCGGCGCTGCCGTCAGCAGATGGCGATGGCTGAACTAGCAGTGTCCAATTTGTAGCCGGGCCAAAACGACTTCCTCCTGCCGAGAAGGACGTGAGGAGGACGTCCAAGCTGCAGGAAGAGGTTTCAAGGCCCGAAGCTTGTTGTCCGTAAGTGCAGCCCAATCGGCATGCCACAGCAATAAAATGCGCCGACAAATGACCGTGCTACAATCTGATGAAGGGACACAACAAGAAGCCATCCGAGGCTGGAGGACCACAGCCTTGGCCGTGGCATCTGCAGCTTCGTTCCCAGGGATACCGACATGGCCAGGAACCCACATAAAGCTAACTGGAGACCCGTCGTCCACCAGCTGCTGAAGAGAGCGTTGGATCCGGTGCACGAAAGGGTGAACCGGATACGGATCACTGAGGCTCTGGATGGTGCTCAGAGAATCGGAGCAAATGACATAAGCAGAATGTCGGTGGCGGCAGACGTAAAGAACAGCCTGGTAGAGGGCAAAGAGCTCAGCTGTGAAAACCGAACAATGGCCATGTAGCCGGTATTTGAAACTTTGTGCCCCAACAATGAAAGAACACCCGACCCCGTCATGGGTCTTCGAGCCATCTGTATAAATGAAAGTCATATTAATGAACTGCGAACGAAGTTCGACAAAACGGGAGTGGTATACTGAACCGGGGGTAACCTCCTTTGGGAGCGAGCGGAGGTCAATGTGAACGCGAACCTGAGCCTGGAGCCAAGGTGGCGTGTGGCTCTCACCCACTCTAAAGGTTGCAGGGAGTGAAAAATCAAGGAGTTGAAGGAGGCGACGAAAGCGAACTCCAGGGGGTAGCAGGACAGAGACATACAACCCGTATTGACGGTCAAGAGAGTCATCAAAAAAGGAACGATACGATGGGTGGTCGGGCATTGACAGTAGCCGACAGGCGTAACGACAAAGCAGTATATCGCGCCGGTAGGCGAGTGGCAATTCACCGGCTTCAGCATGAAGACTCTCGACGGGACTAGTATAAAACGCTCCGATCGCAAGCCGTAAACCCCGATGTTGTATGGAGTTGAGGAGGCGTAAGATGGACGGCCGTGCAGAGGAGTATACAAAGCACCCATAATCCAGCTAGGAGCGTACGATCGACCGATATAGGCGAAGTAGGACGGTTCGATCCGCTCCCCACGACATGCCACTGAGAACACAGAGGACATTTAGAGAACGGGTACAACAGGCAGCCAAATATGACACATGTGGAGACCAACTAAGTTTCCTGTCAAATGTCAGACCTAAAAATTTTGTTGCCTCCACGAATGGGAGAGCAACGGGGCCGAGTCGTAAGGACGGTGGGAGAAACTCTTTGTAGCGCCAGAAGTTAATACAGACTGTTTTCTCGGAAGAAAAACGGAAGCCATGACACTCCAGGAATAAAGACAGTCAAGAGAACGCTGAAGACAGCGCTCCAGGGAACATGTACGCTGCGCGCTGCAATAGATGGCAAAATCGTCCACGAAAAGGGAGCCTGATACATCATCTGGGAGGCAATCCATTATTGGATTGATCGCTATGGCGAAGAGAGCGACGCTCAAAACGGAGCCCTGTGGCACCCCATTCTCCTGGCGAAAGGTTTCTGACAGGACAGAACCCACACGTACCCTGAACTGACGATCCATTAAAAAGGAACGAATAAAAAGAGGGAGGCGACCGCGAAAGCCCCATGTATGCATGGTGCGGAGAATGCCCGCCCTCGAACAGGTGTCGTAAGCCTTCTCCAAATCAAAGAACACAGCCGCAGTCGGGCACTTCCGCAAGAAGTTATTCATAATGAAGGTCGACAAGGTAACCAGATGGTCAACAGCAGAGCGGCGCCTATGAAATCCACATTGTAAATTGGTAAGTAGGTGTCGAGATTCGAGCAGCCAAACCAAACGAGAGTTAATCATTCGCTCCATCACCTTACAGACACAGCTGGTAAGCGAGATGGGTCGATAACTGGAGGGCAAGTGCTTGTCCTTCCCCGGCTTAGGAATCGGTACAACAATAGACTCGCGCCAGCATGCGGGAACATTTCCCTCAATCCAGATGCGATTGTAAGTACGAAGAAGGAAACCTTTACCTGCAGGAGAAAGGTTCTTCAGCATCTGAATATGAACAGAATCAGGCCCAGGAGCGGAGGACCGTGACCGGGCAAGTGCATTTTCGAGTTCCCGCATGGTGAATGGGGCACTGTAGTTTTCACAATTCAAGGAGTGGAAATTAGGTGGCCGAGCCTCCTCTGCCTGTTTTCGGGGGAGGAAGGCAGGGGGGTAATGAGTGGAGCTCGAAACCTCTGCGGAAAAGCGGCCGATGGCATTGGAGACATCCTCAGTGGCCACAAGGACGTCATTCGCGATCGTCAAGCCAGAAACTGGTGAGTGGACCTTAGTGCCAGATAGCCGGCGCAGAATACCCCAGAAAACAGAAGGAGGAGTAAAACTGTTGAAGGTGCTTGTGAAAGCAGCCCAGCTGGCTTTCTTGCTTTCTTTAAAAATACGACGACACTGCGCATGTAATCGTTTATAATTGATACAATTCGCCACTGTAGGGTGGCGTTTAAAGGTGCGTAAAGTACGTCGACGAGTACGTAAGGCGTCTCTACATGCTGCGGTCCACCAGGGGACCGGTACGCGGCGTGGAGAAGAAGTAGTGTGAGAGATGGAATATTCAGCAGCAGTGAGAATGACTTCCATGAGGTGGGCGGCCTGACTATCGCAGCTTGTGAAGGTTTGATTCTGAAAGGTCGCCATGGAACAGAAGAGCCCCCAGTCTGCTTTGGAGATGTTCCAACTAGTTGAGCACGGAGAGGGGGGGTATGATGCAGGAGATGGATAACACACGGGAAGTGGTCGCTCGAATATGTATCAGAAAGCGCATACCACTCAAACCGGCGTGCAAGTTGGGTAGTACATACAGAGAGGTCTAAATGGGAATAGGTGTGAGAGGTGTCTGAAAGGAAAGTAGGGGCGCCAGTATTGAGGCAGATAAGATTGAGCTGGTTGAAAACGTCTGCTAACAGGGAACCCCTCGGACAGGATGCTGGAGAGCCCCAAAGAGGATGGTGAGCATTGAAGTCTCCAGTTAACAAAAATGGTGCAGGGAGCTGAGCAATAATTTGCAGCATGTCTGCCCTGGTAACGGCAGACGACGATGGAGTGTAAACGGTACAAATGGAAAATGTAAAAGTGGGGAGAGTAATGCGGACGGCAACTGCCTGCAGGTCGGTGTGCAATGTGATGGGATCATAGTAGATATCATCCCGGACCAGCAACATAACCCCTCCATGAGCCGGAATACCTGCCACAGGTGGTAAGTCAAAACGCACAGAGGTGTAGTGTGCCAAGGCAATTTGATCGCATGGGCGTAGCTTCGTTTCCTGGAAGGCTACGACGAGCGGACGGTGCAAGCGGAGCAGCAATTTCAAGTCCTCTCGGTTGGAGCGAATGCTGCGAATATTCCAGTGAATAAGTGCCATCGTGAGAGGAAGATGATGCAAGAAGGGGTCATCTCGAAGGCCGCTGAGGGTCCGGCTTCGAGCGAGCACTGCCGCCGCTAGCAGGAGGCGGACAGTCATCATCCATTTGTTCTATAGGTTCATCGGCCATCTTGTGAAGATGGCCGGGAGGGGGAGCTCCCTCCGCTGGTGAATGGCAAGATGTTCGGCTACCAGCGGTGCGGCCAGGCGAAATGGACGACGGCCTGGGGCGGCAACCGCTGGGGGGGCACAGGAGGAGAAATGCGCCGTGGCAGGGAAGGAGAACTGTGCTTCCTATGAGCCTTCTTGGAAGGTCGTTTTGTGGAAGGATTGGTCGATGGCTGAGGGTTCAAGGTACGTAGAAGGTCTGCACGAAACGATTCTTTCTTGAA
Organism: Schistocerca gregaria; assembly: GCF_023897955.1. Taxonomy (NCBI): domain Eukaryota; kingdom Metazoa; phylum Arthropoda; class Insecta; order Orthoptera; family Acrididae; genus Schistocerca; species Schistocerca gregaria. The sequence goes on from NC_064931.1 coordinate 638,999,725, forward strand.
GGCCCGTGCTTCTGACTTCTGGGTCTTCGTCTTGGCAGAAGCTGATAAAGGTACTTGTGTCAGAGGGGCGACGGGAGGAAGAGGAGACGTCGACCGGGCGATCTTAGCACTGGCCGAACGGACGACCGTAGTGCTGAAGGTCAGATCGCATGTCTGCGTCGCCACCTCCCTGATAGTCCGAGGAGAGGCGAGGACAGTACTGTACTTCCCCGCTGGGAGCAACGTGGGCTTACTACTAGCGTATAGCTTGCGACCAGCCGAGGTGGAGACTTTCTCTTTGACCCGAATTTCTTGGATACAGCATTCTTCCTTGTAGACGGGACAGTCGCGGGAGGACGCTCCATGGTCACCGCGACAGTTCACACAACGAGGAGACGGAGGTGGACAGTCACCCTCATGGGCATCCCTGCCACAAGTCACACATGTAGCTGCATTGGAACAAGAATGGCGAGTGTGATTAAAACACTGACACTGGTAGCAGTGCGTAGGTGTTGGGACATAGGGGCGAACAGAAATAACCTCGTAGCCCGCCTTGATGCGCGACGGCAGCTGAACACTATCAAAGGTCAAGAAAAGTGTCCAGGTCGGTACAAGGTCATTGTTGACCTTTTTCATGACCCTATGGACAGCTGTCATGCCCTGCTCAGCGAGGAAAGACTGAATCTCCTCGTCAGTCAATCCGTTGAGTGATCTAGTATAGACCACACCACGAGACGAATTCAAAGTGCGGTGAGCCTCCACCCGGACAGGGAACGTGTACAGGAGTGTGGCCCGAAGCAGTTTTTGTGCCTGAAAGGCGCTCTCAGTTTCTAGTAACAAGGTACCATTACGCAACCTGGTACAAGACTTGACAGATCCAGCTATGGCATCTATGCCCTTCTGGATAACGAAAGGGTTGACAGAGGAAAAATCCTTTCCGTCCTCAGATCGAGAAACTACAAGGAACTGTGGGGCAGGAGGTAGTACTTTTGTCACTGGTGGCTGGTCAAGTTTCCGTTTGTGAGCAGAAGTCGAGAGAGAAGAAGAAGAAGAGAAATCCATTGCGGAGGAATCCCCCATGATTGCCAGCATCTCCGATGGCGTGCTCCTTCCTTGTGTGGACCCTCTCAGAGGGCACTCCCGCCTTAGGTGATTGTTCACACCTCAGGTCACACCTCCCGAGAAATGGACGGAGGGACCAATCGGCATGGTCGGAAGGTGTCAGCTCAGGCAATCACCCCTCCCTGGGCCTGGCCTTTACCACGGGGTACGTGCGTGCCTTACTTGTCTACCCAGGGCGGGGAATTACGCCTTACCCCGTCACCGGCTACGCGTGCGAACGCGTGGGTCGGCCTTCAGGCACGCACAGGGAGGAAGGAAGAAGAGGAAAAAGAAAGAGAGGGAAAGAACGGACAGACTGTCTCAAACACCGAAGCGGAGACCCGAGAAGGAGAAGAAGGCAAGTAGAAGAGTAAGTAAGACAGTGAGATGGAGAAGAACAAAGAAAGGAACCAACCAAAGGAAGTAAGAAACCAGAAGAAGTGAAAAACCAAAATGAACGCAAATATAGGTCGTGAAACCGTCCGTCTCCAGACGCAGGCGCTAACTACCCCCTTAAGGGGGAGGGACTCCTTTTAGTCGCCTCTTACGACAGGCAGGAATACCTCGGGCCTATTCTAACCCCCGGACCCGCAGGGGGGGGGGGGGGGGGGGGAGAGAGAGAGAGAGAGAGAGAGAGAGAGAGAGAGAGAGAGAGAGAGAGAGAGAGAGAGAGAGAGAGAGAGATGGGGGGGAGAGAGATGGGGGGGGGGGGAGAGATGGGGGGGAGAGATGGGGGGGGGGGGGGGGAGAGAGAGAGAGAGAGAGAGAGAGAGATGGGAGGTTTCAGAAGATATGCGCTACTGAGTGTTAATAACAGGAAAGGTGGAAACTATAGGTTGGTTCGTTTTTATGGGAGAAAAGCAAGCATACAGCCTTATGAGATAATTCAAACTTGAATACTTACCATGATCATTGAAATGACGCTCATAATCAGCTTCACTCCACTGTGTTTCATGGCTGGTGGTAGCATCAGTTGAGCCTCTGTTACAGGCACTACTACTCCTAACCAATAATGATGAACAACGGAGAGAGAGCTCCAGAGCATCAAGCCAGCATTTGCCAGCTGCTTGTGAAGGTGCTCTGAATATCAGGTAAGATGTTGGCAATGGCTGAACAACAGCGCCTAAGAAAGAAAGAAACAAACACCAATTTTAGGTGTCGCAAAATTTAAAAATTGTATGATGACCAGCGAAGAATTCACCACAATTGGGGAAAGATATCAGTTTCTTTTACTGTGTACACGAGTAGTACTTGAAGTGAAAATAAGTTTCATGAATCTCTAAGTCTAACCTAAAATCTAAATTTTGTGTGTAACATTAAAGTCTTAAGAATTATTCTATTAAGTTACAGGCAATTCAAATTAAACAATGTTTGCATGCACAATCTTCTTAGAAAGATTAAGACATATGCTGATTACAAAAACGCTGTGACTTCTTCCCCGAAGTGGCTCACTCTTTGCCTACAACAGACGGAGCCGGAAAAAAAAATAGTACTTTTCATACATGTTGCTCATTCCTTGCTTAGTAAAATCTCTGTATGTGACTTAAGGTAATGTTTCCCATATTATTTTATTGCATAATGAACTTAGGGAAAACATAGACTATGACACATGTCGCACAAACATGAAAATCTGTCAAAATAGATAATTTGGATGTGCAACAGCATGTAAGTTGATGAATCACACAAACTGGACTAACAACCATGAGAACATAATGCAGTACTGATTCAAAATAGTTAATGCTACAAACCAGATACAACATTTATCACTGGCAAATACCATCAATGTTTATACGTGTTATCTGAAGGGTTGTATGAACTATCAGGTAAAGTTGTTACCTTACAAAATATAAATGCAGTTTCTGCACTGCTAAATTATTTTCACTGTCACAGAGCTGTCTCACAAGCTGAAAGCACATTTAACAGCTCATTAAGTGGAAGTGGAGCTCCAAGAGGAGAAGAAAGAAAAAGAAATCTTCCATCCTTTAACAAAATATTTGTCCCACTGAAGTACAACTTTATTTAATTCAGTTCTTAATCCTAAATGCCTATCAGTATCTATTTCGAATGACATAACCAAAATATGATTTAAAGGTTCAGTCCTCACCAATCGTTTCATTGTGTGGTCCTCTAGGTGCCCATATGGACTGCTCCAGTGGGTGGAAAAGTTTGAAGCAGAATCCATCCTTTTTTGAAGGCCTTTCAATTACCTGGCATGTATTGAGAAGGATTGTTCCTACCCAGTGACTACTCTGTAACACAAGATACAAAGGCACTCAAATATGCATCAATTTATAATAATCTGCACACACTTTTGAACTACCTACGTTTGATAAAAAACACTGCACGTTTTATGTTGGTAGTGTATCTTGGAAAACAATACAAAATCATTTTGTGTGTCCAGGAAAGGGTTCATGACTGTTCACAGTATGTAGCTGGTTATTGAAGGTTTATCACTACTAGTTAAGATGAAATAGTAGATATTCGTTTAAGGTACGATGCAGCACAACGTACTGTCTGGACGAATTTTGCAAAGAAAAGTTTCACAACACACAGCATCCTAATGGGAAGAAATTCATCATTATGTATAGAAACTCACAAGAGACTTTGTTGTTGAAGCCACGAACACCTGACCACAGTTCTCAGTACAAAACAGCTAGCACAGCAGAATTTGACGAAATGGTGTTGATCTTATGAGAAAATAATTCTGTACAGGTCACTCACCCCACTGAATATTTATCCTGAATTTTTCATTAAAATACTGTCTTGTAACATTCAATTCATTGTACCCTATATGCCAAATAAGATCATCACTTTAGCTGATGCGGTTTGTCACCGTGGAACGTAACCTCCTGGCAATCTACTTACTATGTACCTGTGCACCCTACTTGGATCGTGGGAGAAGAGTTACGTGTTGACTGCTTGTCACTACCAGCTTTGAGCTACAAGCTCGCTCTCTGGCACTTGCTCCCACATAGCTAACTCTTTGCTGACTAGTTCTGCAATTTTGAATGTATCATCTATCATCCCAGCCATTACTAGCTGGTGCCTTGCAAACCAACCTGAGTACACCAAACTGTGCTCTGAATAAGGAATAAACTTTCTTTTCGTTCATAAAAATCTACACCATATAATTTAATGCCTCCTAAAAGACATCCACATTTTAACTATCCTTATCACGCTCACTATGCACCTTCACGAACTCCACCTTTCAGTTTTCGAGGGCGATCATATTTTTGTGGCAACACCTGACATGAGATTGCATCCAAAGCTAGCTGGGTCAGCGAGAGAAGCTGAATCCTTACACAGCAACTTCAATGCTGACTGCCACACGCCGCTGCGACACAGTAATCACTGTTTGACGAACGCTACCACGATGCGACCTCCTCACAGTCGCCCTCTGCCAGCTGCCGGGTCACTGCCACACAGCTGTCATCGGTCACAGCCAACAAAATAGCTATCAGTGGGGCCCCTGCTGCCACACTGAGACAGACGCTGTAAGTGTTCCTAAGCACTGCATGAAGCTCCTGACCTGTTACAACAGGAAGAATTCTCTGCATAACCGAAATTTGATAGGAATTCTCTTTCTGGTTGACCCACTCATCAGAAACAAGAGCCTCGACAACCTCAAAGTACATGTGAAAAGAAAAATTTGCTGAGATGTGGGGAGCAATGGAGAAATATTTGTCACCACATGCTTAGGTAATTTTGGGAAACAAGAAGTAACAGTTCCACATGGAACACCACTGAAGAAGGAAGGACGGTAGATTAGAGTTTAACATACTGTCAGAATCAAGATCATTAGAGACAGAGCACAAGCTCTGATTGGTTCAAGGAAGAGGAACGAAATCAGCTGTGACCTTTAAAAGGCATTTGCCTGGAGCAATTTAGGGAAATCATGGAAAACATAATAAACAGAGTTTACAGTAAGTCTGAGGGCCCATCGTTGTATCAAAACGCATAGAAAGCAACCTCTATAGAATATGAAGACACTGCCAAATAGAGAAATATATGTAGTCATGGCTCAGAAGACATAATTATCATTTACAGTCAGTAGTCAAAAAAGTATAAAGCATTAATTACACATATGCATAATTCAGCCTTAGTATTCAAGCAGAGTGTCAATTGGGGAAAGACTTATTGGCTATTTTGCCGATATGTGAGTATGCGAGTGGTAAACTGACTTAAGAGTCCTTGTACTTATCCATTAACTTACATTGGCAAAATGCTTGACCACTCCAGGAACTGCAAGTATTTTACCACCTTAAATTTGAAGTCCGGTTACCATTAGAAACTCTGAGGACCATAGGATAGACCCAAAACAGCATGTTTTGTACCTCCTAGGCTGCACAAATTTCCAGGATGTCTTTTGGTCTAAGAAACATCCCTGCTACTTTTTAACTATTTGCAGATTTGCTATTATATGGATTGAGGCACACTGTGTGTCTTTTTTATCTTGATGACATTATTGTTTTCTTTTGGTCATTTGAGGAACATGTGTGGCTGAGGTGCATACTGTCTCATTTATGAAGTGCGGATCTCGGCTTGAAACTATATACATGTCCATTTCTCAGTGTCACTGGTGCAGTATCTTGGTCATGTTACAAGTTCTGTAGATGTTAGGCCCGAGGCACCGCTGTTAATATCAAACAAAGGACTACATATTTGTTCCTTTATATCAAAGTACTCACTTCAGGAGCCTCAATCCTCTCTACAATTTTGACTTTGAATGTTTGGGCACCTGATATATATGACAGAAACTATTTCCATTTGAAAAGCATGAATGACAAATTTTCAGCAAAACATACAGCACAAATAACAAAACTGAATTTGGATAAAACATTTTCCACTATTGTGTGTTCAACAGCTCTACAAAGATCCTGAGATACATCCAGTTTACACTGTATATAACTAATGTCAACTCAAAATCACGTATCAGTAATAGCCAAGATCAACAAAGGCACAATTTTGCATTTCTAAAACAGTTACACCTCTTTGTGCCATAATTAATTGCTCCTACAGACTTTTCAACAAATCTCTGGATAGAATAAATACATTTATTTCCAACAAAGTCAGAGGTATTCCATATTAGTGTAAGTTCTGCACATCATCACTCTGTTGTTGTAAACTGCTCCAACCCAAGTGGACAATGTTCTGAAAGCAAATCTGTTCTCAAACACATGGATACACAAGTCTGAATGGAAATTGTACACAATTTTTGACACAAGGAAAAAAGTGCTGATCAGTAATCCTGTCACATTAAAGGCAACCGGGATGTGGATACACCGGGACAGTCTGGATGGGTCATTCACCCATTACCAGCCCTGAATTATGGTTTATGAATACTGCATAGGGGCAGTCAATGATGATGTAAGTAGTTAGTGTTGATCTTGCGGTCAATAACAGATGTCTAGTTTCTCAGTATGTTTCAAGTATATCTGATGCAGAAGGGTCAGAGCACAGACTCAACTCATCTGGCTGGGATGATTAAATGTGGCCACAATCCATGCAGCAATGGTGGACATCACACACAATGGATTCCATTTAAAGAATGCAGTGTGGCATCAGTTATGTAAAAACTGAGACTTCTCAAGCAACATTGTTCTCAAGAAAGAGGGGCAGTGTGATCTCACTCGCAATAGCCACAACATGGCCATGGTAACCAACAAAAACTCCAGAACTCTATTAGTTACTTCATCAGTACTTTAGATGCCATACTGTGATGCATCAGTGCCAACCATTAACAGCTGCTGTGGATGGAAATGGGACACGTACAGTGTTTGGAACAACTATTGTCTTAAGTTCATTGTATGCATTATCTTATTCATCAGACCACTCAAGCAGCACTCCACTCGATCCTAATTTAAAGGAGCAGCTACAGCAAATTTTGGATGAACATCTAATGCAGTTTAATTTACCAGGAAATTACTGCAATTCTTTTTCTGATTCGATGAAATACTGTTAAAAAATTAAGATGATTGTTCTGTGGGTGGTATATCCCTTGTTTCTAGTATATGGTCATGGTTTTCCACCTGCTTAAGAAAAATAGCATGTTATATACAATTTTTTCAATATATTTTACCCATTATACTTCATATAATACTGCACAAGTGTGTAAATGTTGTCCAAAGATCCCCTAGATAATTCACCCATGAAGGAATTTTCTGCTCGACATTTGAGGTAATGATGGAACATTATCATGGCACCAAATACTTTGACCAACACTTATTAGTACTGATATTTTTCAAATGACATGCTGATGGCAAAAAAATTATTTTGACTTTCTGTCCAAAGGTAATTTAAAGCTGTCTCTCTTAAGTCTCTGCCAATGTGGAGAGTAACTCCTTATGACAAGGGACCACATTTCAGTTTGTCACTTAGTTGATAGTATATTTGAAATTGCTACAAATAAAGGATGTACCTCTCTCTCTCTCTCTCTCTCTCTCTCTCTCTCTCTCTCTCTCTCTCTCTCTCTCTCTCCCCCCCCCCCTCCCAATGGAATATTTGGCTGGTATCTTGATCTTGATTTTAGCATTGTGTGTGCAACATATGAATTTGCATAACCAAAACCAGAAAAGAACAATTAGAACAGTTACATTCCCTGCTGAGATTGTTCTTTGCAATAGTTTCCAATAGCACCTGTATTCTGCCACACACAAACTCCAAAAACTTTAAATATGACCAGCATCACTACAGTCATACCCAGGGGACAGTGCACTGCGACAATGTCCCCCCCCCCCCCCCCCACCATCAATTGCAATTGGTTCTTACCTATTGCTCTTTTGTTGCCAGTCGACTCCCACACCAACTGGACTCAGATCTTCCTGAATTATATCACCTTATCTCTCCTTTTTGGCCTGACAGGCAGTCTCCTTCCATAAAGTACAAAATACAGTGGCTTTAAATGCTAACACAAAGCATTCATTCGTATAACATAGTCTGCCCACCTAAAGCATTGACTCCATGGTTCTTTATGTAATTCCTCTTATCACAAAGTGTGTTAAAAAAATATGGAATCTTCAGCTGACAGAAACATATTTACTGATTTGAAGGTAAAGAACCCTAATCCCCTTCAAAGCAGCCTCCTTAGTAATGCACACATTTCCCCCAACACTACTGTCATAGTTGGAAACAGTTCTTGAGCATGGGTTTTGGAATGGTAATCAGCTGGGCCCCCGGATTCTGAACAATGTCATCTCTTGTCTCGAATAGTGTTCCTTTCATATGCATCTTCAGTTTGTGAAAATAGTCAAAAGTCACATGGAGCCATGTCGTGGGAGTATGGACCCTAACTAACAACAGGAATGTTGTGTTTGTGTAATTTCCAGACAGAACTACTTCTGCTCCATTGACAGGAGTTACAGTATGAATTTCATGGACACTCCTCATGCACAAATTATTGGTCAAAATTGAATGTACTGGTGCAGTAGCTATACATACCTCTTTGAATGTTCTTGTACTATAATTTAACAGTCTTTCATGACCAAAGTTTGCACTTGCTCAATGACATTTGTCATTTTGACTTGTTGAAGGTCTGTTTGAATGCGGTTTGCTATTCACAGATGTGAAGCAATTTCTGAAGTGGTTGTACCCCTCTTTTACGTACAAGTTGCTCCTGACATTACCCCCAATAGCCTGTCAAATCTTTTACATGGTTTCCACTTTGGTATTGCGAAACTTATGGCAAAATTTGATCCAATATCACTGCTCAATTTGTTCTGTCATTTTACAAGTAACTAGAATCTCACAAAGCTCACTGCACATTGTCACTCGTAGGTCGACTGCCAGCGACTAACTCTTCTTGCTGGCAGGAGGAAATTCACAACTGCACACAAATGTCCCCTATCATATCGCCACTGAAGAGCATCTTCTGCACTTTATTCCTTTATGTGGGAAAGGTGAAGGTTCAATACTTTCTGAACACACATTGTGTTCAGAATAGCTGTTTCCTATAATGGGAAAAAGATTATGTTTAAAATCCAGAATGAATTTTTAGTGTGCAGAGGATTGTACACTGATCTGAAAGTTTCTGACAGACTAAAACTGTGTGCTAGCCCTGCAAGATGTGCACAAGAACTTCTGTGAAGTTCGAAAGGGACGAGATAAGATACTGGAAGAAGTAAAGCTCTGAGAGCCACGTTGTGAGTTGTGCTTAGATACTCTGTTGGTAGATCACTTGCCTGCGAAAGGCAAAGGTTGTATGTTTGAGTCCCAGTCCACACATGGTTTTAATCTGCCATGAAGTATGTTTATACTCTCCTGTTTAAATGTCAGTTGATTGTTCCACTCTAGCTTCCATGTATTCCATGTTTCACATATATGTAACACCACTGGTTGGATTAATGTCTTACATAGTCGGAGTGTGAAGCACGTGTAGATGCAGGGTTCAGTACTGCGAGGGGATAGTGGGGACGGTCCAAAATACAATTTGCCATCAGTTCCAAAATTTAATAATAATGTATAATATTTTTTAATATAATCATAATAATTTGCTCTGTTGTGCTTCATGCATCTTTCCTGAATATCACATCCAGGGAGGAGCTCTTCTTTGCTTCATTAACAAGTAATGTGATCTTGTCTGCTGCACTCCATGAATATTTCTTCTACTGGACATCAGGACCACATTGTCAGCATATGCCAAATGTGTAATGGTTTTTGCCTCTAATCTCTATTCCAGTGAAATTTTCATGTAAAAGTTCTTGTGAAAATTTCTCTTCCCCGCCCCTCCCCCATGTCAGCCATGCAATTATGTCAAAGCTTTTCCATTAATTTGTTTCCAAAGTTTATATAAACAGCTGGTTCACCATTAATGGGAGAGGTTAGCTGACCACTTTATGCTCTGCTGCTTTAAGACAAGCTCGTTACTTGATTATTACCATGGTCATACATGCCAATACCAGAACCGTAGAACACGAAAACAAAAAATGAGTAAAAAATGACTACACATTATGACCAATCGATGGAAGAAAAGACTGCAAAAAAAAAAAAAAAGGAGAGGGGGGTGGGGAAGACTTGGAGAAAGGTCCACAAAATTCGCCATAGAGAAACAGAGGTCCTGAACTAAAGATTAAATGTCCTTCGCCACACTACTACAATGGGTAAAAAGTAAAACGTGATTGACAGCCAGCGCATCATCCACTGAAACAGCCGATAATTCAGACGGCAAACATAAATGAGAACGTAAGTGGTCAAAAAAAAGGGAATTCTGTCAGGAAGTGGATAACCATCAAAGTTGAGGGCAGTGAGCACAAAGTGGTGGGGGAGCAACACTTAACAAATGGTGAAGGTTAAAGACAGTGCCCAATACACAACCTAGCTAAAATGATGTCATGGCGAGACGGCTGAGAGGAGGTCGTGCATGCTGGTGGGAGAGACTTAATTCCCCAGAGCTTGTTCCCATGAAGGGAGGACCAGTGGTGATGCCAAAGTGACATCAGCTGCTGACAGACGGCAACATAGAGATCACTGTAGGGAATGGAAGAACTAGCGGGCTGAGGTAAACAACTCCAGCCTTGGCAGAGGCCACATTTCCCATCAGACCGACATGACCAGGAGCCCCATAAACATCACAGCGGCTCCATCAAGAGAGAGCATGTGACAGCTTTCCTGGACCCCTTGCACTAAGGGATGGACTTTACAGCACAGAGAGACTCTGAAGGGCACAGACAGTTGGAGCAGATGACGCAATAGGAAAGAAAGCCTGGGTCGCCAGATGTACTGCATGGCCTGATACAGGGCAAAAAGCTGTGCTGTAAATACTGAGCAGTGTTCTGGAAGCTGGTACCAAAAATCTGCAGAGCCAATGATGAAGGCACACTTGATGCCACAGTCAGTCCGAGAGCCATAAATGTACATAAAGGTACTACTGCGAAGTTCTATGCAAAGGTCATGAAACTTAGAGTGAGGCTGGAGTAGCGTCCTTAGTAAGCAAATGAAGGCCAAGGTAACACGGGCCAATGCAGATGGTGGATGGTTCACACCCATTGAGAGCGTGGCAGATAGTGTGAAGTTAAGCTGCTGGAGCAAGAGCCTAAACCGAAATCCAGGAGTTAACAGAGGAGAGGGACATGCCCCATACTGGCGATCAAAGGAGTCATCAGAGAAGGAAGCACAGGCATGGCATACAAATGGCATGTTTGTCTGCCGAGGAGAAAGTCATGGCAGTATAACAGCAGTAGTTCAGCTACTTCTGCAAACAGACTTTCAACCGGGCTAGTGTAAAAGGCCCCAGTGGCCAAATGGATGCCATGATGTTGGACTGTATTGAGATGATGTAAGATGGACGGACGTGCAGACACATAAACGAAACACCCAGTCTTGTTTCGAACAGACAAGGGACTGGTACAAACAGAGCAGGATGGTCCGATCCGCTCCACAGGAAGTACTACTGAAGACAAGTATGATATTGAGGGATCATGTACAGCGGGTGGCCAGATAAGACACATGGAAAGACCAAGAAAGTTTCCTGTTGAGCACGAGCCCCAGGAATTCAGTAGTTTCAATGAGCAGAAGAGCAACAGACCCAAGACGTAAAGACGGTGGAAGAAACCAATTGCGTGCGCCATGAGAAATTAATACAAACTGTTTTGTCAGTGGAAAAGTGAAAGTCATTGTCAACACTCCATGAGTAAAGACAGTCGACACATTGCTGAAGATGCTTATCGAGGGGACAAGTCTCTGGAGAACTGAAATAGATCCAAAAATTGTCAACAAAAAGGGAGCAGGAAATGTCTGGCAGGAGACAGGCCATAATAGGGTTAATGCCGATAAAAAAGAGGATGGTGCTCAGGACGGAACTCTGAGGCATGCTGTTTTCCTTGATAAAGGTGTCCCAGAATGCAGAACCCACACATACTTTTAAAACTTGGTCTTTTAAAAATTCCTGAAGAAAATGGGGCATGCAGCCATGGAAGCCCCATGTGTAGAGAGTACAGAGGCTACCAGTCATCCAGAGGGTGTCTTAAGCTTTCTCCAAATCACAAGTCATGGCTAGTCTGGTATTTCACCAAAAAACCATTCACAACATGGGTGGACAAAGTGATGACATGGTCAACTGCAGAGGAGTGCACTCGAAATCCACACTGTGCAGTGGTTAGTAAGTTGTGAGACTTGAGCCACCATATTAGCCAGACATGAATTACACATTCCATCACCTTGCAAACATAGCTGGTGAGAGAAATGGGGTGATAACTAGAAGGAAGGTGTCTGTCCATACTGGGATTAGGTATGGGTATGACAGTGCCTTCACACCAGTGTATGGGAAATGTGTCCTCCGCCCAGATGCAATTACACATGTGAAGGAGAGAGTGCTTGCCCACAAGAGAATGACTCTGCAACAGCGGTATGTGAACATTGTCCGATCCTGGGTAGAAGATTTGGATAAAGTGAGAGTATGATCTAGCTCCACCATAGTAAGGCAGCAGTGTAGCAGTCACAGTTCTGAGAAGAGAGGGGTATCGCTTGAGCCTTCTCCACTCGTTTCCGATGAAGAAAGGCAAGGTGATAAAGGGGGGAGCTTGAAATCTCCACAAAATATCGGCCGGAGGTGTTTGAGATAACAACACAGTCTTCTATGACATCATCTGCTACTGTTAGGCTAGAAAGTGGGGAATGGACCTTGGTCCCAGAGAGCCGTCGGAGGTTGACCCACACGATGAAAGAGGGAGCGGAATTATTAAAAGAATTAGTAAAGCAAAAAGCTAGCTGGATTTGCAATCACACTGTGAATGCAACTGTTCACAAAGACAGCAGTTTTCTATCGTAGGATGACAGTTAACATTGCGGAGAGCAGTTCTCCGCACGCAAATTGCGTCACGGCATGCCTCCTTCCACCAAGGGACTGGGACACTGTGCGGTACAGAGGAAGTGCAAGGAATGGAATGTTCTGCGGTGGTAAGGTTAACATTTCTAAGATATTCTACCTGTTCATCACAACTGCGGAAACGTTGTTCATCAAAGATTGCCAGGGAGGAGTAAAGCCTCCAGCTGGCCTTAGGTAGCTGCCATTTGGGTGCACGTAGGTGGGGTAGGAATCAGCAAATGGATAGCACATGGGAAATGGTTGCTTGAGTACACGCCAGAGCGAACAGACCACTCGAGGCGATGGGCAGGCTGGCAGTGCAGAAGGAGAGGTCCAAATGGGAACAGGTGTGCATGGAGTCTGAAAGGAACATGGATACTTCCATGTTAAGGCAGATAAAGTTACGTTGATTGAGAAGGTCAGCCAAGAGGGCACCTCTCAGACAGGTTCTTTGAGAGTCCCAAAGGGGATGGTGTGCATTAAAGTGACAGAGCAGCAGAAAGGGGTGATGGAGTTGCCCAATAAGCTGGAGCAAGTCTGTCCTAGTGACATTGAATGCTGGAGGGATGTAAATGGTACAAAGGGAGACGGTGAAGTGAGGTTGGAAAATGCAGACTGCAACAGCTTGAAGCCGGGTAGTCGGGGAGATAGGTTGACTATGAACATCACAACAAGAACAGTACTTTAAGTGCCAGATAGAAGACTGCAGGGTTTCCGACAAGCCAACAACTTGTGAGCAACCAGATAAGGCACTTTTTCCTTCACCCAGATCTCCTGGACAGCCCGCTTGTCAAGATACATGGGACAATCTTGGGAGGAGACAGCCTGGTCACCGTTTAATTGATAGAGTGGGGAGGAGGAGGAAGCAGACAATCACCCTCGTGAGTATCCCAACCACAGGTTACACACTTGGCCTATTGTCGACAGGACATTCGAGTGTGTTTGTAATGATGATATTGGTACCAGCACATTGGGTTCGGAATGTACAGTTGGACTGTGATAATTTCATAGCCTGCTTTGATCTTTGATGGAAGCACCACTCTACCAAAAGTGAGAAAAAGAGTGTGTGTGGGCACTAAGTATGCATCTATCTTTTTCATCACCCAATGCACTGCAGTGACACCCTGATCACAGAGGTATGTTTGGTCAACAATTCAAGAACAGTCTTAATCACATTTATTATTGTTATAATACCACCAAACAGTTCCAACTCGATGTAGGGGTCAACTTCTGGGCATTTACACCATTGGTCAACTAGTTTCCTGCCGTTATGTAGACAGGAGTGACACCACCAGCAGTCGACCAATGGTGTAAACGCCCAGAAGATGACCCCTACATCGTGCTGGAACCGGTTGGCGCTATTATCACAATAATAAATGCGATTAAGACTGTTCTTGCATTATTGATTAATCATACTAATCGCTGCTTCTCTCCACAACCAAGTTGTCCAAAAATCTAGGTACATTTGGATTTCTGCCTCAGTCAAACCATTAAGCAGCCATGTGTAAATAACACCACGGGAAAAATTCAGCATCCGATGGGGCTCGACATGAATAGGATAGCTGTGGAAGAGCGAAGCTGCAAGCAGTTGTTGTGCTTGAGACTCAGAAGTAGTCTCCAAAAGCAAAGTTCCATGCTTAAACGAGAGCAGGAGTTCACAGGGTCGGCAACTGCATCAACACTTTTCTGAATAGTAAACAGATTTACCATAGCAATGGATTGATTGTCTTCAGTACATGAAAGCATGAGGAAAGCTGGGAGGATCTCTGAATCATCAGCCTCATTCTATTTACATTTAGTAGATGTTGACTGAAGATGATGATTGGCTCACTGCAAGAAAATCCCCCATGATTGCCAGTGTCTCCAATGTTGTGCTCCTTCCAATTGGGTGGGCCCCCCTCAGGGGGCAGGGGGAATGTACCTGCCTTAAGTGATTATTCACTCCTGAACACCTGAAAGAGGGACCAATCGACAATTTGGGAAGGTAGCAGCTCAGGCAATCACCTCTCCCTGGGCCCGGCCTGTTCCAGGGTGTATGTGCGAACCCTACCTATCAACCTGGGGCTGAGAATTATGCATTACCCTATCACCTGTTATGTGTCAAACATGTGAGACAGCCTTCAGGGATGCATGGGGAGGTAGAAGAAAAGAGAGGAACCTCAAACACAGACGCAGAGGAAGATAGAAGGGGAATGAAAAAAGAAAAAAAGGAACAAAAAACAGTGGAAACTTTGTTCTTATATTGCCTACTCAAAATGCAGAACACATTTCCAAAAACATCCCAGTCATGTTCCCAAAAGTAGGGCAAAAAGAATAGCAAGAGGATAGACACACAGTATGGAAGGGAAAAGATGCTGCAAAAGCTATGACCCCAAGGTAGCCAAGCATAAACCTACCAAATAGTATGCGAGCCCCCTGGTGGGGCTCTTTACTTAGTGTGTGTTATAATTCTTCAAGGGTGTGTGACCATACAAAGGGGAAGTGTAATTTTCGATACTGACTAGGGCTGCAAAGACACGATTATACATTTTGAACTTACGATCCTGGCCTTGAATAAATAATGTTATGTAGACACAGTAGTCTCACAGGTTTTGTAAAGTATGGGCTTTTTGTATCACACTGACTTCTATTAGCTCTACCCTGTTTACAAGTCGATCTCTATAATTTTACTTGGAAATACTATGGCCAGATATTGTATATTTGATTCTGTACATTATGTTTCTCACATTGACAATATATTTGTCACACAGTATTAAATAATATTTATACAAATTTGTCCTTGCTGGGAATTGTGGAACACCACATGGCTGTATTAGTGAGCAGCTACTTCGATCCAGAGGGTTGAATCTGAATGTACTTAAATGACCTATTCATCATACCATACCATAAGCCCCATGCATAACTTCATATCTCTGGTCCATTGTCATGTCTCCCTCCAATGGTGGAAGAGGGGGGGGGAATCAGAGCCAGAGTATGATTTAGCACATCATGGTTTATCCCTGACAAAATTATACTTTCATTGAGGCTTTCTAATTCTGGGACTCATAGAATATATGGTTGCTGCTGGTTTACCCTTGTCTACTGAAAAGTATGATTCCAGCTTTTTTTCTCAAGTATTGAGATAGATATGCTTTAATTGCAGGGTAGTCCATTATGCTTGCACGATTAAATGAAAATGGTTTGTGGTAACTGAAACAATCTGACTCCACAAATGTAAAAAATCTAGCACACTGTAAATAATAATCCAGTGCCTGAAATGCCTGGGAATATTTTCTGAGCCATATGCACATGTTTTTCAAATGGATTTTAGGAGACACTAAATGACAGCTGTGTGCAGTTTATGGATCAGAAACAACCCAGTCAACAGGTGTATCTGCTGACTAAACATGATAATAACTTCACACATTACCTCCTCTACACCAGCCCTGTAGCACACACATTTAAAAATGACACAAAGATAAGCATTTTTTGCATTAGTGCCACTAAGGTCATTAGAAATGGAGCAGAGTTGCACTGGGGAAGGATAGGGCAGTATCTCTGAGTTCACCAAAAATGATTTAATGAAATAACATGGAACATAAATCTGGATAACCAAATGGGAATTTGAACCCCACTCCACTACACACATTAAGATACACAACTTCTTGCCAATTTAGTAGCAGAGGTTCACACAATACCTTCAGATATCTAAGCAATATTGTCATCTTGATAAGTCACCCAGACATGGATACATTGGAACAGCCTGGGAGTGTAATCCACCAGTCACTAAGTAAAGCTGTGCACTGCGGTTCACACATATTAGGCAGCAGATGATGGAGGTGGTTGGTAGACAGATGCACACATTAAGTGGCTGACCTTCAAGGATTTGCGACACATGGGAGCTACACCACACAACTTGCCAATTCTGCCAATCCATCCAGGATACAATCAGATGCGACAGGAATCCATGCAGAGATTATTGACCTTGAGCAGTACAGGGCTCTACTGGACAAATGTGATTCCAGCTATAGACAACTCCAGAGAGCAAACAGAACAAATTACACAAAAGACTATATACTTGCCAGAATCAATTCTATGGCCTACATCGGTCAAGGAGACTGCAGTTTCAATGGTTATGCCTGTACTGCCATGGTGATGGCAGTTGTAAACTTCAGAACAGTTTCCATTAGTGATCAACATTAGGTATCCCATCTGTTGCCATCAAAAATGAATACCAGAGTATTGTAATGTATGAATGAAACAATTTACATCAATATGACTACAAAATATTCTCAGAGTTCCAGCCATTTTAACTGGTTATAAATTCACAAGTGTTCAGCTAAGTGCTCCTCCGCCACTGTCAAGTGGTAACTGACTGGTATGAAGCTGCTGACCAGCAGCTGTATTTATGTGGCTGATTAATGTGGCATACCACAGAACTATGTTCTCATCGTAGAAGCATAGAAAAATCGCTAGAGAACTTAACAGATCAGTTTATAGATGTCCATCCTAATGCATGGATGAGGGACTTCAGCTGATGATATATATGAGAAAAAGTACAACACGGTGTCGAGTAAAGACTCCTGAGGAAAGCTAGCCCATGTGTACCAGTAATGAGACATCCACAATAAATGTGCCAAGGGAATCTAATACTCTTTTGGCTGTGGTGGAGCCTGAGGAGACTGTAATGTGCTGCCAAAACTAATCGAGTGAGACAATAAAGTCATTCTCAAGATACAGCTGCTGTGGCACTTTTTCTCATATATTAACAGATTGGCCTTCTTAATGCACAACTTCCCCAGTGTATAAAGCTGTACCATGCAGTTACCACTTGACAATGTCTAAGCAGCACTCAACTGTAAGTTCATGGATGTATAACCACTTTATGTGGCTGGAATTTTAAGGAGATTTTATTCATACCACAGTATTCACAACAAACTCCTTTGAAGCCTACATAAAAAATGCACTTAGCATCAAATTCTTTATACGTAAGTACATAAAATGAGTTAACTGGAGTTCAAGAAGCAAAGAAGCCAGACTAAAGAGCTCAAAATTTTGTGTAAGAAACTACATTTTAAGTAATTTACCTTCAATTTTAAGCTCTTGTACAATAGTAAAAGTCCTGGTTTTAGCACACACCACAACTTAGTCCAACTCTTAAGCGTGCCACGAACTTTTAACCAGTCAGCTAATACAATTACGGATGGATCTTTGAGAGAGCTCAGTAGTTCTTTGGCCACTCTTTTCTTCTCTCGGCAGTAGTTTTTGCGCTGGGCTTTGTACGACTCTTTTCTTGTTAGAGGTTGTAACTGGAAATAGAAAAAAGAAAATAAGGTATTATAGTTATCCATGTCATGGATGATCTTCTCTAATTTAATACTGAAAACTGATACCTGTTATGGGGTAATTTTATAATATAAAGTAATTAAAATGCCTAGGTTGAGTTCCACTTTCATATGCCTACAATTACAGCAAAGGCCGAGAACAGCATGCTAAGAGAAGCTTACCTGTTTCCTTATCTATGGAACAACAACAATGTCAAAAATGGTCATATATATCATGCAAAATATAAACAAAACTTCACAATGCTTGTACAACGATGTCTCAAAGAACACTTGGTAATATGCATAAAGCTGTGAGCTACATCATCTATAAGGAGGGAGGCAACAGCGGACACACATTTTAATTAGTGCATTACAGTCATACATGCCGAATTTCAAACGCATTTAAAATGGATAAGCAAAATAGCAACATTTATGAGCTTCAGTTAATTTCAGCTAGTGCCTATACTTCTACAATCAAAACATTTTATAATGTTTACAATGACCAACAGTGTTTCATCAGAAAAATGGACCAAGTGAGGTGGTGCAGTGGTGAGCACACTGGACTTGCATTTGGCACAATGGCAGTTCAAACCCGTGTCCAGCCATCCTTATTTACGTTTTCTGTGATTTCCTTAAATTGCTTGAGGCAAATGCCAGGATGGTTCCTTTAAAAGGGAACAGCTGAGTTTCTTCTCCATCCTTCCATAAACCGATGGGACCAATTACCTTGCTGTTTGGCCCCTCCCTCAAATCAAATCAACCAATCAGAAAAATGAGGGGGAGGGGGAAGCATTATAATGACTGAGTCTAATAGTTAATATCAGTATTCTGTATCTTGAACTTATTATACATTTAAAAAAGTAGGCTCTTCAACTGTCAAAACTAATACAAGCCATTATCAATTTTACCACCTCAGCTTCTGTAGACAGATAGCAATGTGGAAGTTATCTGACCAGCAATCAGGTATCTATATTCAGGAAAGATTTAGTATCTTACAATATACACTCCTGGAAATTGAAATAAGAACACCGTGAATTCATTGTCCCAGGAAGGGGAAACTTCATTGACACATTCCTGGGGTCGGATACATCACATGATCACACTGACAGAACCACAGGCACATATACACAGGCAACAGAGCATGCACAATGTCGGCACTAGTACAGAGTATATCCACCTTTCGCAGCAATGCAGGCTGCTATTCTCCCATGGAGACGATCGTAGAGATGCTGGATGTAGTCCTGTGGAACGGCTTGCCATGCCATTTCCACCTGGCGCCTCAGTTGGACCAGCGTTCGTGCTGGACGTGCAGACCGCGTGAGACGACGCTTCATCCAGTCCCAAAAATGCTCAATGGGGGACAGATCCGGAGATCTTGCTGGCCAGGGTAGTTGACTTACACCTTCTAGAGCACGTTGGGTGGCACGGGATACATGCGGACGTGCATTGTCCTGTTGGAACAGCAAGTTCCCTTGCCGGTCTAGGAATGGTAGAACGATGGGTTTGATGACGGTTTGGATGTACCATGCACTATTCAGTGTCCCCTCGACGATCACCAGAGGTGTACGGCCAGTGTAGGAGATCGCTCCCCACACCATGATGCCGGGTGTTGGCCCTGTGTGCCTCGGTCGTATGTAGTCCTGATTGTGGCGCTCACCTGCACGGCGCCAAACACGCATACGACCATCATTGGCACCAAGGCAGAAGCGACTCTCATCGCTGAAGACGACACATCTCCATTTATCCCTCCATTCACGCCTGTCGCGACACCACTGGAGGCGGGCTGCACGATGTTGGGGCGTGAGCGGAAGACGGCCTAACGGTGTGCGGGACCGTAGCCCAGCTTCATGGAGACGGTTGCGAATGGTCCTCGCCGATACCCCAGGAGCAACAGTGTCCCTAATTTGCTGGGAAGTGGCGGTGCGGTCCCCTACGGCACTGTGTAGGATCCTACGGTCTTTGCGTGCATCCGTGAGTAGCTGCGGTCCGGTCCCAGGTCGACGGGCACGTGCACCTTCCGCCGACCACTGGCGACAACATCGATGTACTGTGGAGACCTCACGCCCCACGTGTTGAGCAATTCGGCGGTACGTCCACCCGGCCTCCCGCATGCCCACTATACGCCCTCGCTCAAAGTCCGTCAACTGCACATACGGTTCACGTCCACGCTGTCGCGGCATGCTACCAGTGTTAAAGACTGCGATGGAGCTCCGTATGCCACGGCAAACTGGCTGACACTGACGGCGGTGGTGCACAAATACTGCGCAGCTAGCGCCATTCGACGGCCAACACCGCGGTTCCTGGTGTGTCCGCTGTGCCGTGCGTATGATCATTGCTTGTACAGCCCTCTCGCAGTGTCCGGAGCAAGTATGGTGGGTCTGACACACCGGTGTCAATGTGTTCTTTTTTCCATTTCCAGGAGTGTATATTTAAAAAAAAAACACCACAAGAACAAATGAAATAAAAATCGTCCAGTATCCTGGCCCAGCAACTCGGGAGGTTCTCCAGAAGATATGGGACTCAAGGACAGCCACTAGGCAGCACTGCTACATCTGCAGGCACTGGTATAATCACTGCAAGCACCACCATTAGGACAAGCCCACCTTGCTGGCCTATTAGTACCTGTGGCTTCCCTATAAAGCCAGGAGCACAGCAGCTCTCCAGCCTGTCATAATTACTTTGCACTATTGCTATATCTTAGGTTGTTGATCTTGATTTACTCACTGGAACCATTATTCTGCTGTGCTATCTCCACTGTTTGTCTTCCTCCCCTTGTTGTCCACCTGTTTACTATCATGTGGCTCGTTGTCCACATGTTTCCTCTCACGCAACTCATTGTGATGCCCTTGGCTGGTTGGTCTCTCTTTCTGGTTCTTGAGTTATTCCCAGTCTTATTAGATTCCAGGCAGTAGAACTGGTGATGAGGTAAAATGTTAGTAGCACCCTGTAGATGCAAAAGCTTGTGCAACTTGTGGAACAGCAAAAGCCACTCCTGCAGCAACATTTCCAACAGCAACAGATGGAGTTGCTCCATCAGGAAATTCAGCTTTTAAAAGATCAACTGCAGATTCAGGGTACCCACCCAATCCAGGCTGTGGTCACTTCCCATGTGGCTTTCTGTCTAATCTCATTTCCGTCACTTAACAATGCCAAAGAGGTCTGGGACGCTTACTTGCAGCATTTAAAACAGCACTTCGCCACATTTCAGGTTTCAAGTGATGCTTTCCAATGGTCCCTCTTCCTTTCTTGGGATTTCCTGGAGACGTTTTTCTCACTGAAGAAGCTGTCATGCCCACATTTGAGGAGACATGCTCATTGCTGTTGAATTATTATTCACAACAGTTCAATGTTGTTGCATTGTGCTCGAGTTCCATCAATACTACAAGCAACCTTTTCAGTCGTACTACTTGTGGGTGATTGATTTGCAAGGGTTGAGATGACATTCCAATATCATTTGTGTGAACCCATCTTGCAAATCCTCATATGCAGATTCTTTGATTCACAACATAGTGATCCAGTTAGCTACCGATCCAGAAGGCAGCACTGCAACCTTCAAACTGGACAACCCATCCTTTCACAAAATCTAGTAAATTGCACACTCTTTTGAGATCACACATGATACAAATGAAAGACTCACGGTCCATTATCTGGTAGCTGTGGTCCAGCCACTGCCTCAGGGGCAGATTTCTCATGTGTGTTTTCCTCAGTTGGGGCATCACGACTCTTCGATTTTAGACATTTCAATGGCCTCATAGCAGCCAGCCACGACCCAATGGTATAAGCAGCAGGGTCACCCATTGTGTCTTGACTGTTTTGCAGGACAGACACATGTGGTTTGTCTGGATTACTGGGCACATTGTGCCTGTTGTTGGAAAGATGGACATCTCTCAACCATCTGCTATAAACTGTCGGAACAGTTGGATACCAGTCTCCACATGCTTCAGTGGATGGTATATGAACATCTGGTAACTGTTCCCCATGGTGATTCTTAAGCTACTAAGTAGTTTATCAATCTAATGATTGTGAACCAAGAGGTCCATTATCTGATTGGCACAGGAGTCACCATTTCCTTCATAACCCTCCAAATGTAAGCTCACCTGGGCCCTGCTGACTTGGTGCCACCTTCTCGTACATTGGTCAAATATGGTGACAGCTCGACTCCTCTTCCTGCTCCATTCTTAATCACTACTGCCTACAAAAAAGTCACATGGCTCATAACACTGTTTGTGGTCAATAGACACTCAGCTGGCTACATTTCTGGTCTGGGTGCCTGTTTGGATTTTCACTTGGTGATGAGGTTCATGTAAAATCTGACACAGTTCCCTTCCAGCAAATCAGTTACCTCTGTGCTGCTTTTCGGCCTCTGTATAAACCTGGCCTGGGGTGGGGTGGGCCACAGATTTCCAGGTGTATATCTCCTCATGTCAAGATGCAGTGCCCTGTTTCTGTCAGGCATGTCCTATTCTTGTCTCATTATGGATAGTCATTAAGGAAGAACTCCATCTCATCCACGAACCTAGAGTGATTGAACTTGCTAAAATAAAGATTAGGTCACACCCCTGGTCATGGTCAAGAAGCCCAAAGGCTCTCGCTGGCAATACAGAGATTTCAAATTGACCGTCAACACCCAGCCACAAGTGGAAACCTACTCCATACCACATCCAGAGGACCTCCTCACAAACTCAGTCAGGGGCAAATATTTTTCTAAGATATAAGTTTCCAATGCATATTCGCAGATCCCACTGAATGAGAAATCACAATGCATTATGGTCATCAACACTCCCTTTGGCTTATACAAATACTAGTGCCTGACCATTGTGATCTCTTCTGCTTCGGCAATCTTCAGGAGATACCTGGAAGAGATAATGATGTCCATCCCTGCTTGTACTAATTACCTAGATGTCTTAACTGACATAAGCACTATGCACTATGCATCATGACCACCTGCACAACCTCTGCACCCTCTCTACACTGAGCAATGCAGGGCTCAAGTTCCACCTCCACAAATGCCAAGCCACAATGCAAAGCCAAATTAATGATATTAAAGCAAGGTTCAATTTGGAAATCGAAAAGATCCAAGAAAGTGTGGAATCTATAGTAAAGGTAGAAGTAGACAAAAAAAGTTTTCAGGTTGACAACTGAAATTGATGATTGTAAAGCAGAACTCTCACATCTGACAGAACAAGAATTATGGAAGTAATTAAATTGTGAACAGAAGTGTAAGCCAAACACTTCTCACATTCAAACCAAAATTTGTGACCTTGAGAAGAAAATTAGGGACCAACTCCATTTCTGTAACTGATGGAGCAGCTCACAACAAACCGTTAAGAGGCCAAAGAACAATTTTATCGAGTCAAAAGACATAATGGTTGGCACTCAGACTTCCTGAAAAACTGCTAAAGGATTTTTCCTGAAGAATTAACAGATGAGAGAAAGATTAATAGGGTTATTGGTGCATTACCAGTGGATGCCAAGAGATGGGGTTGAATATGAACACAGATCAAATGACTTTTAGTGATTTCAAGAAAAAATTTACTGAGGGCTACTGGTCAGAACAGAAACCAAGACTGTTTGTGGTGCGAGTTGATTATGGCTAGAATGTATGACAATACAGGCAGGAATTCTATAAAAGATTTCTGCAAATACTGGTACAGGAAATTAACTAACTTGAGAAGGAGACAACCGGAATCGGGTTATATGGAAGCTATCGAGAAAGCTCACAGAAGATTCTGAAAGATACGTAGGTAGTAATCAGAAATACCTTTCTAAGTTTTTGGAAAGAGTAGAGGATAAAGAATGCTGGAAAGGAAATCATGATTATCGTCCAAACAATAACAATTGAGGTAATCACAACAATGTCAAAATAACAGCAAAAGATACTGTGTCAACATGGTACAAAGGGGAAAGGGCACAAAAGATTTAACTTAGCCACTTGTAGCAGAGGTTTTACACTACAAAATTATAATGACAACCCCAGCAAAGAAAACTAAGGACTGCATAAGTTGTGGGCCAAACTAACACAGAAAGATGTTCATGGGCCAGACATAGGAACCAGCATTAGAATAAACATTACAAATTTCATGCACAAGGTAGAGACTGCAAAGTTTTGCAAGAGACTAGCTGCATAACAACAGATGGGCAGACAGATGAATCATGCCAGGCAGGCAATAAGATGAATATAACGTTGCAGGCAGAACTCCCGTTAGCAACAGATAGGACCAAATGGTTAGCAGCCGATGTGAGCACAGTAGCACTGGCAGAAAAAAAAGAAAAAAAAGAAGAAAAAACGAGTAGTAACTTCAGAACAGAGAGTAATGAACTCACTACAATAGCTAATGACACCATAGCTAAAGAGAATGGTAATACAATCGTAGATGAAATAAGAAATACTGACAACAGTTAAAATGATAATGAAGTAATGTTTTCTTGTAAAAATTAGTTGTCAGGAATGACTAACTGGCATGAACAGGTCAACAATCTGTGTAAGGAGGCTAAAGCAATGCAAATGGGAAGATTTCAAAAGGGATTATGAAGCTCAAAATTCAAGTAGTAGTGTTGGGAGAAATAAGAATGTTGAAAGTTATCAGACGGAAGGAAGAATGTTGAAGTAAACAGCAACGAGCAGAATTTCCATGCAGGAAATACTGATGGGATGATGGCTATGGATGTCAACAGCACTGTGCAAAATGGGTGATCCGATAATGAAATTGAAATAAATGATAGGAAAATAAGTACAGTGATAAACAGGAGGAGAATGGAAGAAGATGAATCAACAGTATTGCAGATGAAATACTCCTAACCAACGAAATGCCACTAGAGCAAAATTTTGATGAACAGTCAGATGAGGACTTTAACATGTCTCAGAAAAGCCTCCAAGTTAGAACCAAATAATGAGTCTTAGTAGTCAGAGTCGGAAGACAATTACAATGGAGAAATGAAACAATTGAATGAGATGAATGCGTAGCAAAATTCTGTACACCAAAAACAAAGTATTGTCAAAAGAAAGACCAGCACACAGAATTGAGGAAAAAAATGATACTATATACTGTCAGCAAAGGGTTCAGGTTACAAAAGGCAGAGACCCTAAGACCAAAGAAACCCACGGATATAGATAAAGTGCACAGAGACAACATCCCTTGGAATGAAATTAGACTTCTTTGACACTTGTGGACAGATCGGAAAAACACTAAAAATAAAGTAGTGAAGTAAAATTAAAATATGTAGTGTTACACTTCATACAGTTAAAAAGTGCCACCATAACTAGAGGATATGAGGAAGGTTTATTTTAAAATTTAAATATATTTACAACAATCCAAAATGGAGAGAACTCCCCACGCTAACGCATGCTATCTGATATTACCAAAATCAAAGAAACCATTAGGTGCTTGCAATATAAAGGACTAAAGACTTTACATCCATTGGACAGAACAAGAAATGCCATTGTTTCCAAACATGACCTAAACACTGTGTGTATCATAAAAGGCTTGTTAATCTTGTTACTTAGGTGTCTTTCACAAACTGGAAGTCAAATATTTTAGTAGTTTTTTGAAATGTAAAGAACTGCAAAAGTAGCTTACTATAAAGCAATGTCAATGAACTTCTTTCTCTTTTGTGTGTGTTCACCCCTGTCCGCCCCCAGTGGCTGAGTGGTCAATGTGATAGACTGTAAATCCTAAGGACCCGGGTTCGATTCCCGGCCGGGTCGGAGATTTTCTCCGCTCAGGGACGGGGTGTTGTGTTGTCCTAATCATCATCATCATCATCTCCTCATCTCCATTGATGCGCAAGTCGCTGAAGTGGCGTCAAATCGAAAGACTTGCACCTGCACCAGGCAAGCGGTCTACCTGACGGGAGGCCCTCGTCGCACGTCATTTCATTTAACCACTGTTACAAAAATTTTCGGCGAGGAGCAGGGGGGGGGGGGGGGGGGGGGAGAGGAACTTCTCCATAATGATATGTTTATGTTGAATGTAACTGATGGTATTCTTATATAAACTGTATGAGATAATCTTACATTTATTCCCATCTCTGTAAAAGTATGTTGTTCTGGGAAAGTTTGTATATAGTCCCGCCCAACACTGCGTAAAGGGTTGTAGATGTTTCATTGATGGTATCCTTGACAGGAAACATAACTGAAGCATGAGGCATATGTAACACTTATTAACTGTACTTCTTTTATTTAACTTCAATGTTTTCTATGAATACTGTAATAGCTGTGTTATAATGTTCTTTGACCCACCACATATCGAAATAATTGTTCATATTTCTGTAAAATTATGTTTAAAGAATTAATTTGTGAATTTATTTTTTTAACTATGTTCTTTTTAATGTAAGTGTGTTAAAGTGTTATATGTATCAGAGATTTCATGTGTACATGTGTGTAATGTGAAATGTCAAACCTAGAGGGAAGTGTTAGGTGAGAGTGAGAAAGGAAGTTCGGTGCAAAGTAGTACAACAGGTCTTCCTGGCAGAGAGAGAGGGTTGGTGACCAGCATCTAACCAGCTGACATTCTGACTGCTTAATGAGGCAAGAATTGTAGCAAGATAGGGTTAATTATGCCTTAGACGTGGATTTATATTGGTTGTAAGATCATGGCACCACATATCGAAATAATTGTTCATATACCATAAAATTCCAACACTGAGAAGACATTTTACAGAGCATTTTACATCAAGAACCACGATTACAGCCGATGACTTTATACTTTTGCCACAACCAGGAAAAGTAAAATTAATGTAGCATTTATTTGCATGGACCGGAAATTTGATGAACATTTAAATAATAACTATTCCATTCTTAACTCTGTGTCAAAAACACCATTTTATCATCAGTCACTTGCCTGGATAGGCTTCTCTTCCTAGAAATAAAATATTCCAAGTGCCTCCATTTTTAAAGAACTACAGAATCATTACAGTACCAAAATGTTTGTTAACTTTCAATGAGTACTAATTTTTGTGAGTGTTTAGGTAGTCTCTTGTACTAAATGCCCCACATGGGCAGTAACGTGAACAGTTAAAGCATTTCAAAAGAATGAGTGCCAGGAAAAATGCTTCTTTACAATGCCTTGCTTCGTGAGGTGGACACCTGTTGGTCAGCACTGCACATAAGAGATGTGGAGGCCATGGGGCACAGTTGCTCTGCTTGCGCACGCTCCTTCAACCCTGTCTTTTACTCCCTTTCTCACCCCGTCACCCCAGGTGCTGCATTCATCTGGACTTTGCTGGCCCCCTTTCTGGGCTCTATGAGGTTCATCATCATTGACTCTTATTCTAACTACCCCTATGTGGTTGGCATGGTGTCCACCACAACTGACACCACTCTCAATGTCCTCATCCAGATTCTAGCCATTGAAGGGCTTCCCCACACTATTGTGTAGGACATTGGGCTCCATTTCACAGTGTAAACTTTCCAACAGTTCCGCACATCCAACGGCATCAAGCACCTGTTTAGTCCACTGTTTCACTCATCCTCTAACAGCAGAGCAGAGCATATGGTACAAATGTTTAAACAACAAATGTTACAAATGGTGGGTACTTCCATCACCACAGCTGTATGCATGATCTTTCTAAGCACATACAGGACCAATCCTGCCCACGAATGAAGCCTCCATTTCCTAGCCCCACAACCCACAGAAACCTGGACCCGGCACGTTAGGCACTTTCTGCTGGGCTCAGTTGTGTGGGCATACTTGTATGGGGCAAAATCCTCGTGGATGCCAGTCGCAGTGATTGCCACCCACTGGTGGCTCCTTACGATGATTGACACTCTGAGGGGTTTGGAACACTGGCACATAAACCAGCTCCATCCCCGCCTACCAACTGCACCACCGATGGCTCAATCACTCCTGGAACACCTGCCCTTATCACTCCCACATCTGCACAGGTACTGGTTGCACTCCAGGGCATCAACAGCAGTTCCCACAGATGTGAGCATGGAAGTTGAGGTCTCAGTGCACTCTGTCCTCTTGGCCATAATCACTCACACCATCACAGGCTATGCCGCCGCACCCAAGCACATTCCCAGACACACTGGTTCCTTCTACCAGCCAGCAGGCTGCAGTGCTGGGAATCCATCCATGCCACCAGTTCACTTTCCCAAGAATTGTCTGGAGCACTTCTGGCCTTACGTGCACATTTCAGGGGAGGGATCTGGTAGCCTGGCATAGTGAGTTTGAAACCTGAAAGGTATAGAATTCTAAGACAGCCACTACAAAGCGCTGCTACATCTGTAGGCACTTTTGTCACCACTGCAAATGCCGCAGCGAAGACACACTCACCTAGCTGGACTATAAGTGCCCATGGTTGCCCTTTAAAGCCAGTAGCACTGTAGCTCTGCAGTCAGTCATTACTTCTCTGCTCTACTGATTGATCTCACTACACATCACTGTCTTGGTTCCAAATTCACTATGACCTAGGTTTTTGATCTCGGTTGACTCAATAGACTCATTATTCTGTTGCACAATCTCTGTTGTTTGTCTTCCTTTCACTCTTGTCCACCTGTTTACTCTCACGTGACTTCTTGTCTACCTGTTTACTCTCAGGCAACTAGCTGTGACACCCTCAGCTGATCTGCATGTTTCTATTAGTTCTAGACTCATTCCTGGTCTTGGTAGATTATAGTCACTATAGTTTGTCTTAAGCAAAACCTCTTGAGTTTAGGTACAGTAGTGCTAAATGTTCCTTGTCCATGCCTTCCCCCGACACGAGAACCAGTGCACCCAGCCAGTTATAAGGAGCATTCAAAGTTTAATTGCATGTTGAAATCATATGCACACAATAATAAAATGTTAAGACACAAAAGAAGAGAGCAAAAACAAAACCTCTCCAACATCCCTTTGCCGCTTAAGCAAATGAATCAGTTTCCCACAATTATGAAATCAATTACTAGATAGATGTATCTCAATACACCTACTATATATGTACAGGCTCTTTTGTTTGCCATAAGCTAACTCACACATAAACTAATACATTTTCACATTAATACTGGACAATGAAATTCATTTGGAAATCACCACAGCAGTTGTGCATAATTTTAAAGCAGTTATAATTTTTTATATCAAAAAACAAAAGAAATGTGATGGCATAACAGATCAGAATTTTTGCTATTGTAATTAAAAAAAAGACGTAGGACAATATTTGTTTACTATGTTATCCATCTTCAATGATGGTGTATTTATTTAAGGGGAGCCGGAACGATGAAAATGACAAAAAGATCAACATTTTTGGTTTTTTCCATTATTTGGAGTTTTCTGGAAGAAAAAAAATCAAGTTTCACCCTTCTAAGTGAATTCTAAGTGTGTTTTTTATTGCTGCAAAGTTGACATGCCATGTAAACGGTTGTAGCAACTTGGTGTGTCACCTCTGATGGTGCCACCGCTGGCTGCTAGCAGGGTACCTTTGCGGAATTAGACAGTGTTTTGTCTTCCAACGTTGTATGGCTTTATCTCTGCGACAAGTGATTGTTCATATCGGTAAACATAAATGCTATACCATGTGTGTTGACTTGTAGAGTTTGCTTTGTGTTGTTTAGCTGTTCAATTTTGCGTATTTGACGAATTTTGCTCGTACTTGTTTTACGTATTTCGTTTGTGGATATCAATATGCCGTGTTTTAGCAATCAAGTGTTCAAGAAAAGGCACAACGAGTGAAAGAAGAAATATTTTGTTGTTTTGAAGGGAGATGCTGCTCTGATTGCTTCACCGACTACTCCAAATGAATGTTATACAACTTCTTCCAGCAAGAAACTTTGTGACAGCAAAGAAAAATTTGAAAACTATGAAAGTGACAGTAATCATGTGAATGAAATAATGAACATTTCCTTGCTCTCTAATATTTTGAAACACAATGTACTATGCGAAGTTTGCAAAGAAAGAGGGCTGGAATTGAAAATAACTTCACACATTGGTTTGGCATGAAAAATGTTATTGAAGTGTAACAAATGTGCTGCAGAAGTTTTGTTTTCTAATTCTAGCAGTATTCCTCGTAGTGGTAATAGTGGAAAGAAGATGTATGATATAAATGTTAGGCTAGTGTATGGCTTGCATTGCACTGGCAATGGCAGTGCTGCAGGGACAATGTTATCTGGAATTATGAACTTCCCAAAACCACCAACCAAGTTTGGATTTTATAATGAATTGGTGGGATATTCTGCTGAACATATTGCTCAAGCAACAATGAAGAAAGCAGTTGAAGAAGCTGTGACAGATAATGGGAATTGTAGAGATTTAACTGTTGCTTTAGATGGATCATGGCTACGCAGAGGTCATAAATCTCTAAATGGAGTTCTGACAGCTACCAGTGGATACAGCTCCAAAGTAATTGATGTATTCTCTCAAAACATTGTAGATGTAAGGGCAATACCAAGGACAAACATAGTAAAAGTTGTGAAGCATATTTTCACGGCATGAGTGGAGCGATGGAAGTAAAGCGAGTGAAAGCAATTTTTTCCAGATCACAGGAGTCGTATAATGTATGATACTCTAACTATCTAGGAGATGGTGATTATAAAGGATATAAAGCTGTAGAGGAGCTCAAACCTTATGGCAATGAAATTCACATTAAAAAACATGAGTACATTGGACATGAGCAGAAGCGCATGTAGGCTTTCTTGCGCAAACTAAAGCAGACATTAGGATCCCAGAAGCTTAGTGATGGTAAGACCCTAGGAGGAAGAGGAAGATTGACAGATGAAGCAATTGATAGATTTCAGAGGTATTATGGGTCTTCAATTAGGCAAAATACAAGAAGCACTGAGCAGAGCAGTATGGGCATTATTTTTTCATACTGCATCAACAAATGAGCACCCACAACATGCACTGTGCCCCACAGGTGATGGATGACTCATGGTGTAACTACCAATCAGAAAAGGAATATGCCCACAAAAACTATTTGCCAAATGGTGTAACTGATGTAATTAAGCCCATATTCAGAGATTTATCACAGCCCAGTTTATTGGAAAAGTGTTTACATGGGAAAATGCAAAATCCAAATGAAAGTGTAAATAATTTAATTTGGATTAGGA
Source organism: Schistocerca gregaria (assembly GCF_023897955.1). Taxonomy (NCBI): domain Eukaryota; kingdom Metazoa; phylum Arthropoda; class Insecta; order Orthoptera; family Acrididae; genus Schistocerca; species Schistocerca gregaria. The sequence goes on from NC_064931.1 coordinate 639,030,926, forward strand.
TTCCCAAAAAGAGTGTTTGTACAGATAAAAACATTGCATTTTGAAGTGTATGATGCAGTGGCAACGTACAATGAAGGAAACATTATCAAATGTGATTGCTGAAACATTCAGGTTTCCGACCATGACAACACCATTTCCACAATGCGCCTAATTGATGAAGAAAGACTAAGAGGTGCATGAAGAAGAGACAAAAGCCTACAACATGCAGCAAAAGGGAAGAAAAGACCAGTGAAAAGGAAACTAACACTGGAAAAAGAAGAGGATGCTGATAATCCTTCGTATGGGGCAGGAATGTATTTAAAAAATTCGGAAGCCATTTCCGGTAACTTAAAAATTTTCATCTTTTAGGAACATTTTCTCAAAAACTGTTAACAGCATATCAATGAAATTTATGCACAATATTGTTTACTTCTTTTCCTTCATTTTTATAACAAATTGTAAAAAAATATTGTATAATTCAAGAGTTATAGAAGAAAAGTGCAAAATTTGAGAGAAAAAATAAGCATCTGTTTTAAAAAATTGTAAAACAAAAACCAATAAATATTTCTTAACATGGCATTATTACTTTGTAGCAAAATATTCACTGAACATGTAGTCCAAATTTCAGAGCAATTTTTTTAATGGTTTTAGAAAAAAATGTGCCTTCTATTTGCTAAAATTAGCATGGAGGAGATGTATCGTTCCGGCTCCCCTTAAATAATCAGCAATCAGCTGCACAAAAGACATTTTATTTCCTTGGCTGGTTCAAGCACTTAGTGCTCTTCTTCAGAGGTCTGTACAGAAAAATATACCACAAATAAGTAAAGTTACACAAGAATATTAAAATTTGAGAACGAAATATTTAAAAATTTTGAAAATTTAAAGATAAAAAAATAGTACACATTTTTAACCATTGCATTATTTGCAAGGGTCAGAACTATGATGATAAATCCCTAACACAAAAAGAGCTCATAAATACTTCCATGTGGTTCATAGTGTCTGCACAAAATACTGACCTCACTACAGCTGTTTTAAGATTAGTTCGCAAATTTCCCATCCATAGCACAACTTCTCATTTGTATTAACTTATTTTATTTATCATTAAGTTTTTTAAATATTACTTATTATGCTGCTTATACACACTTACATTTTTGTTTATGTCTAGCGAAAACTTACAGTTGTGCAAGATTCTATTTTATCATACTTTTACCCCCAACCTGAGACAAACTTCAAGATATGAATGTCATTAACTGATTAGCTACAGTTCTGTCACGATGTTTGCACTTTTTGTTCGGCTTCCTTATGCCATTTTTGTACAGGCACTTTGAAGCACATGGAAGCATTTTATGAGGTCTTTCTCTATTACAGGATTTATCAACTTACTTCTGACTCTCACAAATAATGCAGTAGTTGTAAGGATGTACTTTTTTTATATTTAAATTATCAAAATTTTTAAACTTTTCATTATTAAATTTTAATATTTTTATCTAACTTCCACTTACTTATGGTAATTTGTCTGTACACATTCTGAAGGGAACTTTAGTGCCTGTAACTGGTTACGGAAACAAAATTTCTTTTGTGCGACTGGTTGCTGATTATTTATAAAAAATAATAATAATAATATTTGTTCATCGATATGAAAATTGTGCGACTGGTTGCTGATTATTTAAAAAAAATATTTGTTCATCAATATGAAAATTTATTGATAACATAATTGGATAATATTACATTCTTAGTATCCCCACTCTCAAATTTCAGGTTATCACATAATAAGACTTCAGTGGAGAAGTGGAGGGGATTACAGTTTTCAGAAAAACAAAATTTATCAGTTATGTAAAATAAGACATTAAACAGCTGAACATATATGTCTGCCATTCCTCAGTTGCACTCTAAATTTTATCTCTCACTTAAGTGCCTTAGACTCACAATTAGTATGTCATGTAAATAATTTGTTTATGCTCACTATGTTTCTAATATGGAAGATAAAAGCAGTAAATAATTCCTCTCATATTGACTTCTCTTTTATATGTTTCTTAGTGCAAGTACAAAGTCCATTCTCTCCAGAATCTAAACATTTTACCTCAGTCTGTTCCCTTTATTTTCAAATACATGAAACAAATTTCTGTAAAACTTGCTGTTGTCTATAACCATTACTATCATCACATGCATTTTTGTTGATTCACAAACTTATCCATGCTTTCCTGTCCAAGGTTAATAATTACACTTTTCAACATACTGTACACAAATTGTCACTCAGAACTAAACTCCACTTGTATCTGGTGCATACCTCTTTCAGGTTTCTCTAGTGATCACCTACTGTTGTAACAGTGACAAAGACATTCATCATCATGTCCCTTCTGTCCTCGCCATCATGGTAATGGTAGTGCACCATCAGAGGACTTCCATAGACATCTTCTAAATTTTTATGCATATTTCCTGGAAAATCACTTACCTTACTGCTCATACACTAAAGCTACAATTACTAAGCTCTGTTTAAAAACATTCAGTACACTACTACTTTCTTATTGCATTATCATAGTGAACAAGTTTCAAATGTGACATTCATTTGTCTATAGGAATGGCAAATTTTGGCACAATAAAAATATTTTGCTAAACAATGGAAAGTTTTTTATTCGCATATAAATTATGTAAACTGAAATGAGGAACATAATAAGATCAAATTTTGTTTCTGCATGAAAAATGTGGTACTATGAGGCGGCATTATGCCATACATACACTGAAACCATTTCGGGAAAATTATTGTACCTTACTACTCCTGCAGTATTCCAGTCCCAGTCCAACACAAACTGTTTAACCCCACTAACAGAAAAATGTACAAGCACTGGACAAAATAATATGAACACCCACAAACAACAACTTCAACTTTAGAGCAGTTTTTCTAAGTTTTCTGTACTATACGGATGATATTTTTCTCTTTATACTGTAACAGTCTAATAGTGTTCTGTATGACATATTGTTGTAGTGTTGCTTTGGTCTATAGTAAAGTTGTAACTAACATACTTTTAATGAAGGCACACTATCAAGCCTAGCTTTCTGGTGCATCCATGGCACCTGAAAATCTGCTACTGGAATCTAGAGTTAATGTATCTGATGCCAGGAAGCATGCACACTTCATAGGAAAATTTAATCGAGTGAACCCACCAGAGATAGAAAAATTAAAATTTCTTATGGAGACAAGAGGGCATTACAAAAGGTGACTAACTGTAACAGCATCAAAGAGGATTACTGCCCCTAATACATTAGACTATCATTAATCCGGATATTCCCAGCACATACAGGGACCACATTAGTGGAATTTCTGGATTACCGAGAGTGTCTTAAATTTTTGTGTAAATACATAGGGTTTATACTTTATTAAAACCAAAGATAGATACATTTTCATAGAAAACTTAGTACTTGATTGTGTATATACACAGTAATAGCACTTGCAATGAAATGTGTCCCAATTTTTGGTTGTTGCAATGATTCTACGTGACAGAAGAATGCTTTACCACACAACGACTTTATAAGCATTACATCGGTACTGCATTTTACAATGGCTGCACAATGTACTCAGTAAGATGTCTGCATCTTCAGCATAAGCAGTGTGAGATATCTTCATGTTCTCTCCTTCTATGAGCTTGTCTTTATCTCTTTCATCATAACTTTCCTGTATGCTTTTGATTATCTCTAAGTCTGTTAAACTTTGGTCATAAACAGTTGCATACACAACACTGTACTCAACAGCAATGTCTTTCTCTGAAGAACCCCACTCCAACTTATCTCTAATTTCCAGTTTCTTTTTGAGGCCTAGAAGATGCCATGATACTGAACCATAGAGAAAGTCACAATTGCAAACATGTATCATATTATCATTGTAAGTAACATACAACATTGTTACACATGAGAATTCATTACTGCATGCACCATTTTTGCTTGAGCAACTAGTGGCCTGATGTGGGCCACATTGCTGAGAGGTCGGACTATTGAGGGCCGGATTGGCGAGAGTTTAGCGTATAAAGACTGCCGTTGTAACACTGAAGTTAGCATGGATGTAGAGAATACTTTTCAACAAACAGTGCAACAATAACTCTGCACAAAAAAATTCACTGTAGAACACAGAAGCCAAATGAACACAAAGAAGTTGTTTCAGTTTTATAACAAGCACAAAACACAGTCTACCAATCAACAAAATCGTGTTATGTGGTCCATCGAGTCTACTTTTACACTGATCCCTGCAGCAGGATTTTCTTATGTATATAGTATGGCAGGGTAACATTTCAATGTAGACTTCCTCTTTCCAAATGTGGATCACAATAAAAGCTGTGTAACGAAGTATAACAACAAACGGTCATCAATAACATGCTGCACATTGAATTGAAAATGGGCATTTGATATGACATATGGACATAAATGTGACTGTGTCTGGAAATAAAAACCAGATCAGCTCTGTAATAATCTGAACAGTCACATTGTTTTGACTAGGTACTACTGCACTCTGAAAGGTAAGGTAGATGATAAACTCTAAGCAATCATTTTAGATGATTGTATTCATTCTGTGTTTGAGGCACTGTTTCCAGTTGGGGATTGCAGGTGCCAAGACAGTATTTTCTTGTTATGCACATTGAAAATGCCCAAGATCAGTTTGATAACATAGGTGTATGCTTATGCTTATCACCTTGCCTCCTCAATAATGAATTCATAACCATTCACCTCTTCCAGTAGCTTTGAAGTAATATGGACATTTTCTTGCAAGCAATGATCTGCAGGAGAATTCTGGCTGGTTGGATGTCAAAGAAAGCTCATTGGACAAAAAATTTAGTCAAATTTGTATATTAAAAAAAAAAACCATTCACCAAACTGCCTCTTTCAGCTTGTATCAACATTAGTCCCAAAACAAAGCCTATCATTTCATATACAAGCACAAATGAGATTCATGTGAGCAGGAAAAATTACTCCAGCCATGGAAAGTCCACTTCTGGCATAATCTACCAAGTTCATTGATTAAAGTCAGTATTTTTCAATTATTATTTGTTTTCCATCTTAAGTACACTGCAATTAAACAGTACTTTTCATTGGCTGGTGAAAAATACTCTTCAATTGCAGGAAGCTTAAATTAGTAACTCCAATAATAACTGATACGCAGAGTGAAAAAAAAAAAAAAAAAAAAAAAAAAAAAAAAAAAAAAAAAAAAAAAAAAGAGAGGAACTATGTACAAAAATTTGTAGATTTATTAAAAGAGATGAAAACACTTTTGTTGTATGACACAAATGTCAAAAGTTGTTTGATGCTGGATTTCCCTTACCTTAGGCCAATGTTCACAGTTCAAAAGTCATAGCAGACATGTCTGGGCATTGGAAAATCCTAAAGCAACTTGAGTGTTGCACCATCAGCAGAGGATTTACCATACAAATGCAAGCTGGTATGGTTCACAACCACCTGATTGGGCTGTTTCTTCCACCTAAGACAATATGTGGAGGAAATTACCAGTCTTTCTCTGTGAAATACTACTGGAAACGGTGGATGATGTCCTGACAGCAGCCAGGCAACAATTCCAATTCCAGTACAACGTCTGACAAACCCCCACCCCTCCACCTCACTTTGGTGTTGATGTCAAAACATTTAGACAAAGTTCTCCTTATTGTTGGATTAGGAGCTGCAGGCTAGTACCATGGCCACCACATTCTCCTTTCCCCACTCATATGGTTTTCTTGTATTTGAGGGAGGGAGATGAAGCATTTGCAGCACAAGACATCAACACACTGCAAAAGAGCTGAATGCCCATTTGGCTGAAGCTGCAGTCATTATGTGTGAAATACCCGGTAGTTTTGAGCATGTCAGACAATCTTTAATGCACAGAGTGCTCTTTGTGCAGTAACGTAAACTGGCAACTTTTTCAGCAACATCTCTAAAACACTATCTGTCAGATAACAATTTGAAAACCATGTCTGATCATTATTAGTGTCAAAAGCTTCATAGAACCCTAGTGGGAAAAAGGTGGATCTGTGATATTTTGTCACATAAAAAAATGTGTTTTTATCTCCTCTAAACACACCATTTTAATAGATTTTTTACGCCCTATGTATCAATATATTATGAGGATGAATCTAGTTCTTGCAACACAGATTTGAAAACTTTCATTAAACACTGCCCCTTGAGAACTTTCATTCAGAAGCAGCTATCTCATATAAATAAATTTTTTGACAAAAGTTAAGACACGTTTTGGCAGTTCCAGTCTTTCATGATCATCTTTCAGCTACATTCTCATGCAAATATCTTATAAAAAGGATGTTTAACAATGCAAAAAATCAAAATATCCACAAGTGGCAATAAATGTTCAAAACCTATCATATTTCTTTGTATGACCTATGGTATCTCCAATGACAACCACTTACTTTTTCCACTCCAGTACACTGACTGGTGCCACATGTTACACATGGGAAATGGGTACATCCATGGACACAATGAACATCAGTCTCCACTCTACATGTAGTTGCACTTCCTCCACTTTGCTTCACATCGTATATATGTAACGGATGCCAAATGACATTCTCTCCAACCTGCTTATTGGGAGGGTGGTGATATTTTGTCCAACTTCCGGATGGATCAAAAAATTAAGAACACCTATAATTAACTTCTAGGTTTTGTAGAGGATATTTATTGCAAAACTTTTTGAATAGGAACCTATGCTCACTGACAGAAACATTCCCCAATTCGCTACTGCAAATAAATCTAAATCACATGAAGTGTTTCAGCTTCTAACTTTTTCAATGAACCCTCTGTAAGTGACATACACATGATCTTCCTGTGGTAGATATGGCATGGGGAAGATTTGAACGTGGATCTTCCCCTTCACAGTCCAACACTATGACCGCATAATCATGAGGCCATGGCTATTCAAATTCACTCAGCAACTTTCTCATCTTTGATTTTCCTCACTTTTTCGTCAATCCTCTCTCAACATGTCATTAACAATAACATGAGAAGAGTAGTCTGTTACAGTTGATGGTCTTCCAGTTCTTGAGTTATGCTTAGTGCTCATCCAACCTTCATGGAAATGGGCAGACCAATTTGATACTGTCCTATGATCCACTACACTAATCACACACCCCTCTCTCAAAGGGTTGTAAATTTCTATTGGGTTCTTTCCATGTAGGGATTTGACTTTGATGTAAGAATGCTTGTCACTATGTGTACTTAAATCTGACTCAGTTTCACTCCCATTTTAAAACTAAATTACTGTTGACACAACCATGTGAACCAGCAAACAGATATACAAACATCATGCCTAAAGTTTCAGTCACAACTGACACAAATTTCAACTTGATCAGGCCACCACAGAGGTCACGCATGCAAAGTGTGCAAAACTTTTGAAATGACCTTCATATGTGTATTTATTCTGGTAACAATCACAAAACTGAGAGCTAATTCAGAGGCAGAAATGGTAAGGGACTGATTACCCTATAACAGGTCATGCCGGTGGTTTGTGGTGACGAGCTGGTGCCTTCCATCATGTTAAAATCAGGAAAATTTAGTGAACAAGACACCAATGAGCGTTCACTACCATGTTTCTCAAACCACTGTAGCATAATTCTGGCTTTGTGATGGTTATCCTACTATAGAATGCCATCACCACCATTTGAGAAGACATCAAGCATGAAGAGATGCAAGTGGTCCACAATAATGTTCATATAGTCCACAGCAGTCATGGTGCCTTTTACTACCACACATCCCACTGCAGCCCAAGGTAGTCCACAGCTGTCATGGTGCCTTCTATCACTACCACACATCTCACTGCAGGGCAAGGTAATGTCAACTATAGCATATCACTGCCACGACAGACAATGATGGTGTAGTTCGGTTTCAATCAGCCATTTGTCTGGATGACGGGTATCTGGACACGCTCATCGATCTGGTGTAATAAGAAACACTATTCATCCAACCAGGTGACATGTTTCCATTGATTGATAGTCTAACTTAAATAATACCCTACCCACTTCGATTGTAATTGATGATCTTGCATCAACATGGGGACACACAAGAGCCATCAGATGCAGAGATCCATGTTCATCAATAAACACTGAATGGAATAATCTTCAACACTTGTACATGTCCTGCATTGTACCCTGTCAACAGATCTGCCATAGATCGCTGCCTATACTGCTTTACAGAGTGAGCAAGCCTCCGACCTCCATGTTCTGTGACAAGGTGTGGATATCTAACACCTTGTAGAGTCTACTCATGATTTCACCATCCTTCAACTACTTTCCACAGGTGCTCATGACAGTACTATGACAACAGCCACCAGGGCAGCCATTTCCGAGGTGCTCAGTCCCTGGTGCCAGGCCACGACAATCTGCCCTTTGTCAAAGCTGTTTATGTCCGTTGAATACTCCATTTGCTGACTGTATCATCACTAAAACAATTCCCTACTCATTTCTGCTCTGCTTGTGCAGTTACCTTACTGTGTCACATGCTCTAAACACCACCAAGCAGCATTCAATTGTGCGCTCACACATTCGCTGCAAACACGTATCGGTCGTTGGAAAACTGGTACTCTTTGTTGAAACATAACACGTTTCAACAAAGAAAATTAAGGAAAGATGAAATCATATCAGATCTGCTCTCTTACTCAATGAACAGGATGTTTTAACACTGTAACACAGTGTTACTAGCTATGCATCCACCACAGGACTGTCTATGTTTGAAATAAAAATTTTGAACAAAAATGAGCGTTTGATATTCACATCTTTACAATGACTAGGTGTGTGTACAAAGATTGCAGTATATATATTTTCACATTACTGGTGATATTAAATTAATATCATCTCTTAAGTTACTTCAGTTACATAACATGATTAACAAGGTGATCCAGATAGACAATCTTCTAATTAATTGATGCAAATGTGTGACTGATTAACTTTGTAAATAAGTACAATGGAAGATTTTGGTGAGCAAAATAATACCTTGTCGGATGCAGGAGATTCTCCAGATTTAGACACACTGTTGTCAAGCCAGTTTGCTACATCTGAAAACAAAACAAAAATTAGTGTAGAATAGTTCTTTATGCAACTCCATGGGGAACAGGTTTTGTTTAATTCTATATGAACAAATCAGATATGTTTTACTCACAGTAGTAAAAGGGGTTCGCATGACAAATGTTTTCGATGTTCTGTTGCTGGTTCAATATCAACAGACAAGATAATATATGTTTTGTAAGCAAAATGTGAATAATACAAGTCTTTTTAAGGCTCAAAATAAAAATAAATAACCCCCTTTTTCTCTGCAAAAAACAATAAATGAAGGTTCGAAAAGCACAGTAACCATCTAAATATGAGTTAAGGAAGTGTCTCATGTAATTAATATAAACAATGAATCTCGCATGCAAAATGTCATTTTTATCTTCGCAACAATTCTGATTTACTATTATTTAATTTCTTTAAGCCAGTTCCAGATAAAAAACTGTCACATACACAAAAATTGTATGAGGTCAATAAAAACTTTCACGTTGCAGAAAGCTTGGAAGAGCAAGACCAAAAGCCCAACCCTTGACATTGGATGTAACCTCTGGTGCTTGGTATCTGAGCACATTCACACTCGAGTGTTTTCATTAATACATTTATCTCACTGTTAGACAAGACAGTAAATGACTTCATGGAAAAATGTTTCCAGTTGCCTATGGTACCAAGACTGTACCTCAGCATGCACCTCTTCATCTGAAGCAAATTATGGCCGTAAATATCTTTCTTCTGGGCTCCAAAAATATGGAGATCCCATAGGGATAGATCAGAAATGTATGGAAGATGTGTAAGGACTTCCCAGAGAAACCTCTGCAGTGTCGTCAAAACAACCTTGGTAACATGTGGGCAGACGTCACCCTGCAACAGAATCACTCTGGCTGTCAACATTCCTGGGTGTCTTGACTTCATGGGATTCTTCAATTCTTGCAAAATATCCATTTACAACTGTGCGTTAATTATGATGACATGTCTGAGAAAGTCAATGAGCAGTGGGCCCTTGCAGTCAAAGAAAAATGTCATCATGACTTTCCCAGAGCTGATGGGATAATTGTTTCAACTATGACAATGATTTGCTTGGAAGCCCTTACACATCCTCTATACAGTCCCATTCTCTCCCCATTCAATTTTCATATATTTTGAGACCTGAAGAAAGACATGTTGCCTTGGCCTACTCAATAACCAGGTCCGTCCCCCATCGCGCACATGTGGAACATGATCAGATGACAGCTTCAGAGTAATCCACAACCAGCATTAACCATCCCTGGATTGGCTGACCAAATGCAACAGGCACAGAACTCCATCCCACAAACTCACATCCAGCACCTGTACAACAAAATGCATGCATCTTTGCATGCTTGCATTCAACATTCTTGCAGTTTACACACGTTATTCATGTAGCAGCATTTTACATTTGCAATGGCTTATCTCATACTTAGATTAACCTGTGATCTTGCAATGTTTATCACTGAAATATGTTACCCAGACAAATGTATTCCCAAAATTTCATTGCTCTGCATCAGGGTGCCCAACCCACTGATAGCAATCTATCGGTCGATCACCATGGCTTTTTGAGTTGATCTTTTAAAACCATATACAAAATCTGTTTAAATGAGCTGCTTCTGGAAAATACTAGTTTGCTGACAATGGATTATTCGCACAGTTTTTGTAGGTGGAAAACCCCACGACACCTCTTGTCTCCATCTGCATTTCACCGCCTTTAATGCTCGTGCCAAGTGTACGTGAAAAACTTACTAACATGTTTGTGAAAAATGAGTGCAGCTGAACATGGGAAAACATGCAATTCCCATTACAATGCGTAAATGTAGGTGTATAATTTTGATGTAATTCCAATACAATAGCAGCAGGCATACCTATAATGGGAAATACTGAACACCACTTCCTAACAGTTCACAAAGACTTCCAATCGGAAACGGCTGTTGGTAGTGGGTCAAGGAGGAAGCAACTTTCTAATCTTCAAAGTAAATTACAATAATAGCTATCTTTTCTTGTAAATCTTCTAAAAAAATGTCTTTCATACAACATATCATCATTCTGTGTATAAGAAATACTGATGCAGCATGCAAAACAATTTGACGATGGGATATTTATTAAGGTGCACTTTCTGGCAGCTAGTGAATCCTCATTTTCCACATCTGATAACAAGTCAGAGATCACCCAGGGAATACCACGAAAACATTCCTACGAGTACAACGCTCCCTCCTGCAGCCTGAGTGAGGACATTACATGCTGTACACACCAATGCCATCTGTCCGATGGGACATAAAACGTGTTTCTTCTGAAAAGTCCACTTGTCGACACTCAGTGGAGATTCAACTGTGGTATTGGCATGCAAATTCCAGCCTTCATTACCAATGAGCAGCAGGCAGCATGAATGCACAAACCAGATACCTGCTGGGGAGGCCTATACGTAGCAATATTCGCAGAACGGTCACTGAGGAGACACTCTGAGTAACCCCTTGATTCATCGGAGTGGTCAGCTGCTCAACAGTTGCACGTCTATTCACACCTCCACAGCAGTCGCTCACCTCTATCATCTATAGCCCATGGTACACCACAGTTCCTTACGTGCCGGTTTTGGATAGCACCATTTTGTCATGCACAGCGTACTGTAGCCACAGTGGCATGCATACAGTTTACTAACTTAGCTATTCTGGAAATGCTTCCACCCTTGTCCTGCAAGCAAATGAACATGCCCTTTCGAATACCTGATAAATTGCTCCATTTCCGCATTACGACAATGACTGCACTAACTCCTGCGTCCTCCTTTCATGCCTTTTATACCCTCCACTGCTTGTGCTGTCACCTGCTGTCTGTGAGTGGTTATTGCACACTGATGTCGAACATAGGTGGTGGTCATTATTGTGACTGGAACGTGTAAATAAGTTAAACAAAGAACTTCAAGGAAAAAACCAAACCATTATAACTTTTATGTCTTTTATAAAGTGCTTCATGCAAAAACTTGACCTTTGGATAGCACAGTTACAGAAATTAAATGTGTAAAACTTTCCTCAAACACAGTCAGAACTGTCGGATCTACAAACGTCATTGGATCATGAAGCTGCAAAGAAGTATACAGCCATACAGAAATGAAGACACAGTCTAAACCAGTTTTCAGATTTCAGGGCAATGAAATCTGTTCTAGCTTTCATAGTTCATCATTTACAATAAGCGGATGTGGAAGATATTGCAAACAAACTGGGTACTTTTTTCTCTTGTAGTGGGTATTAACTTGAAGAGGAAATAATTTGATTTCAAAATAACATTTAATTAAAGTCAGAATACAATGAAGGTACTTTTGGAAAGTGAGTGTAGAAACCTTCTCTACAATTTATCATTTCTTTTTTTTTTTTTTTTTTTTTTTAGATCAACTTATCTATGCAATGCATTGTTTTCAATTATGAACATAGAGAAATATAAGTGTAGAAATAAACTGATCAGTCCTCATCTATCAGACTATGGAAAGGCAAGTATCTCACTAAACTTTTTCCTACATGTATGATGGTGTATATTTTAATTTTTTTCACCTATGTAATATCTTTAAAATTGAGCAGTAGGCCTACAACTTTTGATGGAGAGAAATTACCTTTTATGTATTTTGTATAGGTAATGGAAATGGTTAATTTTGGGTCGGTGTTGTTTTGTGTTTCAACCTTTATGAATTTTTAAGTCCGTAGGTTTCTAAATTGACTAAACTGCACGTAGTAGATCACAATCTTAAAAAGGTTGAGAACCCCTGCTCTACATTAATTCAGTGTTGCGATTTTTTTTTTTCTGTCAGTGAATTTAACAAAACATGTTGCTTATCGAACATGTGAATAAATTTGTGGCAAAGGTTTGCTAGCAGACAGAAGTCCGCGTGTCATCAGAGACATCAAAACTGGATGAAGTCTTGGGAACATCTTATGCCAGTGTGAAAAAGACATATATAATTAACAATATACAGTGATTAACAAGAATACTGGGTCATCTCTCTACCATGGAAATGATAATCAACATGACACCTGGAAGGCGGGCAACAGAACAGGAATGGTGGAGGATATATACTGGAGAATGAACAGAAACTGTTTGATAACTTCTGTATGCAGATTTAAAATAAATAACTAAATAAATAAATAAAAATAAAAAAACAGTTGATATAACTGACATTGAAAAAGATTATAATATAGTGCTTAGAGAAAGGAAATGAGTGTCACAGAAATGGTGGGTTTGTCACATGATCTTCTGGTCCCATTATTAGAATATTTACAAGTTGGTGACCTACTATGACACCATTAGCAGTCAATAACACATTGAAAAGCAAGGTCTTGTCAACTTATGTGGGAGTTTGAATTTTTCAACTCTGTAACATGCAATCGGTGTCAATCTGAAACGCAACTGCTGTTGGAATAAAACATTAAGGAAAAGACAAGTATGCACGATCAAGGTGTTTATTGGACATTATTCCAAATGTGACACTGTATGAGCCTGCAGTTTTTGACAGTAGCGTATGTAATGTTATAGTTGTATTGGCGGGGTGGGAGTGGGGAGGGGGGGGTCGGGACATTCAATAAGCGATGCAACACACTTTCTTCTTGGGCAGTTTCGGTTAAAAAAATGCAAAATTTGTTGTGGTACATCTTCATCCCTTATAACTTTATTAAGTTCTAAAATGTGTCAGTGCCATATGCAGCCCTCAAAATGGTGTCTGTAACGGAGATCCATTTTGAGCAGAGAGCTGTCATTGAGTTTCTTTTGGCAGAAAACCAGAGCATCGTAGATATTTATAAGTGCTTGCAGAATGTCTATGGAGACCTGGCAGTGAACAAAAGCACAGCGAGTCACTGAGCAAAGTGCTTGTCATCATTGCAACAAAGTCACACAAACCTGTCCAATATGCCATGTGCTGCATCACAGTCAAACAACTCGCTGCACTACAGGACTCTCACAAATCTGCACACCTGAGAGGAGCTCACAAAACTTCACTGGACTGTTCTTCATCCACTCTACAGCTCGGATCTCACACCTTCCAACTTCCATCTGTTTGGCCCAAAAAGGGATGCACTCTGTGGAAAGGAGTGAACAGGTGATGGGGAGGTTATTGATGCAGCAAGACATTGGCTCTTATGTTGATCAGTTGAGTGGTATCATGTGGGCATACAGGCCCTTCCACTAAGGTGGCATAAGGTTGTTGTATTGAATGGAGATTATGTTGACAAGTAGGGTTTTATAGCCACAGGAGCGGGGAATAATACAGAGTATTTTAATCCTGAATTAAACAAACCTGCTTTCAGGAAAAAAAATATTTTGCATTGTTTATTGAATGCACTTCATATAATAAACACGCTCAACACTGCCGTTACTAAAAATATTTTGAGATTAAACAACATACACCAAGACTATGTCTAATAGTTTCTTGGAATCTAGGACACAGATGAGACACCAGTTGATCATGAATTCTAGGATCTTTTATAGTGATGTCAACACTTTAATTACTTAGTACTATCGGGTACTTCCCTGGTTTCAGGAAAGGGACCAAGGTTTCCTCTCCCTACATGCTGAGAAAATTCTCATTCAACCATACATCATTAATAACACTTCGGAAGGTATCTTTCACTTTCTTAAAGTTAATTAATGTGGCTTATCAGATTCGATCATTGCTTGGTCACGTCTCTTGGGCCTTTACACAAAATAACAATAAATGGTGCTCTTCGGTGTTGTTGCAATGGAACTACCAACCGCTGCTCTCCTTAATGGCCGATATGGGCAAAAAGCTACACTCTGGCGATAGAAATTTAATGCTCTACCATGCTATAGGCAAATCTCCAGGTACTTTCTGAAGACACACCTACTTCAACACATTTGTTGAAGCTGACCAGCCATGTTTGTTAGAAACTTTCATTATGGCTTAACATACCTTTGTAGCTTTAGTGGAACATTTCACTGAGTCCATCTCATGATCTCTTCTTGCTGTCTCTTGACTATCTTCACCTTATTATCCTAAAGGCTGCTATATTTTCTACAGGTAACAGGAATCTGAATCATTGCACACATACATGGCTGTTCCTAATTGTTGAGCAACAACTGTGATTCCACCATCATGCTAAGCTGCCTCTGAAGCTTGCCTGAGGACTTCAAGGTACATCCACCAACAATGATCCAATGTGTCCCATCTACTACATGCTAAATGGTTGTCTGATCAAAATATCCATGTTCATGGATGCCTACAGATGTTTCTTGTTCACAATTATCCTAACCGTCAGCTTACATTGTTCTTACTGTCTTCTTGCGACATTTGCCTTACCATGTCAAATGAAAAGTGTACATGCAAACTACTAGCATTTACAACAGTAAGAAAGGTTTATAACATATTCATGAGTAATAGAATTAGAGATACATATATATCTGTGTAGCACATCCTTTTGGTCTGATGATGATGGCAACAAAATATGGCATTGACTCCATGGCTAAGTAATGGAGAGCTACCCTGATTCACAACTGTTCCACTGCCATCACCAATTCACAGAGACTGGTCACAGCTAGACTGAAGTTGTGTTTAGTTTGCTAAATGCTTTCCCATAGGTGCTCAATGAGCAAGTTTCATGGCATGTGGGTTACACAAACACTTTCCTAACATCTATTAAACCATTCCAACAAATCAGGAGTAATGGGGTAGTGTGCACTGTCAAATGACTGTACAGATCACCTGAAGGGTGCCATATGCAACAACAGGTGCAATGGCCATACAAAAGCTTCCTATATCATTCATTTGGGAAAGATGGTAGATTTTTTCACGAACCAAAATTAATCCCAACAAAACAACTCTAACATCAGAATACCTCAATCATCTGACTGACTGGTGCTCTGCCCACAAACTGTCTAAATCACTTCATCAACCATTGGTGTGCACCACCTGTATCATGAATCGTCACACCAGAAAACATCCCTTTCCATGTAGTGTGTGTCCAGTGGGTGTATTCCTGTGGCCATGCAAATCTTGACACAGTGTAGGCAGTCAGTCTGTCTACTGTTACAGTATAGATTAATCCTGTCACCAACACACAATGCAAGACGCTCTAAGCTTTATTCAAGCAGTTTCTTGTGTTTAAAGTTATTATGTGATGGTAACCAAAACTTTGACATTTTGCAGTTCAATCTACCTAATGAATAAGAATAAAACATATATGGCGAATGTTTAACTTCTGCAAATGGCTACAGTATTTTGCCAACCTAAGCTGATCAGTAGGTAAATATAGTTAAAGACAAAACTCAAAATTTTAGTGAAGTTTGTCAAAATTTTAAAACTGAAGTACAATTATGCCACTGGTGTGATATAACTTAGATGCAAAGCCGACCTAGGTTTTCAGGAAATAACTGAATTATGGTTTCAGAATAATGTGATTTCTACAGCTGCATATTGTGCCACCAAGTGGTCAACTCTGTTCTTGACAACAGTTTGGTGGTGGCCATTCATCTTGGTGGACAGCTGATTGGTAGTTGTATGAAGGTCGTTTGAAAATTTCTCAGAATGGAATAGAAAAAAAAGTACTTACATCACTGACACTTTTTTTTATTTTTCAATGTAGTCTCCTTGTAGAGTAATGCACTTGGTACCATCTCGAAAATGAGTTTCCTCCAGGCTTGCAAAATAGTTGTCAACTCTGGCTATCAATTCTTTGTTTGAAGTGAATCTTTGTCCACCAAGAAAAATTTTCAGTTTTGGGAAGAGATGGAAGTCTGACGGAGCCACATCAGGTGAATAAGGTGGGTGTGGCAACAATTCATACCTTAGTTCGTGTGATTTTGCCATGGCAACGGCACATCTGTGCGAGGATGTGTCAAGAGTCGCCACATCCATCTTGCTGATAATTTTTTCCATTTCTAATTCTTCAGTTAAAAACTGATATACTCTTTCGGAGGACAACTGACAAGTGTGAGCAATTTCACGAATTTTCAATCGGCGATCCTCCATGACCATTTTGTGCACTTTTGCAATGATTTCTGAAGTAGCAACACATCTTGGCCGACCACTGTGTGAATCACCATCTAAGATCTCCAGACCAAATTTAAATTCATTTGTCCACTTGGCAACAGTTGAAATGAAGTAGCAGAGCACCCAGTGTATTCTGGAAATCAGCATGAATGTCCTGTGCTTTCATACCTTTCTTTACAAAGTACTTAATCACTGCTCAAAACTGTATTTTTTCCATCTTTGCAAATCACTATATGGGAACAACAACAGAGCCACATCACCACCACAGCTCTCTTCCAAGAGCATTGACATGGCATGTGTTTACAGGCGACAGTCCAATGAATATCATGTGAACAACTTGTTGCACTAGCACTGACCTCTTGTGGTGATTCCGAGAACTTTTCAAACCACCCTCGTACCATCATAAAAAGCTGTGCAGTGTATGCAGCAGAGTTGGTATATGACATGGCTGCTTTCACAGCTGAACCAGCCACTGATGGGATAGGATAAGTCTGTGATGGGACTGGAGCAGGAGGTGCTGGGTGGGTGGACTGAGCAGGTCTTGTACCTTTGTCTGCTACAGGGATCATATCCCTGTGGCAAGGGGCTGGGAGGGGGTGTTGCATAGTAGTGGACATTCATGTCCTGTAGGTTGGGTAGGTGACAAAACCACTTCATGAGGGGTGGGGAGGGTCAGACATTCATCCATATATATGAAAGTCATCTTCAGATACAGAATTATTGTAAGGCTGCATACATAGACTGTCGACGTTTCACTATTTTGAGAGGGTGATCAAAATATTCTACCACGTAATAAGCCTGGAGCACTTTCTGCACAGTTAACAGTATTTATACCACAAAAGTTCTCTGATAAAATCAATCTTACGAACTGGAGTGAAATACACTCCTGGAAATTGAAATAAGAACACCGTGAATTCATTGTCCCAGGAAGGGGAAACTTTATTGACACATTCCTGGGGTCAGATACATCACATGATCACACTGACAGAACCACAGACACATAGACACAGGCAACAGAGCATGCACAATGTCGGCACTAGTACAGTGTATATCCACCTTTCGCAGCAATGCAGGCTGCTATTCTCCCATGGAGACGATCGTAGAGATGCTGGATGTAGTCCTGTGGAACGGCTTGCCATGCCATTTCCACCTGGCGCCTCAGTTGGACCAGCGTTCGTGCTGGACGTGCAGACCGCGTGAGACGACGCTTCATCCAGTCCCAAACACGCTCAATGGGGGACAGATCCGGAGATCTTGCTGGCCAGGGTAGTTGACTTACACCTTCTAGAGCACGTTGAGTGGCACGGGATACATGCGGATGTGCATTGTCCTGTTGGAACAGCAAGTTCCCTTGCCGGTCTAGGAATGGTAGAACGATGGGTTCGATGACAGTTTGGATGTACCGTGCACTATTTAGTGTCCCCTCGACGATCACCAGAGGTGTACGGCCAGTGTAGGAGATCGCTCCCCACACCACGATGCCGGGTGTTGGCCCTGTGTGCCTCAGTCGTATGCAGTCCTGATTGTGGCGCTCACCTGCACGGCGCCAAACACGCATACGACCATCATTGGCACCAAGGGAGAAGCGACTCTCATCGCTGAAGACGACATGTCTCCATTCGTCCCTCCATTCACGCCTGTCGCGATACCACTGGAGGCGGGCTGCACGATGTTGGGGCGTGAGCGGAAGACGGCCTAACGGTGTGCGGGACCGTAGCCCAGCTTCATGGAGATGGTTGCGAATGGTCCTCGCCGATACCCCAGGAGCAACAGTGTCCCTAATTTGCTGGGAAGTGGCGGTGCGGTCCCCTACGACACTGCGTAGGATCCTACGGTCTTGGCGTGCATCTGTGCGTCGCTGCGGTCCGGCCCCAGGTCGATGGGCACGTGCACCTTCCACCGACCACTGGCGACAACATCGATGTACTGTGGAGACCTCACGCCCCACGTGTTGAGCAATTCAGCGGTACGTCCACCCGGCCTCCCGCATGCCCACTATACGCCCTCGCTTAAAGTCCGTCAACTGCACATACGGTTCACGTCCACACTGTCGCGGGATGCTACCAGTGTTAAAGACTGCGATGGAGCTCCGTATGCCACGGCAAACTGGCTGACACTGACGGCGGCGGTGCACAAATGCTGCGCAGCTAGCGCCATTCGACGGCCAACACCGTGGTTCCTGGTGTGTCCGCTGTGCCGTGCGTGTGATCATTGCTTGTACAGACCTCTTGCAGTGTCCGGAGCAAGTATGGTGGGTCTGACACACCGGTGTCAATGTGTTCTTTTTTCCATTTCCAGGAGTGTACAAAGGAATTCATCTGGTTCAATGGAACAGATCAGTAAATTGCACTGTATTTGTGGTGGTGTTTGCAGAACGTCGTTTCATGCAAAAGATGGTACTTCACAATGGCATCACAAGTAAGGACAGTTACTGCTAGAAACATCAAAGAATCTGAAACAGACATGCCCCCATATGTTTCCTTATGATGCCACAGGCGGAAAGTTATTCCTGTGCCACTAAGCCCCGTCTCTGGGTAATCAATGACCACCTTTCATAATTGCTTATGATGACCGTATCATATTAGCACAGATACGACTCTGTGTTAATATAACAGTTATTCAGAACTTTATCTCAAGTTACAGACAACTTTACTCTGATGTGACACTGTGATTCTGCAATGAATGAAGTGGTAAATGTTGTAAGTTTCAGCAACAGTCTCAAATACACATCATCTGTGGGGGGGGGGGGGGGGGGGGGAATCAAATACCATACAATGAGGCCTTCAGGCCTTCAGGCCTTGAAGGCCCAACGGTACACACTAGCTGCTGTGTCATCCTCAGCCCTTAGGCATCAACAGATGCGGATATGGAGGGGCATGTGGTCAGCACACCACTCTTCTGGTCGTTGTCAGTTTTTGTGACTGGTGCTACTACTGTTCAATCAAGTAGCTCCTAAATTGGCCTCACGAGGGCTGAGTGCACCCCGCTCGCCACTTGGCAAACCTGGACGGTGACCCATCTGAGCACTACCAAAGCCCAACAGCGCTTAACTTCAGCAATCCGATGGGAACTGATGTTACCACTGCTGCGAACTTTGGAAACAACTGTTGTTTCCAAAGTTGAGTATTTGCTATGCTCACGTTCCAATAAATTACTAATAGTCTGTGTGTGTGTGTGTGAGTGAGTGTGTGTGTGTGGGGTGGTGGGGGGGGGGGGGGGGGCGCACGCGCGCGTGCGTGCCTGCACGCTTGCCCACCAAAATGGCAATGATGATGGTTCTTCAGTGTTCTTTTGTCTACCACACCACACAATGGCAACATTGATTGTTGCATGTTTTTTCAGTGCATGGACCTTCATGAACTGCTAGTTATGGGGCATTCATACTTGCACATTTGTCTACTTCTATCAAACACAGAGTGTTTAACTATTTCTGAGGTCTCACAAGAAATCTCTCTAAACAAAGCTGTTCAGTTTCAGGTGCAGCCGATTGAACAACTGCTGCTCAGTATCCAACAAATGAACATGTTACTGTTGCAACAAGCAGCTCAACAACTGGTTGCTGCTCCCAAGGTTTGCCAGTTTAACAGTAAAGAATTTGGCTGAATATCACGTGCAACTGGAAGCACACTTTACGGCTTACAACATTAAAGGCTTAGCACACACTTTTTTTCTGTCTACATTAGGAACTGACGTATTCCATCGCTGTATCAAACTATTCCCTGCTCTTCAAGTGGAAGAAATTTCTTATGACAAACTCTTTCATATGCTTGATGAGCATCATGAATCACAGATCCTTATAGCTGCAGTGAGACTTAAACTCTTTCAATAGTGGATTGCTGAACTTAAAGAGCTAACAAGACATTTCAGTTTCAAGTGTTCTTGTGGACTGAGCTATGGTGATACATTACACGATGCAATCACACAAAATGCGTCAGACACATATATTCGTGTTGCTATTCTAAAACTGCCAGATGCAAATCTGGAAACAGTTTTTTTCTGTAGTAGAGTCTCCAGGAATCGTGAACATGACTGAAGTTGATTTTGAGTCTGCATCTCAACCTAAAGTGAATGTAAGAGTGAATAAAAACTGGGTTCAGATTATCTGTAAAAGTAAATTTAAATATTTTCAGTCTTTTAGTGCATGTGGTGTACTTCAGAATAATGGGAGGAAATATTGCTTCAGTGTTGTTATAGGTTACAGTGTAGTTATCAGCAAGTACATGTTGTCACACAGCAGCTTTTTCCTCACAGAAAACTTCTGCTGTAGTGCACAGACAGAAGAACAAATCTTTTGTCCTGTTAATGAGTGGCTCAAAAGACAAAATTTCAGTTACACACGTATCTGTTTCCATAAAAAAAAAAGGACACATGAAATCAGCAGTAGCCCATGGCTACAGAAGCCTACTTATGCTTTGCCTGCATATAACGGACATGAAATATGGGTGTTTGGCACGTGCAGTTTGCCAGCAACTATTCGTGACACTAAAAAGAGTGTTTCATTACATGTACCATGTCCTAGAAACAGTGAAAACATTTTTTGTTTACACTTGTTTGATTTGTTCAGTCTGTGCAAACAAGACAATGTGTTACAAATCAGTGCTTCAGTGACTCATGCCAATGTTTAGACTTGTGTACAAAGTACACCGAACTTTTTGAACCAGGATTAGGAAGGGCTACAAATTTTGAGGTACACATTACTGACACTGTACAACCACCATTTTCTCACACGCAGCCTGTCCCCTTTGCAATACATGAGCAGCTTGCTCAGGAACTGCATTGATAGAAAAACAATGGGGCGATACAACCAGTTTCTGAAAGTCTGAGGGCGTCATCCTTGGTCACTCTTGAAAAGCCACCAGGAAACGTATGTCTGTGTGCCAATTTCTAAGACACAGAAAACTGACAAACTGTGGTGGAGTCATTTCCTCTCCCACAACAGGAGGAGTTAATGGACATGTTGAGACAGAGCTGAGTTTTTTCCAAGACTGATTTACACAAAGTCTAATTGAAGGTACCACTGAATGAGCAGTTCAAGCAAGTACCACTGAATGAGCAGTTCAAGCAACATTTTGTGATGAACACCCACCTAGATTTGTTCAATTTTCAAAGACTATAGTTCAGAAGTGCTTCAGCTTCCGCTGTTTTCCAATAGTTCCTGGAACAATGTATAGCAAAAGCCCTTCATGTACAAACTTCCTGGAAGATACTGTTGTTATGGATCATATGCCAGCTGACCATTTGACACATTTATAATGTTTGTTTCAAATTCTTGCTGTGGACGGCTCAAGGTGTAACAAGAAGTGCTCCTTTAATATTTGGGTACGTAATAAACACTCAGGGTATTTAACCTGCTTATTTGCACTTGTCTGTGGTTAAAGATTTGGTTACACCCCATAACATCAAAGAGATCAAGTGCTTTCATGGGGAAGCTTACATATTACACTGAGTTTATTGCAAACGCTGTGCACATCACTACTGTGCAGAACTGGCTGTGCCAGAAAGGTGCTCCCTATGTGTGGCCCCACGAATGAAAGGATGCATTTTGGCAGTTAAGACACACATTGTTAAGTTGTCATCTTTGATTCATTTTGATCCAGCTGAGCTTGTTGTGTTGGGTGTGAGTGCATTGTCTTATGGGATTGGGGCTGTGCTCTCACAGAGATGGTTCCTCTGATAGGACCATAGTTTTCACCTCAAAAACTGCCAACAAAGCAAAGCGTTATTACAGTCAACTTGAAAAAGAGGCACTTGCCATTATCTATGGTGTTACCAAGTTTCACCAATATTTTTATGGTTAGAAGTTGTATTTTATTACAGATCATCGGCCTTCAATGGCTTTGTTCCATCTTTCCAAGCCTATCCCACAACCAACAGTGCAAAAATTGCATTGTTGGGCCCTGCTGTGGCCTAATTATCAATATGAGTTGTTATACAGGTCTCTTGTACAACATTCAAATGCTGATTTTGTAACTGTTACCAGTTGGTACAGACAGAGTTTGATCCATCTGAGGAATCATGTTATCAAACTGATGCTCAGGCTTTCAGAATTCTTCAAAATTTTATTCTTAACTTTCAGCATGTTGTTGGGGCAACTGCTTCCAATCCAGATCTTCATGTCCTTTAGCAATATGTGTGTCATACTCATAATTTGAAAGAAATACCCCACCCAGTGGCGCATCATTACGCCTAGCATTGTCACCTGCTATCCACACGGTCATGGGTTCCGCTGTTGCATACAGAGAATAAAAATGCATGGGTTGCAATTCCTCAGTCCCTGTGGGCACATCAGCATCACCAGAACCAGCTGTTGTGCTTTTATGTCAGTGATTTGGCCACAGGATATTTTCTCACAGACCCAGTACACCAATGGCGCCTGCAACACCAGTCATCTACAAGTCTCCGTCCACTGCTGTTGGCACTGCCCAGTATGGTGCCAATGGAGATTGATACCGCACTGCCGCCATTGCCAATGTCAACACCATTCCAGCTGCCTGAGTCAATGTCACCACCTGATAGCCAGCACAGTGCCCCCGAAGTTCCACTTGCAGTCCACCCGACAACAGCATCAGCATCACTGGATGTGAGCCAACCTATACACCATCATGGTCTATCCCTATGGCACTCCTACTTCCAACCTCTGGCTACAGGTGTCGTATCCCTATGGAAAATCTAGGTGCAAGACCTGACCAATTCACCATCCACCACTACCTTCTCTGGTCATGTCACATGCTTATCATGTCCTACTAGAGACAGATTACCTGTGAAAGCAGCTATGCCATATACCAAATCTGCTGTTATGACTGTACAGATTTTTATGTCAGCATGACAACCAACCAGCTGTCCACCAGAATGAATGACCACCGCCAAATTGTGCCCAAGAAGAAAGTTGACCATCCAGCAGCGCAACTAGTTGTTGGGCACAATATGCTTGAGTTCAATAGCTGTTCCACAATCTGTGCCTCTGGATCCTTTCCACCAGCACCAGCTTTTCTGAACTACATAAATGGGAGCTATCCTTGCAACACATTCTTCTATACAGTCAAAATCTGAAGTCAACAACTGTATCTTACTATATATATATATATATATATATATATATATATATTAAAAACAAAGATTCCAAGACTTACCAAGCGGGAAAGCGCCGGCAGACAGGCACATGAACAAAACACACAAACACACACACACACACAGAATTACGAGCTTTCGCAACTGGCAGTTGCTTCGTCAGGAAAGAGGGAAGGAGAGGGAAAAATGAAAGGATGTGGGTTTTAAGGGAGAGGGTAAGGAGTCATTCCAATCCCGGGAGCGGAAAGACTTCCCTTAGGGGAAAAAAAGGACAGGTGTACACTCGCACACACACACACACACATATCCATCCGCACATACACAGACACAAGCAGACATCAACTGCTTGTGTCTGTGTATGTGCGGATGGATGTGTGTGTGTGTGTGTGTGTGTGTGTGTGTGTGCGCGCGCGAGTGTACACGTGTCCTTTTTTTCCCCTAAGGGAAGTCTTTCCGCTCCCGGGATTGGAATGACTCCTTACCCTCGCCCTTAAAACCCACATCCTTTCATTTTTCCCTCTCCTTCCCTCTTTCCTGACGAAGCAACTGCCAGTTGCGAAAGCTCGTAATTCTGTGTGTGTGTGTTTTGTTCATGTGTCTGTCTGCCGGCGCTTTCCCGCTTGGTAAGTCTTGGAATCTTTGTTTTTAATATATTTTTCCCATGTGGAAGTTTCTTTCTATTTTATTTACATCATCATTAATATATATATATATATATATATATATATATATACTTCGCAACTGTGCTTATTTGAAAAGATATGAAAACACCTTCAGTGTTTAGATTCAAATTTGGAAAGTTATCATTTTCGAAAACCTTTCATAATTTTTCTGTAGTAATAACTTTAAGAATTTCAAATAGATATTTATGTTTTGTGTTAGGGTGAGTGTGAAAGAGAGAACTTGTGTGAGTGTATGTGGGACATTCACCAATATTAAATTTTCAGTTTGTAATTCTGTACAGGAACTTGCAAGTGTTCCAGCTTTGTATTGTAGGAACGAATCCAATAGTGGTTCCCCTACTAGTGGATGACAGATGTCCAAGCATGTTTGAATATGTAAGAGACAGCCAGAACGTCCACGACTATATAGTTAAAATTCCAGATGTAAAGTACAGCTTAAAGTTTATTTCATTTTATTTGTTTAACAAGAGTTTTGAGTCGCTTATTTTAATGACGTCAATGAGCTGAGAGCAGTGGTTGGTTCTTGCTAGTCAGTTCTGATTGGCCATAATTCTATACAGCCAACAAGAAGTGAGACGGTTTGCCACCTAAAACAAGAGATAGAGAGGCTTGTAGAGGCAGAGAGAAGATGGGAGTGGTGAAATAGCTTTCGAAGGAGCTCATCATGCTGAATGTGTCCGAACGCATTATGTGTAAAATGAAGTGATATTGTGCCTTCCGCGTTTCAGTACAGTGATAAAGGTAGCTGGTGTTTACCGTTAACTATTGTGAAATTTTAAGAGTCGAGAGATATTTTGTTCTGGAGAAAATCGCGTGTGTAAACTTTGAACTAAAAGCATGGTGTTACTAAGTAATTTTTTTTACTGATTATTTATGGCAAGCAAAAACTTTAAATAAAGATAACCACTGAATGCTGAGTGCAAAAGTAAATAGCAGTTTATAGACTGTGTTACTCTTTAAATGATTTCGGAATTGGATAGGAAAAGTCCTGGCTGTTTGAGTGTGACGAGGACTGTGAACAGGAACTTTAATGATTTGAACACATGTGGGCGGATGATCTTGCTTAACAGCAATTAAAAAAACAAACCTACTGCAAGTTTAAAAGGACCTTTGAACTTAGAAATTTGAACAGCAACCCATTTCCAATTTATTCTGTAGAGTTCACAAGACTACCTTCCACTTTTTTGTACTTATAGCGGCCTCCGATGTGTAGTTATGACATCTCAGTTTCTTCAACACTGCTTTTCTGAGATCTCTTACGTAGCTGCAGTCAGGAGTTATGTGTGCAGATCTGCAGCAGTATTGAGGTAGGTGGACAACTTATGTTGCAGAACCACCGTCAATGTCAGAAAGAGCATGTTACGTTGCAATTGGTGCTGGATCGGCCAAGAAAAACATTAGTCAAGTTTGCAGAGGTACGTTGTTTTCTAGAAAAGCAGTAGTGTTGGGATAATCTGACTGTGAAAAAGTGCTTGCGAATAAATAGGAACTATGAAAGGATGAATATTATGAGTGAACTATCAACACGTGGATAGAAAGAAAGTGATAGCTCATGAACTGTGATTGCGTTTGCTGTGCTTAGCAGACAGATTTGCGATTATATCTCTCCAGATGGAGTGGCGGATAGTGGCGACTTCATGCAGAACACAAGCTATGAGAGACGACACGACACCAGCAATGAAAGCAGTTGGCAGTGCTGACCTGAGTGGTGGCCCATAAACTGGTACGATGGCCCAGCGAATGGTGGTCAGACCCGCAGTTACGGATAGCTGGGTCGGAGACATCAGAAGCACAAAGTTAAGTATAATGTCCTTTAAAACTTTGTGTGCGAGAGTGCAGAAATTGAATAAAATGGCTGAAAGCAAGCAGGCAAGTGTGAAGGACAAGCTGAAGGTAAATTTGGGGAAAGAAAAAGGGGAAATGATTCCATGAGCTTTAGTTTGGATGTATCACAAGCAAATTTTAGTAGTACTTTGTCAGATTCATTATATGGTAATTATGGATCGGAGGAGGAACAGAATGTATCGCACCCCAGTGTTTCAGAGCTACCTGTTGTGGTAGCTAATATTGATCAGGAAATTGTGTCAGTCAATGATGGGGCAAAAGATAGTGTAGCAGGAATGTTAATGAACCTATTGACAAAAAATGAGTGAATTAGAGTCTAATATGACAAAAATGGGTACGTTATTAAGTGATGAGATGGAATCTAAAATAAGAAAAATGCGGTCTGATATTGATACAAAAATGAGTGGGTTAGATTCAAAAATGAGTAATACGGGTGTTGAAATAGAATCTAAACTGGATAAAAAAAATTCAGATCTAAGAGAATTTTGCGAGCGCGACGTGTAATGTAAGATTTGAAATCAATCAGGTTAAACAGGGATGTACACAATCTATTGTTAAAGTAAAAAGTGAATTAACAACAAAGATCGAATAAGTTACTGACAACCACCAACAGTTTAAAGTACATGTTAAATCAGAGATAGTCAAGACTCATGAACATATCCAAGTGGTGGAAAACTATGGTGAAATAAATCATGCAGCATTAGAATGTAAATTGAAAGAAAGTAAAGACAAGTGTGAAAAACTTGGGGCACAGGTAATGAATAACATCACTGGCTTGGAAACCCATCTTAACCAATTCAGTAACAATGTGACTGAGCAACTGCGTGAGCATGACTGTCGAATAACAAAAGTAGAACAGTGTGTTACTAACAGTAGTGGTAGCATTATTTCTAGTCGAATAATAGAATCCTCTGAGATTGCGTATATCACACATCGTCAGTTTCTCAAGTTTGAACAAAATAAAAGTGTACATCCACACGAATTTTGGAATGACTTGAGGATATCTTGCCTAAAGTGTGGAGTGATAAGCAGAAGATCGGATTTATTACTTATAACTTAATGGGGGAGGCAAGAATCTGGGGAAACTTGGCCTCAGATATATATAATAAGTTACAGGAAATTAAGCAAGCTTTCTTTGAAGAGTACTGGGGAAAGCGTAAACAAATGGATGTGCTAAATCAGTTTTGGTCTGGGGAAAAATACAGCCCCAAGAAAGAAGGGATAAAAAGATTTGTACAGAGGTGGTTAACTACTCTAACCTATCTTAGTACTAAGGTAGAAACTGAACAGATAGTTATGGGGGTAGAAAATAAGCTACCCTGATTGTTGTTGTTGTTGTTGTTGTTGTTGTGGTCTTCAGTCCTTAGACTCGTTTGATGCAGCTCTCCATGATACTCTATCCTGTGCAAGCTTCTTCATCTCACAGTACCTACTGTAACCTACATCCTTCTGAATCTGCTTAGTGTATTCATCTCTTTGTCTCCCTCTACGATTTTTACCCTCTACGCTGCCCTCCAATACTAAATTGGTGATCCCTTGATGCCTCAGAACATGTCCTACCAACCGATCCCTTCTTCTGGACAAGTTGTGCCACAAACTTCTCTTCTCCCCAATCCTATTCAATACTTCCTCATTAGTTATGTGATCTATCCATCTAATCTTTAGCATTCTTCTGTAGCACCACATTTTGAAAGCTTCTATTCTCTTCTTGTCCAAACTATTTATCGTCCATGTTTCACTTCCATACATGGCTACACTCCATAAAAATACTTTCAGAAATGTCTTCCTGACACTTAAATCCATACCCGAAGTTAACAAATTTCTCTTCTTCAGAAACGCTTTCCTTGCCATTGTCAGTCTACATTTTATATTCTCTCTACTTCGACCATCATCAGTTATTTTGCTCCCCAAATAGCAAAACTCCTTTACTACTGTACGTGTCTCATTTCCTAATCTAATTCCCTCAGCATCACCCGACTTAATTCGACTACATTCCATTACCCTAGTTTTGCTTTTGTTGATGTTCGTCTTATATCCTCCTTTCAAGACACTGTCCATTCCATTCAACTGCTCTTCCAAGTCCTTTGCTGTCTCTGACAGAATTACAATGTCATCAACGAACTTCAAAGTTTTTATTTCTTCTCCATGGATTTTAATACCTACTCCGAATTTTTCTTTTGTTTCGTTTACTGCTTGCTCAATATACAGATTGAATAACATTGGGGATAGGCTACAACCCTGTCTCACTCCCTTCCCAACCACTGCCTCCCTTTCATGTCCCTCGACTCTTATAACTGCCATCTGGTTTCTGTACAAATTGTAAATAGCCTTTCGCTCCCTGTATTTTACCCCTGCCACCTTCAGAATTTGAAAGAGAGTATTCCAGTCAACATTGTCAAAAGCTTTCTCTAAGTCTACAAATGCTAGAAACGTAGGTTTGCCTTTCCTTAATCTTTCTTCTAAGATTAGGCGTAAGGTCAGTATTGCCTCACGTGTTCCAGTATTTCTACGAAATCCAAACTGATCTTCCCCGAAGTCAGATTCTACTAGTTTTTCCATTTGTCTGTAAAGAATTTGTGGTAGTATTTTGCAGCTGTGACTTATTAAACTGATAGTTCGGTAATTTTCACATCTGTCAACACTTGCTTTCTTTGGGATTGGAATTATTATGTTCTTCTTGAAGTCTGAGGGTATTTCACCTATCTCACACATCTTGCTCACCAGATGGTAGAGTTTTGTCAGGACTGGCTTTCCCAAGGCCGTCAGTAGCTCCAATGGAATGTTGTCTACTCCGGGGGCCTTGTTTAGACTCAGGTATTTCAGTGCTCTGTCAAACTCTTCACGCAGTATCATATCTCCCATTTCATCATCATCTACATCCTCTTCTATTTCCATAATGCTGTCCTCAAGTACATTGCCCTTGTTTAGACCCTCTATATACTCCTTCCACATTTCTGCTTTCCCTTCTTTGCTTAGAACTGGGTTTCCATCTGAGCTGTTGATGTTCATACAAGTGGTTCTCTTTTCTCCAAAGGTCTCTTTAATTTTCCTGTAGGCAGTATCTATCTTATCCCTAGTGAGATAAGCATCTACATCCTTACATTTGTCCTCTAGCCATCCCTGCCATTTTGCATTTCCTGTCGATCTCATTTTTGAGATGTTTGTATTCCTTTTTGTCTGCTTCATTTACTGCATTTTTATATTTTCTTCTTTCATCAATTACATCCAATATTTCTTCTGTCACCCAAGGATTTCGCCTAGCCCTCGTCTTTTTACCTACTTTATCCTCTGCTGCCTTCACTACTTCATCTTTCAAAGCTACCCATTCTTCTTCTACTGTATTTCTTTCCCCCATTCCTGTGAACTCTTCCCTTATGCTCTCCATGAAACTCTGTACAACCTCTGGTTCTTTTAGTTTATCCAGGTCCCATCTCCTTAAATTCCCACCTTTTTGCAGTTTCTTCACTTTTAATCTGCAGTTCATAACCAATAGATTGTGGTCAGAGTCTACATCTGCCCCTGGAAATGTCTTACAATTTAAAACCTGGTTCCTAAATCTCTGTCGTACCATTATATAATTTATCTGAAACCTTTTAGTATCTCCAGGGTCCTTCCATGTATACAACCTTCTTTCATGATTCTTAAACCAAGTATTAGTTATGATAAAGTTGTGCTCTGTGCAAAATTCTACCAGGCGGGTTCATCTTTCATTTCTTAGCCCCAATCCATATTCACCTACTACGTTTCCTTCTCTCCCTTTTCCTACTGCCGAATTCCAGTCACCCATGACTATTAAATTTTCATCACCCTTCACTATCTGAATAATTTCTTTTATTTCATCATACATTTCTTCAATTTCTTCGTCATCTGCAGAGCTAGTTGGCATATAAACTTGTACTACTGTAGTAGGTGTGGGCTTCGTATCTATCTTGGCCACAATAATGCGTTCACTATGCTGTTTGCAGTAGCTTACCCACATTTCTATTTTCCTATTCATTATTGAACCTACTCCTGCATTACCCCTTTTTGATTTTGTGTTTATAACCCTGTTGTCACCTGACCAGAAGTCTTGTTCCTCCTGCCACCGAACTTCACTAATTCCCACTATGTCTAACTTTAACCTATCCATTTCCCTTTTTAAATTTTCTAACCTACCTGCCCGATTAAGGGATCTGACATTCCACACTCCGATCTGTAGAACGCCAGTTTTCTTTCTCCTGATAACGACATCCTCTTGAGTAGTCCCCGCCCGCAGATCCGAATGGGGGACTATTTTACGCAAGAGGACGCCATCATCATTTAATCATACAGTAAAGCTGCGAGCCCCCATGAAAAATTACGGCCGTAGTTTCCCCTTGCTTTCAGCCATTCGCAGTACCAGCACAGCAAGATCGTTTTGGTTATTGTTACAAGGCCAGATCAGTCAATCATCGAAACGATTGCCCTTGCAACTACTGAAAAGGCTGCTGCCCCTCTTCAGGAGCCACACGTTTGTCTGGCCTCTCAACAGATACCCCTCCGTTGTGGTTTTAACTATGGTACGGCTATCTGTATCGTTGAGGCACCCAAGCCTCCCCACCAATGGCAGGGTCCTTGGTTCATGGGGGGGGGGGGGGCTACCTTGGTATTGGAAGAATAAGATTGTACCTGCACCTAGAGGTAATGTAGATAAATTCGTGCAATATCTCGAACGTGTAGAAACTGTACTAAAAGAGGAGGACAGTGTGAGGAGAGAGTATCGACATCCTGTTAGCAGAATGAAAATCGAGCCGAGGTAAACATAAACAGAATGCGTGTACAGAGAGGACGCGGATACCGAGGTTGATCACAAGGGAAAGGCTGGACATATGATAATTGGGTCAGTGACCGAGGTCAGTATGGCGACTGTAGACAGCTGTCAGGAGATGACGCAACCAGCTGGCGGAGGACATCAGTTAGTGGTGACGTACTTCGACAGGAAAACTAAGAGTTTACGAGAAGGCTGGTGCTCGTAGACAACAACATTACCAGTTGAGCCCACTGGCGAAACCATTTGTAAGAACGGCACCAGTACAACCACCTAGTATTAATGTAGTCAGTAAGAAAGAATGGGAGAATAACTAGGAACAGCAAGAGGCAAGGGAATTAACCAATGTAGAGTTAAGGGAGCACAGTAGTAGTAACACCTGTAATAACAACACATTTGTAGGGGAGATCAGTACTAATAATAAGGTTCTGAATCGGGAGGTGGAGGTAAATTTGCATGGAGAAACAAAGGAGGAACTGCCTGACAGTTGTGGAATCAATAATGGAGAAGAGGTCGAAGGGGTGCTTGATAGGTTATTTGAAGTAATTCAGAGTAGTGAAGAGGAGGAAATATATAATGCTGACGACACCTGGTATAGGGTCACAGAAACAGATGTAAATACAGAAAGGGAAACACTAGAAAGATGTTCCAATTCAGCGATAGTGGACAGACTGGTAGGAGCTGCCACTAGTAGCAATAATATTAAGCATGAGGAAGACCCAGTAAACATAAATATGATATCCACACAGAACATAGGTTTTGACAGAAGGGAAACGGTGCAGGTTTTACTAGACGAGGTAGAACCTGCAAATAAAAAGAGTATGTAGGACAGCTTATAATAGAGGTAAGTGTTCTTGATGAAAATGTAAAGTGTTTGCTTGTCCCAAAATTTTGTTAATGAACTCCCAGCAAATAAGCAGGTAGTAATGATGCCAGTGAGTGGCCTATATAAAATTGTAGCAATGGGAAAAACCAAAAAGGTGGTGAAGCAAGAAATATTTCTACCCATAGTAGTAAAGAGGGTAGCAATTAAGCAGAATTTCTTAGTAATTAGTGGACTAAGTGTTGATATGCCGGTGGGTGCCGATTTTATTAGTAAACATGAAGGATGGGTAAATTTCGGGACCAATGATGTAATTATAAGAATTAATGGTAACCTTATCACTATACCATTCATAGGTAAGAGACCAAGTGAGGATGAAGAACTAAATGACTTGCCAATCTGTATTTGCAGGACAACAAAACTAATGGAAGGCTATAATGAGTATGGTGGAAATGAAGAAGTGGATCTGTCTGAAATGGATAGTGTCAGAGCTAAGATCAATGGTAAATTGCTAGAATTAAGTGACAAAGATGAGGGACAAGGAAATGATCTAAGACAAATTTTGACTAAGCATATAGGAGTATTTTCTGATCAGCCAGGTCTATTTAAAGATTACGAGTGTTTTTTGACAGTGAAAAAGGATTCCCATTTTTTCAAAAACCGTTTGCAGTTCCTGAAGTGCACAAGGAAGCAGTACGTGGCCTGATTCAGAATATGCTAGTGTGTGGGATCATTGAAAACGCAATAAGTGTTTATAACAACCCGCCGGTTATAGTACTAAGGAAGGATGGCCCGATCAGATTAGTATTAGATGCTAGAGCCTTGAATAAGATAGTATTACCTGATAGTGACAGACCTGAAAATATAGAACAACTGTTACAGAAGTTTAAAGGGGCAAAATTCTTCATATCCATGGATGTAACCTGTGGTTACTGGAATCTTCCTTCAGCCAACGAATCAAGAAAGTATACAGCGTTTCTATTTGAAGGTAGATGTTATCAATATAAGGTGGTGCTGTTTGGCATAAATATAAGTGTATGTGCATTCGGTAGATGGTTTTTCCAAGTACGTTAGATTTTACCCTTTCAAGAAAGCTAATTCTAAGGTAATAGGAAGCAAATTGGAAAAGGACTACTTTGTAAATATAGGAATGCCTAAAGCTATCTTATTTGACAATGGGCCACAATTTATTTCTAAGAGGTTTGAGGAGTGCCTAAAACAACGTGGGGTAGAGCATATTAAGATCTCAGCGTATTTTCCTCAAGGTAATATGTGTGAGAGGACCATGAAGGAACTAAACCGATTATGTAGGACTTACTGCCACAAGAAACATTCTGCATGGGCCAACTACATAGAGTATTTTGAGGTGGTCATTAACCATCTTAAACATGAAGCCAACGGATTTGCACCTGTAGAACTAATGCGAGGAATTCGGGCAAATAACATCTTGTTTGATCTTGTAGAATTCCCTGGTCTTACTAATTTAGCTATGGAAGAAAAGAAGAAACTAGCATGTGCTACTATAAGGAAGACGGCACTGAAAAGAAAGAGGAGACACAATGCTAGAGCTAATCCTACTAGATTCCAAATAGGTGATCTAGACAAAGGACAAATCAAAAAAGCTTACCTCCGAAACCAGAAACTTTACTGAAGGGTATGTGGGTCCATTTAGGATAATAGAGAAACCTCACCCTGATGCTTAGCAATTAGAATTTGTAAAGTCTCACAAACTGCTAGGCTTAAGAAATATTATAGACCTAAAGAACCTAAAGAGATATGTACAAAAAAAGAGATGTAGCCAGGAATAACTAAAAACCTCAGAGGGCTTTGCACTCTTTGCAAGGGTAAGTGTTTGACGAACACTAGGACTCGAGTTAATGACAATGCTACTTAATTTTCATTTCGTGTTATCATTCTTCCTCTTCATCATTCAGAACTTTTGACTGTCAACTTTCCTTCTTCACTATAGTAATATTAAGTAAGAGAGCTAATTGCTGTGGAAACATAAGAAGGTTGTTATTGTAAGAAGAAATGAAAAATATTTACAGAACAGCAAGGCTGGCTGTGAGACGACGGTAATATTGTCCAGGAAGAGATGAATTTTTTAAGTCAATTTAGACATGGACGTGCTGGGTACCCTCAGAAGGGTACAGCTCAAAGTTTATTTCATTTTATTTGTTTAACAAGAGAGTTTTGAGTTGCTTATTTTAATGACGTCAATGAGCTGAGGGCAATGGTTGGTTCTTGCTAGATTTTGGCGCGAGCCGCGCCCTGAAAGTCAGTTCTGATTGGCCGTAATTCTATACAGCCAATAAGAAGTGAGACGATTTGCCACCTAAGGCATGAGATAGAGAGGCTTGTAGTGGCAGAGAGAAGAAAGAAGTGGTGGACTAGCTTTCGAAGAATCTGGTCATGCTGAATGTGTCCGAACACATTATGTGTAAAATGAAGTGATATTGTGACTTCCGCCTTTCAGTGCAGTGATAAAGGTAGCTGGTGTTTACCTTTAACTATTGTGAAATTTTAAGAGTCGAGAGATATTTTGTTCCGGAGAAAATTGCTTGTGTAAACTTTGAACTAAAAGCGTGGTGATACTAAGTAAATTTTCTTTACTGAGTATTTATGGCAAGCAAAAACTTTAAATAAAGACAACCACTGAATGCCGAGTGCAAAAGTAAATAGCAGTTTATCGACTGTGTTACCCTCGTAAATAATTTCAGAATTGGATAGGAAAAGTTCTGGCTGTTTGAGTGTGACGAGGACTGTGAACAGGAACTTTAATGATTTGAACAGATGTGGGCTAATGATCTTGCTTATTATCAATACAAAAGGAATCCTAATGCAAGTTTAAGAGGACCTTTTGAACTTTGAAATTTGAACAGCAACCCATTTCTGATTTATTCTTTAGTATTCACAAGACTATTTTCAGCTTTTTTTGTACTTATAGTGGCCTCCAACGAGTAGTTATGAAATCTCAGTTTCTTCAACACTGCTTTTCTGAGATCTCTTAAGTAGCTGCAGTCAGGAGTTACGTGTGCAGATCTGCCGCAGTATTGAGGTAGGTGGACAATTTATGTTGCGGAACTGCCGTTGATGTCAGAAAGAGTGCGTTACGTCACAGACTCTAACCTGGGACTTTCACCCTTTGTGGGCAAGTGCTCTACTAACTGAACTATCCAAGCAAGACTCATGACTTGCGTTCACAGCTTCACTTCAGCAAGTTTCTCATCGTCTACCTTCAAAATTCACAGAAATTCTGTAACCCTGCGGGACTTGCACTCCTCTAAGAAAAGATATTGTGGAAGCATGGCTTAGCCATGGTCTTGGGTATTGTTTCCAGAATGTATATTCACTCTGCAGTGGGGCGTGTGCCGATTTGAAACTTCCTGGCAGAGTACTCTGCTGTAGAGCGAAAATTCATTCAGCCAGTGATTAAGTCATCTCCTCAATAGCCTTTCTTCCAGAAGTGCTAGTCACACAAAGTTTGAAAGGCAGGAGATGTGAGACTGGCGATCAGGGCAAGTTGTGGCTTGTGACCACTTTGACTACCATTCTTTGTATATGATCAATTTCCTCATTTAGTCCAACCTGATATAACACTATTCCATTATGGGTTGCACGAGTGTTCGCGAGAAATTTATTTCACGTAAAAATGACAGTTTCTTTGTATTTTATCAATAAATAAAGATTTATTTGCTTTACAAACAGTTAAGCCAATGTGATTGTCCCACTTCCTAATCCTACACATTAAAACTCCCACATATTAGTATGCTATAACTAACTCCAGTTGTGGTTCAGTAAATTTCATACCACAATAACCTGGGACACATTTTAAAAACACTTCTGAATCTCTAGATAACCTCCACCCAAGATCACATGCTGCATTCTGCCCATTAATACATTTTTAGTCCAAGCAAAACCTGCTCATATATCCGATATAAGCGCATTTTGGTTGTAATGCATTGCCATGGTACTTAAACATTTTGAAAGGTTTAAACAACTGGATTCCCCAAGTTATCTCTATCCATGGAACTAAGGAATCATGTGGGAAGGGCATAGCTATTGTTTTTGAAGGTATGTGTTTTTGGAATTAATGTTGGTTGCTACAGAGATGATTTCGTTACAAATAGCAGCAGACAGTTGCACAGAAAATTATGTGAATATCACAGGTAAATTTTCTGATCACACTATTCTGGCAGGGGAAGTCTTCAATTTGCCAGCTATCCAGCACTAGTAATTTCATTAAAACTGGTGTCAGGGAGAGCAATTTGTGAGAGATTTTTTTGAACATTTCTCTGAAGAATACCTTGGGTCATTAGTTGGATAATGGATGTTTAAAAAAATGTCTTTGGCCTCCTAGCTATAAACAGACCCACACATTTCAAATCAATTAACAAACAATAGGAAATCTCAGTGACTGTATAGCTTTTATAACATCAATAACTACAGGTGCAAATATTCAAATGCATGTGAATTCCTAAGGGACCCAACTGCTAAGGTCATCGGTCCCTAGACTTACACACTACTTAAACTAACTTATGCTAAGAACGACACACACATCCATGCCCGAGGGAGGACTCGAACCTCTGGCGCAGAAGCCTCGCGGTTTGTGACATCGCGCCTCAAACCACGCGGCAAACTACAAGTGTTACAAGAAATGTCAGATAACATATGGACATATTTATGCTTAGTAAGACTGACAGGAAACAATGTATCTAAACATTTGGCACTAAATATTCAATTACAGGTTCAAGTGGATACACATTGGAGTAGTTATGCAGAGATGGAGAGGCTTGCACACAATAGGTTTCAGAGTGAAGACAACAAAGATGTGGATATAAATGGATGAAATTGAAAAAAACTTTTAAAGTATGCCTTAAACGTGTATATGCAAAGCAAAGTCTTAAGGTATGAAGGAAATCCCACTGTAGTTCAACAGCTGTATCAAAAAATTGCTACTGAAGCAAAGATAGCTTCATTACAGATTTCTGCAAAGCCTAAGCCTTGTTGACAAACAACAGATGAACAAAGCCGAAACGAACATAATGAGACCAAAGATAGAAGCAGTCAATGAATTCAAAGGTAAAATTTTGTCAACCAATCTCACCAAAAATTCCATACAATCCACACTTCAGAAATGAAGTGTAACATCTACTAATGATTGCACAGTTCTCTTTTCTTAATGTGGCTCTGCGCCATAAACCTCCATCACTTAATCGCACTTTGAATTAGGCTAAGAAATATGTATCATCAAGAATGCATTAAGTTACATGCAAACCCACTCTCACCCCCCCCCCCCCCCTTTTTTCAACACACAATTCTTTATATATAAATAATCTATGGCAGTGGGCTTATTTTACAGCACAGCATCAGACTATTCACATTTCTGTCCTACAACATCAAGCTCTTCCTTAAAGCGGAACAGGTGTCTACTTCCCTAAATCCTCAGGCTTTCAGCCATGTCAAGCGGTCAAAATACCACAAGCTTTGACCTAGCAATCACTGGTCACTGTCAAGTGGAATGGGTCTTCTTGCAAGAACAAGTTCACAATATTTACCATTAGCATTATAGTTAATGTCAGCATTATCTGCTTCCTTATGTAACTGCAAAAAAGACAAAGGATGTGTAATCTAGTCTCAACTTTTCTGTATGTAAAACACTAGCCAACTTACCTATAATTAAATGTCTTGTGGAAACATAAGAATAAGAAATGGAAATGGTGAGTAGCATTCTCAACAATTCTATAGTACGTGAAGTTCACAGCAGCTTAAGAACATCTTGCGGCAAAGTTGCAGTCTCAAGGGAATACAGATATTATAAAAGAACTACCTCACCTAGAAAGAATCTTAAGATGAAGAACAAGTGAGACAGGCCCGGAACTGACTTTCAACAAATAGTTTTAAATCTTAGTCTCACAAAGACCCATACATGCAATTCCAAACAAATAATGTGCTATAGGTTCCAGAATCGAATGCTGATTGCCATGACCAAATGAGGGGGAATGAAAATCTGGGCTCAGGGACTGTAACTCCATTAGCACCTTAAATAATAATGTACACTGTAAAATAAAGTTTCACTCTAACGGTATGTAGACAATTATTTTACACAAATAATTACTCACATCAATACAGAGCAGTAGCGTATGCAGTGGTATATAAACTATCTCTGAATAATGACAGTAAAAAAGCTGTAGCTTTATGAAGGATTGCCTTTCGATTACTTAAATTTTCATTAACAACAATTTCAAGAATATAATGGATGCAGGTAAATCTCTTTATTAATAAACATCATCCAGTAAACATTACTGGCAGTTTTTAGAAAGGTACATAGTTGAAGTTTATGACAGCTGCTTCTCCCTGCTAACGTACATCTTGATTGGTCCCCAACTCAGAAGGCTCTCCTTCATAATGAGGCCTACACAACACAGTAGGTGAGAGTGAAAGAATGAATGAAAGAGTACAATCTGATTAAAGGTAAGGTCAAAGTCTGTGGAAAGAAAATAATTCCATTAACATGCAGTAACATGGCTGTAAGGAATTGGAAATTGAGATGACTTCTTGATGCAACAGGTATTTGGTGTATGTAAACCAGATGAAAAATGAAATTTGTATGAAAAGACCAAAAAAGACATAAGAAGAAGAAGAGGAAGAAGAAGAAAACAACAAGAGCTGTAATATAGGATGCTAACAGAAAATTTTAACGCATTAGAATTCTCCATGAAATATTATTTCATAGTATCTGCAATGAAGGAAATAGTATAAACTCACTGATCGACGCTCCCACTGATGCACGTCCTGAAGAATTTGGTGGAGTCATTACTCTCCCCTGATCTGGTGAAATATCAAAATAGTACATTACCATACAGAACATTTGCAGTACAAAAACTATGTATACAGTGAAATAGAATGAACTTACCAATCGATGCTCCTACTGATGCACGGCCTGAAGAATTTGGTGGTGTCATTACTCTCCCCTGATCTGGAAGGTGGCCAGGAGACGACAGATCATAACTTTGACGTGAGCCTCCAGATGGAACAGGTATTGGAGAACTCATTCCCTGTTGAAGAAAGTTCAGAATTTAGATTATCAAAGCAAGAACAAATTTACATGGCAAGATTCCAATTGTGAGGAACAGTATCCATAATTAAATACGTCATATATACACATGATTTTTCTAAATTGACTACATTAACCAATGTCATCCTGCTTCAGCAGGAGGTAGATTGTACGCAGGAGAATAACATGCAGAAAGTATTTGTTCATTTCATTTTTCTTGCTCTCTATTTAGTCACTGAATGCTAAAGAGTATGATAACTCCTGATATCCCATCTGCAATGACAGCATATTAATGATCTCAAATACTGAAGAATAAGTATAGAATGTTTCACTCTATGTGTACCTCACATATTGTGCCCAGTAGTTAGTTTTGTGTTCCATGGATCATTCGCACAATGAATCAATGATGTAGAATGAGTCATTTTATATCTGTATTACATAGTGTCTCGGCACAATCAAGGATGTGTGCATTTGGGTGTGCTTCTACTATACAAAGAACAAGAGCTCGAAAGCTAGTACAAATGTTGTTTTCTGTCATGTGTTTCTATGAGCCATAGATCACTCATCTACAACAAACTTCAACAGACATTACATATGCTGTGAAGCAATAATCAAAATGCCCAATTCCTTAAATGGATGTCTAAAAAATGATCATGGGCAGGCACCAAAAATTATTCTTACAGTATTTTTTGAGCAAGGAAAACTTACTTTCTTAAAGATGGGTTGCGCCAGAACATTATTCATTATTGAATAATTTACTGATTTGTTTATTCTGCAGAATTGCAATGACTCAAAGTGCCAATGTGGCTGAACTGAGTTGTTTTAGGAGCTCAAAGCTGAATTTTTCCACTTTAAATTATCACCAATATGGATATCAAAACAACTGAAGTTTACACCCTAGTTATTGTTTCCACACCATGTGTTACACTTATAATTGGTGTAGTACCTCTAGACTGCAGAAACGAAAATGTAATTTTTTCATTAATTGAAAATGAAACCTTTTCAAAAATAAATTCAAAATACTTTGAAGAACATTATTTACCATCTCTGTCATTTACTAAGGATAATACTGTTGCTCAGGTAGGATACTATTCTAATATAAATCTTTCTGGATAATTTTGGAAAATGACATTAGTACTGAAATATGTATGTAGTTATTGACATCTCTCATATCACCTTTATAGAGGTATGTAACAATGGCATATTTCTCTCTGTCTGGAAATATGTGCTGTATAAGTCATAAACTAAATATTTCAGAAAAGATAGCAGTTAATATATGGGAACAACACTTTAGCACTCTCTAGGAAACATCATCAAACCCATATGAGCTTTTATTTTTGAGAAAATATGTAGTTTTCTTAGCTTCAGAAGAAGATTTGGTTGACACAACCATATGATTGAATTTTCTGAGTTGCTTTTGCAACTCACTGCTTCTTTCTGAACTGCTTGTCACTCTGTTTTCTACTACATTTAAAAATGGTTGTTGAACGTAACAGCTAAATGTGACATTTATAGCCCTTCCATTTAAATCAATAGTATCGTTCTCTTGTTCTACGACCACTGCTGCCTCAATTCACTACATTCTGTCTAGACTTAAGTCTATTTTGGAATTACTGATTTCTGACAATACACATGTTACTTGATTTTTAATAATTTCTCTTACTAATGTTGAGTAATTTTTGTAATGTAAAACTACTAAAGGATCTTTATTTGTTATACATTTCCCTTTCCTTTTAACAAGATACTTTAATCCTGCTAGTGATCTACAATGTTTTACTTGTCTTTTAAATGTCCTATCTGTTTAATTTATGAGAAAAGCCATTTACAAATAATATTACAAGTTTATCATTGAAGAGATTAAATTTTTTGTCCCCATCTGGTTCATTACAAATTTCGTCGAAGGCCATCTCGTGTACACTATTCTTAAAATCATTGTCCAGGAGACATTAACTATTCTAACTGATAACCACTGAGGGAATTATATTTTAGACACTACATTGTTTATCTTGCTTTGAGATTCTTCAAAGAAAACATTATCAGAGTTCTACTGTATGTATCCACCTGCACTGGAAAGTTAATTACTGATATCAAACTTTATCAGCGAAATAATGCTTCCAAGTCATTTTCCTATCACAATCCTTTCAATAAGCTACAGTGAAATCACTGCAGACTATTAACCACTTGTCTGAAAGACATTGTAGTAAAGAATTCCTATGCATGAACAGCTCAAAATTTCTCAGTGGGGATCTAGACAGAGTTACAATTATTTGTGAGTTACTCTTCAGTATTTGCTCATAAGCACACGTCTATGTGTTAATCTCTACTAATTCTTGTTGTCTTTATGTTTTTAAACTTGAGTTCTGTCTTTATTTTTCAAGCAAGGACCATTTCACAATGAAATAGGATCTGTCATCATTATTGTTGTTGTTGTGGTCTTCAGTCCTGAGACTGGTTTGATGCAGCTCTCCATGATACTCTATCCTGTGCAAGCTTCTTCATCTCACAGTACCTACTGTAACCTACATCCTTCTGAATCGGATTTATTACTTATAACTTAATGGGGGAGGCAAGAATCTGGGGAAACTTGGCCTCAGATATATATAATAAGTTACAGGAAATTAAGCAAGCTTTCTTTGAAGAGTACTGGGGAAAGCGTAAACAAATGGATGTGCTAAATCAGTTTTGGTCTGGGGAAAAATACAGCCCCAAGAAAGAAGGGATAAAAAGATTTGTACAGAGGTGGTTAACTACTCTAACCTATCTTAGTACTAAGGTAGAAACTGAACAGATAGTTATGGGGGTAGAAAATAAGCTACCCTGATTGTTGTTGTTGTTGTTGTTGTTGTTGTTGTTGTTGTTGTGGTCTTCAGTCCTGAGACTCGTTTGATGCAGCTCTCCATGATACTCTATCCTGTGCAAGCTTCTTCATCTCACAGTACCTACTGTAACCTACATCCTTCTGAATCTGCTTAGTGTATTCATCTCTTTGTCTCCCTCTACGATTTTTACCCTCTACGCTGCCCTCCAATACTAAATTGGTGATCCCTTGATGCCTCAGAACATGTCCTACCAACCGATCCCTTCTTCTGGACAAGTTGTGCCACAAACTTCTCTTCTCCCCAATCCTATTCAATACTTCCTCATTAGTTATGTGATCTATCCATCTAATCTTTAGCATTCTTCTGTAGCACCACATTTTGAAAGCTTCTATTCTCTTCTTGTCCAAACTATTTATCGTCCATGTTTCACTTCCATACATGGCTACACTCCATAAAAATACTTTCAGAAATGTCTTCCTGACACTTAAATCCATACCCGAAGTTAACAAATTTCTCTTCTTCAGAAACGCTTTCCTTGCCATTGTCAGTCTACATTTTATATTCTCTCTACTTCGACCATCATCAGTTATTTTGCTCCCCAAATAGCAAAACTCCTTTACTACTGTACGTGTCTCATTTCCTAATCTAATTCCCTCAGCATCACCCGACTTAATTCGACTACATTCCATTACCCTAGTTTTGCTTTTGTTGATGTTCGTCTTATATCCTCCTTTCAAGACACTGTCCATTCCATTCAACTGCTCTTCCAAGTCCTTTGCTGTCTCTGACAGAATTACAATGTCATCAACGAACTTCAAAGTTTTTATTTCTTCTCCATGGATTTTAATACCTACTCCGAATTTTTCTTTTGTTTCGTTTACTGCTTGCTCAATATACAGATTGAATAACATTGGGGATAGGCTACAACCCTGTCTCACTCCCTTCCCAACCACTGCCTCCCTTTCATGTCCCTCGACTCTTATAACTGCCATCTGGTTTCTGTACAAATTGTAAATAGCCTTTCGCTCCCTGTATTTTACCCCTGCCACCTTCAGAATTTGAAAGAGAGTATTCCAGTCAACATTGTCAAAAGCTTTCTCTAAGTCTACAAATGCTAGAAACGTAGGTTTGCCTTTCCTTAATCTTTCTTCTAAGATTAGGCGTAAGGTCAGTATTGCCTCACGTGTTCCAGTATTTCTACGAAATCCAAACTGATCTTCCCCGAAGTCAGATTCTACTAGTTTTTCCATTTGTCTGTAAAGAATTTGTGGTAGTATTTTGCAGCTGTGACTTATTAAACTGATAGTTCGGTAATTTTCACATCTGTCAACACTTGCTTTCTTTGGGATTGGAATTATTATGTTCTTCTTGAAGTCTGAGGGTATTTCACCTGTCTCACACATCTTGCTCACCAGATGGTAGAGTTTTGTCAGGACTGGCTTTCCCAAGGCCGTCAGTAGCTCCAATGGAATGTTGTCTACTCCGGGGGCCTTGTTTAGACTCAGGTCTTTCAGTGCTCTGTCAAACTCTTCACGCAGTATCATATCTCCCATTTCATCTTCTTCTACATCCTCTTCTATTTCCATAATACTGTCCTCAAGTACATTGCCCTTGTATAGACCCTCTATATACTCCTTCCACCTTTCTGCCTTCCTTTCTTTGCGTAGAACTGGGTTTCCATCTGAGCTGTTGATGCTCATACAAGTGGTTCTCTTTTCTCCAAAGGTCTCTTTAATTTTCCTGTAGGCAGTATCTATCTTACCCCTAGTGAGATAAGCCTCTACATCCTTACATTTGTCCTCTAGCCATCCCTGCTTAGCCATTTTGCATTTCCTGTCGATCTCATTTTTGAGACGTCTGTATTCCTTTTTGCCAGCTTTGTTTACTGCATTTTTATATTTTCTTCTTTCATCAATTACATCCAATATTTCTTCTGTCACCCAAGGATTTCTCCTAGCCCTCGTCTTTTTACCTACTTTATCCTCTGCTGCCTTCACTACTTCATCTTTCAAAGCTACCCATTCTTCTTCTACTGTATTTCTTTTCCCCCATTCGTGTCAATTGCTCCCTTATGCTCTCCCTGAAACTCTGTACAACCTCTGGTTCTTTTAGTTTATCCATATCCCATCTCCTTAAATTCCCACCTTTTTGCAGTTTTAATCTACAGGTCATAACCAATAGATTGTGGTCAGAGTCCACATCTGCCCCTGGAACTGTCTTACAATTTAAAACCTGGTTCCTAAATCTCTGTCTTACCATTATATAACCTATCTGATACATTTTAGTATCTCCAGGGTTCTTCCATGTATACAGTCTTCTCTCATGATTCTTAAACAAAGTGTTACCTATGATTAAGTTCTGCACTGTGCAAAATTCTACCAGGTAGCTTCCTCTTTCATTTCTTTTTCCCCAGTCCATATTCACCTACGATGTTTCCCTTCTCTCTCTTTTCCTACTACCGAATTCCAGTCACCCATGACTATTAAATTTTCATCTCCCTGCACTATCTGAATAATTTCT
Source organism: Schistocerca gregaria (assembly GCF_023897955.1). NCBI lineage: Eukaryota > Metazoa > Arthropoda > Insecta > Orthoptera > Acrididae > Schistocerca > Schistocerca gregaria. The sequence goes on from NC_064931.1 coordinate 639,075,516, forward strand.
TTTATTTCATCATACATTTCATCAATTTCTTCGTCATCTGCAGAGCTAGTTGGCATATAAACTTGTACTACTGTAGTAGGTGTGGGCTTCGTATCTCTCCTGGCCACAATAATGCGTTCACTATGCTGTTTGTAGTAGCTTAACCGCATTCCTATTTTCCTATTCATTATTAAACCTACTCCTGCATTACCCCTATTTGATTTTGTGTTTATAACCCTGTTGTCACCTGACCAGAAGTCTTGTTCCTCCTGCCACCGAACTTCACTAATTCCCACTATGTCTAACTTTAACCTATCCATTTCCCTTTTTAAATTTTCTAACCTACCTGCCTGATTAAGGGATCTGACATTCCACACTCCAAACCGTAGAACGCCAGTTTTCTTTCTCCTGATAACGACATCCTCTTGATTAGTTCCCGCCCAGAGATCTGAATGGGGGACTATTTTATCTCCGGAATATTTTACCCAAGAGGACGCCATCATCATTTAATCATACAGTAAAGCTGCATGCCCTCGGGGAAAAATTATGGCTGTAGTTTCCTCTTGCTTTCAGCCATTCGTAGTACCAGCACAGCAAGGCCGTTTTGGTTATTGTTACAAGGCCAGATCAGTCAATCATCCAGACTGCTGCCCCTCTTCAGGAACCACATGTTTGTCTGGCCTCTCAACAGATACCCCTCCATTGTGGTTGAACCTACGGTACGGCTATCTGTATCGCTGAGGCACGCAAGCCTCCCCACCAACGGCAAGGTCCACGGTTCATGGGGGGGGGGGGGGGGGGGGGGGGGGGGGGAGGTTGTCATCATAATGCAACAAAAATAAAAAGCTCAAATATTCATACACAGAAAATATATACAGAAGCAAATGTAAAATTATAAAAATTTTAAAAACTTTCCATATAACTTTGTAAAATTGCTGCAACTACTAACATGTGGGAGTCGTGCCACCCAGTGTACATACATCTTTACTGTTTAGTCAAGCTACCCAGTATGACAATGTTGTCTACATACATTTTTTTGTTTTACTTTTGACTTCAAGTACAGCTCACATGGCAAATCCCTGTTTGCAGTTACTGACTGTAACGAAAACATTTCTTTTAATTTTTTACGATGCTGTACTGGCTTTTTGTTTTCTTTGCTATCACAGGATGTGTGACTGTACGTAACAGATTTTACTTGAAGATTTATAATAAGAATGTTATGGATGATGCAACAGTGTTGTACACTGCTAGTGCATTTATAATGTTACATGTGCTCTGAAGATGGTAGTTATGCTACCAAAACTGATCATCATTTATAATTTTTTTAATGTTAAATGTGGTAGATAATACATATATTTTTTTTTAATTTTAAAAAGTTTTATACAAAGTTTTTGAAATTTTTGTAATTTTGCATTTGATTATCTGCTTACAATTGCTTTCTCCTATTCTGACAATGTCAGATATGTTCATTTACTGACACTTTTAAGGGGATAGGACAGGTAGTCGGCCATTGTCTTGCTGTAGGAACCATCCTGACCTTTGCCTTAAATAATTTAGGAAAACAACACAAGTACTAAATCAAGATGGCTAGACTGAGCAAACTTCATCCTTCCAAATATGATGCCAGTGTTTTTACAACTGCTCTGCCTCATTCAATTGGCTCTTGTTGTAAAATAATCTTTGATGTAAACACAGTCTTGGTCTTCATCACTGCACACATATAGAACACCCATTGGTGACTCAGGAATCATGAACTTGCTGCTATGCCCCTAGCACTAACTACAGTCCATTTGGAAAATGGACTCCAGTCCACACACATGCGACTATCCACCCTTGCACATCTTCATGTCCTCCCCCCAGTCCACCAGAAAAACCTAGTCATTGCCCCCCATAATGAGTGAAATGTTGTACTCAGGAGAATGACATTAGTATTATGCACTATAGATCTTGGCAGATGATTTTCTTCCAAAAGTAATACAGTACTGTAATGGGAAAATGACTGGTGCTATACCTATCCATTATTAACCACTTATCTGAGTCCTCTGATTATGCAGCATTTGTCAAGAACATTTTAGCTGCCTTTTTAAATGGATGTATTTCAGTAATATTTTTCATTGGGAGAGTTTATTACACAACTTTATTACCTGATAGAAATGCTGTGTGTTTTGAGTTTTTTTTTTTTCTTAGTAAGTGTAAGGCCAACTGGCTCTTGTTCCATGAAAATGTATACAACTAATAGTGAAATACTTAGTGAATGGACTAGCCTGTCCATTCCCCTCACCCCAAAAAAATCCCATCGAGCACATGTGGGATGCCTCGGGAGGATGTATCGCAGCCGTACAGAAGATTTCGCCGCCGTTCTAAACAAACAGTCTACAGGACCATCGAGAACATCAAATTTGCTACAACAGCTGGAGACAAGAATAATCGTATTCCAGTTAAGTCTGTCGCTGCACAAGCGCTGCTGAATGGTCCTGCTGTTTTCGTCAGTTGCAGACTTAATTTTAATTTAGATATAAATGATACATTTGGTCATGGTAACGGATGGTTTACCGTAGCCATTGTTCGTGGTGGTACAGGAGTACCAAATGTTCCTGGACTTGAAAGTTTTGTTGACAGAGACATTATTGCTTTTCGCACTTACCATATTTCTGAGTTGGCTAATAAGGATTTTGGTAAATCAGCATATGTTTCTCCTTCTTCTTTGTCATTATATACTCGTAACAGGAGGAAAATATCTCTAAACAAATCTGTATTTATTTGGGTTAAAGGAAAAGGTGTATGTGAATATGTAAAGTTTGTTGGTGATTGTACTGTATATTTTCATAAATAAAGTTTTTGTTTGCAAACTGATCTGTAGCATCAGCCATTAACCGGACAAGGGTACATCTAGAACCGGGAGGGCTCAAGGAGGCAACAGCATGTCACGCCACAAAGGCAGCTGACGCAACTCACCGACCAGCTTACGTAATCTTGGCAGCACGCCTGGCTGGCGCAGTTCAATGACCACCCACCAGCTGTCAACCATGCTGATAACAGGTATGGACCACACTACCACAAGAACTGCTTACCAACCTTGTGGCCAGCATGGGAGTACATTGCAGACCATTCATTGCTATCCATGGTGAGGACACATCCCATTAAGAACCATGTATCACCTTTTATAATATCTAGGGAACCATCATAAATCACTATGACTGCCATGTTACTATTGTCTCTGAATAAAAGTGTCATTTCTGTTCATCTCATTGTGTATTCGTTTCAGTTACCTTCTTTACACTATTGTATCAGGTATTTCTATGCATAGTCCAATACTCATTAAGCTATGTTACTTGGCAGTGACAAATCAAGTGAAAGTTACTTTCGTCCTTGCATTTTGCACATCAGTGGATTTTAAATCTGGGGTCTCCCCAATTTCGTATGGTATTATACTCAGATTAAAATTACTTTGTGATTGGTGTTTCAGCAAATTGAGTGGTAGGGGTCAGCAGCCAGCCAATCTTAGTTTTTTTTCTCAAGCACCATTTGCTTGCTGTGTTGCCTGTTTTGTAAGTACGTGCAGCGTCTCGTGAAGTGTGGCTACATGCACACCAACACTGCCCACCGAAACTGTAGCCTGTCAACCACAAAGTAATTTTAATCAGAGTATAGTTATGATAATTTGTTTCTACAATGGTAGTTGGTTTCTGTCTGGAGTCTCAAGGTATGCCTAATGTAAAATACCCTATTGGTACTCCACACACAATCTGACACCAGAATTGTAACTTCCATTGTATAGCACATGCATGAGAAATCCAGGGCAACTCTGCAAGGTTCCACACTGTAGTGTAGGTCACACAATCTACAGGTGTGATCATCACAGAACCTACAGGGCCTCTGGGTTAGACTCTGCACTCAGCTCCATATCAACATACCCCTCTCAGTCCTATGAATGATAGTGTGAAGTTAGCTGCCCTCACAACTTCTGTCTAGCTCTGCAAAAGAACTGTAAATTGTCTCAGACCCCAGGCAACTGTTGTCACTGGTGCTGATGTAATGGCATGCATCTGATTGCAACCTTGTTCTCAGTAGCTTCTGGGATGAACTCTTCCATCTAGCAGATTTTTCACCTTATGAATCACACCACTGGCAGATCCGTTTCATTCACCTGGCATGACACTACTTCCCAAAAATAGTTCAAATGGCTCTGAGCATTATGGAACTTAACTTCTGAGGTCATCAGTCCCCTAGAACTTAGAACTACTTAAACCTAACTAACCTAAGGACATCACACACATCCATGTCAGAGGCAGGATTGGAACCTGCGACCATAGCGGTCGCGTGGCTCCAGACTGTAGCGCCTACAACCATTCGGCCACCCCGGCCGGCACTACTTCCCAAAGAAGGGTATGAGGCACCAATCAGTTAAGCTGCAAACCAGTGACAGCCCCTTCTTCCTGCCTGCAATGGAGTCATTAGGATTTGTTGGAGGATGATTTGTGGTAGGGATTGGCCTGTTAAAGGAATAATCCCTGTATTATCCTTGAGTGATTTGGGGAGCCACATACTGATTCAAGATGGTGATTTGAATCTCACTACTCTTAATTATACGTCCAATGCTTAAACTATTTCGCAATTTCACATGTTAATAGAACAGTAAACCGGTGGAGTGGTGTGCTGATGTTGTGTTGCTGCATACAACAACTGAATCTACCACTGGCAGAAGACAATTTAGTTTTCTTAACTATTTCACCGTTATGGACAAATAAGGATTTCTTACTGAAGTCTAAACAATATTGGAAGCCGTCAGTAGTTTATATGCATTGCATCTTTTATTTTAAGGATAGAGCTTACAGCATATGCATATGCCAAATAACCAGTAACAGCACTCTAAACTCCATTCAGCACAATTATATTCACAGGATCAACCAGCCATCATGGCACACCAAAACGATCAAATCAAACAGAGGAGTCATATCATACTACGAAACTACTGGAATCTTAGAATATGCAACAGAAATACTGTATTCACTGGAGAATAAAGAAATTAGGAAAATCACTCAAAAGAATTACACTGCAAATTAAAAGCTGGCATTCAGAAAGAAGGGACACAGTAACAACTTATGTAAAAGGACTGCCTTGTATACTATGTCCAAGTACCACATTTAAAACAAGATACTGTAAAATTCTTTATGAGACTGATGCAGCGTAGTGTAACATACAAATCCCTGAACAATTACTTGAAAACTGAAACTACCACCAAGAGAACTAATCATGATAAACAAAATACTACCAAATAAAATGTACAAATATTTTTAATGCATTCATTGCAGAACCAAATGTAGTTTTACAATATGCTAAAAGCCACAATATTGTAGCCTGGTTTTCAGCTGCAACTCTAAAGCCGTCCACAACTGTATGTAAATAACCTTTCTTCTGTTGCCAAACACATGTCATCTCCAATGGAAACATATATAGCACTAATGTTTGCTTCACTTTGTTTATTAATAATGTGAACTGTAATAATGAACATTATTTATGATCATTTATCCTGCTGAGAGATATCAGCATATAGCACCACCACTCAAACCCATTCCAACTATTAAACTGAAATTTTCAAATTAGAATTCTGATGTCACTTCTCAATAAGATGGTGTTAACAAATGTTCGTTCAAACTTTGACAGGTTTTCATTATGTTTGGCTAGTAAAAATTCACCTAATGATGGTGTTACTTTAAATTCTATTCATTATATCATTGGGAGCTACTTGGTATTAGTTTTCTGGTTTTTTCCCATTTAGTTTTTAACAAAAAAACCTTTAGTTATTTTAACTCACACTTTCACAACTGCTTTGGTTTTATTATAACAGTAGTTTGAAATTCCATTAATCATACATTATGTGAAATCACTCCAAACTATTACATGAACATCAGGAGTGTATTTTTGATGTTCTATTACACTGATTTCCAAAACCCTTTAAGAGAAATCTTTCGCATCACACTTGAATAATGATACAGAACTGAAACATTAAACCAGGAAGGTGAGCATAACACCTGGAAACTATGCCACTGAAACCAGAATACAACTACAACAGGCCTCAGACACACATATCAAATAATATAATTTTTGCACAATTGGATACTGCCTCTTTGGAGAATACAAAAAGAGTGGTATTAAATGGAGACAATATTTTTTTTAACCTTCACACACAACTGCTACTGGCAAATGTATGGTCACACCAGTAGAAGATTGGGTTTATCATTCACATGCAAAATGTATAGGTATTTCTGGTATGGAATAACACTGTCTAGTGTCAGCATAAAAAAATGTAACAAAGCTGCATTCTCAAATTGATGAAGACATACGCTTATGTCGTACTAACAAGTTCTTTCTAGTCGCTATAGAATTTCGCAGTGAACACACAACAAATATATTAATGCGACATTAAAATAATATGGAAAATTAGATCCCTGATCCTTAAATGATATGCTATGTAACCATCTTTCTATCTCTTACATTTTATGGCAAGTACCTTGCATTACAAAATAAAATGCATAACAAGCATCTGGACCAAATATAGATTAACTTACCTTTCTGCTTTTGCGCTCTTCTGCCATATCCATTTACATTCGGCGATACAGAAAAGACGATTCAATTCCAATAGCGACAGTATGTTTACAAACATAACTCTCCCTCAACGCAACTTCTGCGAAAAAACATTCAAAAATTTTGCAACGGGATACTTGTGCCACATCACGCATAGTACTGACTTCAGTACCACGACTTCAAAACGAATGACAGGTTGAGTTCGCAAACACAAGAGTTTACTACAGAGACGCTCTGCTGCTAAATACAAATTGGGAAACAAATCTAGTCATCTACAGGTAATACTACTTTTCCGAAATATCAGCCAGTTGCAGTGACTTGGCAATTCTCTCTCGCGTTCGCAAGCTTTCGTACCAAATACACAAACAAGAAAAACAACGATGCGAAAGTAGTGTTTAAGTAGTACCTATTATTTTGCGACCCAATAAGATACAGTTCGCGTCACATAATAAGTTCTGCGACAGTCCTGCAGCATTGTCAATTCCCGACTCAATTCATAAGACAAGCCGATTTTCTATTCAGCCTTACGAATATCCGTCAAATTCAATTAGTACACTACGATGAGCCGTCAGACGCATCCTGTTAACAAAAGTCGATCGCAAACACAACCAAAGTACTTATTGAGACGCCAAGTGTTGTCAAACAATAAAGACCGCTAAATGTGTTTATTGTTTTTTTTTATTTTCAAAGCTCAGTAACATCTCGCAGCAAATATTACATTTTCTAATGCTTTGCACGCACGAGATTTACAGGGCTTGTACAGGAAAGCAGCCGTAGTAATGTCTTCATTAAAACACGAGCTGTGATGACAGCTGTCCTTGGCGAAAAGAAAATGGCATGGTGTAGCTAATGATAAATTATAGCATATTATAATGAGTTTATTACTAGTTTAATGATAGTATGTAAGTGAAAATGTTCGCTAGAGAGAAAAAGAGTATAAGCTATTCAGCTGCGAAAAGAAAATATCACAACGTGTATTAGCTTCTCAAGTGTGTGGCAATACCGCACCACAGATCATTTAGATTCGCGAAGAAGACGTGTGAAAAAAGAGTCAGTGATGAATCTGAAGTCTGCAAAGACGAATTGTTAGCCCAAAACAGTGAAACTATTTCAATTATAACAATATTTCATTAAACGTCATCATACAGGTCTGATAAATAGAATGCAGTGTGCTATGCAGGGCCTATAGAATGCAATGTGCTATGCAGGGCCTATAGATGTAGACAGACAAGCAGCCACTCAGCGTCTTATGAAATATGTAAAGACAACAAATATCTTCACGCTGAACTAAATTAAGAAAAATTAGGGGAAACAGGTGGATAAAATTTCTATAAAAAATTTGCTACCCATTAAAAATCATTAACGACTTAATTTATGAGACGAGTGCCAGAGGCGGTAACCAGGGAGCATGCCAGGGAAATGCAGTCAAGACTAATAGCCATAAATTCCATGGCATACTTCCCTAATTTAACTCTCATCTTCGGCGAAATTTCTTGGCGTGTACTACATATCTAAAGGTCTCACACTGGATCTGTGGAACCGAGTGCTTATATTTGTCTTATCTATGCTTGGCTGAACTGAATGTTGCTTTAGAATTAGCCTCTGTCTTAACTCTGGAATGCTATAGTTATTTTCATCGACGGGTCTGCTACTCTGGGGTATAGTTGTACCCCAAATAAAAACGGACTTTTATAATGTTTACATTTTTTAGTTCAAAATAATGTAATAAACACTGAAATCATACTTAAGAAGAAATGTCCAGAGAGAAAAAAAATTACACTACTAAAAGACATGAAGCACACTCTTTTCGTTGATGGTCCGTGTGTGTTTTTTACAAACTGCACATTGAACTTGGAATTTTTCGTCTCAAGCCCGTGGGCAGAAAATACATTGCTCTGTTGTCGATTCTGGATCCCCTTGGCCATCTTCCTCCTTTGACACATGTAAAATGCGACTGATGGTTTTACGGAGTTCTCTTCTTAAAAGTTTGTTCTTCCAAACGTATTATCATATGTAGTCGCATCACATCCACAACCAATCTCTTTAGGCAAGATCTTCTGTTCCGAAATATTTCCTTATCTTGTGCAGAGCGCCCTCTCAATAGTAACATAGAGTTGTTTTCACTAACGTTTAATAAGTTAAAAAATGGACAGAGAGGCCAACGACGAGTTTTCCTAGTGCAAGAATATGGATGACATAACTTGTCTAGCATGTAAAGACCTCCTTTGGCACAGTTATGAAACTGAATAATTTTTGGGAGTTCTACTGTATTTTGATCCCCTTTCTTATGCACGGCTGACAGCATAAGAGCAATCTTTTTTTGTGGGTTTGGAGGGTAGTATGATAACAGGGTAACGTGACCACTGAAACAGAACATTGCAGAATTTGGCTCTCTCTCCTTAATCCTGAGGAATCTCTTATTTATTTTTTACCAGCATACTAACTATGGTAATTTTCTTCTCTAAGTGGCTCTTAGCTGTCGCTATGGATGTAAACCAATTGTCCACATTTGAATTTCTATTGGTTCCATGAAAAGAAGAAGTCAGTTTTTCGCAGTAATATCGAGCCACAGTTAAATTATCTGGTGTAGAGCCCTTACTTGTATACATTTCTGCATCAAGCGTATAAAGTATTTTGCATCACTATCTTGACCACATACTTGTCTGGTTTGGATGAAAGTTACATTTTAAAGGGTCCCCAGCCTTTAAACCCAACTAACTGTGCATCTATTGTGACGTATTTGGAAGGTATGTACAGTTCTTTCACTTTGTTTATGGAGTGCTGAAATACTTCCCAAAAAGGAGCAATTTTGTCACTCAGTCTTCTCTGCATTCAAGTGTCTTTGTCATCAAATCTGAGACCATTTACTAACAATCTGGAACGCGCTTCAGCCAAGGTTGCTTAAGCCGAAATATTCCTGTTCCACTGTTTGGGTCAAAGAGCTATTTTATAAAGACACCTCCCATTTTCATTACTTCAGCATAGTTGATCTGTCCTATAATGGCTTGGATTTCAAGACAATCAGTGTTTTCGGTATATGAAGGCTTAAGACGGTTTCACACTTGACGGAATATCACCGTCACGTCCGTCAGGTCAAAAGAGTCTGCTCTGTAGTTCAAATAGCAGCATTCATACACGCTGTCAATGGAACGTCACCGACATGTCACGTCACGTCAGCATCACATCAAGGTTTCCCCGGAAGAATGTATCAACGGACCACTGAAAGAATCACATGATATTTCCCTGTTGCTGCAGGAAAGTAGCACATCCATGTTTGTTTTGTTTATAGGTGGATTCACAATTGTAGGAACGTCACCGTCACGTATCTGTAACATTTTTGAGCGTAGATGAATTCCTGAACATTCGCACTACACGACACGTCAACGTTGAAAGAACATCGTGATGTTGCAGCTGGTTCATAAAATACCCACCAGAAGCGCTATTTTGTGGTTTATGGTAAAGGGCCATAAAATACCGAAATTTAGTCTAAAGTAGCTTGCAGTGATTGAAGTTGCGTTTGATGATGAGGAACAGGAGCAGCGAGCCAAAAGGGTCTGTGTTAGAAAAACGTTAAAAAAAGAGACTGTGAAGGTGAGTTCCACACTCTACCCAAGGACCTGGAAGAGGAGGAGTCATCTTTTTATTTAGAGAATGAGATTTTCACTCTGCAGCGGAGTGTGCGCTGATATGAAACTTCCTGGCAGATTAAAACTGTGTGCCCGACCGAGACTCGAACTCGGGACCTTTGCCTTTCGCGGGCAAGTGCCTTACCATCTGAGCAACCGAAGCACGACTCATGCCCAGTCCTCACAACTTTACTTCCGCCATTATCTCGTCTCCTACTTTCCAGACATGTCACCACAGTATCCTTTCTTTCAGGAGTGGTAGTTCTGCAAGGTTCGCAGGAGAGCTTCTGTAAAGTTTGGAAGGTAGGAGATGAGATACTGGTAGAAGTAAAGCTCTGAGTACCGGGCGTGAGTCGTGCTTCGGTGGCTCAGATGGTAGAGTACTTGCCCGCGAAAGGCAAAGCTCCCCAATTCGAGTCTCAGTCAGGCACACAGTTTTAATCTGCCAGGAAGTTTCATCTTTTTATTTATTTATTTATTTTGATACTCTGAATCATACATTATACAGAAATGCATACATGATATAAGACGGGTCATTTGATACATATCAGGCATTTATAGGAAGAGGCACATGTCTATGAATCTATAAAATGATTACATTTTATATCACACGTGTAATGTACTTAGGTCTTTTATTTGTTCTGTACCAGAATTTAGCATTATACCAGTAAAACTTACATTCAGTTATGTTACATAAGGTCAGTAGTTTGGGATCCATTACCTGATGTTTTTGTTGAGCAGTTCCTTATAACTGTTCCTTATAGCAGGTTGTTTTCGAGGAATTCCTGTATGCTGTAGAGAAAGTGTTTAATTAGGAGTGACCGTAGTTTTACTTTAAAATCCTTCACTTGTGAAATGTTCTTTACAGCTACTAGGATATGATCGTAGAGTTTTATTCCCATATATTTGACACCTTTACTGTATAGTTTTGTTGAATGGGGAATTACTCATCAAGAGTTCTTTGACCTTGTAATATGTTGGTGCCAGTTTGAGTTTATATCTAAGTTGCTAATGTTTTTCTTGGTGAAACATATTAGGTCCAGTATGTACTGATGTGGCAGTGGTAGTATGTTCAGATTCTGGAACAATGGTTTACAGGATTCTTTCTGCTGTTTTAATAATACTATTCTAACTACTGTTTTCAGTTTAAACAGCCTCATTGCGTCTGCACTGTGGCCCCAAAAGACAATTCCGTAGCTTATTATAGAGTGGAAAAGAGCATAGTACATTGATATGAGGGCGCTGGTATTAACAATATTCCGTATTTGTCTAATCATGAAATATACTTTACTCAATTTGGTGCACGTTATAACAATATGACTTTTCCATGTAAGTGTGTCAGTAATGGTAACCCCCAAAATTTGGTTTCCTTTACATACTTGATTTTATCATCACTCATTGATATATTTGGTACTGGTGGGTTTTTATTTTGAACTGTGTGGAAAGTAATGTCTTTTTTTAATTCAGGAGTAGTCTGTTTGAATTAAGCCATGAATTTAATTGTGCTATGCTACTGTTTATTGCAGCTTGAGGATGTTCATTTGAGTCAGATATCATAATTGTGGTATCATCAGCAAACAGAAAGGTTCTGTTATTGTGTAAATTTAAGGGGGGGGGGCATTTACATAATGTAAGAATAATAAGGGTTCCAACACTGAGCCTTGGGGAACTCCATGTTCTGTGATTTGGGTAGATAACTGTACAGTATTGGCGATTCCTGGTCGATTGGTTGCCTTCATTTGGACATATTGGTTTCTGTCTTTGAGGTAGCTTGGAGTTGCTGTATTGCATCAGTTTGGAAACCAAACTGAGCAGGTGATAAGACATTTCATGTTTTCAGAAATGAATTTAGGCTGTCTGCCATAGTATATTCAAATATTTTGCTGAATACTGAGAGTACTGCTATTTGTCTGTAATTGCTGGTATCATATTTACTTCCTTTTTTGTGAATGGGTATAATTTTGCTGTCTTAAGTTTATTAGGAAATATGCCATTGAGGGATGAAGAGTTTATTATGTGGGACAGTGGTTTACTTATGAGGTTGCTGCAGTTATGGAGAAGAAAGCAGGGGATCTGATCTTGTCCTGCAGAGGATTTTTTCTTGATTTTTGTATGAATAATTTTTTCTATTTCTGCCTCTGTTGTTGGTAATAAGTTCAACCATGAACTATGAAACAGCGCCTGTGGTGGGTATTTTATGAACCAGCTGCAACATCACAACGTTCTTTCAACACTGACATGCCATGTAGTGTGAATACTCGGGAATTCCTCTGCCGTCTTTGCTTAAAATCGTTACAGTAACAGTCCGACAAGTGTGAATCCACCGTTATTGCGTTTAGGTGCTGCTTCACTTTAATTTTTAACATCCTTGTTTTTGTTGGCGTTAGATATCTGAGCTTCAAATTCTGTGTTACTGCACTCTGTAATCAGATCGAAATTTTCTTTTGTAAAGAGCAGCTGCCTAGCATCCAATGCGTTCGTTACATGCCTTGCTCCATTTTTGTTCCTGGTAACCACACTACAAGATTCCTTTTGCGAGTGCGATGAAGAACTCCTCTTTTGTTGCTGGACTTGAATTTATTTCTCCCATAGAGTTTATTTGGAGCTCTTGCACTATTCACCTTCAATGAATCAGAACTCTGAAGATGCTCTGGTCTTTATTAGGATTGAATGCTGGCACAGCTGGACAGTAACTTTGATGTGCAAGAGCATCTGATTGTTCTTCTTCATTATCAGGTTCCTCTATGTTTTTAAAAAGCTGGAATAACAATACTCTTCATCGACTTCATTGGTTTCAGAATTAAGGCCTTAATAATCTGAACTGAAGATCATACAATGTATTTTGATAACATCTTAATCCTTTCTAAGGTCGAAAGTCCGTTTTCGAGATGCCATTTTCTTTCACCTATAAAAAGTCAATTTACTGATAATTTTCAATTATTCACTGTAGTTGTTGAAAACAATAGATAATTTAACCTTCATAAGTAGCATTATTGTAATTTCTTTGTTTAGAGTAAGCATAAATATAGTATAATTGACAGAGATAAAAAATATTACTCATGAAATTTCTTAGACTGATTATGCTACACTGTGGCACAACTGACCAAAAACATTAACTAAAAGGATAAACTCTGCTGACTCTTGAAAGGTAACAGCCCTACTGACTTGTTAAGGCATGAAACTGGAAAGTGCAGTGATAGCTATTGGCCGTTACCTACACTTTCTGGAAGCACTGGGATACAGGTGTATCCACTGATGAATCTCTTCGGTTATGGTAAATATAAATCTTTTTTCTACAGCCTCTTCATCAAAACAATGGGATAGATGGTGACCAGAACATAGCTTCATATTATCAGTAGTTAATGTAGTGCCATAATGATTTCAGATAATAAATAAATAAAATAAAAATCTGAAGAAATTTACTTCACCCTGAAGACATTCAAATGAGATACGAGAAAATGTCAAATTACTGGGATTGCATGTAGATCAAAAACTTACATGAAATGGACATAAACCAGTGTTACTTTGACCCAATTTTTGCCTGTATTTTTATATGTGACAAGAAAACAAAGGTTAAAGGTAGAAATAAAATTCCAAACAGATTTTTCTAGTATTGTCAAAGACTTGTACCACAAAAAACAACACATCTGTTTCGGTGGAATCCCAAACAAAGGGCTAATGTAATATGCTCTTGGTGCTACTTTCACCCACTCACTCATTTCTTCATGAAAAAGTGGCAATATGATGTTGGGACAAAGTAAACACGATGAATATTCTAGAGTAGACATTCAGGGGCATGAAGAACAAATAAAATACTAAATTTTGGAGGTAAAGACAGGGAATATTGAATTTAATTCTAGCAGCTATACAGTAAATATACAATCGAAGTATATTTCATCAACTGACTAATTAATTTTCAAATTACCTACATATTAAACTATGATAACTATTTGGAAAAAGAATATTTCATATGTTAAGGACACTGTGCAGTACAGATATGTGCCTTATTAAACAAATTATTGAAGCTCCGATATGAGAAAAGTCACATTTTGTTAGTTGTGTTCGACTGATAATTTATATCAAATCCTCCAAAGCGTAAAATAGTTTATCTTTCTGTTTTGACTATTTGCAGTATGACTTCGACTTTCCTGTCAGTTCACTTTAGCACTCTCATCACTCATCTAAGTCCCATTTCCTGAATTTTCTTCTTCCTCATATGAACTTGTAGTATGTTGCCCAAGTGCTAATTTATCTGCTAACATTTTGTGGTTCTGGATATCATCTTGCACATCCAAAATACTTTCAGAACCACAATCGGATTTTAGCATTACTTCATCTTCATTTTGGGGTTACTTTGACCCAGGTAAAAGTAATCTATACTTTGAAAAAAAAGGAACATTTTAGAGAAGTGTTGTATACATTATCTAAATTGCATTTCACACAAATGACAGTTTATCACCTTATTACCTAATACTGACAGAATGCAAAATTAAACTCACCACATTTTTAGCGTAACTGATATGAACCCTCTAGGCTAAAGTTATTGGTTGTAATAGCTGTTAAAATATTTATGATCAACATTGAGTCCATTGTTGCCAACACAGTATTACTTCATGAGCTCACAACCTTCCTAATCCTTCTTCACACAGTGTAAATGAATACTGCCTTGTTTACCCAATGCTAAAAACGTAGTTTTAGTGGGAAACAAAATTAAAAATTTTTTCCAACCAGTGGGCCAAATTTACCTACAACAGGTCAAAGTAACCCCAGTGTATGGCATGTTAATTATATATTTGCTAAACTTGCTGTATTCTCTTCCTACTGCACAAGATCAGGTATATTATTACTAAAAATGTATTAATTTCCTCATTCTTTGCTTCCTTTCATTTACAACTGTAACTTAGCAGTTTCAAGTATAGTATAAAATAACACAGAAGGGCTAGATAAATTTCCATGGAATTTATAAAATCATTCAGGGGAAGTGATGACAAAATGACTATTCACAGTGGTATGTAGGCTGTATGCAACTTGTGTGTAGGATGTATGCAACTGGCGATATGCCATTGGACTTTCGGAAAAACATCATCCACACAATTTCGAAGATAGAAAAAAGCTGACATGTGCAAGAATTATTGCACAATCAACTTAGCTGCTCGTGTATCTAAGTTGCTGACAAGGATAGTATACAGAAGAAAGGAAAAGAAAATTGTGGAACTATTAGATGATAATCAGTTCGGCTTCAGCAAAAAAAAAAAAAAAAATAAAAATAAAATAAAATAAAATTAAATTAAAAAAATAAAAATAAAAAAATAATAATAATAAAGACACGTTCATAGGATTTCTTAACCTGGAAAAGCATTTGATAATGTAAAATGGTACAAGATGTTCGAAATTCTGAGAAAAATAGGAATAAGCTATTGGGAAAGATGGATGATATACACTGTATACAAGAAGCAAGAGGGAACAATAAGAGTGGAAGTCCAAGAGCGAAGCACTGAGATTATAAAGAGTGTGAGACAGGGATGCAGTATTTTGTCCCTGCCATTCAATCTGTTCGCCAAATAAGCAATGATGTAAATAAAAGAAAGGTTAAAGAGAATGTTTAAAATTCAAGGTAAAAGGATATCAGTGATAAGAGTCGTTGATGACATTGATATCCTCAGTAAAAATGAAGAAGAACTGTAGGATCTGTTGACTGGAATGAACAGTCTAATAAGTACAGAACATGGATTGAGAATAAATTGGAGAAAGGAAAAAGTAATGACAAGTAGCAGAAATGAGAACAGAGGGATACTTAACATCATCTGAGATGTGGTGCTACAGAAGAATGTCGAAAACTAGGTGGGCTGATAAGGTAGGAATGAGTAGGTTCTCCACAGAATACGTGAGGAAAGGAATATATGGAAAACACTGACAACAAGAAGGGACCGGATGATAGACCATCTGATAAGATATCAGGGAATAGCTTCTATAGTACTATAGGGAGCTGTAGAAGTTAAAAACTGTAGAAGAAGATAGAGAATGTAATACACCCAGCAAATAATTTAGGTCGTAGGTTCCAAGTGATTTTCTGAGATGAAAAGTTTGGCACAGGAGGGGAATTTGTGGTGGGCCCCATCAAACCACTCAGAAGAAGAAAAAGAAGACCTTCCATATACTGATATTAACACACAAGAGCCATAAATACCTAAGTTTGAAGTTCGATAACAAATTCCCAAAAATAATCAGTGATCTGCCCTTCAATAGCTTCAGTCATAGCGCAGATGTGTGATTCAAACGAATAGTACACCACACTGCCCATCTGATGAGTTTCTAAACAGTGGTACATAAGAGATTTACAATAAGCAAACCGATAACTATATCATGAGTTCATCAGCGCACAGCGTCTCCCTAGTTCGATAGCTCAGCTCCACGAGACAGCGGCTGCTGACGTCGTAGTTGATTAGGTCTGCGAGAACGAGTGCAGCGAGAAAGATAGCTTGCTGTTGAGTTGACAAAAGACTTTATTGAGAGACTGGAAAGACTCGTACACACAACATGACTGCTTTTCAAAAGATGAGCAAATCTTTGAATATTCAGTTATAGCACTGTCTATCGATATACTATAGTGTGCCCAGCTACTTCCCGCGTCCGGCCATCCTGATTAGGTTTTCCGTGATTTCCCTAAATCGCTCCAGGCAAATGCCGGGATGGTTCCTTTGAAAGGGCACGGCCGACTTCCTTCCCCATTCTTCCCTAATCCGATGAGACCGATGACCTCGCTGTCTGGTCTCCTTCCCCAAACAACCCAACCCCCCAACCCAGCTACTTAAGTCTGTCTTCTGCTTCCTAGTCTACGGATTACTGTTGTGACCACCAGAGGTATAACAGTGCGTTGGCGAAGAGGTATATTGCTGCAGCTTCTGCGAAAATTTACGTGTTGTTTTTGAATACCAGTACCCACGCCTGAGCTTGTTTGTGGACTTTTTGCTGCAGATCACGTAGGCGGTATTCATTTAGGTTTGTGTTTCTCTCGTTTTGTTAGCACTAACATTGATTTCTTAACATGGCTGCGCCAAATTTGCTGCACACTGTCGCCGCGTCTGCAGCCCTCAATTTAACGCAACTTATACAGTTTCAGGCGCAGCAGATGTCTTCACTTTTGGACACTATTAATCGACTGCTATCGGCGATAGTTTGTGCTCAACAAACACCGACGCCTCCGCAGCAGCCCACGTCACCCAACCAGTACTCAGCACCGCCATTCCGCGAATTCGATAAGGCTAAAGAGGATTATCAAGAATACAGGGTGGTCCACTGATAGTGACCGGGCCAAATATCTCACGAAATAAGCATCAAACGAAAAAAACTACAAGGAACGAAATTCGTCTAGCTTGAAGGGGGAAACCAGATGGCGCAATGGTTGGACCGCTAGATGGCGCTGCCATAGGTCAAACGGATATCAACTGCGTTTCTTTTTTTTTTTAAATAGGAACCACCATTTTTTATTACATATTCGTTTAGTACGTAAGGAAATATGAATGTTTTAGTTGGAGCACTTTATTGCTTTGTGATAGATGACACTGTAATAGTCACAAACGTATAAGTACGTTGTATCGCGTAACATTCCGCCAATGCGCACGGCATTTGCTTCGTGATACATTACCCGTGTTAAAATGGACCATTTACCAATTGCGGAAAAGGTCGATATCGTGTTGATGTATGGCTATTGTGATCAAAATGCCCAACGGGCGTGTGCTATGAATGCTGCTCGGTATCCTTGACGACATCATCCAAGTGTCCGGACCGTTCGCCGGATAGTTACGTTATTTAAGGAAACAGGAAGTGTTAAGGCACGACCTGCAATAAATGATGATGCCCAAGTAGGTGTTTTAGCTGCAGTCGCGGCTAATCTGCACATTAGTAGCAGACAAATTGAGCGAGAATCGGGAATCTCAAAAACGGTGGTGTTGAGAATGCTACATCAACATTGATTGCACCCGTACCATATTTCTATGCACCAGGAATTGCATAGCGACGACTTTGAACGTCGTGTACAGTTCTGCCACTGGGCACAAGAGAAATTACGGGACGACGACATATTTTTTGCACGCTTTCTATTTAGCGACGAAGCGTCATTCACTAACAGCGGTAACGTAAACCGGCATAATGTGCACTACTGGGCAACGGAAAATCCCCGATGGCTGCGACAAGTGGAACATCAGCGACCTTGGCGGGTCAGTGTATGGTGCGGCATTATGCGAGGAAGGATAATAGGCCCCCATTTTATCGATGGCAATCTAAATTGTGCAATGTATGCTGATTTCCTATGTAATGTTCTACTGATGTTTCTACAAGATGTGTCACTGCATGACAGAATGGCGATGTACTTACATCATGATGGATGTCCGGCACATAGCTCGCGTGCGGCTGAAGCGGTATTGAATAGCATATTTCATGACAAGTGGATTGGTCGTCGAAGCATCATACCATGGCCCGCACGTCCCCGGATTTCTTTCTGTGTGGAAATGTGAAGGATATTTGCTATCGTGATCCACTGACAACGCCTGGCAACGCGCGTCAGAGCATTGTCAATGCATGTGCGAACATTAACGGAAGGCGAACTACTCGCTGTTGAGAGGACTGTCGTTACACGTATTGCCACATGCATTGAGGCTGACGGACATCATTTTGAGCATTTATCACATTAATGTGGTATTTAAATTGTAATCACGCTGTAACAGCATGCGTTCTCAGAAATGACACGTTCACAGAGGTACATGTATCACATTGGAACAATAGAAATAAAATGTTCAAACGTACCTACGTTCTGTATTTTAATTTAAAAAACCAACCTGTTACCAATTGTTCGTCTAAAATTGTGAGCCATATGTTTGTGACTATTACAGCGCCATCTATCCCAAAGCGAAGAAAGTGGTCCAAGTAAAACATTCATATTTCTTTACGTACTACACGAATATGTAATAAAAAATGGGAGTTCCTATTTTTTTTTTTTTTTTTAAAAAAAGCAGTTGATATCCGTTTGACCTATGGCAGCGCCATCTAGCGGGCCAACCGTAGCGCCATCTAGTTTCTCCCCCTTCAAGCTAGACAATTTCGTTCTTTGTAGTTTTTTCGTTTGACGCTTATTTCGTGAGATATTTGGCCCGGTCACAATCAATGGACCACCCTGTATACTGCTCTTCTGCAGCTCTCTTTCACTACTCATCACATCACAGTTGAGGCTAGACTTGCAAAGAAGTTGTTTACTATGTCCCAATCGGAAAACCTTTCTTTCGATGACTTATTAGTGGCCCTTAGCAAATATTTTGAAGAAAAAGCGCTCGTGGCTGCTGCACGTTACTTCTTTTTTTTCGGTTCAAGAAACAGCAGGGACAAACGTATCGTCAGTGGTATGCCGATGGTTCAAATGGCTCTGAGCACTATGGGACTTAACATCTGTGGTCATCAGTCCCCTATAACTTAGAACTACTTAAATCTAACTAACCTAAGGACATCACACACATCCATGCCCGAGGCAGGATTCGAACCTGCGACCGCGGCAGTCGCGCGGTTCCGGACTGAGCGCCTAGAACCGCTAGACCACCGCGGCTGGCAGTGGTATGCCGACTTCCATGGCCTTACTAGGCCATGTTGGTTCAAGCGTGAGTGTGCAAATATTATAACGATGCAATGATCAGAGACATAATCACTCAGAATGTGACGAACTCTCGCATTCGCTAACGGATCCCCAAGAACGCAGACCCTAACCAGCAGCAAGTATTAAAATGTTAGATTATCGGGACGCTTGCGACGCTGCAGAGGACAGCTTTGCTATTACACGTGTGTGTTCTGAGATTTAACTTCTGCTCCGTCTTCTTCATCACTTAAGGCTCGGCTTCCGGAGCCGCGCTGCGATCGGACCAGGAAAACTCAAATTTGAGCGGTTGGCCCACGCTCTACATCGTGCCAGCCCGCGCACTGCATAAACAACAGCAAAGCAATGCTCAGACGAGGAAAAGCTGTCCACGCTGTACTACAGCTCACGCGCTTAGCTCTTGTGGTTAGCGTGAGGCTACTTGTCTTAGTTGTGGGAAGCGAGGACACGTGCTAGCGGTCTACTTGTAGCGTGAAAAAGACCATCAGTCCGCCTCGCAACTGCGATCGTGAACTTCCCAATCACCACACAGTGTGTCGTCTAAACCACACATTGGGCACCTTACTCACAAACTAGCAGTGGATGTGACCCACAGACAGGGCGCTTTGCATCAGCGCCGGGGCAATAAATTGTTTGCGAGTGTGAACATTGCTGATCACGATGTACAATTGCAATTAGATACTAGTTTTTCAGTTTTCTTGTTAAAACGCAGCACATATGACTTTATAGGCAGATCACATTTGCAAAATGTGCCATGCTACGCTCGCAGCGTGCAGTGGTTATGGCATTCCAGTGTTTGGTGTTTCCTTCTTATAAGGGACATATGAAAGAGCAACATTTACCATTCTCCGTTCACATGACAGTGCAAATATTTTCGTACTCTATTCTTTTGATTTGTTTGGACTTTACATTCAGAGCAATGCACTCTCTATTAATCCTTTTGCATCTAGTGCTAGTATGAACAAAATTTGTGCAGACTTTCAATCATTGTTTCTTCATGGACTAGAAAAATGAACAATTTTGTCACGCGCATTACGATGAAAGCCAATGGGCACCCGCGCTTTTGCAGAGCTCGCCCTGTTCCGCATGCACTTCACGAACAGGTTGCGCAAGAACTTCAAACATTGATGGGCAATGGTTGGGTTGTTTGGGGGAAGAGACCAAACAGCGAGGTCATCGGTCTCATCGGATTAGGGAAGGATGGGGAAGGAAGTTAGCCGTGCCCTTTCAAAGGAACCCTCCCGGCATTTGCCTGGAGCGATTTAGGGAAATTACGAAAAACTTAAATCAGGATGGCCGGACGCGGGATTGAAATGTCGTCCTCCCGAGTGCGAGTCCAGTATGCTAACCACTGCGCCACCTCGCTCGGTGCTGTACAATGGTGTTATTGCTCCAGCTGCTGCCAGACCATGAGCACCACCCATTGCAATTTTAAAGAAACCTTCAGGCAGACTCCGTTTGTGTTTCCGCTTTTAAGTCCGCAGTGAACCCTCAAACAGCGATTGACACTTTTTCATTGCCGCGCCCGGAATAATTGATGGACAAACTGGGGGCTGGACGCTTCTTCTCAAAGGTTGACTTGCGCAACACTTATCTGCAGATTCCACTTGATGAACAGTCGCAATAAGTATTTGTTTCGAACACTCATCTTAGCTTGTTTAAGTTTTTGCGTTTGCCATTTGGCAGAGATTCGACACCTCTCATATTCCAGCGCTATTTGCAGCAGCTGACCGCAACAGTTCCATTTTGTCCTACTTGTTGGTTTTTTGGTGGTGGTCTTCAATCCAGAGACTGGTTTGATGCAGCTCTCCATGCTTTCTCTATCCTGTGTAAACTTCTTCATCTCCAAGTAACTACTGCAGCCTACATTCTTCTAAATCTGCTTAGTGTATTCATCTCTTGGTCTCCATCTACGATTTTTACCCTCCACGCTTCCCTCCAAGACTAAATTTGTGATTCCTTGATGCCTTTGAAAATGTCCTAACAATCGATTCCTTCTTCTAGTCAAGTTGTGCCATAAATTGCTCTTCTCCCCAATTCTGTTCAATATCTCCTCATTAGTTACGCGTTCTACTCATCTAATCCTCGGCATTCTTCTGTAGCACCACATTTGGAAAGCTTCTATTCTCTTCTTATCTAAACTATTTATCGTCCATGTTTCACTTTCATACATGGCTATACTGCATACAAATACTCTCTACGTTGATCATCATCAGTTATTTTGCTCCCCAAATAGAAAAAAAAACTATTCTACTACTTTAAGTGTCTCAATTCCTAATCTAATTCCCCCAGCATCATCTGATTTAATTCGACTACATTCCATTATCCTCGTTTTACTCTTGTTGATGTTCACCTTATATCCTCCTTTCAAGACATTGTTCATTTCATTCAACTGCTCTCCCAAGTCCTTTGCTGTCTCTGACAGAATTACAATGTCACCAGCAAACCTCAAAGTTTTTATTTCTTCTCCGTGAATTTTAATTCCTGTCCTAAATTTTTCTTTTGTTTCCTTTACTGCTTGCTCAATACACAGATTGAATAACAACGGAATTAGGCTACAACCCCGTCTCACTCCCTTCTCAGCCACTGCTTCCCTTTCATGCCCCTCGACTCTTATAACTGCCATCTGGTTTCTGTACAAATTGTAAATAGCCTTTCGCTCCCTGTACTTTGAAAGAGTATTCCAGTCAACATTGTCAAAAGCTTTCTCTAAATCTACAAATGCTAGAAACGTAGCTTTGCCTTTCGTTAATCTACCTTGTAAGATAAGTCATAGGGTCCGATATTTCTACGGAATCCAAACTGATCTTCCCCGAGGTCGGCTTCTACATGTTTTTCTATTCGCCTGTAAAGAATTCGTGTTAGTATATTGCAGCCATGTCCCATTACATTTATAGTTCGGTAATTTTCACACCTGTGGACACCTGCTTTCTTTGGGATTGAAATTATGATGTTCTTCTTGAAATCTGAGGGCATTTCACCTGTCTCATATACCTTGCTCACCTGATGGAAAACTTTTGTCATGGCTGGCTTTCCCGAGGCTGTCAGTATTTCTACTCCCGGGTTCTTGTTTCGACTTAGGTCTCTCATCGCTCTGTCAAATTCTTCACGCAGTATCATATCTCCCATTTCATCTTCATTTACGTCCTCTTCAATTTCCATAATATGGCCCTTTCTGCTAAGGACTGGTTTTCCATCTAATCCCTTGATATTCACACATGTGGTTCTCTTCTCCCAAAGGTCTCTTTAATTTTCGTGTAGGCACTATCTGTCTTATCACTAGTGATATGTGCCTCTACATTCTTGCATCCTTGCATTTGTCCTCTAGCCATCCCTGTTTAGCCATTTTGCACTTCCTGTCAGTCTTATTTTTGAGACGTTTGTATTCATTTTCGCCTGCTTCATTTATTGCATTTTTATACTTTCTCCCTTCATCAATTAAATTCAATACCTCTTCTGTTACCCAAGGGTTTCTACTAGCCCTCGACGTTTTACCTACTTGATCCTCTGCTGCCTTTACTATTTCGTCTCTGAAAGCTACCCATGCTTCTTCTACTGTATTTCTTTCCCCTGTTCTTGTCAATCGTTCCCTAATGCTCTCTATGAAACTCTGTAGAACCACTGGTTCTTCAGTTTATCCAGGTACCATCTCATTAAATTCCCACCTTTTTGCTGTTTCTTCGGTTTTAGTTTACAGTCCATAACCAGACTCCACATCTGCTCGTGGAAATGTATTACAATTTAAAACTTGGTTCCTATATCTCTATTTACCATTATATAATCTATCTGAAACCTTCCAGTGTTTCCAAATCTCTTCACGTATACAACTTTCATTCATGATTCTTAAACCAAGTGTTAGCTATGATTAGATTATGCTCTGAGCAAAATTCTACCAGGCGGAATCGTCTTTCATTCCTTGCCCCTAGTCCGTATTTACCTACTGCTTTTCGTTCTCTTCCTTTTTCTCCTATCGAATTCCAGTCCTCCATAACTATCTGAATAATTTCTTTTGTCGCATCATATATTTCTTCAATCTCTTCGTCATCTGGGAAGCTAGTTGCCATATAAACTTGTACTACTGTGGTAGGCGTGGGCTTCGTGTCTATCTTGGCTACAATAACGCGTTCACTATGCTGTTCATAGTAGTTTATCCGCGTTCCTATTTTTTTACCCATTATTAAACCAACTCCTGCATTACCCCTACTTGATTTTGTATTTATGACCCTGTATTCACCTGACTAGAAGTCTTGTTCCTCCTGCCACCGAACTTCACTAACTCTCACTATATCTAACTGTAAGCTATCCATTTTTCTTTTTAAATTTACTAACCAATCTGACCGATTAAGGGATCTGACATTCCACTCTGCTATCCGTAGAACGCCCGTTTTCTTTCTCCTGATAATGACGTCCTCCTGAGTAGTCCTCGCCCGGAGATCCGAATGGGGGACTATTTTATCTTCGGAATATTTTACCCAAGAGGACGTCATCATCATGTAACCATACATTAAAGCTGCATGCCCCCGGGAAAAATTACGACTCTAATTTCCCCTTGCCTTCAGCCGATCTTAGTACCAGCACAGCAAGGACGTTCTGGTTGATGTTACAAGGCCAGATCAATCATCAAGATTGTTGCCCCTGAAACTACGAAAAGGCTGCTGCCCTCTTCAGTAACCACTTATTTGTCTGGCCTCTCATCAAATAACCGGCTGCACTTGGATATCTGTATCGCTGAGGCACGCAATTCTTACCTCCAACGGCAAAGTCCATGGTTCATGGGGGGTTTTCCCTGCATCTCAACGATATTGTCGGGTCTGCTCGCATGCCTGATGAACAGTTGCAAAACCTTCGCGCTGTCTTCCAGGTGTTGTCTGATGCAGGGTTGAAGTGTAATAACGACAAGTGTATGTTCTGTGTCTGAACTGGAGTACATGGGTCATGTAATCAATTCCAATTGTACATGCAGTCCACCTGAGAACTTCCACCACGCCGCAGTGTACGTCAGTTGCAATCTGTGCTGGGCAAATTAATGTATTACATCCGTTTCAATCTGACTGCCTCTCAAATTGCACTATCCTTGCCTACATCTACATCTTCATCTACATTTATTTTCCGCAAGCCACCCAACGGTGTGTGGCGGAGGGCACTTTACGTGCCACTTTCATTACCTCCCTTTCCTGTTCCAGTCGCGTATGGTTCGCGGGAAGAAAGACTGTCTGAAAGCCTCCGTGCGCGCTCTAATCTCTCTAATTTTACATTCGTGATCTCCTCGGGAGGTATAAGTAGGGGGAAGCAATATACTCGATACCTCATCCAGAAACGCACCCTCTCGAAACCTGGCGAGCAAGCTACACCGCGATGCAGAGCGCCTCTCTTGCAGAGTCTGCCACTTGAGTTTGTTAAATATCTCCGTAACGCTATCATGGTTACCAAATAACCATGTGGCGAAACGCGCCGCTCTTCTTTGGATCTTCTCTATCTCCTCCATCAACCCGAAAAAAAATGGTTCAAATGGCTCTGAGCACTATGGGACTTAACATCTATGGTCATCAGTCCCCTAGAACTTAGAACTACTTAAACCTAACTAACCTAAGGACATCACACAACACCCAGCCATCACGAGGCAGAGAAAATCCCTGATCCCGCCGGAAATCGAACCCGGGAACCCGGGCGTGGGAAGCGAGAACGCTACCGCACGACCACGAGATGCGGGCCCCATCAACCCGATCTGGTACGGATCCCACACTGATGAGCAATACTCAAGTATAGGTCGAACGAGTGCTTTTTAAGCCACCTCCTTTGTTGATGGACTACATTTTCTAAGGACTCTCCCAATGAATCTCAACCTGGTACCAGCCTTACCAACAGTTAATTTTATATGATCATTCCACTTCAAATCGTTCCGCACGCATACTCTCAGATATTTTACAGAAGTAACTGCTACCAGTGTTTGTTCCGCTATCATATAATCATACGATAAAGGATCCTTCTTTCTATGTATTCGCAATACATTACATTTGTCTATGTTAAGGATCAGTTGCCACTCCCTGCACCAAGTGCCTATCCGCTGCAGATTTTCCTGTATTTCGCTACAATTTTCTAATGCTGCAACTTCTCTGTATACTACAGCATCATCCGCGAAAAGCCGCATGGAACTTCCTATCTACTATGTCATTTATATATATTGTGAAAAGCAATGGTCCCATAACACTCATCTGTGGCACGCCAGAGGTTACTTTAACGTCTGTAGACGTCTCTCCATTGATAATAACATGCTGTATTCTGTTTGCTAAAACCTCTTCAATCCAGCCACACAGCTGGTCTGATATTCCGTAGGCTCTTACTTTGTTTATCAGGCGACAGTGCGGAACTGTATCGAACGCCTTCCGGAAGTCAAGAAAAATAGCATCTACCTTGGAGCCTGTATCTAATATTTTCTGGGTCTCATGAACAAATAAAGCGAGTTGGGTCTCACACGATCGCTGTTTCCGGAATCCATGTTGATTCCTACAGAGTAGATTCTGGGTTTCCAAAAACGACATGATACACGAGCAAAAAACAAGTTCTAATATTCTACAAAAGATCGACGTCAGAGATATAGGTCTACAGTTTTGCGCATCTGCTCGACGACCCTTTTTGAAGACTGGGACTACCTGTGCTCTTTTTCAATCATTTGGAACCTTCCGTTCCTCTAGAGACTTGCGGTACACGGCTGTTAGAAGGGGGGCAAGTTCTTTCGCGTACTCTGTGTAGAATCGAATTGGTATCCCGTCATGTCCAGTGGACTTTCCTCCGTTGAGTGATTCCAGTTGTTTTTCTATTCCTTGGACACTTATTTCGATGTCAGCCATTTTTTCGTTTGTGCGAGGATTTAGAGAAGGAACTGCAGTGCGGTCTTCCTCTGTGAAACAGCTTTGGAAAAAGGTGTTTAGTATTTCAGCTTTACGCGTGTCATCCTCTGTTTAAATGCCATCATCATCCCGGAGTGTCTGGATATGAAAAATTGTTGATTTTAGCTGTCGATACCTCTTCAAATGGCTCTGGGGCCCCTTTGTTCCTCAGATATGGTTCTTACGACCGTCCGTTTGCCTTTGCTTTAATACTGTTGACAGATACTCAACGGATCTACTCTCAATTTGAAAAAGAAGCTCTTGCCGTAGTATATGGCGTAACAAAATTGCGTCAGAACTTGTTTGGTCACAAATTCACCCTGGTGACAGATCACACGCCTCTGCAGACCTTGTTTAGTCCATCCAAGACTGTTACGCAGCGACTGCACAGAAGATGCATCGGAAGGCTCTCTTTTTTTATCTAATTGTCAATAAATACGAAATTTTGTATCTGTCCACGAGTTTACATGCCAACGCCGACATACTCTGCTGTCTTCCTGTTGGGTCTGATTCTGATTTTGATACTTCGACTGCTTCTTGCTTTCTGGACGTTCTGGACTCGGATACGGTGCAGGACTTTCCTCTTAATTATCTGCAATTTGCTCGTGCCAAGGTCTCTGACCATGCCTTGCGTATTTTGTTGGTTACGTTCAGCACATCAAATCCAAAACTCTTTGGTTCGCCACTATTTTGCTCGCCAGCACGATCTCACGGTCCACCAGGGTCTGTGGCCGAGCGGTTCTAGGCGTTACAGTCTGGAACTGCGCGGCCGCTACGGTCGCAGGTTCGCATCCTGCCGCGGGCATGGATGTGTGTGATGTCCTTAGGTTAGTTAGGTTTAAGCAGTTCTAAGTTCTAGTGGACTGATGACCTCAGCAGTTAAGTCTCATAGTGCTCAGAGCCATTTAATTTTTCCACCAGAGTGTGACTTTGTTGTGCACAAGAGACTCGGACCCACCGTGTGTGTTGATTGATTCCCTCTCTTCTTTTGCAGTCAGAGCTCGATTTTCTCCATTGAGGACACTGGGGTGTTGTTCACACGAAGCAGTTGGCATGTCGCCACTGTACATCGCATGGCATGGATCAACAAACTGAACAGTTGACTTCTCAGTGCCACACTTCTGCCAAAAATCAGGCGGCCCCACCTCGATAGTTCTTCGCCTAACCTAGACCTAACGCACTGGGGCGAAGGTTACATCTCGATTTTGTGGACCCCTTTTGGAACGCACATTTGCTCATCATGGTAAATGCCTTTAGTAAATTTCTGTTCGTAGCGCTGATTCACACCTCCATGGCTCATACCACAGTCCAGGGCTTGTCTAACAATTTTTATTTAGAAGTGTGAAATTTTCACTCTGCAGCGGAGTGTGCGCTGATATGAAACTCCCTGCAGATTAAAACTGTGTGCCAGACCGAGACTCGAACTCGGGACCTCTGCCTTTCGCGGGCAAGTGCTCCATCAACTGAGCTACCCAAGCACGACTCACGACCTGTCCTTACAGCTTCAACTCTGCCAGTAGCTCGTCTCCTACTTTACAGAAGCTCTTCTGCGAACCTTGCAGAACTAGCACTCCCGGAAGAAAGGATATTGTGGAGACATGGCTTAGCTAAAGCCTGGGGGATGTTTCCAGAATGAAATTTCCACTCTGCAGCGGGGTGTGCGCTGATATGAAACTTCCTGGCAGATTAAAATTGTGTGCTGGCACAATTAAAGCTGTGAGGACGGGTAGTGAGTCGTGCTTGGGTAGCTCAGTTGGTAGAGCACTCGCCCGCGAAAGGAAATGGTTCCGAGTTTGAGTCTCGGTCTGGCATACAGTTTAATCTGCCAGGAAGTTTTATTTAGAAGCTTTGGAAGTTACTGTGAGTGACAATGGCTCACAGTTTGTCACCGCCAAGTTCCAGCAGTTTTGTGTTGCCTCAGTCATCCACCACATCATGACAACGCCGTTCCGCCTTCAGTCAAACGACGAAGTTGAACGGTTCATCCGCACCTTCAGGCAATAAATGGAACAGCTACGCACTATCCACATCTGCGACCAGACCCTGCTCTTGTTTTCATCTTCGCACTGATCCCATGCACAAGCAGCACTATGTATCATGGTCGTTGCCACTGCAACTTGTTCCAGCTGCTGCACACGCCACGCCGGGCAATATCTACGCCGCATCCCGCAGCTATGTAAGTATTACTTAGGTGACTCTGTTTATTTCAGGTGCTTCCACAGAAACCGCCGCTGGGAGAGGGGGACGATCGTCTATTGCCTTGTACGTGCTATGTATGTCTTACAGGGTCCAACCAGCTGCACCTAGGTGGCTGCTGTGGGCTCTTTGTTTTCAGACCCAGTACCCAAGCGGCAGAGGCCACCTTCGTCATCACATTGTTACAACCTTCGCCTTCGTCTGTGGCGCTGGGGATCGGCGGTGCTGCAGCCTTCGTCTTTGCCTCTGTTGCCCGGCCGAGAGCCACCTCGGGTGGCTCCCAGCGATGCAACAACTGCTCCTGACATCGTATCGGCTTCGCCTGCCACACTAGCCACACTGCATCATGATGCAAAGCTGTGCCCTTTGGTCCGGTTCCAGGCAGATGTTACCAGCAAAGATCAGAGCACATGCTGGCGTGTGAATAAGGGGCGTGACGGCTGTAGTGTGAGGAGGGCCTTGCGAGAGGCGTTCAGTAAATTCGAAAGTAAAGTTCTGTGTACTGACTTGGCAGAGAATCCTAAGAAATTTTGGTCTTATGTCAGAGCGGTAGGTGAATCAAAACAAAATGTCCAGACACTCTGTGACCAAAATGGTACTGAAACAGAGGATGACAGACTAAAGGCCGAAATACTAAATGTCTTTTTCCAAAGCTTTCACAGAGGGAGTCTGCACTGTAGTTACTTCTCTAGATTGTCGCACAGATGACAAAATGGTAGGTATCGAAATAGACCACAGAAGGATAGAGAAACAATTAAAATCGGTCAAAAGAGGAAAGGGCGCTGGACTTGATGGGATACCAGTTTGGTTTTACACAAAGTACGCGAAGGAACTTGCCCTCCTTCTTGCAGCCGTGTACCATGGGTCTCTTAGAAGAGCGTAGCGTTCCAAAGGATTGGAAAAGGGTACAGGTCATCCCCGTTTTCAAGAAGGGACGTCGAACAGATGTGCAGAACTATAGACCTATATCTCTAACGTCGATCAGTTGTAGAATTTTGGAACACGTATTATGTTCGAGTATAATGACTTTTCTGAAGACTAGAAATCTACTCTGTAGAAATCATCATGGGTTTCGATAAAGACGATCGCGTGAAACCCAGCTCGCGCTATTCGTCCACGAGACTCAGAGGGCCACAGATACGGGTTCCCAGGTAGATGCCGTGTTTATTGACTTCCGCAAGGTGTTCGATACAGTTCCCCACACTCCTTTAATGAAAAAAGTAAGAGCATATGGAATATCAGACCAATTGTGTGATTTGATTGAAGAGTTCCTAGATAACAGAACGCAGCATATCATTTGTTGTGATTGGCAGGGGTGCCAACACCGTTTTACTAAAGGAGGCCGAAATGCACACGTTTTAGCTCACGCAGGCTGGCGTGAGGTCTGGAACATGACAAGGAATTTAGAATTTAGAAAAACGGACGTAGCTGGTGGAATACTTAACTTTAATCCATTAATGATGAACGTCGGTTTTGACGGTACATGATTCACAATATGAATAGTAACTGATAATGGCGCCTTGCTAGGTCGTAGCAAATGACGTAGCTGAAGGCTATGCTAAACTATCGTCTCGGCAAATGAGAACGTAAGTAGGCAGTGAACCATCGCTAGCAAAGTCGGCTGTACAACTAGAGCGAGTGCTAGGAAGTCTCTCTAGACCTGCCGTGTGGCGGTGCTCGGTCTGCAATCACTGATAGTGGCGACACGCGGGTTCGACGTATACTAACGGACAGCGGCCGATTTAAAGGCTAACACCTAGCAAGTGTGGTGTCTGGCGGTGACACCACATCATTCTCAATGGAGAGAAGTCTTCCGAAGTAAGAGTGTCATAGGACCGTTGCTATTCACAATATATATTAATGATCTTGTGGATAACATCGGAAGTTCACTGAGGCTTTTTGCGGATGATGTTGTGGTACATCGAGAGGTAGTAACAATGGAAAATTGTACTGAAATGCAGGAGGATCTGCAGCGAATTGACGCCTGGTGCAGGGAATGGCAATTGAATCTCAATGTAGACAAGTGTAATGTGCTGCGAATACATAGAAAGATAGATCTCTTATCATTTAGCTACAAAATAGCAGCTCAACAACTGGAAGCCGTTAATTCCATAAATTATCTGGGAATACGCATTAGGAGTGATTTAAAATGGAATGATCATATAAAGTTGATCGTCGGTAAAGCAGATGCCAGATTGAGAATGATTGGAGGAATCCTAAGGAAATGCAATCTGAAAACAAAGGAAGTAGGTTACAGTACACTTGTTCGCCCACTGCTTGAATACTGCTCAGCAGTGTGGGATCCGTATCAGGTAGGGTTGATAGAAGAGATAGAGAAGATCCAACGGAGATCAGCGCGCTTAGTTACAGGATCATTTAGTTATCGCGAAAGCGTTACGGAGATGATAGATAAACCCCAGTGGAAGACTCTGCAGGAGAGTCGCTCAGTAGCTCGCTACGGGCTTTTGTTGAAGTTTCGAGAACATACCTTCACTGAGGAGTCAAGCAGTATATTGCTCCTTCCTACGTATATCTCGCGAAGAGACTATGAGGATAAAATCAGAGAGATTAGAGCCCACACAGAGGCATACCGACAATCCTTCTTTCCACGAACAATACGAGACTGGAATAGAAGGGACAACCGATAGAGGTACTCAAGGTACACTCCGCCACACACCGTCAGGTGGTTTGCGGAGTATGGATGTAGATGTAGATGTAGACGTAGATGCTGCTGCTACCGCCCTTGTCCATTCACTATCTGCTACATCCTGCCTTCCTCCCCGTCATCGTTATGGTACTCGTTCGTCTCTATGACCGCACAGAGATTTGGGGAGAGGGATATGGTGTCATCGTGAGATACCAATCATCCGCTGACTGCTTAAAGCCCGCCAGCACCTAAGGGTTGGCGCCAGCGTGGCAGTATATGCAAATCAGGCACCGCACCACCCCTCTCCAGGAAGACTACACGACACCAGCACCCTCTCTGGCGCTGGCATAAAGCACGAGGAGGGGGGAGAGGGGGCAGTTCATCAAGTTTGATAGCTCAGCTCCACGAGACAGCGACTGCTGACGTCATGGTTAATTAGATCTGCGAGAACCAGCGCAGCTAGAAAGATAGATTTCTGTTGAGTTGGCAAGACTTTATTCAGAGATTGGAAATGATTGTACGTTCTGAATGACTGCTTTTCAAATAAAGTAAATGTGTTTGGTTATTGAATTACAGTAGTTTCTATTGATATTTTTTAGTGTGCCCTTCTACCCTGGTCCTGCTTCCTAGTCTATGATTACTGTTCTGACGACGCGAGATACAACATGTTACTACACGCATTCAAAAGATGTACTCAGTAGTAGTCATCAAAAAGGAAAGTATAGCTGTATTCAAAACTACGTTTTTAGCTATTGAATGGTAACAAATATTTGAAGATTTGAGACCAAGTGGTTCCTTTAACTGAGTGCTCCTGACCTTTAGAGTTAAATTTAATTAAACGTCCCTATTGCAACACTAGGTAAATCAAAAAGGGAAGAGAAAATTGTCAAAGAAAGGGTGAAGTACGTAGACTGAATAACATAGACAGAATTATTAGATCAAGGCAGTTACAGATACTGGCACTAAAAATGCAATAAAGAAAACAACCTTAGATGTATCAAAGAAGCGCAAAATTTTGCAAAGGAGTATTTAATTTGTAAACAAAACAGGAAAAAGCCCATCTCTTTCACCAATATTTGTGGTCCTGAGGAATTTAATCAGTATTTTGTTAGAATAATTAAAAGCACTGTATGTGAAGTAATTGACTTGCGAATAGGTGCTGGCGGTGCTGTGATGTCTAGAAAGCAGTGCGACGCCCGGAATTGGAATAAGATGCGTAAATGCAGTTGTGAAAATTAGTTGCTGGAGAGTCTTCTGGGTTGTATGGCTGTATTCCAAGAAAGTTTTCAGTTCCTGACGTTTCGTCCAGCTGACTCAATGCCATCAGGAGCAATTCCAAAGATGTCCATTGCAGCTCTGGATCAATTTCAGGAACCAAAAATTACTTAGACCACGGCCATACAACGTGGAAGACTCTCCGGGAACTAAGACATCCGGTCGGGAAAGCCTTCATTGTATGATTGTGAAGATTGTAAAAATGTAGGTATGTACGGTCAGTGATTTCATACATTATTGGATATCCTGTACTGTACTCAAAAAGATAATTGGTGAAATTGCTCAGCTACCAGTTAATGTAATTACACTGTCCAGTCAAATTATTGTGACCGCCTGTCAAAAGTCTGAATAACTACGTTTTGGATGGTGGGCCGCTGTGAGACATGCAGGAAGAAAGTCAGTGAGATTCTAGAAGGTACTGACATGGATATGGAGCCATGGCTACTCCACTGCCATGGCCAGCTGTATTAGGTTTCTCAATTGAGGATCCATGGTGCATATAGCTCGATCGAGGTGGTCCCACCGATTGTCAGTTGGATTTAAATCTGGGAAGTTTGGAGGTGAGGGGAGTACAATGAATTCATCCTGGTGCTCTTCAAACCATGCATGTGTACTGTGATCTGTGTGACACATTGCATTGTCCTGCTGGTTAGATGCCATTCAGCCAAGAAAAAACGAACTGCTTGTAGGTGTGGACATGTTCAAATGGTTCAAATGGCTCTGAACACTATGGGACTTAACATCTGAGGTCATCAGTCCCTAGAACTTAGAACTACTTAAACCTGGCTACCCGCGGTCGCGTGGTTCCAGACTGAAGCCCCCTAGAACCGCTCGGCCCCTGCGGCCGATGTGGACGTGGTCCTCACGGACAGATGCATACTGCTGTTGACTCATTGTGCATTCCAGAATGACAGCATTACCCAGGGAATAACACAAAAACGTCCCCCAGACCATAATACTCCCTCCTCCGACCTGGACTCTTATGACGGTTGTTGCAGCCATCTGTAGGATGCAATGGAGCATAAAACGTAATTCATCTGAAAAGGTCACCTGTCACAAAGCAGTGGACGTCCAGTATTTCATATGATACAACTTTGTTTTGAGAGGGAAAGAGTGAAATGCAGGTAGCATGGGAAGTAGACACGTTCCGTTTGAGGAAGCTAAGGAATGGCTACACCAATAAACATAAAAAGAAACAAATGAGAACAGTAGCATTACCTTTATCCGACTTGAGTATTGCCGTATCCACGTCTGCTCGTTAAGTTATGGAGGGCTGGTCTGTCCACAAGCGAGATGTTACTCTTCGGTGGTGCGGCTCTCTTCAACACGCGGCAAGGCTCTCGACGAAATTTCTCTGTTGCTAAAATTGCGCATTTTATTAATACCATCGCTGCAAATAACATCAAACGCAATGCACGGATGAGAGAAAGATTTCGTTTTAGTCGACGTGAATTGGATTCTGTGTCCAATGATATGTATTATTTGGGTTTAGAAGTGGCAGCAAGACTTCGTCGTTGTCTTGGAACTGGGTAGATGGTGTGACATGGGCAAAAGCGAACTGGAGCCATTACAAGGCTACGAAGAGGTAGAGAGCAAAGATTGACCGTGTTTCGACACAGGTGATACAGTAAGTTCCTGTTTGACGATCAGTTATCAACTTGACGGGGAAATCTATAAATGACGCGACTATGCCCGTGTTGGAAAGAGGTCTTAATTAGCGGACTTACAAGGGGATGCCGCCAATTCTGAAACTCAGATTCGATTCATACTGCGCATAATAAAAGCTCATGGCCAGGGGCGTAATGTGGCAAAGCACCAAGATGCACTTCTCAGCCGTTGTCGAGAAAATCGACAGAAAAGAAACCGTTGCGGTGAAATACTCTCTACGATTAATAGTTGTTTACAGCGTCGTGGCGCAGCGGTAAGCGCTCCGGTTCGTAATCCGCAGGTCACCGGATCGAATCTCGCGCCATGCAACTTTCTTTTTTAATATATATATATATATATATATATATATATATATATATACATATAATAAGTTGTTGAAAGTCGTTTGTCGTGGAAAAACTGGCGACTTCGAACATGATTATGTTTTCCGCAAAGAAAGTTGCATTTCACAAATGTTAGGTTGCATGGCGCGAGATTCGATCCGGTGACCTTCGGATTACGAACCCGAGCGTTTATCGCTGCGCCACAACGATGTAGAAAATTATTAATTGTAGAGAGTATTTCACCGCAACGGTTTCTTTTAACTGTCGATTTTCTCGACAACGGCTGAGAAGTGCATCTTGGTGTTTTGCCACATTACACCTCTGGCCATGAGCTTTTATTATGCGCAGTATGAATCGAATCTGAATTTCAAAATTGGCGGCCTCCCCTTGTTAGTCAGTTCCATCGAAAAGCTGTGCGCCATCTTCCAGCAGACGTAGCAGAGGAAATACGACGAGAGTCTTTCCGTGTGTTGACGAGAGCCGCACCTCTGAAGAGTACCATCTCGTCTATGGACAGAGCAGCCCTCCGTAACTTATGAGCAGACACAGATACGCTATTACTCAAGTCGGATAAAGATAATGCTACTGTTCTCAGGCCATGGGCGGATTATATCAATAAGATCAATGTTTTGTTGAGTGACTCAGCGTATCGCAAAATCGATAAGGATCCTACCAATCGAGTAACGCGAAGAACAGTAGAACTTATATCTAATAGTTCTCTAGCAAGAGAAGTCGTTAAGAGACTGAGACCAAATACAGGGTGGCGCACGAAATGTGTTACCAATTGTTTCTTTTACAATTTACGACGCACATTAGATATCCCGCTGGGATCTCTACAGCAGTACCAGCAGAGCTTGGAAAAAGAAATGAGTTACGAAATGACGTTAATTCACGATACTGCCGCTAGGAGACTAGTAAGCAGCAATGGCTGACAATGAAAGACTGACGACACAGCAACGATCGGCAATTGTGTTACTTTTTCATGAAACGAAAAGCCTTGTTGTGACTCAGAGACGTTTTCGACAATAGTTTAACACACGATGGGTCTCTTGCAAGAAGATTATTCACAGGTTGTACGATAAATTTGTACAAGAAGGAACAGTATTGGAAGCGAAGCGATCTCAGCCTAAGCCTGTTTGTTCGCCGGAGAATATTGAAGCGGTACGAGTTGCTGTACAGAGAAGTCCCGGGAAATCGTGTAGAAAGGCAGCAGTGCAACTGGGAATATCCAGACGCTCCGTTCAACGCATTCTTAAAAGTGACCTCCATATGTACCCATACAAAATGACCTATGCACAGAAGCTCACTGAAAAACACAATCAGCAGAGACTACTGTTTGCTCATTGGGCGGAGGGTAGGGAAGAAACTCTCAACAACGTTTGGTTTTCAGACGAGGCGCATTTTCATTTACACTGTGTGGTTAACAAACAAAATGTACGCTTTTGGGCCACTGAAAAACCACAAGTGCTTCATGAACGACTACAGTCTGCTCCGAGGATTACAGCGTGGGCAGCAATTTCCAGTCACGGACTTATTGGACCCTTTTTCTTTGAAGAAACTGTGAACAGCGAGCGTTATTTGAGCATGCTTCGCAATAGCTTCATTCCACAGCTTCTTGCTACTGCCTTGCCCTTCAACACGCAGTGGTTCATGCAAGATGGAGCAAGGCCACATACTGCAAACACTGTGTTGAAGTTTTTACACGTGCATTTCGACATGCGGATCATTTCACTCAGGCTTCCAGGTCGCTTCAATGACGGTCAAAATTGGCCCCCCAATAGTCCAGACCTCAATCCATGTGACTTTTTTCTTTGGGGGTACCTAAAGGAAAAAATTTTCCCGAAACGTCCACGTGATTTAATGGAGCTCAGAAGATTTATTCTTCAAGCTTGCAGTGAAATTACGGAAGAGATGTGCCGTAGGGTAATCACTAACTTCAGTGTTCGTTTGAAGGAAGTTAGGAAACGAAATGGTGGACATATTGAGCATGTGCTGAGTTAGGACAAATCTCCACGGACGGCTCTTCATTGTAGTATATGTTCCTTTCAGATTGTATTGACAATAAAGTTTATATTCAAAAACCAAATGGTAACACATTTCGTGCGCCATCCTGTAGTTTAGTTCCACCTAGGCTGTATGGACTGCCCAAGGTCCAGAAAGAAGGTGTTCCTTTACGTCCTCTAGTAAGCAATACTGGAGCAGCCACTTACGATTTGGCCAAATACTTGGTGTCTTTACTGAAACCCATTGTAGACAAGTGTCCAAGACATATAAGAATTTCTTGTTATCTTATCAGCAGATTTCAGTCACTTAAGCTGGAAAGCAACGACTTGTTGGTCTGTTTCGCTGTCATTTCGCCTTTTTACAAATGTGTCTCTGGTGGACTCAGAGCATCTCATCGGCAGTAGATTTGGGGCTGATATTACAGCTTTGTTCGAGCACACTCTCTTCTCGACATACTTTATATTTAACGATGAGTTTTTTGAACAGCTTGACAGCGTCGCATTGAGGAGCCCTTTGTCACCCCTGGTGGCCAATCTTTTTATGGAAGATTTTGAGGAGCAAGCACTCGCCTCAGCAATTTTAAAACCAACAGTATTTTGACTGTACGTTGATGACACATTTATAGCTTGTCCTCATAGTTTGGACAGTTTCCGAGAGTTTCTGCACCTTCTGAACTTCGTACATGAAAACATAAAATTTACTATGGAGACGGAGAAAGATGGTTGCTTGCCCCTTTTAGATGTCTTCGTGCGACGGAAGAGCGATGGCTCTGCGGTGTTTCGAAAGCTCTCTCATACAGACCTTTATCTGCAAGCTACTAGTTACCACCATACGGCACAAACCATGAGAGTTCTGAACACCTGAATCCGCCGAGCTCACACCATCTCGGATGCCGATAATCTGCAAACGGAATTGGACCACCTACAAAATGTGTTGCAGAGCAATGGATATTCGTCCCAGCAAGCAAGTACAAATGGCGCTACAGACCCATGAAGGAAGAGGCAGACAAGAAGATGAGGCCTTCAAAACGACTACTTATTTACCATATATTGGAAATATTTCAGTCAAAATAGGCGGAATATTAAGAAGACACAAAATTAAAGCGGTTTTTCTTCCTTCTAAAATCTCGGTGCTATTGGGATCTGTTAAAGACGATTTGGGGTTGCGCAAGGCAGATGTTTACAGAATTCCATGCGAATGCGGCAGGAAAAACGACGCGCACAGTGCAGGAACTCATCATAGAACACCAGCGGCATACTCACCTCCTCCAAGCTAGTAAGTCCGTTGACGCCGAACATTGTATTTCCACAGGTCGCTTGATGAAATTCGAACAAACGAAAATTGTGGCCCATACTTTAAACTTTTGGAGATCCATCATCAATGAATCAGCGGAAATACGACTGAGTTCCTTATTAATTGAGACGGCAGTTTCCAATTAAATTCTGCATGGAACCTCGTCGTAGAAAAACTTCGTGCTCTGCGTAGCCGGCGTCGTTTGCCATGGGAAGACAATCGATCTGATATCGATGAAGCCAGTTTTCACCACGGACGGTGCGCGCCGCAGCGCACGGACTTGCGAACAAACAGCGCATGCACAACGCCAATATCGTGGCAGCAAGTTGCAGACATCCGGCAGTTCACCCGAAATTTTATGGAACAATCTGTATGCCGGGAAAGTTTTAAATCTCAGGACCACTACTGTTTAGAGTGTATATCAATGATTTAGTAGAAAGCGTCGGAAGCTCTTTAACACTGATGATGTGTGTGAATTCCTAAGGGCCCAAACTGATGAGGTCACTGGTTCCTAGACTTACACACTACTTAAACTAACTGAAACTAACTTACACTACGAACAACACACACACCCATGTCCGAGGAAGGACTCGAACTTCCGGCGGGAGGGGCCGCGCAATCCGTGACATGGCGCCTCAAACCGTGCGGCCACTCCACGGGGCTCACCAATGATACGGTCCTCTAAGTAGCAACGCCAGAAGATCGTAACGATTTGCAGAATGACCTGCAGAGGATTGAGGCATTTAACAGTGGATGTAAATAAATGTAACATGCTGCGCATACATAGGGAAAGAAATTCACTACTCTACAATCACATTATTGATGACAAATTGCTGGAAACATTATCTACTGCAAAATATGTAGGAGTAGCTATCCAGAGCGATCTTAAGTGAACTGACCACATAAAACATATAGTAGGAAAATCAGATGCGACACTGAGATTCATAGGAAGAATCTTAAGGAAATGTAACTCATCGACGAAGGAAGTGGCTTACAAGCGCTTGTCCGACCGGTTCTTCAGTGCTGTTCGAAAATTTTTCGTCATGGGATCGTTTAATTGGTGTGAGAGCGTTACAGAGACACTCAACAAACTACGGTGGCAGACGCTACGAGAGAGGTGTTGTGCATCACATAGACGTTAACTGTTGAAATTCCGAGAGAGCAATTTCCTGGCAGAGTGGGACAGCATATTACTTCCTACCACATACATCTCGAGAAATAGCCGTGGTGAAAAAATCCGAGAAATTAGTGCTAATACAGAGGCGACGATCAGTCTTCCCACGCGCCATTCGCGAATGGAATAGGTAAGGGGGCATCAGCTGGCGGTATCAGAATTAT
This sequence comes from Schistocerca gregaria, assembly GCF_023897955.1. NCBI lineage: Eukaryota > Metazoa > Arthropoda > Insecta > Orthoptera > Acrididae > Schistocerca > Schistocerca gregaria. The sequence continues at coordinate 639,114,974 of NC_064931.1, forward strand.
CCTCTGCCTCACACTGAAAGTGGCTCTTGGAGTATGATGTAGATGTAACTAGCTTACAAAACTGGAGTTACAGCTATCAGGAGAACAGCCCTTGAGTGATTAAAATCTTCGGTTACTGAGAACTTTTCCGAGTTGAATGGCCGTGGCCGATGGAACTCTTCCATCCCTGACGTTTCGTCCAAGGCTACGTTGGACGTCTTCGGAGGTGCTCCTGGTACACATACCGACAGGTACTTTCATAAGACTTCCAGTCATCATCCACAACAGAAAAGAGGTGTAATTAAAAGTGTAGTGGACAGAGCTAAAAGGATTTGTACGCCGGAACACCTGGACGCCGAGTTAAAACATCTAAAGCAGGCTTTTGAGAAGAGTGGGTAATCTAGCAAGGAAATAAATAGAGTTTTGAGACCGAATAACAGGAGGCCTAAGGACAACGATAGGACACGGGGTGGGAAGAACACGGTTTCTCTACCCTTCATCAAAAAAGTAACGGATCAAATCGGCAAGATACTAAGGAAACATGACATTCGACCGACTTTCAGACCAACTAAGGAAATAGGTGAAGCACTTCGTTCCGTTAAGGATAAACGTCCCCCTCTGTCTGAAAGTGGTGTATATAAGATCCGTGTACGTGTGACAAGGTCTACATTGGAACTACAAAGAGAAGTGTGAATACACGATTGAAGGAACACAAAAGTCTTTGCCGACTAGGGAAAACAGACAAATTAGCCGTGGTGAACATGCTCTTCAATCAGGTGATCACACAGTGAAATTTTCGGAAATTGAAGTTTTATGTACTATGACGAACTATTATCCACGGCTACATAGGGAAGCCATCGAAATATATAAACATGGTGATAATTTTAACAGAAAAGAAGAAGGCATGAAACTCAGTGGTATATGGACTGTAGCGCTACAGAATCGATGAAAAGTTTTTATCTTTAACGTACTATAACTGACAGTTAAAATTTTTTATCTTTGACAATGTTTATCTGTGCTATCACGTAATATCCAGACCACGCCCACTTTCCACAGTATTTAGGCCGCTCTTTGACGTCTGACTCGTCAGTCGGCAAGACTCAGCACAACCAGGAGCACCTCCGAAGATGTCCAACGTAGCCTTGGACGAAGCGTCAGTGATTGAAGAGTTCCATGGACCACGGCCATACAACTCGGAAAATTCTCAACAGCTGAAACATCCGGTCATGAAAGCCTTCATTATATGATTAAAATTGTACCTACAAATAGCTGAACCTGCATTCCAACAAGGGAATAACATAAACTCATTTACTCACAAAAACTGTGCATAACGTATGTTGTACCGCAAGGTTCCATTCTCAGACGGTTTTTTTCTGCTCTTCATAAATGACCTGAAACAGTCATTCCACATTAGAGGTACATTAAATTTGCAGGTGTCACGATTGTGTAGAACGAGAGTGAATTATTGAACAAGAGTTATGGAGTGAAATCAAAATGTGCATCTCAAACATTACAAAATGGTTTTCTGCAAACAATCTAATAATAAATATCCAAAAAACAGTTTCTAAGAATCTCCAGACATAAGCATCCATTAACATCACCTATAGAGATATTCAACAGAAGTCTGGAAAACGTGTTATGAATTTTCTTGAAATATGGATTCAGGAGGATCTTAAATGACTCCAAAATAAGAAATATGCAACCAATAAGCTGAACAGCCTCTGTTATTGCATAAAAATTCTTTCAAGCTGCATTTCCAAGAAAACAATCAACCTGTAACGCAGCGTGGAAACTCGAGCTCTAGCAAAAGTTGTTTCACATTCAAAAAGAGAACTGTATGGGCCATAGAAAGTGCAGTTCCCAGAGGCTCATGCAAGCAATTGTTTAAAAATTTCAAGTCTTTCCATTGCCTTATTTATATATTTTACAAGTAATAACTTTCTTTACGAAAATGTTAGTTTGATAATAACCAGTTCAAAGTTATAAACTATGATATTGAGACATGACAGAAGAAAAAGCCAGGATACCCATGTCCCACAGTCAAATACAACACTAAAACAAAACTATCGCTCCAAACAGGAAACAAGCTGTACAGCAAAGTAGTTTGTGACACCAAAATGATCAAATACTTTTCAGTACTTAAAACAGCTATTAATGTCTACCTACTCCATAACTGTTATTATGATATAGTAGGTTATTATGGTATAGCAGGTTGAAAGCCTAAATATATACGTTATTATTGTAATAAGACAGGATTACGCAAAATAAACGCATAGAATTGCATTGCGTAGTAGAAATGGAGGTGAGCAGTCAATCACCTCCCCCCCCCCCTACCCCTCCATAAGCACTGTTATTCTATCGGTTAGAGCACCCAGTTGTAGTAACAATGGCGCAGTGGACCGTTCAGCAATGTGTTTTTACAGCTGAACGTATTTCAAAAGTAATGAATCTGTTATCACTGTTCCATGGCTGTTCCGTATACAGTTCAATGTTGAGGGTAATACTTCAATACCTGAACGCAACACAATACTTCGTTGGGTTAACTCTTTTCGCACAGCTGAAATCCTTTATGAAAAGAAGTCGATTGGTCGCCCTTGTACAGCGCGAACTCGAGAAAATGCTGACAGAGTAAGAGCGTCTGTTCTACAAGTCCTCGCTGCTCCTCTAGGCGGCGTGCTCCTAGTTTCGGCATGTCTCGGGCTTGCTACAGTGCAGCCTGAACTGTTAGTTAATTTCCAGCCTTATAAAATTATGAATGTACAGAAGCTGCATGAACGTGATTTTGATTGAACGGAGATTGTTCTGTGAGAGAATGCTTGATATTCGTGCTACTGATGATGTGTTGTTAATGTTGAGCTATGAAACTCTTTAGATGGTTTTGTAAATAAGCAAAACTGTAGCTGCTGGGCAGTAAGCAACCCATAAGAATTGCATCATACACTTTTTTTTAATGTTATGTTGTAATGCTCCCCAATTTTTTGGCGCCACAACTTGAAGCTTTGGGGACCAACATGATAGAAAGGTGGTCCCAACAAGATGTAGCCGCAGCTCACACGGCTAATGCATCCATGGCAGTTGTTTGAGAAATGTTTCCTCAACACTTGATCTCACGTTTTGGCGACCTCCACTGGCATGCAAGCTTGCAAAGTCTATCGGTTGCGACTTCTTCTTATGGAGTCATTTGAAATGCGAAGTTTACTGACTCACACATCGTTCATTCAACACTCTGAAAATTGAAAAACGTGAAGAATTTGTTGCTGTTTTACGGCACAGTTTGACAAGTTATGTAGAACATTAAAGAAATACTTTTACACTGATCAGCCAGAACATTATGACCACCTATCCAATAGCAGGTATGTCCACGTGTGGCACGGATAACAACGGCGACGCGTCGTGTCATGGAAGCAGTGAGACATTGGTAGGTCACTGGAGGGACTTCGCACCGCATCTGAACACACTAGTCACCAAATACCCGTAAATTCCGGGGAGGGAGGCATGAGCTCTGATGGTACGTTCAGTCACATTCCAGATGTGTTCGATCGGGTTCAGATCTCGCAAGCTGTGGACCAACACATCAATTAGAACTCAACACTGTATTCCTTGAACCACTCCATCACTGCCTGGGCCGGCCGTTGTGGCCGAGCGGTTGTAGGCGCTTCAGTCCGGAACCGCGCAGCTGCTACGGTCGCAGGCTCGAATCCTCCCTCGAGCATGGATGTGTGTGATGTCCTTAGGGTAGTTAGGTTTAAGTAGTTCTAAGTCTAGGGGACTGATAGCCTTAGATGTTAAGTCCCATAGTGCTCAGAGCCATTTGAAACACTCATGGCCTTGTGACATGGAGCAATATCTTGTTGAAAAATACCACTACTGTCTGGAAACATGTTCGTTATGATGGGGTGTAAGTGGTCTGCAACCAGAGTACGATACTCCTTGGCCATTATGGAGCTTTGCACGAGCTCCACTAGACCCATGGGCGCCCACGTGAATGATCTCCAGAGCATAACGGAGCCGCCGCCAGCTTGTCTCTGTTGTGCAGTACAGGTGTCAAGGAACTGTTGCCCTGGAAGACGACAGATTCGTGCCCTCCCATCAGCACGATGAAAAAGGTATCAGGATTCATCAGATCATGCAACGCTCTGTCACTGCGCCAATATGCAGGGTCGATGGTCACGTGCCCATTTCAAGTCGTAGTGTCCGATGTCATGGTGTTAACATTGGCACATGCATGGGTCGTCGGCTGTGGAGGCACATTGTTAGGAGTGTTCTTTGCATCGTGTGTTCAGACAAACCTTTACTTTGCCCATCATTAACGTCTGCTGTTAGTTCCGCCACAGTTCGCCACCTGTCCTGTTTTATCAGTCTGCCAAGTCTACGACATCCGACATCTGTAATGAGGGGTGGCCGCCCTACACCAAGACGTCTGGACTGGTTTCACCTTGGTTTTGCCACGTGTTGAAGTCACTCACCACAGCACTCCTTGAACACCCGACAAGTCGTACAGTTTCCAAAACATTCATGCCGAGCTTCTGAGCCATCACAATCTGTCCTCGGTCAAACTCAGGTAGACCACGCGCCTTCCCCGTTCTACATGCGAATAGTACGCTCAATGATACTACATGCACAATGCGTGCGTCTGAATAGTAGTCATTCCTCGCCAGGTAACGCTGCTATCGCCTGGATGGGTTAATATCGATAGTAGGTCGGTGGTCATAATGGTCTGTCTGAGCAGTGTAATGTGTGTGCTGGAAGAAGGCCGCCATCTTTCGGACACTATCTTCAAATACTTAATAGCAATTCTTAAATAGTGTATCCTACAGGTTGCATTAGTATAAATACGTGTTATATGCGATTAAAATAAGTACAATTATAGTCGTTTGAAACTGATGCGTTCTTTTTGTGACAACCTGTATAATGACAGTTGAAAATTTGTATAGATTCTGTGAAGTGTAAAATAGCTGAATGTGTTGCATTTTATATATATAAAACGCGTGATTACATCGATAGATATCGATTCGTCAACAATGCTAATATAATCACTATCCCAGACACAAGTCAGGTAGTGACACATGATTATTTAGATAGGGAGTGGATATGCTGTGGCGCTATGAAGTTCTGTTTAAATCACTCACCGTGTTCCACGTTAATATTGGGGAAGGTTTAGCACATTCTTATGGTCGCGATCCCGAGTTGAATGGTTCCTATGTCACCACATTCCACATCCGACCAATGTGGTATGGAACAATGTATGGACAACGGATAAGCCTGGTACAGACACAACGGTTAGGCAAGAGGAGCTTTCATCTCCACAGTAGATTTTGCCTTCAGTGACCACCAGTCCTTCAATAATCAGCACTTCATAAATTGCTTACCTAGGATCATCAATGTAGAGCTCCGTCCATTTCGGCCCACCAAACTGTAGCTGTAGTTCCCACAAGCAGACGCTATCTTTTGGTAACACCGTATTAGTGATGACTCGGAGAAGTTTACAGTGTTAGTGCCACAACTGGATTTACACATGATCGAGTAAATAGATGAAGTTTGTAGGACTAGTGCTACACAGTACTGAAAGAGCCCTTGCTGTAGAACTTGCACAAAATTATTGAGGGCGAAGCATGTGCAGGTAACTCCCACTCGCAAATTTGCAATTTTAACATGCCTTGGCTGGGACAGAACTATTGGCTGATCAGTCTTTACATTATCTTCTGGCTGTACAGGTTGCCAACCAATGTTATAACATTTATTTCCGCTTTTTGTGCACTACCAACGACTGAGGTAGCACGTAAAGAATGTGCCACTGCGGTTGCACCAAGTAATGAAAGGACATGTGCAACAGTTAAGGAAGTTATGGTCAGTGGCTTGGACGTGGACATGTCTACATTTGCTGATTTTGTTCCGTTTAGAACGAGATGTTGAGTTCTATCTGTAAAGAAGTCTTGTATCCAGTCGCAAATCTGGCCTGATATTCGGTAATTTCGTATTATTTTTCACTAAACAAAGGTGTGGGACATTGTCAAATGTCTTCCTGAAGTCAAGGAACATGGAATCTACCTGAGCGCTGTTATCTACCGTTACAGCGCTACGGGTCTCATGGAGGTCTTAGCGAGCTCTGTTTCGCAAGCTCTCTTTTTGCGGAATCCATGTTCATTTTTATAAAGGACATTTTCGTTCTCCTGAAACGTCATAATACGTGAGTACAAAACATGTTCCTTAATTCTACAACAAACTGACGTCAATGATATTGACCTGTAATTATGTGCCTCTGTCCTAAGACCCTTCTTCGAAACAGGAGTGGCCTGTGCTTTCTTCCAGTCGCTAGATACCTTTCGTTGTTCCAACGATCTACGATTTGACGCTACTTTGACGTGCTCACTATGTTTGAAGAATCCACTCCGTAGACTGACGAGATGAGCATTGAAACTCAGGGAATTTGAGTACGATGTAATCCGAAAACCACGGAAGAAGCACGGAAATGCAGACGTTTTAGGCACGAAAATAACATTAGTACAAGCATTGGGTAAGGATCTTACTGGACGGCTGGCAATACAGAGCACAGACGAACAATGTAAACAGTGCAGCAAGGAACAGCAGTTTAACATGCATAACGCATTATTGTGTAGAGAAACAAAATTAGGTTCAAATGGCTCTAAACACTATGGGACTTAACATTTGAGGTCATCAGTCTCCTAGAATTAGAACTACTTAAACCTGAATAGCTTAAGGAAATCACACACTGCCATGCCCGAGGCATGATTCGTACAAAGGTGGTCGTGCCAGCACACTTGAAGCGACAATTACTATGTGACATGCGTGATCACTTCTGATGGGCAATAGGGGCTGCAGGGCGACGAATCGAAGCGTGACGGAAAAGTACTGATGGAAAGGAAGGAAGAATGATGTACATCGGTTCGTCAGAAATTGTTTAGAACGTGTGCAGCGTGCGAGTAAAGTAAACAGTACAGCAAGTAACAGCAGCTTAGCGTACATGAGGGACAATTGTGTACAGAAACAAAACTAGGACCGCAAGTAGTTGTGCCTGCAGAGTTGAAGCGAGAAATATTTCGTGAAATGCGTGATCACGTCTTACCCGGCCGTGGAGGACGCAGGCGATGAACCAGACACGGAAAGTACTGGCAGGACCGAAGGAAGAATGATGTCAACCAGTACGTCACAAATTGTGTAGAACGTGCGCAGTGTGTGGATTTGAAGCAGAAACAGGTACTATTGCAGATTTTACCGGACACAATGGAAGCGTTTGGTTTCATTGAAGTGGGCATGTCAGGACCATTCAACCGAAAGCTAGCAGATAATGGTTTTGTCCTGACCATAATAGACCAATTTTCTTATTACATCGAAATGGTGCCGATGCTAGACCAAAAGGCAACCATAGCCACACAAGCGTTTGTTAATAGTTGGGTATTGAAGTTTGGGGTGCTGGAGACATTAATTACGGAACATGAGACAAACTTCACTTCAGACCTGATGCAAGAGTTGTGTCGGTTAATAAAAGTAAAAAAGTTAAGGACTAGTCCACTTCATACTCAAGCTAATGGATCGAATTCATCGGAGAACTGGGAAGATGTTTAGTTATCAAGTGAATATATACCATTTGGATTGGACACATATTTATCTTCGTAATGAGTGCGTATAACTCCAAAGTGCACACTAACACAGAGCAGTCGCCATTCGAGGTGTTGTATAGTGAAAGATGTCGTCACCATTCGATACGATGTGACAGAAGGGAGGGAAGGATGAAGACGTGGTCCTAGAATTTACAAGAGCAGTGACGTAAGTTTGGAAGATCTATCAAGCAAATACTAAGGCACTGAAGAAGCGTGAAGAAGCAGTAAAGCGCGTGGCGACGTTATCTCAGTACAAAGTAGGCTAAGGAATGATTATGTCAAGACCATATGCTCCGCAAGGGAAAATGAGAAAGTTTGTAACAAAGTATCAGGGCCTATACCAAGCAACTGAAACCACATCAGTAAATGTTGTCAACGAGGTCAACGACTGTGCATGTCGGGCTAACTCTTTGTGGTGATTAGAAGTGTCTAGGGGGACCCTGTTCAGCTTGTTTAACACGTATGTGATTGCCGCTTGTTTGTGGTTCTGTGAGTGGTTTGAAGTTGCATTTAAGATAACGTCACTTGTTGTGGGTTTCCTGTATATATATATTGTGTCTGTTTACTATTGACTTTTCTTGTGGTTATGTTTAAAAAGTTGAGTGTGTTTTCTTGTTCTTCTTCTATTTTGAACTTTATGTTTTTGTGAACAGTAATTATGTCTGTTTAGTTACTGTAATCTGTTTTTAGGTTCATCTACCATCACATTATGTCATCCATGTATCGGTACCAGTAGATGACGTTGTAGCTTTTGTCTATTATTATGTATTCAAATATTAATTTTTCTATGTGATTCATGAAAATGTTGTCTATTGTTCCTGAAATAGGTGAACCCATAGGTAAACCTTCTTCTTGTATGTATTATTCTTGATTGAATTCAAAATAATTCTGTTGTGTTATTGATTGTAATAATTTTATTATTTCATCTTTGTGTTCATGAGGTAGCTGGTTGTGTGTTTTCAGATTTTCTTCAATTATTTTTATAGTTTCATTAACAGGGCTGCAACTGGACATACTTTCTACATCAAAGGAGAGCTATGTTGCTGTGTCAGGGATTTTAGCGTTTATTATATATTCTACCAGTTGAGAGGTATTTCTGATTGTTCTATCATTTTCTAGTTTATAATACTAGGTGAACTGTGACTGCATTTGTTTTGCTAGTAGGTATGTAGGAGCTGCTCTGAAATTTACTATTGGACGGACTGGATAATTTTCTTATCAGCGCCTAACACAAAAAAACAACGATGTGCTAGCAGACGGCATTTCCCAATGTAACCGAGAAATCAGCCGAAAAATCACCGTAAGTACAAATGAATCTATTCTTAACGAACTGTTTTTCGATCTAAAAGCAAATCAAAATGTAAATAACTTAATTACAGACCACTGATGATGCTTTACGTCAATAAAGCGAAACGTGTCTGGTGAAAAATCACGAATTTTTGTAGTTGCAACGACAGAAACAAAAATACTCTCAAGAATTGTAAAACAACTACAGACACTATGACCACACAAATTGAGAATTTAATGTCGACATATGGAAGTTTGGTTCTAGCTATGAGTCGTGCTCGGATAGCCAAAAAGTAAGGCTACTGCTCGCGATAAGTGGGAAATCGTGGTTCGAGTCCCAGACCGGCACAAATTTTCGTAGTCGACATTCCATCCAAAAATTCGTAAGTGCGAGTACATTTAATGTATTTCATAACGGCTGTAGTAGCCGCGGTACCTGTTCCCTCGGACATGCATGCATTGTATTTGGGAATAACACAGGCACTGCAATATGGTGCTTACTAAGGAAGTTATGGATTTTGCCAGAGCCTTGGCTAATATATTAAATCAGAATTTGGGGGCAGTTCAAGCGTGGATGCAAGTACTGAATAACGCTGACATAGCTATTGCAGTCACTAGGGGGAAGTATCTGGGACACAAGAATGGAATTGGCAAGCATTCAGGAAGCTGTTATCAGGCACTACATAGACAGTTAAGTCTGATATTGTTGTCACCTGAACAGTATCTAAGGAGGCTGACAAAGGCACAAGGAGAATTACCGACGGGTTACAAATGGTAGCGGAGCCGAGCAGTTAGAACTTGCCATTATACTACCATGGAGCAACTATTGGAGTGAGGACAGACAGCGCATGGCTGTTCGTATCAGTGAGGATTCGGTAGCGAAAAGGCATGATCGGACTTACACTTGTGAATTTAACATGGCCACAGCTGTATTGGCCAGACAAACTCCTAGAGATGTTGTCCAAACAAAACATTACCTTCGTAAACAGCACCTGGGGACCAAGCCTAGACCATTTAGTAAGTCATATGATAGCCACGTAGGACGGGCAGAGTACTGCAGAGCAGTTGTTTCGGCATGTGGAATAGTATCAGTATAGTAGACATCAGGTAATCGTGACTTTGAGCGTCGTAGTTACTAGCGCCATAGTGACTCTGATTTTGCTATGTCTAGTATTTATCTTTCTGAAACGACGAGCTGTGCAAAAACTCAGTCCCGGTGTGCAACGGTAATTCGAGTTCCTTTAGAGTGGAGGCCCTGATCGAGGGATGAAAACTAGATTTATGAAGTTGAAGATTAGTACATTAATTGTATAATGGTCAAGAATAGCCAGTCTAGTAGTACAGATTAAGGGCAAAGGTAATTTCTATAGAGAAACAGGCCAATGCAAGACCCAAGGGGCTGGGTCCTCTTCATGGAGGGGAGCAGTGTAGCATTGCTACCCAGTCTTTTAGCAAACGTAATAAGTAGTGGTGAGAAACCCACCCTGAAGTATTACATTAGCAGCTGCAGGCTATGGGCTGCAGTGTGCACGCAAGGGGAGTGTGAGACGAGGCCAGCTACAGTCAGAGGGAAACTGCATTGTGCAGTGGTAATAAACCAAGTCTCTTGTTATAGCCGATGTGACTAGGAGCCAGGCGTTTGTGAAACAAATGCTCCTCAGAGTGACATAGATATGTCTGAATTTTGAGGCAGAGGTCATTCCTTTCGCTGGAGTCCATCAGCACCACCACGACTCCAGGGCCATGCTGGACAGCGAGACGACTGGGCATCGCCAGTAACAGCCAAGTGTCGCTGTCGCTGTCAACACTGAGTTCCTCATGGGACTTACACTGAGGTGACAAAAGTCAGCGCCTTCTTTTGTCTACTTAGTGCAGCAACTCGACGTGGCATGGACTCAACAAGTCGTTATAAGTCTCCTGCAGAAATATTGAGCCATGCTGCCTCTATAGCTGTCATAGTTGCGAAAGTGATGCTGATGCGGGATGTTCTGCATGAACTGACCTCTCGATGTTCGATGGGATTCATATCAGTTGATCTGGACGGCCAAATCATTCGCTCATATTGTCCAGAACGTTCTTCAAACCAGTTGTGGACAATAATAGCCCGGTGACATTACATCGTTGTTTGGGAAGATGAAATCTATGTATGGTTGCAAATGGTCTCCATGTAGCCGAACATTACCATTTCTAGTCAATGATCGGTTCAGTTTGACCAAAGAACCCAGCCCATTCCATGTAAACCCAGCCCACACCATTATGGAGCCATCATCAGTATCCACAGTGCCTTATTGACAACTTGGGTCCATGGCTTCTTGTGTTCTGAGCCACACTCGAATGCTCCCTTCAGCTCTTACTAATTGAAATCGGGACTCATCTGATCAAGTCATGAATTTTCAGTCGTTTAGGGCCCAACCAATATGGTCACGAGACCAGGAGAGGCGCTGCAGGCGTTGTCGTGTTCTTAATAAATGCACTCGCGTTGGCCGTCTGCTGCCATAGCTATTAACGCCGAATTTCGCCACGCTGTCCCAATTGGTATGTTCGTTTTCCTACCCACATTGATTTAAGCAATTATTTCACTCAGTGTTTCTTGTCTGTTAACACTGAGAACTCTATGCGATCTAAGGTTTTCCCGGCGTATTTCCAATTTGAACAGTTCTCGGGTATCCGTCCCGGTAGCGTAGTAATTTCTTCACAATATTTCGGCAGACGTACAAGCTGCCATCTCCAGGTGGTTCCTGACGAATGCTGTGCTGTTCCTCTCGGCGCCCTATATATACTAGCCGTTACCCCCTCCATGGACAGACAGATAGCGTCGCCATGGGATGCCCGCTTTCACCGGCTGTAACTAACTTTTTTATGGAGAATTTCGAGGAGAAGGCACTAGAACAAGCCAAGCAAAAACCAACTTGTTTCTTCCGCTACGTGGATGACACGTTCGTTGTTTGGCAGCTTAAATGAATTTCTCGAACACCTCAACTTGCTGCACCTTAGCATACAGTTCACGATGGAGGTGGAGCAAGATGGTGTGCTACCGTTTCTTGATGTCCTGGCGAAACGGAAACCTGACGGCAAGCTGGGACACAGTGTATACAGAAAACCTACACACACCGATTTGTACCTAAATGCCTTCAGTTGCCACCACAACTCCCAGAGTGAAGGCGTCTTGCACACACTTGTTCACAGGGCACGATCAATCTGCGATCAGGAGAGCCTTCCAGCAGAACTGCAGCACCTCGAGACAACATTTCGGAAAAAATGGGTACAACCAGAAGCAAATAAGACAGGCACTCACACAGACTGCGCTAAGAGAACAAGAAGAAGAAACATAAGAACACAAGTCATTGGCGTGCATTCCGTTTGTCGGAAACACCTCAAGAAAAATTGGTAGGAACCTGAGGAAACACAATGTGAAATGTGTATTCCGACCCCCTGCAAAAACCTTGACTCTACTGGGTTCAGTGAGTGATGACCTAGGCCTTCGAAAACCAGGCGTTAATCAAATTCCCTGTCAGTGCGGAAAATCATACATTGGGGAGACAGTCCGCAATGCAGAAGAGAGGTGCCGCGAACACAAGCGCCATACCGAATTACGCCACGCCACTAAATCGTCCGGGGCTGACCATTGTATAAAGACTGGCCATACGATGGATTATGAAAAAACCAAAATATTCTGTCAATCCTCCTACTTCTGGGGCCGCGTTACTAAAAAGGCCATCGAAATCCGACTACAGGACGATCTAATTAATAAAGACAGCGGCCTTTAACTTAGTCAGGCTTGGAACCCTGCACTCAGTCTGGAGAGAAAGATGCGGTCCCAGAGATCGAGGACCGTCCCCTATGGCGGCAGCAGGGAAACTGCAGACCCCAGTTCAGACCCAGGCGCCGCTTCCCCCACCACCTTCAGTAGCAGCCGCGCCGGCCGAACCAAAGACACCAGGAGAGGAACGGTGGAGGGGGTAACGGCTAGTATATATAGGGCTCCGAGAGGAACAGGACAGCATTCGTCAGGAACCACATAACCACATGAAGGTGGCTGCATGAACGTCTGCCTAAGTATTGTGGAGAAATTACGACGCTATCCGGTCGGATACCCGAGAACTGTTCAAACTGAGAACTCTAACCAAGCGCCACTGCTCTCGGTCGTCAAATGAAGGCTGCCAGCCACTGCGTTGCCCATGATGAGAAACAATGCCTGAAATTTGGTATTGTCGGCACACGCTTAACACTGCGGATCTCAGAATACTGAATTCCCTTACGAATTCCGAAATGGAATGTCCCAAGCGTCGAGCTCCAACTATCATTCCACACTAACAGTCTTTTAATTCCTGTCGTGTGACCATAATGACGGCAGAAACCTTTTCACATGAATCACCTGAGCACAGACGACGGCTCCGCGAATGCACTGCCCCTTTATACCTTGTGTACACGATACTACCGCCATCTGTATGTGTGCATGACACCATCCCATGACTTTTGTTACCTCAGTGTAGTGCCACAGCGGCCCGAACCTGCCGTCCATGCCTGCTGCGGCCAGCACTAAGTTTTCCACGGGACCTAGTGCCTCAGCACCAGCCGTCGTCTGACTTCTTCTAGAGGGCAGTGGGTCCAATCAGTCCGCTGCTGATGTCATGGCCGTAGTCTACAGAGGCCGCCGGCCGTCCACAAGCCTGTCGTTAGCAACGCACGGCTCCTATCCAACATCCTCTCACATGCTCAGAAACCGTCGCCCGTACGTCAGCGTAGGCCAGGGTCAATAGAGTGAGGTGTGTTTTTTCTCACTGAGACACTAAGAGGCATGTACGAACGTTGAATAAAGCATTAATTACTGTCAGCAGTGTTTCCACTGGGCTTTGTGGCCTGTCACCACCGCCGTTCACTCCGCTGAGTGGAACTGCTCTCTTCAATAGGACACTGTGATCAAATGTGACAGAAAATCGGTGTCTGGTAATAAATTGAAAATTTAATCCCATCTGGATATTCCCCACATACTTCCCCCTATTTTTTGGATTTTTCAGATAAGCCTCAATCGAGGCCAATTTGTCACCTAAAAGCGTCAGTCATTATTTTGCCATGTATTTGCGTAAAACAAAGAAAGGCGCGACGTCATCTTAAACAGATCATCGGAGGCAGAGATTGCAGTATCAGATGCCTAAGGTAGGAGAGGCTTTGCGCATATGCCTTTCGGCATCGAACAATATTGACAGCAAAAGTGAACAAAATAAAGTCACATTTACATATCAAGAACCATCATACAGTTTAAAAAACTCCTTCTTTTGTGCAGCAAATTCAAAATTATTGATTTAGAAGAAAATTCGCCTGTGAAATTAACGGGGCAGTGATATATTTATTTGGTTGTACTGGAACACAGGACTATATGAGATTTCACCTTACAACATCTCGTACCATGAGCATAAATAGGAAGAAATGAGCCCCATATATGCTCGATGTCTCTTGCTCTGATTTTGTGAATTCGGTATTCACGAGGAACGAAAAGCAACATACTTAGGTTCCAGTGCCACCAAGGTATCACATGATAGAAATTCAAAGACAGTAAGCTTTGCTTGTTAACAACATCAAAGTCGATCGTACAATATAAACTGTGTGATCAAAACTATCCGGAGACCCCCAAAAACATAAGTTTTTTTATATCAGGTGCATTGCCCTGCGACCTACTGCCAGGCACTCCATATCAGCGACCTCAGTAGTCATCAGACATCGTGAGAGAGCAGAATGGGGCGCTCCGCGGAACTCACGGACTTCGAACGTGGTCAGGTGATTGAGAGTCACTTGTGTCATACGTCTGTACGCGAGATTTCCACTCTCCCAAACATCCCTAGGTCCATTGTTTCCGATGTGATAGTGAAGTGGAAACGTGAAGGGACACGTGCAGCACAAAAGCGTACAAGCCGACCTCGTCTGTTGACTGACAGAGACCGCCGACAGTTGAAGAGGGTCGTAATGTGTAATATGCTGATATCTATCTAGACCATCTCACAGAAATTCCAACTGCATCAGGATCCACTGCAAGTACTATGACAGTTATGCGAGAGTTGAGAAAACTTGAATTTCATGGTGGAGCGGCTGCTCATAAGCCACACGTCACTCCGGTAAATGCCAAGTGACGCCTTGCTTGGAGTAAGGAGCATAAACATTGGGCGATTGAACAGTGGGAAAACGTTGTATAGAGTGAAGAATCACGGTACACCACGTGGCGATCCGATGGCAGGGTGTGGGTGTGGCGAATGCCCGGTCAACGTCATCTGCCAGCGTGTGTAATGCCCACAGTAAAATTCGGAGGCGGTGGGATTATGGTGTGGTCGTGTTTCTCATGGAGGGGGCTTGCACTCCTTGTTGTTTTGCGTGCCACTATCACAGCACATGCCTACACTGATGTTTTAAGCACCTTCTTGCGTCCCACTGTTGAAGAGCAATTCGGGGATGGCGATTGCATCTTTCAACACGATCGAGCACCGGTTCATAATCCACGGCCTGTGGTGGAGTGGTTACACGACAATAACATCCCTGTAATGGACTGGCCTGCTCAGAGTCTTGACCTGAATCCTATAGAACGCCTTTTGGATGTTTTGGAAAGCCGACTTCGCGCCAGGCCTCGCCGACCGACATCGATATCTCTCCTCAGTGCAGCACTCCGTGAAGAATGGGCTACCATTCCCCAAGAAACCTTCCGGCACCTGATTGAACGTTGCTTACGGGAGTGGAAGCTGTCATCACAGCTAAGGGTGGACCAACACCATACTGAATTCCAGCATTACCGATGGAGGGCGCCACGAACTTGTAAGTCATTTTCAGCCAGGTGTCCGAGTACTTTTGATAACGTAGTGCAGCTCCCCAGTGTGCAATGTGTCAAACGCAACACACTGCCAGTACTGTCTTACAGTCAAGTAATAACTTGAGTAATATTCCCAACTTCTCTTCGATTTTAATATACGATTTGCTAAATATTTATTGAATACTCTTTTGATAAACATGTGTGGTTCTGATAGGTACAAAACAGCATAGCTGTCCGGCTTATATCTAAGATCAGATCCTGTCTTACAGAACTGTATCTCAGCTCAAAGTACTGTTCCAGTACTCAATTTTGTATCTATCCTGAAAATAAACAATAATAGAGATCCTCTGCGTGCAATGAATTTTCCTAAAACACATTAAACATAATACTGATGATATTAAACATAAGCTTCTGACAGCTTTAAAGTAATCTTATTAATGAAACTTCAGTTCATCAATTTTGATCTTACTATGAAGTTGATGTGCGATTAATATGCTCGTTGCAAATAGCTATTCATAACCATTGTACGTTTATTGGCCAATCTGCAAGTTGTAATTTGTGTTCTTACAAAGTCTTAACTTCCAGAAGATGATGGGTACGAAACTCATCTAAACGTTGCGACAAGACGACGCCACACCTCGGCTGATAACCCGAGAAGAATTCATCATCGTCTCAACGAAATACAAATCAAAAATTGACATTCTACTTTGTGGTTTGCTTTTTCAAACGTCCTCAGCTCAATCCCTATTTCACAACATTATTCCTCAGGATTTAGCTCACATACCTTGTAAGTATTTATCTCTTCTAAGTGATTACTTGCAAATTAGGGTAATCCTTTTACTACAACATGATCAACACTTACATCCAGTTTACAATCTCACTCGTTTCACACTTCATTAATAATCCATAACTTTCACCTTCACTAGATCAATTATTGTTTCTACTGATAAACGAATCAACTACTCTCGATTCCACACGTACACATTACCCTATTAAACCATCATCTCAAAAACCAGCAAAATATTAAAAAAAACTCTTCCTCCTCAGCAAATAATTCCACGGAATGAGTGTACAGGCAAAGTAATGGGAAGCTGTTGTGAGATCGAGATGGACATGTTTGTTGAGCTTTTATTACTTTGATTCAGCGTGCAGGGTGTGGCAGGAAAAGGGCTCTTTTAATTAGTCCCTAAAAGTGGATTGGTATTATTGAATGTTCATAATACGTTTCAAGTAGGTACGCTATTTGCTGTGATGGAGCGCTAGAACGCCAAAATTGGAAATTTGTGGTAAGGTATTATGGGACCAAACTGCTGAGGTCATCGGTCCCTAAGCTTACGCACTACTTAAGCTACCTTAAACTAACTTACGCTAAGGACAACACACACACCTATGCCCGAGGGAGGACTCGAACCTCGGACGGGGGAATCTAGAACGGGCCTCAATGTACTCTAGCTATGAAGGTCTTTTCAGAACCGGTGACTGTCTTGTTGCTGCTAGACAGGAATACTATCTTCATTTTAACCTTAGACGGAATGATCCTGTAGCATCGGCACATGCATTCATGTTAATGGGTGAAAATCTGCGAAGCAACAATAGGTATACTTAAGCTGAATTCGCCACGAAGATCCATAAGTTATCGCTCACAGCAGGTGAAAAGTGTAACCAACAGTCCAAAGCGTTATATGAAACGAATTGCGGTAGTACTGGCAATATCCAGTCTTAGTGCTCACAGATTTTTCCGAAATGACTTGAAGCTGCAACCATACAAGAGACAGGTTGTACAACAGTTAAATGAAAATAATTAAAAAGGGAATGACTCTGTCTGTTCAACTGTTGACTAAAATTAGGGACAATGAAGGCTTCTTAAATTTGCTATGGTTGAGTGACGAGGTATATTTTCGTCTCAGTCATCTCAGTTACTATGAAACTGCCATTACTCTCGAAGGGACAATCCTTACGAACGCCATCAACGCCTCTTACACAGTCAGAAAGTTGCAGAGTGGTGTGCTGTCTCATCAGTGGACATAATCGGCCCTTTCTTTTTCGGCGGTGAACATGGAAGAGCAACCATAGTCACTTCTCAGCGGTATGCTGCCTTAGTTGACGCATTCCTGGCACTTGGGCAGTTTTCTGTTAATGAGTATTGGTTTCAGCAAGATGGTGCTACGTCTCATTGTGCTCAAGTTTCAGTGACAGCAGTGCGCAGGCTGTTTGATAACCACATCATTTCAAGGAGTGAAGACATTTTTGGCCTCCGACATGTTTTTGAAACACAGAGTGTATGCTAGACATCTATAAACAATTACGGTTACTGAAAGTCACCATTCGAGAGAAATTAGTAAAATTCCTATACAGATGCCTGAACGTGCCATGAACGGTTTTCATCGCACGTTGTCGGAGTCTGAAAGCAAAAATCGTGGCCGCCTACAAGAAGGGAAAAAAAATGGCTCTGAGCACTATGGGACTTAAATTCTGATGTCATCAGTCCCCTAGAACTTAGAACTATTTAAACCTAACTAACCTAAGGACATCACACACATCGATGCCCGAGGCAGGATTCGAACCTGCGACCGTAGCGGTAGCGCGGTTCCAGACTGTAGCGCCTAGAACCGCTCGGCCACTCTGGCCGGCTACAAGAAGACATTTTCAAAATATGAGCAGTGCGTGATGTGGCATTACGCAAGTGTTTTGTTGTTGTTATTGAAAATGTGTTACGATACAGTCCTCGACCTGATTCGCTGTATGCAGATAGGTCCGTTTCTCCTGTTTAATAAAATAAAAATAAAAAATTAAAAAAAAATACAGGGTGCCGCCCTTAAATCCGGTCAAATGAAACTTCTTTAAAAACAAATTTATTAATACAAAATACAATGAAAATGAAAATCCTCTTAATTATAAGTAGTGGTATCTTTAAATAGTAACATTACTCGATGTAACCCCTTCAGCTGCAGTGACGGTCTCCAATCTTGTCCTGATGCGACATTAGGGTGCTTCGCCTTATTGATAACTCTTTAGACTACGCTCCGAACATAATAGTCGAGGGATTCCAGTCCGAAATGTTCGGGAGGCAGAACTCCTTTGACCAAAACAAGTCAACATTATACTAGAGCCAGTTTTGGCCTAAATGGATCGTTTGAGGTCCTCCTCTGCCATCCGACGAATTGTTCACTCGCTGACATTCAATACTGACGCCAATTTCCTCAGATATTTCCCCGGGTCCTCAGAAATCAGTGCCTGAGCCTTTTCGATGACTCCGCAGTTCGTGACATGTGTTTCCTCGAATGAGGTTTCCTCGCCGGGTTAGCCAGACTTCTCCGAGGCATTATACTTGGCCACAACATCGTAAACAGTTGATCTCGGGGCCCGAAGAATCGAAGTATTTCAGTGGGCGAACGCCCAGCGCGAAGACTTTCGATAATCGCGGGAACTTCAGTTGTACCCCGCTCTTGGCCATTTTGAGTTTATGGCTGTTTACTAGATGCCTATGACTTTCAAGAAAGCCAATCGCACCTCTGATGGAACTACGATATGGCGGGAAGTTCAAATTGAAATTTGTCCGCGTTTAAGTGCCTTAGCCTCTAGAATAACGGAATTCGTCAAAGAAAGTTATTCAGCATTTCATTAACACAAAATAATACATATTAGCAAACACGATCCTGAAGTTTTCTTCGAAGAAAACCATGAAATATGCCTCAAGACATGCTATGCACAGAAAGGCTGACTAATCTATGAAGAAGAGAAAAAGTAGAAAAGAAGTATCACAGATTTTGAGACCCTTTTTTAATCAAGAAATTTATGATCATTTTCCTTTTTCTCTACGGCAGTGAGAATTATTTGAGCGAACTAATTAGATTTTCCAGTGAGGTCTGCCGAACATTATTAAATCTTATTAATTCTATGCAAATACGTAAGAGACGGTTAGAAACTGCATACAGTGCCACTTCTTCCATTACAAAGACTAACTGTTTCTCCGATAGCCTAATTAAAGAGTCTACAGTAATAAAAATATCTGATAACATTATCAATAAAGACGGCGGATTGCAGCTAATCGCAATGAACAACCTGGCTATTGAAGCGTTAAATATTGATTGAGCAGCGGTACATTAAGCCAGTAGCACGTCTATGTAAAGAAGAGGGCAGCAACCACACGGCAATCTGTTACTACTTAACTATGCCTGAGGAGTACTCAGTTTAAAGCTCATGGCTATACACAGAAGACCGAAAGAAACTGGCACACCTGCTTAATATCGTGTAGGGCCCCCGCAAGCACGCAGAAGAGCCGCAACACGACGTGGCATATCTGAAGTAGTGCTGGAGGGAACTGACAGAATGAGGCCTGCAGAACTGTCCATAAATCCGTAAGAATACGAGGGGGTGGAGCTCTATTCTGAACAGCACGATGCAAGGCATCCCAGATATGCTCAATAATGTTCTTGTCTGGGGAGTTTGGTGGCCAGCGGGAATATTTAAACTCAGAAGAGTGTTCATGGAGGCACTCTACTAATTGTGGACGTGTGGTATCGCATTGTCGTGCTGGAATTGCCCAATGGACATAATGCACAATGGACATGAATGAATGCAGGTGATCAGACAGGATGCTTACGTACGTTTCACCTGTCAGAGTCGTATCTAGACGTATCAGGGGTCCTATATCACTCCAACTGCACACGCCCCACACCGTTACAGAGCCTCCACCAGCTTGAACTGTCCCTTACTAACATGCAGGGTCCATAGATTACTGAGGTTGTCTCCATATCCGTGCATGCCCATCCACTGGATACAATTTTAAATGGGACTCGTCCTGACAGGCAGCATGTTTCCAGTCATCAACAGTCTAACGTCGGTGTTGACGGGCCCAGTTGAGGCGTAATGTTTTGTGTCGTGCAGTCATCAAGGGTACATGAGTGTGCCTTCGGCTCTGAAAGCCCACCTCGATGATGTTTCGTTGAATGGTTCGCACGCTGACACTTGCTGACAGCCCAGCATTGAAATCTGTTGCAATTCTTGGAAGAGTTACACTTCTGTCACGTTGAACGATTCTTTTCAGCCGTCGTTGGTCCCATTCCTGGAAAATCTTTTCCCGTCCGCAGCGATGTGGGAGATTTGATGTTTTACCGGATTCCTGATTTTCACGGTACACTCGTGAAGTGGTCGCACGGGAAAATCCCCACTTCGTCGCTACCTCGGAGATGCTGTGTCCCATCGCTCGTGCGCCATCTGAAACACCACGTTCGAACTCACTTAAATCTTGATAACCTGACATTGTAGCAGCAGTACCGATCTAACAACTGCACCAGACACTTGACTTATAGCCGGCCGCGGTGGTCTCGCGGTTCTAGGCGCGCAGTCCGGAACCGTGCGACTGCTACGGTCGCAGGTTCGAATCCTGCCCCGGGCATGGATGTGTGTGATGTCCTTAGGTTAGTTATGTTTAAGTAGTTCTAAGTTCTAGAGGACTGATGACGACAGATGTTAAGTCCCATAGTGCTCAGAGCCATTTGAACTTGACTTATATAGGTGTTGCCGACTGCAGCGCCATATTTTGCCTGTTTACATATCTCTATGTTTGAATACGCATGCCTATACCACTTTCTTTGATGCTTTAGTGTATAACCATATGACATAGTTGGATTCCTGAGAAGAATAAATTCAAGTTTGTATTAGTGTCGACTATTACTTGCCCCTTTAAAGCGATATGCTGATTGACGTACATCGTACCCATAACTAGAGTTCCAGTTTCAAATCGTTGGAGAAAGAGAACCACTGTTCATAATTACCTCAAATTTGAACAGCATATTATTGATGCAAGTTCGGTAGTCAACAGTTATGACACTGTTAGTTAGGTAAGCCCATCCACCACCGCACGGTCGCACCACATTGGATGAGGAAAATCGGTTTTTAATTGTCCCTGGGGCAAAAACCGCATAAGAACAAAACGACATTGATTTTTAATTCTCCTTGGTCCAATTCGCACAAAACGCAAAGTGTCATCGGTTTCCGATTGTCGCGAGTCTGGCGCAACACATGTTTAATATGGTGTCCACTGTTTTCTGCCACAAGCTGAAATTGAGTTCCGCAACAGATTGGAGTGTCTTGTAGGTCATATTCAGAATGTGTTACGCAATGCGTGTCTCAATGCAGCTACCTTCGTGATTAGGGCTCTAAACACAACATCTCTTTGATAACCTCGCGGCCAAAAGTCACACAGATTAAGATCAGATGATACGAACGCCCAGGCTGTAGGGAAATGACAGCTGATAATTCTATCATTTCGGAAACGCCTCTGCAGCGGCCGCTTTACTGGCTGTGCAATTTGCAGAAGAGCGCTACGTTGCATGAAAATGATCCTTACTCCCACATCCATGCTGTTGAAGAGTTCGAATGACGTTTCTGTGAAAAAGACTCTCATAGCGTTTACCAGTGACGGTATAGGTAACAGGACCGGGAAAGACTCATCTCCTCGGAAAAAGTACGGTCCTATAACAAACGATGCCGTCAACTCGCACCACACAATCACCTTTGCAGAATAAAGTGATACCGGTTGAAGTGAATTTTCCCTTACTCATATTTAGCAATTCTGCATACTGACATATCCTTGGAGATGGAAATGGGCTTCGTCTGTCCACAGACTGTTCCATGGTCATTCACTGATCACTACCATGCGAGCAAGAAATTCCAGAGCGAACACTTGTCTTGCTGGCAGGTCAGCAAGAAGCAACCCATGAACATTATTGTTTTGTATAGATTGCATTGCAGAATGTTTCGTAGCATTTTATGCAGCGCGCTCATAGGGATGTGCAACGTTCAGGCAATTCCTCGTGCACTGCTTGTGAGCACATCACCGCTCGACACCTCCTGCAGAGCTCCTGGGCCCACATCTTCGTGGGATCAACTACTTTTCTCCCTCTGCCACACTGCACTTCAAAAGAAGCTGTCTTTTCGAATTTTGTAATAATTTTTTCCAGGCCCATAGAAGACATCAGACTAATGCCTTTTTTCATGCCCTCGAGTGTCCAGAACTTCTGCAGGACTACTGGAGCACAGTCACCGTTCTTGTAAAAGAGCTTTACCAGCAGCACACTATCTTTCATGGAGACAGCCATGTTGGGCGTATTGGACACAAGATGAGGAACGGCCATATGCCGCACATCTGACAGTGTGCATATTCTGAAGCGTACAGTGCCATATATTGGCAAAATGTTCGTTAACCTTTTCTGTTCCATAACGTTACCCCTACGTCAATAATATGCTGTTCAAATTTGTCGTCTGGGCAGCGGTTCTCTTTCTACAGTGTCTTGAAACTGGAACTTCAATTATGGACACACTGTACATTAGAAGCAGATAGGCTGAGAGCATTCTGGCCCACTCTGCTTTGTTTCCAGATTTATAATGATGGCATTGATGAAATAATCAATGACAATATGCACTTTTGCCAGGTTTCCCCCTCTCCCAACCAGTAATCCTACCTATAAAATAGCAAGAATTAAAGGAAAAGTGGTCAGAAATTCCCAATAGCCCAGATGTGCTGCAGGGTTTTCCCCCACTCCTATGACTTCACTGTGGAAGTAAGGCTATTGGCCTTAGCGTAAACTGGCAGTAAACTAAAACATACGAGGTGGGGCATTATCTTATTGGTGAAAGTGGCTCACTTGTACTTAGTATAGGATACAATAGGGCTGATGGGGGTACTGGCACAGCTTCAATGATGTCACAACCGAGGATGGAGATCCAATATGGCGGACCTTGGAATAGGAGCACAGTGCAATCATAAATGTGGCATCACATAACTTCCGTACAGTTTGAAAGGTGTACTATAATATAAGCTTGCTAATTTTTTTTGCAATGGAAGTTCTCTGAAAATGCAGTGTTCTATACAGTAATTTCTATATTTGCTATTTAGCACGATAGACTTTCTAGTGAGACAGGTGGATGAATGGAATACATCGAAGCAATTCAGTCTTGAAATCAGCGAATTTAGTGGCGAAATCATTGAATTGTGCGTCAAAAATTGTCATTTATTTGCTGAAATATGCGAATTTTATACTGAAATAATATAATACGCTGGTAACTCTGCGTGAAACAATCCCCTGATACGTACTGGATGTATATAAGTCAAATGTATACGAAATATACGCCTGATTATGGTTTGGCAATTACGATTTCCCTTCATTCTGACAGATAGCATGCTAACCTCGAAGTGACTGGTTCTGAGTTAGATGGTATACGGCTCATGGCTCTGAGCACTATGGGACTTAACATCTGTGGTCATCAGTCCCCTAGAACTTAGAACTACTTAAACCTAACTAACCTAAGGACATCACACACATCCATGCCCGAGGCAGGATTCGAACCTGCGACCGTAGCAGTCGCGCGGTACCGGACTGAGCGCCTTAACCGCGAGACCACCGCGGCCGGCAGATGGTATACGAGATAAGAGTTTATCTGCTAAAGGTAAAACTCATAACGTGAATGAGACGATCATTGAACACAATCCTGCAGTCCTTGGATCCATATTTTAAAATAAGATCAGCCAGACAATATGACAATATGTACATATATTAGCTCTGTATAGGTACCAGACATTTTCCTTTCAACACAGACGAAGCAACTTGACAAAGAAGACTTAATGCACGGAAGTACACAGTTGTTCTCACATCGCTCCAGTTTCGAGTCGAATACGAAATGCAATGACTACAAGTGATACAAGCTGCCCTCCACTATGCACTGTATGAAGGCTTGTGGATTACATTTTGAAACAGAAACTTGTACTGACAGTGGAACGAACGCAGCTAAGACCACCTTGATGCTTACAACGCCCAAACAGTATTCAGAAAATGCATGGTTAGCATAACAAAAATCAAAGTTGAAAGATTTGGGATGAAGGTATGCAAACATTCTTATCTTGATACATATTAGATGTACAATCTCGTGCCACAAGTTTTATATCGAAGAAGTATGATAGCGCAGTACAACCATTCGGAAGTGTCACAGAAGATGCCCAGTGAGCTAATTGTTGAACATATGCATCATATGTTTCTACGACATTTATAAATAATTTCTGATGAATGCAGATGAGATTCGTTCAAGAACACAAGAGCATTGGAAGTCTTATTGTTGCGGATAGTCATGACAGAGAAGTGTCCTGTTACAACTTGCACCACAAACCACATGCAGGCTTACGGTGGTCAGCAGAGGTGGCATGCAAACGAATCAGTTCTTCAGTGCCTCTTCTTTACACACAATTGCGTGTCGCGTCCCAGATGCATTCAGATCAGATGAATTTGATGACAAACACATTAACATGAGTGCTCCTCAAACCACTGTAGCACAATTGAGTCTTATATCACAGGCAATCCGTAGGGTCTTGGTGCAGGAGAATGCGCTACAGAAATTCTTCGGGATGTATGGACAATGTAGCTCAGTTGGTATAGTACTAGTGATTGTTGTTGTAACACATTCATTTCATACATTCAAACAGCAGGGCTCCATGGTGAATTCAGTATTTTCTTTTTCTTTCATTTGTTGTCGATGTATTTGGGAGAAAATCTTGTTACAATTTTACTTAAACATAAGGCATCTTATTACAATATCGCTGTGACACAAGGAATTTTGCAACAATTTTACTGTAACAAGATGCAAGTTGTTATAATTTTGTTGTAACATGACTATCTATAGTGTAACTTTTTCAATTTTGCCTATAACATTATGATCCACGGCTCATTTTGTGAAGTTTTAAGTTGAGCTAAACCACTATAGGTGGTCCACTCTCGCACATGTTGTGCTTAACTGCATAACTGTGTTGGTTCAGTAGATGAATCCAAACATGTTTCCGTTCTATACACACTATAAACATCACAGAAAAACAGTTAGAGATGTACCGTTGGCTCAGCATTGGCAGTTGGTAATCTTGCCCCAGACATGCTTTCATAGGGTTTTCCTCCCAATATTTCAGACGTCCACCATACTAGGTGCAATGTCAGAGAGATATGTAATAGTTCATTCATAGAGAAACTTAGCAGTTCATGCATTTTAAACTGTTGCTGCACTCAGCGGTCCATTATTAGAAGAGGCAAAATATGTGTGGAACGTGACTGCTTAATAATTAAAGAATGTACAGGTAAGACATACAAGAATTTTGTAGGAGGGAGGGAAGCCACCCTCTTATTTCGCGCCGCACTGTGTATCACATCCAAGAGCAACACTGCACACTGCGTAGTTTGAGTATTCTGCACTGTGCTGGGTATCGCATATGGGTATCACAACACACATAACGTGATTCAGGTATTACAACTGATGTTTCACACTGCATGTATATAGTCTGGGTAGTTAACTCAAAGAACCGCATTGAGCACTGCATGATCCAGGTAGGAGGGGTACCGCGTTACATTATACTTTACATTAATATGGGCATAAGATCTGTGTACAGTAGGGCATTGTACAGTTCTATCCATGTATTGTGCAACACCATGACATCAGCAAGAGTGGTAATCATGAGGGGTGGCCTCTCTCTCTCCCACAGACATCTTCCACAATTCACCTTTACATATTTTAATTTTTAGACAACCATAATTTCAGACAGATTCTGCCTCTTCTAATAATGACTCTCTAAGTCCAACAACAGCTGAAAATGCATGAGCTGGCAAGATTTTATAACATACTGACAGAAACTGAAAATGTACGAACTGTTAAATCTCTCGGTGATACTGCAACAGGTAAATTGTTAATTTTCATCTGGAGTAATATATTGAAAAATTAAAAATTGTATATTCTTTTATACATTGTTAATATGCATTTTGTGCTTTATGAACTGTGGAAAATAAACTATTACTATAAAAATTGTCATTTTAACCTTACTTTAACTCAGTTCGTCACTCTGCAATATTTTCCTAATAACTGTTTTTTATATTCTTTAAATTCAGCATGTATTTGTCCGGCCCCGGTAGCTGAGTTGTCAGCGTGACGGAATGTTAATCCTAAGGTCCCGGGTTCGATTCCCGGCTGGGTCGGAGATTTTCTCCGCTCTGGGACTGGGTGTTGTGTTGTCCCCATCTTCATCATTTCATCCCCATTGACGCGCAAGTCGCCGAAGTGGCGTCAAATCAAAAGACTTGCACCAGGCGAACGGTTTACCCGACGGGAGGCCCTAGCCACACGTCATTTTAGCATGTATTTCATGCTAGCCAAGGCGTGGTAATATACACTCCTGGAAATGGAAAAAAGAACACATTGACACCGGTGTGTCAGACCCACCATACTTGCTCCGGACACTGCGAGAGCGCTGTACAAGCAATGATCACACGCACGGCACAGCGGACACACCAGGAACCGCGGTGTTGGCCGTCGAATGGCGCTAGGTGCGCAGCATTTGTGCACCGCCGCCGTCAGTGTCAGCCAGTTAGCCGTGGCATACGGAGCTCCATCGCAGTCTTTAACACTGGTAGCATGCCGCGACAGCGTGGACGTGAACCGTATGTGCAGTTGACGGACTTTGAGCGAGGGCGTATAGTGGGCATGCGGGAGGCCGGGTGGACGTACCGCCGAATTGCTCAACACGTGGGGCGTGAGGTCTCCACAGTACATCGATGTTGTCGCCAGTGGTCGGCGGAAGGTGCACGTGCCCGTCGACCTGGGACCGGACCGCAGCGACGCCCGGATGCACGCCAAGACCGTAGGATCCTACGCAGTGCCGTAGGGGACCGCACCGCCACTTCCCAGCAAATTGGGGACACTGTTGCTCCTGGGGTATCGGCGAGGACCATTCGCAACCGTCTCCATGAAGCTGGGCTACGGTCCCGCACACCGTTAGGCCGTCTTCCGCTCACGCCCCAACATCGTGCAGCCCGCCTCCAGTGGTGTCGCGACAGGCGTGAATGGAGGGACGAATGGAGACGTGTCGTCTTCAGCGATGAGAGTCGCTTCTGACTTGGTGCCAATGATGGTCGTATGCGTGTTTGGCATGGTGCAGGTGAGCGCCACAATCAGGACTGCTTGCGACCAAGGCACACAGGGCCAACACCCGGCATCATGGTGTGGGGAGCGATCTCCTACACTGGCCGTACACCTCTGGTGATCGTCGAGGGGACACTGAATAGTGCACGGTACATCCAAACCGTCATCGAACCCATCGTTCTACCATTCCTAGACCGGCAAGGGAACTTGCTGTTCTAACAGGACAATGCACGTCCGCATGTATCCCGTGCCACCCAACGTGCTCTAGAAGGTGTAAGTCAACTACCCTGGCCAGCGAGATCTACGGATCTGTCCCCCATTGAGCATGTTTGGGACTGCATGAAGCGTCGTCTCACGCGGTCTGCACGTCCAGCACGAACGCTGGTCCAACTGAGGCGCCAGGTGGAAATGGCATGGCAAGCCATTCCACAGGACTACATCCAGCATCTCTACGATCGTCTCCATGGGAGAACAGCAGCCTGCATTGCTGCGAAAGGTGGATATACACTGTACTAGTGCCGACATTGTGCATGCTCTGTTGCCTGTGTCTATGTGCCTGTGGTTCTGTCAGTGTGATCATGTGATGTATCTGACCCCAGGAATGTGTCAATAAAGTTTCCCCTTCCTGGGACAATGAATTCACGGTGTTCTTATTTCAATTTCCAGGAGTGTACTTAGGTCTGTCATTTTCATGCTGGCGAAAAGGGTGCTCCATGTGTGGACGAACTCTTCGAAATCGAAACTCGGGATTACAGCAATCTGTTTGTCATGGACTGACATAGTTACATTACTCACTGTCATGTTACATGCTACAATTAGCAGTCCTCTAGCAGCAGAGAGCTGCAAACATGAACAATAAAGATGCAGAATGTTAAAAACATTTGTTTTATTGAAAAAAGCTTTTGAGTTTTCACGTAACATATTCGCAGCATTACTTTTCAGCATCGCCTCATATAACTTCAGAATCTATGTCAAGTGCTAAAATGACATTAACACCAGTCCATTCATTGGAAGTCAAATGATAAGTAGTGTGAACAACAAAATTCTGAAATGGTTTAGATGAGGCTAAATCAGTAGTGCAGTAGTTGGATATAGTGAAAACTCAAAGTCTGGAAACAATTCCATGTCCTGCTCCAATATACTGGGCACAGCGTCATAGAAGTTGTCTGCATGCTGACCTTTGTGGTGAAGGTGATGGATGTAGTGGAAACTCAAAGTCTAAAAACAGTTTTGCATACTTCACTTGATTTCGACTCGAAAGTGTCGGGAGCTGAATCAGGGAATGTGACTGCATGTTGATTTTACTTCTGCCGCTGCTGCTCAAATGTATCAGGCACTGCATCATGTACTTCAGGGAACTGTTGGATTGAGGTAGAAATACAAGAAAACCACGAAAACATACACAAGTAATAATAGTAGCAGGAGACACAAAGAAAGAGGAACGGATTAGAACTTACATCTAACTTACATCTTCTGTCTTTAGGTGATAAATCTCTGATAGCCCTTCATGATGACGATGATTGATCTTTCACTATGTTATATAGAGGACAGGTGGTGGGTCCACTGGACGCTGAGGATAAGTGGTGGCGATAGATGCTTGCAGTACCAAAGAAATTGAACCAACTATTATGGACTGGCAAAAACGTAGGCTGCTCCTGTAGCATTCAGTCAACCAACTTGCTTCACCTTTTGGATTCTGACGTCTTAGATGACATCCCGTTTCGATTCCTCAGCTTAAAAGCATGCAGACTGTGCCAGTACACTCAGAATCGTCTTCTTTTATTCCTCAATATATAGACTGTGCAAAGGCCAGTCATCATGTTTACAGTTTTGGGGCAAGTTGTTACAGTTTTGGGTCAATTTGTTACTGTATGGGGAGCAATTTTTTATAGTTTTTGGACCCTTTCTTACAGTTTTGTTGAAACATGTAGATGTATGAGAAGTTTTATGGCGTCTCCTCTGTGCAATGCACAAATTGTTCAATTTTATAACATATTCCTGCTTCATATGGAATACTCCTAGTCCAAACTACGTCCAAAATATTTCAGAGTACCCTTCGTAAAATTACACTCTCACGATCTTGAATAACTCTTAGGTGGACGGTTGTTAGAACTAATTCACTACGTTAAATATATAAGGGACAGTTAAATGAAAATGAGACAGATGGAAAAAAGTAAGTAAACTGTTTATTAATTCAAAAGTAGTCACAATAACTGTCAATACATTTATCCCGTTGTGAGATAAGACAATCAGTGACTTCACGGAAAAAATTTTGCGGTTGTGTAAGGAACCATAATTGTGCCCAGGCCTGCACCTCTTCGTCCATAGCAAATCGAGGGTACCGGAAATATGGAAATCGAATGGGAACATAGAGGGACTGTATGGATAACGTTTAAGGGCTTTCCAGAGAAATTTCTGCAGCATAGTCTCGACAACCTTGGCAATGTACAGGCTCACTTCTAAGTCGATTTTTACATCATTATTTGACACAGGCTAGCTCCACCACGGCCCCTAGGAAACCAGCCATATATTTATCACTGTATTTACAATTAAATATTACGATTGCAGCCCCAATCTGGTGACATTCGAAAATGAGCGAAGTAGCAGAAATACCTCCTCCTGACGGCTGTGGCTCTGTATACCTATTATGACTGGACATAATTTTCCATGTAAACTTCTTCATGCGCCTTAAGGCTATCGGTGAGTTGAAATCGCAATCTCCCACGTCAAATCTATACCTCCCTTACGACTGCACATACTTATTTTCTTTGTATATGTCGGAACAATGACAACGGTAACTTTACAATCCAACACAAACACTGTAAACCTATATATCGCATTGAATCTATCATACATCGCCAACTAAGTATAATACTTCGCCAATAACTGATTGCTGGTGACACCAAACAACACTGAGCGAAAATCCACGATGGATGGACATGCCTCATTTGTTTTTCTTGCGAGTGGTACCAGTGTCTCTCAGGAAGAGAGATATAATCTATTTATAAGCGACCAGATGTTAAAAACACGATCGCAAAGACCACGTTACTGTCACCCTGGATGAATAGTGCTCTTGGTTCTACAGGCGCACTATTATCAATATCTATATCCATGTTGAAAACTATACATGCTCCATAAATCGAGTTTTGGTATTATTTCCGAATGAAGTGGTCTTCCACACAAATACCGTGGCAGTGAATATAGACAGTGATCGTGAGATGTGTATTAACTGAGCGAAAGTGGACGTCCACGTCACCAGTGGCTTAAGCTTATAATAAAATAACCCTTATTACTGCATTTAATAATTTCACATCTGTCACTAGATCAACTTACATATATCCATCCACAGAAATCACCTTATCTGGAACATGCATATTTACTGATTTTTGCAAGGTGTACTTCGGTGGCACTTAGAATTGCAGAGTACTTTGTACAATTGCATTTGTTTATTGTACAGTTTTTCATGCAACTGCCATGTGTTGCCTGTGACTGTGCTTGCATGAACTAAAGAAAAATTTTAATATCTTTCCTTTTCTACTCTGTGGCATAATATTCCTCTCTTCTCTAAGATATTCGTCCTGAATTTTACTTTGTCTATCTGTTAATAAACTAGTCTGAACATCTGTTGTGTTTATTGTTTAATATTACTCTGAGTTCAATCTTTTGGTTGCTTCTGGAGGTGAGCTGTAAGGCTCTGAATCTTAGTCTGTGTTAACTTCATTATCTAAATTTACATTGTATTCTTGATCTGTTTTCCTAGTACTAATACTTCGTGATCTGTTTTCCTAGTACTAATACCCTTCATAGTTTCTATTCTTAATTCTTAGCAGTAGTATGTATCCGTTCCATGGGTGTTTCATGCATTGGTGATCTGTTTAAAAGCAATATTCTGTCTTTTATGCAGAATTAAGTTGCACAAATCAGTACTAGAACCAGGATAATATTTCTTGTCGACACACTAACAGTTACCTTGAGATTGCTTTACATGTTGTAGCATCTGATCAACTGAAGCTCTTATCTTTTCACTGAAGTTCTTATCTTTTCTGAGATTATCATTTCATCTAAAGAGTGTAATAGACTGGAATCCAAGGTTTTATTAAGGAAGGTTAGGTTCTGTATAGGTAATGGGGGTAGTGGTTCTTTCTTCTAATACAACATTGGTCAAGATAGAGGTAATCATTGTTGTTCCTGTGACAGTAGCTGGGAGGTGAAACCGTGCTCTAGCTGTGTCATACTTTATTAGTAATCTGGTATTTCACAAATCTAATTTCGTCGTCCCTGTTGATTTTCTGTTTCTATAACAGCTGACAATCACTGTTTCTGGTGAAAATATGGAGTAAATCCAGTGATCTAAAGTTTTCTGGAAATATGGCTGTGGAGCTAGTACTTCCTTGCTACACTCTACTGCTTCCATTTTCCAAAGAAATAGTTGTATTTGGCATGCCTGTTCGTTAGTGTGCAGTACACTTGCTGGATACATGGTAAAACTCTCTATTATACAGTTGTTTAGGTCTGCTGCGGACATAAGTATGTGAACATCTTTTCGTTCTGAGACCAATAACACTTCGTGACTCTTTACTCCTTCCCATTTATTGATGATGTCTCACTTAATGAGACACAGATGGATCGTAAAACATCGATATCATACGTTTATGCCCACTACCAGCAACTGTATGGTGATGTATATACTAGCTCGGTCAGTACTAACTTTAACAGTATATATGTAACAAATCAAAGCTATATATGAAGGGCTTATTTCAATAATGGCACAAGTCCATTACCTCCACTTTTCTGCCTATAATGCTTCTGCAATTAATGATCCAAACAAACGGAAAGAAAGGTTCATCTCTAGCAAGAAGCCATATGTTTGGACATTTCTGGTATCTCAACTGCAGATTTTTCAGCGCTCATTTAACTTTAGGACTCTGTATCTCACAATGAACAAAAATGGACTTTTACCACTAATGAAATGAGCCCTTCATATATTGCTGTTACAGGTACAACGTGGCGTAACCCTGCAGGGAAGTCCCTCTGTGTTTTTTGTAACCCTGTCAGAAATTGTTGTGTGGTTAGCAGTGTTGCACTGAATTGTACATGGTTGGCGCGATGAAGTGCTTCTTGCAACGCTTCAATTTCGATCCTTGCACGTCCCAGATTGTCAACTAAAGTGTAGTAGTATTATGCCCATGATAATCCTTCTGGACATCATCACTGGTAAACCACCTAAGAGAAAAGGATTTACCATCAGTACCTTCCCTGCTTCGGATCAGTTTTATCTACAGAATCAAAGAGAAGCAAATATTTTTACCCTAAAATCTCTCTCTCTCTCTCTTTCCTAGTGCCATTGTCCCGCACTGTGGCAGGGCCGGCATGGTTATGCTTGGATTTGACAAGTTTTATTTAAGGGGTGGCCGGATGCCCTTCCTGTCACCAGTTTTTACCCTAACATATAATCTATCATAACTCATGTCCAGCTAAAGTATAAAACGTGTAGACTCATTTTTGCTTAGATCTAAGTTCATATGGTTCATCGCGTGTATCTTTTCCTTTCTTAGTCAATTTTTTCTTTTCTGGTAATGGCGAAGGTACCTGTAGTAATGCATCAACTGCTCACTCTCTAGACACAGAGTACAGATGTCTTAGTCGGTAGTTGTAGTTTTACAGGTATCGGTGAAATGAGTTCGGCAAGCTAGTATAGACTTTGATACTTCTACTTCGCTTTTCCAAAGCCTTACTGTTGGCACATTTTACCATGTGCCATGGTGAAAGAACTGTTCCTGTGTGAGCTTTTGAATTATGCGTGCTGACTACAGAACTTACATAGGTATCCCAGTCTACATGTTTGCTATTGATGTAATGGCTTAACATTTCCGACACTGTGCAGTGAACTCTTTCTGTTTCTCCTAATGCTTGCAGATGAAACCGGCTGGTACGTAACCTCTTGATTCGCTATAAATGACATAATTGTTTCATCAGCTCAGACACAAAGTTAGTCCCTTGATCTGTGATTGTGCTCTCTGGTACACCAAATTTTAGTAACTAGTTGTTTGCTATTGTCTGCTCAATGGTATGGGCATTTTATCTATGTCAGAGGGGATGCGGAATGGAGAAGGGGAAAATCTGGCAATAGCACAAGCACATGACACCATAAGTGTCGTCGTTGGAAATCTGGCAACAGTGCAGAGCGGACCAGAACTCTACCAGTCTATTTACTTACGTTACACGTAACGTCTAGTTGCTTTCAAAGTCCGTGAGCCATTTACACTAGTATGTTTTAGCATTAAATAGTGATTTGAAAGCTTCATTAACCACTCGAAAATCGCCATCTACGTTATTGGTTTGTACTTGGATCATCAGTTTGAATGGAGTGAATGACGTACCATGGCAAGCAATTGTTTTCACTGTGAAACAGAAATCCGCATAAGTCGTTTGTGCCATGACTACTAAATTTGCTGCTGGCGAACATGGAATTAGGAACTGCACAAGTAATAGTGCCACCACTCCCTGAGTTCGTGGTGAGACACAACATAAAAATTTCCTGGGCATGCTCAGATAATAAATAAATAGTTTTCTTGCGCAATCATAATCCTCTTTTACTGGTTTGTCATCAAGTACATCATTGCACAAATAAGCTTAACTGTAAGTATTAGCTTACTGAGGAATAAATACACTCCTGGAAATGGAAAAAAGAACACATTGACACCGGTGTGTCAGACCCACCATACTTGCTCCGGACACTGCGAGAGGGCTGTACAAGCAATGATCACACGCACGGCACAGCGGACACACCAGGAACCGCGGTGTTGGCCGTCGAATGGCGCTAGGTGCGCAGCATTTGTGCACCGCCGCCGTCAGTGTCAGCCAGTTAGCCGTGGCATACGGAGCTCCATCGCAGTCTTTAACACTGGTAGCATGCCGCGACAGCGTGGACGTGAACCGTATGTGCAGCTGACGGACTTTGAGCGAGGGCGTATAGTGGGCATGCGGGAGGCCGGGTGGACGTACCGCCGAATTGCTCAACACGTGGGGCGTGAGGTCTCCACAGTACATCGATGTTGTCGCCAGTGGTCGGCGGAAGGTGCACGTGCCCGTCGACCTGGGACCGGACCGCAGCGACGCCCGGATGCACGCCAAGACCGTAGGATCCTACGCAGTGCCGTAGGGGACCGCACCGCCACTTCCCAGCAAATTGGGGACACTGTTGCTCCTGGGGTATCGGCGAGGACCATTCGCAACCGTCTCCATGAAGCTGGGCTACGGTCCCGCACACCGTTAGGCCGTCTTCCGCTCACGCCCCAACATCGTGCAGCCCGCCTCCAGTGGTGTCGCGACAGGCGTGAATGGAGGGACGAATGGAGACATGTCGTCTTCAGCGATGAGAGTCGCTTCTGCCTTGGTGCCAATGATGGTCGTATGCGTGTTTGGCACCGTGCAGGTGAGCGCCACAATCAGGACTGCATACGACCGAGGCACACAGGGCCAACACCCGGCATCATGGTGTGGGGAGCGATCTCCTACACTGGCCGTACACCTCTGGTGATCGTCGAGGGGACACTGAATAGTGCACGGTACATCCAAACCGTCATCGAACCCATCGTTCTACCATTCCTAGACCGGCAAGGGAACTTGCTGTTCTAACAGGACAATGCACGTCCGCATGTATCCCGTGCCACCCAACGTGCTCTAGAAGGTGTAAGTCAACTACCCTGGCCAGCAAGATCTACGGATCTGTCCCCCATTGAGCATGTTTGGGACTGCATGAAGCGTCGTCTCACGCGGTCTGCACGTCCAGCACGAACGCTGGTCCAACTGAGGCGCCAGGTGGAAATGGCATGGCAAGCCAATCCACAGGACTACATCCAGCATCTCTACGATCGTCTCCATGGGAGAACAGCAGCCTGCATTGCTGCGAAAGGTGGATATACACTGTACTAGTGCCGACATTGTGCATGCTCTGTTGCCTGTGTCTATGTGCCTGTGGTTCTGTCAGTGTGATCATGTGATGTATCTGACCCCAGGAATGTGTCAATAAAGTTTCCCCTTCCTGGGACAATGAATTCACGGTGTTCTTATTTCAATTTCCAGGAGTGTATATCACAGCCTTCCTTAGAATTTCCTAAGGAGAAACAATTGGAAATTCCGAAATCGTAACCTGTGCAAGTGTCAGTGCAAAAAGCATCAGTCTGAACGTCTGTCTCAGCAACATGCTTGTATTAGTTGATTCAGTCAGACATGAGAGCAGCTAAGAAGTCAAGAGGGAATTACTGAGATGGTCCAATGTTGCATATGACTAGCGTGACTATCCACTGCAGCTGGCTAGAGTATCATCTGTGGTTAGGTCTGAATACCGTGTGATCTAATCCAGGTATACACTTATGAGAGGCGTCTGGGACGGACAGATCAAATACATGTTGTCCATTTCGATTGGGGTATGTGGGATGATGTGTCACAAGAATGAACTGTTCTGTTCCAATGACCAATGACTGCAGATTTGAGCCTGCGAGAAACACGCCGTCTTCAGCCATCTCAGTACTTCCCATGCAGCTAAATGCTTCCGCTGTCCAGCCTTTCGATTTCAAGCATCCATCCAAAACTACTGCCACTTTCACTGTCACATCAACCGTAGTGGCCGCCTTTGCAGTCCCGATGGCTGCTGTGTTATCACAGCTGCCGCCAACACCACTACCTCCACTACCACAGCTGTTCTGTTGGTATAGCAGCAAAGTGCATGCCTGGAAACCGTGAGGTCATGGTACCAAACCCCAATCAGACCACGGAAATTTTCAGTTCGCCTTTAACCTAGCTTTCACCTCAAAATGATGTGAGGAATCGCCAGGAATGACACTTGGTTCAGATTCCATGTTAAACTGTAGGCTCCCTTTCATTGTTCAGATGACACACAAGTCGCTGAAGTGGCATCTAATTGTAAGACTTGCACTCGGCCAAGGAGCCACATGAAATAACTCAAGCTGTTGGCGGCAATAATGCCTCTTACACCGCTTTGGCAGCCATCGATATCACAGTGCGACGTACTCACGTTGGTGGCTGGACACCATAACTGTGACCACTGCGGTATCAAAACTATGTCCATCATCACCACTGCTTCCTTCATCTCCCATATAAGAAGTCCCTTTCCTCTCTTCCAAGGCAGCAAACGGAGAGCTGTAGGATTCATGACAAATATTTTTTCTGCTCCTACCCTTCAGAGCGGACAAAACAAAAATGGCTTGTTCAGACAATGCTAGTCGTATACCATGTATATAGTGGTTTAGGTTTTTGGTCAGACACATTTGATTCGAAGAGTAGCCCACAGCAAACTCAAAAATTTAACTTATTTTACAATGTCTGTTTGTAAAATAAATATTACAGGCCTCAATGAGCAAAGAGGTGATTGTAATGTTGAGCATGTAGTCCCAGTCTCCCTGTTGCGGGGATCCAAGTAATGTTGCTAGCATTAGGGAATGTAGACATTGTGGCATATGGAGGCCGGCCGCGGTGGTCTAGTGGTTCTAGGCGCGCAGCCCGGAACCGCGGGACTGCTACGGTCGCAGGTTCGAATCCTGCCTCGGGCTTGGATGTGTGTGATGTCCTTAGGTTAGTTAGGTTTAAGTAGTTCTAAGTTCTAGGGGACTTGTGACCACAGATGTTAGGTCCCATAGTGCTCAGAGCCATTTGAACCATTTGAGCATATGGAGATTTGGATCAGTCCGGGAAGTGTGTACAGATAACTGAAGTAGTCCTGAGGATATTTCTTGACTGATCCGACCTGCCGATCTTAGGCCCGTCACTTTCCACTAACATGCAGGCACCTCCCGTCGGATCTAGTCTCTTAGATCTTCCCGGAGGCCGGATCCGTTCGTGTGTGGAGTCAGTCGACAGATTTTCGCGATTTACCCATGGTTCCAGGTCTGCGACGCATGCTCAACAAGCCATAGACCACAGACGACGGCTCTTAGTAGTGTCGACTGTGTCTAGCCGAAAGTACGTCGTTCAGTGTGACGTTTTTAGACATTATTTTATAGTAGTACAGCTTTCGATTTTGGAACTCGTTAATATCGTCGACAGGAAGTTACTATGGTCGATAGTACGAAGAACATTGTGTCAGTCGCTGGCGATTTATACACTAACTACTCAAATATTACTGGTAAGAAAAATCGTACAAAATGAATGAAAAATTGGTTGCGGAAAGGCAACATTCTTGATCTGAATCAGAATCATGGACATTCCTCTGAGAATCGTGAAGGTTCGATATGCTAGGAAGAGGGCATTCTTGATCCTATGTAAAGTACTATAATTCGTAATATCCCTTTCCCGCTTCATCCAGAGGCCTGCAACTTTCAGAGCTCTTCTCTGAAATTTGAATTAAAATTTTGTAGTTTAGATTTTATTAAACTTGAGTCCACAGGTGGAACACCGTTTAGAAATGTTTCAACCATTTGTTTGTACGAACGGTTTTTTGGATTAAGCTTCATTTCATTTTCATATGTCAGTTCCCACAAACAAGATATTTCGCGGTACAATTGCAGACCTAAAAAAGTTTTCCGTCGCTGTCATTGATCCATCCCTTCAATACCTGTAGCAACTAAAAACTGCAGTCGCCCAAAATCACAGGAAAACTCAAGAGCTTTCTGAACGTGGTCCGTCGCAGACATCCGCTCGCGCGTCCCAGCTGGGGAGTTACTTGCCGTTCCGAGAACTGCAAGTAGCGACAGCCTGCAGGTCGTGTATCCACTACAGCGGAAGCTGGACCTGTGGCTTATCCAGAAACGTCGGAAATATTTGTGAGCTGTTGTTAAAATCCGCTAGTTTGTGGCTAACTATTGCAACGGCCAGTCAGAGATCACAGTATGTGAAGCAAGTATACAAATCTACTGAGTGAATAAAGAATTTGAATTTGTTTCTAGTACGCTGCAGAAATTTCGCTGGGAATCCCTACATACATACATTCTCCCAATGCGATTTCTGTATTTTTGGATCCTGAAGAAAGACTTCTGTGGCCGTCGATCTGCTTCGCACAAAAAAGTTGACGCCTGTATCAGAACAGTAGCCGAGGCCTTGGCGAGACTGGCCTCCGCCAAGGGCGCAGGCATAGAGCGGGAGCAAAAATTGACCAGAAAAAAAAATCGAGAATGACGGTTTACGAATCAACAGGGAGAGGCACGTCAGTTATCTTGTATCTTCTGCGTGCGAGAAGTCTTTCCTCGATCCAGGCCTGTAATAGGGATGGGAAAATACGACCGGTGGAAACCGATGCCAGTATTTTAGTTCTGAGTAACCAGTATTTCTCGATATTTGTTTGGTACTTGTTATTACAAGTGTTTTTATTTTTTCTAATCACCGGGTAAAAAAAACGAAATATCTATCAACCATAGCATCAGTGTAAATTATTTTCGTTTTTAAACAAACCATTTTGAAAGAACAAGTAAATTTTATTCGTAAAATTTACACTGCTTCGAGGTACTGCGGTGTCATAGAAACAGGAAAAGCGAATGCGCTATTTTAAAGAAAATCGCGACAGAAACGATCTACAAATATATGGTATAAGAACTGATACAGCGTTGCTGAGACAATAATGTATGTGTTACCATGCAGAGTGACCTATTAGATGGTATGTGTATACATGCTGTGTGCAAGACTTGCCCCATCTGTTCTATATGGTAGTTTCTCACTGTCGTCGTTGGACATCAGTTGTATTACTGAATGGCACCATCCATAGTCTGGAAGTAGTTTGACTAAACCGGACAAATTAACATGAAAAATAGTGTTTTTTAACCTTAGTTTTCCTCCATTAGCACTGACTATTCGTAATGTCAGAATAGTGTTAGAACAAATTAACATGAAAATAGAGTTTTTTAACTTTAGTTTTCCTCCATTAGCACTGACTATTCGTAATGTCAAAATAGTGTTATGATCCCGGATTACGACTGATTTTTGACCAGAGTTTCAAAAAATTAGAATGTGTAGCAGAATATTGGTAATTTTTTGCAATAGCGAACCACTTACCGCTCATCGAGAAAATCAGCGAACAGTAGACGGAAAAGTTTTCTTGTATTTGCCTGTTTAATTTAATATTTTGATTCCATGTATCCTGAAATTTAGGGAGTCAAAATTTTACAATCTATGTTCGATTTGTACTTTTATAACAGGAAGTAATAGGAATAATAATAATAATAAACAGAAAATCGCTTATTTCAGAAACAGGTTATTTTGAGCGGCTTTAATAGCCCGGTTAAGCTGAAGATGAAAAAGAAAACAGATATAACAGAAAACCGGTTGTTTCAGCGATAACCGCCATCCATTTGCTGTAAACTACCGCTGTTGCCTCAATCACCCTGTTTATTTACATGGGGCTCCCAAAACCGGATTTCAGTCACCCCGTTTATTTACATGGTGCTCCCAAAACCGGATTTCGTAAAGCGATTTCCCAATACCGTTTTTGGTTGGTCATGTAAACACTTCAGAACCGAGTCTGAATATCGGCTTCTAATTACCGGTTTTCCAATTCCACAATCGACTTTCGCTCCCAAGTAAGCGCAACCGATTTTGAAAAGTGCTTGAGCTATCAGGTGTTGTCTTGTTCTTAAAAATTTTCGGTTAATATCGACGGAGTGCCTTTTTGTACAGTGAATAATAAGAAGAAATATTAGACTGAAGCTGTTTACACCTTGTCTAACTGAAGGGAAACAGGGATTGTGCTAACTAAATCAGAAACTGTAACAGCTGTTTTCCAGGCACCATATTTAACTCTGCTATCAAATCCGCTTCATACTTTACATGTAAACATGACAGCGAGAAACTGTTTCCATAATTCGATTTTCGTCTTTCGGAAGAAGTGTCGCATATAAATGTAGTGAGTGTCATTACTACCAAACAGGCGTCGCCTATATAATGACCGAACGACGGGGCGCAGTCGTTAAGCACACTGGACTTGCATTCGGGAGAACGACGGTTCAAGCCCGCATCCGGCCATCCTGATTTAGATTTTCCGTGATTTGCCTAAATCGTTTCTGGCAACTGCCCGAATGGTTCCTTTGAACGTGCACGGCCGAATTCCTTCCCCATCCTTTCCTAATTTGATGGGACAGATGACCTCGCTGTTTGGTCCCCTCCCACAAATCAATCTACCATCCTGGATAATGTGCCAACCCTGCGCTTGGTTTACACACGGTTGCCGCCTACAGAGCTAGCTCATGCCGAACAACGGAATTCTTGCTGCAACATCGCTACCGCATTGTAGGGTTTCAGAGGTTAGCGAGAGGGTGCTGAAGCAAAACTGCTACCTGACCGAAAGCGTATGTTTTCTGGTTTTCTGTCGATTTCTGCCATCCGAAGACTGGAATGAAACAGTTTAAGCTAGAGTTCTTCAAATTATATAATAGAATAAAAAGTGAAAAGGGAAATAAGTCTCACGTGCAACACACCGTTTCATCTCATTACAATTTCCTCTTAGGAACGCCTGAAATGAGAGCACTTTATCTTGTGCAGCAGATTTTGTTATCTAATATAGCAGAAATATCAGCGCAACTGAGCTACTTAACAAAATAGCGGCCTTCAAACTGCAGTAAAGAAGAGTGCTTACGAGCACTGACACATAGTCTCATGTGGATATTTGGAAGTTTTTTTTCAAAGTATGGGTTACGATATGTTTATCAAAACATCTAAATAGCTTTAAGTATGTTTATGAGGATTCCAGATAGTGCAGCATTTTGTAAACGCAGTTTCAGCAAATGAAACATGTTGAAAGAAAACTACTTACGGTACAATGTAGGTGAAGCAGACTGTCAAATTCAGCTACAGAATACGACACAACTGCAAAATTGGGCTTGAATGATGGAATGGAAACGGAAACTACAGTTATCATAAAAACGTAATTCTTGAAAAGAAATATATTCTCAACTCTTATTTACAGCCCATTTCCTTTTATTTCCAATTAATAATTTTTGCACTATTTATAATTTATTATACATCATACTAAAATCAGTGTGCAGTCACCAACATAAAAAGTAAGACGTAGGTTCTGATTTGCTTTCAGTTTTCTTATGTGCAATGTTTTTCATCTGTGGGTGTTGCGGTCTTCGGTCCGAGACTGGTTTGATGCAGATCTCCATTGAGGGCGGGTCTCGGAACATTTTTCCACCCAGGGCACTTATCATATGGCGCCCCCCTTCTTTTCCTGCACACACTTCACCTGTGTCAGTTTTCGCTACTAATTGTGATACAGATGTATACAAACCTTGCGCCATGGCGTCACTGGCACCGCTCACAGCACCCAAGCGGCCACTATCTTATGTTCTGCATGGAAATCTTAAGCTGTTGTGCCTCTGGCGCCTCTTTCATCTTGGCACC
This sequence comes from Schistocerca gregaria, assembly GCF_023897955.1. Classification (NCBI taxonomy): domain Eukaryota; kingdom Metazoa; phylum Arthropoda; class Insecta; order Orthoptera; family Acrididae; genus Schistocerca; species Schistocerca gregaria. Next base: position 639,156,947 of record NC_064931.1, read on the forward strand.
CCAGGCTGCGTCTTGTTTCGTTTGAGCCTTAAATCGACCCGGTCTGTACGTTACTCTATTCTGTGCAAGCCTCTTCATCTCTGCACAACATCCGTAACCTATATCTATTTGAACCTGTTTACTGTACTCAATCCTTGGTTTCCCTCTACAGTTTTTAACCCCCCCCCCCCCCCCTCCTTCTACGGTACCCATTAAAAAGTGCGGTGACACAACGCTCGAAATACGTAAAAATTAAACAGCGCATTGGTCAGAAAGGGGTTGTAAAAGAAATCCTATGTTGAAGTACAACTTCTGGCTACATGAAAGGTATGCGAAAATATGCTTAAAATTCATCAGTGAAGGTGCATCTACGTCTACATAGATACTGCGCAAGTCGTCGTACGATGTGTGGCGGAGGGAACCCTGTACCACTACGAGTCATTTCCTTTCCTGCTCCACTCGCAAACAGAGCGAGGGAAAATCGACTGTCTATACGCATCTGTATGAGCTCTAATTTCTCGTATCTTGTCTTCTGCTCCTTACGCGTTACGTACGTTGGCGCAGTAGAATAGTTTGGCAGTCAGCTTCAAATGCCGGTTCTCTCGATGCCTTTCTTCAGTCCAACCTGGTACGGATCCCAAACTCTCGAGCAGCACTAAAGATAGGTCGCAGCAGCCTCCTATATGCGGTCTTCTTTACATGTGAACCACTCTTTCGAAAAATTTTCCCAATAAGCCGATGTTGACCATTCGCATTCCTTACCACAGTTCTCATACGGTCGTTCCATTTTATATCGCTTTGCAACGTTGCGCCCAGATATTTAAACGACGTGACTTGTCTCATCTAGGACATTAGTAATCCGAACACTACAAGTTTGTTCTTCCTACTCATCCGCATTAGCTTATATTTTTCGACATTTAGAGCTATCTGACATTCATCATACCAACTGGAAATTTTGTCTTGTACTTTCCTACACTCAATCAATTTTGACACCTTACTGTACACCAAAGCATCATCAGCAAACAACCGCAGATTGCTGCCCACCCTAACCGCTAAATCATTTATGTATATAAAGGACAATAGCGACCTTATCACACTTCCCTGATACACTCCTGACTATACCCTTGTCTCTGATGAAACTCACCCTCGAGGACAACATACTGGGTTCTATTACATAGGAAGTCTTCGAGCCACTTACAAATGGTCCAAATGGCTGTGAGCACTATGGGACTCAACACCTGTGGTCATAAGTCCCCTAGAACTTAGAACTACTTAAACCTAACTAACCGAAGGACATCACACACATCCATGCCCGAGGCAGGATTCGAACCTGCGACCGCAGCAGTCGCGCGGTTCCTGACTGAGCGCCTAGAACCGCTAGACCACCGCGGCCGGCGAGCCACTTACATATCTGTGAACTTGTTTTATATGCTCGTGTCTTCGTTAACAGCCTGTCACCCGTAATCCATTGTTCGCAGTATATTATGCGAGTAAAGGGCAAGCTGAATTTCACACGAGTGATGCCCTCTAACACCATGCTGAGTCGTGGACATAAACTTCTCAGACTCAAGAAAGTCTCGAAAGTATTTGAACTGAGAATATGATCAAGAATTCTACAGGAAACCGAAGTTAGCGATATTGGCCTGTAATTCTCTGGGCCCGTTCTTTTACACTTCTTATGTACTGGAGTCACCTGCGGTTTTTCCAATTGCTTGGGACTTTGAGCTGAGCGAGAAATTCACGATAAATGTAAGCCAGGTAAGGGGCCAACGCCGCAGACTACTCTTTGTAAAACTGAATTGGGATTTCATCTGGACATGGTGATTTATGTGCTCTCAAATCTTTCAGTTCTTTCTCTACGCCAGGGATACTTATTAAGTCGCCCAAACAGGAGTGTATCTGATGGTCAAAATGCGGGAAGTTTGTAGGATTCTCCTGTCTGAACGATTTCATGAACGTGAAATTTAAAACTCTCTTCAACTGCCACACCCGACCGGTCAACAAGAGAATGGAATGGAAGCCTTAGACCTGCGCAGTGATTTTATATAAGACCAGAATTTCCTCGGGTTCCCTGCCAGGTCTTTTGTTATAGTGTGACTGTAGCAGTTGTATGCTTCGCGCATACATCTTTTCACAGACGCACGAATTTCTACTAACCTTCGCTTGTCGTCATTTATTTGTTCCCTTTTGAACCGAGAGTTCAACAGCCTCTGCTTCCTCAGTATCCTCCGAATTCCGCTATTAAGTCAGCGTGGGTCTTTCCAATCCTTTATCCATTTACTACGCACATAACTCTCCAGACCACAATTTACAACCTGGTTAAATCTTGCCCATAATTCCTCTACATCCATCTTACTGGAACTAAGTGATTTCAGTTCACTGTCTAAGCGAGATGCTAACAACTGCTTATCTGCTCGGTCTAGCAGAGACGCTCCCTAGCCTTCTTGACTGATTTACAAGCTTTCGTAATCATAGTCGCTGTAATGGCATCATGATGGCTAAACCCCATTTCAATACTGACATTGTCGATAAGGTCCGGTCTATTTGTAGCTACAAGGTCTAAGATATTTCCATTGCATGTGGGCTGCCAAGCTAGCTGCTCAAGACAGTATTCAGAAAAACCTATTCAAAAGTATTTCGCGTGACTGTCTGTACTCCCCGCAATGAATCCATTGACATCCCAGTCTGTACTCGGTAGGTCCAAGTGGCCTCCAACTAGTATCGCATAATCTGGGGATTTACGCGATACTGACCGTAGAGTTTCTTTGAATGACTGTAGAATTGTTACAGCGGAATCGGGTGGCCGATAAAAAATGCGACAAACACCTGCGACCTACACCTGTTACACGCGACCTGAAAACTTCACTGTCATACTCAGCTTAGACCTCAATAGAAACAGTACTTTTGACAACTACAATTAACACTCTCCCTCTTATGGTCTCAAATCTGTCTTTCCGATATACGTTCCAAGTCTCGCTAAATATCTCGGAACTTTCCACTTCGGGTTTCAGCCAGCTCTCGGTCAGAAGAATAATTTGAGAGCGCGAAATTTCCTGGAGGGCAGTAAGCTCGGGGACTTTATTATGAATACTTATATAGTTTTCTGATAAAATTTGGACATTCGAAGTGTCTTTATTCTGAATTCCGTTGACTTCCCTTGCTGCATATCGACGGGCGAGTGTTCATCAGAGCACCTCAAACTGCTGCCTAACCTAAAAAAAACTCTCGTGTGCACTCCACAAGTACTCTGCTAGCCCAGTAGCTGCTTTTCCTTTGTGTAGTGCGCCCCTGACCTATAGAGGGGAGTTCTAAAAACGCCCACACGATAATGCAGAACTAGAAATCTGCAGCCAAGACAGTCAAACAGTCGATGAAGCCTTTGGTTGAGATCTTCCATTCGGCTTCCAACCAACGGAATCCCGATAAACTCAGGGAGTAATGCTGCAAATTACGAGCTCTGCTTGCACCCTGCGTGTGAGGCCAGCAGTCTTCACGACCTCCACCAGCGGCCTGTTCGAACTGAGGATGTCTTCAGAATCTATGCGCCGTGAGCCATAATTGGCAGATGACTATACCCTGCACCCATGATTAAATAAAAGGATCGCGTTGTTGGTATAGCGTAATTAGTAGCGTCTGTCTCCAGTAACGAGCTTTTGGTGGGGCGGTAGTTGGCGTCTTTGCACTTCCAAATTTTTTTCCTAACATTCACGTTTTTATTAGGTTCTGATAGTTTATTATCAGTTTAATATAAGTATATGCTATAATACTTGATGTTATGTAAATACAAGTTCACCTTTTTTTTTAAGGATGACTTTGTTCGATTGGCTTAATCTACAGGACAGCTTGCGCTACTTGTATAAAAATATTTTGCTCCTTTTTCTTTTACGCTTCGTAATTCAGATGTTGCAAAGATTCTGCTACTGGGTAGGAACAGTGACCAAGTAAGACTAATCTTGGGGTTTTAATAAAATGTGGGACTGATGAAATAATGTTTATCTTACGCGGAGTACTCCAAATTTGTACCGCACTGTTTGTGATGGAACTTCTATGAGTCTGTGTCCTTATTGATTGGATATGGTACTTTCCTTTTCGTGGACGATGGAGGAAATGTGCGTTTTAATAGAGCTAACGCGGGAATTTTACTTGCGCCTGTTGAGTAAACAGTGTGATTTACGAACTGCCGCTGGAGTGCGTTGCGATCGCATATACCACGTTGCGGCCCACGTACCATATGCACAAGTCGCATCGTTCCTGAGTGTTTAGCAGCACGTTGAACTTGGCCCGCTCAACGTTCGACAGCACGGTCCGTGTGCAGACGGCTTAAGAGGATCCGTAAGGCGCATAACGTTGGAGCTCCCGACAGCGAGTAAACCCTTCCTCCCTTGTGCCTGCCCAGACTTTGCTGAAGGAGCAGCCACCTGTCCACTCACAGAGTGAATGGGTGAGGCCAGGCGGCCAGTCTCCACACTGGACCTCCGTCTCGAGCGACGCGAACATGTTACCACCCGCCACTCATCCTGCTGTGAGAGCGGATCCATCCGAACGTTGAGCGTGCCGAGTTTCTGACGTCATAGCGTGGAATAGCACGTTCGGGAGCCTTTCCGAACGTCCAGAGCAATATCTGGCATGTCAGATATTCTGAGCGTGCGTCTGAGCGCTGAGATGGCATAACGCCACCTACGTCACACGCGCGCTGTCTCCCTTCAGTACAGAGTTGTGAGGCGCCATATTGGCATTCATTTCAAGCATATATATATATATCCCCTCCCTCTGCCCTTTCTCCTCCTCTGCCCTCCTCCATTTGGAAATTGGCAGGAAAAGGACTCAGTCTGTGCTGGGCTGCCAGATAGGATGGATGTAAGTATGCAGTCTTTATTTAAAGAATTTGGTTTGTCATAGACAGTAGCTCCATCCAGTGTGATCACCATGAGATCAGGAGTCCAACTGACCTAGTTCACAACACCACTGCCAGAGGATGTTGTTGGCTACCCCCTCCCATGACGTAATCCAAGATGGCGGTCTGGGGAAATGGCGGAGAAAGGATTCTGTGTCTAGCTGCTGGACTGGGAGGATGGACATAATTGTTTTCTGTGTTCAATGAACGAGATGTCTGTGGTGGAGAAGGAGGCGTTTAATGAGTATATTAGCTTTAACCAAGCATACAAGGACTGTGTTAATAGCAATGATATTTGGTGAAGACGAATACCCTTCATTAAATAATGAAGATGCAGCAGGATGTGGCAAAGTTACACTTCGCAACTTATGCTAATAAATGCGTGTGAAGTAGCTGTAGATCATTCGATAAAAGTCTACTCAGTCTTCTGAACTGCAAGAGGCAAGTCGTTCACTCCAGTGCAAATGCCCCACTGGGAGAGAGGCCACACGCCGGTTTCCCTGCCCAAGAGTCTCCGATACTGCTATAAGAAGACACATGCTAGCTGCAGTGCGACCATGCACACTAAGCAGGAAATACCCACAGCCTTTCTCCTTCCCACCCTTTGTCGTTGATCACGAACTGCTCCAGGAGTTATTACGTCTGGTGTTTAAGCAATGTGCACAATATTACCACATGAATAACTTGAAGATGTCACAGGAGAGAGAGAGAGAGATAGAGAGAGAGAGAGAGAGAGAGTTAAACAACTACACGTTTTATTCCAAGGAATACCACCACCGCCACACTTGAACACAGACTCTAATAAGATCGTGGCATACTTGTGAAACCTTCCACAGACACTACACCCACATTTGTGAGAAAATGATACCAAAACTGCTATCACCTTCAATATCTGATTTTACGCGCCAAAACGACGGTATTTGGAAGTCGACATAAATAGCTCTGTAACTCTAAAAACAGAAACATATCTGAGTCCTATAGCTGCTGTGATGTTCATCACTTTTCTGAAACGATGAGTGTTCACAGTTTATATTTTCTGCTGGAGGAAGGGGCGTTATTTTCTTCACTTCTCGAAGCATACTGGTGTCTAAGAACAGACGGGAAAGTCATAACAATTACGCACAAACAGGACTCGAAGCACTGTCCTACAGATGAGAAGAATGGCTGGAATTTTAGGTGAATTTTCGATGTCCTACAGCTGCTGGTCTAAAGATGCTCTAAAACCAAAATGGTGGGTGAGGGACAGAATCCCGCCTCTCTGAACCAGAAGAGTCTCATCAAAGATGACATCACGTTACTCTCACACGTCACGGAACTTTTCATTGACACCTTGCCCCTGTCTTGTTTGAACCAGTCTGAAGAGGCTCCTATGCCCCACACCAAGGATGTCTTGTGACTCTCTGACGTCATGGAACTTTTTCTGAATGGAGCATTCTGATTGAGTCTTACTGAATTTACCCGCCAAACTGCTGCTGCTGTCAGTGTGGGGGCATTGTCCGGCATTTTCTGCAGACAAACGAATTACGAGACTTTCAGAGGCAAAACTGCTTTCTACACATCGAAAAAAAAATCATACAGCAGTCATATTGCACTGCCAGTTAAACCATGCAGAAGTGGTCTTCAGATCATGAAATACGGAAACTATCGCCAAAGACACTTCCTCTATTACTGGTCTGCTACTCTTAAGTGTGAAACCGATCTCCAACTCGGCTATATCATCCGATATCATCAAGGCAATCATGCTATATCATCAACACAATTCGTATCTACATCTACATCCATACTCCGCAAGCCACCTGACCGTGTGTGGCGGAGGGTACCTTGAGTACCTCTATCGGTTCTCCCTTCTATTCCAGTCTCGTATTGTTCGTGGAAAGAAGGATTGTCGGTATGATTCTGTGTGGTCTCTAATCTCTCTGATTTTATCCTCATGGTCTCTTCGCGGGATATACGTAGGAGGGAGCAATATACTGCTTGATTCTTCGGTGAAGGTATGTTCTCGTAACTTTAACAAAAGCCCTAACCGAGCTACTGAGCGTCTCTCCTGCAGAGTCTTCCGCTGGAGTTTATCTATCATCTCCGTAACGCTTTCGCGATTACTAAATGATCCTGTAACGAAGCGCGCTGCTCTCCGTTGTATCTTCTCTATCTCTTCTGTCAACCATATCTGGTACGGATCCCACACTGTTGAGCAGTATTCAAGCAGTGGGCGAGCAAGCGTACTGTAACCTACTTCCTTTGTTTTCGGGTTGCATTTCCTTAGGATTCTTCCAATGAATCTCAGTCTGGCATCTGCTTTACCGACGATCAACTTTATATGATCATTCCATTTTAAATCACTCCTAATGCGTACTCCCAGACAATTTATGGAATTAACTGCTTCCAGTTGCTGACCTGCTATTTTGTAGCTAAATTATAAGGGATCTATCTTTCTATGTATTCGCAGCACATTACACTTGTCTACAATGAGATTCAATTGCCATTCCCTGCATCATGCGTCAATTCGCTGCAGATCCTCCTGCATTTCAGTACAACTTTTCATTGTTGCAACCTCTCGATACACCACAGCATCATCTGCAAAAAGCCTCAGTGAACTTCCGATGTCATCCACCAGGTCATTTATGTATATTGTGAATAGCAACGGTCCTATGACACTCCCCTGCGGCACACCTGAAATCACTCTTATTTCGGAAGACGTCTCTCCATTGAGAATGACTTGCTGCGTTCTGTTATCTAGAAACTCCTCAATCCAATCACACAATTGGTCTGATAGTCCGTATGCTCTTACTTTGTTCATTAAACGACTGTGGGGAACTGTGTCAAACGCCTTGCGGAAGTCAAGAAACACGGCATTTACCTGTGAACCCGTGTCTATGGCCCTCTGAGTCTCGTGGACGAATAGCGCGAGCTGGGTTTCACACGACCGTCTTTTTCGAAACCCATGCTGATTCCTATAGAGTAGTATCCTGCATCATACAAAATCATCACTACTGCATCCTGCATATAGCTGTCGACTACCAGACACTAGTAGATATACCACGATGACAGACAGATTGCAAAAAAGCATACCCACATTCACCATGTACAGTCCTCACAGCACAAGATACTTCCTGCTAGGTCGGTCAATTATCCACCACAGCCAACGATCACGAGTCAACCGCCCCCACAGACACAGCCCTGACGTGTAATCAGACCACCCTCAGGACACTGGGGACACTCTTCAAACTGGTGTACGGTTGCCCGCTGGCACAAAGGTATTAATGTTTCCGCCTGGACCCCCTTGCTTGCTTGCTCTCATGCTTTCTACAGCCATCTCCAGACTCTGGGATTACAAGAACATATGTATTTTCATTCGATTTGTCGGAATATCATATCATTTACGCTATAGTTCTCGATATCAAGCACATAAAAGTACGCTACCTATCGCTTGCACAGCATAATACTGAAGATAAAGAGTGAAAACTATATTTCTAGGAAAATGAAACTTTAGTGAGGTGCAACGAGATGGAATGTGCTGCAAACCACTGAATAACTAGAAACTTATCTCGTCTTGGAGGATCTTTACGTGAAAACTCGAAAAACAATAGAGAAAACTGGTAGTTCCACTCGTACTTTTTTTTAACGAATACCTATGTCAATGATATAAGAGATTCCAAATCATCCGTCTACTTTACAAAGTCAACCAATGTGTTTTTCATGTCTAGAGAACCAGCAAACGTCTCTTCCAACTGTCTTTCACAATATACATGTACACAATACATACCACAATCGATGTTCTCTCAACCAAATAAAGATGGGAAATATGTAGAAGCAGCCGACCAGGCAATTTACATGGGAGGGAATAATGGCCCAGCACAAACACACGTCCATAGTGAATCTTCTAAAATTTCCCGGCGAATACACGCAATCACAGAGGCTGTTCAACACATACTGAGTATAGGTTCGCTATTCAGCCGCCTAAAGGGCGTAACGGTTAGGTCAGCTACATTCCTGTACCCCAACCGCTCTCTCTACTTCGGATGGCTCTTGCCATAAGCCAGAAATGTCAATCGTTTTGGCCACGGGCTACCATCACAACGCGTACTCCCGTATCCCAGACGTAATAGTCCTAGGAAACCAGCCACATATATTTTATCACTGTACTTACAATTAAATATTACCATTGCAGCCTCATCCTGATGACATTTGACAATGAGCTGATGGCTGCGACTCTGCAGATATTAAAATCTGTAGCATTCTTATGACTGGACATAATTTACCACATAAAAAAATATTTCATTCCCCTTATGGCTGTCATAATTTTCAACGTCAAATCGATACCTTCCTTATGACAAGACAAAGCCATTTTCTTTGCAAATGTCGGAACACTTACGTACTTTATTAGGCCCGCTGATCACACCGAGTTTATCACACATCCCCTACCAAAAATTATACTTTTTCAATAACTGAAGGCTAGTGATGCCAACCAGTATGGAGCCAAAATCCGCGATGGATGGAAATGCCTCATTTGTTTTTCTTGTGAATGGTACCAGTGTGTTTTAGGAAGAGAGGCGTTATCGTCTTACAAGCGATCAACTATTAAAAACACGATCGCAACGACTATGTTACTGTCGCCCTGCATAAAAATCGGTTTGGTTATACTGGCGCAACCTGCCAGTGTGGCCGAGCGGTTCTAGGCCCTTCAGTCTGGAACCGTGCCACCGCTACGGTCGCAGGTTCGAACCCTGCCTCGGGTATGGATGTGTGTGATGTCCTTAGGTTAGATTTAAGTAGTTCTAAGTTCTAGGGGACTGATGACCTCAGATGTCAAGTCCCATAGTGCTCAGAGGCATTTGAACAATTTGATTTTTGTACTGGCGCACACAAATATACTATGTGATCAAAAGTATCTAGAAACGCCCCCGAACATATGTTTTTTCATATTAGGTGCATTGTGCTGCCACTTACTGCTAGACACTCCATATCAGCGACCTTAGTATTAGTTAGACATCGGGAAAGAACAGAATGGGGCGCTCCGCTGAACTCACAGACTTCGAACGTGGTCAGGTGATTGGGAGTCACTTGCGTCATACGTCTGTATGCGAGATTTCCACACTCCTAAACATATCTAGGTCCACTGTTTCCGACGTGATAGTGAAGCGGAAACGTTAAGGAACACGTACAGCACAAAAGCGTGCAGGCCGACCTCGTCTGTTGACTGACAGAGACCGTCGACAGTTGAAGAGGGTCACACTGTGTGCAGACATCTATGTAGACCATCACACAGGAATTCCAAACTGCATCAGGATCCACTGCAACTTGCAGCGGTTACTTCCTTTGAGGTTTTTTGAAACAAAGAGCGTATGCTACAAACAATTACGGTTACTCCGTCAGTATAGTGCATTAAGTATCGCAGTTGATAGTGCGAACAATTTTAGCAGTTTTACCAGTTTTTCCGTTATTTCAACCCCTACTAGTGACATGGCAGATGCTTTCCAGTTTCTGTATAATCGCTAAACCACCCCTCCACTACTTTGCGACTACCATATACTAGATTGCGAATGCAAATGGATGACTCTGCAGTACGTCCATTCCATATTAATTCCCGAACATATACAGGGTGGTCAGAAAATGTGTGAAATGCTTGTAGGAATGTTACAGGGAAGGTTGTAATGAGACATATGTTAAGAAAGGAATTCGATACGTTGCTCCGTTTCCGAATTATTTAGCATAGAATTTAGCCAATCGGGGCGTCGTGCGCTCACATTCAAGCGGCCTGCCAGGGGGGTGTTGCCCAACGAGTGCTTTGTCTCGTTAGCTGAAACTTGAATTTACGCGCGCTGATTGGCTAACTTCAATGCTAAATAACTCGGAAACGGCGCAACATATCGAATTTTTTTTGTAACATTCATATCTCAGCACAACCTGCCCTGCATCATCCCTACAAGCGTTGCAGACATTTTCTGACCACACTGTATATACCAAAGTATACCAGGAAGAGTCCTACATATTTCTAGCATTTCGATCAAAGGGCGTAATTTACGATCTTTCCCTATGCAGATGGGAGTCACAGAGCGTTCTCGCATTCTTTGGATAATCGCCGATTTAATCTGCAGCTGACTAGAAATAGACCACTACATTCCACGTCTCGTGAAGGAGCAGAGAGAGCCGAGTCCGTAAGTCCGTAACTACTGTTCCGCCCATTTCTCACTCATGGCACCCATACAAGTGCACAAGATCTCTCCAGATGCGCAGACGCCGAGGAGTTTAGCAACTCTTATTGATTTGTAGCAGTTTGAAAGTGTTGCTATGATATAACAGACGGTTATGAAAAAGAAACTTGTTGCTTACGCCTGATGGACTCCCAGATGGACGTAGTTTGAAACATTTTCGTAAATCTGCTGCACTATCAATTCAGAAATATTGTTCTAGTGTCTTAAGTCAGTAACATGAAGGTATTGCTAAGAGAGAACATAAACACGAGCTTTTCTAAGGCTGCACGGTTCTGCACTTAAAACACCCTATAACGCTAGAGCGGTGCAGCTCCTGTCCTATTAATCATGCGGAACGCTACTCTGTTAATACTCCATGTAAATATACCCTCAGTGCATGACATACATTCTCCATGCAAGTTTCTGTACTGTAAACTATGGCGACAACCTGTAAAATGATAAAACTACTATCTTGTACACCAAAGAAAACACTGATTCTTTGTAACAAAAACACTACATAGGATTCCAGAGATGCGTAACTTGTAGTCTACCGGATGATACACTTGAATGCATTTGGGATAGGACAAACATGAAAAGTAGTAATAATCTTTTCATACCTATAGGTACATAGTGCTCTATGTCTCACACAGAACACACAGTTTTATACGAATCAATCGCAGGTTATACCAAACAACTGATGCACCCCGAGAGAACAACAGAATAAAATGGTTAAATGATCTGCGTGTGACTAATATACAACTGCATGTTCTGTGTGTGACTTAGAGCACTATTTACTTGAGATCGTTAACAGCAAACCTCTCAGTCATCAGAGGGCTTCCATCTCATGTGTGGTGATGATGAAACATGTCCATCCTGATTCGTCACTTTCCTCTATACGAGCGAAGCAGAGGATCGCCATAGCATTGCTGAAGGAGAGATGTATTTGCAGAAATAAATGGTTATAAGTCGCTCTTCTTTTACTGGCCCACCGTCGTACACAGGTTGCAACCACCTCCTCTTCCTTGGGAAACCGGCAAGTGGCGAACTGGGAGAGTGACTCCTGACAAACCATCCATCTGCCATGCCTACCAATAGTCGCCACCTGCAGCACTCTTGGTTATTCAAAAGTGTGCACAAGATGGGTCCCATGGTGTCTAATGGTGGAGCACAAATAACACAGGAAAAACATTTATCTTGATTTGTTGCAACGTTTTGAAGCTGAGGGGGAGGCCTTCTTGTCAAGGATTGTGACAGGTGATGAATCATGGGTTCACCATTTTGAGCCCGAAATAAAACGAGTCATTGGAATAACGCCATTCCCACTCGCCACAGAAGAAAAAATTCAAAGCTACTGCTTCCACTGGTAACGTTATGATCACCATGTTCTGGGGCTGGGAAGATGTGATTCTCATTGATGTAATCGCAAGAGGCAATACCATTCATTCATGACTCAAGAGGCGATTCTGCCGCCACAGAAACCCAGGAGATGTTTTGCTGCAAAACGATAACGCTCGGCCCCACAAAAATCTGAGAACTGCTGAACCCATCGTAAAACAGAGTTGGACAGTGTTACCACGTCCACTCTACAGCCATGACCGCGCCTCCTCGAATTTCTACTTTTTTAGGCCATTAAAGGATTCCATTCGTGGAAGACATTTTGAGGATGATGAGGAGGTGATTCACACAGCGAAGCACTGTCTCTGCCACCAGGACAAGGATTGCTATCAACAGGGCATACACGCCCTTGTCTCGCTCTGTATGAAGGCCAAAGAATGGGATAGGGATTACTTGGAAAATTAGGGTGTGCAGATAAAACACCATTCTTCCGTGTGTGTAATTCTCACTATGTTCAATGGAGAATTGTTGAAGGAAAACAGTACGGTGCATTACTTTCTGTGTAATTCTCGTACTATGAGATACTGTTGTATCTTGATTACTTACAGTAATCTCACTAATACGTTTCCCACTTACATATGTAAAATCGCTGTTGAAGGTATTTACTACTTTCCTTGGCTCTGTTAGTTTCTCCCCATCTTGACATAACATGATACTGGCATTTCTGGTAGTGACATACCTGTCTATTGTTTCACAACTTTCCACATCGCTGTCGTCTTGTTTCCAGCAGACTTAATAAAACCTTTTTGCTTCGTTGACTACTTTTTTAAGTGTTATCTTGCATTTTCTGTAATAAGCATGAAATTCATTGCCTACCTGCTGTGTCTTTATAAAATAATACAGTTTTCTCTTTTTCTTGCTTCAGATCTTTATCCTAGTTGTTACCCAAGATTTGTTTCTATTATTAGACCTCTCAGTCTGTGTTTCTTTATTCAGAATGAAGTTTCATAGTAGTTGCTCAATATTTCCATAAATCTGTTGAACTTTTCACATGTACTTCCATGCTCATATACTGCATTCCACGTTTCCTTAGCTAACAGTTGTCTGAAGGTGGCTATATTCTGTTCCCTTATGATTTGTTCTTCTTCGACTGATTCTGTTTGCATTGTGGTTTTAGGTGCTGGTATTTTATGGTAAGCAATTTACTGTCCATTATGGTCACTAAATCCTGTTTACATGGTTCCAACCTGGAAGTCGTTTCTTTCTGCATTTATGCATATTTGGTCAATAGTGATATATGTAGATTCGGTAATTCTAGTGGAAGAGTTTATAGTGGCCTATAAATTACATGTTGAGAGAATGATCATGAGATTTTCTTTTTCGTTTGAGTTTTTCTGGAAATGTATTTTAAACTCACCACATGCAATTAGCTTTTTCTTCTTATCTTTAAGCTTACTGAGTGCACTGGCTGGTCTCTGTAGGAAAGTATGTAAGACCACATCTGGGCTTTTGTACATGCAAATTATTATTGTTTTCAGTGATGTTATTTCTGTAGCTAAAATTTCAAAGTCTTTCTCTTTTCCCAGTATCTCTAAGGCTTTTAAGTGGCAATATTCTCTGTTACTTCTAACAAAAATGCATGTTCCACCATGGGCGCAGGATCTCCTACAGAATCATGAGGATAATGTTAATCCTGGTAATGTTGTGATTGCTAGCATATCACTACTCAACCAATGTTCACAGAAACATATAGCACAAGCTTCCTTGAGATCATCTGACAAGAGTAATTCGAATTCGTTGATTTTATTCGGAAAAGACTGAACATTCTGATAAAAGAGCATGAATTTTGTACTCAAAAAAATGGTTCAAATGGCTCTGAGCACTATGGGACTTATCAGCTTAGGTCATCAGTCCCTTAGAACTTAGAACTACTTAAACTTAACTAACCTAAGGACATCACACAACACCCAGCCATCACGAGGCAGTGAAAATCCCTAACCCCGCCGGGAATCGAACCCAGGAACCCGTGCGTGGAAAGCGAGAACGCTACCGCACGACCACGAGATGCGGGCGAATTTTGTACTCCTGTCAAGTTCAGACCACTTACCTCTTTCTTTGCCAGTTCTTTTTTACCACTGGTGTCTGCTTGGTCTTCTTTTTCTGGTGAGGCTATAAAAAACCCTCATTCCTTGTTGGTAGACATATTTTTTGGTTAAGTTGTTTTCTGACTGTGGATGTCTTTTTTCCTATACCTGTGGTTTATGTTTTGACATTTTTGTTTCTTTGCCTATAGGTGTCTCTTTTTCGGTTTTTTCGTAGTTGCACAAGTATCAACACAAGCAATTCCTAAATTACGTGTTTCAGGTTTGCTCAAATAGTTACTCAGTACGGTTTTTGTAAAGACTGGCTCTACAACAATTGGTTTTCTTATAATGAGGTCAACATTCTGTATTAATTTTGCTAGCATTTTACCAATGAGCGACTTCCCTGCATTGTTGTAATGTTGTCCTTGTTTAGTAAATAGTTCTCTTGATATGGGAGGCTCAAAGAATGTCACTTTATGATAGGCCTTCTGTATTAATTTTGCTAGCATTTTACCAATGAGCGACTTCCCTGCATTGTTGTAATGTTGTCCTTGTTTAGTAAATAGTTCTCTTGATATGGAAGGCTCAAAGAATGTCACTTTATGATAGGCCTTACATATGCAGGGTGTGAACAGTAGGCGGTCGGTGTGGCCGTGCGGTTCTAGGCGCTTCAGTCTGGAACCGCGCGACCGCTACGGTCGCAGGTTCCAATCCTGCCTCCGGCATGGATGTGTGTGATGTCCTTAGGTTAGTTGGTTTAAGTAGTTCTAAGTTCTAAGGGACTGATGGTTTGAGATGTTTTGTGCCATAGTGCTGAGAGCCATTTGAACCGTTTTTGTAAACGGTATAAGGCGCCAAAATTATACAGATGGCACATCTCGCAGTGCTTGACAAAAAATTCTAGTAACATGTTTGCGTCTTTCCTACAGTTGACCCAGAAAAAAACAGTTCGTCTCAGATAATGGTTTTGGAAAAGTAGATACTTGGCCGTGCGCGTACGTAAAGCCGTCGGCACACGGACCGTGCTGTCGGACGTTAACGTCGAGAGGGACGTTTCTAGCTCGTAAATCACACTGTTTACTCAACGGACGTGCGTAAAATTCCCACGTTAGCTCTATTAAAACGCACATTTCCTCCATCGTCCACGAAAAGGAAAGTACAATGTCCAATCAATAAGGACACAGGCTTATAAAAGTTCCATTACAAACAGTGCTGTACAAATTTGGAATACTTATCCGCATAAGATAAACATTATTTGATCATTTCCACATTTTAGTTAAACCCCAAGGTCAGTCTTACTTGATCACTGTTCCTACCCAGTAGCAGACTCCTTGCAACGTGTGAATTACGAAGCGTAAAAGAAAAAGGAGCAAAATATCTGTATACAAGTAGCGCAAGCTTAACTGTAGATTAAGCCAATCGAACAAAGTCACCCCTCAAAAAATGTTGAACTTATATTTACATAACATGAAATATTATAGTGTATACATCTTCAACTTCTGTAGTCCCGTCTTCCTCAGTTGCTTGTAATACCACGGTATATTGATAATTTTTACTTATGGACCGTCTGACAGCAACTGAATAATACACAATTTTAGTGCCATACGCGTTTCGCCATTATTTTCTGCAAGGCATCATCAGTGGCATGTTGCGTGGACAATTTCTTACATGTTACGGTCCTGTTGCATTGAAACAAGCGTTCAGTTCATAGTGCTGTGGAATGTGGGAAATGGCCGGGCGGTTCTAGGCGCTACAGTCTGGAGCCGAGCGACCGCTACGGTCGCAGGTTCGAATCCTGCCTCGGGCATGGATGCGTGTGATGTCCTTAGGTTAGTTAGGTTTAATTAGTTCTAAGTTCTAGGCGACTGATGACGTCAGAAGCTAAGTCGCATACTGCTCAGAGCCTTTTGAACCATTTGAATGTGCGGAAAAAACCACAAATTGGCATTCGTAAGAAGAAGAACAACACCAAAAATGCAATAGGAGCGTAATATGTAATAAATTGTCCACGCAATCTGCCACTGATGATGCTTTGCAGAAAATGAAGGTGAAACGCGTACGGCACTAAAATTGTGTTTTATTCAGTTGCTGTCAGACGGTCCATAAGTAAAAATTATCGATATACCGTGGTATTATAGTATATATTTATATTAAACTAGTAATAAAGTATAAGAACCTAATAAAAACACGAAAGTTGAAAAAAATATGGAAGTATAAAGACGGGAACCACCACCTCAACCAACATCTCAGCAGAGGACAGCGACGCTACTCATTACGTTATACGAACTTCACACACGTATGTCTATCATATTATGTTACGACGTGCTGAAAACCTTAATCGTAGATATGTTACTAATTGAAATTTAATTATAACAAATTGTACCAAGAACAATACGTTTTGGGTGGATGGTCAGTGTGTCGCTGCCTTCAAATAGCCTACTCTCATAATACGCAAGTTACAATAATTCTTTTGACAGGAATACGATGTTTCTCATTATTTTATTCGAACGAATCACACAGTTAACAACGGCTTTTCCAGTGATTCTCAATTTGCTGGTGCTCGAAAACGGCATATATACATATAGGTTTGTAATGAATGCCAATATGGCGCCTCACAACTCTGTACTGGAGACGGCGTGCGTGTGACGTAGGTGGCGTTGTGCCGTCTCATTGGTCAACGCTCAGACGCACGCTTAGAATATCTGACACGACAGATATTGCTCTGCACGTTCTGAAAGACTCCCGAACATGCTGTTCCACGCTGTGACGTCAGAAACTCGGCACGCTCAATGCTCAACGTTCGGATGCACGGTCCGTGTGCCGACGGCTTAAGTAATCGGTTACTGTTATTACCCGCTGCGCGTATTGACATCGCGAGCGTAAATCGTAAACACATGGGCAACTGCGTCCTGAGTGGCTGCCTCATTGTAATACACCGAGCGACGACAGTAGGCGAGTAACCTGTGCAGATGTTATTGCAACTCTGTTAACTGTTAGGATAGAAAGGAGATTTACTATAGCTGAACTATGCGATATGCATTTAATTCATGGCGAGGCAAAAGGTGTTGCGAGGACAGCTGTACGAATTTATCGAGAACGCTTCCCACAACGACGACTTCCTGCACGAAAGACATTTGCTGCTGTGCACCAAAGGTTTGTGTCGTTGTAATTCTCTACTTGTATGCGATTATTATGCATTTGCATCTTAATAAAGTACAGTAGTTATCTGCACCTTTGTAAATTCTCGTCCGTATGCGAAACTTATCTTCTGTTCTGAAATGCTTTCCGTTTTTGTTACATCATGACAGAATACAACTGACGAGTACGTATTTAATTTCCTTGGCTCTTTACTGCCCCGCGCAGAAGGCAGAGACCCACAACGCGCCGATCGTACATTGGAAGCTGAGGAAAGAATTCTGGACCGCATCCAGGAGGATCCTTCTCAGAGTACTAGAAGCATCGCTCGCCACGTGGGTATATCGCACACTGTCGTTCATCGTGGGTATATCGCACACTGTCGTTCATCGCATTTTGCAAGAGGAGCATCTGCTGCCTTACCACATTCAACGCGTACAAGCACTGGAAGAACAAGAGTTCCCTCCACGACGCGAATTCTCAGAGTGGTTTTTGGTACACAATGCGCACCATGATTTTGTCAACAAAATACTCGTGACAGATGAAGCGTGTTTCACTTGCGACGGAATAATTAATTTCCATAACATGCACACATGGAGTGTACACAATCCTCGCCAGGTAGTGGCAACACATTTTCAGCGACGATTTTCCGTAGATGTGTGGACGGATATGCTCGATAATTACATTATTGGGCCCTATGTTTTACCTACACGTTTGACTGGTAACTACTACCGAACGTTTCTAGAGGAAACATTGTTGCCGGCCAGCTGGCCGAGCGGTTCTAGGCGCTACAGTCTGGAACCGTGCGACCGCTACAATCGCAGGTTCGAATCCTGCCTCGGGCATGGATGTGTGTGATGTCCTTAGGTTCGTTAGGTTTAAGTAGTTCTAAGTTCTAGGGGACTGATGACCACAGCAGTTAAGTCCCATAGTGCTCAGAGCCATTTGAACCATTTGAAACATTGTTACCAACGTTGTTAGAAGAGATTCCGTTAGGCATACGTCATAAGATGTGGTTCCTCCACGATGGTGCTCCACCCCACTTTGATCACAGAGCACGCAGATTTTTGGATAGTCTATTTCCAGGACGATGGATCGGGCGTTCGGGTCTACGTCGACGGCCAGCTCGCAGCCCTGATTTAAATCCACTGGATTTTTACTTTTGGGGCAATATGAAGGAACTTGTTTATGCTGAGCCAGTAAATAATGTGGACGAATTGACGCACACGATGCTGCCAATACCATAAAGGCCAATCTACATGTGTGTGAACGAGTGCGACGAAACTGGGTTCGCCGCAATGAAGCATGTGTAGAAGCGAATGGTGGTCATTTTGAACATTTATTGTAGTATTGGTGTAAGAGGAAACGAAGTAATGGGTTTTCTTTTCGTTACGATGTTGTTGTACAGAAGGAAAATAATGTGAATTTAGTATTCGTTATGGAACTGACGCAAAAAGGCGAAACAGTTGATTGTAATTAATGCACAACTATCTGCTTGGTGATTGATTGAAATTGTACTATTGGCAATACAGTGTGTTTGATATTAGCTTGTCATTACTACTACGACCTTCTTTATCGACTTGTTGAGAAACAGACTGGTTGTATTCAATTCACATAAAGCGAATTACACATTCTTGACAACCCAAAAACCGTTGCATTCCTTTTTTCGGTACCACCTGGTTATCACACCACGTCGTTCAACATGTCTAATGATTTCAATCCTCTGGTCGGCTCGTTGCCTTTCTCTGGCCGCCCTGTCATTGTAGGCAATAAGCTTGGTACGCCGTGTACTGTCCGTTGACTACATAAACAGAAATGCGTATACTATCTGTCCTACGAACATTAGGTTTTAATAATACAAAAATAAAGTACATGGTACAAGAAAATGTCGTTAGCCTTATTTGTCAACCACACCGAGATGTACCATCTGTATAATTTTGGCGCCTTATACCGTTTACAACCTGTATTTTCGAAATGTCCGTTTATTTTTTTAAGCTCCATATTTATGACTGAGTTGTCCTGTAGGTCGTATCTTTGTGGCATGCTAGTAACTATCATGTTGGGCACTTTGAGATTATGTAGTGTAGTTTTTAAGCACTGTGTAGCATGTTTGCCCTCATTCTGGTAAACATGATTATGATAGCATCATTCAAAAGGTTCAAATGGCTCTGAGCACTATGGGAGTTAACTACTGAGGTCATCAGTCCCCTAGAACGTAGAACGACTTAAACGTAACTAACCTAACGACATCACACACATCCATGCCTGAGGCTGGATTCGAACCTGCGACTGTAGCGGTCTCGCGGTTCAGGACTGTAGCGCCTAGAACTGCTCGTCAACTAAGGCCGGCTGGCATCATTCTTAGATAACTTTAGTGAGCTACCGTTTTCGTTATCTCAGTCACAGGGGCATTTGATTTTGTCTGTTGCTGTAAGTGACTTACTATAATCATTTATTTTTTCAGAAATTATCTTGGCTTGGCTGTCACCAAGTTTCACAACTTGTTTTTCTAACTTCACTTGTTTATTACTAGCCGACATTATCTTGGCCATGAGCACTGAGGTAGCTATGTTTGCCTATTTTGTAGGTGAGGTTAGGTTGTTTTTTGGAAAGTTTAATCTTTGGCTGTCAGTTTGTTCTTCAACTAATACATTGTAATTTTTTCTTGTCACAACTATTGATGATATAATATCTGTGTTAAATTCTGTTCATTTACCAGTAATTGTTTTTGTGGACCTGTTGAAAGCTTTATGTTTTTCTGCAATTGTGTTTATAATTTCTTTTTCTTGCTCGACGCACACACTTCTGTTGTTAGTATGTGTATTTGTCCTTAATAGTTTTAGTTATGATGTACATAATTCTCTAAGACTATTTTTACCAGCACATGTTTATGTTGAACACACTAATATTTTAAACTGTTTTTCTTATCATGTGCCAGTACTTAGTGTCCAAATTTTCCAGACATTATTTTGTATATAAAGTATTAAAGACAAAACTATGATATTAAGTAGTCACCCTGTTGAGATGATCATCTCATACATATGTTTTTTAACTGAATAGTAGAATTGTTTCACCAGGGGATCACAGTTTTTTCTACAGTAGCAGAATTCGTGACACATGGCTTGAATTCCTCCACTCCCAAAATTAAACCATGTCCATTTATGAATTGAAAGTGTTGTATCATATTTTTGATACAACAACAGAAGGAGATTTTACTCGTTGCCACCGTCAACTATTTATAATGCGCTGAGGAAAACACTGGTAGTGAAGAATGAGGAGAACACTGAAACACTCATTATGATGAGTGACAAGAAAACACACATCTATTGATGAATACTCAACTTTGTACAGATTGGCTCAAGCAGCAGATCCTGAAGCTAAACTAGTATTCTAGAAGCTAAGGATGGGTAGTAAACAGTTCTTGTCCCACTAGAATAATCACTGAAGATGGGCTGGTGTGGGCTTGCTAGAAGCAGACGATGTGGTGTGAAGTGCACAAGTAGAAGGTGGTTTTCTTGGTAGCTGAGCTGACTTGGAACTGCCTGCTCTGATGTGATGCCAGCATATGTCACTTCTCTGGCGGCATCACCGCTGCGACGTCTTGGTGCAGCAATTGCTGGGCTGTCCTCCATCTCTAGAGTGGGTAGCATTCATATCACGCTAGGTGAGGAGAACCCTACATCATAGTGACACAACAGTTGATAGGACAAATCGTGAAACTCATGATGAGGCGTGATTATGTCACTAAGATGTAGGTCTCTCCTCACCTAGCATGAGATGAATGCTACCTGTGGGTTATCGACACAGACATACATTACTAGACAGATAAAGATGCATCTTTTGCTGAGGCCTGGCGTTTGCTGATATAAGATATCGCTGTCAGAAAGTTTGTGTATTGTACTACTACGATTTTCTGAAACCAAAGTGCGCTATAACCTATATGAATTATTCTAATCAAATTCTGCAGTTGAGCAAATACGTGCATACTAGTTGAGGTTAATGCATACACTATAGAATAATGGTGTCAGAAGAACATCAAGTTACATATACACACATTTAAAGCAGACAGTAGTTTTCGTAATAACACTCAAATGAATAAAGACACTTGTTATCAAAGGCAAATAGCACGGTCTAATTATAGGAGCTCTTTCATAACGAGCATACTATTGGAAGAAAAGCCAAAATTAATTAAAACTGGCTAAAAACACATCATTAAGCTATGCCTGTTAATACTAGATTAATGAAGACCCCTAAAATGTGCAGTAGGCATTTAATCACTGCCAGTATCTCAGGAAAGACAAACTGTAGTGTAATTATTTACAATTACATACAGCATGTTATGAAAAAATACATAAGATATTTCCAGTTATTCTTGCGTTGGGCCATTTTCCTACCTTCGTTCTTCCATCTTCAGCCAAACATGATGCATATATTAACCATTTTTCATAACTCAATAAGTAATGTAGTTCTATTATTTTATTCTAATGTCTTATGACTGTTTATAACTAAATAAACAGCTGTTTACACATCCTTTGCTCTCGCTCCCATATTTCTATTCTAAAGTTCTGGATTCAGTGACACCAGTGATGCTCTATATGGTATTGCTAGTCTAGTAATGTACATCTGTGATGCTGCCTGGTGGAGTGTGCTGTGCTTATGCAACCATACAAAGTAACTGAGGTACAACACTTTCCTGCTGTTTATGTCTGTTACAACAGATAGTATGTCTACTGTGAAAGGAAGGCTGTTTGTTAGGTAAATAATCTACATGTTTGGCAGCTTATATTTTTGCCTACGTTTAGTCACTAGAATTTTAGGTTCTGTACTTCAAATACCACAATTAACATACTGACAAAATAACTTTGGGCTGATCCATTATCCATAAGACTGTTCATACCTTTCTTTTGCAATCCTTGAAAATGGTTACTTATTTTTTCAACCAGTTGATACAGAAGACTTGCACAGCATTCAACATTAGTAGGATAATTTTGTATAATCTAGGACACTAAGACTATGTTAAAATAAATTCTGTATTTTATATATCAAACAACCGATTTTTAAAAATTAAATTAAAACAATAACTAAAAAACCTAGTTTTTACAATAACACAACTTAATAAATAAACACCTGTCTTCTAACTTCATTATTTAATTTACTACATGATTGTAGCATAATAACATGTATTAGTTAATAAAAACAAGTTATTTTTAAAAAAATCACATTGTGAATGTAAGTAAATTAATTAAAATGTATTAGTTAAAACAAAAGTACATTATCTTAAAAAAATCATGTTGTGGACTGTATATCATGAACGTCATTATTTTTATTTTTAAGTTTCTTCATTCCTTTATATTTCAAATGCAGTTGTACTTTTTTAATTATTTAAAAATCAAAATCATCAATTACATTAGAAAAATCTATTTGTTAAATAACTTTAAAATCATTATTAAGTTCTAGACAAAGTTGTTCTCCAAATCTAGTATTTAAATATTCACAGTTCATAATATTATATAAAACATTTATTTCTAGCTCATTTACTTTTCTAATTTCGTTAGAAATACTTAACTTATTTAGTTTCTTGATTAAAGTAGTTTCCATTTATATAGAAAAATGTTTTTGTTTTACAAAAATAAATTTGTAGTTTACATAAAACATACTTTTAAAAATTGTAATTTTGAACTTACAGCAAAATGATTCATTGAAAATTATTCTTTTTTATTTTTTATACAAATAATAATTATTTCTTATAAATGGAGAACAAGAAAGAAATGCAAGCTAAAGAAAAAGATACTTGTGAAATAATTGAGTTATGTGAAAAAGACATTGATTGTCCTATTTGTTTAAGTGATGAAAGTAAAATCAATTTGTTAAAACAAATAGCAATCATACTTTCATAAACAAGTGCATTGATAAATGGTTAACGAAAAAAGAAAATAGTCCTCTTTGTAGAAGTATTATTAAAAATAAAGTACCAGAAACAATTCTTATAACTAATAATTATTGATGTTTGATCATCAAGATGAAGCAGCAATTTATGGTGAAGCAGAATTATATGGTTATAGTAGTGATAATTATATATTTAAACTGCAAATATTATAAAAATAATTACAAATTATAAATATTTACATTTCCACAAATTTAATAAATTTTTAATATATAAATGGAGCAAGTTCAACAAGAATCCTCTGCGAAAACTAAATTTTGTAAATATTGTAATGCAGAGTAATCAATTGATAATTTCACTTTACAAAAATCTGCAAAAGATGGTTATAGAACTATATGTAAAACATGTATAAATAAATATCATAGATAAAATAAAATAAAAATCGAATTCCTTGTGTATGTGGAAAAAGCGTTGCTAAATATTATTTCAAAGAACATTTACGTCGAAATCCAAGTGAAGAACATGCAAAAATGTTATTAACAATGGATAATGAAGAAAGGTCTACATCTACAATGAATAATGAAGTAGTTGTAACTGAAAAAATGTCTACATCTACAGAGAAATGTAAAAGTTGTGAAGAAATTAAAGATTTAAATTGTTTTTATATAAATCTTTCACATAAAGATAAATGTAAGAAATGTACTTTAGAATACACCAAGAATAAGATACCTAAAGAAGAAGCACCTTAAGCTTTATGATTAATTATCTATTAGATAATAATAATTCTTTTTGATTAATTAAATAATTCATTAAAACTAATTCTTTAAAAACTTATTCATTGTTGAACAAATTGATTGTTAAATTAAATTGTAAACTAATTCTTTTAACAACTATTCCTTTTATAAATCAATTGTTAAAATAAAAATAAAGTATTTCTCTTTTTGGATTAATTATCTATTAAATAATAATCCTTATCCATTAATTAAATAATTATCTTTTTATTAAAAAACATTTTTACAAATCTAATGAATTTGTTCGTAATAAATAAAAATGCAAAATGGAATGTTACATTGGTGATCAACAGCTACAACAATTTACTTTTGCTGAACTTGGTGAATGTTCAAAAGTAAATAATTTATGAGGACATTCAAGTATACGTAAAGCTGATTTTACTACATTTAATATTAGTAAAGGTTAAATTATTGTTAGAAATCTTCCAAATATTTTTAGAAATTATACAACTGAAGTAAGTGAAAATAAGGCAAATATTGTTAAATATAATACATCTTAATTAAGTGAAAATAATACAAATACTGTTAAAAATAACAATAAATTTGAATGCAGTTTCAAGACTGCTACAGCTGTCGCTGAAATAAGTGAAAATTATAAAAATTAAAAAACTGTAGTAAGTAAAAATTATACAAATATTGTTAAAAATTGTACACTTGAACATAGTGAAATTTTTTAACAAAGTTACCATATTATAATATTTTTGATGTTTTTCTAACTAAAGTAGATAAACCATTTAAAAGATATTTCCTTTTCCTAAAAATATATTTGTAAAATTGAAACCAAGATATAGAAAAGAATTAAAGATCACTTATTTGAAAAAGGTTTTGAAAATAGACTACAAACCATAAATTTAGAAAATAGTATTAATCACTTGATCCTAATCATTTCTTAACTGCAGTAAAAACAAAATTTTTTTTAGTTGTTCAAGACTATTTGAAAGTACATCATGCTTTACAGACAAATTTTAATTTATATTTTGAATATAAATTACAAACAAATGAAATAAATGAAGAAGTTCGAGAATTTAGACAAAAAACACGAAAACAATACTATTTTTACCAAAAAAAGATTTTAGTAAAAAAATTAAACATGATAAAAGGGATATTTCAGAAAAAATTCCTAATTTTCAAGCACAAGGATCAGGATAGTCATTAAATAGATGCATTGGTTTGCAACTGGCAATTAATAAATATATTCCAGTAATAGAATCATCTTATATTGATTTACCAGAGAAAATTAAAAATAAAAAGCTTGTATTAATGTGAAAAATAATGATCAACAATGTTTTCTAAGGACTATAAAATCAGCTGCAGATGAACATCCAAAAGGATAACGAAATACAAAAATGTTGCTCTTGATCTTGATAAGAAACTTGAAAATACTTAATTACCTGTATTAGTTGATCAAAATCCAAAAATAGAAAATATAATTAATGTACATATTAATATTTATTAATTTGATGATGATGATGATGATGAAAAATATCAAGTGTATCTATAAAAATTACAAAATCTAAAAAGGAAAAAATGTATAAATCTATTTTATTTTAAGAACGATAGTAATTCACACAATTGTAAAAAAAAGTGATCTAGTCTTGTATCATGTCAAATGACTAATTACATGGAAGTAAAATTAATTTGTGATTTATGTTTACTAATTTCTGTTAATAAAGAAAAATTAGATATACACCAAATTGTTTAACTAAAAAACCGTTAAAAGTTGGTATGTCAAGTGAAGCAGAATTTGTATAGTTTCAAAATTATCAATATAGACAAAAAGTTTTGTTTGTTATTTATGCTGATTTTGAAATTTTACTTTTAAAAATAGATAATTATAAAATGAATATTAAAAAACCGTAAACAATGAAATAAATAAAACCAATTACATTTGTTATATATATATATATATATATATATATATATATATATATATATATATATATATATATATATGTGTGTGTGTGTGTGTGTGTGTGTGTGTGTGTGTGTGTGTGTGTGTGTGTGTGTGTGGTTTTAACAGTGTAGTCAAAAACTTGGCTAACGAGTAGGTGGGCGAACCAATTGTGGGGCGGCGAAGAAGTTGTCGAATGAGTTGTTTGAATGTTCATTTCACGTAACAGACTATTGCCGATGCAACATATGTGGGACGGCGAAGAAGTCGTTGTTTAATGTTGAATGAAAGTTGAACATTGCCACCTTAAATCACGCGAGCCTGGCAACTAATTTGGTGGCCAGTCAGAAAGCGAAGGGAAACTTACTGACCTTAGTTCCCAGTCTGCATGGCCACATTCCTGTACAGCCCAGCTAAACGAAAAATATCCATAGTTCTTCACGGGATTAGGGCTGCTTCAATAAAATTTTAAGTTCCAAACAAGATTTTATTATCTTAAAGGCTCACACAAATTACTCGAAACTTCTGAAAATGCTAAAGACATTAAATATTGTTAATTCAGCCAATCGTTTAATAGTTCAGAGGCGACTTCTACAGCAAGTTCCTCCCGAATAGTTCATTACTCTAACTAACGGTGCTCTATTAATAGTTCGCAATAATGTTAAAAAAAAAAGATTAATGCTCGCCTTAAAAGTGGAGTTAGTCACCACTTGCCACGCGGAATTATACTTCACACGGACGGCACAATAACAGTTTGTTACCGAAGTCTAAACGATCCAGGACGGTGTACAGTCCTCGCGATTTTCAATGTCCGTTTACATTGCTAAGTACGCGCATGTCACAGCCCGCTATGACGTCACCCGAGGCGACGCGCGATCGGACGTTAAGCTCGCGTGGACTAGGCGTTGGTCTAATGCGGAGTGAGCTTCCTACTGCCTCTGCCGCTCTTTTTATATAGCTCCGGCGCGTACCGCCAAGAGAGCATCTGTTCTTTCCGTTCCTATGCAGATGCCTGCAGCCTCCAAATGATCGCTATCTCAGGCACATAATCTTAAATATCACATTTAATAATAGCTTTACAAACTTCTCAATTTTTGTATACATACATCTGAGCAGTACAGAAGCACGTAGAAAATCTCAGCCCGCTAAAATTAAAACTTTACTCTCTAGAATTTTTACAATGGAAGTAACGGTAGATTGTTACCTCTGAACCATAGCTTTATCAAGACTTGTATCAGCTGTTAATTATGCTACAAGACTAAAACTTGGTGCAGCTTTGTTAATTGTCCTATCTGATCATTGGTCTTAAAGAATTTGTTTTATCATTAAAATTTAAAGTACTTAATCTATAATGCTTATGTACATTTTACTCACAAAAGTAGTTTTTACTAAATTACTAAAAAACTAGAAGAGGTAACTGATTGTGGTATTTCCATTATTATTATTAGGGTGAACTGAAGCATCCTACCAATTTTCAATATTGTAGCTCTATTATTTCGCGCCTCTGATTTTTCCGAAAAACGCGGATTCTGGAGTCAATTTTAGTTTTATGGTTTTGGAAACCAGCACCACTCATTAATGACTTCTTACTGCACCTTCTCACCAAATTTTGGCTTCCTATCGTCATTATTTAGCGCCTCCTATTTTTCTTTCAAAACGTGAATTTTACGTAAACTACTAATTTTATAACATTAAGATTTGTTACCTGAAACATTATTACATAGAACTATACTTTAACAAAGTTTTACACACAAATCTTAATTTTTACTTTTATGTTAAATGTGGTGCAATACTATATGCAGGCGCGTTACGATGACGTGACGCTACTAGCAGTGAACTAGGGTAAGTCCCGTGCACTCGCTCGCCTCTGTATCTTATACATGATACAGCGCTTGCTTTGCTTCATCACCCCCTTTTTAATTTTCGTGAAAATCTATTTTTGAACAAAATTAAATTTCTAAAAGAACAAACAAGCGATGGATTACTTTAGTATACCTCTTTCAACTTAAGTTGCTTCTTCTTAGGAAATTCCTTATTACTACATACACAAAATAACCATACTCATATACACATAGAAAACTCAGTACAGAAGACATTCACAAATTATTTACATACATTTACATGGAAATATAAATTTTTCAATGGTTACAAAATAGTTATTTTTTTTTCTTTAAAATCAGTCTCTTCCTAAAAAAGAAAATACACACGACTTTTATCACTGCAACGCACTCACATTTTTCTTTTACTATAATACTCGGCACTGTGGTGGGTGTCCTATTGTAACACTCATTTAATTTCACTGATTGACAAAATTGTGGGAGGAAATTGTATTCACTGTGGTTTGCGTCTCTACTTCCAATCTCCCTACCGCTTGTTGTCAGTCATTCATGCAGCCTGCATGTCCCTGAGAAACAGACAATACAGTCTAAGTTTCTGTTTTCAACTTATATCTAAGGTAGGACAAAGTACATTTTATAGTTTATATTCTGGCACTATTTTACTAATTGTGAAGTTGTCAGAAAGACATTTAGCACTAAGTCGTATCTGATACAATAGCTCCTACTTTCTTCTTTCATAAATAATCTTTTAGGTTCCTAAATAGTGAAAATTCTTTTAGCAAATTAATATATTAAGATCTTGCTTCAACTTAGAAAATTGAGTAACCTTTTAGTTTTAATGTACTCTGGCTTAATTATCGTATGGATTAGTTCATCAAAGAAGTCATTTGCTGACCAGCACTTTGCTTTATTGTATGAATTACTAAAGAAATTAGTTATTTTCAGTATACCGATTCCAAATTTCTGCATTTTCCAATATTTGTGTGTTTCTGTTGTCTGTTTAACTATTTATTTGCCTCAAGCAAGATTTAGCGTTTTTCACCATTTCACGAGACGTGAGGGAATTATTCTTTAATCCTACATCATTTACTTCAATTTACTTACTTCACTTCTTCACCTTATTCATTTTCTCCCTTTTCTTCCAGATTCAAAATACTTCATTTCTCCACTTCTTTCTCCCTTTTCCTTTTGTCAGCCTATTGACGTCCTGTTTCTATATATTTGGTGCGATCCTCACACCACTTCCACACATCTCCATTTATTTAATTCTAAAACGCCATTGCTTTCCTCTATGAGCATTACCTTCTTACGCTGTTTTCCTTCAGACAACCTTATTTCTAGCAACATACTACCTTCTGCATAATCTCATGGATTATTCATATTCATACCGTACTTCGTATACTGCAAAGTGTCTCTCTTAGTTGTAGTTTCTAACCCTTTACAATTACATGAAATATTTTAATTTATTTATTTTAGCCATGTTTGCCTCTTATTGGTACTCAGACTTTTGTTTTGCCATTCACTAGGTAGATCCTTACTAAGAATACTTAAAACCTAATAGCATATATACAACATGAAGACATATGTGATTCTTACCTGTTATGATAGACCAGAAGAAGGGAATGAAACTTGAAAAGGAAATAAAGTTTCACCCAGCTGGGACTGCACGGTACGCCAAACCGTGTATCCGCCAAAGAGTGGCTGACTCCCTACAGTAATTAATTACTGTTAATTTTAAATTCCTTTAGATCCACAATATTTCTTAGACCTAGTTCTCTCTTACTCTTTGGATATTCCAAACGATAGGCATTTGCATGAGGTTTACTTACTATTCTAAATGGTCCATGATATACATGCATAAACTTTTTAGTTTCTGCAGAAATTTTCTTTGATTTTTCTTTTGTTTTGACCAGCACTAGCTCACCTTTCCTTGCAACATGTATTGGATAAGGCTTCTTAAAAAATACCTTCCCAGGCTTGATATTCAAATGGCATTCATAACCTTTAACTTCACCAGGTGCGTTTGAGAATACATTACTATGCTTAGTTAACACACTCTTTAACTCTGATCTTTGTTCGTCAGCAATTTGCTTTGTTGATTGTACCTTTTCCTCTATTTCCTTTAGGATGTGTCTCTCTTCAACCTTAGCACTTTCCTCATTCTCACTGAAAACCAAATTTTCCTGCAAGTATCCTTTATTCTTTATTACTCTAATAGGCAGTTCCCAAGTTTCATTACTACCGCCTATATGACTTCCTATAAAAGACTCTCTTATCACTTTAGAGTCAGGTAAAGTTAAAATTAAGTTGTTCTGATCAAAATTGATCTTTCCCTGGTACTTTGATAAGAAATCAGTACCAATCAACATATCAACACTTAAGCCTAGCACAATCAAACAAGGATGATCTATTACTACGTCATTTATACCAATGGGTATCAAAGCTTCGTGTTGAACTGGTCTAGAGACTTTTCCAGTAGCACCTATAATCTTTAAGCCACTTACTTTCATAACTGTTAACTTCTCTTTATTGGGTATGGTGTCAAAAAATGTTTGTGATAAAGCACTTGCTTCACTGCCACTGTCAAGCAGACAACGCACAGTGACTCCTGATATGTTTACTTTGATAACAGGGTGAGTTATTTTACATTGAACAGGTTGCTCACACACCTCGTCTAATAAATCTCGTTCTATGTTCTTCCAGCTAAAGTAATTCTGATCAGTTGCAATTACATTTACATTTACATCCTGGGGCTCATCATGCTCTATAATCTTAGCTGCTTTCTCTAATCTGTCCACTAACTTTAAATCGAAGCATCTGACGACTTTTTCTACTTTTGTTTGCTGCACATCAGCCAAACTATCCTCTACCTCTGAGCAACTGCGTCCCTGCGCAATATTGCTGTTCATAAGAATGTCGTCACCTTCAACCATTTGTGGCACGTTTACACAGCTACTAGATTCTTTCACCTCGTTACTATTTCTACCCCCTTCATTCATCATTTCCTCCTCTCTAAAGTTTTGCAGTACTGATTCTACTTCTGCTACTTCTACTTCAGCTTTTAGATTGCCATTTTCATCGAAGATGTAAGCTTTTACTTCATCATTATTCCCATCAGACTCAAACCCATTATCTATTTCTTCCCCATTATCTACCTTGAGTTCCTGTTCTTCCTTGACCCATTTTTCTAGTGTATCCAAAATACTATCCACTATTTTGTGAGAGTGGCTTAACACATCACTGGTATTATCTGTATTTATTTCGTCATCCATGTTGTCTGTCTGTGTATGTTGGCTGATTGTCTGTGTTTCCGTTACTGGCTGTGTTACTGTTACCGCCTGGTGAGCGCCAGTTTCCTCATAGACGGGATTTAGTTTCCCACACGCGGCCTGTTGTGTTCATCTGTGACACCACTAGATATAGTAGCATCATGACTCCCTTCTCGTCTTAATGGCATAGTATTTACTTCTCCACTTTCGTCATAGTAGTTGTTACGAAAGCGTGGTGAGTATCTACTCCCTCTTCCTCTGCCACGGCTTTGGTTTCGATAGTTTGTTTTGGTGTGCCTAACTTCCATATTTCTAACGTTCACGTTTCCATTATTTTGTACGTGATTGTTAGAAGATTTGTTATTCTGCTGCACCTGCTCCTCAGCAGCAGCTACTCTTTCCACTCTTTCCAGATATTCAATAAATTTGTCTATATTATCTCTAGGGGCGGAAATGATCCTCTTCTGCCAGTACCACGGCAGCTTACCTTCTAAACCCATAATGATCATATCTGGCTTCATCTTTTCTGTCAAATGTGACAGTCTTGAAACCCACTTCCTAGCGAAATCCTTTACTGATTCACGCCCTGGGAAAAACTTCTTACCACTCCAGAATTCCCTTAACACATCATTTTGTTTGTTATGTGACCAGTATTCGTTGAGAAATGCAGACTTAAATTCAGATAAAGTTTTACATTTGATCATTACATCCGCTGACCATCGCAAAGCATCACCTGACAAATGACTTCTTATAAATGAAATTTTTTCTCTTTCTGACCAAGTGTTGGGGAGAACATCCTCAAAGTCATTCCAAAATTCAAGAGGGTGAATGTACTTATCAGGATCAAAGCGCAAAAACTGTCGACACCCTATAAAACCGGCGTCAACTGAAGTCACATGCTGTACAGTAGAATGACTAGAATTAACAGAGGTTACTCTATTTTCTAGGTTAGCAATGTTAGTATTTAATTCCTCTACTTGTGACTCTACTGCTTCTATCCTGGCAGAACATCTTTGTTCCACTGCACCACGAATTTCGGTACAGGTTTCTTTTACTTTCTCAATGTTTTTCTGACAAGTATCTACTTTAATTTGTACCTCTTTAACTTTGTCAGAGCAAAGTTTGGACTCGTTGCTCAATCTTTCGGACAACCTCACTTCCAAAAGTTCATCTGCCTCTTGATAATTTTTTTGAATTTGATCTATTTCACATTTGAAAGTACTATGCATTTTAGTTAACTGTTGCCCTACTTTTACTTGAATGTCATGATGAATAGCATCTATCTTATAATTCAAACTATTCCATTTTGATTGCAGTTCTTCTTTTAGTTCTTTATTACTATCCTCAATTTTAGCCTCAATTTTATTTTGGTTTGATTCGAGTTTGGCAAACAGTATTTGCATCCAATCCGGAGCTTCTACCTTGATACTTTGTATCTCTTGACTTGACTGAGCTGGAGATATATTGAGCTCAGTTTCACTACCTGACAAAGTTAGCAACTCTACTGGCTCCCTTTTGACTTCTATTTCAATATTTGAGGGATTAATGGAACCATCCTCATTAAACTCAATTCCTGATCCTGAGGATTTTTGGTCAGAGACCGGTTCCCTTCTGAAATGTACACTACTTTCCATATCTTTTAGTTTGTTAGCAGCAGTTAATAAATATTTTAAAAGTCTTTGACTTAACTTAAATGCTTGATTTCGACGAATGATGTCGTCGCGGTGTACCAGCAATCGTGATGCGACGCGTCGCGACGTATTGAAGGCAGCAGCAGCAGCTGTAGCGTCGAGTACCGCCACAGGAATCGCCTACTGCAATAGCTCCAGGGGGGGGGGGGGGGGGGGGGCAGCAAGGCACCGTTGACCGCTCGGCGCAGCCGGCAGCTGTCTCGCAGATCAGCGCAGCTCCGCGATGACGCACCGTCTTCCTTTAGTCTCAGCGCCGTCGGCAGCCGCGATCCAGCATCGTCGCCTTCCTCACCATCGTCACTAACCAACGTACAGCGGTAGACACTTATTGTTTATACACTACACCCGCCTTTACTGGTAACACTGTTCCCACACTAGTTCAATTCAGTGTCCTGTTATTGCCTACCGAGTTCGTTAATTTATACCAATCGCTTTCACACATCGAGCACTTTTATTTGCTTTTAATTCAGTTTTCCCGGCCGATAAGCACCATATGTGGGGCGGCGAAGAAGTTGTCGAATGAGTTGTTTGAATGTTCATTTCACGTAACAGACTATTGCCGATGCAACATATGTGGGACGGCGAAGAAGTCGTTGTTTAATGTTGAATGAAAGTTGAACATTGCCACCTTAAATCACGCGAGCCTGGCAACTAATTTGGTGGCCAGTCAGAAAGCGAAGGGAAACTTACTGACCTTAGTTCCCAGTCTGCACGGCCACATTCCTGTACAGCCCAGCTAAACGAAAAATATCCATAGTTCTTCACGGGATTAGGGCTGCTTCAATAAAATTTTAAGTTCCAAACAAGATTTTATTATCTTAAAGGCTCACACAAATTACTCGAAACTTCTGAAAATGCTAAAGACATTAAATATTGTTAATTCAGCCAATCGTTTAATAGTTCAGAGGCGACTTCTACAGCAAGTTCCTCCCGAATAGTTCATTACTCTAACTAACGGTGCTCTATTAATAGTTCGCAATAATGTTAAAAAAAAAAGATTAATGCTCGCCTTAAAAGTGGAGTTAGTCACCACTTGCCACGCGGAATTATACTTCACACGGACGGCACAATAACAGTTTGTTACCGAAGTCTAAACGATCCAGGACGGTGTACAGTCCTCGCGATTTTCAATGTCCGTTTACATTGCTAAGTACGCGCATGTCACAGCCCGCTATGACGTCACCCGAGGCGACGCGCGATCGGACGTTAAGCTCGCGTGGACTAGGCGTTGGTCTAATGCGGAGTGAGCTTCCTACTGCCTCTGCCGCTCTTTTTATATAGCTCCGGCGCGTACCGCCAAGAGAGCATCTGTTCTTTCCGTTCCTATGCAGATGCCTGCAGCCTCCAAATGATCGCTATCTCAGGCACATAATCTTAAATATCACATTTAATAATAGCTTTACAAACTTCTCAATTTTTGTATACATGCATCTGAGCAGTACAGAAGCACGTAGAAAATCTCAGCCCGCTAAAATTAAAACTTTACTCTCTAGAATTTTTACAGTGGAACTAACGGTAGATTGTTACCTCTGAACCATAGCTTTATCAAGACTTGTATCAGCTGTTAATTATGCTACAAGACTAAAACTTGGTGCAGCTTTGTTAATTGTCCTATCTGATCATTGGTCTTAAAGAATTTGTTTTATCATTAAAATTTAAAGTACTTAATCTATAATGCTTATGTACATTTTACTCACAAAAGTAGTTTTTACTAAATTACTAAAAAACTAGAAGAGGTAACTGATTGTGGTATTTCCATTATTATTATTAGGGTGAACTGAAGCATCCTACCAATTTTCAATATTGTAGCTCTATTATTTCGCGCCTCTGATTTTTCCGAAAAACGCGGATTCTGGAGTCAATTTTAGTTTTATGGTTTTGGAAACCAGCACCACTCATTAATGACTTCTTACTGCACCTTCTCACCAAATTTTGGCTTCCTATTGTCATTATTTAGCGCCTCCTATTTTTCTTTCAAAACGTGAATTTTACGTAAACTACTAATTTTATAACATTAAGATTTGTTACCTGAAACATTATTACATAGAACTATACTTTAACAAAGTTTTACACACAAATCTTAATTTTTACTTTTATGTTAAATGTGGTGCAATACTATATGCAGGCGCGTTACGATGACGTGACGCTACTAGCAGTGAACTAGGGTAAGTCCCGTGCACTCGCTCGCCTCTGTATCTTATACATGATACAGCGCTTGCTTTGCTTCACAATGGCACTTAGTATCGGTCTTAACGGCACATTTTCTTTATGAATTTTGGGCAATCTGTAAAGCCTTGGTGGTAGTGCAACCGAATTGCAGAGACCTTTCTGTACACTCTCTTCAATGAAGGACTTTTCTATTAACCGCAGCACAGTTCTGAGAACGTTGTTAGTGGGGTCCTTATTCAGCTTCCTATGTGCTTGTGGATCCAGTAGATGAGTAATTTAACTCTGATAGTCGGCCACATCCATAACCACCATTGCGCTTCCTTTGTCAGCTGGGAGAACCAAAATACTATCGTCGTCATTCAGGAGTTTTAAAGCTCTTCTCTCACCAACAGTTATATTA
This sequence comes from Schistocerca gregaria, assembly GCF_023897955.1. Taxonomy (NCBI): domain Eukaryota; kingdom Metazoa; phylum Arthropoda; class Insecta; order Orthoptera; family Acrididae; genus Schistocerca; species Schistocerca gregaria. The sequence continues at coordinate 639,192,498 of NC_064931.1, forward strand.
CTTTTCGGCGGTTTTGCATTGGCTAATATTCTCACTGTTTCTATAAGGATTTCTTGACCTGTTACAGAATCCACACTGCGAATTCCTGCTTCTACATTGGCTATAATTTCTTCCGTGTTCACAAATCGTGGACTAACAGCAAAAATTCCTCCCTTGGCAAGCACCGATGTCTCATCGTCAGATAATGGATGTTTGAACAAATTGATACTGGTCTGGGAAACGTCTAAATGCCGAATAGTCTGATTAGGCAGCAAATTATCAAACTTCTTCTTCTGTCTACTAGACGTTGTCAACATACGCTTTTCCATGGTATCATGCAGTAGTCTATCAATTTTATCCCAGTCACCGCTGCACAGTTTATTACTGGTCGTTATATGGAGAGACATTAACTTACATTTTGTGCTTGCCTAGTCCCGTCGGGTCTGCTGAATGCGCTCTCGCAGTAAGGCCTCCTCAGTCAGTTTGAAAATGAGTTGCGCCTTTCCTGAATAGAACAGTCGCTTTATCTTCAGAAACTTCGGTATAACGCCAACGGCTATGCAACGAGACAGGAATGTGAGGGAACACAAAAGGTGCACTCTCTTCTTCTGGACTCCTTCCAGGCGTTGCACTTGTCTTGACATCTGCTCCCCATAGAGGCGTCTGATACTAAAATGTAGACTTTCACGGATGGAATTATCATGTCCATTACAATTATCTAGGCTGTTATGCCGTGGTCAGTTGATGAACTCTGTGTCGATTCCCAACGTTTAGTCTCTGACTGTGGGAGACATCTTCAAGGGGGTCGGTAGCTCAATGGAAGGTCCTACACACCCACTGGCTCCCTACTGACTGCCGCTAAATTCCGTGTCCGCGCGCTCCCGCGCCGTGGCATGACGTCACGTGTTTTGAAAACGTCAGTGCAATTGTCCACTGTTCGTCGCCTTCGATCGCCGTTGCCATCACCCAGTAGTGGACGGGTGGCACACATCTTCTTTAACACTGGCATCCAGGTGGTTAAACACCTTGTATTTTCTTTAAGGATTTGTTGTTGTTGTTGTTTTGGGGGAGGAGACCAGACAGCAAGGTCATCGGTCTCATTGCATCAGGGAAGGACGGGAAAGGAAGTCAGCTGTGCCCTTTCAAAGGAACCATCCCGGCATTTGCCTGGAGTGATTTAGGGAAATCATGGAAAACCTAAATCAGGATGGCCAGACATGGGATTGAACCAATGTCCTCCCAAATGGGAGTCCAGTGTGCTATCCACTGCGCCACCTCGCTACGTCTTTGAGGATTTGCGTGTGACAATTTTACCAAGTCACACAACATTATAACATTACAAAATATTCTTTGAACTTAGTTGTCTTTCATCAATTATGTAATAATTATAAGAACATATTTATTTGTGTCCCCGCCATTTTCTATTGGAAGTAAAATTTGTTATTCAAACCATATCTTATTTTATAATAAAATAACAATGTAATGTAATATAATTTTGTACCTAGATTGCAACAACTTTGTGAAATACATTTAATGAAACAAGAAGAAGAGCAATGAGATGGTAAGAACCCATTTGTTTCCTTCATTCTTTCTTGAAAAGCAAATTTTCTCTGCATGTTTTAGTAACCTATGAAACAGTCTTCCCCAAAAAAACTGATTGATGCCTATAACAACTGAACTCTTCGTTATTTTATGTACTGATTCACAGACGGGAATTAATATTGCATCTCAATAGATAGAATTTTTGTTTTCTAGTGATAATATAATATTTTTTTATCCAACGTCAAAACTTTTTTAAAGTTTGTGAAACATTCAAACTTTTCATTACACCTAAAGAGATTTAATTTATACTGACAATCTGATACATCTATATCTGAGTACATTTATACAGAAAGGTCACTGAAGCAATCAGGTCTTCAGGTAGCCTTTGTAACACGAGCAGTACCAGCTCTTAAGCATATCAATAATTTTAGAAATTCTGTTGTTTGAGACTTTAAACCCATTTGAGACTTAATAATGACCAAAATGTTTTTGTTTTATTGTTATATTTGGGAATTAACTTATGTTTGACCTTTTTGTATAAGCTTTTCAAAATTTTTGATATTATTTTATAACATGTCTGCATCTACAGTACATCTACATCTACACTGTCTAAACCACTGTGAAGTCTGAGGATGCCATTAATGTTGCCCAAAAGGTCAGTAATATACAACATAAACAGTAAGAGTCCCAACATACTTCCCTGTGGCACACTCAGAGTTACTACTACATATGACAATGCCTGTTCCTACAAGATAATAAGCTCTGTGCCCCATACCAAAACGTCCTTAATCCAATTACAAATTTCCCTTGATAGCTCATATGGTCATACTTTTAATAATAAGCATACATCCAATACTGAATCAAATGCTTGTAAGAAATCAAGAATACTGCATCTACCTGACTGCCTTGATCCAAGACATTCAGTATGTCATCTGAGAATTGTGCAAGTTGGATTTCGCATGATCAGTGTTTACAGATTCCATCCTGGTTGTCACGGAGGAAGTCACTTTGTTCAAGATATTTCATTATGTTTGAGCTCACAATATGTTCTAAGACCCCTAACAAATCGATCTCTAGGCTACTGGGCAGTATAATTTTGTGGATCGCTTTCTCTACTCTTTTTGGAAGTGAGTATGACTTACACTTTCTTGCAACTACTGGGCACGGTTTTTCAGCTGTTTCGCAACAGCACTGACACTAACACTTATTTCAGTCTTCTTTTCAGTGATGAGCATTAAACTGGGACAATTCTTCTTGATTTTCCTATGTAAAGGATCATTTCAGCCTTTTCTTTCTACCTTCCATTTCTGCTCCTGTCTCATCTGCAAGTGACTGGACACAAACTTTCATATGACCAGAATATCTTTGGATTTTGTGAAAGATTATTTGACAGTATTCTGCTATGGTAGTCATTGGAGGCTTCATGCAGTGCCCTCTTGACAACCAAATGTATTTCATTCAGAATCTCACTATCTATAACTGCATGCTTTGTTGTCACTTATAATGGACAGTCAAATGAAAAGCAGCCACCCACCATGACAGGACGATGGAATGGTTCCATTCAAAAGTAATCACCACACTTGCTGACACATTTATCCCACTGGGAGGTGATACAATCAATTCGCATTATGTAGAATGTGGTTGGAACTGATGGATCCACAACTTTACCCTGTTTTGCGCTTCCTTGTCCGATTGAAAGTGATGTCCATATGTGTCGTTCTTCAGGTCACCAAACATGTGAAAATCACAAGGTGAAAGATCCAGGTTGTACAGCGGATGTTGCAGTATTTCCCAACCAAATCGCTGCAGCACAGTGTTCAGCCAATTGGCAGTGTGGGTGTTATCTTGCAACAACATGATTTCATATGACATAATTCCTAGGCGTTTTGACTATATGGCATGTCACAGTTTGTCCAAAGTGTCTTCTTAATACTGTGCATTGACTGCAGTTTCATGCACGAGGAACTCAAGGAGCAGAGAGTCATGCCATTGAAGAAGAGGATCATCATGACTTTACCAGAACTTGCGTGGACTGCTTGTATTTCTTTGGCAGGGGAGATGTGTGATTATTTCTACTGTTGGCTTTGCTGTTTGCCCTCCGGCTGTCAGAATGCTGTCAGATGGAATCATCCTGTTGCACAATAATGTCCACTCCCAAACTGTCAATCAGACAAATGCTATGCTTTAGTTATTTCATTGGGGAACACTGCAACACCCTCCACACAACCAAGATTTTTCACCTTGTGATTTTCATATCTTTGGCCATCTGAGGAAAGATGTGCAAGTATGTCCGTTTCTGTCAGATGAGGGAGTGCGAGAGTGGATGTGGTTGTGGATCTGTCAGCGGCCAACTACATTATATAAAACAGAAATTGATCATCTTGCTTCCCATTGGGATAGATGCCTAACACATGTGCTGAGTACTCTTGAATGGAACCATTCCAAGGTCCTGTTGTGGTAGGCGTTCGGTTTCCATTTGACTGCCCCTCATATTATGCAGTAGTCCCTGTTTATGTACAGTGACAGCATACCATGGAGAGTCCCTCGTCTTATGTACTGTTCTAATTGATACATATCTATCCACTACATGGTCAATTATTCTTCTAAACTTGAGGTATAGTTCGTCTACATGTTCATGTCTTGAGCTAAAAGTTTCAAGTTCCACAATGAGATATGATACTGTTGCTTTTCTGTCTTGTTTATTGAACACATACATCTTCCCATTTGTAGTTGTCCTTTGTACTTTGGTAATATTTGTCGCCACACCTGCCTTATGATCACTGATAACAGTTTCAATGTGGAAATCCTAAAAGAGGTCTGTTTGTTCCCACTAAATCTAATGTGCTTCCTTCATGAGAAGGGTTCTGAACTATCTCTTCTAAGGAGTTTTCAGAGAACGCATGTAGTAATGTTTCATAGAATGTCTTGTTACACCCACAGATAACAAAACTGTAATCTTCCCAACTGATTGTTGGATGAGCAAAGTCTCCACCAATGATTACTGTATGACTAGGAACTTACATACACACGAACTGAGGTTTTCCCTGAAATTTTCAGTTACATCACGAAGTGAGATTGATGAGCAATAGGAGGGCCCATTTACCATTTTATGCCCACGCCTGATACTATGACTTGCCAAAACACTCTTGCATGCAGCTTCAGTTTCTGTCTTGTTGCATTTGAGCGTCTTGTACTGCGAAAAATATAACACCCTGATTTGCCGTTAACATATCCTTTCAATATTTTTCCCAAAGGCTTCATCGCTGTAAATTTCAGGTTATAGCCAGCTTTCTGTTCCTTGTATTATGTGAGTGCCATTGCTTTTCAGGAGCGTTTCAAACTCCGTCACTTTGTTGCAAGTTCGGCAGTTAACTACTAGGATTTTAACATTCTCACCTATAGAGGACATTTTTTTGGATCTTAATCTCATACTTTGGAGTCTCCTACAGCTGTCATTGTCTGAACTGGATGAAGAGTCGACTAATCCAGACACCTTTGTGTGCACCCCCACACTGTCAGCTACCTGCGTAGCAGCCTCTGATGTGTAGGGTACACCTGACCCATTTAAGGGGACCCGACAGTTCTCAACATTATGGTGCAAGTCCAGGAAGTCACAGCCAAACTTTACACAGAACTTTCGAAGTCTCAGTCATTCCACTAGACTCAAAACCTTGGGGCCACGATCGGTTCTGGGAACATTGCTGCAAATTGTGAACGTCTTTGAAATTTTATATATAAGGCTGATCTTCTCAACCTCCTCTGCCATTTGCTATAAAGATCAAACTATGACCTATGACCTCAGACAAGAGTCACAGTCACAGTCTATAGCTGGTTGCACCCAGTTCCCTCAATGGCTGTTGGAATAAACACTTCAGTATATTGATTGAGGCTCCCAGGCATACACACAGAGTGTACCTGGTGTTCCTTCCCGTCCCTTGCTATCAACTCCCTAAGGGATACCATTATTTGCCCCATATCTGGACTGCTGATGATTAATAGATCCCCACCCTTTAGCATTTGCCCCCTCTTGACACAAGACAAAGCAGGTTTTCTAGCAGGTGAAGTGAGTCCAACTGGTTCTGTGTCACTTTCAGTTGAAGGCAGCATCTTGAACTAGTGATTAGGGAGATGTGTATAGCACTCTGAGTACTTCCTGGTCCCTGTGTACCTTGTACAAGATGCCAAGACCTACCGCTGACACGCTACTTGCAGTCAAGTGGATAAGTATGATAAACCCTGTACTTAGTGCAGAGGAGGCAGCGTCCAAGGACAGGACAGTACTCGATGTACCTGTGGTACCTCTGGTACATGGCTCTTGTGAGCTCTCCAAAAATACCAATTTGCAGCAGCTGCTAATCGTGTGACAGTACTCAGTGTCACGGCAATTTCTAGCTGCTGATGAATGTCAATTAACTCAGCCTGTGTTCGAGAACAGCATTCTCAGTGGGGCTGCATTGTGGCTAGAAAAATGTTTTACAGAACAGTGAACAAATAACTTTAAACTACGCCTGCTGACATTGTTTGAAACTGTTGAGTTAAAAAAAAACTAGTAGTCCCCAAAGAACTGAAACTAATACACAAAACGTGATTTCTATTAAAGCAACAGAAAAATATGAGGAAAAAATATTAGTTTTCTAATACTTTTAAGGTTAAAGTCACTAAGAAACTCGATAACAGCGTTAATTTATTATAAATGTAGACAATACATACCCTACAATAACTAAATTACAAACACTGATTTTCAATGAACTGTCTTTTGCACAAGATAGCTGCAACTTCCAAAAATTCTCATAAAGGTACGTTTATTTGCAGTGATGTACACTGAAGTTCAGGGTGATTTATTCTTTGGTAGTAACTGTGAATTACAAACTCAGATTTGCTACGAAATCCAACACTTACCCTCTGCCATGCTCTTCACGGTGGTTTACAGAGTATGGATACAGATGCAGACTTGCGATTTAAGACAATTTTCCAAAATATAGTTCTATAAGCGTCCAAAAATTCTCACGAATTGAGCTTAGACAACGATTGTTGTGGACGAGGATAGACGAACTGTATGGTACTCGAAAACTTTTTTCTTTTTTTTCCCCTGAAGAGCACAATTCATGTTTAAGCAAATAACGGTTGGTAATAGTACGACTTTATCGCAACACTTGCAAATGTTCGAAATTTCACAATATACACGAGTACTGATACAATAAATGAGAGAGTACACAGAGGCCACACAAATAGTACAATGTGAGAATCAAGCATTTCAGATCGGCGCAGGAATGTGGCACACACTGTCTCACGTAAACGAAGATTTCGAAGTCGGCTGTTACATGTAAATAAACATGCAAATTACATGGATTTTTTACTTACGTGACTACTTCTACATCGATGTGCCAAATATGAACACTGCAGCATCAGTCAAAATAGGGAAAACGTGCAGCACCAACAAAGTACGTTACATCTTCTGCCTGAAGCAGCTAACAATGCAATGTTAACTTAACACATTCAAGAAGAAAGGCTTTTATTTTGTTTTATTTCTTTATGTAATTACCTTTTCCCAGCTCCTCATAGGTTATGCCTTTAGCGCTACATTTGAATTTACTTTTCTCTTTATGATAACAAATATTGTACCATGACGTGAGGCAACTGGGGACATACATTTAATTTGGAATGAACCTGACATCTTGTATTAAAATTGTTGTAGGTATATCGTTGTTAGTCTAGTTCTTGTAGTGTTTATGCGAAAATGTTTGGAAAGTACATCAGAACGTTTGCTGAGTTTGCTTGGTTATTCATTTCAATTTTTAGGTTGCACAGTCTCAAAAATAATACCTTGAAAAACTTTTTTTCCAGGGTTGAACTAAAAGCAGTTAAAACTTTTGTGATTGCATCAAATGTAACGTCACACATATATGAATCAACCTATTACAGTCTGGAAAATAAAAAATTATTAACGCATTGTGATGTTTACATGGGACGTGTGTCGCAAGATAAGCGTGCCTCAAGTCATCAATAAAACTCATGTACTTTTGTATAGGTACTGTATTTTCTTTGTTGAATCACAGAAAGGGCGTTTCGAGGTAAACGTTATTCAGAATTTGGTTTTAGAAATCATGGATAAGTTATGCCATTCCAGAGATGTTGGTGCTAGATTTTATCATGGTTTTCTCGATGAAAATTTGGACAAAACAATGACATATGTAAAAGCTAGGTTAAGTTATTGGAAAGCACCTGAGAAATATGATGTTAGTAAGTTGATAATCAAAAGACACATAAAAGGAAAACATATTGGGAAATTTGACCAACCATATGTTTTAAACAAGGAAGACTGCATCAAATTATCATCAGTTTGGTGTTTTCTTTCCACAGCATTCGATGGTCATTTGATAGTAAAGTCTTTTCTTGATCAAAAGGATGTAGTAGAAAAAGGATTCAAGAATATTAAGCCTGGAAAAGAATGGGCCGATGGGTTTCACAAATGACACAAGCAAAACTGTATGCAAATGTATACATTGATGTTAACGTCTTCATGTACTTCTCAAGGATTTAAACCAGTTAAAAAGTCATAGGAGCTATACATCACTGTGTTGATCATAGCTTACATTTTTTTTGTAACAGGAAACAAAGTTACATTAAATCATGACACTTTTCTTATGAATTAACAATTACTCTAAATAAATATAAAAGCAGAGTAATATTTACAATTTTTGTGACATCTCCATGGCTATAGATTACAGTTTTTGCATTTGTACAAATGGCACAAATTTATAGATTAAAAAATATTTACATTTTATATGGCATACACTAACACTGATTATGTTACTGAAGGTTTCTACAGAAACTCATCCAGATTTCAGAAAGCAACTAGCTTCACTTGATTCTATATAGTTTAAGATTGTATATATTCATCAACACTACAATGCAGTTTATTTAAAAGATACATTTTTAGAGTCATTTTAAAATTACTTAATTTTTTATATCCTAATGTGGTGTGGTGACTTCTTGTAAAGATTTTCCCTGCTAGCAGGGACCCATGTTGTCTAAGTTATGTCTTTGCATATTCACTATGCAGTTCCATTTTCTATTGTGTGTTGTACTTATGAAGTTTTTCTTGTTTTTTGTACTACTTGGTCTTCAGTGTCTGTTATTATCTTAATGAAACATGTAACGTCCAAAATTTATGAGCAAGGTAGTGGTTCTTAAATAGTGGCCTGCCCGAGCTTCTAGTAGTTGCATTTCCTTTGGTCATTATAATTCTTTTTTGGGGAATAAAGCAACTTCTGCTGGCAGGTGAGTTATCCCAAAAAATTATGCCGTATCTTAATAGTGATTCCATCTGTGCTTAGATATATATTTTTATCATTTGCTGTGTCATGCAGCCAGTAAGGATTTTCATGCAATTGCAGATGGTACTTAATTTCTTATTGATGAAGCTTACATGTTCATCCCACTTTAGGTTTTCTTGGATCCATATTCCAAGAAATTTAGTGCTGTTTTGTTTGCCAGATAACATTATGACATGACTTGAGGGATGTATCCTTTGTGTTGTATGTAAGTGTATAATTACTGTCTTTTCTACATTTATGATAAGACTGTTTGTGGAGAACCAACCAGTTATGTGTTGCGTGCATACTTTGATTTCATTCTTCAGTTCATCCCTTTTATCAGAATGTTGGTGTTGTCTGCAACTTTTATACATGTCTGGGAAGGGGTTGCTGATTCGTAGTCATTTATAAATAGCAGGGACAAGACTGAACGTAGATGGTGCATAGCGTGAAAATTCGGCATGTGACTCCACGAAGAAACGTTAATTTTAGTGTTAGAAAGAAACAGTGTGCTAATTGTAAAGACGAAATTACACAGTTGAGCGAACGTGTGTCCAGTTTACAGTTTAACATCAGCGCGCTAAAGATGGATACCACAAAGAAAAACGGTAAACTGAACTCTTTAAAATTGCGCCATAGCAGTGCCACTCTGTCGGAGAAGTGGACGGAAGTAAAAGAAAATTGTGAAAGTAAGATAAGTGTAATTGACGAAAATTACTTTATGGATTCTTCGAAATCGGAGTTTGATAGTGCTGTGACAAATTCAAGTGAACCAGGTGTAAACACTAATACTATAGCAAAGCGCGAAGTGAAGAATTCTGCTCATCGGAAAATTGTAGGCACAAGTAAGAACTCAGAACGATATGGTGAACCTACAAAAATAGCTATTTAGTCGAGCAATCATGGACGCAATTTCGTAGAATTCGTAGAAATCATTCGAAATGGCCGGCATTTGTGGCCGAGCAGTTATAGGCGCTTCAGTCTGGAACCGCGCGATCGCTACGGTCGCAGGTTCGAATCCTGCCTCGGGCATGGATGTGTGTGATGTCCTTAGGTTAGTTAGGTTTAAGTACTTCTAGGTTCTAGGAGACTGATGACCTCAGATGTTAAGTCCCATAGTGCTCAGAGCCATTTTTACCAGTTTTTAACCATTCGAAATGATTTCAATCTGAAAGCTTGCGAATATGTTAAACCTGGTGCACCCATGCATGATGTTACCAAAAACATCGAGCAGGACAGTTCAGACGGCAAAAACGGAGGTATTGTGCTGATTTGGGGTGCGAATGATGTTTACAGAAATGAACTAGCATCTGCAATGCACAGCCTAAGGGAATTTTTTCACTGTGCAAATACGAAAATTGTTATTGAGCAGGAATACCACACAGATACGATCTAATGCCTACTTCCTGTGTAAATTCTGAAATTAAAAAGGCAATCAGGGAGTTTCACAAGATCTGTAAAATGTACACAAATGTCCATTTACTTAGGTGCAATTATACAAAACACGGAATACATCTGAACGGAAGTGGCAACAAATTACTCACCAAAACAGTCGCCCAAGCAGTAGAAAACTACAGATGGCAAGAAAACAGTCTGTACAAAACTGCCATTCCAGTGAGGTATCCAAAACGTAGTGGTACAGAAATAGGAGTCCCAGATGAAGTCATCATAGAAACAAAAACAGCAGAAGCCTACAAAAACTCCAACAGCAGAAGGAACATCTGTCTCAGTCTCAACAGAAATAGCTGTGCTGCCATCAATATCCGGAACATTAGAGCAGACACCAATAATAACTACAAAAGCTACAGTTTCAAAAATCTACAGCAACGTCAGCAAAAGGAGAGAATGCATTTAGAACAGAAGGAACAGCATCAAACACTGTGCACAGGAGAAAAACAGTGCCGCCTACCCGTTTGAATGACTTTGTAGTTGGAGGCAGATAGAAGGGGAAGCACAGAAGGTAAATGGTCACAGCGCCTCGTGGAACTTGAAAAGAAACAACATAGAGGCAAAACTACAGCACTATATAACAAGTAAGTTTCAAATCCCAGTGTTATTTGCAAATTTCTCAGTGCTTCATCAAAATGTGCAGTCACTGATAAAGTGAGTGAACTTCAAGTTCTTCTGGAAACTGATCAAAAATTTATTAATGTTGTTTGCCTAACAGAATGTTGGCTTAAAGGAGGAAAAGTAAAAATGTTGAGTTTGCGAAATTTTGTTTTAGGTACCTATATCTGTAGAACTACACAGTCTGTTGGAGAATAAAGTGGTATAAAATCTACACCTATTCATATCCCAAAAGACACATCTAAAGAAAGAGTTTAAGAGATTTCTGGATTTGAATTAGTAGCTGAAAATGTAGCTATTATTTGTTTGTATAGCACTCCAACAGGCAATATAGCTACCATGTTAACGTGGTTGGAATCACACCTCCACATCATAACAAAAAGATGTAAAAATCTCATGATGTATGGAGATTTTAATATTAACTCTCTGAAAGAATCAAAATAAAAAACTGATCTTTTGAACTTCCTTTTAACTTTAAATCTACAACCATTGACCAAATATTTACAAATATGCCATGTAAATACAACACACACATTTTCAATGGAGGCATTGGGGATCACGAGACGCAGATAATTTATATAGAACGAAACAAATCATTGTCAACGTTTGAAACAGTCTGTATCAGCTATCGTTAGGAGCCACAGTGAAAAAAATACACTGGAGCGCCAAAGAAGCTGATATAGGCATGCGTATTCAAATACAGAGGAATGTAAACAGGCAGAAAATGATGTTGTGGTCAGAAACGCCTATATAAGACAACAAGTGTTGGCGCAGTTGTCAGATCAGTTACTGCTGCTACAATGGCAGGTTAGCAAGATTTCAGTGAGTTTTAACGTGATATTATAGTTGGCACACAAGCGATGGGACACAGCATCTCCAAGGTAACGATGAGGTGGGGATTTTCCCATATGGCCATTTCATGAGTGAACCATGAATATCAGGAATCCAGTAAAACATTAAATCTCCAACACTGCTGCATATGGAAAAGTTCCTGCAAGAATGGGACCAATGACAACTGAAGAGAATCGTTCAGCGTGACAGAAGTCCAAACCTTCTGCAAATTGCTGCAGATTTCAATGCTGGGCCATCAACAAGTGTCCTCGTGCAAACCATTCAACTAAACATCATCCATATGGGGTTTTGGAGCTTGATCACTGCATGACACAACGCTTCACGCCTCACCTGGGCCCATCAACACCAACATTGGACTGTTGATGACTGGAAACATGGTGCCTGATTGGACGAGTCTGATTTCAAACTGTATGGAGTGGACGGATATGTATGGGTATGGAGAGAGCCTCTTGAATCCATGGGCCTTGCATGGCAGGAGAGGACTATTCAAGTTTGTGGAGGCTCTGTAATGGTGTGGGGCATGTGCAGTTGGAGCGATGCGGGACACCTGATACATTTAGATACGACTCTGACTGGTGACATGTACGTGAGCATCCTGTCTGATCACCTGCATCCATTCATGTCCATTGTAACTTCTGATGGACTTGGGAAATTCCAGCAGGACAATGCGACACTCCACACATCCGGAATTGCTACAGAGTGTCTACAGGAACACTATTCTGAGTATAAACACTTCTGCTGGCAATCAAACTCCTCAGACAATAACATTATTGAACATATCTGGGATGCCTTGCAACATACTATTCAGAAGAGATCTCCACACCCTTGTACTCTTATAGATTTGTGGACAGCCTTGCAGGATTCATGGTGTGAATTCCCTCCAGAACTACTTCAGACACTAGTTGAGTCCATGCCGTGTAATGTTACGGCACTTCTGTGTGCTCACGGGGGCCCTATACGATATTAGTTTCTTTGGCTCCTTAGCGTATAAATTCCTTTCTGTATTTCCCAACCAAGGAAAAATAGGAAGAAGTTTACAACATGCTAGACATAAGTGAAAAGTCTGATGCTTTCAGTAACATATTCTGCTATTGCTTTGAACCGTGTTTCCTCCCCAAAAGAAAGGTGATAACACAGAAAAATAAGAAAAGTAACAGGCTCACGCGAGGCATACTGATATCACCTAAGAAAAAGAGATTTCTATATGAAGTATCAAAACAAACAAAAAAACACCAGATATTAATATTTATTTTAGGAGATATAAGCAGATCCTAAACAAAGTAATTAAAATGTTTAAGAATCTGACAAACGAGAATTCTGTAAAATGTGCCCTAAACGAAATGAATACTATGTGGGGCATTGTAAGAAAAGGAACAGGAAAAAATGTGAGGAACACCACAATATTGACTTAGTGGAAAACTCAACCAAAATATCAGACCCAAAAAAGTTGGAAATAAATTGAACTCTCACTTTAAACAAGTAGCAGAGTATCTTAGAAAAATGCATCCACCAAATGCTAGGACAGAACAGGAGCTCAATCTCTCTACTTTCTGGCTTTTCCAAAATATTAGAAAATATATTTTATAAGAGGCTGATTCATGTTATAGAAAAAATAACTTTTTCTCAAAGTCACGGCACGGTTTCCATAAATTTTAGTGCACAGAAACTGCCATCTTTGATTTTATAAATGAAACCCAGACTTCAGTAGACCCTAAACAACACTTACCTGCTATATTTTTGGACTTCATCAAAGCTCTTGACATCATTAACCATAAACTACTTCTCTCGAAATTGCAACATATTGGTGTCAGGGGACTGGGACACAAATAGATACAATCACACCTGAACAACAGACAACAAATAAAGGAACTTAAATATCAAGAAGGAAACAACATTAATATGTACCAGTCAGGGAAACAAAATGTTAAAAACAGTGTGCCCACGGTTCCACATGATTGCATGATATGAGTTCTAAGGTGGATGACTGTCTGTCAGATAGTGAAGCTTTGGGCATTGCACCACCTGCACAACTACTTGAGAAGCTAAACAAAGGCACAGATGAAACAGTTAGTAAAGAAAATTTGTTTATAGCTACTTTTCCTTTTGCAAAATTTGAATACCAAAACAAAAGTGCCAAGAAGGCAACTACAGATAACATGATTAAAAAATTCATATCCCATTTTGAAGACACCAGTTTTGTGACATTAAAATTTATGCAAAAACTGACAAAATGCCAAAATGTTGTTATTTTTCCACTTGTAGATGACATTTCTGAGGTTGAATTTTCACAAAGTGTTTGTGTGTTAAAGCCGAAAAAAGGTTCAAATGGCCCTGAGCACTATGGGACTTAACATCTGAGGTCATCAGTCCCCTAGAACTTAGAACTACTTAAACCTAACTAACCTAAGGACATCACACCCTTCCATGCCCGAGGCAGGATTCGAACCTGTGACCGCAGCGGTCACGCGGTTCCAGACTGAAGTGCCTAGAACTGCTCAGACACCACGGCTAGCTGTTAAAGCCACTTACTATTAAAAAAGATTGCTATACTACGAGGGTTGTTTTTTAAGTAAGGGCTGTTCGCGCGTATAGTCCCGTAGTTCGCGCGGACGCCGCAACAATCCACCACGCCACTTGCCGGCATCCTTCCCGTTCACACTGATGCAAGTTGTAGCTCTGTAGCTGATGTGTACACATCGCTGTGCTACTTTATAATGTTTATGATTATTGAATCACCCGCCACGTGAAGATACGGTCAGTTATACGTTTTTTGACCGCGAGAAGCCTATCAGCTGCAGAAATTCATCGTCAGTTAACAGAAGTTTATGGCTTGAATGCAATGAATGAAGGTAAAGTGCGTCAATGGGTTAGAGAGTTTAAAAATGGCCGTCAAAACGTCCATGATGAAGAATGCTCAGGCCGGCCCTCTGTGATCACTGATGATTTGGTGGCTGCAGTCGAAACAAAGATTTGTGAGGACAGAAGATTCACAATTTCCACTCTTTCTTTGGAGTTTCCACAAGTTTCAAGACAGGTTTTGTACAAAATTGTATCTGAAAACCTAAACTTTAAGAAACTGTGTTCTCAGTGGGTACTCAGACTCCTCACAGAGGACCACAAAGGGAAGAGATTTGCCACTTCATTGGACTTTTTGATTCATTACGAGGAAGAAGGGATTGACATGTTGAGTCAAATTGTAACTGGAGATGAAACATGGGTATCCCATATCACTCCCGAAAGCAAGCGACAATCGATGGAATGGTGACACATAACCTCACCCGTCAAGGTCAGCCAAACAGAAGCTTCAAGGTCAAAGCTAAACAGAAGCTGTCAAAGCGCAAGATTATGGCAATTGTGTTCTGGGACCGGTGCGGTGTTTTGCTAGTGGACTTTATGCCAGGAGGAACGACAATCAACTCAGATGCCTACTGTGCAACGCTAAAGAAGCTCCACAGAGCAATACAAAACAAAAGGAGTTTTGCTCCTCCACGATAACACTAGGCCTCACACCTCTCAAAAGACTCGGGATTTTATTGATTCTTTTGGCTGGGAAGTTTTGGACCATGCACCATACAGCCCTGACCTTTCTCCTAGCGATTTTCACCTTTTCCGGTACCTGAAACACCATCTTGGTGGGCAGCACTTCAATGATGACGATGAAGTGAAAGCGGCCATGAACTCTTGGCTGTTGGAGCAGGCTGCAGAATTCTTTGAAGAGGGAATTAAAACTTAGTTGTACGGTATGACAAATGCTTAAATAAGCAAGGCAACTATGTAGAAAAATAGGTAAAAGTATGTAGAATCAGAAAATAAAAGTTTTTTTTAACAAAAGTATTTGTATCTTTTTTAAAAAATAAATACAGCCCTTACTTAAAAAACAACCCTCGTATTATACTGTTTTAATTTCTGTTGACTCTTTTTGTGACTGATTCTGACTGCTGTAATTGTATTCTGAAAAATAAAACAAAATTGACAGTGCATTTAATTTTCATTCTTCTATGCCCTATGTTACCACTGCACACTCTAACTTGAGCCAAGTTGCAGCCAAACAGCTATTTTGACTAAAAAATATGTGGTATCACAAGTTAGAAGCAATGGTTTGTAACTTGAGACACATACATAATGAAATATAAAAATTTTAAGAAACTTTAAAATAATTCATTTAGCGTAGTATTTGGTGACAGTGCCCTTCTGTCCACACCATCACAAGGAGAAAACTATAAATGTCTCATGAATTTATTAGGAACATAGTCCGTAAATATTAAAGAAGCTATTAAAACCTTTATCTTTACAAAGTATTCTAACAGACAATGAAATTAATCTATACACCAGCATGATATTAACAGTTAGGTCAGTGCATTTTATGTTAGTTAGTTTAGAAAAGTACTATGCTTTTTATACAGTTATGTTTTGTCTGTTGAGCAGTTATCTCATACGATGTCTGTTAAGTACTAGTGGGAAAAACTGTTACTTAATTTATCTCTGATGATGAGAAAGAAACATTTAACTGTGTCACTTATTCTCCCTTTAGTTTCTTATGCACTAAGCAAAAGGTGGTAAAGTTTTTGGAATACCTATTTTTTGCTTTTTAATTATTCTACTGTTAGGCACGTTTTTCAAATACCAAGTAATAAGATTCCTTGTTTATTTTTTATTCAGCTTAATAATTGTTGATTTATAGTCTCCATACAATTTTAAGTCAATTTCCTGTCAATGTTGCTAGAGTTAGCAAACGTAGACATGGCACTGTGGATAGCATTTCTCACCACTCATATTCCATCTAAGTACTCAATATACAGGATGACAGTTATTGAACTATTTGAAAAAAAGTAAATTAGTTACAAACTATGGCAAACACTTTATCAACATGTAAACATCACTACGGATATTCGGATTTATCTTATGACATGTTCGATATGCCTGCCACCACTGTCAATGATGCAGCGCAGACGAACAGCAAAATTGTGCTTCACATGCTGAAGTGTCAGAACATTGATGCTGTCGATGACCGCCTGAATGACCCCGCAAAAAGGAGTCACATGCATTCAGACGTGGAGAATATGGCAGCGAACCATGGCCCATTTCAGTGGCCTCTGGGTACCCCAGAGCCAGAATGTGGTCCCTAAACTGCTACTCCAGGACATAAGACACTCTCCTGTTTTGTTGGGGTTGAGCTCCATCTTGCATTAACCACATCTTGTCAAAATCAGGGTCACTTTGGATAATGGGGATGAAATCATCTTCCAAAACCTTCACTTACCATTTAGTAGTCAACGTGTCATCAAGGAATATCACACCGATAATTCCATGACTGGTCATTGCACATCACCTTGTCACCCATTGAGAGTGAGGAGACATCTTGACCGTGAAATGCAGATTCTCAGTCCCATAAATGTGCCAATCTTGCTTATTGACAAACCTATCAAATTTAGGTGAGCTTTGTTGCTAAACCGAACTGTGGACGAACATACTAATTCCCATCATGCTCTGTGGCCAACCATCCATTTTGAATGTCCTAATACAAACTATTCAGAAGTTATGATGATTTTATTTCATATTGTTCAACAGTTGTTACCCTGTACATGTAGCATATTTACCTTCTGGTTCCTCCACCTTGTGTTATAATAATTGTATTTAAAACTATATGGGACATCGTAAATTTACAGCTTACATTTGTCATCATCTTTTCATACAGTTCCAGCCAGGTCTGTTTGGAACATAACCCTCTCACATCTTCTAGCTTTCCACCATCTCTCCATCTCCACTTTGACACAGTCTTTACCTCTCTTTTGCATGCAGTTCTTCACTCTTTTCAGTCACTTGTCTGTTGATCTTTCTCTTTGTCTTTTTCTCATCCCTTTCTCTCATGTATCTTTCTGGGTATCCTCTTCTCTATTCATTCAAAATGTCCACACTATCAAAGCCTCGATTCTCTATCCTGTCCTGTAATAGTTCCGCTGTCACCTCTTCCCTGATCCTCTCATTCCATAGCTTGTTCCTCTTCGTCACTCCAATATCATTTCTCAAGAATTTCATCTGACTAGCTGTCTGCCCCCGGTAGCTGAGTGGTCAGCGCGACAGAATGTCAATCCTATGGGAAAAGGGTTCGATTCCCTGTTGGGTCAGAGATTTTCTCCTCTCAGGGACTGGGTGTTGTGTTGTCCTAATCATCGTCATTTCATCCCCGTCAACACGCAAGTTACCGAAGTGGCGTCAAATCGAAAGACATGTACCCGGTGAATGTTCTACCCAATGGGAGGCCCTAGTCACACGACATTTACATTTACTTCTGACTAGCTTGTATTTTCCTTCTTTCTCCTCCTTTCATTACCCACGTCTTGGAGGAAAATGTCAGGATTGGAACACAGTATGCCATATGTGTAATTCTTTTTCTGATTTAAGGGACAACCTTCCCAAACCAGGCTTCTACAATTCTTCCAGAATGTTTCTGTTCATTCATTCCTCTATCATTTCTCTCATTCTCCAGTACTAAGCTTTACAGATACTTGAAACTTTCTGTCTTCCTCAGACATTGTCCACCAAATATTGTTGCACTTGTGGCTCTCTCCTTCTTCCTGGCTGTGATCATCATTTCATACTTTATTCTGAAAAATTTCATCGCATGTCCTTGTATTATTCATTGGAACATATCTGACTGCTCCTGAACATCTTTCTCCTTGCTCCCTCAAATCATCAAACAGTTTGCAAATACTGTTGCTCTTATCTTTCCTTCACCAATTACTTTTGCCTCTCTGGTCATCTTGTCATCCATCAGCATAGTGAAGAACAATGGTGAAAGTGCATTTCTCTGCCTCAATCAGTTCTTCTGTTGCAGCCAATCTGATCTCTTCCCTCCCACTTTCACACAGATCCCACTCACATTGTACATTTCTCTTATCTTCCAGGTAGTCTGTTTTTCTACTCCTTTGTTATCCAGGAACTTCTATGACTTGTTTCAACGTACACTATCATATGTTTTTCCAGTGTCCAGGAAATCTATCAGTAGATCTGTTGCATATTCATAGTGGTGTTCCTGTAGCTGTCTCACAGCAAAAATTACCCACTGTGCCATTTTGTTGGGAATGCAGGAGCACAGCATAGATTCCCAACAATTAGTAATAAAATGATATTTACTATATAAGAAGAAATACTCAACTTAAAGTATGCTTCTTCTTGTGAAATACCCAGCACAATCAGATATTTGAAATTATTACATGTCCTCTAGAATATTTAAGTCCTATCACTGTGCCTCTGAGTGATGCTTACATAGTGTCCAGATTTGGCCTATGATGCCTATGGAGCCTAAGTTTCAGAGATGATGGATGAGCACTGCAGCTATTAGACTCGGCAATAACTGGAGACTGTACACAACTCAGCACATTGAGGAAAACTGTGTGCCATAGTTCAGTGCTCCGGTATTTAATGGGGCATTGACCAATCACTGTCCACAAATGTGATTCCCCTGGCAGATCTCAGTATAGTCCGTACAGCTAACCCATATAGTAGATGTTTCGAGCACAGCTTGTTGACTGTTGGGCGGCGCTCTCAGGAGTCATGAGTAATGTCACCACAAAAATTGGATCAACTGTCGATCTTCCCACTCTGAACCTGGGTTGTTCGTCTCTCATTATTCTGTCTAATTTTGTCTGAATTCATGTTTCCAAAGCTCTTTCCCCAATGTCTCATCAGTGTAATTTCATAATACAGTAGTACAGTTTTGCTCAATTTACTATCAATTTCCTTGATGATTGTGATGATTATCCCTTCTTCCAGTCTTCTGTGCTCCTCCTCTCTTTTCACACAATTTTCATCGCTTGATAAAACCATTTTATGCACACCTCTTCTGTTGCTCTCACCTAACGATCCCTACACTCAGGTCATTGAAACCTGGTGCCTTCACTCCAATCAACCTTCTCAGAGCACCTTCCACTTCTACTAATATCAAATCCTTTTCTGTTTTGAGTTCCTTTTCTTCCTTCTCGATTTCTTTCTCCTCATCCATGCCTTCATTTGGGTTAAAAAGTTCCTCAAAATACTTCCCCCAGATGATCTTGAATTCCTCCTTGTTCTCAACCTCTTGGCCATTTTTCTTCACCATCAAACACAGTTCACTACATTCTTCCACCTCTTAGTTTTAACCATCCAATGTAGGTTTCTTGAACCTTCACTACCATCCTCCATCATTCTAGTCCACTCTACCATCCATCTTCTTCTCTCCTCTGCCATTAGTGTTTTTGCTTCTTTTTTTCTTGTCTGGTACTCTTCTCTTGTCTCTGGTGTCCTGGAACCATAGTCTTAAGGCTCTGTTCTTATCCACAGTATATCTTTCAATTCTTCATCCCATCAAGATTTTTCCTTCCTTGATTTTTGTTTATTGCCCTTCCACTTACTACTTTTGCTGCACTCACTGATGTCTTCTTAAATCTACTGCATTCCTCTTCCACTGCTTTTGTTTCACCTGCTGGGAGATTTTCATTCACTAATCTGAGCTATTTACCTTGCTTCCTTACCCTTATATGCATATTGTGGTTTTCTGTCCCTGTATTATCCTCAGCCCTTCTCAGGTGCATTATTGGCAGTAGATGATTGCTATCCAAGGCTTCTGATGATATTATGTTGGCATCTGTAATGTTACTATTCATCTCACTATCATGAAGGATAAAGTCAACTACAGAATTTCTGATCAAGTCATTACTGTATCAGATAATCTCATGGCCTTCCTTTTTCCTGAACAAGGCGTTCCCAACTAGCAAACCAATCCTTGGCAGAAATCCAATGGTCTTTCACCTTTCTCATTTTAACTGCCTCAACCCTTTAATCTAAGTACACTTTGATACCCTTGTCTTTCTCTTGAAACATGGGCAATTACTATTACATTATTTCCTCCCATCTATTTCTTTATTCCTTCTTCAAATTCTTGTTTTTGTGCATAATTACAGCCTACTTGGGGGCCATACAAACAATCTTTTCCTTCAGTGAGTTCTTTTATCCTCATCATCCTATCAATTCTTTTCTCCACTTCTTCTTTCAACACATCTATTGTTAAAACTCTCACTCCACCATTCATTCCAATGTCATTCACTCTCCAGAATATCAACAGCCTTTTCTCAGTTCTGTACTTCATTCTCCTTTCCACCTTGTTTTTGCCAACCGCAACAAATCCAACTTCCTTCTTTCCATCATATCCACCATATCCTTCACCTGCCCAGTCAATGTCTGAATATTCATTGTTCCAAGTAGTAATCCATATTTAGCCTGCCTGGTTAGCCATGCAGTCTAACGCACGACTTTTCGGACTGGGAAGGAGTACATCAACAGGAATGCAATCAAAACTTTGCTTAGGACACAGAATACCAGTGATGCCATGTTATTGTTTTCAAAAGCTGTTATGGTGTGGTCAATGATTTCCAAGGTGCCCCCTGTTGTGTTTCTCTCTTTGTGGAAACAAAACTGACGGTTATTTAGGTTTTTGTGTTTTTCAAAGAAGCTGCTTATTTGTTTGTGTATCAGTGCCTCAAATATCTTTGAGAATATTGGAACAGTGGAGACTGATCTGCAGGTCTGGGGAACATGTTTGTCCCCTTTTTTGAAAACTGAGGCAACTTTTGATACCTTAAGTGCATCTGTAAAAACTCCAAATTCCGCATGTTTATTAAAAATAAAAGGTAATGGTTTGGCAATTGAGTGTATTGTCTTTTCAGTGATGTTATTCAATAACCAATAACAGTTCACGAAATTATAACCTGAAAATTTGGATACAGCTTTTATAATATAAGCAGGTGTGACAGCCCTCCATTGAAATACCAGCTTTACAGGTAGTGGTGTTCCAACAAGGTCCATTGCAGATGAATGTGTTGCTTTAATACTTTTATTTATTTCTTTAATTGAGTGTATTTGTGTTTATTCGTCTCATAACATACATTTACAGATAATCTGATCATGCTGCACAGGCGACACATCAATTTTAGCCTAATCATTTACATAATTACCTAATTCCCTAGTAATATTATTGAATTGTTTTTCTTTTGATGTAACAGTATATTATCTTTACATATGTATACAATATTATATACAATGCTACCATACTAAATTGTCCCACTATTCAAATGATGATCTCACCATTCATAAATTCCTTAATTGACTACTAGCATTTTTCCACCAGGAGATCATATAGTTTTTTCTTCAGAGAACCTGTCTCCATTCTCAGTACATCTCTACCCTTGAGATTACTGTAAATTTTCATTTGCATGTACTGAGGTATCTGTTTGTAGAATTTTAAGTGATGTGGTGGAAGCATGAAATTTTCTTTGTGTCTAGTGTTGTACATATGTTTGAAACAGTTTTCATCCATTAGATCAGGGTTACTATCTAAAAAGATGATAATTTCAGATATGTACAATGCACGGATAGGTAATATTTTTAGGTTCTTGAGTGGCAGGATATTCATGAAGGGGCAGCACACTTTTTCCTAACAATTATTTTTTGAAGTAACAGAATTCGTGACATGTAGCTTGAATTTCTCCCAAAAAATGAACCATATCTAATTATGGGTCCAAAGTAACTGTGGTACACCACTTTTCTGCAGCTTATGTCTGTTATTGCAGATAGTATATCCATTGCAAAGGCAAGGCTGTTTAATTTTTTTTAGTAAATTAATCTATATGTGCTTGCCAGATTACATTTTTGTCCAAGTTTAGTCCCAAGAATTTAATGGACTGAGCTTTGTCCATCACTTGATTTTTATGTACAACACTGATGCTACAAAGTTTTTATTGTTAGGTTCTAAATTGTGTAAACAACGTCTTGAAAAGTTAGGTTTAAGGCCATTTCGTTGCAACCATGTATCTAGGTTGTTTAGTGTGTTTATAACACCATCTAGAATTTCTCCCACATTTTGTTTTTCAAGGACCATTGAAGTATCAGGACCAAATATGACTGGCTGGGTAAATCATTTATGTAAAAGAGAAACAATATTGGCCCTAAGAGTGAGCCTTGGGGGGCTCCTTGTGATATTGGATCCCACTGAGTTGCATAATTTCTGGTGTTAAATGTTATGATTGCCTTTTGATTCCTGTTTGTCAGATAAGACCTGAGCCACTGCAGAGCATTTTGTCTCATGTCATATCTGTCTAGTTTATGAAGCAGCATGGAGGTTGCAGAAGATTTCTGCTACTTTGGTGCTTTTGTCTATTGATGGGCAGATTTTTTCAATGAATTCGTTAATAGCACTCATGGTGCTTTTCCCTTTTTGGAACCCATATTGGTTTTTAAGAATAACACCAAGTTTCACAATAAGATATGTTATCTGGACTGCAGCTATTTTTTCAAATATTTGGAAAGCACTGGGAAGATAGAGATGGGGCAGTAATTTCCCATATCCTCTCTTGATCCTTTTTTGCGTAATGGTTTTACCCCTGCATACTTAAGCACATCAGAGAAGTTGGCTTGCCTAATGACTGATTGATTATTAACAACAGAGGGTGTGCTATTTTATCATATACAAATTGAATTACTTTGGTGGGTATTTGATCCCACCCTGCAGCGTTTTTGTTTTTCAAGGACAACATAGCTATTTTTACATCTTTGACTGATACTTTCTAAATCTCACGGGGGGCACTATTCTGGTCTTGGTCAAAGAAATTCAGACAGTTATGATAGGTACTGATTTAATTCCTTGGGTTCAAGTAGAGCTGTTTCTGTGCATTTTGGTGTATTCCCTTATTTTATTATTTGCCATGTTGCCTTACATGAATTGGGAGCCCTTTCTATATAGTTTTCTACTGCTCAATTTTTTGCCAGAGGAACTTGGCTTTTTCGAATTTTTTGTATTTCAGATATGACCTATGAATATGCATGCTCTGTTCTGTTGGGTAGAGGCTTGCTTATGCATCTGGTACAGCCGTCCCATGTTTCATGTCATTACCTGTCTCCCATGATATGGGCAAGGCATTAGATTTGTTGCAGACATAGCTAACATTGCCATTAGTAAAATAATTTTGGCTGCTACTGATGCAACATAATGGTTTATAGATATACAGAAGAAATAGTTTTAAAGTTCTTTGAAAAAAAAAATAATTTTTACAGTCAGTGGCAAATATAATATTTTGTAAAAATACAGCTAAGTATACTACCTTGATGAAGAATAATTATATAACAAATTTTCCCTCAAGACATTGAAAATTTATACTGTCTATAACTATATTTACATTTGACATAATATGCTCTAATATTTTTATATACTCAAGTCATTATCAGGAGAAAGAAAACTGGCATTCTTCGGATCGGAGCGTGGAATGTCAGATCCCTTAATCAGGCAGGTGGGTTAGAAAATTTAAAAAGGGAAACGGATAGGTTAAAGTTAGATATAATGGGAATTAGTGAAGTTTGGTGGCAGGAGGAACAAGACTTTTGGTCAGGCGAATACAAGATTATGAACACAAAAGCAAATAGGGGCAATGCAGGAGTAGGTTTAATAAAGAATAAAAAAAAATTGGAGTACGGGTAAGCTACTACAAACAGCATAGTGAACACATTATTGTGGCCAAGATAGACACAAGACCCATGCCTACCACAGTAGTACAAGTTTATATGCCAACTCGCTCTGCAGATGATGAAGAAATTGAAGAAATGTATGACGAAATCAAAGAAATTATTCAGATAGTGAAGGGAGATGAAAATTTAATAGTCATGGGTGACTGGAATTCGGTAGTAGTAAAAGGGAGAGAAGGAAACATAGTAGGTGAATATGGATTAGGGCTAAGAAATGAAAGAGGAAGCCGCCTGGTAAAATTTTGCACAGAGCACAACTTAATCATAGCTAACGCTTGGTTCAAGAATCATAAAAGAAGGCTGTATACATGGAAGAAGCCTGGAGATACTAACAGGTTTCAGATAGATTATATAATGGTAAGACAGAGATTTAGGAACCAGGTTTTAAATTGTAAGACATTTCCAGGCCAGGGGCAGATGTGGACTCTGACCACAATCTATTGGTTATGAACTGTAGATTAAAACTGAAGAAACAGCAAAAAGGTGGGAATTTAAGGAAATGGGACCTGGATAAGCTGACTAAACCAGAGGTTGTACAGAGTTTCAGGGAGAGCATAAGGGAACAATTGAGAGGAATGGGGGAAAGAAATATAGTAGAAGAAGAATGGGTAGCTTTGAGGGATGAAGTAGTGAAGGCAGCAGAGGATCAAGTAGATAAATAGACGAGGGCCAGTAGAACTCCTTGGGTAACAGAAGAAATACTGCAGTTAATTGATGAAAGTAGAAAATGTAAAAATGCAGTAAATGAAGCAGGCAAAAAGGAGTACAGACGTCTCAAAAATGAGATCGACAGGAAGTGCAAAATGGCTAAGCAGGGATGGCTAGAGGACAAATGTAAGGATGTAGAGGCTTATCTCACTACGGGTAAGATAGATACTGCCTACAGGAAAATTAAAGAGACCTTTGGATAAAAGAGAACCACTTGTATGAATATCAAGATGTCAGGTGGAAACCCAGCTCTAAGCAAAGAAGGGCAAGCTGAAAGATGGAAGGAGTACATAGAGGGTCTATACAAGGGCGATGTACTTGAGGAAAATGCTATGGAAATGGAAGAGGATGTAGATGAAGATGAAATGGGAGATATGATACTGCGTGAAGAGTTTGACAGAGCACTGAAAGACCTGAGTTGAAACAAGGCCCCGGGAGTAGACAACATTCCATTAGAACTACTGACAGCCTTGGGAGAGCCAGTCCTGTCAAAAGTCTACCATCTGGTGAACAAGATGTATGAGACAGGCGAAATACCTTCAGACTTCAGGAAGAATATAATAATTCCAATCCCAAAGAAAGCAAGTGTTGACAGATGTGAAAATTACTGAACTATCAGTTTAATAAGCCACAGCTGCAAAATACTAACACGAATTCTTTAGAGACGAATGGAAAAACTAGTAGAAGCCGACCTTGGGGAAGATCAGTTTGGATTCCGTAGAAATATTGGAACACGTGAGGCAATACTGTCCCTACGACTAATCTTAGAAGCTAGATTAAGGAAAGGCAAACATACATTTCTAGCATTTGTAGACTGAGAGAAAGCTTTTGACAATGTTGAATGGAATACTCTCTTTCAAATTCTGAAGGTGGCAGGGGTAAAATACAGGGAGCGAAAGGCTATTTACAATTTGTACAGAAACCAGATGGCAGTTATAAGAGTCGAGGGACATGAAACGGAAGCAGTGGTTGGGAAGGGAGTGAGACAGGGTTGTAGCCTTTCCCCGATGTTATTCAATCTGTATATTGAGCAAGCAGTGAAGGAAACAAAAGAAAAATTTGGAGTAGGTATTAAAATCCATGGAGAAGGAATAAAAACTTTGAGGTTCGCTGATCACATTGTAATTCTGGCACAGACAGCAAAGGAGTTGGAAGTCTTGAAAGGAGGATATAAGATGAACATCAACAAAAGCGAAATGAGGATAAATGTAGTTGAATTAAATTGGGTGATGCTGAGGGTATTAGATTAGGGAATGAGACACTTAAAGTAGTAAGTTTTGCTATTTGGGGAGCCGAATAACTGATGATGGTCAAAGTAGAGAGCATATAAAATGTAGACTGGTAATGGCAAGGAAAGCATTTCTGAAGAAGAGAAATTTGTTAACATTGAGTATAGATTTAAGTGTCAGGAAGTCATTTCTGAAAGTACTTGTATGGAGTGTAGCCATGTATGGAAGTGAAACATGGACGATAACTAGTTTGGACAAGAAGAGAATAGAAGCTTTCGAAATGTGGTGCTACAGAAGAATGCTGAAGATTAGATGGGTAGATCACATAACTAATGAGGAGGTATTGAATAGAATTGGGGAGAAGAGAAGTTTGTGGCACAACTGGAATAGAGGAAGGTATTGGTTGGTAGGACATGTTCTGAGACATCAAGGGATCACCAATTTAGTATTGGAGGGCAGTGTGGAGGGTAAAAATCATAGAGGGAGACCAAGAGATGAATACACTAAGCCGATTCAAAAGGATGTAGGTTTCAGTAGGTACTGGGAGATGAAGAAGCTTGCACAGGATAGAATAGCATGGAGAGATGCATCAAACCAGTCTCAGGAGTGAAGACCACAACAACAACAAGCAGTAAACTGATGTTTTTTCCCTTTGTGCACTTTATTTGCCAGCATGTGTCTGAGTTGTTGGAATATAATGACATTGCAGATATATTTTCCACTGTCTCAGTGCTTGATAGTGGTTTACTAGTATGTGTTTCTTCGCTAGATTCTCAAACTTACATTAAAATTATGAATTGCATGAGTCATGGTTGTTTCTTTCTTTTTTGCAGTTATTTGTCTAGATGGTTTATAATAAGGTGCATATTGTTTCCATGTTTTGTCAAATTTGGCACCAACATTTCTTACCGTGGATTTGTAGCTATCATAATATTTGTTTTTTCGTTTATTAATGTGTTGACAGCCAAAAGTTCTTTCATTAAGTTAACAATATTATTCACAGCCTTAACTAAATTGAAATTATCTTCCATTCTACCATCTAAAGTTTGTTCATATTATAGCTCTACTGTAGAGATGTTTCCTGAAATTTTGGCACTTAATTTCACTATAGCATTCCCACACATAAGTTTTAAATGACTTTTTTTAGCATTTTAATATGTAACCTTCACTGTTGTTGGGGGTATATATCATTATAGAAGGTATTTCTCACAAAATACACAGTGTTCTCCTGTTTAACAGTTTAATCTCATTTAACAGAAAATATGCTGTCACTAATGTCTTTTCACCAACAAAAAATGAAAAAAATACTAAATGCAAAATAAGTGAGGCAGTGCAATGATTACAATTCTTAAAATGTTCTGAGCTATTATGCTGTGGTCAAATGGATTTCACATTAAAGCCCAACATTCCATCCCCATCTATGAAGGACATTTTCAAGGGGGATCGTAGTTTCTTTGAATGTCTGATTCACATCCTGGCTCAATACTGACTTCCATGTGCTTCCTCACAGTGGTGTGTGATCACATTCTTTGTATACACAAGTGTAATTAGCCATTGTCAGCTGGCATTGTCTGCTGCTGGCATCACCCCATGGTGGAAGCCTGGTACACATCTCCTTCAGCACTGGAATCCAGATGTCATTCACTTTCACACCCACCTCCTTCCTATTGAAATTCCTGGAGTGTTTTACAATCCCTATGGCCTCTGTGTATAGCCTTTCATGGTATCCACTTGCGAGTGCCTGTATTTGGGTCCTATTAAAATGAATGTGGTGATCTCCTGGCTCCAAAGCATGTACCTCAACAGCTGATATGTCCATCCCCTGGTCTCCTGCAATAGCCCTTGAACTCCTTGGCCGATTTTAGGTCATCTGGAATCTTCCTGTTTGATTTGTAGATTACAGCGATGTTCTGATTTTTCAAGATTTTTCTTATGTAATCAGTAATGTCCTCAATGTGAAGGATGTAATGTCCATAATGCAAAGGGTGTGAACTGGACAATTAAAGACTCTATGATCCCTCTTGAAAATTTCCTCCACAGATGGGGACAAAATGTTGGGTTCTAATGTGAAACCCATTCAACCATGGCATGTTAGACTGGAGCATTATATTCACTGCGAAAGTTTACATTTCACAAGTGCAATGATTAGCACTCTGGTTTCTTATTTATGATAAGTATGTTTCAAACTTGCTCCAACATCCTGAATTAGGTTTCCTGTCAGTTTCCCAAACTGATTAAGGTGAATGCCAGGAGGGTTTCTCTGAAAATGACCTAGCCATATCCAAATTTGTGATCCATGTGTAAAGATTTCATCATAAACAAGATATTAAACCCTAGCTGCCAGGCACAATATTCTGACAAAGAACCAAGTTGTCATCATCAAACATGCTGATGCCTGGGGGACGCACGAAAATTATTTTTTGTATGTATGCCTCCCACCTCCTTATATAGGAAACAGCTTTCATCAGGTGTTCTATCTACATTTTAATTTTGATGCCTAACATGTTCACTCACTGTCACTCTGTTGAGATCTGGACTTTCTAAGATGCAAAGAAAATTCCTTTCGTATGTTGTGGATTGTTGAATAAATCAGTCAAAACTAATGAACAAAAACTAACTTCTAAGAAATTACTTTAGTTTCCTTAATAATGTTATGTGACATACACAATAAAATTCATTCATAAGGTCATATGATAAAAGAATAGCAGAATTTTTCATACTGCAGCTTTGTCAATACTTCATGACTGATGTCAAGTAGCACACACTATCTACAGCATTTAAGGAAGGAAAATTAAATGTCTGATTTATTAGGTATTTGAAAAGTGGACTTGTATTTTATGTTTACTTTCCTCAAAAGTTTTTGGACGAGAATGAACCATGTAAAGGTTTATCTTAAAACTTTAATTTCAAGCTTCATATTTGTCTCCATTTTTGCAGTCAATGATTACTATGGTACAGAATTGTATGAAGCAAGTTAAAATTGTGGATTCCTGCCCAAAACATAGCAAGGGAAATACCTCCACATGCTATAATCCCACTCTTAACTCACTCACTCACTCACTCTCACTCTCTCTCTCTCTCTCTCTCTCTCTCTCTCTCTCTCTCTCTCTCTCTCCCTCTCCCTCTCCCTCTCTCTCCTATCTATTTGACTTGTGAGACATGTACTAGGTATATACAATATGGAAGCTCTAAATTTTTATCCCAGCTTACTTTTTAAAATTTTATTAATGAGCTCATAGTTTACTGCCTGCAGGTAACAAAAGTGCAAATGGTTCAAGTAGAAACATTTTATTTAAAAAATATTCAAAATTTATGATTCATGGAAACTAAGTGTAGTGCAAAATTTGACTATGCAAATCCTTTATTGTTTGAGAATTGACATTTGTGATTTGAAATCCTTTATTTTCTAAAGAACATCTTATATTTTCTGAAAACAGTGTATCTGAAAAGCTATTTTCATTAAAAATTATTGTCATAATTGGAATTCTAAAATTTTAAAATGAAATACTTTCGAAATTACAGTGTTATACCCTTGTAGTATCATTTCTCTGATCCTAAAAATTTATAATTGTAACAGAATAAAATGTTGATTCATGAAATATTTTAATTAGGAAATTTGAGTTTCCAGAAAATTCTTGGCTGGGTTGTGTAGGTCCACACTTCCACAATATAAAATGGAATCTACAATTTATTTAACCAACTGTTAATCAGAATAGCTCCAACTGCCCAACGCATATAGATCCTCTCTACTTTTTCTGTCTTTTATGCTGCTACCTAAAATGTAAAAACTTAATATCTTAAAATTATGTGGTAACTGTCCTAGGCAAATCTTTATACAAGCATTGTGTACAAAGCCACAGTCAGTCTGCAATGGACTGCCAATTAGTACAAACATGATGTAAGTCAATCTGCTCCCAGTAGTCATTATGTAAAGTTACTCATCAGTCAGCATTATTTCAATTGGTTTATGTTTAGCATTCAATCATGTAAATTTTCATGTCAGCAGTGTACACCAAGATATAACTGAATTATGTAAATACAGCCTCTTGTATGGAACAGTTAGAGAGAGAGAGAGAGAGAGAGAGAGAGAGAGAGAGAGAGAATCTGTGTGTGTGTGTGTGTGTGTGTGTGTGTGTGTGTGTGTGCGCGCACACATGTTTTCTCACCAGCGGTGTGTGAGTTTACTGATCTATTGTGTGAAACAAATGAAGATTTCTATACAGTTGACCATCATTGTGATAGACAGTAATAATAAGCTGCATAATCTTGAGCATCTACTACAATGATATTGTGAATAATTATTCAAAAGAATCAACTAAAACTGCTTGAAATCAATGAACGAAGTTTTTGAAGAAGAAGTCAACAAAGGAGATGATTGACAGGCCAACAAAGTTACATACTGATTTAGTTACCTGAGTGAACATCATCAAATTACTTGCAGCATTAACCCAGATGTTGTGGAAAAGCAAATTCCTTTATTTTATTCATTCTTACAGAGGTACTAGTTTCACAGGGATGCCTCTGTGATCTTTGGAGGTAATAGAGAGGAGCAGTGGTTAGTTGAAGAATTCTGCGCCATGCGAGAAATACATTACTCTTATCTAAGGTGTTACACAATCTCATTCCTACTTTTTTTTATTTCTAATCTCAGATGTCTTTGCTTAAACTAGTGTCAAAATACTCTAGGGTTCTATTTATGAGCCGGCCGCGGTGGTCTCGCGGTTCTAGGCGCGCAGTCCGGAACCGTGCGACTGCTACGGTCGCAGGTTCGAATCCTGCCTCGGGCATGGATGTGTGTGATGTCCTTAGGTGAGTTAGGTTTAAGTAGTTCTAAGTTCTAGGGGACTAATGACCACAGCAGTTGAGTCCCATAGTGCTCAGAGCCATTTCATTTCTATTTATGAAAAAGTTAAATTTTGACCAGCAGTGTGTGCCTTAGTAGGCTCTTTCATTGTTAGTCCTATAAATGTATCTAAAGACTGCGACTGTGATCTTATTAATGAAGTTGTCAGCTAAATGTAACTTACACGATATTTCAATCTACTCATCAAGCAATGGCAGTAAACACACACACACACACACACACACACACACAAGACTGTTATGACTGGCAAGCTTTTGGAGCCAGTGGCTCCTTCTTCAGGCAGAAGGGTTGAAGGGGAAGGAAGAAGGGTGAAGGAAAAGGACTAGGGAGGCTTAGGAAAAGGGACAGATTTTGGGAAAGTCACCCAGAACCACGGGTCAGGGGAGACATACTGTACAGGATGAGAAGGAAAGACTTTTCCTTCACCCTTCTTCCTTCTCCTTCAACCATTCCGCCTGAAGAAGGAGCCACTGGCTCCAAAAGATTGCCACTCATAACACTCTTTTATGTGTGTGTTTGTTTTGCTGCCACTTTGTGAGCAAATTTTTATCAATCCAATTAAATAATTTTATCAGTAATTGATTGTTTTCATTGTTACTTGATATTTTATCATTCTAAGTAGTTTGCACTAGTGAAATAATGTTTTATTTTATTTTTGTGTCCAATTCACGCTTGGCAGGTGGAAAAAAAGGTAAATCGTGTAAAAATAAAATGGAGGGAACTAGAACTGATCTCTTCATATTTCCTTTAGAATAAAAATAGTTTGAATGTAATTTTTAGCTTCTGATGTGTGTACACAGAATTTTTGGGTGTTTATATGATGCTCTGACAGTAATAACTACAGTCTTTAATTCAAAACATATTTAAGGGAAGGCAAGGGATGAGTTCTGTTCTTGATATTTTTACTTTTTTGATCAATCAATAAATACGAACGATGATTCAAGAAAACCTGTAAGTACAAGTGACACATCCAAAATTATGAAAACGATTTAACAAATGAGTTAATAGTAGATGTTAGGATGTGGTTTTAAATAAAGTCATGTAATAGTAACAAAACACAATGTATGCAGTTTAGGGCATAGAACCCCTATAAAATTGACATTTTATGAACAGTTTCAGCATAATACATGGACTATCTTCAGATCAAATCCTGTAGAAACAGTATGCATGACTGAATTTAATTTTTGCTGTGTAGCTCTGTGGTATTAGATCTAAAAATTATGTGTGTGTTGGATTGAAACTGGTAAAGAAATAAAAGCTGTAGTGATCTTGTTGAACTTGATTTCAACAAAATTATCTATTATCATAGTTGCAAGTCATTTTACTATATCAAATCTCAAAGAGGAGCAAAGTAAGTAAAGTCAATTACCTTCAATTTCTGACACTGCTTGCAAAAATAGAGGTGAATTATACAGCTAAATCTACATGACCGCTCTGCAATTCACACTTCAGTGCTTGGCAAAGGGTGCATCAAGCCACTTTCAAATTATTTCTGTATCGTTCAGCTCTCAGTTATCACACAAGCAAAAGCAAACACTTTAATATTTCCTTGTGCACTCTTGTTTCTCTTATTTTATACTGCTGAGATCGTTTTCCCTATGTAGGTGGGAACCAACAAAATGTTTTTGTATTTGGAGGAGAAAGTATGTGAATGAA
Source organism: Schistocerca gregaria (assembly GCF_023897955.1). Classification (NCBI taxonomy): domain Eukaryota; kingdom Metazoa; phylum Arthropoda; class Insecta; order Orthoptera; family Acrididae; genus Schistocerca; species Schistocerca gregaria. The sequence goes on from NC_064931.1 coordinate 639,225,260, forward strand.
ATTACATGGAAGTTTTATGCCTAGTATCAAAGTCATAAATCATACAGTACTTTCTTTACCACCAGAATGCTAACCACGCTTTCTGATATATTAACTTGCTAACTTCACTTATTTTCATTCTTTTATCTTCTGTGGCACCACAACTCGTAAAAAAAATGTTTTCTCCATCACAGGTGTACTTCAATAAATTCATCTAAGAGATACAATGGTTAACTCTGATATTTAATTGCCACACATAAAGTGCTCCAGGTGGGAGACATTAACATTTTAACAGTAATGGTTGTGTGAGAAGTCTGTGGCTTGGTAAGCATTGTTTTCAAAGAACCTACTCCTACTGGAAAGAGTTCTTTTAGAAGCAGACAGGTACAATGAGTCTCAAGAGGTACTACATAGATTTCATGTGCTAATGTGTACAAGCAGTATAATGCATTTGTATGGTTTTGGACTTATACAGTTTCTGAATTTGGAAAGGTTTTTTGTATGTATGTTTCAGATGATTTCAGGAGTGTAGCACAATGATAGCTATGACAGAAAAAGCACCGTCCATTGAATGCTTTATTCAGAGCAAATGTGACACAAAGGTACAAAGGAATGATCCAAGACAGTATAAGCAGGAGCCACCCTCATGGCCTTGATTCAACAATGCTACAGCAATTTCATGCAGAAAGACATTGTCGAAGCATTATTCTATTAGACCAATGAAAAGGTAAGCTAACAATGAGAATGAGAACAACAACAACAACAACAGGTGTTCTGCTAAGGTTAGCCACACAAATCAAATTGTAGGGTCTCACAGGAGCTCAAAATATTTAAGGTGACAGTGCACTGAGTCCTTCATAAATGTGTACACTCATGTCTACATTAATTGTAACTTTGCAGTTGGTGGACACTGATGAAAGAGACAATGAATGCAATTTTCTGTGGATGTTTTTGAGTATTTAAACAAGAATGCCAGTTTTGGAAACTGGAGCAAATCAATTTTTTACATGAGTGTTACTGGAAACAAATGAAATCTTGAGTACAGCTAAGCCACATACTTCAATAAAACTGTTATGTGATAGACCTAAAGTGAATATTTGGTGTTGTAAAATGGTTATACCATTACAGAATAATTATTAAAAAGATTTTAATTCTGCCTGTTGCAGTTATACTTGTTGTACCAAAATTACCTGACAAATAACTCAGTGTTGCTTTCCAAAAATATGATGTACAACAAGAATGGGTTTATACTGTGCAAGATATTGCAGAACATTGGATTGCAGAGGCAGTGGAATTCCTGGTCACCTAGATCACCTGACCTATAAAACATTAGACCTTTTTCTATGGGGGTTTCTCAGAAATCAAGCATGCCAAATGACTATAATTAACATCAATATTCTGGTGACCTGACTCTCTTATTTCATTAGTAAAACTGATACAACTATATTTTACCAAGCACTGATAGAGGTGAACTTTGTGTCACAAAAGAAATACAAGATGAAACAGAATGTAAAAAGTTTTTGGGTTTCTGGATAGTATAAGACAGACCCAATTCACATAGGCCTATTGTTGTAAACTGTTGGGTGCCAAAATGTAGCGAGTTCTTAGTGATCTGTTATCTAAATTGATATGCAGATTTCTGATTATATTGATCCACATTGGGAGGAAAAAATATAGTGATATCACATAATACGTAAATTGCCTGTGAGATTTCTGTGTCCTTGGAGACAATAGTTAAGCAACTTCAATAATTATGAGAACTCGAACAGTAAAAGGTTATGAGATTAAGAGACTGAGAAGTGAGTGGAACAGATTGTTTAGGTGACTAAAATGTGAAATAACTGCATTTATTCCTGTATATATTGCAGACAAGAAAATAATTACAAATCTCAGGGCCAATTTAACTAGGCACAGACACACCTTAGTTATTAAGAGGAAGGAAGGGGAACTGAATCATCTTGCCATTATTCTTGATCATTTGGTATGAGCCACTGCTCTTGTAATGAATAGATAATGTAGAGACTGTACCTGGGCATTTCTGTAAAACTGCGGGCTGCTGATGAGGGCAGTGACTTGTGCTGCACAGCTCTGAGGCAATGTGATGTACTGACACAGCGTCTGCCGCTGACACCACCACACTCCAAATAATCAACAATAATCATGAGATAATTCATTCTTCCCTTCTTCTCCTTACTAACTGAGTCATGTCCACACCAAGTCAAATTGGTCCTGAGACTTAAAATTATTTTCTTGTGTGTGAAAGATGCTGAAATAAATGCAGTCATTTCATATTTTATTCACCTAAATAATTTGTTCCATTTTATTATCAGTCCCTTAACCTTGTAACCTTTTGCTGTTTGAGTTCACATAAGTATTGGTGTCACTTCATTATTGGCCCCCAGGATGGGGCAATTTCATTGGTAATTCACAGAGAATTTTAAAGGATTCATTGCAATTTTGGCTCCCAACATGAGAAAATGTAATTTGTAATCTGTATGTCAATTTATGCAAGAGATCACTATGAATTCTCAAATGACTACACTATATACTGCATATTACTTAGTTGTGATGCAATAATATACTGCTTAAAAAAGTTTCGCACTACCATCACAAGTTGCATAGTATTTTTGTCCAGAAATCTATTTCTGTGTATTCTGTTAGTGTGATGGTGTGAAACAGGAATTGAAAGCATAAATAACTGTTTGAGGAATATAGACTGGAAAGATGTATACAATTCACTGAGGATAAATGAAAAATATAACTGTTTCTATGAACAGTCATAATTCAGACCGAAAACTGCTGCCCTGAGATAGTAATCAAAGCAAATGGATTAAATGTTTCAAAACCTAGGATTATGAATGGAATAAAAATATCTTTCAAAACAAAAAGAAGACTGTACTTAATGTCAAGGGAAAAGATGACTACAGAGCTAAATCACTTTACAAATTATAAAAAAGTAACCAGAACCTCAAAATGTATTTAATTTCAAGAAAAAATAAATGCCTCTAATAACAAGGTAAAATGTATATGGAATATAGTAAAAAGTAAAACAGGAAAAACTACAAAACTTCAGACACTTTCAACAACTTTTTCCTTTCAGTAGCAGACAACTTAGGTTTGCATAGTTCCTCAGAAGACAGCTTAAAATATTTAAGAAATGCATTTCTGTAGAAGTTTGACAAAATTCAACTATATCCTACCTCACTGAAAGAGATTTCCAATATTATTAGCTCTCTTAAAAACAAATGTACCAGTGGTTATGATGAAATCAGCATTACCATAATTAAATGTTGCTCCTCAGAACTTAGTGTCATACTGAGTTACTTATGTATTGAATCCCTCCACAGTGGTACTTTTCCAGATAGGCTTAAATATGCCATTGTCAAACCATTACACAAAAAAGGAGACAAATCATCAGTGGAAAACTTCCATCCACAAGAGTATGCCATGCATCTTTAGTAAACCAAAAGGATTTGATTGCCCTCACAAAGTTTGGACAACTCTTAATCGCATCAGAACCAAATGTGGGAGATGCGCCGACTCCTTACACAGATGGGGTAAACTTCCTTCGGCCGCTTGTGACTGTGGCGCTGAGAGACAGACAGTCAAACACATGGTGCAGGAATGCCCACTAAGGGCATACGAGGGTGACCCACAGGATTTCCTAATGGCGACCCAAGAGGCAATCGACTATTTATTATAGATAATAGATAGATCCAGCTTAGAAGCTGGACGTCTGCTTGTGATTGCTCTTCTGTGAGTGTAAATTTACAATTGGTTGTGTCCTTATATACAAACAGCTATTTATTGCACTGTTTATACATATGTGATTTCTTTTTTTTTTTTTAATTGTGTTGTTTCTGTAATTTTTACTGTGATGTTATGAGCCATACGCTAAATAAATAAATAAATTGCTAATATTTTCAAATGTGTTTGAAAGGGTTATGTACATAGGACATAAAAATATTCTGATTTGCAGTCAGTTTGGATTTTGGAAACGATTGTCAACTGATCAAGCTATATTCGCTTTTACAGATGATATATTATAATCAATAAATCAAAAGTTATTACCACTTGGCATATTCTGTGATCTGGCTAAAGCTTTTGATTGTGTTAAGCATGATATCCTTATCCAAAAGTTAAAATATTATGGGATAACAGGAGTAGCAGGCTCATGGTTCTCATCCTATCTTTTTAATAGAAAAAAGTGTGTGTCTGTATCAGGCTTACCACATAACAATAGTCATTGAAAATATGAAACCATAAGATAAGGGGTACCCCAGAGCTCTATTTTAGGTCCCTTGTTGTTCCTATTATATATTATGACCTTCCATGTACAATGTCACAAAATGCAAATTTTGTCTTATTTGCAGATGATACAAGTATTGGTATAAAAAACAGTACCCGCGATCTCAGCAATGAGCAATCAGCTAATGAAATATTTGTAAGTATCAATGGGTGGTTCACAGCAAATGGATTGTCACTAAATTTTGACAGTACCCAGTACATACAGCTTAGTACCTCACAAAGAATACCTTACCCTATAAGTATAATGTATTCAAATGATGAAATTATAGCTGTAGACAGTTTAAAATTTTTAGGGCTACAAATTGACCACAACCTAAATTGGAAAACTCACACTCTGGCTTAATGAAACGTTGGAGTTGAGCCACATTTGCAGTATGCATGATAGAAGAAATAAGTGATTTAAAAATTAAGAAGATAGTTTATTCGGCCGACTTCCATTCACTAATGAGTTATGGAATCATCTTATGGGGAAACTCCTCTCACAAAGAGAAGATTTTCAAAATTCAGAAACGAGTCATTAGAATTATATCTGGTGTCAGTCCTAGATCATTATGCAGAGACTTCTTTAAGAAACTTGGTCTTCTAACTACTACTTCTCAGTACATATACTCATTGATGTCCTTTGTCACTTCCAACATGTCTCTTTTTACACAAAATAGTGCAAAACATGATTATAATACCAGAACCAAAAACAATCTGTATAAGGACTATAAAAGCTTAACATTAGTACAAAAAGGAGTCGAATACAGGGGTACTAATATACTCAATAACTTACCAGAGCATATCAAAGGTATTGAGGTCTTGTAAGCGATAACAATCAGTTTCAGAGTGAATTAAAGAACTTCCTGTTGGCCAACTCCTTCTACTTCACCAATGAATATCTGCACAAGGATTATAGCTCATAACTCTGTCTGTATTAGAATTGTACAATATCCATGTATCTGAGTAAAAATGAAAAAAAGAAAAAAAACTTTGACTCTTTCCACACCCCAGAGACTCCTCTCCAAGGGATCCATGGAAAACAATAAAAGTAATGTTAACAACAGGAAATCACAATGTACAGCTACCTGCATAACTTGCATTCTCTGAGCATTTCAGTAGGGTGCACTGTGTCTCCAATCAGAAATCAAACAATACCTCGATTGGATACACTACTGGTACCTCAAAGGATCATTTCAAGCTTAGGGTATGCATGCCATGGAACTTTATAGAAAGAAGGATGCCAATATGGATATTTCATTATGGAACTGGTGCACACTACAGCAATGTCATGTGAATATTTAATTGTTATCATGGGACACAAACCTTAAATCTGCCTCATAGTAGTTGCTGATCATTACACACAAATTTAGGCTTGTAGATACTCTTATGAGAATTCAATTGAATGGTGCCACTGCCCATTTTGGAGGCAACTAGGACGACTGTATTGAGCCATACAGTGCAAAACTATCTTCGCTTGATCAATTTGGTCCAGAGTCACAATCAATTGTGTTATCTTCTCTTCATGAGCAAGTGCAAAATTTACCTCTAGCATGCAGTTGCTTTCATTTAACAGGAAAGTAAGTCAGGTGTATTTTTGGTTAGTATCATGTACAAGTGACAGATGTCTCTTGTCACTATCCAGAGTAATGATGACTATATAATATTGGGCAAGATCTTCCAACCTAATGTGAAGTCATAACATCAAAATTTTGGAGTTGAATTCATATTTCTACATGATAATTCATGATCACACACTAATTGCTCTGTGAAAGCCTATTTCGATGGGGCAGGAATCGACAGAATTCAATGGCATGTGGTTGACATGATACCAGCTGAGCATGCTTCTGGCCAGTTGAAACTTACAGTGTATCATCATAGGAACCCTCCTTGAACACTGGACAACTTCAAGAGCGTGATTGCCAAAGAGTGGAACAGGATTCAATAGTAACATCCAGATAACCTTGTGGGCAGCTTCCCAACGTGGATCCAAGCATATTACAGTACAGAGGGTGAAGCAACACTATATTGCATGTTAATGCAGCAGCACATTTTGATTTCACAGATGTGCATATTTAAATAGACTGCTTTTATTTTGGTTATTCTTTTATTTTTATCAAACAATTATTGCTATTATTATTATTACTATTATTATTATTATTATTTTGCTTCATAAGGCTTATTCTTCCATTCCTCTCTCCCCTTGAATCAAAACCTACATGTGTTCCACAATATGCTAATACCATGGAAGTTATTCCTTGTTGTCTTAATATATATCCTCTCATCCTGTCACTTCTTCTTGTCAGTGTTTTCTATATGGTCCTTTCTTTGCCAATTCCACAGAGAGCCTCCTCATTCCTAACCTTATCACTCCACATAATTTTCAACATTCCATTGTAGCACCACATCTCAAACACTTTGATTCTCTTCTGTTCCAGTTTTCCCATGTCCATGATTCACTACAACACAATGCTGTGCTCCAGATATACATTCTCAGAAATTTCTTCCTCAAAATATGGCCTATGTTCGATACTAGTAGACTGCTTTTGGTCCTTTGTTTGTGATAGTCTGCTTTTTTATGTCCTACTTGCTTCATCCAACATGGGTTATTTTGCTTCCAAGATATGAGAATTCATTTAATTCATCTGTATCACCTGATAAAAGCTTTCAATCACCTAATTATGGATTTGTGGTTAGAAGAGGGATTTCATTTTGAACATTTTGTGATATCCCCATTCTGATAATAAAACAATTATAAACATATAAAGACTAAGCATTTGAGTGTTTGACTGACTGTTAGCCTAGAGGGGTGCTGATGAGTATCCACAACAACACTGATGTGCCTTTACTTAAGTTGGTTCCAATTGAATAGGCCTCATTATTTGTGCTGTCTGTGTAGCAATCAGTTTGCATTAGTTTACAGTACATTGTGTGTATCTAACAATGTCTTTATAAACCTGATCAGGCTAATGCTGTATTGCCTCCTTATGTGATGTATCATTGTAGCTTTGCATCAGGAAGGCTATTCTAGTAAGAAAATAGCAACGAAAGCTCCATGGCCCAATCTACAATGGTGTATACATTTCAGCAGTTCAGGAAACTGGTGACAATGAAAGTGTTTCAGTGATCTGGAAGACCTCAAGTAACACCATACCAAGAAGCTCAGTTCACATGTGAGCAGAGTAAACATCACAGGACTGGTACTGCACCTGAAATTCATGAGGAAGTGAACAGTATGTAAGCAGCTCCAATTTCTGTTGCAAAAGTGCAACACTGTCCCCATGAACAAGGTTTAAAGTGGTGTATAGTGGTCAAGATACCTTTATTACACAAACAAAGTAAGATGAAATTATTGTAATGGACATGGCAACATAAAAACTGGATTTAAGTTTGACGTGTCTGGGAACCACCATCGAATGTTTGTTCATTGACTTCCTGGAGAATGTATGAAGAGTCAGTGTGTAACCCAAATGGTGAAGCACGGTAGAGGAATGGTCATGGGAGGGAGGGGAGGGGGGGAGAGATGCTTTATGGATGATGAAGTCAATGATCTCATGAGAATTAATGGAACATTAAAGAAGAAAGGAAATCACAGGAGATACTGGTTAATAATGCAGTTCTATCTCGCAAGAGACTTATTAATTGAGGGTTTGTTCTGCAGCCAGACAATGGTCCCAAATATGCTTCTAAAGAGTGCAGAGGGAATGTCAATAGAAAAGTGTGGGCAACTGAAGAGTATGATTTGGCCAATTCAGCCACCTGACTTAAATCCCACTGAAATCTTGTGGGATGAACTTGACAGAGAGGTCGGAAAGCTGATGTCATCTAAAGTTGAAGACCTATGGAATAATTTACAGATGTGATGGACTGGAATATCTGCAAAGAGACAATACAAAATTTTATCTCCAGAATGTCCAGAGTTTGTGCAGCTGTTCTGATGGCAAAAGATGGTTTAAGAGGCTGAATATAAACCAAATTGTATCATACTTAATTATATAGAAGCAAAATATTTATTTTGTCGATCTGTTCAGCACATACAATGTGTTTGTACATTGAAATAAAGTATATTGTTTTTATCATGGATTACTGAAAACTTTTGACCAGAAGTATACTTCTTGATCACCAAGTTTGTTGTTAAATTTCTTGCTGTTCTAATTTCGGCTACTTCTCTCCACTTTTGTCTTTTCCCAGTTCGTTCTCAATTCATATTCTGTATACATTAGATCCTTCATTCCGTTCAACAATTCCTATAATTCTTCTTTGCTTTCACTCAGGGTAGCATTTTTATCAGCAAATCTTATCATTTATATCCTTTCACTCTGAATTTTAATCCCATCCTTGGACCCGTCTTTTGTTTCTGTTGTAGCTTCTTTGATGTATAGATTGAACAGTGGGGCCAGAAGACCACATACCTGTCTTGCACACTTTTTAATGCAAGCACTTCATTCTTGGTCTGCCAGTCTTATTGTTCCCTCTTGGTTCTTGTACATATTATGTATTACTCATCTTTCCATTTAGCTTATACCTATTTTTCTCAGAATGTTGAACATTATGCACCCTTTTAAATTGTTGAACGCTTTTTTTTATGTTGACAGATCTCTTAGTGTGTTGTGACTCTTCTTCAGTCTAGCTTCCATTATCAAGCTCAGTGACAGAATTTCTTTTCTAGTGGCCAGGTCATAAGTACCACAATTTAGCATTCAGATAGCATCACTTCCTCAGGGGCTATGTGTTCATTAGATAGTGACTTCCAGTAATGCAGATATCAACACCAGTGACAACTTTAACTGCCCAGAAAAGAGAGGGAAGGGTTTAAAAGCAGAAAAGCAACATGAAGATTCTGTCATAAATATTTAGCTTTTCTGTTATCATCTACTCACCAAATTTGCTTGTCTATCTACATAAATTTTGCTCCATCTTGCATATTGGATTATTGGTTAAATCAATATGAACTCTGTAAGCCACACCAGTGATTATTTCATCACCACATCAGATGCATGACCACTTTCAGTATGTTGTGAACAAAAGACTGCTTGTTAGTGGCACAGTGTTCCTATCCACACATGGTTTGCATAAGGAATTCCAACTTGTACTTCTGTGTTGTGTAATGCTGTTGTTTCAATAAATGTTGTACAATGATGATAAAGCTAGTGATGAGGTTGTTTGAATAATTCACTAATTCACACTTACAGTTTTCTGGACTGAGTCTAAATAGTGCAACTTCTCCAACTACAGCGAAAGCAACAGAAAACCTAAAACATAAATGAATTATTCAAGTTCTTATTCCAGCTGTATTGATTTAAGATATATTATTGAGTATATAGTTTATAGGTTGCTGATACATTCACTGTAATTTGTTCATGTAGAAACATTTTAGTTGAAGAAATATTCAAAATTTACAATTCACACATATTGTGAAAATCACACACCTGTTAAATAGACTGAGGAAAAAGGGAGTTCTTTTTGAGCGGTCAGCAGAATACAACAAAACATATGACATACTAAATATTTAACTGAAGTCATAAATATTTTTGGTAACTTTTACTTGTGGAAAACAATATGTGCTCACAACATATGGCCTGCAGCATTGGTATCGGAACCATGTTACAGTACAAATGTGTCAACAGGTCACAGCAGTAGACTGCATTTGCCTCCAAAATGTGGACATCCAGGGGAAAAATAAAAAAATACAAAAATGTAAATCAGGAATTGCGTGTGAGATAAAATTCTTTAACGCCATATGACGTACTATTTTAAGGCAACTCTCTTCAAACACAGAAAATACTTTTAGGCCCAAAGTAAGCCTTCAGGACTATACATGGAGTTACTGCAGCTCATGCAGGCCTCTATTCTTACACTGACACAGCAGTAGCTGTACTAGAGTATGAACTTTATTGTTACCTTTTAGATTAAGGCAGTCATCTGCAAATCAGAAACTATTTAAATTAGTTTAGGAAGCCAGTCCACTCATACCAGCACTGGAAATGTGTCAGTTTTGTAACTAATTGCTGCAGTAATAATGGCTCAACCTAACAGGAGTTACAAGTTATGAAACTGTGGATATTTCAGTTTCTTCTGTTATTTTTGACATGGTATCAGGGTTTGTATCATACAATATACACATATAATGATGAAAACAATCAATTAATAACAAAATTATTTAATTGGATAGATAAGAAATGTACTCACCAAGTGGCAGCAGAACATATGCATACAAGATGGTTCTAACTGGCAAGCTTTCGGAGCCAGTGGCTCCTTCTTCAGGCAGAAGTGTTGAAGGGGAAAGAAGAGGGGTGAAGGAAAAGGGCTGGGGAGGTCAAGTAAAAGGGGTAGATTTTGGGAAAGTCACCTAGAACTGTGGATCAGGGGAGACTTACCATAGGAGATAAGAAGGGAAGACTGATTGTTGGGGACTGCTTTGGATGAGACCTCAAAAACGGAGAGCTTAAAGGTGGAAGACAGGGTAATATGCAGACAGAAATTACTGCTTAAACATCATGCATTAGTTAATAAGAGTAAAAAGTTAAGTGCATTATAGAGGTGGAAGGGGGACACTGAAAAATAAATGGGAAAGACAATTAAAGGTGCAGAAAACTAAAATGGAGTGAAGCAAAGAGTAGTTACAGTAAAGAAATGCTGAGACAGAAGAAATTAACATAGATTAAGGCCAGGTGGGTGGTGAGAACCAAGGATATGTTGTAGTGCTAGTTCCCACCAGTGGAGTTCTGAGAAACTGGTGTCTGGGGAAACAATCCAGATGGCGTATGTGGTGAAACAGGTGCCGAGGTCACAAATGTCATGTCATAGAGCATGCTCTGCAACAGGATATTGTGAGTTCCCTGTATACTCCCTCTGCCTATGCCATTCATTGTAATTGATAATTTAGTAGTAGTGATGCTGATGTAAAAGGCCAAACAGTGTTCACATAACAGATGGTATATAATGTGTTGTTTTGGAGGTTGCTCTCCCTTTGATAGTGTATGATTTGCCAGTTACAGGGCTGTTATAGGTGGTGGTAGGAGGGTGCATAGGGCAAGTCTTGCAGTGGGGATGGCCACAGGGGTAGGAGCCATAGGGTAGAGAGATGGGCACAGAAGGAACTTGGTGTCTGACAGGATTATTCCAGTGATTGGCAGGGCGATGGAACACTATTCTACGTGTGGTGGGCAAAATTATAGACAGCATGGATCTCATTTCATGGCAATATTTTGGGAACTCATGGCCCTGTTGAAGTAGCTGATTAACACATTCTAGATTAGGATAATACTGAGTCACCAATGGTGTGTTCTGAAGTTGTTTTTTGGAGGGATCAGTAGTACCAGAATTGGATGTGATGGCCCAGGATATCTGCTTCTTAACTAGGCTGGTGAGGTAATTACAGGGTGTTTCAAAAATGACCAGTATATTTGAAACGGCAATACAAACTAAACGAGCAGCGATAGAAATACACCGTTTGTTGCAATATGCTTGGGACAACAGTACATTTTCAGGCAGACAAACTTTCGAAATCACAGTAGTTACAATTGTCAACAACAGATGGCGCTGCGGTCTGGGAAACACTATAGTACGATATTTTCCACATATCCACCATGCCTAGCAATAATATGGCGTAGTCTCTGACTGAAATTACCCGAAACCTTTGACAACGTGTCTGGCGGAATGGCTTCACATGCAGATGAGATGTACTGCTTCAGCTGTTCAATTGTTTCTGGATTCTGGGGGTACACCTGCTCTTTCAAGTGTCCCCACAGAAAGAAGTCACAGGGGTTCATGTCTGGCGAATAGGGAGGCCAATCCACGCAGCCTCCTGTATGTTTCGGATAGCCCAAAGCAATCACACGATCATCAAAATACACTCCTGGAAATTGAAATAAGAACACCGTGAATTCATTGTCCCAGGAAGAGGAAACTTGATTGACACATTCCTGGGGTCAGATACATCACATGATCACACTGACAGAACCACAGGCACATAGACACAGGCAACAGAGCATGCACAATGTCAGCACTAGTACAGTGTATATCCACCTTTCGCAGCAATGCAGGCTGCTATTCTCCCATGGAGATGATCGTAGAGATGCTGGATGTAGTTCTGCAGAACAGCTTGCCATGCCATTTCCACCTGGCGCCTCAGTTGGACCAGCGTTCATGCTGAACGTGCAGACCGCATGAGACGATGCTTCATCCAGTCCCAAACATGCTCAATGGGGGACAGATCCGGAGATCTTGCTGGCCAGGGTAGTTGACTTACACCTTCTAGAGCACATTGGGTGGCACGGGATACATGCGGAAGTGCATTGTCCTGTTTGAACAGCAAGTTCCCTTGCCGGTCTAGGAATGGTAGAACGATGGGTTCGACGACGGTTTGGATGTACCGTGCACTATTCAGTGTCCCCTCGACGATCACCAGAGGTGTACGGCCAGTGTAGGAGATCGCTCCCCACACCATGATGCCGGGTGTTGGCCCTGTGTGCCTTGGTCGTATGCAGTCCTGATTGTGGCGCTCACCTGCACGGCGCCAAACACGCATACGACCATCATTGGCACCAAGGCAGAAGTGACTCTCATCGCTGAAGACGACACATCTCCATTCGTACCTCCATTCATGCCTGTCGCGACACCACTGGAGGCGGGCTGCACGATGTTGGGGCGTGAGCGGAAGACGTCCTAACGGTGTGTGGGACCGTAGCCCAGCTTCATGGAGACGGTTGCGAATGGTCCTAGCTGATACCCCAGGAGCAACAGTGTCCCTAATTTGCTGGAAATTGGCGGTGTGGTCCCCTACGGCACTGCGTAGGATCCTACGATCTTGGCGTGCATCCGTGCGTCGCTGAGGTCTGGTTGCAGGTCGACGGGCACGTGCACCTTCCGCCGACCACTGGCGACAACATCGATGTACTGTGGAGACCTCACGCCCCACGTGTTGAGCAATTCGGCGGTACGTCCACCCGGCCTCCCGCATGCCCACTATATGCCCTCGCTCAAAGTCCGTCAACTGCACATACGGTTCACGTCCACGCTGTCGCGGCATGCTACCAGTGTTAAAGACTGCGATGGAGCTCCGTATGCCACGGCTAAGTGGCTGACACTGACGGCGGCGGTGCACAAATGCTGCGCAGCTAGCGCCATTCGACGGCCAACACCGCGGTTCCTGGTGTGTCCGCTGTGCCGTGCGTGTGATCATTGCTTGTACAGCCCTCTCGCAGTGTCCGGAGCAAGTATGGTGGGTCTGACACACCGGTGTCAATGTGTTCTTTTTTCCATTTCCAGGAGTGTATTCATTCAGGAAATTAAAGACGTCGGCCGTGCGATGTGGCCGGGCACCATCTTGCATAAACCACAAGGTGTTCGCAGTGTCGTCTAAGGCAGTTTGTACCGCTACAAATTTACGAAGAATGTCCAGATAACGTGATGCAGTAATCGTTTTGGATCTGAAAAATCTAATGATTCCTTTGGAAGAAATGGCGGCCCAGACCAGTACTTTTTGAGGATGCAGGGACGATGGGACTGCAACATGGGGCTTTTCGGTTCCCCATATGCGCCAGTTCTGTTTATTGATGAAGCCGTCCAGGTAAAAATAAGCTTTGTCAGTAAACCAAATGCTGCCCACATGCATATCACCATCATCAATCCTGTGCACTATATCGTTAGCGAATGTCTCTCGTGCAGCAATGGTGGCAGTGCTGAGGGGTTGCCGCGTTTGAATTTTGTATGGATAGAGGTGTAAACTCTGGCGCGTGAGACGATACGTGGACGTTGGCGTCATTTGGACCGCAGCTGCAACACGGCGAACGGAAACCCAAGGCCGCTGCTGGATCACCTGTTGCACTAGCTGCGCGTTGCCCTCTGTGGTTGCCGTACGCGTCCGCCCTACCTTTCCAGCACGTTCATCCGTCACGTTCCCAGTCCGTTGAAATTTTTCAAACAGATCCTTTATTGTATCGCTTTTCGGTCCTTTGGTTACATTAAACCTCCGTTGAAAACTTCGTCTTGTTGCAACAACACTGTGTTCTAGGCGGTGGAATTCCAACACCAGAAAAATCCTCTGTTCTAAGGAATAAACCATGTTGTCCACAGCACACTTGCACATTGTGAACAGCACAAGCTTACAGCAGAAAGACGACGTACAGAATGGCGCACCCACAGACTGCGTTGTCTTCTATATCTTTCACATCACTTGCAGCGCCATCTGTTGTTGAAAATTGTAACTACTGTAATTTCGAAAGTTTGTCCGCCTGAAAATGTACTGTTGTCCCAAGCATATTGCAACAAACGGTGTATTTCTATCGCTGCTCGTTTAGTTTTTATTGCCGTTTCAAATATACCGGTCATTTTTTAAACACCCTGTATGTGCAGTGAAGGCTGAGGTGCAAATGGTGGTTTATTGCTGGAAAGGGTCTGCATCCAAACAAATAAGTTTGCCTCAGATGCCAAGGCTATATGGAAGGGAATGTCTGACATAGAAAGGATGGCGACTGTCAAAATGTAAGTACTGTTGTTTGTTGATAGGTTTAATGTGAATGGACGTGTGTAGCTGGCCATCAGTGAGGGCCAGGTCAACATCAGGCAAAGTGGCATGGAATTCAGGATAGGACCATGTCAGATTCAATTCGGAGAAGATATTCAGAGATTTCAGGAATTTTAGCAGGTCAGCTTACCCATGAGTCTATATGGTAAAGTTGTCATTAGTTGATCAACAATCTATCTTTTCTTCTCATCTTGTACGGTATATCTCCCCCGATCCGTCGTTCTGGGTGACTTTCTTGGGATCTATCCCTTTTCCTAGACCTCCCCAGTCCTCTTCCTTCACCCCTCTTCTTTCCCCTTCAACCCTTCTGTCTGAAGAAGGAGCTACTGGCTTCGAAACCTTGCCAATTACAACTCTCTTTTATCTGTGTGTTCTGCTGCCACTTGGTGAGTCGATTTTTTATCTATCCAATTAAATAATACAATATACACAGTTTATCACTAGTAACAAGTATCCACAGCATTAAGATAAAAGTTGCTAACAGACAATTTAACTCATTGTTGTATTTATTTTCAATTTAATCATTGAAAGTACACAGTAGCAGTGAGAACTAAAACATGCACTGCATGGTAAATGGAAATATGAAGTAAAATGTCTAACAGGGAGAAAATTATTCATTTTATCATTTTCTCTCACAATATGGTAGTGACAGTTCATTATCACATTTCAATTCATCAACTTTTTCATTTGAAAATGTTGAAAATTGGTCTGAAATGAAACAATGTATCTTTATTTATTATTACCTCACAATTTATGATGTGGTTACTTCCTCCAGGGTTTCTTTTATTATGAGCAGTATGTCTTGATGACAGTCCTCCATGGACATAGCTTAAACAAATCATAGAAGCCCTCTCCACAGTAGAGAAGTAACTTTCAGTGTGATAAGGATATTTTGTTAGTGACACACTAGCTTGTAAATTTATTCTGTTCATTGGCTGTAGCCTGTTAAAATGTGCAAAATGGTATTGACCCATCTAACAGAAGTAAATTAATGCCATGCTGCTAAACATTTATAGTAAAAAACCTAGATCATAAATTTTGAAAATTACAAGTCAGTTAACGTGAGTTTTGCTTTAGCAGTTTGTTCTGTATGTGAAAATTGCCAGATGCACTATGTTTTGGATCTCTAAACTGTAGGTTCCCATCAAGTATAGCCTGCAAGGGAGATCACGTACCACAGAAGCCATGTCTAGTTAAGTATCATGTTTGAGTTATCTTAACTTTAAAAACTGTTTTACTTTCTTTCATTAATCTAAATAGTGACAAACTGCCACTTTCATGTTTTTTCAAGTAATCTGCGACTATGCTAAGATACAAATAAATTCTGTACACATTGCATCAAGTCCAACGTTACATGAAAGAGAAATCAACACTCCCTGTTGTAGGATACAATGATGAGAAATATAAGATAAGTCTGTGAGAGATTGTATCTACCACCACATAACACCCATTGGCACACATCTGTATTTATTTACTCCGCCACTACTCATATCAGTACAGTGGTGCATCATCAATACCCATCTTAACACTGATACCATTTACATGCCAACAGCGATTATCAGTTCTTTAGGTGGCCAAGGAGAACTTCAGAACACTAAATGTCGTGAGCATGTAGGTTTATCTGTAGGGACAGCTGCACTGATCCAGAGTGTGCAGCTCAGTGCCACTGATGAAGATATATGCTCCACTAGCACTACAGACAATGCAGGGGAGGAAGCTCCTATCAAACTACCAATAGGATTAAGCTGGACAGAGGAACAACATCGGCAAGTGCCAATTGTGGGATGCTTTCAGATCTGGAGTATATTAACATTGGGGATCATACCCCAATTAACCAGTGCTCATATAGAGTATCACAGTCTCAATAGCAGATAATGTGGGAGTAAGTCGAGAAGATGGTGTGAGATGACATCACTGAATGAATGTTCAGAGAGTCCTTGGCCCACTCCTGTGGTTCTTGTGAAGAAGAAAGATGGCACATAGTGATTCTGTGTCGACTACTGTTACTGAACAAATTCAAGAAAAAATTATGTTTGCTCATTGCCACGCATTGGTGACACACTAGATTGTTTGAATGGAACACAGTATTTCCCTAATATGGACACGCAGGACAGACAGGGACTGGCATTTTAAGGTTGACAAGGCTGACCAGGAAAAGAGTGCCTTCATCAAACATGATAGCCTTCACGAGTTTAAAGTTATGTCGATTGGGCTATATGACGCTCCAGCCCATTTCGAGTGTATGCTTCGACACTTTAAAGAGACAACGTGTCTTTGCCATATGAACGACACTGTCATTATGTCGAAGACATTTGAAGAACATCTAAGTCATTTGACAACTGTATTGAAGTATGTACAGACTGTAGGCCTCCATCTGAGTCCGAAAAGTGGCTCTTCATAGCCTAAGAAATAAAAATCTTTGGACACCTAGTTAATAGCAATGGAGTTTGTCCTGAGTCAGCGAAAATAAGAGCAGTCGCAGATTTTCTGACTCCCTGACAAATTCATGATGTGAGAAGTTTCCTTGAAATGTGCTCATGCTGCCAGCAATCTGTGAAGGATATCTGTATCAAGGCACTAGAACTTCAGCTGGGGGATGCCAAATTTCTCTGCAGCTATGCAAGAAAGCCCTTTCCTTGTCCTTAAGGAGGCGCTAACTTCTTCTCCTGTCTTAGCATTGTATGATGAGAACGCTGAGACAGAACTTCACACTGACACTAATAGTTTTGGGATGTGTGCAGTTCTAGTACAAATTCCGAAAGGTGCTGAAATGGTGATAGCTTATGCTACCAGAGTACTGTCCAAGTTCGAGAGGAACCATGTTACACCTGATAAAGGGTGTCTTGGAGTTGTTTGGGCCACCAACAAGTTACCAAGCGAGGTGGCACAGTGACTAGCACATTTGACTCGCATTCGGGAGGACGACAGGTTCAATCGCGTGTCCAGCCATCCTGATTTAGGTTTACCAGGATTTCCCAAAATAGCTCGAGGCACATGCGGCATGGTTCCTTTGAAAGGGCACAGCCGACTTCCTTCCCCATCCTTCCCTAATCTGAAGAGACCAATGACCTCGCTGTTTGGTCTACTACACCAAGCAACCCAAACCCACCAACAAGTTATGGTTATATTTTTTTGGCGAACCAACCAATGTTGTGATGGATCGCCATTCTCTGTGCTAGCTGTCTAGCCTGAATGGCCCATCGGGTCAACTGCAAGAATGGCACTGAGACGTTCAGGAGTATGACGTCACAGTGATACACAAAAATGGACGCCGACTGCCTTTCAAGAAATCCACGGCACTGTGTATAAAATATCAGTCATCATCGCGTTAAAAGACCTTGCTGCAGAATAGAGGGAACATCCAGCACTTTGCAAACTGCAAAAGCCTTGAAGAAGGAGTAACCAGTCAAAGGAGAATTCCAATTAAGTAAAAGAGCGTTGTATAAAAGGAAATACGATCCAGTGATGCATAAATGGTTCTCATCATCGCAGGTATTCTACATGCAGCAATGCTGAAGTTTTTTCACAACACTCACATCTAGTCAGAAGTCTGTAGACAGAATCAGATTCAGGATTTAAAGTACATGAATGAATGAATAACAGTCTTCATTGACTACTTCATGTACTTTGCTGTCACCAAAACTAGTCAACTGCTGAGTTACAAGATTCCTTGTAGAATACATCAATCTGGAGTACGAAACACCATGTGTGATGATGACTTATTGTGAAAAAGTTGGATAGTCGTGATTAGTGTCAGAAGTAATTTCACATTGTGAAATCACCCATAGGATGACAACTGCCTGCCACGAATGGCGTCACACAACGCTTTAATAAGATGTTTCCAGATATGGTCTCAATGTACATTGACGTTGAGTACAGAAATTGGTATGCAACATTGCCAGTTGTGACATTTACGTACTACTTAGTGTACCAAGACACCACAGATCTCACACTGTTCTTTCAGCTCCATGGTCATGAGGCTGAAATGAGAATCGGTAAACTGTTCCCATTTCAACCAGACTATACTCAGGGTGACCACGATTACGTGCTGGAAAGCAGTACCTCCGAATTTGTATCACAACGAGAGAGCAATTTGTTGATACCATAACTGCGGAATGTTTGACTTTGTTGACAGAGCTACAACTTCACCTCTGCTTGCACCGTCTCTATCAGAGTGAAGTCAGAGGTGTTCTTTGTTGTTGTTGTAGTGGTCTTCAGAACTGAGACTGGTTTGATGCAGCTCTCCATGCTTCCCTATCCTGTACAAGCTTCTTCATCTGCCAGTACTTACTGCACCCTGCATCCTTCTGGATCTGCTTAGTGTATTCATCTCTTGGTCTCCCTGTACGATTTTTACCCTCCACACTGCCCTCCAATACTAAATTGGTGATCCCTTGATGCCTCAGAACATGTCCTACCAACCGGTCCCTTCTTCTTATCAAGTTGTGCCACAAACTCCTCTTCTCCCCAATTCTATTCAGTATCTCCTCATTAGTTATGTGATCCACCCATCTAATCTTCAGCATTCTTCTGTAGCACCACATTTCGAAAGCTTCTATTCTCTTCTTGTCCAAACTATTTATCGTCCATGTTTCACTTCCATACATGGCTACACTCCATACAAATACTTTCAGAAACGACTTCCTGACACTTAAATCTATACTCTTTGTTAACAAATTTCTCTCCTTTAGAAACGCTTTCCTTGACGTTGCCAGTCTACATTTTATATCTTCTCTACTTCGATCATCATTAGTTATTTCGCTCCCCAAATAGCAAAACTCCTTTACTATTTTAAGTGTCTCATTTCCTTATCTAATTCCCTCAGCAGCACCCGATTTAATTCGATTGAATTCCATTATCCTCGTTTGGCTTTTGTTGAGGTTCATCTTATATCCTCCTTTCAAGACACTGTCCATTCTGTTCAACTGCTCTTCCAAGTCCTTTGCTGTCTCTCACAGAATTACAATGCCATCCGCGAACCTCAAAGTTTTAATTTCTTCTCCATGGATTTTAATACCTGCTCCGAATTTTTCTTTTGTTTCCTTTACTGCTTGCTCAATATACAGATTGAATAACATCGGGGAAAGGCTACAACCCTGTCTCACTCCCTTCCCAACCACTGCTTCCCTTTCATGCCCCTCGAGTCTTATAACTGCCACCTGATTCCTGTACAAAGTTTTGGAAACAGATGAAAATCGGAATGGCAGAACATGGGACTGTATGGAGGATGATCGATGATAGTGAATCTGAGACACTGCACTGCTGCAGGTGTTGCAGCGCCCATGTGTTGATATGCTGAAGGAGAGGGTGCTCCATGTGTGGACGAACTCTTCGAATTCGAAACTCGATTACAGTATATGCTTCTCACACATTGACATATTTACATTATACACTGCTATGTTATATCTACAATTCGTAACCCTTGAGGGGCAGGGGGCTGCTAATGCATAGACATGAAGAATAAATATATAGGCTGTTATTATCGTTCGTTTTATTTAAAAAGCTTTAAGAGTGTTCACAAAAAATTCTGAGGCATTACTTTTCAGCACTCCTTCATACATGAAACGCCTCATCACAAAGACCGAAGAAACTACACAACTGGCCCACCTACGGATACTAGACATCCAAAAGGAAGACCGAGACTGCTCTAACACCAAGCACTGGCCGTTGAGATACAGCTCAGGACTCTTGGTGCGGATTTTTATGGCTGTACAGTAAGTGGGACTATCAGAAAAGTCAATACAAGAAGGAAGGAAGGAAGGAAGATTGGGTTTAACGACCTGTAGACATGAAGATCATTAGAGTTGGAGCACAATCTCGGATTTTGTCAAGGATGGGGTAGAAAATCAGTTGTGCCCTTTCGAAGGAATCATCACGGCATTTGCCTGGAGAGATTTAGGAAAATCATGGAAAACCTAAATAAGTATGGTCACATGTGGGGTTGAACTGTTGTCCACCCGAATGCGAGTCCAGTGTGCTAACCACTGCATCACCTCACTTGATAAAAGTTAGGATAGCACTACCTTGGACCATATAATGTTCTTCATCGTTGAGTATCAGAAAGTGATACAGACATCAATAATTCGTCCAATGCAGATCTGCAGTTAGCATATTTCTTATTATTCACTACTCCGTATGTGCATATTACTTATTTTCAAGTGACAAGTACTGTAGATGAATAGAAATACTCCAAAGAAAATTAAAAATTCTGTACAGTCTCTCCAAGTTATGTTGTCTCAGATATCAGTCAGCTGAAAATAAGCTGTATACTCAAAACTACAAGGTGTACAACTTTGCTTTCGCCGTTTGCCAATAGGTGGCGACAATGGTAAGTAGCGGTCGAAAGAAACAGATCGCAGATGTCAGGCAGTTAGCTTGGACCACCGCCAACATAACCTCACTCAAACATTAGTCGATTTGTGTTTACATCATAAAGTTGTTCTTGATTGAAAATGACAGTTTACGAGCCTAATTCTCGTCGTTTGCGGGAGGTGTTACTGTTTTGATTCAATATGAGTCTCATCGAATGCTCTGAAGTATGTATGGTAAGGAAGCTGTTAGTGAAAGTGGTTTCAACGCTTCAAGAAAGGTAATTTTAACTTCGTAGACCGGCATAGTAGTGGAAGAGAGAATGTTTTCGAAGATGCAGAATTGGAGACATTGCTGAGTCAAGACTCAGCGTCAAACTCAAGAAGAATTGGCACGATTAGTAGGAGTGACACAGCAAGCCATTTCAAAACGTCCCAAGGCTATGGGTATGATTCAGAAAGAAGGAACTTGGGTCCCGTGTGAGCTGAAACCAAGAGACGTTGAATTGCGTTTGTGTTTCTGAACAGTTGCTTCAGAGGCAAAATTGGAAGGGACTTCTGCATCGCATTGTGAACGGGGACGAAGAATGGGTTCATTACGATAACCCTAACGCAAAAACTCATAGGGAAATCCCGGTCATGCTGCCATGTCTACTATGAGGTGTTAAAACCAAGTGAAACAATCACAGGTGCTCGTTATCGAACGCAATTAATGCGTTTGAGCAGAGCATTAAAAGACGAACGTCCGCAATACAGCGAGAGGCGTGGTAAAGTGATTTTGCAGCACGTCAGCGCTCGACCCCACATTGCAAAAGTGGTCAAAACATACGTAGAAACGTTAAAATGGGAAGTCCTACCCCACGCGCGGTATTCTCCAGACATTGCTCTCTCTGACTATCACCTGTTTAGATCAATGGTGCATGGCCTGGCTGACCAACACTTGTCGATCTCATGAAGAAGTCACAAATTAGATCGATTCGAGGATCGCTTCAAAAGATGAACAATTTTTTCGACGCGGGATTCGTACACTGCCCGAAAAATGGCAGAAAGTAGTGGCAAGCGATGGAAAATACTTTGAATGATACATGTGTAACCAATTTGTTTAATTAAAGCCTATAATGTTGGGCAAAAAATGGAGGAAGCAAAGTTGTACACCTTGTAATTGTGAATAAAAAGGAAGATATTAATAGCAGATGATTCAAATACTATTTTGTATGGTATTGTGTTTGTTAAGCAATGCTCATTGTAACTATGGCGGCTGCAGTCAGAACGCAGTCTCAGTGCACACAAGGGCAATAGTATAATAAATTTCATGGTCTTTGCATAAAATTTTAAATATTTCACCAAAACAGTTCTCCTTTTTCAGTAGTTGCAACCAATTTTATTTTATGCTGCGTTAAGACTTCCACGACATAATAACTGCTTCACTGGTTCATGGGCGTCTCGTCGGATAATGCTATGAAAACTGCACAGTATTTTGACGAGGCAGCTGCTCGTTATCTTCAAGTGCATACTGACTTGTTGCTGTAGTAGCTCGCTGATATATGCACTGGTTCGCTAGAAAAGGAAAGGCACCGATGTGTGGGCCTAGAACTTCATCGTAGACGAATCATAGAGAACGACGACATCCAATATCCCCTGCCGGAGAAACGGGCCACGGTCTGCCCATGCGCAACCCGGGAAGAGCGCGACCGCAAATCGCGGCCCAGGGCACACGCGAGCAGTATGTTTGCGCCCAGTTTAAGTGTCCGGACTCCGACTCCTCGCCTGTGTTGACACAGATTCGTCTGTCGGCGGCCGACTAATGCTGAACTTGCTAAGTTCAAATCCTGTGTCTTTATTAATCAGGTTGTTACTTGTACGTACGTTGACTGCTTCTTTAATGATGGAGTCCCAGCATGTGGAGACAGGTGAAAGAATCTGTGTCTAGACAGTGTTCGGCAATGGCAGACTTTTTTGGTTGACCCAGTCTGGTGTGACTCTACGTTCAGTGCATCTGTCTTTAACAGTGTGACACGTCTGGCTGATGTACGATTTCCCATACTGGCACAGGATTTTATATATCCCCGATCTCCTTATGCCTACAGTGGCTTTTAGAGCCCGTCTGCTTAGCTGGGTGGTAACGTGCTCGCCACCCTTGCAAACGGACCCAGGTTCGATTCCCGCTCGGTCGGAGATTTTCTCCTCTCGGGGACTGGGTGTTGTGTTGTCCTCATCATCATTTCATCTTCATCTCTGGCGCTCAAGTCGCCCAATGTGGCGTCAAATGAAATAAGACTTGCACTTGGCGGTCGAACTTCCCCGAATGGGGGCCTCATGACCAACGATGCCATACTCTCATTTCTTTCTTTTTTTATCTTTTAGAGAACCCATGATCATTTTTCACTCGCCGTGGAGCGCGGAAGACACGTTTTATGTCTTGAACAGCCTTCTGATCTTAAAGGGTACTCCACCAACATAGGGTGAAAAAACGTGGAGTTTTCCATTTATTCTGGCTGTTCGTGAGGTATAGTGCATACAGGTTGAAATGTATTTCGAATCTATTTATGAGAATACTAGGTTGTACAAACACAGAGCAGAGACGTCTAAGCTCAGCTGGTAAGCTCCCTGGATCTGAGATTACTCTAGCCCTATGAATGAAAGTACATAATACACCACTTCATTGAGGTGGATGATGCGAACTTCTAGCTCATAGATATAGGTCAGTGTGAGTTGGTTTATGGAACACACTGAGACCCCAGCTACTATCTTCTTTTCTGTAGACTAGGACATCTAGGAATGGGATTTAAGGTGCTCCAGAAATGCAGGAAGCGTTACTAACCCATGTGGTCATACTATAAACTTGTTGTCCACATATCTCTGGAAACATATAGTTATCAAATCCGTAGGCTGAAGTGCTTTTACCCAGAAGTCTTTCATGAAAAAGTTAGCTAACATGGTAGACAAAGGGCTACCCATAGCAACACTGTCAGTTTGCTCAAAATATTCTTTATTAAATAAAAAGTAAGTCGAGGTGAGAAAATGTTTGAATAGATGTAACGTATCCTCCTCCACCTTAGTTTGTATAAGTTGTAGTCAATCCAGCAGAGGTACTCGCAGGAACAAAGGGACCAAGCAAACTCGCTAATATGTCACATGCCTCAAAATGAAAAGTCATCAGTAGCTGTATTTTTATGTTACTTACATGATTATTCTTCTAAAGTTAATCAAACTGTTTTCTTCAAGGTCAATTGATTTTTAAAGAAAAAGTTAGGCAAAAGATGTAGAAAATAGTGCTTTTAGTTTTTCTGAGTGTGTTGGAAATTTAGAAAGACATAAGTTACTTACTGGACAATTGTATATTAGAATATAACCCTCAATGCTAAATGCATCAAGTAAATGTTCATAATAGGTGAAAACAAATAGCATAGAATGTTAATATAATGTTGAGTTCTTATCAGCAGTTAAACACATTATTTTTGTGGTATGAGGCAGGCATAGGCAGACATATTATTCAATACGTATGCTGAATATATTTACTGATTTTAATTCAGCAGAATAGTTTTCGCATTGATAGGGTAAAGTTTCTACAGTATTTATGTCATAAAATCTTATACTGTTTGAACCACAATCTAGTAACAAGAAATCATCTTAGTATATGAAATACCTGTCATACTACAGTTAATCAAGAATTTTACAAAAAAAGCTGCTCAAAAATACTGTGAAGTAATAACGTCATATTAAAAAGTCTTATATAGTTAACAAACTTAATGAAATATCAGACAGATATTAAAGAGAACAATTTCAAACTGTTATTGTTGCTGTAAACCTTTATTTGCTGGTGGTTTTAACAAGTCAGTACGATGTAATTATTCTTCAGTTGTTTCTGTAAAAAGGATCTTGAACCAGTTTAATATATGCACACTGCTCTCTATTTCAACATGTAATAAACAACCTCAATGAACTGAAATTCTGCATTGGGTCAGAAATGTACTTTCTAGATTAAATATATATCAATTCTTTTTAGTGACTCTTCTCATAGAACACAGTGACTGATTTCAGGATAGAGTATTTGCTATCCTATTTTGAGAGTTAAATACATAGATAAATTAGTGTTGAATTCTTTCTCAGTATGTGTCTGTATCTGCTGGTATATGATAATACACATACATAGTATATGAACATAAAATTTTAGTGTCATTATTAGTATCTACTCCTTGAGATAAAATATGTATATCGTGATGTTAATATAGTTGTGGAGATATATTTTTGTATGACTTTTATTTTTACATTATTACTGTTGACATAAGTACAGTCTATTAGATAATGTTAGAATACAATTTTCATAAATGCAACAGAGTAATTAGCATCTTAATCAATGTCATGTGGTATATTGGAATTTGAATTACATTAGACAAGACAGATATACTATATTGGTTCAAAATCAATGACACCAGCTTGGTATGCATCTTTACAAACACTATTATTTTATAATAGTTTATTCTTAATCACACACAATCTCTCACTAGTAACTATAAATCTGGAACATTAATTGGTTTAAACCAATAATTTTAAGCCAGTTGTCCATATTTATAGTTTTATTACATAAATAATACACATGTTAAGTGAAGGAGTATACATATACAGAATTAGATAAACACAGTAAAATTCAGATAAACATAAACAAAACTACTGCCCTCATTTTCATTCTAATTACAGGTGACAGGAATTATCACTGACACTTTTGATGGTAGTAGTTCTCAGTAACATTTGCTTCATGTGCAGATATTAGCATGTGTTTTTCCTTCATTAATGTCACAATATTGTTTTGTAGGTATTGATTACTTAGTAGAGGGAATTTAAGAGTTACCAAATGGTTAGGAGAAAGCTATACCATGGAACTGAATAGAACTGTCTATGAACATATAGGTGTGATTGGTGAAACCTATAGCATCTGAAGCCTTCACATATTGAAATCTATACTTTCCATTTAAATGTTAAAAGAATAATCTTTGCTACCTAAAATTTAAAAAGAAATGCTAAAGCTATGGAATAAATTTCTTACATTCATTGATTATGTGGAATCACAATATGAATAGCTGACTGAAATATTCATCATTCCTGAGAGGCAATAACTGATACATAGCTACACATTGCAGATAACTAAACTGCATAAATTTTTGCTTTTTCTTCTCACTAATACTTTCACTCTTCCCTGGGGTTCAAATAATGTATCATGAGGAATTAAAACTTTGCTGTAATTTGCAGGGGATCTCTTTGGTCATCTATGACTTATATACATGTCAATTAAAATTTTCTAATATTTTACATGAATAAAAGAACACATACTGTAATCTACTGTTGGAACTGAAGTCATTGTAATAAGATAATTTTATAATAAATAGAGCTAAATTTTGTTTTGTAGTACATGTTTGTATAGTTTCCACAATATTTATGTTATGCACTTGCAGGTCTTAATATATGACATAAAAAGTAAAATTCAGAAGTTGCTGACAAAAATACATAGCAATTTTTTAGAAATGAATGTGTGTGGTGCCAGTGCTGTGAAAAGTTGCATTTCAAATGAACAAATTTTTATTTTCTGCTGCATGTAGTTTTTTTCAGTGACACAAAGAATAATAATTAGTTACCCTTGATGACTTCATGCTGCTTGTGTTTTGATGTGGAACACTTTTACAAATGAACATCGAATGATGTACTTCACATTGAAAGTACAATAGTATGAGGAGATTTCTGTGTATGTTTTCTGACTCCAAAATAAAAGAAGTATATGAAATATGAAAATCTACCTAGAAGACACTAAATATTGGATTTCAGTGTAATATTGTTAATATTAAAAGTATAAGTTGATAGGATGGTTGTCATGTGAATGGACAGATAACAAAATCTACCATATTTCATTCAGTACAAGTTTTAAATAATGTGAAATAAATGTTTACCCCTTAAAATATTGGATTTTAAGAAAAGAGCAGTCATGAGAGAAGTGATCAATATAATGAATATTTATTCATATATTTATACATAATTCAATATAAAAGTGCAAGTAAATCATGTCAGAAATGCTTCAACAAAGTTATTCAGCTCATTGAGTGTATAGATTACACAGTCTATTCTAAAAATTGAATTACAACTCATTGCCCAAAACCTTTGTGACACTAAATTTTGATACTGGTAAGTACTTCAGTCAAGAACGTTTCAGATGAGAAATATAGCAGTATTCCTTTTCTTTTCAAAGCTAATTACCTTCTACTCAAACTTACAATGCAAATAAAATACATTGTAAACGAAACACAATTGACACTGGAGTTCTAGTCCAGTAAAAACTTAAATATATAAACACTAAAGTCTTCTTTAAAATGACGTGTATTCAGAAATGAATATGGAAGTTTCTTTACAGTTGTTCTTCCTATATACCATTCGCGAAGAGCAGGGAAAGGGGAAAATGACAATTGCACCAGAGGCATCATCCGCCACACATCATAAGATAGCTTGTGGAGTATAGATGTAAATGTAGAAGGTATCACTATTTTTCTTAATTGTTACAAAAATACCTGCTCATGGGACACCACCTTAACGTAGCACTGTCTGCATGGCTGAGGAGGCTTATGTGCTCTGGATTTGGAGGGTATTCTGGTAGTAGCTTAGCTGTCAGAGGATGACCCAACCCATGCAGGACAAAGGGGAGGAGCTAGATGACATCTGTCCGACAATGGATTATTGGTACCTTTCTCCTGTTCTAGGCCTATCCTTCTGATATCCACTTTTCCTGTTGTCTCCAGTTACAAGTAAAGGTTAGGGAGGACTGTTAGGTGTAGCGGTGCAAGCCACCCTAAGGGGGTAAACCATTAAAAGAAAATCAGGCATGTTGGAAGGCTGCAAAGTGGCAGCCCCACGAGCTGCCCTTACTGGTAGTACCCAAAACAGCCTCGAATCAAGGTCAGATATAACGATGACAGGCCCAGCGAAGAGAAAGGTTAAGAATAAAAGGGTGCTAATATAATTAAGGTAGCAACATGAAATATCAAGGTTTAGCAAACAAAGAAGAAGAGCTGCCAGGAGTCTGAAAAAGGCCAAGGTAGATGACAGAGCTTCTTTCATAACAGAAACAAAGAAAAAGCTACAGGGTAACAAGCATGTAGGAAAATATTTAGTATTATATATTGAAACACGAAAATAACAGAAAGCAAGCAAGGGGGTTGCCCTTTACACCCATAAGAGATGGGAAAAAATTATTGGGTACAGTTATATATATGAAAGAATTATAGTCGTGACTGACAAAGAAGAATGAAAAACTTGGCTGTCTTTACAGTTCATGCCCCTGATGAAGAGGGAAAAAGAAGAGTCTATAGATTTTTATGAGAAACTGTAGTCGGTTTTGGACAAGTATAACAACAAGAATGAAATAATATTGACAGGAGATTTAAACACAAGGGTTGGGAATAAACCTACCCCACAGTTTGTGGGAAATGGAAGAACGGCATAAATAACAATAGAAGATTGCTTACAGATTTTGTTTCTTTTAACAAACTACAGATAACCAACTCTTTTCTTCCAAAAAACAGATGTTCACGAATATGCTAGCAATTAAATCTCTTATTGACTGAATTATCATCAATGAAAAATTAGAAGGCAAAGTAAGAGACACAAGAGTGTACAGGGTATGTGACATAGGTTCTGACCATTTCTTGGTAATATCACAAACAGATATGTAAACGAAGTGGAGAAAGAACAAAAAGTTGACAGAAGAAAATATGAAGCGAGGGGTCTACAAAGTATACCTGTTACATAAACAAGGCATACGAGATCTGTACAAGAAGAGACTTAATCAAAAACTAGAGAAGAAAGAAGAAGTGGAGAAGGAATGGAAAAATATAGAAACTGCAGTTAAATGGTTCAAATGACTCTGAGCATAATGAGACTTAATTGCTGAGGTCATCAGTCCCTTAGAACTTAGACCTACTTAAACGTAACTAACCTAAGGATATCACACACAGCCATGCCCAAAGCAGGATTCGAACCTGCGACCGAAGCGGTCGCGCGATTCCGGACTGAAGCGCCTAGAACCGCTCAGCCACACTAGCCGGCTCAAAACTGCAGTTAAGAAAGCTGTTGAAGCAGCCATAGATAAGAATGAAAAAAGGGTTAAAAATTTGGGAACGAGAATTAGATAAAGTTTTAAGGAAAAAAAACAAGACGCTTATCTTAAGTATCTGAATGAGTCAAAGGAGAAGAAGCATCTAATTTACAAAGAAGAGATAAAAGCAGCAAACAGAGTAGTGAAACAGCTCATTCAGAATCTTGGGATTGGCTCATAAGCGTAACAGACGACGATAACCACTGAAAGCAAACGACAGTTCATAAGGCAATGAAAATGCTAAATCAAACAGAAAAAAATTTTGCTTAAATAAATAACATTCAACAAGAAATATAGATAGAATATCACAAGGAATTGTGGTGGCCCTGTGGACAAACGTGTTCCACAGAGAAAATAGAGGATGGAATTGAACTGGCATGTTAGACGATGTACGTACAGATGAGTTAAGAAAAGCCCTCAACTCCAGAGAAAAAGCTACTGATATGGTTGGTATAAACACTGAATTGTTAAAATATGAAGCACCCTACTACAAAAGAGATTACTGCATTTGTTTAACATCTGCTGGAGAAAGAGAGCTTTTCCAAAAGCATGACCATAAACAAAGGTGCTGTCAGTATTTAAAAAACAGATTTCGAAATATGGAAATTATGGAAGAACTCAATATATTTAACTTCGTCAGTAAAATACAAGAAAATAGGAGCAACTGGAATGACAGAATGACTGAACAAAGATAACATGTCCAGACAAGAAGACTTAAGCCAATTGGGGGAAGAAGTCATGGAAGACTGAGGAAGCAATGGGTGCTGTAACAGGCAAAACAAAAAAGCCTAATGCTTGAAATGAAGATGACATTACAAAAGTATTTTAATTAGCTGCTTCAAAATGAAACTGAAAAGAAATGGAGGTGAAACTGCTATGGAGAAAGGTGAAATGATTTCATTTAAACTGAAAGTTAAGCTATGACTTCTTGTTTTATCAAAGATTGAGAGGTAATTAATGAAGAGGAGAATGAGGTAAGATTATTAGACTGAAGGGAGGTTGTCATGTGATCCATCACTTCCAGTTATAGACTGTTAAAGTGGTGTTACAGGAAAAAAATCTTAATGAATATATACAATAAAAGGACAGAGAAAACAAAGCAGAGTGTAAAATTTAAAATGGAAAATATCTCACTCTAGAGTAAAAAATAAATATGTCAATTTTTAGGCTACATAATGTCAACTGATTTTCATTTAGCATGCCACTCTCTCAATTTTTCATTCTTTTAATTCTGTTCCATACTGATGTGCAACTTGAATTCTGCTGCTGAAAAATTCTTATTTTTTACTTTAGCTCTTAATGGGTATTTGTTCTCCCCCCCCCACCTCTGTCTGTCTATTTGTCTGTCTCTCTCCCTCTCTCTCTCTCTCATATACACATAAACAAAGAGAAGTTCGTTCCCATCCTGAGGGCTAGTTTGAACACCCTGCTACTTTACTTAGCATGGTACAATTTTATGTGGTATGCACTTGTTTTCCTCAGAACTTTTAACTGAATCACACATCCAGTTATAACAGGTCCTGGATTGTAACTAATTACATCTAATATGAAAAACTGTTTTGCTTCATGCCTTGACATGAAATTATTATATGTTTGCAACAGTAGGCAGAACGATATGTCATAGGAAAATGATTCATTTCACCATACAACGTGTGATTAATTCTATTAAATACATTAGGTTATCAGTATTTGATTAATTAATGAGTAATGTCTTATTGATAATGTTAGGTAATGGATTTTCTTTCAATGTATTTACATTGATTGACAATCTCATTAATACACTGTAATACTTCCATGTATAAAATGTATGAATAAGCTCAGTATTTTATATAATCTGCCCATTATAAATTTTTCTACTAGCAACTATTATTTCAAAGAATATGACTAAAAATATCTGTGAGGGGAATATAATTTTAAATATATGTGAATTACAGTGTTAGTCACAGTTTCAAAAGCCTAAAAAAGATTAACTCAGTATGAAAATAGAAGTAAAATAATTTCGGATCTATTCCAAAATATACGGCTAGTCTGAGTGAGTGATACACATCATATTAACATAAGTGTTATGTGTGAGACAAGATGTGGCTGTTGAAAGAATGTACTAGGCAATAAATCACTCATGCATATTTGTGAGTAATACATTTTATTCAATATACAGCAATTAGATAAAATTTTATTAAATCTACATATATTTTCTTTTGTTTCTATGAACAGCTTGGTCACAATAGCATGAAAAGCCTTTTCATGAAGGTATAAATATTAAGTGTTGATTATATTTAAGATTAGGATGCACACAAGTAAGATAAGTGGTAATGTCCATTCATTACAGCATATGTAAGAATTTGTAAAACTATAAACAACAGCTGTCAGATAGAGATGAAACATTACCAGTTTCATACATCAGCATTTTTCACCACTTCAGAGCATCATGCTTTGGCTTTCTCATCCATTTTTCATATAAAATGTATTGTAGCTACACAAATCACTTCTCCACATATAAAATCAATTAAGACTCTTCAGTTTAACATATCACAGACATATTATGTATTTACAATCCTAGTCACATAATATTCCATGTAATATTTATAAAATTTATTTTAAGTAGAGAAATCAAAATTCATCTGTTAAAAAGTGTTCAGAAAAATGTTCCTTGAAATGGCAACATTCCACATGCGCTCAGCACTATTTAATGTGGATTGGTGCGTGACTGACGAAGCTTTTTCTTTTTCGGTACAGGTGTAACAATGCTTGTGTTCACAAAATTATCTCCAATACCAGTCAAAAATTTTGGGTCAGAGCAGTTCAGCTTCTTGAACATCCTGACGGCTGTTTTCAGTGGCTGGAACAAAAAAGAAAAAAATACAGTGATTAATATGAACACAAGTAACAACATATGTGACTTAAGCTAATGCTAAAGTGCACCTATTGCTTAAAATCTGTGTATGCTGAACAAACATCATCAGTTGTACTTCAAATTGTTAGGAAATATCATTGGTTATGACCAGTCATCACCAAAGAAGCCTATCACCACAAGAAAGTTATATGAGTGAGTAATTAGAGTCTTCTATTTAAGGAAGTGGTGCAGGAACTGGTCATAAAAGTATGAAACTGTGTATGACTACTCCTTAATAAACGTTATATTAGGTATGCAAATCTTCTATTTTGTATTAAATAAAAATATTTAATAGTTACACTATGAACACTATGTATTTACTTGTTAGGCTTTAAGTAGATCGATTTGAGACATGAAATGCATGTAATTTATCAGGAGACTCTTTGACAAAATACTTTCAAGGCTTACTACCATGTTCTGTTAATACCATGTAATGCATGGTGTATGGTGAAATAATGTAGAGCTCATCAGGATTACATTCATCTCATATCATAGTGCTCTAGTAATAATATTAAAAAAGGGAGATTAATGTTTAACATCGCACTTATGACAAGGACATTACACACAGCCCATAAATTAGATAGGATAACGATGATAAAGGTAATTAGATGTGCCCTTTTCAAAGTAGGCATCCCAGTGTTTGCTTAGTAGTAATGTTAGACATACTGAAATGCCAATCGAACCTACTCAGTGATGAAAGGTTGTGCCACAAGGAACTTGAAAGACAGTGAACCTTTTTTAAATTATAAAGGGTGAGGTTCACAGCTTATTATAAACCTTCCAGTTGGATACAGCCCCTAAATATCACTTGTTGGACCAATTAATCGTATGTCAGTTCTGTGACTGTAAATTATTCTTTATTGATGAGTAAATTGTGTTTATTCGTTTGATGCTCGAGTTGATGGAAGCGAGAAAGTGAAACGCTGTGCCAGCATACAACCTGCTCTTTTTAAAAGTATCAAGTGAGCTCTCAAGCTTAACATGCATGCACGAATGTCACGTACTGTCAACCCAAAATAAAGAGTGCAATGGTTCATAGATAAACTGAGGATAGTGGTGCAGAATTTGATGACTGGGGACTGTACACTGCCAGTCAGATTTTTGAGATATGTGTGTGTGAGTGTTTATGGTTTAGGGACGCTCAATGATGAAATTGTCAGCGTGATCGTTTTAGAGGAAAATTTCTGCGATCAGTAGGATTCAAACCAGTCTCAAAAGTAAAAGAGCACCCATGCATTAATGACCGCAGCTGCCAAGACATATTTCTCATCACAGTTAAGCATACAGTTGAAAGTAGACAAGTAAGTCATAGTGCAGTGATGACTGTGAGCATATGATCAGAATATTGTCTTGTTGTTCGTGCATCACTGACTGGCATGGATCAATGCCTAAAGCATTAAGCTAGTGCTGAGAAAGGAATTCAGGTGGGGGTGGATTTCAAATCTCTAGCAACCAGATTTAATTTATTTGGAATTTCCCTAAATCAGTTAAGAATTCTTCAAATTCGTGTTCATATTTCTCGCAAATTTTTGTTCAGCAGCGAAGACTTTTAAAACATATTCAGGAGTAGCTGACTCCCTTTCTGGTTATTTTTCTACGGTTTTCCTAAATAAATTCATGTAAATCCCTGGACAGTTCATTCAATAAAACCATAACTCAGATTCATTCTCCATTCTTGTCCACTTCGATCAAATGCAACATGTATAATGGTCACACTGTCAACGAGATGTTAAGTTTCATGTATCTTTCCTCTTTTCTTCTCCACATCACTCCTTCCTTGGTCCTGAAAATCTGATGTTAAAAAGTTTTACGAAAGGTAACATCAACCTTCTGTGCCAATAGTCAGATTCAAGTAAGCCAAAGATATCATATTAGCAGCACAATAGTAATAGAAAGAACAGACCAACTAGCTGTCTCTGGCAACACACAGAAAAGTGATGCGAAAGTAAAATATATAAGAAGCTACAACTTCACTCACGTGTAGAGGTCTGTCGTGTTCTGTAGACCCCATAATGAAGAAACACCTTTGGCGATGTGGAATGGCTCAAGGTATAACAAATAGAGGAAGACTACTGAAACTATATTGCCGGACATTTGCAATTAACCGTAACTTACTTTCCCCCATTTGTACTGTAATGACAATAAAAGTGTTCAAATTACATCAGTGGACCCCTGTCAAATATCATAAATGCCTCATTTCTAGAGGGAACATTTCCAAACCCGCTAAAACTTGCTAAAATTATACCTCTCTACAAGAAGGGAGAGAAATCGGACATGAGAAACTATAGGCCAATTGCTATACTATATGCATTCTCAAAAATATTTGAATACTGTATGTTAACTAGATTAAAAATGTGTCTAAATTCTAACAACATAATCACATCTTTCCAATATGGATTTCGGAAAATAGGTCCACCACACATGCTCTGTATGCGTTTCTAGAAAAGTGCTCAAGTTTTGTTGACCATAAACAACCTGCTGTCGGTATATTTCTCGATCAGTTCAATGCCTTTGGCATGGTCGGCCACAAGCTGCTGTCAATGAAACTCCATAAGTATGGGATTAGAGGTGTAGCCCACAATTGGTTCCATAGCTACCTTAGTAAAAGAAAGCAATATGCAGAAATAGGGAAATCAGAGACATTCAGGCACTGCAGGTCTGATATACTACATACAACATACTACATACAACAACAAATGGCGTCCCTCAGGGATCTATCCTTGGCCCTGTTGTTTTCTTATTGTCCATAAATGATCTCCCAGAACACATACCAAATGCCAGCTCCTTTCTGTATGTGGATGACACAAATATCATGATAACCAGTAGAGGTGACACATTGTAAGATGCAGTTAATGAAACTACTCGTCATCTACAATCGTGGTTTGAAGTAAATAGACTACTCATAAATACTTAAAAAACTGTAAGTATGAACTTCCATACTAGACAAAATCTAACCCCCTTCAATGCAGTTATAGTTATCAGCAAAGATGACATTACATACAAGCAGAACACCAAGTTTCTTGGAGTTACCATCAGTAACACACTGAATTGGAAACCACATATTGAGGCATTGTCACAAAAGATTAGTAAAGCCTGCTATCTATTGCGATCATTGAAAGACACAGCCAGTGTAATACCTTGAAGCTGGTGTACCATGCCCTGTTTGAGTCTGTCTAGAGCTACCGCCTAATCTTCTGGGGAAAGAGCTCTGATTCTCTAACAGTTTTCAAGTTACAAGAACAAGTAGTAAGAATAATGAAATGTAAAAAAAGAACTGAACAATGTAAACCACTACTTCAACAGCTAAAAATCCTGCCACTGCCATGCCTCTATATATTGGAACTAGCTTGTTTTACAGTACAGTACTTGGATGCCCTCGACAGAAATGCAGACCGCCACACATGACACCAGAAACAAAACACAGTTACAAATTATAGCCCACAACACAAAATTATATGCGAATGGGGTTAAATGTATGAGCATTAAAATATACAACCACCTCCCAA
Organism: Schistocerca gregaria; assembly: GCF_023897955.1. Classification (NCBI taxonomy): domain Eukaryota; kingdom Metazoa; phylum Arthropoda; class Insecta; order Orthoptera; family Acrididae; genus Schistocerca; species Schistocerca gregaria. The sequence continues at coordinate 639,260,895 of NC_064931.1, forward strand.
CAGACATAAAAACAAGCAAAAATCCAAAAATAATGAGAACTAAATTAAAGGAATTGCTACTAAATCACTGTTTCTATCCCGTACATGAATTTCTTGAAACAAAATTTTAATTACTTGCAATTAGCTGTTTATTCAGTTGTAGATGTTTCTATTTAGTAAGATAATTTAATTATTGTATTTATCTATATTCTGTCTGTATCTCATATAGGCCTATGTATTCTGCTATGTGAACTATGTACCACAATATTTTAATTACTTGTAATAAGCTGTATATTAACTAATAGATATTTCTACTTAGTAAGATAACTCAATTATTGTTTGTTACTCCTATTCTGTCTGTATCCCTTATATGTATTCTGCTATGTGCACTATGCACCACTGTCATCTCTCATCACACACCACCTTTTTTTATATTTTGTCTATATATTCTGTATTTATTCTGCTATGTGAGTTATGTACCACTACTGTCATCTCTAATCATATACCATCTTAACATAATTTTTCATGATGTGCTTTGCTGTACAAATTGTATGATCTATAGGACCAATAATAAATCAAATCAAATCAAATCAAATCAAAAAGTCATGTTAGAAAAGTGCAGTAGAAGGAATTTTACTAGTCTAAAAAAAGCAATTGTTTCTTATCATAATTTCATTACTGAGATATGCTTTTTGTATTTTATCTAACTTTTTAATTATTTATTGTCTTTACCATTCACCTAATTATGTAGTGCATTTATCTTGGAAGTTATCTGTTATGCAATTGTCATTCAATAATTATGCATGTTATCTAGTATTATTTGCTTGTATTATTGACATGTATCTAATTACTTTGTTTGTCAACATTAAATGCATGTAAAATTGCCTGTTTGTTATTCATAATTGTCAGTAGTAATGCCATCTATACACTGTAAATACGGACATTTTTATCTATATTTACAATTCCAGATCTACATAATCGTATAATTTATAGACTAAATGATAAGAAATTATATATTTTCAATTTACTTTCAAATTTGTGAGAATATTCCGGTTTCTAGCTTATGTATAAATGCACCTTCTTACATAATTCTGCACCTAAGTATAAAACTTTAATCAGTGATGTTGCACCTGCATTCGTCTGAAAATAATTTTTAACACTGTCACACAATTAAATACTCCTGTTACATTAATGTGACCACCATCTATGTTCGACGTCGGCGTTCAATAACCAGGCACAGACGGCGGGTGGCAGCACCAGCAGTGGAGGGCATATAAAGTGTGTCAGGACGAAGCGGAAAACAGTGCAGTTGTCGTAGTGCGGATATAGAGCGATGTATCTGACCAACAAAAGGTCATGATCATTGGCTTTCGGGCACAGGGTGGAAGCGTCTCCGACATGGCTAAGTTTGTAAACTGTACTTGTACCGCCGTGGTTAAAATATGCTGTGCATGGCAAAATGAGGCTATCCAAAACCAGCTCCGAGGCAACTGTGGTGCACCAAGGGTCATAGATGACAGGGGTGAATCACCGCTGTGGAGATGTGTACGGACGAATAGACGTTCAACTGTTGAGCAACTGATAGCGCAGATGGACCAAGGGGCTACCAACAGTGTCTCCTCAACGGCCGTTCAGCAAAGGGTGCCGTGTGTGGCCCCTCGCAGCAGGCGTTTGGTTCATGCACCCATGCTGAAGGCTATTCATCGGCGACGAAGGCTGGAATTCATACCCTAAAACCGCAAGCGGACGTCCACTGAATGGCGACAGGTGGCCTTTTCAGACGAATCTCGTTTTAGGTCAGCACGTTGAGGTGTGTGTTTAAAGTGCAAAGATAACTGAGTTTCTTTGTGGTCTCACGACTTGTTATGCACTTGATCATCAGGTTTTCCCATTATATTTCGCTGAACGTGTGATCAGTGACATGTATACACGTAATTCATTGTTATTTATTTATAATTATGCAGTATTACTTTTTAGAACAAGTGCAGAAATGTTGCTTGTTAATCAGGTATAGAATTGGCCAGTTGTTAAAGTGACAGTGTTTTGATGAGACTTGCAACAAACATTATAGCTTCTCAACTCTCTTTTATTGACCTGGGGTTCAAATCAATGAGGGAGCTTACTGGACAGTCAAGATGAGTGTGGTTCGAGCAATACTGATTTGGTTATCTACATTTACCTTAAACTCTTTTGACGACAATAGTATGGAATTTCTTCTGTCTGACGTCATTTCAAAAGAGAAGTGTGTAGCACTTCCGTTGATACAATTGCAGAACTGGAACAGCGAATTGTAGTCTCGTCAAAATTTACAAGGTGATTTAAGAATTCGTAACTTACTGATCTTACTGCAGAGACGAAGGCGGTATTGTCTCCGAATGTAGGCATGACACGTGGAACAACTCCTTTAACTCGGTCTACAGTAAGTGCCGAAGTAGGATACATGTCTTGTTAATGTTGGCCTTGGATGAAATTTGAGCTCAGTTACATGGGAAATTATCCGAAAAGTTTAATACATTTATGCTAAGTGGGACAATATTTGATACTGAAGTCAGTGGCGGGTCGTAACCACACATTCGCAGTTACCCCACAAACGACTCTAGATGTTTACTGGAAAGTTTTTTCTTCTATCACTACAGACTGGGACACGCTATGTATACAAAATTTGCTCCTGAGCGCCTCTTGCGTTCCACTCAACTTGGTGCCCCAAGTGGTCGCTGTAGTTATCTCCTGCTTAACATAATTTTACGATGAACACAATTAAAGATGTTGGCAAGATCACGGAAAATTCATATAGAACCCTTTTGTTCAACATTGCCAGGCTATCATTTATGAACTCAGAACTACTTTCTCGATGCTGAATCATTCACAGAAGCAAAACTGAGAGGCAATTAACAAGTTTTGTTCAGTAGACATGACCAGTATGAGACGCAACCTTCCCAATTGTTTTAGAAAACATTCGAAAAAATGGATGTACCGTTACAGACTAGTCACGTTTTTCTAATCTTGTTCAGGGATGTAACGACTGCACATTACACTGTTTCAGGATACCTCATTGACCGATTACGAAGAAAATAAAAAGAATAGAGAGGGACTGGTATTTTATAAAGTCAGATCTAGATTTCAGTTTTCTACTAGAAACGGCCTCAGCGACAGAAAACTTCTTACCAAACGAGATGACCCAGTTTTTAAGGCACTGCACTTGCGATCAAGAGGAGTGGGATTCAAATTCTCTTCTGGCAATCCAGTTCTAAGTTTTCCTTGATTGTAAAGGACACAACTGATTTTTTTCTTATCATTCTCCAAATCGAATTATACATTGTCTCTAATGAGATAGTCGCCAACGGGACATGATATCTTTCTTCCTTCACTTTTTTATACGGATCAAATGTCTGTTGGTGATGTAAGCAGCTTTTGTATTGGCCTTTAGCTTACACCACACAGCGCGTTGCAGACAGAACACACTTAGTTACAGATAGACCAGTACAGCGTAATCATTGTAAATTCAAATGTCGTAGAACTCTTTTGTACAGTTTCCTTGCCAGAGACATGTTGGTCTTAGATGCGGATACCAGCGGCAACAGTGTATCTTTACACCGTATTGAACAATCTGTACCGAACGTTATAGCCGAGCGGTTCTAGGCGCTTCAGTCTGTAACCGCGCAGGTTCGAATCCTGCCTCGGGGATGGATGTGTGTGATGTCCTTAGGTTAGTTAGGTTTAAGTAGTTCTAAGTTCTAGGGGACTGATGACCTCACATGTTAAGTCCCATAGTGCTCAGAGCCATCTGAACAATCTGTGGCGCTGTGTTGCTAACAATTCTATCACTCAGGTTGAAAATGGATGACCTAGCCTCACATGTTCCTGCAAAGGGATTGCTATACTTCCATGTTGTCTGGCACACTCGAAGGAAAAGTAATGCGCATCCTCTTCTTCGCCACAGGGGTAGCAAGGTGCCTCTATGCAACATTTGAAGATATTTATGGAAAAGTCCGTAGTTAAATCTGAGTTTGGCTATTAGAGAGGCGAGGTGCCTAGACAATCAATTTGTATGGGCTTTCGTGGATTAGGGAACTGACGGGTGAGTTATAGTGTACTTCTCGCCTTTGAGTCTTGTTGTGTCACCCCATTTCTGCTGTCAGTCATCTATCAAGGCTCTAGGGATTAGAAATCTGGAATCCACACTTAGAATTGCAGTACAAGTAGTGTGCACTGTCACAGCAGCTTCTCTGGCTAAGCGGTCGATATTTTACAATGTTACTGGTAATGTTAACTCAGTTCTTGATTATCTTGTCTTCTGACCTCTCTTTCTAGCATAAGATGTTTTAATAATCCGATGCGTTTGTTCTTTCTCTTTCTTTCTGTTTAGTTTTATTCTGGTCTGTGTTAGAGGAAACCAATTCGGTACTGCAATTTACAATTACTTATATATATGTTGTGACTCCCGAAAATATTTTATACTTTTGCCTGTGGCATCTACTTATACTATCATTTCATTCGGAAAAGCAAAGGGACCATTAAAATTACGCTGCTCGCCTTTCTTGAAAATGACACCACATTCTTTCTTTTAGATTGAACATAGTTTTGAGTAGTTCCGGAAAGTAGAAAGTACATTGGAGAATGACACAGATCACATTTTGGGCTACATAGTTTTACAGGTTTTTGAAACAAAATGAGTCAGTTTCACTGGAGGTAGTCATACAATTATACTGTTGCTTTTATTATGAGTTGATCTATTATATTCATTTCATTTTCAATTAAATTTAATTTTATCGTAGGGTAGCATGACATATAGCATCATGAGAGGTAATGGAACTTTCTGGCAGATTAAAACTGTATGTCGATCTGAGACTCGAACCCACAACTACTGCTTTTCACAGGCAAGTGCTGTACTAACTGAGATACCCGAGCACGACTCAAGACTCGTTATCACAGCTTTAGTTCCGCCAGTACCTCATCTCCCACCTTCCAGACTTCACAGAAGTTCTCCTGCAAAACTTGCTAGACTAACACTTCTGGAAGAAACGACATTGCGGAGACGTGGCTCAGTCACAGCGTGGGGGATTGTTTCCAGAACGAAAATTTCATTCTTCAGGGAAGTGTGGATTGTTATGAAACTTCCTGGCACATTAAAACTGTATACAAAACCGGCATTCCAACCTGCGGTCTTTTCCTTTCGTGGGCAAGTACTCTACCAACTGAGCTATCCGAGTAACTCATCTCGTACCTTCCAAACAAGCTCTCCTACGAAATTTGCAAGAGTAGCATTCCTGGAAGAATGGCAGAGACTTGTCTTAGCCACAGCCAGGGACATTATTTCTCAAGTGAAATAACACCACACACTCCAATTCACAGAGAAAATTTAATTCTGGAAACAATCTTCGATGTCTCCACAACATCCATCGTTCCAGGAGTGCTAGTCTTTCAAACTTTAAAGGAGAACGTCTGTGAAGTTTGGGAGACAGGAGATGAGGAACTGGCCGTGAGGATGGATCATGAGATGTGTTCGGGTAGATCAGTTAGTAGGTAATTTGCCTGGGAAAGGCAAACATCCTGGGTTCGAGTCTAAGTTCAGCACACAGTTTTAATCTATTACTAAGTTTCATAATAGTGCACAGTCCACTGCAGCGTGAAAGTTTCGTTCTGTAAACAATCCCCCAGGTTGTGGCTAAGCCATGTCTCAACAATAGCTGTTCTTCCAGATGTGCTAGTCTAGCAAGTTTTGCAAACATTTGGAATGTAGGTGACAGTTCGGTATCAATGGGCTTGCGAGCCAAGATAACAATTTTACGTCGCGGTCATCAGTAAGATAAGGAGGTATCATGTTACACTTCCATTGTCAGGTAACACTCTTGGCTAATTAAACTCAGTATCACCCCCCCCTTCCCCCCTCCCAGTCCAGGAGGAATCATCGGCAATTGTTCAAGGTTGTCTAGGGGAACTGCTAACCCCTCCCCTCCACCTCCTACCTTAGCAACCCTTCCCCCCTGGGCCAATGAGATTAATCCACTCTCTCCCCCTCTCCCTCTGCTCTTATAACTGGAGGAAACGAGGTCACAGCCGAAAGAACCTCTGAAAAGACGCACATTAGGAAGGAGTTCAGTGTTACAAAACGTTGACTGGCGAGTGTATCGTGTTCAAAGATATGGAAGTCAGTACATCCATGCAACATTATGCCACCCCACACCATAACACCTGTGGCACCAAATCAATTGTTTTCTTTCTACAGTGTGTCTACCGTGTACAAACGCTAGGGAATGACTAATGAAAGGATACGGAACAAGAAAGGGTTTAATGAACTTATGTCCAGAGAAGCATGATTCCCGTGCTTGAGACCATTTATTCAATAATACTTTGTTATAGAGACTGCTGCCTAATATGTACTGTACCATGTAGCCACAGATACAGTATGCATGATTTCCTCCTAGAGGGTGGTACTGTTCCTCATATGTCATGCCCTAGCGCCCTCTCCCGCTATTAATGGGTAATGTTGTGTCTCATTCACGTCTCTTGGAGACTCACCTTGTGGTGAGTGTGATACAGCATTGCACACGAATCGAGAGCTTGCCGACATGGTGTTTAGTTACGGAAAGACAAATGGTAATGGATGGATGTCACCAAGGTTACATCAGGAGACCTATCTCTGCCGACAATAACCACAGCATTCAATGTTTGCTCGCAACAGCGTTTCACCATTTGTCTGAGACAGGGTCGTTTCAGGAAGCAGGAGATCATGAAAGATGTACCCAAAAAGTTCGGACACCAGACTTGGAGGAAATTGTGATTCGCGGGGTAGCTGCGCGATCTGAGGTGTCTTTCACGGTCCAGGCGGCTCCCCCATCGGAGGTTCGAGTCCTCCCTGGGGCATTGGTAGCTTAGGGACCGATGACCTCAGCAGTTTGGTCCCATAAGACCTTACCACAAATTTCCAAAAAAATGTGATTAACACCGTGGAAGGCGACCGCCTTGTCAGTATCAGGCAGTTGACCCACCAGTACCGGGTTAGCCAGACGACTGTGTGGAACAAAAAATGATTCAAATGGCTCTGAGCACTATGGGACTCAACTGCTGAGGTCATAAGTCCCCTAGAACTTAGAACTACTTAAACGTAACTAACCTATGGGCAACACACATATCCATGCCCGAGCAGGATTCGAACCTGCGACCGTAGCGGTCACGCGGTTCCAGCTGTAACGCCTAGACCCGCACGACCACTCCGGCCGACTGTGTGGAACATTCTCCATGACAATTGTTACTATCCTTATCACTTACAGCGTGTTCAGCGGTTACTGGGGACAGGTTTTCCACATTGGGAGCAGTTTTGTAACTGGTTTCTTCGCCAGACAACCATATTTCTGAGATTTATGTCACCCATCCTGATCACAGATGAGGCCATCTTTACGTGGAGAGGTATTTTCAACTTTCACAACAGTCATCTGTGGGATTGTTTGCAGAACCCCCATGGTATGGTGACAGTGAATCATCAGCATCGGTGCAGCTGGACTGTGTGGGCCAGGATAACCGGCAATCGTATTGTAGGACCAGTCTTCCATCCACGTCGCCTAGCAGGCCGGAACTATCGGCGTTTCTTGCGGGTGACTTTGCCTCCCCTGCTGGAAGAAGTGCCATTGATCATTCGAAGAGTTATGTGGCTGCTACATGATGGTGCTCCATGGCACTTCACTGTTAAATTCTGGATGGTTCTCAATCGTGTCTTCTATGGTCTGTGCATCCAACGAAGGTGTCCAGTTGCATGGCCTGCTTATTCACTGGGTCTCAACCAGTGTGATTTATGGTTATGGGGCCACCTCAAAAGTATCGTGTATGCAGAGCCCATTCCAGATGTGGAGACACTAGAGCAGCATATTCATACTGCCTTTGACACTGTTTGGATGCAGCCTGGCCAATGTGGACGTGTAAGACAGAACATGCTAGGGCATGTACACGCGTGTCTTGAGGCACATGGAAACAATTTTCAACACATACTGTAACTGTGGCTGCATGATACAGCGCGTGTTTGACCACAGTCTCCGTAACAATGTATGACTGAATGAACAGTCTCTAGCATGGAAACCATGCATTTCCGGACATAAGTTCATTAAACCTTTCTTGTTCTGTATCCTCTCATCGATCAAACCCTAGAGTTTATACACGGTGGAAAAAATCACCCTGTTTACACGGTGGTCCAATGATCGTGACCAGGCCAAATATCTCATGAGATAAGCGTCAAACGAAAAAACTACAAAGAACGAAACTTGTCTAGCTTGAAGGGGGAAACAAGATAGCGCTATGGTTGGCCCGCTAGATGGCGCTGCCATAGGTCAAACAGATATCAACTGCGTTTTTTAAAAATAGGAACCCCCATTTTTATTACATATTCTTCTAGTACGTAAAGAAATACGAATGTTTTAGTTGGACCACTTTTTTCGCTTTGTGATAGATGGCGCTGTAATAGTCACAAACATATGACTCACAATCTTAGACGAACAGTTCGTAACAGGTAGGTTTTTTAAATTAAAATACAGAACGTGGGAACGTTTGAACATTTTATTTCTGTTGTTCCGATGTGTACATGTACCTTTGTGAACTTATCATTTCTGTGAACGCATGCTGTTACAGCGTGATTACCTGTAAATACCACATTATTGCAATAAATGCTCGAAATGATGCCCGTCAACCTCAATGCATTAGGCAATACGTGTAAAGACATTCCTCTCAACAGCGAGTAGTTCGCTTTCCGTAATGTTCGCACATGCATTGACAATGCGCTGACAAATGTTGTCAGGCGTTGTCGGTGGATCACGATAGCAAATATGCTTCAACTTTCCCCACAGAAAGAAATCCGGGGATGTCAGGTCCGGTGAACGTGCGGTGCTTCGACGACAAATCCACCTGTCATGAAATATGCTATTCAATATCGCTTAACCGCACGCGACCTATGTGCAGGACATCCATCATGTTGGAAGTACATCGTAATTATGTCATGCAGTGAAACATCTTGTAGTAACATCGGTAGAACACTACGTAGGAAATCAGCATACATTGCACCATTTAGATTGCATCGATAAAATGGGGGCCAATTATCCTTCCTCCCATAATGCTGCACCATACATTAACCCGCCAAGGTCGCTGACTTTCCACTTGTCGCAGCCATCGTGGATTTTCCGTTGACCAATAGTGCATATTATACCGGTTTACGTTACCGCTGTTGGTGAATGACGCTTCGTCGCTTGCGCCCAGTGGCAGAACTGTACACGACGTTCAAAGTCGTCGCCATGCAATTCCTGGTGCATAGAAGTATGGTACGGATGCAATCGATGTTGGTGTAGCATTTTCAACACCAACGTTTTTGAGATTCCCGGTTCTCGCGCAATTTGTCTGCTACTGATGTGCGAAAAATACGTACTTGGGCATCATAATTTGTTGCAGGTCGTGGTTGACGTTTCACATGTGGCTGAACACTTCCTGTTTCCTTAAATAACGTAACTATCCGGCGAACGGTCCGGACACTTGGATGATGTCGTCCAGGATACCGAGCAGCATACATAGCACACGCCCGTTGGGCACTTTGATCACAGTAGCCATAGATCTACACGATATCGACCTTTTCCGCAATTGGTAAACGGTCCATTTTAACACGAGTAATGTAACACGAAGCAAATACCGTCCGCACTGCCGGAATATTGCGTGATACCACGTACTTATACGTTTGTGACTATTACAGCGCCATATATCACAAAGCGAAAAAAATGGTCCAACTAAAACATTCATATTTCTTTACGTACTACACGAATATGTAATGAAAATGGCGGTTCCTATTTAAAAAAAAAAAAAAAAAACGTTGTAGATATACGTTTGACCTATGGCAGCGCCATCTAGCGGGCCAACCATAGCGCCATCTGGTTTCCCCCTTCAAGCTAGACGAGTTTCGTTCTTTGAAGCTTTTTCGTTTGATGCTTATTTCGTGAGATATTTGACCCGGTCACTATCAATGGACCACACTGTATAAGTTTCATCGAGCAGTGACACTTCATGCGAAAGCTTCTGTTGTCATCAAGTTTTGCACATAAATGTAACCGGTTTTTCTAATACGATAGGTTTACTGATCCAGAGACAAATTTCAGAAATTTCTTAGAATTACAAATATCATACTTATTTTGTTGTTATGTACTGTGCCAGGTGTTTATTTATTGAAACATACACAGAGAACGCAACGTCGTAGTATAAGTGCCTGGAAAGCTGCAAAAGGACAATATCATGCGTCCCTTATAGTATACTCTAGATTCCCACACGATAACGGCTGGAATACGGCATGCCTTTTTCAAGGTCCACTACACAGTGGTCAACCACAGCATTATGAGCACACATGTTGTAACGCATTGTTAAACCCGCGCGAGTCCTAAGAGTCGGAGATGGAGGAGACAGTATAACCCACCCATACAGAAGTCACGCAATTTCTACAGGTGTCTAGAGGGTGTTAGCGAACTCTGAGTTGGTACTCTGTTTAACCGACTAATATGCGGTGATTTTGTTTTGGGGGAGGGGGGGGGGGGGGGGGGGAGTCACGAAATCAACTGGAATTCATCATCATGGTTTCTGGAACACCTTATGGCGTGGACGATTTTACTGCTGGAAAATACCTTGTTTGGTTGGGAGACAATCAGCCATTTAGTGATCAATAATGATAGCTATATAATCCATATATTTCCCTGTGCGACAGTTGTAAGAAAGCGAAAGTAAATTGCCCCTTATAGCACCATAGCACCTCAAACAGCAATAAGTGTGTTACGTGTTATGAGTGCAAGCCGTAAGTGTTCTGTTGAAATTCAGTGTATCCTGACAAGAGCACAGAGGTAATGAAAAACGAAGCAGTATTCATCTGATAAAGCAACGCATTTCCATCTTATAATTTTCCTGTCACGATGTTTCTACCCCACTGAAATGGTAACAGATGTTATCGTTCGCTCATCGAGATTGTGTATCAGTCTTCACCTGCAGAGCACTACTTACAATAAGATGTGGCGTGGTGACTCGCATGCCGCGAAGCACTGATGCCTTTCACAGAATTGTATCACACTATGGCCACAAATCACCGCCTAATGGACTATGCAGAGTGGGCAAGCTTCTGGCGTCCGTGCTCTTGGATTAGTCATCCATTGCCTACTGTTTCAGCAGTTCCTTCGTTTTTTGGCAAATAATAAAGGCATTATGTGAACATCCAATGGCGTTCTCTATTTTCTTTTCAGTGATCAGTACGCACAACAAGGTTCCTGGATTTTTGTTCGCGACAACTCTTACCCACACACAGCCAATATCGTCAAACAGTTCCTGGCAAAAATGCGGGTGGTGCAACTTGAACATCACCATACTCGCCGGATTTCAGTCCACCAGACTTCTTCCTACTGTCTCAACTCCAACTCGCTTTGAAAGGAAAGAGATTTGACGATATTCCTAACATACAACGAAACGTGACGCGGCTTTTGAACACCATCCCAAAGGAAGATTTCGTGCAAAGTTTCCAGAACATGTATCGCAGAGCTCAGCGGTACATAGTTATAGGAGGTGACTATTTCGAAGGACAGTAAGGTAACTGTGGTTCATAGTTCATCTACCTTAATGTTACTGGAGGCCGGCCGGAGTGGCCGTGCGATTCTTGGCGTTACAGTCTGGAGCCGAGCGACCGCTACGGTCGCAGGTTCGAATCCTGCATCGGGCATGGATGTGTGTGATGTCCTTAGGTTAATTAAGTTTAATTAGTTCTAATTTCTAGGCGACTGATGACCTCAGAAGTTAAGTCGCATAGTGCTCAGAGCCATTTGAATGTTACAGGACTATTCACCGAACTTTAATGTCAGAAGTTGTATTTTATGTTATGTTATAGTCGTTTATATGTTTTAAGCGGCCCAATGTTGTTAATTTAACAAATCGTAACAACAAACGTTTTTCGTGAATCTGCAGTGTGCCGTTGCCTTAAAACGGCTGTCTTCGTAACACGCGAGTTGCGAGTATAACGAGATAATAACGAAATATGAAAATTCCTTAACCAACAATGTGATATTTTCCGTCGTTTTATTACAATAAATGGTACCAATAACGCTTCGACCTCGACGTATTCAAAGTGCTGGTGCTTAAGAAACAGAATTTACGAGGGTTGGAACTTAAATAGTGGTAGCTATTTATTCACAGTCGATACTAAAGTGTTATATGATTGCACCTGTTACTGTCCTTCAAAGTAGTTACCAGCGCTGTGTAGAACACGTTTTCAGTGATGTGGAAGGCGTAGTATACCGTTAGCAGAGCCTGTTCCGTTGATGGTGCGAATGGAGCGGTCTACTGCCTGTCGAATCACTGGAACAGATCGTCGTTAGAAAACGTCAACGATGATATCAGAACTACCACAAAAAGTCCAGGAGGAGACAGTAGAAACATGCAGATACGTGAGACTCCGGCATAGGCAATTTTGTGGCTTTAACGCAATATAGAAGAGGACAAGTGGATTCTTTAACAGACTTGAAATTCAAGAAACTAGTTCCCAGGGTCATCAAGTACATTAAGTTCCGTGGAGTTTACCTTGAAAATTAAAAATAATTTCTACAGGTCCTATGAGTAAAACTCAAAATAAAATACATGACATTAGTTTCATCGATGCTGAGCACTTCCTTCAGACGCCGCGACTGGGCAATACTGAATTCCACAGCAACAACTGCTTCAAGTCATTAATAATAGGTGTGATTAGTTAATTTTTATTCTATCCTGGAACTGAAGAGCAAACTCGTTCAAACTTAGATTATTTGTGTTTCCCGCATATGTACTTGAGATTCCCTGTTGCAGGATGTTTCTGAACATTGCTTACAAACCTCAAAAATGCCTCTATGATGGTACAATTCATTTTAGCTCGTATTTAACTAAAGACATGCCCTACGGGTTTTATCACCAAAACAACGCGCGTACAAATCGCAAATGCAAGCTCTTTCTATCTATTATAATATGTATGGTATTTTAGAAGGTTTTCTGGACTGATACCCTTTCGCTTGCCTCTCCAGCTCTGGATGATTACGGCATTTGAATATCTTGTCTAACGGCTTCCTCGTACGTGGCGTTATGTTTCCTGGCCGCCTGTAGATGGGAGAGGAGAGCTAATATTTCTGTCGCTGGTGATGCCGCTCCCTTGTTTGCTCTGTGGCGCGCACTACAAATTGTATAGCAAACGGCGGCAGTTTGTTTTTCCTGTCACAAGTTCCTCGGCGCTCTAGCAGCAACGGTATCAGCACACGAACAAACTGTGCGTGACGAGCAGTTTAATGAACGCTTTCAAATACCAGAATACAAATCAAATAAGCAAACGTCCCCGAGTTGAAAACGGAAATTCTTAAATCAGAGCTGACAAAAGCCGGCTCCCCGTCCCAGAGATATTATGTATACGGTTGATGAGTGATGAATTCCTTGTGTCTTACACGAAAGTGTATCACTTCCTTCTGGTCCCCACTAATGAATATGAGCACTATTTCATATCAAAAAAAGTATCACTGGAGGACAGTTTTCACATCAATATAAAAATTTTATTAATTTTTTATCACGTTCTTATTCAGTAATGCTTTATTTCAGCTGCAGGCCTAGATGAACTATGAGTAGAAAAAAGAAAGAGATTCGGACCAGACGCTGAACAACGGGTCTCAAATCTAGTTGACAGCTGCGCTCCAATTTACAGTTGTCCAAAATCTGTCGTGATGTTTAAGTTGTAGCATTACTGAAATCTGGAAAAGATCCGACAGACCCAGAGAATGCTCGACCACTCTCGGTTCTTTTTTTTTTTTTTTTGGAAAAATATTTTTAGGAAGAATGATCTTGAACTGAGTATCGGGACATGTAGGTCGGACCGTTTTTAAATAAAAGGCTGGATTTCGCTCTAGAAAATCACATTGTGGCCAGATCCTTACGAGAGAATTCAGAACACAGGTGCTGCATTCGTTGATTTAACAGCGTTTTATCCCACCGTCAGCTATAATGCACTTGTAAGCAAGGTTTATACCATCACTAAGGACTACCTCTTAATGCAGATGATCCAACGTCTACTACAAAATAGAGGAGTTTTTCTCATCCTCAACAATAAGAAAAGTCTACGGAGAATCTTGTAGAACAGCCTTCCTCAAAGCAATGTGATTGTCCCATTGCTGCGCAAAATCTGCATCAGTGACCAAGCTGTCGGAACAAACAAAAGAACATTCATTTATGCCGATAACATGGGAGATGCAGTTCAAGGAGGTATGCTTCAAGTGGTGAAAATGAAACTGATAACAACCCTCTAAGACTTGGCAGACTACTATGACAATAACTGCCTAAAACCTAACAATTTTTTTTTAAAAAAAAAACAGGCCTGTGCGTTTCACCTCAGTTATAGACAGATTAAGAGAAAGCTTGGCGCAATCTGGTGACGAAACATAGTGATAGCCCTAAATGCCTCGGAGTAAAGCTAGAGCACTCACTTTCAACGATCGCTGCGAGAACACGAAGCTCAAAGTCTGCAGCAGTAATAACATTATACGCAAACTTACCAACAGCATATGGGGAACACAACGAAAGGTCCAACGCAGCACCAGTTTGGCGTAACACCGCACACACAATGCTGGTTGCTGCAGTGTTGTTGGGCAGGATCTAAGACAATGGGATGACGATCAACAGCCACATTCAGTTGAGAATGAATTCGCAAATTGCTATTATGGTTCCGCATCAGCCATAGAATATTTCGCAGTCGCAGTTTGCCACTTCGTCCTATATGGTTGGTTGACTCTGCTCTCAGTGAGTCAGCCGCAATATAGCAGGCTACTTACGGCCAACACCAGTTAAGAAATTCTGGATAGTATCATCGCATGTTAAGCGAAGAGCAGCGGCAGTAGCTGGAACCACAGACATCCAACGTATGGAGGTGAAGCACAATTTCCCGACTGAAATCAAGAAAGAATTTTCTCCAAACAGGGGAAGCAGATTTTGAGTTAGGATTCTCTGTAAGGATTAAACTTAATCATTAGGAGCAGTACAGGATTCTCACAAAGTACGATTTTGTTCTGTTTTATATAGATTCAACTGGAGCCGAACTTGGTTCTTAATCAGTCACGATTCACTTCACGCGTCATTTACCCAGTCAACTTACATGATTATTTCCGTTGCGAGTCACGATCCAGCTTTGACGATTCAGTTATTAATGGGAAGTGTCGAACTTCGCTTTCGATTACTCTGTGAGTTTGAATATTTACGTGAGAGCAGCTGCGCGTCCATTTTGCGGTGCTTAATCCATCCAGTCGCTGTTTCCAAACAAGGCAGGGACATACGTTATTATCTTTTGCTTGTGTGGTACCATAGGATTAGTATTTTTTATGCAGATTCCATGTAAATGCAGTTTCAGGAGTTCCCTCTGCCTGTGAAATAAATGCTCGTTATGCAGCTACTTCACCCGTTAAACTTCGTCACATCATGCATACCAACGCGCCTTTCCTCCTCCTTTAATCTGTAACCTCATGTACCGTGTGAGAGAAAATTACTTGAAATGCTCAGTAATGTGCAGTCCCTGATCGGTTGCTCTCTAGTCTCTAATTAACTTCCCGTTGTGCAGTCTTGTCCTTAGGATAGGAGTTAGGGCTAATATTCAATTAATATTCATGAAACTTCAGAAGACTTGGCACTCAACGGAAGGTAGATAATCTGAAGCACTGTATTTGCGTAACAGATAGCTCTCAGCTACGAAAAGTCCTTAGTATAAGGCGAAAGGCAGCCCCACCACAAAACAGGGGGAGTACTTTTAGCATGTCTTATTAAACTGATGGTTCGGTAATATTCACACCTGTTAGTCCCTGCCTTGTTTGGAATTGGAATTATTGTATTCTTCCTGAAGACTGAGGGTATTCCGCCTGTCTCATATATCTTGCACACTAAGTGGAATAATATTGTCGTGGCAGGATTTCTCAAGGATCTTAATAATTCTGAGGGAATGTCGTCTACTCAAGGGGCCTTGTTACCACTTAGGTCTTTTAGTGCTCTGTCAAATTTTTCTCGCATTATCACATCTCCCATCTCATTTTCATTTACTTACTCTTCTCTTTCTATGATATTGTTGACAAGTTTGTTTCCTTTATATTGCCCCTCTATATACAGGCTGAGTCAAAAGCCATACCCCTTAGGAGAATGTCTGCATTCCTGATTCAGTAGTCTTGGCCCATAGCACTGAGTCGTATTCCGGGATGTGACAGGAACGACCATTCGAAGCAAAAAAGTCTAGTAAACATGGACTCTAAAACCCATACCTTATGAACTGTGAGAGCTTATTTATCTTTGATAATGTGAAACGAATCTCTTCAACTGCAGAATCTTTGCTGTCCACATTTTTAGAGGAGGTAGTATGGCAAAAAAGGTCTTCGCAGTAATTAAGATGTACGAATGGTTCGAATGGCTCTGAGCACTATGGGACTTAACATCTTAGGTCATCAGTCCCCTAGAACTTAGAACTACTTAAGCCTAACTAACCTAAGGACATCACACACAACCATGCCCGAGGCAGGATTCGAACTTGCGACCGTAGCAGTCCCGCGGTACCGGACTGCAGCTCCTAGAACCGCACGGCCACCGCGGTCGGCGTTATACGAATGCTCATGCCTCTTAACTCGTTAAGAATTGCAATTTAGAACCAATGTTTACTGGATGTTTTTGTCTTGTTTTTGTCCGTACTCGCACTTCTCAAAATATGGAAAGCAAAGAGCTTGCAGTAGAAGAGCTTTGTTTCACAGTATCGAAGATAAAGAAATGCTCATAGCTCTTAAGGTAAGCGTTTTAGAGCCTATGGTACAACTTTTTTCATATTGCGAAATACGACTTTGTTCTATGGGCCAAGACTACTGAATCACAAATGCAGGCTTTGTCCTATGGGACATAACTTTTGAATCACCACGTTTATTTTTTCAACCTTTCAACTTTCCCTTCTTTGCTAATTACAGGCTTTGTCTCTGAGATCTTGATATTCATACAGCTGTTTCTCTTTTCTCCAAAGGCCTCTTTAATTTGCCTATAGGTGGCATCTTTCTTTCCTCTACTTACGAATACTGCTACACCGCTGTATTTGTCCTTCGGCTATTTCTGCTTAGCCATTTTGCTCTTTCCAATAATTTCATTTTCTAGATGCCTGTATTCGCTTTCTCCTACTTAAAATGGACGTTCTTGTAATGGCTTCGAGGTCGCTAAAGCTCGCCGACCCCTTTATTCGTAGCCCGCACGTATGCTCATCGGTATGCCTTCCGTCGTCAATTTAATATAGGTGTGCGTGATGTCCTTCCTTCTCGTAACACAGTTTAGAGGTATATGACCGATTGTCGCACTTATGTCAGTGTGAAAATGAACAAAGGAAATGGCCCTCGTCGATGCGTAGCCACACCGAAAAATGTCGATCGCGTAAGAGCGTCTAACAAGATTGTTAGCCACCCGCTGATGCCAATCACTCGGGATTTCTCGTCGAAGTCTAATCACAATCTCGAACAAATATATGTAATATCACCCTTAAAAAATCGAATTCGTTCAAATGTTGCGTGCGACTGCGTACTGTCAACGTGAACAATTCAGTGTGCGGATGCTAGAAATTTTAGAGGAACATGGAGTTGCGTTATTTACAGACGAGGCTCATTTCACACTCGGACGGCTACGTCAACCAACAATATTGTCGTTATTGGGCGTCTGCCAACCCGCGAGAATTACAACGCTGGCCTCGATACAGTGAAAAGATGATGATGTGGTGAGAAATTTCGAAAATCGGAATAACTGGGTCCTATTAAAGAAAAAAACTAGAGAAATGTGGCAATAACTTTGAATTTCGAGCGTTATGTCGCTATGCTTCAAGACTTTTTCATTCCTCATTTTGAGAAAAATGAAATTGAAACTCAAGATTGTGCCACTGCTCATACCACAAAGATTTCACTGGACTTGGTGCGATTTTTCTTGGCACAATACATAAGGAGCAGTCAATGAAAACCAAACAGATGGAAAAAAGTAAGTAAACTGTTTATTATTTCAAAAGTAATCCCTACAGCTGTTAATACGTTCGTCCCACTGTGAGACGAGACGGTCAATTCCTTCATGGAAAAATGTTTGCGGTTGCCTACGGAACCACGATTGTTCCCATGCCTGCACGTTTCATATGAAGCAAATCTACGGTCACGAATATCTTTCTTCAGCGCTCCAAAACTATGGAAATCACGGGGGGAGAGATTGAAATTGTAGGGACGATGTGAGGAGATTCCCAGCGAAACTTCTGCAGCGCGGCCAACATGTTGACAAGGTTGTTTCGAATACGCTGCATAAATGTCGCTGGGAAACCCCTAAACATCCTACATACAGTCCCGATCTCACCCCATGTGATTTCCATAGTTTTGGAGCTCTGAAGAAAGACATTCGTAGCCGTCAATTTGCTTCGAACGTAGAGGTACATGCCTCGGCGCAATCATGGTTCCGTCAGCAACAGCGAAAATTTTTCCATGAAGGGACTGACTGTCTTGTCTCACAGTGGGATAAATACAATAACAGTTATGGCGATTACTTTTGTAATAATGAACAGTTTACTTACTTTTTTCCACCTGTTTCATTTTACTGCCCCTTATATTTATTTATATTCCAGACGAATTTCTCTATTCATACAGTTTATATGAAAGGCATCTAGAGTACTTTTTTCTGGGATGTATAGTTTTGATTGTTCATGTGACAATTATAGATTCTACACGGTTCACATTGTAATTTTTATATGAATAAAATGCTTCTTACAGTCACTTCACTGACCTTCCAAAATCCACGTTTTCTCTCATATGATCAGATTCTGGCAGCACAGTTGAGAAAGTGTAAAAACATTTCGTTTATGTAAAAAATATCGTGTGAACTGTTTCAAATTTATAATCATAACATGTAAGAACAAAACTACATTATTTCAGAAAAAAGTCCACTGAATATGCCACTAATATATGGGAGCATGAGGATATGTAATACCTCCAAGGTTTTTTACGTGACAACTCTTAAAGTTTGTTCAATGAAATATACGTTATAATGTTCAACATCTTTATTCTCCATATGCGTGAGAAACAGCACCTGTAATCGAGTTTCGATTTCGAAGAGTTCGTCCACACATGGCGCACCCTCTCTTCAGCATGACAACACAAGGTCACAGACAAGCGCTGCGACATTTGCAACAATCCTACACCTTGGCTTCACTGTCATCGATCATCCTCCATACTGTCCCGAATGGCCTCATCCGATTTTCACCCGTTTTCTGAACTTAAATAACGCCTTCGAGTACTTCACTTTGACAATGGCTAAGAGGTGCAAGCAGAGGTGAGGTTGTGGCTTCGTCAATAAAGTCAAATATTCTACACTGAAGCTATCAACAAACTGGTCTCTAGTTAGGATAAATGTGTTCGTCACCAGGGTGATTATGTTGAAAAATAAATATGTAGACATGAAGAATAAAGATCTAGAATGTTAATAACGTTTGTTTTGTTCAAAAAGCTTTAAGAGTTTTCACATAAAAAATTCGGAGGCATTACTTTATAGCACACCCTCATAAAAATGGAAGCGCGTTTGGAACTTAAATAAATATTATATTGCAGCAAGAAAAGATATTTGAATTATAAAACGAATATTTTATGATGTAATTTTTAATGGTCATATACCGCGATTAAACAGTAATGGACTAAACTGGAAATTCAGAATCGCCTCCAGCGTCTTGAAACGCACGACTCTTCGTAGACGTGCCACGAGAAACTTGCTACTATATGATGAGCGTATTGTAAATCAGATTGGAAATTGTGTCCCCCTGAAACAGTAGAGGTAGAGACGTTTCGCACGGTGGCACTTTTCTCTGGAAGAAAAACGTCCTGTCGGCCGTGCAGGTGATGATCTATCAGTCTTGCGACTATCAAGTCGCGCCTGTCAAGTGTGGGACTCGTGTAGCTGTGAATCAGTCAGCTGTAGAGTATGGGTTCAGACATGAGTCAAGAGACTTGCGAAGTCACGAGACAGTTTGAATGAGACACGCTTTTTATGGAATAATTCAGCCTGATAAGGTAATGTACATTCATAGGACATAAGACGTAACAGTCTGCGGAAAAATTATTCTCGTTAAGACCCATGGGTGGATCTAATAGGTTGATCATACATTTCTGCTGTAACCTCTCAGATGAAGAAATACAGATCTTTAGGAATGCTGGCAGACTGTTTCAGAATCTGGAGGACGAAACAGACGTTAAGAAAACTGAGTATTTTTACAAAAAAATCTGATCCTTGTTTTCGACTTAGTTTACCTATTGCCCAGACGTTCACACTACTCCCATAAAACGTGTGCTGAGAGTGTAACCTCAAAAACTCTCATGTTGTGAACCACATACATATTGATAAAAATGTTTTCTCATTAATATCTCCATTATTTCAGTAGGTTAGATGGTCCAGCATCATGACCTCAAACATACCTTTTCTTGAAAAATATGAAAGTTTAATTTCTTGTAGTTCAAAGTAATTTTGCTGAAGTGGATAAAAAATTGTGATATCAATGTCGGTATCTTCCAGCATCAGTAAGATTTACCGGCGGTTAACATATAAGGAAACAGGGAAGCAAAGACAAGGCCATTCACTAAGTGTGAATGAAACAGAAACTGAAGTGTGATATCCGCATTAATTGCTAGGGACAATTAAGTAGAAGTATTCACAGTTCGCTTAAACCATAGAAGTCGCGAATTCTATTTCATATTACAATAACTTTAAATTTTAGAGGCAGGCCATGCTAACAATGTGCAGTACACATATTTTCAAAGCACAATGCTGAAGATAGGTATCTAAATTGATAAAACAGACTAAAAACAGAAGCAGAGAAATAGGTCAATAGCTCTCAACTATTGACATGGAATTTTGGAACTGTACAATCGCTTTGCAATCGATAGTGACTGGTTGAAATGCACTGGGATGTATATAAAATTTTCAGTTTTCCGCCCAGTTGATCCTACGAGATGTGGAATGAAAACAAGACGTGCGTCCATTGTTGAAAAAGAAAACTGTTGAGCGATACCAATGGAAAAGACGCAACCATAGAAACTGTACGACTTCACTGTACTCTGAAATGGGAAAACCACTGGGAGAAAATCTAAATCCAATTTATGGAACAAATCAGATATTCACAACAGTGCTATACAGATATTTTCAGCTGCACTGACCTGCTAAACTGATGATGCCGATTTAATGAATCCAGATATTGACAGAAAATTATAGCTGCGTGACAGATTTGGATTCAAGCCGAACTTTCATGATGCTGCCTGATACCTAATGCCTAGGGAAATCTAGAATTAAGAGTGACCAGTCATTGCTTAAACTCTAATTAATAAAATTCACGAATTATGTGATTGTTGTATTTAGGATAGAAGCGTGACAGAAGACGGGAGGATTTGTGCAGAAGAGATAGGAAGCGTTACAAGAAAAAACTGGGACGCTGCTCTTTGACAGTTGGGTTTGAAGAAGAAGAGAAATAATTGGTTAATTCTGCGAAAAATACTTACATAGAAGGGTACTTATGCATATTCAATTCAGACAAAAAATGAAAAGTTCTGTAAATCATTTTAACCGCGCTTCTCACTCCAGATGAGTAACTCGCTCTTGAACCAGGAAGAACAATTTCATACCAACGACATGGGAAAAGAAGTCTCCCTTAGAATATGGATGAGAAGGGAAGGTGAGGTAGTGACAATTGTTGCGTACTAATTTCTCATTTCTGTCCTGAATTAAGTTTCCCAGATATCCAGTCTCTGACAAGACGAGCGCGTAGGTTATCCCTTTGTGGTATTCTTGTAGTCCCATCGGTGATGTTCGGGAGAAAGTCTGTGTGTCGACACCGTGTTTCATTTTGTACCTTTCGTTCCTTTCTTTAGTTTTAGGAACTCTTCTCTGTGTTGTTCAAGAGAAATCGATACGAAGTTTTACTTTTTCTTTACCTTTTATGTGCGTCTTCATCTGTAAGAACATAATAATAATAGTCACTAGAACCCCTTACATTAACTCTTAAGCTATAATTAAGCATCTGGCACATATACAGCACAAAGTATCTAGTGAGGATCTATTCGTGAGAGTACTGTGTTAGACTTTACTTTTCATCCCACTTAACCACTGACTATACTGCCTAACATTTTCTTCAGCTATTTTCAGGTGGTACGAACTTACACATTTAGAAGTTAGTTAAGAAACTGTAATAAAGCATAATTTCTTATGGTCATATGTGAGAAGTACGATGACAAAACCATCATTCCATATCTCAAACTCCACAGCCTGATTCTATGGAACGTATGAGAGTCTCGTTTTCGGAGGTTTCTAAATAAGTAATCAGTTTCCATCACCTCGTAACTTTCGACACGAGAGACTGTTCCATGCAACAACATGGTCGTACTATGACAAATCAGAATGTGTTAGCGATAAAACATTTTCACAAAGACCTAGAATACTTTTAGAGAATGGCAACAACTGTAGCTTGATCTCGAATTATGTTGTTCTTCAGGCATATAACCAGAAATATTTGCAGGACTTAGTCTTTAATGATGTTCATGTTTAGTTCACTCTCCAAGTATTATTGATGATAAACTGAGCTACCGCTTCTGAATAGAGAAACGCTCGCGTCGAACACGGAATTTGGCATGGTGTGTGGCGCTCCAGCGCCTCATACAGATGGAGTGTTCCTCCACGTTAGCCGTCCAAGGGAAATTGAATCCGGCGCAGGTCGCCCCCCACGAGGCTTTAACTTGCTAAGTTAGTGGAGAGCCCTCGCTACAGGATGGGGGCTTACTCGTACGTGGACAAAGCACAGCAGGATTGTGTTAAAGGAAAACCTCCTTGTTGTTAGCAGGTACGGAGGAAACTGGGTTGTAAACACCTTTCTGAAAGTAGGCAAGAGTTTAATAGCTCTTCAAAGAAGGCTGTTATAACAACTTCTCAATTACCGCCTCTTGTTGGTAACACCAGTCAGGAATTAGAGTGCCGTACTGCTGACAGATTCAGATCAATATCCAAGTCAAGTTTCATGTCACTTCTGTTCGATTAAGGCGAGAGTTCATAAGTTACTAGAGTTACGTTAGCTTCCTCATATGGATATGTGTTTGCTGTGGTCTACATTTCACACCTTTTTTGTGAAATACGCTGAAGCTGTAGTGTTCATCTCTGGCACGCTAACGTAAAAGTGGACGCAATATCAGCTATGTGGGAAAATCCGTGCAATTCGCACATTTACTTACTTGTACTTACTTATACAAGCAAACTCCCTGAATTTCCTTTCTTTTCTAGTAAAATTGCATGTATCGCATAAATTCATTTCGAAAACATAGGTACAAAAACTTGACGTAAAATTTAAATGTGTTTTTCGTGTTGATTTTATCAAATCTCGTGCAGGTGTAGTAGTATATTTTGTAATATTAAATCGTAAATAGTACACATAACCTGTGATATCCAGGAATGTGAAATACTGTGTAGTATTATACCATCAACTGTAAACTTTAGTATATTGTATTGTATTGTATTGTATTGTATTGTATTGTATGTTAAGCGGGCACCTAGAAACGATGGAGAGGCTCCGTCCCCGTTGCAGCCGCAGTGGTCCACAACCCAACGACGACTACCGCAGTCCGCTTCACCCCTCCGCCGCCCCACACCGAACCCAGGATTGTGCGGTTCGGCCTCCGGTGGACCCCCCAGAGAACGTCTCACACCAGACGAGTGTAGCCCCTATGTTTGCGTGGTAGAGTAAAGGTGGTGTACGCGTAAGTGAGGAAAGTGTTTGCGCAGCAATCGCCGACATAGTGTAACTGAGGCGGAATAAAGGGAACCAGCCCGCATTCGCCGAGGCAGATGGAAAACCGCTTAAAAACCATCCACAGACTGGCCGGTTCAGCGGACCTCGACACAAATAAATTTTACTGTACTTTGCAGAAACTTTGGCTACAGTGTCCTCGTTCACAAGTAACAGTTCCCAAATTTCAATATATATTTACGCGAAAAAGGTATTTTTTTGGAAGTTTTGGAAGCTTGCGAAGATTTTCGTACATCATGAGTGTTTTACATAATCTGTTTAGTAATAAATCGATGTTTGCGATTTACACTTACTGTGAATAAGTGACGGCCGTTGTGGCTGAGCGGTTCTAGGAGCTTCAGTCCGGAACCGCGCTGCTGTTACGGTCGCAGGTTCGAATCCTGCCTCGGGCATGGATGTTTGTGATGTCCTTAGGTTAGTTAGGTTTAAGTAGTTCTAAGTTCCAGGGGACTGCTGACCTCAGAAGTTAAGTTCCATAGTGCTCAGAGCCATTTGAACCATTTTTTGTAAATACGTAACATATCGTGTCACATTAGTTCCCTCTTTCAGTAGGAGTGTACCTGGTCTGAATACATCATAAGTTAGCGTCACTGTTTGTTAGTGAGCATAACCTGAGAGAAGTTCCAGAGAAACAGTAAAACTTTTACCAAGTTTTCTGTTGTCGTAGTAGATATCTCGATTTTGGCTATAAATCACTTTCGTTACGAAAGGCAGTGGTAATGCTTGTAGCATACCATACTGACAAATTAAAATTGAATCAGAAAGTTTAGTATAAAGTTATTTGTTTACTATTGCGTAAAATACTGCACCAGGCATAAGTTATTTGTTTACTTTTGTCTAAAATATTGCTCCAGGCATAATGCAGCTCCACTGCGTTTTCTGTTATCGGGCAGGAGAGGAGTGTGTTGCTATTCGTAGACCACTGGAAATCGCCCTGACTTCTAAGGAACGATAGAAAGCTGCCGCAAACGGGTGTATTGGGAGGGCTACCGAGAGTTGTGTACCAGGAATACCAAAGGTACCTCTAGCACTAATCTCTACTGTGGATACAGTCCCTCCTGCAAGAAATACAAGACCCATCATTACTCGTGCACTTGACTGTGAGCGACCGTGTCAATGGTAAGTCTGGGCGTCCTGTGCAGGGGAGACGGAGATCAGGGAGAATTGCATACGTCCAAGTAACCAACAACAGGGCTCACACTCTGTAGCATTGTCCCCAGAAGGGCTCGTGGTCCTCTTGTTCTGGGTTGAGAGGAAGGCTTGAAGCAGAGACTACTTTACTTCATAGACTTGCGCCATAGTATTGAGAGTTGTAGGGTCCCCCTAAATGCGTAGGTGTGAACTGCACATCAGAGTAGCCGAATGCGTGCGGGGTGCAAAAAATGGCTCTAAGCACTATGGGATTTAACATCTGAGATCATCAGTCCACATGTGTGGGGTGCACACCGGACTTTTTTTGAATAGGTGATTCCCAGTTCAATCCAGATAACGATAATTGTAGGAAACTCAGAAGAATCCGCGTAAGATTCAAAGAAATGCCTGTCGCAGGTGAGAGCATTAAAATCCTAGTGGTTAACTGCGGAAGCATTCGCAACGAAGTGCCAGAGATGGAGGCGCTCCTAAAAAATACTGAAGCTCACATAATTCTAGGCACAGAATGTAGGTTGAAACCTGAAGAGAGATCTTTGAGGAAGCCGGCCGGAGTGGCCGTGCGGTTCTAGGCGCTACAGTCTGGAACCGAGCGACCGCTACAGTCGCAGGTTCGAATCCTGCATGGGGCATGGATGTGTGTGATGTCTTTAGGTTAGTTAGGTTTAATTAGTTCTAAGTTCTAGGCGACTGATGACCTCAGAAGTTAAGTCGCATAGTGCTCAGAGCCATTTGAACCATTTGAGCCATCTTTGGGAAAAGTTAAGCGTATACCGAACGGACAGCCTAATGGAAAATGGATGTGGTGTATTTGTCGGAATAGACAAGACACTCATATCCACAGATAGAACTGAAGCTGCATGTGAGTCTGTTTTGGGAAAACTCAGTATCAAGGGTGCTTGTGAAATATAGGGCCTTTCCATAGACCGCCAGACTCACCACTTTAGAGAAAACCTCATTTCGCTTGTACATATGTTCTACATCTGTAGCTACATACATACTCCGCAAACCACCGTCCGGTTCGTAGCGGAGAGTACTATGTACCGTTACTAATCGTTTTCTTCACTGCTCCACTCGCAAATGGAGCGAGAGAAAAACGTCTGCCTATATGCGTCCGTAGCTGCCCTAACTTCTCGTATCTTCGTAGACCTTAGCCGAAATGTATGTTGGCGGCAGTACGATTTTTCTGCAGTCAGCTTCAATTGAATGTTATCTAAATTTTCTCAGTAGTGTTCCTCGAAAAGAACTTCGTTTTCCTCCAGGGATTCGTATTTGAGTTCCCGAAGCATCTCCGTAACGATTGCGTGTTAGTCGAACCTAGCGGTAATAAACTTAGCAAAATGGCTCAAATGGCTCTGAGCACTATGGGACTTAGCAACTGTGGTCATCAGTCCCCTAGAACTTAGAACTACTTAAACCTAACTAACCTAAGGACATCACACAACACACAGTAATCACGAGGCAGGGAAAATCCCTGACCCCGCCGGGAATCGAAAATAAACTTAGCAGCCCGCGTCTGAATTGCTTCGATGTCTTCCTTTAACGCGACCTTTTGTGGATCTCAAACACCCGAGAAGTTCTCAAGAATAAGTAGCAGTGGCATACTATATGCTGTCTCTTTTACATATGAACCACACTTCCCTAAAATTCTCCCAATAAACGGAATTCGACCATTCACCTTCCGTACCTATATTCTCTTATGGTCGTTCCATTCCATTTCACTTTGCAACATTATACCCAGATATTTAAACGACGTGACTCTTGAAAGGTAGATTTATCGTAAGTCGCAGAAGTCAGGAGTTAAAATTTAGACAAAAAGACATTTTTTAGGTTCACCTCAGTAAAGTCGCTGAGAAAGCTAGCAAAATCACGCAAAAGCTGGCGTGAATTGGAACTAAAACTCATAAATTACCATCGCCAGCAGTGAAGCATTCCGTAGTCATCTTTACGACCATTCGTGCCCAACAGTTGCGCTACCAATATGCAACAGCACAGCTAAGACGCGTGCAGCAATATGTGCTTCAAATATTAACAGGCGCATTTACTAAAACGCCGGGAAAAGTCCTATTAGTAATCTTGGGAATATATCCGTCGATGTAGTCGGCAGGTACAAAGCTGCTTGCTGTTTGGTTGCGGAAATACGGCATTTACAAAATGAGACATGACAAACGGCTCCGTTTGGAGTGGTGCCGTGACCCGAAGCATAGACTGTTGATGAATGGTGTCGCAATGTGTTTAGCGATGAATCACACACCCCAGAGAACGAGAAAGGTATACTGCCGCTTACACAATTTATTCAATGTGAGTACTGGAGACGTCGACGAGATGCTGCATCCGTAAAACGACGTGATGAGCGGTTGCTCGCAGGAGTTCCGTTGGAATCCGAGCGCCGTCTTCCTGTATACTGGCCTTCAGATCAGGCAGAGGCCGAACGGGTTTCTGCTAAACGCGTGCTTTCAGATATTGCGAGGGCCGAAAGTCATATGGATCCAGATCAGGAGATCTTGCAGGCCATCCATCTGGAAAACCTCTGGACATAAAATGTCCGTTCAATTTCGAACCAGCTTCTAAATCAAGGAATGTTCTTGTGCAGACAGCCGGATGCACTACTACCTAGCCGTTACTGGACGTTGAGTTTATCATTCGATCTACCGGAAGTACGAAATGAAGTGCACAGACTACAGGAGGCAATATATGAAGAGGCGCAGAAAGATAAAGTCTTGGGAGATATGCAAAATCGGTTGACTCTTTTATGAGAAAGTGAGAGCGCACTGAATCAGTTAACGGAAATAGTGCCACATACGTTAATATAAAAAAAAAAAGACGATGATAGGATGCAGGAGCGAAATTACTGAAAACTGTATTGGGAACGGCAGACAGCGAAGGTATACAGAATTTAAATAATACAGTAAAGCAAATACGGGCAATAGCGAATACCACCAAAGCCACAGTAGAATGGTATATTACGCAGTTATAAACGTGGAACAGAATGTGCTAAATAATACGAGTATGGTAAGATAACTTTGTACAGAATTGGCGCAGTTTACCATAAGTACCATGCAGAAAATAAATGACTACTTACAAAGAACTGTGGCTTGGTTACGGGCATTAGACGGGACAACGATTGCAGCCAGGATGTTGCGAGCATTGGCACTTAGCTTGTATAAAGTGAGACTAGAAGTAGGAACACTACTAGTCTTAGTTAACCATGCACTTCACAGCCAACTGAGTTCAGAGCTGTTACCTCCGAAACATTTCCTAGCACGGTTGCTTCAGGCACAAAAAGAATATCCCGCAGAACTGCAACAATTAATGATCATAACTGACAAGAGCCTAGCACTATTCTGTCACTTTTTTTAAGTCAGTTCTGATAGAGCAAAACTGCATGTATCCATTCAAGTACCATTCAAGTGCCTTCGCTGCGCAGTGCCGATGGTACTGTTACCGACGACCGTGCCGCTAAAGCGGAGTTATTGAACGCAGTTTTCCGAAATTCCTTCACCAGGGAAGACGAATGGAATATTCCAGAATTTGAAACACGAACAGCTGCTAGCATGAGTTTCTTAGAAGTAGATACCTTAGAGGTTGCGAAGCAACTCAAATCGCTTGATACGGGCAAGTCGTCAGGTACAGATTGTATACCGATGAGGTTCCTTTCAGATTACGCTGATACAATAGCTCTCTACTTAGCAATCATATACAACCGCTCGCTCACCGATAGATCTGTACCTACAGATTGGAAAATTGCGCAGGTCTCACCAGTGTTTAAGAAGGGTAGCAGGAGTAATCCATCGAACTACAGACCTATATCATTGACGTCGGTTTGCAGTAGGGTTTTGGAGCATATAATGTATTCCAACATTATGAATCACCTCGAAGGGAACAATCGATTGATACGTAATCAGCATGGTTTCGGAAAACATCGTTCTTGTACAACGCAGCTAGCTCCTAATTCGCACGAAGTAATGGTCGCTATCGACAGGGGATCTCAAGTTGATTCCGTATTTCTAGATTTCTGGAAAGCTTTTGACACTGTTCCTCACAAGCGACTTCTAATCAAGCTGCGGGCCTATAGGGTATCGTCTCAGTTGTGCGACGGGATTCGTGATTTCCTGTCAGGAAGGTCGCAGTTCGTTGTAATAGACGGCAGATCATCGAGTAAAACTGTAGTGACATCATATGTTTTCCCCAGGGAAGCGTCCTGGGACCTCTGCTGTTCCTGATCTATATAAATGACCTGGGTGACAATCCGAGCAGTTCTCTTAGGTTGTTCGCAGATGATGCTGTAATTTACCGTCTAGTAAGGTCATCCGAAGACCAGTATCAGTTGCAAAGCGATTTAGAAAAGATTGCTGTATGGTGTGGCAGGTGGCAGTTGACGCTAAATAACGAAAAGTGTGAGGTGATCCACATGAGTTCAAAAGAAATCCGTTGGAATTCGATTACTCGATAAATAGTACAATTCTCAAGGATGTCAATTCAACTAAGTACCTGGGTGTAGAAATTACGAACAACTTCAGTTGGAAAGACCACATAGATAATATGGTGGGGAAGGCGAGCTAAAGGTTGCGTTTCATTGGCAGGACACTTAGAAGATGCAACAAGTCCAGTAAAGAGACAGCTTACACTACACTCGTTCGCCTTCTGTTAGAATATTTCTGCGCTGTGTGGGATCCTTACCAGGTGGGATTGACGGAGGACATCGAAAGGGTGCAAAAAAGGGCAGCTCGTTTTGTATTATCACGTAATAGGGGAGAGAGTGTGGCAGATATGATACGCGAGTTGGGATAGAAGTCATTAAAGCAAAGATGTTTTTCGTCGAGGCGAGATTTATTTACGAAATTTCAGTCACCAACTTTCTCTTCCGAATGCGAAAATATTTTGTTGAGCCCAACCTACATAGGTAGGAATGACCATCAAAATAAAATAAGAGAAATCAGAACTCGAACAGAAAGGTTTAGGTGTTAGTTTTTCGCGTGCGCTGTTCGGGAGTGGAATGGTAGAGAGATAGTATGATTGTGGTTCGATGAACCCTCTGCCGAGCACGTAAATGTGAATTGCAGAGTAATCATGTAGATGTAGATAGCACGCACGAACGCAAGATACCAATGTTTTACCGTTCACCTATATCAGATTAAGTGGCTAGCAATAAGCAAGTGAATAGTTACCATCACTAGAAGTATTATTAATTTCAGAACAGAGGGAGCCGTACGTCCTCATCTCACCAGCAAAGATACACGAATGTGTAAGAGGAAGCATTACCATTCGTCCAGCCAGAGTGTTGCAGTCTACAGTTGGCCTTAAGGAAAGCAGACGTAGCAGAGTGCCGATGAGAAGTGTTGGCCCCACGACCATATTGCCAGAGTTTGTGAGCACACTGGATTTATTCAGTTTTCTCACCAGAAGTCACCATCGTAAAGTGTTACAAAAATGGACAACTCATAGGCACGACCGAAGTAGAACTATGAAACAGCGATATAATGATAAATGGCACAACTTCTGATATAGAAGGAGATAATTTCGCCTTCTAGCTACAATCACCAGAACGACAAAGATCAAATTAACACAACCTAAGACGTGTTGGCCGAAAAAAACCATTGGAAGTGCTACCAGCACAAACGTAGCAGTCTTCAAAACCCCAAACCCTGTCCTACTACAGTCACTGGACGAAGTGGTAGAAGCACAAAAAGGACGAATTTCCGCAGAACAAATATTACAGCATGTTCAGCACTGTAGAGGTGGAGAACGGCATAACATTACGACTACAAGCATTACCACTACAAGTGCTGCCATGATTCTACTAACAACAAATTGTACTCTGCTTTTGTTTAAGACATGAAATCTCTCATACCTTTGAATTATCAATACATCAAATACCTGTCGAGTGGCTACACAGCATCAATAAGGAACAAAAATGTGTAACATTAGAGTGTAAACTTGTGTTAGAGCACAAGGATTCAAGAGAGACAACATATGATTAAGAAACAAAACAAAACGTTTGTGAATGAGCTTTCACAAACATTTAAATAACGAGAAATTGTACAGTTTGTAATTATCCATTTAACACATGTGCCATGATATTGTTTCAGAGATAAACTAAGGGCCGGCTGCTGTAGCCGAGCGCTTCTAGGCGCGTCAGTCCGGAACCACGCTGCTGCTAGCGCCGCAGGTTTGAATCCTGCCCCGGGCATGGATGTGTGTGATGTCCTTAGGTTAGTTAGGTTTAAGTAGTTCTAAGTCTAGAAAACTGATGACCTCAGATGTTAAGTCCCACAGTGCTTAGAGCCATTTGAACCATTTTGTAAACTAAGGGAAAATTTGGCACTATTTTTTTCTAAAAGGAGAGGAGTATGTTGCACCTCAAAAAGATATCATAGACAAATGCAAAATTTTTCTTCAAATTTTCTCCAGCCAGTGCTAAGCCAAATGAGACCATGCCAGCGCACCGTGTAGCAGTCGGAATGACGAACTGGTAGACAGCCGATACTGTAAATAATAAGCTATTGTTTCACATCGGCCGAAAGTTAATTCAGCGACATGCCTCACTGAAGAGGGATCATGACGTCATTCTGACAGCACATCACAGTGCTTCAACAACGAGTAGGTGCTCCACAAGCACACCATCAGCCCACTGAGATGGCGGAAAAGCAACAAGCTGAAACACTGAAAGCCACTGTTGTGGCACCAATGAGCGGCGTAGGACGATGACGAGGCCAGAAAACGGCGACACTTGCTGCTACCCATGGGCAAGACATAACGTTATTTCCTCAGATGGATAGTAATAATCAGGCTTCCAAGCCCACATATGATTTCAGTTACAGGGAGTCAGCTACAAAACAACCATTGTGACATGTTGCCTATCATATACCAAATGATTTCTACTTTTGAGATTGCTGCCTGCTTGGTCTCGCAAACCTGGTCGCTGTGAACTGCCAATATCTCTCATCCACCGATATGAAGTCTTGAGGACTTCCACCCCTGGCTGTTTGGCGCACCGTCAACCTGTCGCCTAATTCAGTAGGCACTGTGAAGGCTGCTCCTCCCAGCTTGCATCTGTCAGCGGATAAGCCCCTGCAGTCGCCTTATCCTCTGTGCTCTCGGTGGCTCAGATGCATAGAGCGTCTGCCATGTAAGCAGCAGATCCCGGGTTCGAGTCCCGGTTGGGGCACACATTTTCAACTGTCCCCGTTGATGTATATCAACGGCTGTTGGCAGCGTAGGCTTTTGATTTAATTATCATTTCAACGTTAGGAGAGTACAGTAATATAAGAACTAAGAGTTCCGAAAATGACAAAAAGCTTTAAGAAAAAGAGAAGCTTCATTTAACAAAGAATGCTTTTCTCTTGTGTTCCTGAGCCGCTCGCTGTGGCCGAGCGGTTATAGGCATTTCAGTCCGGAACCGCGCTGCTGCTCCGGTCGCAGGTTCAGATCCTGCCTCGGGCATGGATGTGAGTGATATCCTTAGGGTAGTACTTCTAAGTCTAGGGGACTGATGACCTTAGACGTCAAGTCCCATGGTGCTTAGAGCCATTTGAGCCATTTGCGTTCCTGAGTGTTAGCCCACAAGAATTGGTTTGCGGCCTGATTGGCTGTAGGAAACATTCCTACTAGATAAACAGTCCCATTTACAGGCTGATCTTATCTGCTACCAACAACAAAACCAGACACAGTTCACGAGCCACAGGAAGTTGTGAGACTTTAGCTTGCCAGAGTGGTCAAAGAGCAGTGGTAGCATCTACTGGCTGTAGAATCTATGACTACAGGTATTACAAGGAATGTCAAGACAGGTAGGAAAATGAATTGACGGAAAAAAGTTGCAGCACCAAAAAATAATAGAGTAATAAAATTTCAGGAATACATTTGTCTAGGTAACATATTTAAGTGTGTCACATTGCAAGATCACAGTGAGAGATAAGGCACTGCAAATGTGAAATGCTAGTACATTAATAACCAGCGTAACCGCCAGAATGTTGAATCCAAGCATTCAAACGTGCATGCAGTGTGTTGGTTTGTGGGGTGGAGTTCCACGCCTGTTGGAGTTGGTCGGTCAATACGGGGACGTTTAAATGCTGGCTGTGGATGACGCTGGAGTTGTGGTATGATGATGTCCCACGTGTGCTGGGATGGAGACAGATCTGGTGATGGGGCAGGCCAAGGCAACATGTCGACCCTCTGCAGAGCATGTTGGGTTACAACAGCGATATGTGGGCGACCGCTGTCCAGTTGAAAAAACACCCCCTGGAATGCTGTTAATAAAAGACCGCACAACAAGTCGAAACACCAGGTCTACGTACAAATTTGCAGTCAGAGTGCGTGGAATAACCGTGAGAGTGCACCTGCCGTCATATGAAATCTACCCTGGACCGTGACTCCACGTGTAGGTCCAGTGAGCCTAGCACGCAGACAGGGTGTTGACACCACTTAAGACGCAAATGGCGGTGGATTGGCGTCAGTGGGATGCACGCTACTTGGCGTCTGTCTCGGAGCTGTCCTTGAAGTAATCAATTTGTAACAGTTCGTTGTGTCAATATGATGTCAACTGGTTCTCAAATTGCTGCTGCAGATGCAGTACGTTGCGTCAGACACAATGGTCTTCCCTCTCGGTAGTGCAGCGTGGCAGTCCGGGGCGCGGTCTTCTTGCGACCGTACATTCTTGTGACCACCGCTGCCAACAATCACATACAGTGACTACATTCCTGCCAAGACTTTCTACAATATCGTAGAAGGAATATCCAGCTTCTCGTAGCCCTATTACACCACCTCGTTCAAACACTGTGAGGTGTTGCTAATGGCGTCTTTGTCGTCTTGAAGGCATTCTGGACTAACGTTAACTCACTACATCCTATCTGAAAGACAACTAATGCTCACGACCGTTACAACGTGTACTTAAAGCAAACCTGCATTGTATCCTCATAGTGACGATACTAGCGCCACACTTATGCGACCGGCGCGAAATCTGAATAGACATCATCTTTCAGGTGGAGAAACAAGCCTACCAACTTTCGTTTATATCGCACAACTTCTTCTCGGTGTCGCAATTTTTTCCCGTCAGTTTATTTTTGCTTAACAAGAGTGCCAAGATACCATTTGGAGAGTATCTGAGAAGTCAACATGAAATAATCTGCTGGGGGATGAAGACGTGGAGCAAAAATGGGAAAAATTCAAAAGCATCGTTCCATATACCTTAGGCAAGTATGTTCCGAGCAAGCTCTTAAGGGACAAGGGAACCCCACCGTGGTTTTTGTAGCCGTGTTAGGAGACCGCCGTACACAAACAATCCCAAGCGAAAAGAAATACGTATAATCCGTAAGCGATTGGAAATCATCTGTTCAGTCACTCAATGACCATAGTGGCACCGAAATGGAAAATTAGAGATAGAAATACTGAATTTGGTCTTCCGAAAGTGTTTCGCCGCATGGTGCAGGGAATGGCAATTGAATCTCAATGTAGACAAGTGTAATGTGCTGCGAATGCATAGAAAGATAGATCCCTTATCATTTAGCTACAAAATAGCAGGTCAGCAACTGGAAGCAGTTAATTCCATAAATTATCTGGGAGTACTCATTAGGAGTAATTTAAAATGGAATGATCATATAAAGTTGATCGTCGGTAAAGCAGATGCCAGGCTGAGATTCACTGGAAGAATCCTAAGAAAATGCAATCCGAAAACAAAGGAAGTAGGTTACAGTACGCTTGTTCGCCCACTGCTTGAATACTGCTCAACAGTGTGGGATCCGTACCAGATAGGGTTGATAGAAGAGATAGAGAAGATCCAACTGAGAGCAGCGCGCTTCGTTACAGGATCATTTAGTAATCGCGAAAGCGTTACGGAGATGATAGATAAACTCCAGTGGAAGACTCTGCAGGAGAGACGCTCAGTAGCTCGGTTCGGGCTTTTGTTAAAGTTTCGAGAACATACCTTCACCGAAGAGTCAAGCAGTATATTGCTCCCTCCTACGTATATCCCGCGAAGAGACCATGAGGATAAAATCAGAGAGATTAGAGCCCACACAGAATCATACCGACAATCCTTCTTTCCACGAACAATACGAGACTGTAATAGAAGGGAGAACCGATAGAGGTACTCAGGGAACCCTCCGCCACACACCGTCAGGCGGCTTGCGGAGTATGGATGAAGATGTAGATGTAGATGTAAGATCGTAACATGGCCCCTCGTTTCAATCATCGTACGAATTTCGAAATTATAGATATTGAGATAAGTTATTGTGGAGTAGGAAAAAGACTAGAATCGCTTTGTAGTGAAAAGGCATCGGAATCAGATGAAATACGTGCTAGATTCCACAGAGATTATGCGAAAGAACTTGCTCCTGTTTTAGCAGCAGTTCATCTTACGTCGCTGGAGCAACGAAGGGAACCTAACGACTGGAAAAAGGCGCAATTCATTCCCGTTTTCATGAAGGGTCGTAGGACAAATGCACATAATTATAGATCTGTATCAATGACGTCAATCTGTTGCAGAATTATCGAACATGTCTTATGCTCATGTATTATGACGTTTTTGAAGAACGAAAATCTTCTCTTTAAAAATCAACATGGATTACGCAAATAGAGATCTTGCGAAACTCATCTCTCTCTGTTCCACCATGAGGTCCACAACGCTGTAGAAAATCGGCGCTCAGGTAGATGCTATGTTCTTCCCGCACTGTCGTGTAGTAGCTTACTATCAGACCAGATTTGCGACTTGATTCGGATTCAAGGGTTCCTTGCAGACAGAACTGAACACGTCACTCTTAACGGTACAAAATCGACAGATGTAAAGTGTGATCGGAGCATTACTGTTTACAATGTACATAAATGGTCTAGTAGAATGCGGCGGGAGCTCTTTACGGTTGTTCGCAGACATCCGATTGCCTGTAATCAAGTAACAACGGTAGAAATCGTAGGACTGAAGACCGAAACAACAACAACAACACTGTTATAAAAAGAGCTACATTAATCGTATCATTTCACTAGCTTGTCACTGTACACATACCAATATATGCAGAACATTTACAAAGGCGACTAGTAGGTTTCATGGTTTTCAGGGTTTCATGGTTTTCAGAATAGCACTATCATTCTCATTGTGTGTCGTCTCCCGCGAGATGAGTGAGAGAATTTTAAGTCTGTTTCACTGCATAGGAATGATGTGATTGTAGGAGTTTGGCCAGTCAGAATCCTTCATGCCATGTAAGTGGCTGCGGGGGAGCGAGGCACTACGTTAACAGGTAACCAGCTCAAGTAACCGACAACAGTGGCAAACTGGAAGGATGTCGGTATTTCCAGCTCTCTACTTTCCTGTCGTGAGCAAGCATAGAAGTGGACACAAAGGAATTAATGAGTCTTGCTGTCAGCGGACATTGATTATATCAATGGGGCAAGTTGAAACTGTGTACCGGACCGGGATTCGAACCTGGGTCTCCTGCTTACTAGACAGATAGGCTGATCACTACGCCACCTGTACACATTGGTTATCGCAACTGCACACACTTACCATAGCATGCCTCCCGTCAGACCCCAATTCTCACCTTTGCACAGTCTATTGATCTAGCGCCCCTTGTCAGTTATCCTCATTACTCGCGGCAATTCGCCGATTCCCGTAAGATTGTGGCTATTTGGGGGAAGGAGACCAGACAGCGAGGTCATAAGTCTCATCGGACTAGAGAAGGACGGGGAAGGAAGTCGGCCGTGCCTTTTCAAAGGAATCATTCCGGCACCTGCCCGGAGCGATTCAGGGAAATCACGGAAAACCTAAATCAGGATGGCCGGACGCGGGATTGAGCCGTCGTCCTCCCGAATGCGAGTCCAGTGTCTAACCAGATTCCCGTAAGAGTTCGAGCTTGGTATGCAGCTGCATTGAAAGGACCGTTGGCCGTCCTCACTTTCATTGTGTATGTGGTGTCTGTTCTTTCAGACACGAGATATGTAGTATCGAACTGGCTTCGCTCTCCGTGCGTGCACACTGTTTTCCCGTGTAGATCACCAGGCGATAGACACTGAAGGATCCGTCACTGACTGCAAAGGACCTTAAAAAGGTACAAGTCGACGTTCTTTGTACAACCAACAAGAGGCACCAGCTGCTGTAATCTGTTCCACAATGCAGACAACAAATCTCGTTAGCAGCATTCTGGTCAGATGGTTTAGTCTTCCTGTGCGACAATCGAAGGCTCACCGGATAAAATGTTAATCACCCCGATAAAAGAAAACTGGTCGCTTTGTAGCGCTGTAGAGTGTGTAAAACTTGTAGCAGTAGGCCATGTGACCCTCCACTGCTGACGTAAGTGGCTCTGAGCACCATGGGACTCACATCTGAGGTCATCAGTCCCCTAGAACTTAGAACTACTTAAACCTAACTAACCTAAGGACATCACACACATCCATGCCCGAGGCAGGGTTAGAACCTGCGACCGTAGCAGTCACGCGGTTCCGGACTGAAGTGCCTAGAACCGCACGGTCACCGCGGCCGGCGCTGACGTAAGTCACGGCAGTGAAATGGTGTGCATATTCCAGTAGTCAGTTGTACAGAATCAACGCTGTAGGATGGCTTGACGTGGAAGCGTGACAGAATGGCAAAAGCGGTCTAATTAAATATACTTTTTCAAGCTTTGACAGTGAACATCATATCATTAATTTTTTGTCCAGAAGGGCAATAAAAATTGTGCCAAGCAAATGTTGTTTGGTTACCGCGTGACTTTCACCAGCATATCTGACTTTCTTGTAATGTTCTTCCGTTACGAAGGTACGAACAGCAGCGCCGTACATTTTATTGTTTTGCAATCTACTTCTACATGTACAGCTACATACCTACTCCGCAAGCCACAGTACGGTGCGTGGCGGTGCGTACCCTGTACTGCTACTAATCATCTCCCTTCCTGTTCCACTCGCAAACAGAACAAGCGAAAAACGACCATCTGTATGCCCCCGTGCGAGCCCTAATTTCTCTTTTTTTTCGTGGTCCTGAAATGTCAGATCTTTATATTTTCTCCATAAAGTTCATCGAAAAGAAGTGGTCTTCCTTCCAGGGATCCTAATTTGAGCTCCAGAACCGCCTCCGTAATACTTGCGTGTTGATCGAAACAACCGATAACAAATATAGCTAGCATCCTCTGAATTGCTTCGATGTTTTCCTTTAATCCGAACTAGTGGGGATTCCAAACACTCGAGAAGTACTGAAGAACAGTCGTAGAAGTGTTCTGTATCTGGTCTATTTTAAAGGTGAACCACAGTTTCCTAAAACTCTCCCAATAAACCGATGTCGAGCATTCGCCTTCCCAACTAAAGTCCTAACATCCTCGTTCCTTTTCACATTGCTTTGCAACGCTATGCCTAGATGTTTAATCGACCTGTCTATGTGGAGTAGCAAAGTACAAACGCTTGTGTTCGAACATTACGGATTATTTTTGCTACTCACCTTCATTACCTTACATTTTTCTTCATTTAGAAGCAACTGATGTTGATCACCAATTAGAAATTTTGTCTAAGTCATCTTGTATGCTCCTACAGTCAGTCAACGACAACACCTTCGCGTCACTGTAGCATCACCAGCAAACAGCCGCTGATTACTGCTCACCTTGTGCATGAGGTCATTTATGTATACAGAGAATCAGAGCGGTCCTTTTCCACTTCTCTGCGGTACTCCCAACAATACTCTTTTCTCTGACGAATACTGGTCACCGAAGACAACTTAAGAAGTCTTTCGAGTCACTTACATATTTGGGAATTTATTCCGTACGCACGTACCTTCGTCAACAGTCTGCAGTGGGGAACTGCGTCAAACGCTTTTTGGAAATCTAGGAATACGGAATCTGCCTGATGCAGTTCGCAGCGTATCATGTGAAAAAGGGCAAGCTGATTTCCGCACGAGCCATGTTTTCTGACACCGTGCTGAGCTGTGGACAGAAGCTTTCCCGTCTGAAGGAACTTTATTACATTCGAAATGAGAATATGTTTCAGAATTCTGCAGCAAACTGATGTTAAAGATGTTAGTCTGTAATGTTGCCTCTGAGTTCTTTTACCCTTCTTGTATTCAGGAGTCACCTGCGCTCTTTTCCAGTCACTTGGGTCTTCGCGGTGGGCAAGAGATTCGCGATAAATGCAAGCTAAGTAAGGGGTCGATGGCGTAGAGTACACTTTGTAATACCGAATTGGGATTCCATCCACACCTGGTGACCTATTTGTTTTCAGCGCTTTCAGATGTTTCACTACGCCAGGGATGTCTATTACTATGTCCTCCATACGGGAGTCGGCATTCCTCTCCTCAAAACACGTTCAAAAGCACATCACAATGTACCATTCACGTAAACACGACGTTTTTAAAAACAGGAATTTCTACTGTCAGTGAATACAGGTCCATCTCAACCAGGCTATTAGCAAACATTGTGAAGGAAACTGCATAAAATGAACATACGTAATCGAGCACCTCGCGAAACCCTATTGCTCACAACAGCATATCAAACTGCACGTCTTCAATAGGTCAGGCAACAGAGAAAGATTATAGTGGCTGCTGGGGACGTGTAGTCGATTCTTCTCTTTCCTACTGATGCAAGACGTTCAGTACAGCAGTAGCCCAATTTAACGCGCAGTGTATGGACGGCGTATTTCAGGCAATTGGTATTTCCGTATGTTTTGCGGATGTTTTTTGTACCATGACTTCGGCTCACTGATTCATGTTGCCATGATCGTGAACCAGGACGTTTATTTCAATAATTTCAGTGAGTGTGTGTTATCCTTTCTTCTATAGCTTCGTGATGAGTATAATGATGGCAGTCCCATCGTCTAAGATGACGTCAGGAGTGTTCACAGGGCTTCGTGCTTTCGTTTCTTGTTTGACAAACTTTTCGGCTCGCACCTCGACTAGTCTGCTACATCAGCCGCTCTTAACCCCTTACAAAATGTCTGCCACTATTTACATATTATAGAATTTTGGAACACGTATTATGTTCGAGTATAATGTCTTTTCTGGAGACTAGAAATCTACTCTGTAGGAATCAGCGTGGGTTTCGAAAAAGACGGTCGTGTGAAACCCAGCTCGCGCTATTCGTCCACGAGACTCAGAGGGCCTTAGACACGGGTTCACAGGTAGATGCCGTGTTTCTTGACTTCCGCAAGGCGTTTGACACAGTTCCCCACAGTCGTTTAATGAACAAAGTAAGAGCATACGGACTATCAGATCAATTGTGTGATTGGATTGAGGAGTTCCTAGATAACAGAACGCAGCATGTCATTCTCAATGGAGAGAAGTCTTCCGAAGTAAGAGTGATTTCAGGTGTGCCGCAGGGGAGTGTCATAGGACCGTTGCTATTCACAATATACATGAATGACCTGGTGGATGACATCCGAAGTTCACTGAGGCTTTTTGCAGATGATGCTGTGGTGTATCGAGAGGTTGCAACAATGGAAAATTGTACTGAAATGCAGGAGGATCTGCAGCGAATTGACGCATGGTGCACGGAATGGCAATTGAATCTCAATGTAGACAAGTGTAATGTGATGCGAATACATAGAAAGATAGGTCCCTTATCATTTAGCTATAAAATAGCAGGTCAGCAACTGGAAGCAGTTAATTCCATAAATTATCTGGGAGTACGCATTAGGAGTGATTTAAAATGGAATGATCATATAAAGTTGATGGTCGATAAAGCAGATGCCAGACTGAGATTCATTGGAAGAATCCTAAGGAAATGCAATCCGACAACAAAGGAAGTAGGTTACAGTACGCTTGTACGCCCAATGCTTGAATACTGCTCAGCAGTGTGGGATCCGCACCAGGTAGGGTTGATAGAGGATTTAGAGAAGATCCAACGGAGAGCAGCGCGCTTCGTTACAGGATCATTTAGTAATTGCGAAAGCGTTACGGAGATGATAGATAAACTCCAGTGGAAGACTCTGCAGGAGAGACGCTCAGTAGCTCGGTACGGGCTTTTGTTAAAGTTTCGAGAACATACCTTCACCCAAGAGTCAAGCAGTATATTGCTCCCTCCTACGTATATCTCGCGAAGAGACCATGAGGATAAAATCAGAGAGATTAGAGCCCACACAGAAGCATACCGACAATCCTTCTTTCCACGTAAAATACGAGACTGGAATAGAAGGGAGAACCGATAGAGGTACTCAGGGTACCCTCCGCCACACACCGTCAGGTGGCTTGCGGAGTATGGATGTAGATGTAGATATTGTGTTGACGCAGGAATCAGCATCTCATCAACTTGGGATCTCTACGAGATCTAATTAGCAATTAGTAGCTTCTACATGTATATCCACACTCCGCAAACTACCGTACGATATACGGTGAATAGTACTCTGTACCACTACTTGTCTTTCCTTCCTGGTCCACTCGCAAATTGAGCGCGGAAAATGACTGTCTATATGACTCCCTACGAGTCGCGATTTCTCTTATCTCACATTCGTGGTCCTGACGAGAAATGTACGTTGGCGGTAGTAAAGTCGTTCTGCAGTCGACCTCAAATGGCGGTTCTCTAAATTGCCGCAGTAGTATCTTCCGAAAAGAGCGTCCTCTTTCCTCCGTGGAGTCCCATTTGAGTTCACGTGGTATATTCGCAAACCTCGCGTGTTGTAACCTACCGGTAACAAATTTAACTGCCTCCCCTCTGCATTGCTTCGGTGTGTTCCTTTAAGTCGACCTGGTGGGGATCCCAAAACACTCGAGCAGTACTTAAGAATGGGTCGCACTTGTGTCCTATGTGCATTTACAGATGAACCACACTTTCCTAAAATTCGTCCAATAAATCGAAGCCGAGCATTCACCTTCCCTACTACAATCATTACATGCTCGTTCCATTTCATATCGCTTTGCAATGTTACGCCTAGATATACTCGTTTATTTAATCGACTTGACTGTGTCAAGCAGCATGTTACTAATGCTGTATTGAAACGTCACGGGTTTGTTTTTCCTTCTTATCTGCATTAAACTGAATGTTCCTACTTTTAGAGCTAGCTGCCATTTCTCACATCAACTAGAAATTCTGTCTAAGTCATCTTTTAACCTCCTGCTCTCAGTCAGGACGACACCTTCCCGTAAACCACAGCGTCACCAGTGGACAACAGTAAAATTGCTGCTTACCCCGTCCATCAAATCATTTATGTATATAAAGAACAAGAGTGGTCCTATCTCACTTCCAGAGGCACTCCCAACGACACCCTGATCTCTGATGAACACTCGCCGTCGAGGACAACGTACTGCGCACTACACTGACGCTCATGCCGCGCGAGATTAGCCGAGCGGTCTCAGGCGCTGCAGTCATGGACTGTGCGGCTGGTCCCGGCGGAGGTTCGAGTCCTCCCTCGGGCATGGGTGTGTGTGTTTGTCCTTAGGATAATTTAGGGTAAGTAGTGTGTAAGCTTAGGGACTGATGACCTTAGCAGTTAAGTCCCATAAGATTTCAAACACATTTGAACATTTTGAACTGATGCTCATAAATTAAGGATAATTGCAGAATGTGGTGCCACACAACGTGGCACTACACAAAACTGGCGCTAATAGCATAGGAATATAGGGAACAAACACGACACAGATCTGTAAGTCCACAGTATTGGTGATAAGTTGAGAAAACCGCCACTGTTTTATGCGCATGTAGCCCGACATCAATGTGGGATACGATCACCATGCGCACGTACACAGACCGCACAACGGGTTGGCATACTCTGGATCAGGTGGTCGAGCAGTGCTGGGGTATAGCCTCCCATTCTTGCACAAGTGCCTGTCGGAGCTACTGAAGTGTCCTAGGGGTTTGGAGACGTGCAGCGATACGTCGACCGAGAGCATTCCAGACGTGCTCGATGGGGTTTAGGTCTGGGGAACAGGCAGGCCACTCCATTCGCCTGATATCTTCTGTTTCAAGGTACTCCTCCACGATGGCAGCTCGGTGGGCCGTGCGTTATCATCTACCACGAGGAAGGTGGGACCCACTGCACCCCTGAAAAGGCGGACGTACTGGTGCAAAATGACGTCCCGACACACATGCCTGACCTCTTACAGTTCCTCTGTCAAAGACATGCAGGGGTGTACGTGCACCAATCATAATCCCACCCCACACCATCAAACCACGACCTCCATACAGGTCCCTTTCAAGGACATTAAGGGGTTGGTATCTGGTTCCTGGATCACGCCAGATGAAAACCCGGGGAGAATCACTGTTCAGACTATACCTGGACTCGTCCGTGAACATAACCTGGGACCACTGTTCCAATGACAATGTACTGTGTTCTTGAGACCAGGCTTTACAGGCTCTCCCGTGACCAAGGTTGAGTGGAATGCACCTTGCAGGTCTCTAGGCGAATAAACCATGTCTTTTCAGTCGTCTGTAGACTGTGTGTCTCGAGACAACTGTTCCAGTGGCTGCCCTAAGGTCCCGAGCATGGCTACCTGCAGTACTCTGTGGCCGTCTGCGGGCACTGATGGTGAGATATCGGTCTTCTTGTCGTGTTGTACACTGTGGACGTCCCATACTGTAGCGCCTGGACACGTTGCCTGTCTGCTGAAATCGTTGCCATAATCTTGAGATCACACTTTGTGGCACACGGAGGGCCCGTGCTACGATCTGCTGTGTTTGATCAGCCTTCAGTCGCCCTAGTACTCTACCCCTCGTAACGTCATCAATATGTGTTCTTTAAGCCATTTTCAACAAATAGCCACCATTAGCACGTCTGAAAACGTCTTCACACTTACTCGCTGCACCGTAATCTGGCGTGCACCAACACACCTCTGCGTATGTGGACTGCTGCCAGCGCCACCGTGCGACGACTTCAGGTCAAATGCACCGCATGGTCATACCCCGAGGTGATTTAAACCCGCAAACCGCCCGCCAGAGCGTTGTTTCACTATGTATCAGCATTATCCTTAATTTATAAGCATGAGTGTATTACTTCCGAAGTCTTCGGGCCATTCGCATATACGGGAACCTAATCTGTATATTCAGCCCTTCGTCAACAGTTTGCAGTGGTGTACCGTGTGAAACGCTTCCCTGAAATCTGTGAATACGGAATCTGCTTGTTGTCCTCCATCCACGGTGTGTAGGATATCATGTGA
Source organism: Schistocerca gregaria (assembly GCF_023897955.1). Lineage (NCBI taxonomy): Eukaryota > Metazoa > Arthropoda > Insecta > Orthoptera > Acrididae > Schistocerca > Schistocerca gregaria. Next base: position 639,304,916 of record NC_064931.1, read on the forward strand.
GAAAAGGACAAGGTCAGTTTCGCACGAGCGATGCAGCCTAAATCAGTGCTGATTTGTGGACACTATTCAGTATCAAGGCTATAGGCGGTGTTAGGCGGGATTACCGTGGTATCTCCTAGGGGTGACATTTTTTTGTCTGCTGTGCTAATTAATTCAACCCACTTGCATCTCAGAAAATGATCATTACGATAAAGTCAGTGAATTTAGAGCACATACGGAAGCTTATCGACAGTCGTTCGTCCCAGGCACGAGTCATTAATTGGACAGGGTAGCGGGCAGCGATAGTAGTATAGGGGGAAGACACCGCCACACGTCGTAAGTGGCTTGCTGAGCACACATGCAGTCTATTATGAAAAGGTGTTCAAATGGCTATAAGCACTATCGGACTTAATACCTGTGGTCATCAGTCCCCTAGAACTTAGAACTACTTAAACCTGACTAACCTAAGGACATCATACACATCCATGCCCGAGGTAGGATTCGAACCTGCTACCGTAGAGGTTGCGCGGTTCCAGTCTGGAGCACCTAGAACCGCTCGGCCACAACGGCCGGATGAAAAGGTGTAACACATCCTTCTTATTAAGCCTTTCTATCTTTCCGGATGGTTTAGAGCGACATGGAGTCATAATTTTATATTGTCTAAATTAGCTGACTCCTCACACAGCATTTTATCACTTTATTTAAAATTACTGATTTCCTGACATCCTGCCCCATTGTCAGAACTGTCTGTACATCAGTGGAAATAAAGCCTGTCAACTGTGAGGATCCGATGGTCGGTCGTACAGCAAAGAAGCGGTGGAGACTGGACGTGTCGTGGTATTTCAAGGGTTTATGTTTGAGTCCGATATGGTCTGTGAATTGGACAAGATCCATAAATGAATCTGCACACAAACCTTATCTTCGATTGATGAACTTGGGTTTTCAGATACATGTCATGATGGGACAGAATATCCCGAAGTGGATAATGTGAAATAACATTTAGTACAATCTGGGGAGTCAATTAAATCGGACGACGTATTTCTTTTGTATCTATGACGGAAGTGAAAACATGGCAAATTATTTATAAGACATGTAGCATCTAAAAAGGGTACATTATAAAAACCTGAAATTTTTGAAGCGACAGCATCTAAGGTCTTCTGTTTTGCTCTAGAGTAAAATACACACCGCCCGTCCAAGATGTTCCGAGACTGATTTCTTTCCTGGCGTATAAACGGCGTCAATGGAGTAACTGCGTTGTCAGTTTGAACTAACAACTATAAGCAAGATATGTGCATTCTACCAACCAGTAGCGGACGTGCGACTGTAGTGTGTCAACATTATTGGGAAACATATCGCAATATAGCAAAATGGCTATGGAGACATTTGAGGCAATGAAAATGGCTTAAGGCGATAGTTGTTTGAGTCGTGTACGAGTGTTTGAGTAGTTTAAGCGTTTTAAAGACGTACAGGTGTTGCTGGAGGAAAACGAGATGTCAGTTGCGTGCCACCTCAAGTTCATCCGACGGAAACATTGAGAAAATTCGTGATCTTTTGAAAACCTGCCGACTTCTCTCATCCACACCTATCACTGAAAAACAGAACATCTCTAAATCAAGTTTTCAAGAGATTGTTTGGAATGGTTTGAAGAAGACAAAAGAATTTTGCGCCGCACACCTTGATTCCGAAAAAAAAAGCCCATTTGGACGCCTGTGACGACTTGACCGAAATGAAAACGCGGACAGTACTTTTCTGTAATCAACTGAGAAAAGTGAAGATAATAGTTTTGATGCTTCAGATGTTCTATATGGTCTCCCCCACTTGACTACAACACCCAGCACGTGCAGATGGGCCTCTGGAGTTTCACCAAGACCGAAGAATGACAAAATCGAAAGTGAAGACAGTTTTCATCTCCTTTTTTTTATTCTCACGGCGGTACCCACAGATAATTCGTTCCCACCGGCACCACTGCAAATTACCGGTATTATTTAGGTAGTATGGACCGGTCGGGCAAGAGGATTCAGATGGTTTGTCTACAACAATGAAAGGGGAGGGATTTCTTCTTGCTAAACGACAACGCGTCCGTTCATACAGGCGCAGTTGTCATGCAGTTGCTAGCGAAAACACTAGTGCCAGTTCTCAGCTACCTTCCATAGTCACCCGATTTGGCGCCGAGTGACGTTTTTTTTATTCTCGAAAATAAAAATTCACTTGAAGGGTCAATGCTTTGACGATATAACCGATATTCAAGCCAGTGTGACACGCAAGTTGAAGAACACACCGATCAAGTACTTTCATGACAGTTCCGCACGGTTGTAGGTATGAACGTGCTGGGTGTTGCAGTCAAGTGGGGGAGACTATACAGAACATCTGAAGCATCAAAACCATTACTTTCGCTTTCCTCAGTTTTTTTAAATCCATTCTCTAAACTATTTGGACTGACGAGAGAGGTATATTTCTTGCAACCACTAACACATAACTCCATCCCGAGCACACAGTTACGTGTCTTGGGGGCGCACGGTGGGAAAACGAGCTTAAAAAACTTGACAGAATGGAAGCAGGAAAAGGTGCGCGTTCCGACTTTAGTCCCGTGAAATCTTGAATAGATTGTGCTTGTGCATACTTGTCCATTGCTGTGATGGCATTCCAGTCACAAATCGATATGGTTTGTGCCTTGATAGCGAATCGGAAAACGATACATTTTTCATATACTGTTTGTGTGGCCTGTTTAATATATCGCACTCAGCCCGGCAAGAAAAGTGACAAGTCGAAAAACGGTGTCTTTTGTTTATGTTATTGAAAAATACGTGTAAAGTGCCCCAGAGGTGCATAAGAAATGTAATGGTATTTACTGCCAACAATACTTACTTGAAATTTAAATTTTCATGGAATTAATTATTTAAGTCGAATTTGCTCAAGTATTTTATTTATTAGCTATGTCGCCGTTCTTGCAGGAGTGCGATATGACAGCGATCCTGCACCGCTGTCATGATAATACTTCAGAAGACACATTTTTTTACAATTTTAACCGGTGTAATGACGTATACCGACTTAAAACTAAACTGCTACCGATTTTATCCGAAATCGTTGGCTACAGATTTTTCTCTGCGTGGTTCCAGTTTCACAAATGGCTCTCATAAAGGTTTGGAATGTATTTTATGCGCATGTCTGCGAGTTTTATTTGCCTATCATTTACGCACCGTGCGGCTGTGCCATATGGCAGACAATTATTGTGCAATAATGTACAATATTCGGAAGTAATGCTGGATGTCGACATCAGTCCTCATAGTTTTGATGCACGGATGTGTCATAATCTAAGCTGCTCCGTTGCCGATTGGTCAGCTGACTGAAGATGCGCAGGAAGCTCGGAACAAAGATGTCCGGCGTTACCGAGAAGACTTTACGAGCAAATATTCCCGTGGGAAAATGATGCATAACGTATTTAACCGGCTTTGGGATCATCAGATCCACCTATTTCTAGATTCGAAAAAATGACAACTGAAGAAGATAAACAGATGCCACCTGCGGTAAAAGATCTGCTTTTCGAATCATCTCTCAATGGATAACCCGATTGCGCCCTATTGATAACGATAACGACGCAAGAGAACAATGTGATCACTATTTCGATTGAAAAATGTAAACTATCGAATAAAACATTTCAATACGGTAATTTAGACTTTTAATTCGTCGTCAGCGACCTCAGAATGCTTTATACCCGAAGTTTCAGTCGAATCCGCTATATTCATAACTTACGATTAGTCAAACTGGTTCCGCCGCTTTGAATTTTGTAATTTCGACATCGCATTCGTAATCTAAATCTAAAAAGAACACAGTTTTGTAGGATTTTATCTGCATTTTCGATTATGTCCAGATTTTGAAGCGAGTTGGCCCACTGTGGAGTGGGGGAGAGAGAGAGAGAGAGAGAGAGAGAGAGAGAGAGAGAGAGAGGAAACAGTAGCAGGCTGGCAGGCTGTGTCCTCACCCACTTAAAATGCGTGCTACTGTTGACATCTTGTCTCTGATAAGCTTTGCTGTTACACGCTGAACTGCCTTCTGGTGCAGTAACCATTAGCACAAGTTCCGCTATGTAAAGTCACAGTGATATCCCACCAATGAGAAGCTCCATACTTTCTACTACTCTCAAATTGGCCGACATATCAGTGAAACTATAGAAACAGCAGACCCGAGAATTACTTGACACGCGCCGTCAGAGAAAGGTTATTTTGATATCACAAGGCGGGCTTTAGCCGCCATTTTTTCTGCACCAATTCTGATATCCTACTGAAATAAGATATAATAACTATTCCCTCCGAAACAGGCTATCTCTGAGGATGTTTCTCATTCCACATTCAACCGGTTTCCTTATACACTCCTGGAAATGGAAAAAAGAACACATTGACACCGGTGTGTCAGACCCACCATACTTGCTCCGGACACTGCGAGAGGGCTGTACAAGCAATGATCACACGCACGGCACAGCGGACACACCAGGAACCGCGGTGTTGGCCGTCGAATGGCGCTAGCTGCGCAGCATTTGTGCACCGCCGCCGTCAGTGTCAGCCAGTTAGCCGTGGCATACGGAGCTCCATCGCAGTCTTTAACACTGGTAGCATGCCGCGACAGCGTGGACGTGAACCGTATGTGCAGTTGACGGACTTTGAGCGAGGGCGTATAGTGGGCATGCGGGAGGCCGGGTGGACGTACCGCCGAATTGCTCAACACGTGGGGCGTGAGGTCTCCACAGTACATCGATGTTGTCGCCAGTGGTCGGCGGAAGGTGCACGTGCCCGTCGACCTGGGACCGGACCGCAGCGACGCACGGATGCACGCCAAGACCGTAGGATCCTACGCAGTGCCGTAGGGAACCGCACCGCCACTTCCCAGCAAATTAGGGACACTGTTGCTCCTGGCGTATCGGCGAGGACCATTCGCAACCGTCTCCATGAAGCTGGGCTACGGTCCCGCACACCGTTAGGCCGTCTTCCGCTCACGCCCCAACATCGTGCAGCCCGCCTCCAGTGGTGTCGCGACAGGCGTGACTGGAGGGACGAATGGAGACGTGTCGTCTTCAGCGATGAGAGTCGCTTCTGCCTTGGTGCCAATGATGGTCGTTTGCGTGTTTGGCGCCGTGCAGGTGAGCGCCACAATCAGGACTGCATACGACCGAGGCACACAGGGCCAACACCCGGCATCATAGTGTGGGGAGCGATCTCCTACACTGGCCGTACACCTCTGGTGATCGTCGAGGGGACACTGAATAGTGCATGCTACATCCAAACCGTCATCGAACCCATCGTTCTACCATTCCTAGACCGGCAAGGGAACTTGCTGTTCCAACAGGACAATGCACGTCCGCATGTATCCCGTGCCACCCAACGTGCTCTAGAAGGTGTAAGTCAACTATCCTGGCCAGCAAGGTCTCCGGATCTGTCCCCCATTGAGCATGTTTGGGACTGGATGAAGCGTCGTCTCACGCTGTCTGCACGTCCAGCACGAACGCTGGTCCAACTGAGGCGCCAGGTGGAAATGGCATGGCAAGCCGTTCCACAGGACTACAGCCAGCATCTCTACGATCGTCTCCATGGGAGAATAGCAGCCTGCATTGCTGCGAAAGGTGGATATACACTGTACTAGTGCCGACATTGTGAATGCTCTGTTGCCTGTGTCTATGTGCCTGTGGTTCTGTCAGTGTGATCATGTGATGTATCTGACCCCTGGAATATGTCAATAAAGTTTCCCCTTCCTGGGACAATGAATTCATGGTGTTCTTTTTTCAATTTCCAGGAGTGTATTTTGGACTGTTGTTCACTCTGTATGCTAAAATAATGTTGCACAATAAAACATAATTTTGTTTTCAAATATTTAATACCACGGAGAGCGTTCTATGTTTAGTTTGAAACCTTAAAGCTCGACTTACTGCAAAGGATTCCATATGATGGTGACGTTAAAAGAACAAACGACAAGCAGATGTTTAATCACTTGGTAAGTTTTTCTATAATATGGTACTACGTACTTGATGCCGTAGCAAAAATATTTTATAAAATAAATAAATGGAAACGTGGTCCGTAGTAGGATGTAATTTATTTAAATCGTGCGATTTGCTAAATTTGAAAATTTATCATTTTCAAACACCATGCAATACCCTATTTACATGTGTGATATTACTTTGAGCAAAGTTACCAATATGAAGTTGAACGTTGTCGCGTTCATGTGGGTCCAATCCAAATGTAAGGATGGAATACAACGTCTACTATTTACGTATAGCGAAAAATAATTTGACAATTGCGATATGCAATGCGTAATGTCACACATATAATTTGAAATATTGTACGGTGCTGAAAGTCACAGGTCATCGAAATTAACTAACTCCACAATTTCAATAAAGATGGTTTACACAAAAGCCTTCGACGGGTCACGTTTTCTTTTATTGAGGATTTAGAGGCTGTGGATTCCGAAACAAAATTTAAAAAAATATGTTTAAAATGCGTTCAATTTGTCTACTCTGAAATCAGAAGGTAATTTCAAGAGGTGACTAAAATTTTACGGGCCGTGGTGCCAATTGTATAGAGGTGCAATCATGGCAGTATTGTTGTAGCACTTGCGAAAATCTGCAGAAAATTAGTGTGTGGTTGAAAGCTAGTAGATGATCAAACACAAGCAACCGTATTTAATCAACACAAGTAGATGTGAATCAACTGTACTGTCACTGTTATCACACAAAATACCCAATCGACAGAATGGACATGTGAATTTTAGCAATGTATGTGGAGGGGAGAGGGTGGGGGAAGATGGGAAACGTGGACAAAAGACGTCAGACAGTGGAAAAATTGCCGGCCTGGATGGCCGAGCGGTTCTAGGTGCTACAGTCTGAAACCGCGCGACCGCTACGGTCACACGTTCGAATCCTGCCTCGGGAATGGATGTGTTTGTTGTCCTTAGGTTAGTTAGGTTTAAGTAGTTCTAAATTCTAGAGGGCTGATGACCTCAGAAGCTAAGTCCCATAGCTCTCAGAGCCATTTTTGAGTGGACAAATTGGGAAGGGCAGAGGGAGGGACGTGTAGCTATGTTTCTAAGAAAGTAATTTGCAATATACTCACATGTGAGGTCCCTTAACACACAAAATGTACAAAGAAGATTATGAGTGGAATTGAAAAACTGCAAGAAATGCGTCCTACCTTATATGAAGATATACTTTCAGAACTGTGAGGAAACTGTAAGATCATACTGCCTCCCTCCACATATTTGTCGCACAGTAAACTGGATAGACAGGGTACATTCGGAGGAGCACGGGGAGTCATTTCTCCGGCAGCGTCTCTGAATGGAACGTTGTAGATGAGGGGTTTCTTCAAACGTACAAGGACCTGTCAGATGCTGCGATCCACAGATTTCGACGAGCTTCAGTACGCTAATTCGATTCCTTTCTAAAGTAACCCATGTCAAAGGGTGTAGGACACTATGTTCCTCTTTCGAAAAAACTGAGGTCAAAGATCTTGTGTGCGCAGCCTTTTATTCGCTTTTTGATATGTTCCTCTTAGTTCGCTTAACTATGGACTGTTTGCATCACAGACATCCACTAGGAACTAGCTTTTACAATTTTAATTGACATGTCATTGTGAAACCTTTGTTTAAGCTTTGGAACTTTTATTAATTCTATTTCTGATTCTGTCCATTTGCGTTAAGTCTTGGCTCCGCACCGCCCGCAGTTTCTTAGATCCGTTTTAGGTGTGCTTGCTGTGCCTGCGACTTTTTTATCTTTTGACTTACTGCTGTCAATTAACTTTGTTGTACTACATATTTCACAGACACTTATCTTTCAGCTAACTTTTATAATTTAAATTAATATTTACCTTTGGGTCCATGTTAAAACTATAGCTCTTTCTTAAAGTGCATTTTAACCCTTTCAGACCTCATTTTTTCTGGAGGAAGGAAAATTTTTCTTATTTAGTGATATTTTAATGATTCTAGATGCAAGATTTGTGCAAAAAATATGTACTCGTTTTCAAAACATATGTTGCACACTTGGCTTCATTTCAAGGACTAAAGTAACTTAATTTCTAAATATTCTCTATTGGAATGAACAGTAAAATTATCATTCAATAAGTGCCAAGCAAAATAACAGTATTCAAGTAGACGGTGGGATATAGCGAACCAGCCCACACTCGTGTATTCTGGTGATCATGAGTTGCTGCGCACTGCTACATTAACATGCTGATATTTTCATAGTGGTGTCTGATGAAAAGGTTGAACGTTCACAAATGTATACCTCAGATTTCCATTGGGAAAATATATTTCTGTTTCAGCTAATACACGGTAACAGCTAATGTACATAATTGTAGTTAGAGGCTCTGAAAGGGTTAATCTATCCGATTTAGTTTCACGTAGAATGTCTACGATCACATTCTACCTATGTATCACGCCATCGCAAACTGCCTCCGCCAATAACACCTTGCGGCCACGCCCACTCAGCCGTAGTTGTAAACATGGTACCAGCAACTACCTGACATAACGGGTTATGAGTGTTTATGATTTTATCATGATTTTACACTACTGGCCATTAAAATTGCTACACCACGAAGATGACGCGCTACAGACGCGAAATTTAACCGACAGGAAGAAGATGCTGTGATATGCAAATGATTAGCTTTTCAGAGCATTCACACAAGGTTGGCGCCGGTGGCGACACCTACAACGTGCTGACATGAGGAAAGTTTCCAACAGATTTCTCATACACAAACAGCAGTTGACCGGCGTTGCCTGGTGAAATATTGTTGTGATGCCTCGTGTAAGGAGGAGAAATGCGTACCATCACGTTTCCGTATTTGATAAAGGTCGGATTGTAGCCTATCGCGATTGCGGTTTATCGTATCGCGACATTGCTTTTCGCGTTGGTCGAGATCCAATGACTGTTAGCATAATATGGAATCGGTGCGTTCAGGAGGGTAATACGGAACGCCGTACTGGATGGTCGCATCCGTGTTTGGTGACATCGCGGTGAACGCACATTGGAAGCGTGTATTCGTCATCGCCATACTGGCGTATCAGCCGGCGTGATGGTATGGGGTGCCATTGGTTACGCGTCTCGGGCACCTCTTGGTTACACGTCTCTGTCACCTCGTGTTCACATTGACGACACTTTGAACAGTGGACGTTACATTTCAGATGTGTTACGACCCGTGGCTCTACCCTTCATTCGATCCCTGCGAAACCCTACAATTCAGTAGGATAATGCACGACCGCATGTTGCAGGTCCTGTACGGGCCTTTCTGGATACAGCAAATGTTGGACTGCTGCTCTGGCCAGCACATTCTCCAGACCTCTCACCAACTGAAAACGTCTGGCCAATGGTGGCCAGTCACTACTCTTGATGAAGTGTGGTATCGTATTGAAGCTGCATGGGCATCTGTACCTGTACACGCCATCCGAGCACTGTTTAACTCAACGCCCAGGCGTACCAAGGCCGTTATTGCGGCCAGAGGTAGGATTTCTCAGGATCTATGCACCCACATTGCGTGAAAATGTAATCACATGTCAGTTCTAGTATAATATATTTGTCCAATGAATATCCGTTTATCATCTGCATTTCTTCTTGGTGCAGCAATTTTAATGGACAGTAATGTACTTTATCTGACGTTACCAATTCTGGCTACATATTTTATTTGCTTCTTCTGTTAACTTCATGAAGACAGGTAGGTATGTCTCTAACCTTTCAGACTGTGTATATTACGATACTGATGATAATAGTTAATGGTGTACGATTATGCCCTTTTTTCATAAATATGCACATTTTCTCGTCTTAGATCAATCTGAAGATGATGATAAAGATTGAAACCGGTAACTGAATGAACAAATGTTTGCGATCAGAGACTGTTGTGGCATTTACAAAAAACAATGAAGAATGTAGTGGTCTTTGACTGCCCCGCCCGTTCCCCTTATTTATTATCCACAGAGCCTGTTTGAAATGCGATGGGAAAATGTATACTCTCATACCATACTCCAGCCAGGAACCTTCATGAACTGACACAGCATGTGCCTGTCACACCTCATACTGATGTTGACTATGGAAGTTTAATAATTTAATATTTCTTACGTAATGAACACCCGTACAAACATTAATAAATATGAGACTGGCGCTTCATAGTGTAACACTTTCCATACATGTCAGCTTACACTCTCTGATCAAAAGTATGCGAACACCCCTATGCAATGCAAAATTGACCACTCGATGTCATTAGAGGTGGATTCACCAGTATAAAAGGAGGCAGGGAGAATGGTGCCGGCAGTAAAGAAGCAGTAACAGCAAAATTGGAAGGTCGGGAGAGCTCAGTCACTTCGAACGTGGACTAGTCATTGGATGCCGCCAGAATAATAAATCCAGCAAGGATATTTCAACTCTTTTAAAGCTCGCAAGCTGGCAGTGGTTGTTGTGATTGTGAAATGGAAATGCGAAGGTACAAGCACAGGTAAACCAAGACCTGACATATTTCGTGCGCAGACAGGGACCATCGAGCATCGTGGAGGATGGTTGCAAAAAAAATCACACTAAATCAACGGAAGGAATCACTCCTGACTTACAAAGGGCTACCAGCGTAATGGCTGTGCGTAGGGAACTAGAATGGGGTACAATGGTCAAGCAACTCCTCATAAGCCACATATCTCAGTAGTCAACGCCAGCGGCACTTGAGGCGGTAAAGAAGCGACGCCACTGGGCACTGGATGACAGGAAATAAATGACTTGGACTCATGTATCATACTGTACCCTGTGGCAGTCCGATGGAAGGTTTGGATTTGGCAAATGCGTGGAGAATGTTACTTGTCATCAAGCGTTAGTGTTACCACTAAAGTAAGGAGGAGGTGGTATTACGGTATAGGGGATTTTTCCGTGGTTAGGATGTGATCCCCTTCTTTTGCTTAATAAATCTAAATGCTGAAGAATATGAATATATTTTTCACAGCCTTGCCGCAGTGGATACACCGGTTCCCGTGAGACCACTGAAGTTAAGCGCTGTCTGACGTGGTTCGCACTTGGATGGGTGACCATCCTGGCGGCCATGCGCTGTTGCCATTTTTCAGGGTACACTCAGCCTCGTGATCCAATTGAGGAGCTACTCGACCGAATAGTAGCGGCTTCGGTCAAGAATACCTATCCGCATCCTCCTCTGAGAATGACACGGCGGTCGGATGGTCCCGGGAGGCCACTCGTGGCCTGGCGACGGAGTGCTTTCTTAAGTGCTTTAAGCACTTTGTACTGAGTAGAATTGAGGAACAGTTCGGAGGTGAAGACTGTTTGTATTAGCATGACAATGCACCCTACCTTAAAGCAGCTATTGTGAGGCTATGGTGAACAGCAAATTCATCAAACGGACTGGCCTATCCAGAGTCCCGATCTGAACCCAATACAACTACTCTGGGATGAGTTCCACCCAGTCACTCACTGATCAGTCTGGCCTGGCAACGGAAAACAGCAAAACGAAAGGTGAAATTTTAAATTTAGCATTTGAGAAATCTTTCACGCAGGAGGATCGTACAAACATACGGCCGTTTGAGTCTCGCACAGATTCCCGTATGGAGGACATAGTGATAGACATCCCTGGGGTTGTGAAGCAGCTGAATGGGTTGAAAATAAATAAATCACCAGGTCCTGATGGGATTCCAATTCGGTTTCACAGAGAGTACTCTACTGCATTGGCTCCTTACTTAGCTTGCATTTATCGCGAATCTCTTGCCCAACGTAAAGTCCCGAACGACTGGAAAAAAGCGCAGGCGACGCATGTATATAAGAAGGGTAGAAGGACGGATCCTCAAAATTACAGACCAACATCCTTAACGTCGGCTTGTTTCAGGATTCTCGAACATATTCTCAGTACGAATATAATGAATTTCCTTGAGACAGAGAAGTTGCTGTCCATGCATCAGCACGGCTTTAGAAAGCATCGCTCCTGCAAAACGCAACTCGCCCTTTTTTCACATGATATCTTGCGAACCATGGATGAAGGTATCAGACGGATGCCATATTCCTTGACTTCCGGAAAGCGTTTGACTCGGTGCCCCACTGCAGACTCCTAACTAAGATACAAGCATGTGGGATTGGTTCCCAAGTATGTGAGTGGCTCGAAGACTTCTTAAGTAATAGAACCCAGTACGTTGTCCTCGATGGTGAGCGTTCATCGGAGGTGAGGGTATCATCTGGAGTGCCCCAGGGAAGTGTGGTAGGTCCGCTGTTGTTTTCTATCTACATAAATGATCTTTTAGATAGGGTGGATAGTAATGTGCGGCTGTTTGCTGATGATGCTGTGGTGTACGGGAAGGTGTCGTCGTTGAGTGACTGTAGGAGGATACAAGATGACTTGGACAGGATTTGTGATTGGTTTAAAGAATAATTCTAAATATAGATAAATGTAAATTAATGCAGATGAATAGGAAAAAGAATTCTGTAATGTTCGAATACTCCATTAGTAGAGTAGTGCTTGACGCAATCACGTCGATTAAATATTTGGGCGTAACACTACAGAGCGATATGAAGTGGGACAAGCATGTAATGGCAGTTGTGGGGAAGGCGGATAGTCGTCTTCGGTTCATTGGTAGAATTTTGGGAAGATGTGGTTCATCTGTAAAGGAGACCGCTTATAAAACACTAATACGACCTATTCTTGAGTACTGCTCGAGCGTTTGGGATCCCTATCAGGTCGGACTGAGGGAGGATATAGAAGAAATTGAGAGGCGGGCTGCTAGATTTGTTACTGGTAGGTTTGATCATCACACGAGTGTTACGGAAGTGCTTCAGGAACTCGGGTGGGAGTCTCTAGAGAAAGGAGGCGTTCTTTTCGTGAATCGCTACTGAGGAAATTTAGAGAACCAGCATTTGAGGCTGGCTGCAGTACAATTTTACTGCCGCCAACTTACATTTCGCGGAAAGACCACGAAGATAAGATAAGAGAGATTAGGGCTCATACAGAGGCATATAGGCACTCATTTTTCCCTCGTTCTGTTTGGGAGTGGAAGAGGGAGAGAAGATGCTAGTTGTGGTACGAGGTACCCTCCACCACGCACCTTATGGTGGATTGCGGAGTATGTATGTAGATGTAGATGTAGAACGTCGACTTTGCTCCATCCGCTAGCGTCCAGCATGACTACCTTCTCCCGTTTTAGCTCTTGAAGAAGAATGAGCTACCGTTCGTCCACAAACATTCAGACATCTCATTGAAATTGTTCCCAGCAGAGTTGAAGCTGTCATAGTGGCCAAGGTTGGGATGACCACTGACAGGTGTCTCGATACATTTGATCAGATGGTGTATGCCTGAGTAAGCAGTAGGACTGACCCTGGAGCGCTTCTCCCAGGGCATGATGAAGGAGGGCACGAGCTTCTTGTCGCGGCTGTGGCCCATGATGAGGAAGGCGTCGCGCGTGTTGCGAGCCTTCTCCTCGCAGCACGACTCTGCCGCCTGCAGCAGGAGCACGGGCCGCCGCAGCTGCTTGCTCAGCTCGTTCGGGCCCTTCAGGATCTTCGCCTTCTTGCATATCAGCTTAGTCTTGCGTAGCCTCCGAATCTTCGTCCGCACAGCTGTAAGAAAGAAAACGTACTAGAGCATACCAGAAAAAAAATTGAAAGCGTAGAATCAGCGCCAGATATAACATTCTGAAAGAACTATGAGGTAACAATGGGAATGCAAAACCACAAGTTATTAGAACCACAGTAGGTTCTGAGCTACTGTGCTCCACAATATGCATCTCCAGCGTGCTATAGGTCAGCATGTGCCAAGACTGTGAACCCTGTCTCGAACGAAGATTGCAGGATAACCACCAGATGCCTAAATCCTACCCCTGTTGGGAAAATATACCGTGTTGCTGGCATTGCACCGTCAGGTGTTCTCCAAGAAGTCACTGCTTATTGGGAACGACCTAAGACTGTGAACGTTGAATCCCATTCTTTGTCTGGCCATCGACAGACTCATCCTAGGCTGAAATCAAGGGAAAGTTTCCTTTGGAAGTACCTCCATATAAGGCAAGATCTTTATTGTGGAACTGGATATAGCCGCATGAACATCTTCTGGCTGGTTATAAGGAGGACTGGGGTGCTTCAGGGTACTTTAACTGAATGAGAACACGATCTGGTAGGCCTAAGTTGTTCGTTAGGACATGAGCATTCACATTAGAGGACAGAAAGTGAAAATTTGGGCAAGAACAGTCAGCCATACGTGGCAATGAGGTATCTGTCCAGTTTCATGCTTCAACCAAGATTTATTGCTTGTCAGCGACAAAGCCATGGGTGCAGCTCATGGTATCTGAATGAAGATTTTGTCAATTCCTTTGTCTTACTTTTTTTTTTTTTTGTAATCTGCCACACATGAGATTTTCACATTCTCTCACTCTCTATGCACAAACTATTAGTCCTATAGAAAAAAATGAACAGGATCTTTTTGTGGGAAATTTAATGTAGTTAAATTTTGTACTGGGATGCGTCTTTGCTAGAGGTTGTAGTTCTAGAATTATTCAAGAAAATTGTACAAAAGTGACCTCCAAGCGCATTTTTCCTGATAACTCGAAAACCATGGCCTCCAGCGAAAACGTACCCCCGGAAAGAATTTAATGCTTTAATTCCCTCAAAAAGGTCCTGTTCATTTTTTTCTGTGAGGCTAATAGTTTGCGTGTAGCAAGTGAGATAGTGCGAAAATTCTGTACTTGATTTTTGAAGGTGTTGCGAGTTGCATAAAATCCATCTGTAGGAGCATCTGACTCACCCTGTACACGATTATTAACTGTATATATTTGTCATGCTTATAATATGAGGGAAAAAATATCGATTTGTAAGGAAAAACTACATAATTATTATATTTTGTTTGTAAGTACAGGTCTTAGTCTTGGTTGACATTAAAATCGCTGCACCACAGAATCACAACGCGCTGCTAGAGGAGAAAAAACAGAATATCGCAACCCATTGATGAAGTGGAGTATCGTGCGGTAGTTCGTTCTCTGCGTTTGAAGGGGAACAATTCAACGACGATCCATTGTAGGTGTACGGCAACAATCCACCGTCACGTGACTCAGTAGTTACTGCCGCAGTCGCTTCTAACGTAGTCAAACAAGTCTGAATGACGAGGAACAAAGTGGCATACTAACTTTTTGTGAATAACTGGTAATCGCAGGGTAAGTGGTGCTCAAATACTGTCATATCACATTCCAGACGATAGTGGAAAAAGTGAGTATCAGTCATGGATTAGTTGTCAACATCTTGCGCGACATTTTGAACATGACAGAAGTCGCTGCACGTTGGGTTCTGCTTCTGTTCACATCCACTGAAAAAGCCGGCCAAACAGAGGCAGCAGAGTAAATATTGCACTTCACTCAGGCCAAGTCAGATGGCTGTCTTAACCGCCAAATCGCCAACGACTAGCATCATACTTGCTTGCATGTATGTGCGTACGTATGTATGCGTTTATGCACCACTATAACGACTTGAAAAGGGAACAAAGCAAGTAATGGAAACTTGCAGATTTACCACAGCCGATAAGGACGAAATGGAAACTCGTGGATTCACCACTGCCGATAAGGACGAAGACCCAACCATCGCTGGAGAAGGTGATGCTGAGTGCTTTTTGGGACTGTCATGGTGTGGTGCTAACAGATTACACTGGTAAGTGGCAAACTATTACAAAGCCATACAGCTGAAGTCGCCTGACGTCTTTACGGGACGGTATCGAGATGAATCGTCATGGAAAACTGTCCAAGGGGGTATTTTTGCTCCACGACAACGCTCCAGCTGTTATACAGAGTACATAGTCACATATGCTACTTCTTTGGACTATCGAAGCAGGTCTCACCCCTCTCCTTTTTCTTGTATTCTGCTGACATAGCAACAGTGATTTTCGTCAGCTGAAGAAACTATTCCACAATGAAGGCAAAGTGATCTTCGAGGTGGAAAGGTTCTTGAACAGCTAAAACAGATTTCTACAACCAAGATCCTCGCCACTTCATAAATCACTGGAAAAAAACGTGTCACATTGAAAAGTAAATATGTGTAGAAAGACTAACTCCATCACCAAGTTGCATGTTCGCTGTATGTTATTTGGTAATTGTACAGCAAGAAACGAAGAGCAGGAAACTGAGAAAATACGATGGTGATAATGCATCTAGGTACATAAGAACGCTAAAAGGAATAATACAATCCAGGTCATGACTTCTTTAACAAACGAGAGAGAACGATAAATCTTACATTAAGATTAATTTATTGTCAAGCTGTATCTTCAGATGCAAGGACTGGCAGGAAGTGTCTTGATATGCCATCAACAGAAATTCTGTTGTGTCAAAATACAGTTTTTTTTCGAGTCGTCTTTTAGGTGAATACACTTATGTTGAAAATCTTTCTACGGAACAGATCCCATCCTTGATGGGCAATGTTGGAAAGCGAAAATGGTTGGCAGTCAAAGGAGTCCACATCCGCGAAATAGGGACCATGTTTCAACATTTTGCACACCATATCACTCAATTTTCCTTTTGCAAAGGACGTTTGTAGGTAACGGCGTTGTCCTGAATAAATATTTCTTTTCTTTTGCAAATCCTGGCTTCTCCTCACATAATTTTTAATACAATTGATCTAGCAGATATCCATTACTCCCCAGTTACTGCTTAAATTCTGCAAAGTAATCAATAATAAGAATCTATTTTACACCCTGGAAAACACTGCCCAGAACCTTTCTGGCAGATGAAATTGACTTTGCCCCTTTTGGTACAGAGTTACCAGTTTCTGTCCTCTAATTTAGCTGTTGCTTCATTTCTGTCGTGCAACGGTGGTCCTGTGTTCTGTCAACAAAACAAAACAAAACAAAAACAAAATTTACTTGATGTGAACACCAGCTCTATGCCAGTCAGTCTGCCGGCCGGTGTGGCCGAGCGGTTCTAGGCGCTTCAGTCTGGAACCGCGCGACCGCTACGGTCGCAGGCTCGAATTCTGCCTCGGTCATGGATGTGTGTGATGTTAGGTTTAAGTAGTTCTAAATTATAGTGGACTGATGACCTCAGATGTTAAGTCCCATAGTGCTCAGAGCCATTTGAACCATTTTTGAACCAGTCAGTCTGAAGCGTACTGTACATGTCAGATATACTTTTTGAAGGAATATGAACTGTAGAAACTTCGGAGACCCACCCCTTTATGGTTGTGTCTACAGTTTGGAATCAAGCGTTGCGGTCTTTTCTCGTCCCTTATTTACATCCAACGAAACATCGAAGTGCACAAATTTGTCCCGCATTTGAAAGGTTCAGAAGGCAGAAAATTCGTGCTCTTTATTGCACTTGACCATCGGAATAGAAAGGGGTGCATCTTAAGTCATAATCTTGGGGAATGTGAGCATGCACGTTATTAGTGACAGCTAGTCGAAAAAGTACGTCACACATTTCTAACAAGAGAAGCGCCGCCCAAGAAATGGATAATGACGGCCTTTGAAGCGCTCTGCAGATTCGCAAATCAGTCCGCCGAGCAGTCATCTGGGGATAGTAAGCACTGAGGTGTTGATCGTCAGTGGATACAGACTCGTAGTAATGAAGATTCGCACGATGAGAGAATACCAGACAACTCTGCCTTTTCTTTCTTGGCTTGCTAAGAGTTATCTAATGCGTTGACGAGTCTGAGTCCACTTCTAGCATAATATCGCCAAAACTGGGAAAATACTGCTAGTAAAGTGTCATTCGCCTTTCGTAGGTTTTAACAGACCTCATGTCGATGGACTGTTCATCCAGATAACAGAAAACGAAAAACGTGTTCTGCGATCAGACCCTGAAGAACACGCGATGTCGACCGGCCGTCATGTCATCACCTGCCTTGTGGCGTCATGGGGATACATTATGGATGAGCATGGGGTCAGCACACTGCTCTGATGACTGTTGCTGACGTTTAGACCTTGGAGCTGCTACATCTCAATCATGTGGCTCCTTAGTTGGCATCACAAGGCTGAGTGCACCTCAGTCCAGTCCTCCACGAAGTAATAATCCTTGGCAATACCGGGAATCGAACCTGAATCCTCCTGATGGCAACTATCTACACTGACCACTCAGCTACGGAGGCGGACCTAGGTAGAAGACCGACATGAAAATCATCCTTCTGTCATTCCAGCACAATTAAATGTACTATTATTGTACTTATTGGAACTTTAAGAATTAATAAAGCATGTACAAATTTTCGAACACACGGATCGACAATACAATCATTAACTGTCTTGTGTTGCCTGGTGTCTGGGAAAAAAGGTATGGTCCATTTAACGTTTTCATGACTTTATTGTGGGCTTTACTACTCGAACAGGAAAAATCTATGTGAAGTTAGTTCCTCCTCTTTCTGTATACGGTATAAGCCTATCACGTTAAAAAGTTTCACTACCATATCATAGCTAATTATTATCTTTATTTAAATATTCAGTTAGTTAATGGGCTAGTTTCATCATTTGTACGATTAATCGTAGCGATGGGGAACGAATAATTGTACATTCACATTACACATTCGCGTGTAAATATGGCTACATGCTGATCGTTTACATTCTTTTTTTTAGTACTCTTGTGAGTTTATAATTCCTATGCATCACCTTTGACACATTACAAAATTAGAAATTCTTCTACGGAATAGGAGTTGTCCAGGAAAAAACTTTTTCAGTTTGTTTTGGAGTTTAGCTTCGGTGTCTTTTGGTTAAGTGATAAAACATTTTCGTGACATCATTGTGAATCCCATTTTGAGCTAAAGACAACAAACTTTGGGAGGGAATAAATATATTGTGAAGCCGTAGGCAGAATGCCTAGTTCCTTAAACAGATGTCTACAAGATGATCATGGGTGAGCATCACATATTATTCTTACAGTACCATTTTGAACGATGAAGCCTTTATTTCTTAAAGACGACCTGTCCCAGAACATTATTCTATAGTTCATTACTGACTGACAATACGCAAAACATGTCATCTTATTGCTTTGCCTCTCTCCTAGACTTATAGTGATTAGAAGTGCAAATGTGGGTGAACTAAGTTGTTTTAGGAATTCGGAAATGTGTTTCTTCCTGTTTAAATTCCTATCAACACGGACACGTAGAGTTTTTTAAGTTTCCACCCTAGTTACACCATGTGTTACACCTGACATTGCTGTAGTATCTCTAGACGTGCAGAACTGAATTTGCACCTTTTTGAAATTGACAATGAGACAATTCGCAGGAAACCACTCAACAACACTTTAAAGAACATTATTTACAACTTCTTCTGTTGCTGTATGAATGTTTGGATTGATGTCATTACTAGTATCATACTCAATAAGGACTAATCCTGCTTGTTGTATGTTAGACGGAATATCGGTTACATACGACATATATGGAAACAGTAGTGGACCTAAAATTGACTCTCAGTGAACCCCATAAGTGATTTCCCTCCAGTCACAAGAATTTCTCCTGCTTACATTGACTGAATTAATGCCTTAGATGGGTCACAATGTAGATTTAGACAATATTTCTCCTAATATAACCATCCCATACATCTTTCCTCTATAACATAATCCATGTAGTATCTAAATTGAATTTAGAGTTTACTTAACATTTGCATCTGACAACAACGTAATTATGATGAATAATTTTCTCATTTGTTCGACGGCAGATACAGTAAACACATTTACTTGCGTTGATATCTATGACTGAATCTAAAATATATTTCTGGTTCTGTGTTTTATGTACACGCCAGACATCAGCTTTGCTAAGAACGAACTAAATTGATTCATGATTTGTATGTAATGGTCTGCATAGGTCACAATGCATCGTTTTAATTACACCACAAATTAGAGTGATTACACTATAACAGGCCTCGCTGGCTGTTAAACTACCTTGGTACAAGCTATCGAAGGCGAGAAAAAGGTCATATTCAAATGAATATTGAGTTAGTGATATTAAAACATTAGTTACTTCAAGAGCAGGAAAATTTTAACTCTAGAAACAACTTTTATACAGGTAATGCAAGTGAATAGCATGCATCAGCAAGTTATTTTGACAATTTTAAATGTTAGGAAGAAAGACAGTTATTTTTAACTCTAAGCGTCACCAATGATGTCTTATTCTTGCACACCCAGTTCAAAGAAATAATTATAAACAGTGACTCGTTACTAAAGAAACTGGCATTATTTGTGGGATGCCATTTGAAATTGTGATTTATTTATTTATTCTTGAAACCGGCCTTCAACCAAAAAATGTTGCTTAAATAATTATGTAATTAGTGCTGCTTGTAAATGAGATCATATCAAACAGAATGTAGAGGATGCCGAGTTCACGTATGAGACTGGTGTGTGCCACTAACCACTGTATGCTAGAAATTGTTTCAGTTTGACAGCATGTCAGTAATGATGTGCAAGCAGGAGTGATAGCTATCTTCTTTTAAATATAAATACATATTATTTTAGATGTATTTCTTTCAGTTTATGAGTTGTCATTACATCACACCAGTAATTCTGAAATACTGAGCATATGAACCTACAGTCCTGGACAACATAAACTAACACGAAGATGTAACCAGGGTGACGTACCGAATCGGCCGTATACTGCGCAAACATGGCATAAATACTGTGTGCAAATCGACGAAGAAGATTTGAGAGTGTCTCCGATCGGTAGATGAGAAAAGGGCGCCACTCGCAATGTCGGGAGTGTACTACTTACCGTGTATATGTGGGAAAGTCGAGGTTGGAATAACCGGATTTTCCATCAACACCATAATCATCGACTTTAAACGGTGCTGTAGGCTGGGACAGGTGGAGAAATCGGCCGTGGTCAAGTACGCGCTCTGTGAGAACGACTAGAGAATAAATTCGTCGAAACTGATTCTCGCTATGGAGACGGGCTACCCTGCCCGTTCCTTGAGGGAAACAATTGAAATACGTAAGAATGGCCGGCTGTAGTGACCGAGCGGTTCTAGGCGCTACAGTCTGGAACCGCGCGACCGCTACGGTCGCAGGTTCGAATCCTGCCTCGGGTATGGATGTTTGTGATGTTCTTAGGTTAGTTAGGTTTAAGTAGTTCTAAGTTCTAGGGGACTGATGACCTCGGAAGTTAAGTCCCATAGTCTTCAGTGCCATTTGAACCATTTCGTAAGAATGACAATAGCTTAAACAGTTTAAATTTATAAGAATGACAGCAGATTTAACAAGAGAGCCTCAATATCCTGGATTCTTGTGCTGCAGCGAACGACCGTTGTAGGTAACAAGAGGAGAACCAGAGCGGTAATGAGGTGACGATCGCTAGCTCGACTCCAGTCCGGCACAACCAATAGTGGGTGAACCTTTTACAATGCCACCCGTGCTGGCTAAAATTCAGATAATTCACTTAACAAACGTCAGTCGAAAATCCCGAAAGGAAATCCAACACGCAACACGTCATCAATCAAGTATTTCCTAGTTAACATCGTCGTCATGTTCTATCAAGCGCCGACGGAAAATTCTGTTAGTTATAAGTATTTACAATTATCACGCAGATGCACATTCCAGCACCTGCGACTTCCAATAGCCTTATGTACCTAAAAAGTGTTATAAGTGGCGAGTCCAGTATAGCGACATGATTGAGATTATACTCAGTTTGATGTGAATGTCAATGTCTCATCTTCTTCTTGAAAAGAGTGATGATTGATGTTCTAATTCACAACTGTGTTACTAATATGGAATAATACAAGTTACAGAAGCTTTTTCGAGAGGCAAAAAATGATGCTTAGGGTGCAAAGAATTTAGGTATGGGGCTTTAGGCACTAATAATCGAATTTGGAGTGAGCGTCTGAAGATAAACACTGCAACATATAGATGAAGAAATATTATGTAAAAGTTTGAAAAATGATGAAATACGGCATTCGAGCAGGTAACTGATAAAACAAATCGGAGATAAATAAACGTATTCTAAGCAGAAGGTCAAAGAGAAAGATGTTAAAACTGAATAAATAAATAAATAACTTGGCGATGGACTAAGTAACAAAAAAGATGAAGATTAAACAGTTTATGGCGTATGATAAGTGACTGTCACAATAAAAGAATTATAATTATGAACACAGAGATATTGAAAGAAAACATGGCAGGCCAATACAAAGAGAAAAGTATGTTAAAAACCTGTAAAAGTAAGACAGAAATAAGGTACATAGTTAAAAAGGAATTTAGAGCTGCAGTTGGTATTAAGAGAGCTTGAAGTATTTAACCAAACATAAAGCGGCAGCAGCAGTAACATAGATCTAATGTTATACTGATGTACCTAGGAAAGACATTGCAGCTGTGAAGTGAATTTCAGCATCTAAGAGGAATTAATGATTCGCCAGTAAACAAATAAAGAAAGCAAGATGTTGTTTCAATTTTGGGCAGTGTAACAAAACTGGATAAACTCCAGAGTACGCCACAGTCAGATATGAATCGTATACGTAACTGTAATGAACGTAAATTAGCAAATAAAATTTGCATAGGCTTTTTTAATGTCTTTGTTATATCTACATACTGTCGAACAACGAGAAAATCCGACACTTACATGAGGGTAAACCTGAGACCTGTAAGAACGAAATAAAATGCACAGCAGTGTTTCAGGCATAACTATTTATCCATTCAGTAGTAAAAAATGGCATAGTTTATTATTATGAAAGGCTGGGGAAACGACGTGGCATATGCCATCTAGTAAAAATAGTGCAAGAAAGAGATGAAATGTGTATCTTCCGTTGTGCTCTAACATAAACTACATTCTTTTTATCAGTAAGCGAATGGCTACCAACATTATACTTTCTTTTAAAAAAACACCTTTTTTATCATATTGCCTAGCTATAACACTTAATTAGAAGTAAACTGGTAAACGACAAAAAAAAAACGCTTCTAACTTTTACCTTTTCTTGTACTTCAAAGCACTTCTAAGCACTTAGTCATGAAGATACTCCCTAAAAAAACTATTCTGTTTTAACACAGCAAATAACTGACAGACGAGAGCTACTGTTTTGTAATTACAGTACTAAAGTTCAAGAAATAAAAAGTATAGGTTCTGGTATTTGATGATGTGCCAACTAAATGGCTGTCCAATATCACTCAATTCGGTATTTCGAGTAACGGATTCCAACAGAAAAAAATGAAAAAGTAACCTCTGGGATAGGAGGATCTCAAAAAACATGTCTAAAGGATCAAAATATCTGTAAAAATTCTGGGCAAATTAAGGAAACAATTATTGTTCAAGAGTTTTATTCTCGTTGTAATCGAGGACCTCCATATGGTAAATATTCCAAACTATTGTCGCTACTCGAAACACTGTGCTATTTATTTACACTCACGCGTCCCATCCTGTGTCGAAGCCGTCCGGAAACTGTCTTTGCCCTTCGGATTTATTAGCAGTGCGTCTTGGGATACATACGCTTTTTCTGGCAGATGCGGGTGAAGTATGCGAGCTGTCCGCCCGGTGAAACTCGCCACAGGGGACAGAGTAAGAAAGCCCGTGACAAATACAGCCACAACACCCCACAGTGCTCAACAGATGGCCACCGCAGCGGGGCCTGCTTTCACACTGGGTTACTGTTTACCCACAGGTGTCACAAGATGGGACGTGTTTCCCACACGGGCTGCGGAACGAGTCCACATGTACGCTTGCCTTGCTGGGGCGTCAGGCGTCTCTCCACGAGCTGTGTCCGGCCGATTCAGATAACGAAAGTGGAGGGGAGAGGAAACGTAGCAATTGGAAGCTCCAGCATTAAGTGGCTGATGGAGCCTCTTACTGAAACACATACAGGAAGACGATCAAGTCCACGTGATTTCTCTAAGTGTATCAGGAAGGACCTCGTAAGGTGCTAGTTGAGCTACAAGTTACGACAGTAGGCTCCCAGAGTCAAGAGTGCCGCAGGAATCCCACGAGCGTGTGTGTGCTCGTTCTAGTGCGCCTGAGTTTAATCTTACGCTAACCTACAACTTTAAACGAAGCTTTAGTTGTCTACGATATCGTGCCGTTCATAATCGCAACTTCAAATGAGGTACATGACAGTTTATTTATTTCATCACGTAGATAATTAAAAATGTAGCTAATGCTTGTGCAGAGCAGCAACTTCTTTAAGTAGACGGCTTAATTAATGCGTCTGAAAATCAAAATCTAGTGTAAACATGGACATGAGAACGGTATTCTTACAGTGAAGATAAGTTCATAAATATTATACATAAACTTTTCTATCACATCGTAATACCACGTAGCGTGCAAGAACTAAAATTCTGTGTCTGAAACAAATGAACTGCTATAAGGATTTGATGACATTATGTCCTCATACCACCAACACTGGGTAAAAAAGATACTTTGTAGAGTCGCAATCTTTATTTACCTCACATTAATTATGTGAAAAGAGGTGGATCCCGTACGCATTTTTCTATAGACAGCTTTAATGTTTCAAATATCACTAGAAAATATATATCGTATCATAGTCTATTTAAAAATTTCATACTCGTTTGAAGCCTAATCTTCACAAACAATGAGGAGTTTGTGAATAAAATTAATACACATTAACTGCTAAGATGCCAAAATATTTTACGTACATATTTTAAGTGCATTAAAATATCGGCCTCGTCAGGTGGTTAAAATCCCACGAGATTTCGACCGAGCTCTCCTCAGTCATTGTCAAGTAGTAAGACAGGTTCCTTAGGCGTTTAATGCTGCGCCACGTTTCCTCCCCGTAGAGGTACGTCATGTATGAATGCATGGTTTCGAGGCGATATGAATTAATAAAATTTTCTCGGGCTTCCAGCCGCGTCAGGTGGTTAAAACCTGACGTGGCTGGAAGCCCGGGAAAATTTTATTAATTCATATCGCCGCGAAACCATGTATTCATACATATTTAGGCATAGTTAAACAACATGTGGACTCTCTATTAAAAATACAAGGCAATTAGCTTAAAATATACACTGCCTGACAAGTACAGTGAAGGACCCAGAAGACATGGCCGGATGTCAATGTAAGTTCGTACACGTATACTCCACAGGCGAGAATGTAAAAGATTTAGCAATTCTCTATGACAGGTAGAACTGCCCTCAGAGTTCATGAATGTAGTTTGTGTTTATTGTTATTTCTAGACCTGGTAGGGTATAAAAGGGGCGTAAACAGCTTCCGATGTTGAGTGATCACTGCGAAGACACTCGTGTGAAACAGCGTTATTTCCATATGACAGAATATTAAATGTCCCGGAAAGTGGGCCTCCATTTAGCTAATTGGCCGAATTTTTCAGTTGTGCCAAATTTGTGGGGCAGTCAGATGTAACAGTGGCTTGATGTTGGACTGCATGCGATGATGCAAGGCATATTCGTCGTCAAGATTCTGGTCAACCACGTCTGACCACCACAAGGAGGATAGCGGGGTTGTGCACCAAACCATCGCAAGTCTTCACATCTGCGTTTGCGCGTCACTGCCTCTGGATCATGGGTCCCGGTTTCGATTCCCGACCTGGTTGGGGATTTTCTCCGCCTGGGGACTGGATGTTTGTGTTGTCTCCATCATTTCATCATCATCATCATTATCATCATTCGTGACAGTGGCTAGATTGGATTGTGAAAAAAATTGGACTGTGTCAAAATTGGGACTTTGTACGGGTGCAGATGACTGCGCAGCTGGGCGCCCCACAAACCAAACATTATCATCATCTGCGTTTGCTATCCAAGAACAAGTAAGGGTGTCCCTGCAACATTGTGTGACATCACGCACCACTGGTCGGAGAATATAAACAGTTGGCCTAGGGAATTTCTGTCCCATTTTTAGGCTGACGTTAGATCCACAAAACAAACATCTACATCTACATCTACATGACTACTCTGCAATTCACATTTAAGTGTTTGGCAGAGGGTTCATCGAACCACAATCATACTATCTCTCTACTATTCCACTCCCGAACAGCGCGCGGGAAAAACGAACACCTAAACCTTTTTGTTCGAGCTCTGATTTCTCTTATTTTATTTTGATGATCATTCCTACCTATGTAGGTTGGGCTCAACAAAATATTTTCGCATTCGGAAGAGAAAGTTGGTGACTGAAATTTCGTAAAAAGGTCTCGCCGCGACGAAAAACGTCTATGCTGTAATGACTTCCATCCCAACTCGTGTATCATATCTGCCACACTCTCTCCCCTATAACGTGATAATACAAAACGAGCTGCCCTTTTTTGCACCCTTTCGATGTCCTCCGTCAATCCCATCTGGTAAGGATCCCACACCGCGCAGCAATATTCTAACAGAGGACAAACGAGTGTAGTGTAAGCTGTCTCTTTACTGGACTTGTAGCATCTTCTAAGTGTCCTGCCAATGAAACGCAACCTTTGGCTCGCCTTCCCGACAATATTATCTATGTGGTCCTTCCAACTGAAGTTGTTCGTAATTTTAACACCCAGGTACTTAGTTGAATTGACAGCCTTGAGAATTGTACTATTTATCGAGTAATCGAATTCCAACGGATTTCTTTTGGAACTCATGTGGATCATCTCACACTTTTCGTTATTTAGCGTCAACTGCCAACTGACACACCATACAGCAATCTTTTCTAAATCGCTTTGCAACTGATACGGCTGCGTATGAAGTGGTGCCACGACCGGGAAGCATGGACTGCTGATGAATGGCGTCCTATTGGGTTCTGCAATCAATTGCGGTTCAGCACCATTCCAGATGACTATCGTTGGCGACTTTGAATGTGACATGGAAATGAGCGTTTGACGTCATTGGCCGGGAGGCCCCTTACGGGGCAGGTCCGGCGACCTTGGTGCAGGTCTTATTACATTCGACGCCACATTGGGCGACTTGCACGCCGGATGGGGATGAAATGATGATGAATATGTGGAGGGGTCACTTTCTTCCATTATTGTGGAAAGGCACATAGGTGTTACTTCTGGCGCCATGTTGCGAGATGCCATCGGGTATGATTTCAGTTCACGGCTCGTAGTTACTGAAGGAAAACTCACGGCACAATGATATGTCATGAACATCGTACGTCCTCTTGTGTTACCTCTCAAGCGACAGTATCGTGGTGCCGTTTTTCAACAGGAATATGTTCACCCACACATGGAACGTCTCTCTATGAACAGTGTGCGTGGCGCTGAGGTACTCCCAGGGCCAACAAGATATCCCAGATTCGTCCCCGATAGAGCATGTGATGGATCAGCTCGGATGTCAACTCCATGTCAGTGCCAGTATCCTGGGTGTCAATGATAATTTACAACAGTTGTTGGCAAGCCGTCCTCTGGAGAGGATACAACGGCTTTATGACATCCTATCCAACCGAATCAGTGTATATGCATCTAGGCCAGAGGACGTGCAACATCATACAGATAACTGAACCCATACAGTTATGATATACCGGGTGATCAAAAAGTCACTATAAATTTGAAAACTGAATAAATCACGAAACAATGTAGATAGAGAGGTACAAATTGACACATATGCTTGGAATGACATAAGGTTTTATTAGAGCCAAAACAATACAAAAGTTCAAAAAATGTCCGACAGATGGCTCTTCATCTGATCAGAATAGCAATAATTAGCATAACAAAGTAAGACAAAGTAAAGATGATGTTCTTTACAGGAATTGCTCAACATGTCCACGATCATTCCTCAACAATAGGAATAATGTTGTGAACAGCACTATAAATCTTGTCCGGAGTTATGGTGAGGCATTAGCGTCGGATGTTGTCTTTCAGCATCCCTAGAGATGTCGGTCGATCACGATAAACTTGGGACTTCAGGTAACCCCAAAGCCAATAATCGCACGGACTGAGGTCTGGGTACCTGTGAGACCAAGCATGACGAAAGTGGCGGCTGAGCACACGATCATCACCAAACGACGCGCGCAAGAGATCTTTCACGCGTCTAGCAATATGGGGTGGAGCGCCATCATGCATAAACATCGTACGTTCCAGCAGGTGTTATCAACCAGGCTGGGGATTATGCGATTCTGTAACATATCGGCGTACCTCTCACCCGTCACGCTAGCAGTTACAAAACCAGAATCACGCATTTCCTCGAAGAAAAAAGGCCCGATAACGGTAGATGTGGAAAATCGAACCCATACCATGACTTTCTCGTTGAGCGATGGAGTTTCCACCGCAGTTCTAGGATTTTCGGTAGCCCAAATTCTGCAGTTGTGGGCACTGACAGACTATCGGAGCGTGAAATGAGCTTCGTCGGTCCACAACACGTTATTCAACCAATCGTCATCTTCCGCCGTTTTTTGAAACGCCCACACCGCAAATGCCCTCCGCTTCACTAAATCGCCAGGTAACAGTTCAAGATAACGATGGATTTTGTACGGATAGCATCGGAGGGTACGCCTCAGTGCCAACCAAACAGTAGTGTACGGAATGCCGGTGCGACGTGCGACTGCACGAGCGCTGACTTTCCCGTGCATAGACGAACCCACTACAGTCTCCATTTCTTCCTGAACTGTCTCAGCAGCATTACGCCTTGTGCTCGGCGACCACTACGGGGTCTATCGTCTAAACAACCCGTGGCTTCGAACTTCGAAATCATTCTCGCCACAGCTGCATTTGTCAACGGACCTTTACCCGTTCGAATCCCCTTCCTGTGGCGATAGGATCGTAACGCTGAACTAGCACGTTCCCCATTCTGATAATACAGCTTCACTAAAAGCGCCTTTTCAGGTAACGTCAACATGCTGGGACTGCTGGCGCACCTGATTCTCTCTCTCATTACAGCCCCTTTTATACACGATTGTCATGCGCAGTCACTGACGTTTTGCTGTCCAGCGCCATCTGTCGAACATTTTGTGAACTTTTTTTTGTTCTAATAAAATCCCACGTCATTCCAAGTATGTGTGTCAATTTTTACTTCTCTATCTACATTATTCCGTGGTCCGTGGTCTACTAAGTTTCTCAAATTTATACAGACTTTTCGATCACCTGGTATAAAAATGTAGCTAAATTTTTTATAATCACTTAAATAACATCAGATAAAGTCTCAAGTCGTGAAGTTTCATTTCGTTTCCTCTTACCTTTCTGGGTGCTTACCATTTATAGCGAGCAGTGTATTATGATAATAATGTAATCATCTCTTATGTTTCCCATATTACTTGCCAATATTGGACTTTTGCTATACGTGAAGTGAATTAATAACAATGTCAGTAAATACACGAGTTGCCTGATTGTGATTCTTCTCAGGTAATCTAAATATGACAGACTTATTTCTAGGCCACTTTCACTGTATATCTTCGGCAATGGTCTAGCGTTCGATTTTTATCAGCTGGTTAATCAATACAGTAAATTTAAAGGTTGAATAAAAATAAACTGTTTTTCTTCTATTGATTTTTGTTTATTTCTAACTAGTTTTTAGATTATTGGGTCATCTTCAGGAACCAACTGACTAGCGTCCGCAAGAGACATTTGTTTTTAGGTAAATAAACGTTATAAGCAAAGATATAACCCACCTGCACAGAATGTTGTGGAACAGTCTTGTTTTGTAACGTTATAAACTACACTTTACGGAATGGGCTATATTAAACGCAATAAATAGACTATACAATATTACAGTGTTACAGATTACATCCTTATAATGCTAAAGTTTGTGAGGTCGTGCCACTAGTTGAGAAACTGTCAAACTGTATGTTGTCCACCAAATATATTTGTTAACATTGTAATATCGAGAAATGAAAAGTCCATGTTGGAATGTCAATAATTGTGAAAGGGATAGATTGCCACTCAGTGCAAAGACGACATGCTGAGCTGCAGACAGGCACAACGAAAAGACTTTTACACACTCAGCTTCCAGCCAAAGCCTTCTTCAGAAAAGAAAGGAAAAAATACACACACACACACACACACACACACACACACACACACACACACAGACATACACATTCACAGAAGGAGGCACATATGACCGCTATCTCCGGCCGCTTCAACCGGACTTTAGCCTTTCTTTTCTGAAGAAGACTCCGGACAAAAGCTAAGTGTGTAACAGTTCCCTCGTTGTGCCTGCTGCAACTTAGTGTATGATCCTCATGGTAAGCAGCAATCTATCCTTTTCACAATTGTTGATAATTAAACATTATAAATTATACTTTACGCAATGCACAATGTTAAACATAATAAATAAATAAAATATACTACATTACAGTATTACAAGTTATTTGGTTATTATGACATTGTTTTTGAGTTCGTGACATTACCTGAGAACTGTCTAACTGAGAACTAGTCACTTATGTTGAGCTACAAACATGTTTTGAATTGTAAAGTACAGTTTATGCAGTGGACAATATTAAACACAGTACATGATTATGATATACAATATTCCAGTAACACAGGTTATGTTGTTATACTGTAGAAGTTTGTGACGTAAGCAAGTTAAGGAATATGAAATTCTATTGTATTTTAATTTTGTGTAGCAGTATGTGTCATTGTGACGGTATGTGAGTATGTGGCTGGTTGACTGCGTCATGAGAAGCTTAAAAGTGGTGTTGTGCTGAACTGTAATAGATTATTTAGAACCAGCTGAGGATGTTTAGCTAAATGTTTGTTTATCTCAAGTGATTTTGACAGGCTTAGTTTTCTTCATTTCTTGGCTATATCTAGCACTGTGAGGACTTGGCATCTGTGTTCTTTCTTCAGCATTTTGTCGGCAAAGGTGGAGTCTGACTTACGTAATCTCATGCTGCGTTCGCGTTTGGTCAGTCTAGTTGCTATAGCGCTGCCTGTCTGACCAATTTGCAAATTTTTGCAGTCATTGCAAGTGATTTTATAAACACCATTGTTACTCAATAAATCTGTTTTTTCCTTGCTGTTGAATAAGACATGAGCTGTAGTGCCTCTTACATAAAATGAAGTTTTATAATTGTAGGTTCTCTCTAATCTGTCAGATAACTTTCCTAAATCACAGATGCTATTAACTGTATTGCACCTAACAATGGCTATATTGCTGACTTAACTGACAACTTTCTACACAAGAAGCAAAGAAAAGAAAAGGGTTCTATGTGTATGTCCCCTGTACAGCAACAACCACGTCGAAAACCAATAGGAGTACTATCCCATATTTGGAAAAGCTCAGCACATCTCCACTTTTAAGCTTCAGATGATGCAATCAGTCAGCCACATACCTACTGAGCATCACAATGGCATATACTGCGAAAAAATTAAAAGTAATTTCATATTCCTTACCTGTCTTACTTCACAGACTTCAACATTATAACAATACAACATGTAACAGTGTAATATTATGTATTTTAACCATATACTGTGTTTAATATTGTCCTATGCATAAGCTGTAATTTACAATGTCAAACACGTTTGTTGCTCAATGTAAATGCTCAGTTAGACAGTTGTCAACCAATGTCACGACCTCATGAACGATAGCATCATAACTAAGTAATCTGTAATATTGTGCAGTTTAATAATTGATTGCGTTTAATATTGTCCACTGGGTAAAGTGTAATTTATAACGTTACAAAACCAATTTTGCACGACATTCTGTGCAAGTGGTTCAAATGGCTCTAAGCACTATGGGACTTAACATCTGAGGTCATCAGTCCCCTGGACTCAGAACTACTTAAACCTAAGGACATCACACACATCCATGCCCGAAGCAGGATTCGAACCTGCGTCCGTAGCAGCAGCGCGGACGCTAGTCAGATGTAATCCGAAAACTAGTTAGAAATGAACAAATATCACTAGAACAATAACAGTTAATTTGTTATTCAACATTAAATATGGAATTTTCCTACCAAGAAGTGACAGAAGAATCCATAAATATGACAGTACATTATAGATACTGTGGGAATTCCGTTAGTCAGATGCGATTTCATTACACGTTCCTTCCACTGAAGCTATCTCGACTGATCTCTTCAGTAATTCTCAGATTCAGTAATGAGCTAGGACTCAGGGAGAAACAACTGGATGATGCCAGCGGAACAACAGCTGAGAGCTCGTACTGCTTCAGCCGGTGGATTATAAGTTTTGACTTTAAGTCCTTGTACACTGTGGCGAAAGTTAACGCATATGCCATATTTTTCAGCCAATCAGTTGAAATGGTTGACTTACAAATACGGAAGTTGAAAATGTGGTAAATATGTATTGCGTTAGGTAATAGATCGTATATGAAATAGTGTGTAGACAGTGTAATACCATCTGGTAAAATTACACTGCATCATATAGTCATAGGGTACCTTAAAACTACGCAGTGTTTTCTTTACTTTTAGACCATTGGGGAACAAACATTGTGCCAGGGGATAAACCTGATTAGCCAAAATGGTCACATTATCCTTGACAGTTAAGTGACCTTGCAGAGTAACCACGGGGTGCACGGAATATCACGATAAACCATCACCGAACTCCCAACATGTTTTACTCTTGTGATGTAAAGTCAGCCAGAAGTTGGAAACAGTGTGAAACAAGGCACATCCGTCCAAATGACTTCCTCCATTGTCCAGGTTTTATTGCTTTTCTTATTACGGGCGTATGCATCCCAGATGAGTGGTTTTGGAATTCCAGCTCCTCTTGTAATGCCCTGCTTATGGAACTCCGTGTTGTTTTGGTGCTGACACAGTTCCCGAGTTCGACATTCTGTTCTAAAGTGAATTTTGTAGCTGTCGTCTTCTTATTTTTCGTCTGAATCCTTTGCAGTGACGGTTCCTCACGATCACTCAACACACTCTTTCGCCCACATTGTTAGTTAGCTGAAGATGGGTTTTCGCTTTCCCTGTGAGGTATAAATCTTCGGTAACTGCCTCCTGAAACGCTTCGGCTATCTTGGTTACCGAAGCACACACAATACGAGCACCAAATATTAGCCCACTTTCGGATTCACAAAGCGCCGACGTAATGCACTCACAACTACGCAGAACACTGTCCTGACACTTGCAACGTATTGAGGACATTGCACAGGTGCCGTTCGTGGTCAAGTACAACAGCGCAACATGCAGGTTTTGCTAGCATCTGCATTTATGTTGAAGCACATTTTTGTCCAATCCCTGTACCTCTATAATGTCTAAATTTCATCTACAATTATTAGTAATATATATTTCGAGATTCCTCGAAAATCATGTAGCCTACAACCACTTGTACGACTTGATTCGTTCCATCTGTTAACCATCGCATATTATCCAAAGATTCTGCAAATCATTCTCCGAAGTGGAGTATATTTCAAGAGATTTCCGAGCACTTTGCATCTCCATAGGCTGATATTATTCTGTATTAAAGGAATAAAATTGATATTGATGCCTTCCGGTAGAACATTACATGCTTATTATCTTAAACGCGCTGGTATGAACCTGAGATAAAGATAGTTAAAATACTCAACCCAAGATTTATTTTCGAAGTGTTGGTACGGTAGTATTGCACTTATCTCATTACGAAGGCAGGAATGAAGGTTAGAGCGTGATGTCTTCTCAACATCGCTTTCCTCAGAGACGAAGCAGTGGCTCACAAGGAGACTGCGCCTACTCGTCATCACCTATCTCGTCCAAATTTATTGTATACGCGGGGCCTGCCCTGAAATGGAAGTGACAGATGTGGGAGTTCCAGATATTCAAGCGTTTAGGAGAAAACAGCGTTTTCGGCGCGGGTCGGGCGAAGAGAGAGCCATTTGCCTGTCTAGTCGTCAGACAGCAGTTGGCGCAACGAAAAGAGTACGTTACGGGAATCCGAAGGTCGTCGGGTCGACTCGCTGTGTGGGAACAGTTTTTTGTTTCCAATTTTTAAGCCATTTACATTGCAAATAAGCCGAAATGATTGCCAGTATATTGTATTTATTAACATTCCCATGAAAGGCGTGAAAAGTAAAGGGCATGGAAAATTTGGGATTACAGATAAATGACCAAGAAATGATGGTACTTACAGCGAGCAGGTGGATTCTGCAAACAACTTTCCAAGAAGAAATCTGTAACTGAAGCATACAGGATTTCATATTCCGTTTGTTTCATTTCGGCCCTCGGCAGCTACACGTGAACGATAGTTTCCGGGTAAAATCTGCCCGTCGAGAGAAGAAAGAGAGGCAGAGAGAGAGAGAGAGAGAGAGAGAGAGAGAGAGAGAGAGAGAAGTCGCATCCCACGAAGACTGCATCAAAATACATCCAATTGTACATCATCAGCTCTCCTCGCCGTTGTTTGGCGAAGCGATGCGTTTCGCATGGGTTGCTGCCAAACCGTGCGGTTAGAGAGAACATATTGTGAATGTATATCAAGCTTGTTTTTCCATAGAAACTTTAAAACAACCAAGCAGTTTTAAAAATGCAGCCGTGTGCAAGATGCCGAGATAGCTACTGCTTCCCTTTGTTTCGAGAAAGATAAAAAGTCAACCGTCAGCCGCAGGTGACGACTAAATTTTTATCTTTGTCCAAATATTCTGCACCTGCTGAACTACAGCTATGAACAAAATCATACTTGCCATGTTTTCATCAGGAATATTAAGCCAAAAAATGTAAATCATCAGCTATAAAACAGGGAAATAACTAAGAATTTTCAAACGACTTCTCCACCAAGTCGGTTGCACTTATAGTGAATAATCAATAGCCTTAGAGAAAATTGCTTCAGCGTCATTTTCCTAGCTTTTCTCATTGTCAAAGGCGGAACTGAAGTGCCTAATGTGACTGGAACTTTGGCGCAAATTCTCCCTTATGAGTCAATGTGGAATGATGTACGCATTTCTGCGCAGCAATCAGTATGAGAATCAAAATCGGAAATCGTACAGAAGAGCGCGTAATTCGATTAGCCAGCAGTTACTACGTTTACATGGGTACTGAGATTCGATTTTCTGTACACCGGCTTCCCAGTACAGTTTTCGGTTGGTCAAAGAAATAATCCAATATCTATTCATGAAATGCGGTTTTGGTATACCGGTTTTAACTTTCACAGTCGGTATTCGCGACAAGTAAACACGATGCCACACTGGAGCATCATGATCCGGTTGTCAGACTGCTACTTGCGTTTTAAAGTATTGGAACCGTGCGAAAGTTTCGCACTTTCATAGTTTTAAATAATGACAATATTTGGCAAGTATGTAGTCGTTGGGATCAAGTTAGTTGTACGAATGAAGAGAATTCATTTTTAAAAATGAATCGAACGACGTGAAATAGCAATCATGAATTTATGATGTTGTATATACATTTCCATGCATATAATTTTGTACAGAATTCTTTATAGAGCCTTACAATACCTCGGTGTAAACTATATTTGACGTAATAATATAAACTTAGTGCCCTTTTTGTTTTTCATTTTCTTTAATGTATAGGGACAGAGATAATGGACTACCGCAGTGATAACGGTTATTATCTACGATAATGCTGTACACAAATTATCCAGCTTTAACAAATAAAATGGTATATGTAATAAGTCTCTTATTCGTGATTTATAGGTTAGCTTCGTAAAAATATAGATATGAATCTGGCTATCCATGATGCTATTTTGCCCACTGATAGTTAAAAGTATCATTTATGTTGAAATTTTCTACAAATAGTAAGTTTTAGCGCAAAATTGGTATGCAATGTCAGAAGCCTGTTAAAAAACCTTTCTAGCGATACTGCATTCATTAGTATGTATTGAGAAAAAGGTATGTTGTCTTGAGAAATAATATATATGATAAAGGCGAAGCGTTTTCGTGTGAAGTATTTAGTTGAAAAGAAGCATATTTTATCTTTATTAGACGAAAAGACATACATAATTTATGATATATTTACTGATTGACAACAACCCTATGTTTTGCATAACTCGCTGATTTATCAACTGACACTCCCACTCTCTCTTTTAGTGCCAAAACCTTTCGCCTACAATCAATGGTTGGCGACATAACATTCGCTAATTCTGTGCAGAAGAACAGGAATTTGCCTTTACTTATCTGGGGGATTTCTAGCCATTTCAAGTCTCCAAAATTGTAGAGTGCAATAATCTTACGCTTTTCATCACTCCGCATGCGTGTGATAAAACGATTTCAAATGTACTAATTGGCGTGGATAAGATTTTTAAACACCTATTCTTGTACAGTCTCCTTCTCTTCGTCCTTGTGAGTTCACTGACACCCATAATAAAATCTTAAACTCTCTTTTTAAAAATATTACGAAAGTAGTGTACTGTTAAACTCATTTCATCGTGCTGGCGAATTCGAAACTGCTCATGTACAGCAAATCGCACTAGCAAAATCGATTGATGCCTAACATGTACATCCAACAGCGAAAAATAGTTAACGAAATTTTGTTTTCGACTTCTGCGATTTGTCTCGCATGTAGAAGTGCTAACCGAAAGTGTGGTGAGTGTGAATGCGTTGGGGGCGAACATTTCTATTGTTAAGTGGCTGCACGTGACCCAAGCGGCTGCTGGCCTTGTCTGCGTCCGTTGTCAATCCGCAACCCTCCTGCCGACCTTCTGTTGCCTTTTGCAGGATTAGCAGTACAAAAGCCTGGCGGGGGTCCGGGACTATTAGAATGGGCAGATGGCACACTGACAACACACTCCAGGTGTGTAGGAGGCGTACGAGGCTATTCTGGTAGCGCTGGTCTGTTTTGGGGAGATGGGAAATGCCGTTACAGCAAAACTGCATTACGCCCTTTGAGTTATGCACAGTATTCTCGCATCAAAGTGGCAAGAGAATTTTTGCTGTACAGAATTATTTTGGTAAATGGGAGCGATCCCTGAAAGTATAAGGAGCAGAAAATGTCATATGGACATATGGCCGGAAATTCGTTCCAAAGAGATGCATCCACTTGACCATGGAGATAAACGGTGTTGAGCAATGTAGAATATTAGCTTAGTATCAGCACCTGGCATGTGACTCACGAACTGAAGTAAGACAGAAGATTGTGTGGAACATTCTACGAAACTGCCATTTGTATCACTTACAACGCGCGCAGGCTTCATTACCTACGGACTTGCCTCCAGGGCGACGGTTTTGTCGCTGATTGGTTGCATATGTTGCATATTGGTTGCATATGTTGCGGGGCTTTCTGTCATCCATCTTATTCACAAATGAGGCTACCATTACGAGGGGCTGTATCGTCAGCCTTTCCGACACCCACCTGTGAGTAACGGAGAACCCCCAGAGTAGGGTGGCACCGAACCACCAGTACAGGTTCAGCCTCAGTGTGTAGGCGGGGATTATTGGCGACCGTCTCTTGAGGGTGGAGCTAAAGCACTAGTCTACACAGAAAGTCCCCACTTGTCTGGTGCGTTCTTATGTGTGATTTCAATCACTGAAACCAACAGTATCAAAGATCTTTTACATCCAACTTCTAGTGGCTACAGTTCCCTTGGAGCGCATTTCTGGCCACATGACCTGTTTTGCACCTTACCGAACTTTTTTCGGATAGTTATGTATTTTATTCGTTACATAGCCCGTCATGCACCATTTGCCACTCAGTTTTGCCGATCAGACTTCGCTGGAGCTTTTTCCAAAGTACTTCCAGTCTTAAACTCTTACGCAAATACTTTCGCCACACGTTATCCACGAACTGTGATTCGCCTAATACTCGACAATGAACGTGCCCTGTTTTATTATGAGCATTATTTTGTGCTGCATTCGACTGGTCCAAATC
This sequence comes from Schistocerca gregaria, assembly GCF_023897955.1. Classification (NCBI taxonomy): domain Eukaryota; kingdom Metazoa; phylum Arthropoda; class Insecta; order Orthoptera; family Acrididae; genus Schistocerca; species Schistocerca gregaria. The sequence continues at coordinate 639,342,369 of NC_064931.1, forward strand.
TGCACCTCTCATTCACTCAAACGTAATAAAACAGTAAAGTACTCGCGACGGGCCGGTCCCAGTGACCGAGGGTTTCTAGGCGCTTCAGTCTGGAACCGCGCGACCGCTACGGCCGCAGGTTCGAATCCTGCCTCGGGCATGGATTTGTGTGATGTCCTTAGGTTCTAGGGGACTGATGACCTCAGATATTAAGTCCCATAGTGCTCAGAGCCATTTGAACCAACTCACGACAGAGTATGCGGGAGACGCGCAGTCGAAATCACGGTTTCCAGCATTTCCTGCGATGGACAGTTCTCCTGTTCATTAACAACGGACATTTCCACGTCCATCTTATAAATACACTAACGGAAAAAGAAAATCGTAACGCCAAGAAGGAGTTGTGTGACATGAACGGAAGTTAAAATCACTCCACTCCATCTGTCTTGCGCAACAAAGACAGCTTTTTCTGTTCCAAACGGAACTCGGTAGGCGTGTTTCTACATCTGAAAGATGATGTCGACTCTCATTTCACGCCAGTCGCGTGAGACAGCCGTTAGTAGCACCACTATAAGGGTGAAAATCAGGTTTGCTTTAAATACACGCGGTAACGATCGTGAGCATTAATTATCTTTGAGATTGGACGTGGTGAGTTGATGTTAATCAAGAATGGCTTTAAGGCGACAAAGACGCAATTATCGTCACCTCAGTGACATTGAAAGAGGTCGTGTAATAGGACTACGAGGAGCTGGGTGTTCCTTCAGTGATATTGCAGAAAGATAATAGCTGGCAGTGGTGGTCACGAAGTCACAGTCGCGCGAAGACCTGTCTCCGGACGGCCACGTGGCCCTACCGAGACGGAAGACCATCGTGTTCGACGTATGACTCTGGCGCATCCTGCTGCATCTGCAGCAGCAATGTAATCAGCGGTTGGCACCACAGTGACACAAAGAATTGTTATAAGTCGGTACTTCGAGGACAGCTCTGAGCCAGACGCCCTGTAGCGTTCATTCCACTGACTGCAAACCACCCCCACCTGCGACTTCAGTTGCGTCAAGCGAGAGCTCATTTGAGGGTAGCGTGGAGGTTTGTTGTGTTTCCTGATGAAAGCTGGTTGTGCTTCAGTATCAGTGATGGTCGTATGTTCCTTAGGAGGAGCCCAGTTGAGGTAATCAACCTGTCTGCGAGCTAGACACACTGGACCTACACTTGGAGTTATGGTGTGGTGCACCATTTCATATGACGGCAGGAGCACTCGGGTGGTCATGCCACGCGCCCTGACAGCAAATTTGTATATCAGTCTGATGATTCGACCTGTCGTGCTGCCATTCATGAACAGCATTACGGGGGTGTTTTCCAACAGGATAACACTCGCCCACGTACCGCTGTTGTAACCCAACGTGCTCTACAGGGTTTCGAAATGTTCCTTAACCTTCTCGATAGCCAGATCTGTCTCCAATCGAGTACATGTGGGACATCATCAGACTACAAAATCCACAACCAGCATTAACTGTCCCTGTAGTGACCGAGCAGGTGCAACAGGCATGGAATTCCATTCCACAAAATGCCATCAGACACCAGTATAACACAATACATGCACGTTTACATTCAATAATTCGGCGGTTAGACCGGTTATTAATGTACCACGATTTGACATTTGCAGTCGCTTACCTCGCTCTTAAATTAACCTGTGACCATGCGATTTTAATGACTTAAATATATTACCTATACAAATGTAGTCCCGAAATTTCATTACTCTACAGCGGCGCGGAATTAGCCGAGCGGTCTCAGGCGCTACAGTCATGGACAGTGCAGCTGGTCCCGGCGGAGGTTCGAGTTCTCCCTCGGGCATGGGTGTGTGTGTTTGTCCTTACGATGATTTAGGTTAAGTAGTGTGTAAGTTTAGGGGCTCATGACCTAAGCAGTTAAGTCCCATAAGATTTCACACACATTTAAACATTTCATTACTCTACATTAACGAATTTGCAGTTGCTGTTTTTTCCGTTAATATATTTTCACAACATGCCTTCAGTCTTAAGTGTTATACGTATGTCGTCGTTAATATCTCTTCTTGTGGGTAGTTGAGATCACAACACTGTACGCCGAAAACACTAAAATACTGAAATGGTGTACTGAATGCGTATATTTGTCGTGTGAATGGCCGTGGCGAGTGCTGTTGCAATTTAGTGTCGCGTCTTTATTGTTATTAATGGTTGTAACATTACTCTACATCCGCGCCGAATTAGCCGAGCGGTCTTAGGCGCTGCAGTATTGACTGTTCAGCTGGTCCCGGCGGAGGTTCGAGTCCTCCCTGGGGCAAGGTGACCTCAGATACCTGCACACACCTGACAAACAAAAACATAGGTAACTATCCACCAAGCCTAATGCTGCTTGCGCTTCATTAAATACTGCGGAGACGTTTGTAATTCAGCCCTGGGCATTTGTGTCACATCTCACGATACAGAACCGTACGCCATAGATTTGAACGGACTATCTTCAACTGAAATACGTCGCACTTACCGGATGTTAGCTAAATCGCGGCAGCACTCGATAAAGAACGTAGGCAATTTGAAATCTGGTGTCGGAAGATATTTTCGTCTCTAGATTGTGGGTGGCTGAGTGGCGTTTATCGTTACTGATCCTCATAGGATGCGTTCATTTGCTGTTTCTTCTTCCAAATCTCTCCGGAATGTCTTATGGAATGAGATCGTAAGGCGCATCTGATGTCGATCCATCTGTCGATTGAGACTTTAATCGTGGCGACCCTATTCAAATTTATCCATGGCAGCGACGAGTTTTGAGCTGTACCTTTCCACTATTATACAACCACGCAACATCATCACGACAGTACATGGCCCAATACTTATTCAAGCACACGTAACACTATCCATAGCTTCAGAAATCTCAAGTTACCTCCGCTGTCACAGCACCAGTAAAGCATACGGGGATTCACTCATTATCTACAGAGCTCATTAATGAGTTTGGTAATAACGAAATGAAGACCCTAGGAGAAAGCTTAAACGGAGTCGTAGAAGATAGGAGCAAACGTGTGAACAATGAGACCGAGCAAGGTGGCACAGTGGATAGTTCACTGTACACGCGTTCAAGAGGACGACCGTTGAAATCCGCGACCGACTATCCTGATTTAGGTTTCCCCTGATATTCCTAAGTCACTCTAGACAAACGTCAGCATGGTTCTTTTGAATGAGCACAGCCGACTGCGTTCCCCATGCTTGAAACAATCCGACCTTGTCTCTGTCTCTAATGACCTCGATGTCTACGGCTCGTTAAACCTTAAAATTCCTTTATAAACAGAAAGACAATGGAGACAGGCAAGTAATTATAAAGTGATTGAAAAGGGAGGAGCAGAACAAAGTGTTACTTTCTCTCACCGAGGAATGTCGTTCGAGCAAGAGAAATTGGAGCTGCTGAAGAAAGTAAGACGCATTATAGAAATGGAAAGCGGACGTAACTGGCTAATATTTAGTGAGACTAAGCTGTTAATTGCAGTCAGGTAAAGAATTAAGTGAAAAGAAAATACTTAATTTTTCGTTATCGTGAAAATTCTGAACTGACAGAGAATAATTTCTTTCTCAAGATTTTATTGACAATTTAATTAACAGAACGCATTGCGGCTATTGGCGGTACTCGCATTTACCATGACAAATACCGTGAGACAGGCGTGAGCATCTAGTAGACATTTCTTTTTACAAAAGTAAGTCAAACTTTATTACTGCAGTCAAGTAACTTTTACTGTATGGTGCACTACACTTCAGACTGACAAAGATACGTGATACTACACTAATCCCCATTAAAATTGCTACACCGCGAAGACGACGTGCTACAGACGCGAAATGTGACCGACAGGAAGAAAATGCTGTGATATGCAAATGATTAGCTTTCCAGAGCATTCACACAAGGTTGGCGTCGGTGGCGACACCTATAACGTGCTGACATGAGGAAAGTTTCCAACCGATCTTAACTCTTGGAAAGGAATCATCTTGGTCTTGTTAATGCACCGTATGAATTTCGGAAACAGCAAAACTGTTAAGCATGGACTGAGTTCGGCTATATGATCCCTGATCGATGTTGCTAGACGTTTTTCCGCCATAGAAATTTAGGCTTACTGAATATATTCGCACGAAGACGTCATACAAAAGCCACTGAAATTATAAGGGGCGATCCAAAAGTTTACTAGGGAGGTTGTTGCTGCAACGCATATGCGACGTAGCGCGACTCCGAAGCGGGTGTATAAGCATAGAGATGCAGGAAAATGATTAGTGAGGCATTCGTCTTGCTGACATGCGTGCGGTAATGCGGAAGCGTGAAATATGGCGACGTTAATATCAAACTCGTCCACACAGGACAAACCTGCTGTTATTATTTTCTTGGCTACCGGAGGTCAAACACCAGTAGACAACCATCGGAGAATGAAGAATTAGTATGGGGCAGCGTGTCTCTCGAAAACCAGCGTTGTGGAATGGTGCGCCATGGGGCGCTACTGCATCATGATAACGCGCGTCCCTAGTCGCAAGTGTCGTAATGGAGAAGTTACGCCAATCCAAGTGGGTGACACCCGAGCACCCTTCTAGTAGTGCTGAGTTCTCCCCATGCACTTATCACACACTGGGTCCCTTAAAAAAAGCCTTGAAGGCTCGACGATTTCTGTCGGACGAGGATGTGCACCAGGGAGTTAGGGATTTCTGCATGCGGCGATTTACCAAAACGGGTATCTTCAGCCTGATGTGTCGGTGGGATGATTGCCAGATAACATATCCAATAGAATTGTGTCATCATGGACGCCACTGGGATACAGTGCGCTATACGTGAAGCCGAGGCTGGAGAGGACGCACGATGGGGAGAGGCTATGGAGAAATACCCTGGTCCGGCCGCGGTAGCCGTGCGGTTCTAGGCGCTCCAGTCCGGAGCCGCGCTGCTGCTACGGTCGCAGGTTCGAATCCTGCCTCGGGCATGGGTGTGTGTGTTGTCCTTAGGTTAGTTAGGTTTAAGTAGTTCTAAGTTCTAGGGGACTGATGACCACAGCAGTTGCGTCCCATAGTGCTCAGAGCGATTTGAGCCATTTTTAGAAATACCCTGAGATGTTTACTTTTAAATGAGGTAGCTAGCACACATCTGCATAATCTCTGAAAGCGTATGTGATCATATAGCACCGATAGCTCGGTTCCTGACGATTACGATGGAAGAAGAAATTGCAAGGTTCCGTTACCATTTAAATCTAACTTGGAAAGTAAGCCGAGAGAATTTTATTTACGATTTTTACTCGATTACATTATAACTTGAAATATTAAAATATCTCTAATTAGCATATTTTCACTGCACATTGCGAGGAATTACTTAGCTAACATTGGGCAGATTTATTTAAAAGCTAACGTAACGTAAATGGTGCTTGTGTGTGTGTGTGTGTGTGTGTGTGTGTGTGTGTGTGTGTGTGTGTGTGTTTTTTTTTCTTTTTTTTTAAATGATACTTGCTTTCCGCAGAGCCTTGGCAGGCATCCTCAACTTGAAAATGGCACCTGTGTCTTTTGTGAAAGACGCCTATGACCGTTTGCATGAGCAAACATCAGTACACAAAATTTCTGCTTAGTGGTTCGCTTTAAGTTGAAAGTATGAATAACTTAATTGAAATAATATCTGAAATATGTCGTTGCAGTGAGAAACCAAGTTAAAAATTTTATATAACAACAACATTTATTTCCTAGAAAACATGAAAATACTCATTAATCACTCACGTTACTTAATAATGCGATTCTGTGGAATGCTGACCCATCATAAGCAATAAAAAGTAAAAATAGCAATTTTATCCAACCTGAGAATCTCTCCTAATTAAGATGACTATAGGAGCCAACACGCAGAGCGGCCGCCCTCACCAGAGTCTCAGCAGGGAGTACCTAATCGTCTCTTCTGGTCGGGGGTCCACACACGGTGGCTGGAAGGGTTCAGAGAGTCTGCACAGCGGCTGTTTGCCAACCTAACGGGACCTGCTAACGCGCGGGGAACTTATGACCCTCTGGCGCAGTGCAGTCGCACTCTAGTTAATACAATGGTTGGCTAAACTGTGTCTACACATTCATAGCACCCACAGCAGACAACCCTCACATACATCAGCAGACGACCCGCATTCACAATTGCAGCCAATACTAAGGGCGATAATATTAAAGTAATTGCCTAGACTAAACATAATTCCGAATAATAAATCTTATATTGATCTTCCCTGAATGTCGGAAGGGCACTCAGGTGTGTTTTGAGTATATGACTATTGTGTCAGGCCATGTAGTGGTTCACATGGAACCGTTATAATGTGTATGTGTGTGTGTGTGTGTGTGTGTGTGTGTGTGTGTGTGTGTGTGTGTCTGATTTTATAAGCAACCTGTAGCACTGCCCTGCAGCAGAAATCGAAAGTAAAATAATTATAGAACAGAGACGTGAACATCTAAAGTTATGACACAAAGGAAGTACAGACCTTGGCATCGAGCGGGCTCTGAAATCAATGGGGAAAGTTGGAAATTTGTGTCGGAGCGGGTTTCGAACCCGGGTCTTCTGCTTACTAGGCAGGTGCTCTGACCACTGAGCCACTGTCCGGATGGTTCAGTGGTCAGAGCATCTCCCTAGTAAGAAGGAGACCCCGGTCGGAATCTTGGTCCGGCACAGATTTTAACTGTTCCCATTGATTTCAATCAATGCCCGCTCGCAGCCAACGACTATAATTCCATTGTGTCTTAATTCGTAATGGCTGCTGGATCAAAAACTGTCCGAAAGGACAGACACCACATATGTATTTAAGGTTGTATTGGCGTTTGAACTGCATAGGTAAACAGTAGTATACAGTGGTGAGCCGGAACAAAATGAGCACTGCCCATAGCGAGATGGGATGCCGCCTGGTGGGGTTACGGGCACCTGACGTGGAAAGGAAAATACACAAGCGGAGCACAGACGAATAGGGCATAATTGTAGCAACGATACCGGGCTGCAAATGGGGAAATGCACTAGCGCCTTTGACAATGGGCAGATTGTTACGGCCCCGCGCCTGGGAAACAGCACCTCAGAAATTGCGACGCTTGTAGATAGTTTGCATGCTACTGTCGTGAGCATCTATGGAAAGTGATTGATGGACACGAAACCACGAGTATGTGACAACGTGGTGGATGTCTACGGCTCATCAAAGAACGTATAGATCGGATGCTTGCCAAATCTTTAAAACGTGATAGTCGACAGATCTGACGATAGAGTACAATGATGGTGCACACACGTGTGTTTCGGAGCACACCATTCAGCTCACATAGTTGAACATTATGATCCACAGCAGATCATCCCTATGTGTTCCCGTGTTGATCCAACGACTTCGTCAATTATAATGCAATGGGCAGGGGCCGGTCGCGGTGGCCGAGCGGTTCTAGGCGCTCAGTCCGGAACCGCGCAACTGCTACGGTCGCAGGTTCGAATCCTGCCTCGGGCATGGATGTGTGTGATGTTCTTAGGTTAGTTAGGTTTAAGTAGTTCTGAGTTCTAGGGGACTGATGACCTCAGATGTTAAGTCCTATAGTGCTCAGAGCCATTTGCAATGGGCAGGGGTCTTCTAGATTGGACCGTGGATCAATGAATCACGTTCCTTGCAGATCGGTCGAACTCGGCAACTTCTACCTGCTGGTGGAAAACGAAACACTCAAATTCGGCAGTTATTCCCAGAGCTCCTCCTGAGTGGCACACACGTTCTTGGCAAATTCTACCTGCTCGTGGCAGACCAGGTGCACAAATTAGGCAAACTCTTCCGAATCGTTTTGTATTATCGCGTTATAGGGGAGAGAGTGTGGCAGATATGATACACGAGTTGGGATGGAAGTCATTACAGCATAGACGTTTTTCGTCGCGGCGAGACCTTTTTACGAAATTTCAGTCACCAACTTTCTCTTCCGAATGCGAAAATATTTTGTTGAGCCCAACCTACATAGGTAGGAATGATCATCAAAATAAAATAAGAGAAATCAGAGCTCGAACAGAAAGGTTTAGGTGTTCGTTTTTCCCGCTCGCTGTTCGGGAGTGGAATAGTAGAGAGATAGTATGATTGTGGTTCGATGAACCCTCTGCCAAGCACTTAAATGTGAATTGCAGAGTAGTCATGTAGAAGTAGAAGAGCAACGCGCCAACTCCTCCACTATTTACAACGCTCTTAAAGAACATTTCAAATGTTGGACTAATGAACAATAAAAAAAAGAAAACTAGTTATATGTGGACACCAAGTTTTATTACAAATTTCACATACAAAAATATTTCCTGAAGACAATCGCATTTCTTTTGACTTATTTTCTGCTTACGGCTCCTTGGTATGAAACACACTTTACAAAATCTAATTTCGCTATTTCTGGGTAAATCTAATTTCTATTGTACGAAAGCTTACCTATTCCTGGTTTTTGAGTCCGTTTTGCTGATGTGGCGATTTTTTGGAGAGCTAAGTCCTATACAGTTATCAGTTTGTTCATGATGAAGACTTTTTCACAAACTTGCAGAAGATTGGGTGTGGAGATTCACACAAAGTATTCAAACGGGAATGAAAGCTTTCAAAAGTGTTAGTTGTTGTCGATTCAAGTTCAAATGGGTATGAGCACTACGGGACTTAACATCTGAGGTCATCAGCCCCCTAGACTTAGAACTACTTAAACCTAACTAACCTAAGGACATCACACACAACCATGCCCGAGGCAGGATTCGAACCTGCGACAGTAGCGGCAGCGCGGTTCCAGACTCAAGCGCCTAGAACCGCTCGGCCACAGCGGCCAGCTTGTTGTCGATAAAGAAGCGCAATTTGCTGCCCAAACGTGAGGAGGAAATAGCTGATCTTCTTCGTCATCAGGGTAATTTTCAGTAACATAGTCACCAAATTTAGTAAGCTTTTGGCCTGCTGGCTGCTAAGAACACACACACCCATGCCCGAGGGAGGACTCCAACCTCCGTCGGGAGCGGCCACGCAATCCGTGAATAATACTGTTGCGATTATACCTTACATGGTTCCCCGTTAATGTGTTCGCGGCTGTCCGATTGTTTGCATATAAACTTTGTTGTTACTCCATCTACTTCTTCGGTTGTTGTTTTTTTAAAAAAAGAGAATTTGATAACATTCTCCTGTTAACAAGAGTTCTGAAAATGGGGTGTGGTTATGAGTGCATTCCAAAGTTTTCGCCGTCTACTGTAAATAATTTAACAGATACCGCGAATTTTTACCACAGCATCAGCATCCGGGTTCTTCAGTACCTAGAATTCTTCTATAACGTTCGAATTTATAACCATGGCCGATTAAATGTATATTGCCACAATCGCTATAAGGAGGTAGCAAAACGCGCTGTTCTGCAATATTTTTTGCTTCGATGACTAACTTCGACTACGCAACGGAACACTATATTATTCTGCACAGATGTTAGCGAGATGCTGCCGTTGAAGGGACTGACGAGCTCGGTGAGGGTCAGGAACACCACATCCGCTGGCTCATACCTAGCGTCGGACCGAGCGTGGTGGTGCCGTGGCTAGCACACTGGACTCGCATTCAGGAAAACGACGGTTCAGTCCCGCGTCCGGCGATCCTGATTTAGGGTTTTCATGATTTCCCTAAATCGCTCCAGGCAAATGCCGGGGTGGTTTATTTCAAAGGGCACGGCCGACTTCCTTCCCTAATCCGATGATACTGATGACCTCTCTGTTTGGTTTCTTCCCTCAAACAACCCAACCCTAGCGTCGGGGCGTACTCCTGCCTGCGAACGGAGTTACCGAGTTCGAGTCTAGGATTAACTGATCCTTTCACAGTGTCCTTCTAGTGGCCATTAATAGTTGTCGAGTTCGAGTCTGCCCCTTTCCTGTTACACCACGTCGATGGTCATCTCCGGATATGCCCCAGAAGAAATATTTCACCGAGCGTTTATAATAATAAAACAAACAGATGTGGAATATGAATATTGCAGCTCAATTACCCTCAAGCGCCAAAAAAACTTGTATAGGCATGCGCATTCAAATACAGAGATATGGAAATAGGCAGAATACGGAGCTGCAGTAGGCAATGCCTATATAAGACACCAAGTGTCTGGCGCAGTTGTTAGATCGGTTGCTGCTGCTACAATCGCAGGTTATCAAGATTTAAGTGAGTTTGAACGTGGTGTTATAGTCGGCGCTCCAGCGATGGGGTACAGCATCTCCGCGGTAGCGATGAAGTGGTAATTTTCTCGTACGACCATTTCACGAGTATACCGTGACTATCAGGAATCCGGCAAAACAGCAAATCTCCGAAATCGCTGCGGCCCGAAAAAGATCCTGCGAGAACGGGAGCAACGACGACTGAAGACAATAGTTCAACGTGACAGAAGTGCAACCATTGCGCAAACTGCTGCAGTTTCAATGCTGGACATCAACAAGTGCCAGCGTACAAACCATTCAACGAAACGTCATCGATATAAGCTTTCGGGGCCGAAGGCAAACTAGTGTACCCTTGATGACTGCACGACACAAAGCCTTACGTCTCGTCTGGGCCCGTTAACACACCGAGCGAGGTGGCACAGTGGCTAGCACACTGGACTCGCATTCGGGAGGATGACGGTTCAATCCCGCGTCCGGCCATCCTGATTTAGGTTTTCCGTGATTTCCCTAAATCGCTCCAGGCAAATGCCGGGATGGTTCCTTTGAAAGGGCACGGCCGACTTCCTTCCCCGTCCTTCCCTAATCCGATGAGACCGATGACCTCGCTGTCTGGTCTTCCCCAAACAACCCAACCCGTTAACACCGACATTGGAATGCTGATGACGGGAAACACGTTGCCTGGTAGGACGAGTCTCGTTTCGAATTGTATCGAGCGTATTGGAGTGTATGGGTATGGAGACAACCTCATGAATTCATGGACACTGCATGTCATCAGCGGACTGTCTAGGCTGGTGGAGGCTCTGTAATGGTGTGGGGCGTGTGCAGCTGGAGTGATATGGGACCACTGATACAACTAGATACGACTATGACAGGTGACACGTACATAAGTATCCTGTCTGATCACTTGCGTCCATTCATGTCAAATGTGCATCCCGACGGACTTGGGCAATTCCAGCAGGACAATGCGACACCCCACACCTCCAGAAATGCTACAGAGTGACGCCACGGTTACTCTTCAGTGTTTAAACCCTTCCGCTGGCCACCAAACTCTCCAGACATGAACATTACTGACCGAATCTGGGATGCCTTGCAACGTGCTGTTCTGAAGAGATCTCCAACACCTCGTTCTCTTACGGATTTATGGACAGCGCTGCAGGATTCATGGTGTCATTTCATTCCAGCGCTACTTCAGAAATTAGTCGAGTCCATGCCACATCGTGTTCCGGCACTTCTGCGTGCATGCAGGGATCCTACACGATATTAGGCAGGTGTACCAATTCCTTTGGCTCTTCTGTTTATAATGATATTGACGAATCCAATTACTGTCAGAAGCACATAGTCCAAAATTCCTTGGGAATACTTGTTACCTTATCGTCAGTGTCTCAAAATGTAAGCCATCTGTGGTGGCGTAACTAATGCATAACTACCACTATGATACACGGTCCAGTTACATTAATGTGATCACCACCTATGTTCGACATCAACGTGCAATAACCGTTCACAGACGGAAGATGACATCACTAGTAGCCAAGGGCATATAAAAGGTGTCGGTGCAGGCGGAAAACGTGCAGTCGTTTTCGTAATGCGAAAACAGAGCGACTTAACTGGCGTCAAAAAGGGTATGATCATTGACTTTCGGGCCAAAGGTGAATGCATTTCCAAAACAGCTAAGTTTCTAAATCATTTGCGTGCTGCTATGATTAAAGTATACCGTGCACGGCAAACTGGCGCTGTCCAGAACAGGCACCGAGGCAATTGAGGTGCACCACAGGCCATAGATGACAGGGATGAGCGGTGGCTGGCATGAGGGGTGTTGCCGAACTTGGGGCCTTAGAGAGACCCTTTGCTGTTTCATTCATTCACTGGATGTCAGTGTCGCACCTTCCGTTCACACGCCACAGGACGGTGCGACAAAAGAAGAATGGAAAACCTTTACTGTTTCGGAACGCTTTCAGATTTCTTCAGTGGTTTTGAAAGGTCCCTACTGGTTCCACCCCGTATACCAAAGCAAGCGGTCACGCTCCAATCCAAAAGGGTGATATCACGTTCAGTGGGGTTGCAGCACGTGATGCCCTTAGATGAGGGTTGAATCGTCCTGGGGGATGTCAGTAGTGGGAAAATTAGTCAAAAATGTCAAGAATGTCGTCCTGTTGTAAACTGCAGTGCAAACTGCCGTTTTCGAGGGCGAAATGTGTGAAAATGAACGCCTCTAGGGAAGGGATGGTTTCATTGGCGCTCTTTATGCCACCTCTTGAGGCCTTGTTGCGACAGTTCTGCGCGGCGGTGTGTCCAAAATGTTTTCTTTGGCCACTCATAAGAAATCTGCGTGATTTAAACGCTAGGCGACGCCGTTCTGACCTTCACTGCTAAAGCATCAAACGAAGGAGTTAAATATGATTTGTTGTTGTTGTTGTTCTTGTTGTGAACTTCAGTCCAGATACTGATTTGATGCATCTCTCCATCCTACTCTATCCTGTGCACGCTTCTTCGTCTCCCATTACCTACTGCAACCTACATCCTTCTCAATCTGTTTAGTGTATTCATCTCTTGGTCTCCCTCTACGATTTTTACCCTCCGTGCTGCCCTCCAACACTAAATTGGTGATCCCTTGTTGCCTCAGAATATGTCCTATCAACCGATCCCTTCTTCTAGTCAAGTTGTACCACAAATTTTTCTTCTCCCCAATTCTGTTCAATACTTCCTCATTAGTTATGTGATCTACCCACCTAATCTTCAGCATTCTTCTGAAGCACCACATTTCGAAAGCTTCTATTCTCTTTTTGTCTTAACTATTTATCGTCCACGTTTCACTTCCATACATGGCTACACTCCATACGAATACTTTTAGGAAAGACTTCCTGACACTTAAATCTATACTCGATGTTAACAAATTCCTCTCCTTCAGAAACGCTTTCCTTGCCATTGCCAGTATACATTTTATATCCTCTCTACTCCGACCATCATCAGTTATTTTGCTCCCCAAATCATTTACTACTTTAAGCGTCTCATTTCTTAATCTAATACCCTTAGCATCACCCGATTTAATTCGACTACATTCCGTTGTCCTCGTTTCGCTTTTGTTGATGTTCATGTAATATCCTCCTTTCAAGACACTGCCCATTCCGTTCAGCTGCTCTACCAGGTCCTTTGCTGTCTCTGACAGAATTACAATGTCATCGGCGAACCTCAAAGTTTTTATTTCTTCTCCATGGATTTTAATTCCTACTCCGAATTTTTCTTTTGTTTCCTTTACTGCTTGTTCAATATACAGATTGAATAACATCGGGGATAGGCTACATCCCTGTCTCACTCCCTTCCCAACCACTGCTTCCCTTTCATGCCCCTCTACTCTCATAACTACCATCTGGTTTGTGTACAAATTGTAAATAGCCTTTCGCTCCCTGTATTTTACCCCTGCCACCTTCAGAACTTGAAAGAGAATACTCCAGTCAACATTGTCAAAAGCCTTCTCCAAGTCTACAAATGCTAGAAACGTAAGCTTGCCTTTCCTTAATCTAGCTTCTAAGATAAGTCTTAGTGTCAGTATTGCCTTCTACGGAATCCAAACTGATCTCCCCCGAGGTCGGCTTCTACCAGTTTTTCCATACCAGAAATGAGTATTCCCCTTGTGTAACACGTCCACAGTGGCGTTGGGCAGAATTATGGTGAAATATGGTGTCAATGTGACATCATTAACCCACCTTATAGTAAACACGAAAGTCTGAGCTCTGGCATTTTATTTGTGTGTGTCGACGCTTACTGTTTGAAGCGTCGGTGAGCCCGACGGTGACGTCACAGGGCGCTACGCGTTTGCATCAGTACAGAGGAGGTTTGGAAGCACCTCTGAGCCAAATTTCAAACTTCTGCGCCGTAATGGGAGACAGTTACGGAGCTTCGAAAAAGTGCTCTTTTAATTGTGTTGCGCAGTTTATACCTTGCACGCACTTTCGCATAAATAATACACGACAACTCTGCAACGTCCTTTCAAATATAACTCACTATATCAGGTAACATAAACTTTCGCTTATATTTCTTCTATATAAGTATTCTCGTTTTATTGTTATTAATTTTTGCTTATCTTTTGTTTTGTTTCACTCGTACTTTGATTACAATTGTTTTTCTTTGTTCGTGTCACACTTGTTTTTGTTTACATTGTTACGTCTCCTTCCTCGAGTAACAATCATATTACTTCAGTCCATTTCTGTTATTTGTAAATTCGTAGCACTATTTCAATTCAATTTATTTCTTTTTTGGTGAACTAGAATGTTTTCATTTTTGTAATCAGATTAAACATGTAAAAAGGAAATAATCTTAAACATACTTGACACAATCTCACGAAATAAAGCCAATTAAAAATATATAAAATCTTTTGCTGCAGAGGGCGAAATGTACGCCTTCAAATAGACCACTCGCCCTCCTGAGAAACGAGAATGTACGCATACATATACTGCCTGACAAAATAGTGAAGCACCCAGAAGAGAGGGGGAAATGATATGAAACTTCAAGGGTTGAGAGGGTGGTGGTTGTTGTTGTTGTTGTTGTTGCAGTCTTCAGTCAGAAGTCCGGTTTGATGCAGCTCTCCACGCTACTCTATCCTGTGAAAGCACTGATGTCCTGGATAGGGGCCCTGGGACGGAGCTGACGTCCGAACTGGTCCTATATACAGGGTGACAATTGTTGCACTATTGAAATAAAATCGTTGTAGCTTCTGAACCGTTTGCGTTAGGACGTTCAAACTGCACGGTTGGCCGCGGGGCATGATGGGAATTAGTATACGCGCGCGTGGTTTGGTTTAGCGACGAAGCCCTGTTTCATTTGGATGGGTTTGTCAATAAGCAAAATTGGCGCATTTAGGGGACTGAAAATCCGAATTCCGCGATCGAGACGTCTCTTCACCCTCAACGGGAGGCTGCATGGTGTGCAATGTCCAGTCACGGAATAATCTGTCCGATATTCATTGATGGCACGGTGATTACTGCACGGTACGTGAAGGTTTTGGAAGATGATTTCATCCACATTATCCAAAGTGACGGTGTCTTCGACGAGATGTGTGGTTCATGAAAGACGGAGATCGACCCCATCGGAGGAGGAGAGTGTTTGATGTCTTGGAGGAGAAGTTTTGGGAGCTTATTCTGACTCTGAGGTACCCAGAGGCCACTGGCATGGTCCTCGATTGGCCGCCATATTCTCCGGATCTGAACACATGCTACTGCCTTTTGTGGGGCTGTGCTAAAGACAAGGTGTACAGCAATAACCCCAAAACCATTGCTGATCTGAAAACGGCAATTCAGGAGGTCATTGACATCATCGATGTTTCGACGCTTCAGCGCGGCGTGTAGGCGTGTAGAATTTCACTATTCGTCTGCGCCACATTATCGTCAATGATGGCAGGCCTATCGAACATGTCATAATACAAAACCGAATATCTGTAGTGACGTTTACATGTTGTATAAAGTGTGTACACGCCCAAGTTTTTTTTTCATATAGTTCTATAATTGTCACCCTGTACGTTGTATCGGGGACACTTCTGGGGATCGTACTGACCACTGACCTATCTCAACATCACGCAAACAGTTCAGAGAAACACGTGGCATGTGTGGCCGAGCATTGTGCTGTTGAAAAATGGCACCACGACACTGTGGCATGAGAGGTAACAGTTCAGGATGCAAGATGTTCGTGACAGACCACTGTGCCGTCAGAGTTCCCTCAGTCACCACCAGCCGTGACTTCAAGTCATACCGGATTGCTCCCTACTATGACGCCAGAAGCAATACCGCTGTGCCTCTTCGAAACATTGAAAGAAGGGGCCTTTGCCTCAGGTCGCTGCCACACTCACCCGATGGTGGTCATCTGCAGTAGTGCAGAACCGCGATTCGTAGATGGGCACAATGCGACGCCATTCATCAGCAGTCCGTCCTTTCCGGTCACGACACCATTCCAAACGCTGCCGTTCGTGTTTTGGTGTTAACGGCAGCATACGCATCAGACAGTAACTGCCCAGTTCGGCCGGTGTTATTCTTCGACGAATAGCGCGCTATGGCACAGAATGTTGCAGGGAGTCCATTTCTTGTTCACGGATGGCAGGCGCAGGCGAGTAGAGGTTACGATGTGATTGGTGCACAATACGGTAATCGTCCCTTGTGTGGTTCCTTTTGTGAATTAATATGGGTAGCGGCTGTACTTGATAACGGGAATAAATTAATACTTGTTTTTAACACCTCACTAACTGAAATGATACAGTCGCTGAAAGGTTCACAGAAAATTTGAGTATCATCTCAAATATGTATCCCACTCATACGGTTATAGTTGGTAGTGACTTCAATCTACCCTCGATACGTTAGCGAAAATACTTGTTCAAAGCCCGTGGTAGGTATAAAACACCGTCCGAAATGTTGCTAAATACTTTCTCCGAATATGAAGTAATGCACCCCTTTTTTCCTCAGCCGAAAAAAATGCTACGAATGCGAAAGTTTACATATGTATTACGAGGGTGGTTTGAAAAGTTCTCGGAATCACCACGAGAGGTCAGCGCCAGCGCAACAAGTTGTTCACGTGGTATTCATTTGACTGTTGTCTGTAAACACGTGCCACGTCTGTGCTCTTGGGAGGGAACTGTGGCGGTGACGTATCTCTGTTGTTGTTCCCACGTAGTGATTTGCGAAGATGGAAAAAATCGAAATTCGAACAGTGATTAAGTACTTCGCAAAGGAACGTATGAAAGCCGCGCGGGATTAGCCGAGCGGTCAGGGGCGCTGCAGTCCTGGACTGTGTTGCTGGTCCCAGCCGGCCGGGGTGGCCGTGCGGTTCTAGGCGCTACAGTCTGGAACCGAGCGACCGCTGCGGTCGCAGGTTTGAATCCTGCCTCGGGCATAGATGTGTGTGATGTCCTTAGGATAGTTAGGTTTAATTAGATCTAAGTTCGAGGCGACTGATGACCTCAGATATTAAGTCCCATAGTGCTCAGAGCCATTTGAACCATTTGGCTGGTCCCGGCGGAGGTTCGAGTCCTCCCTCAGGCATGGGTGTGTGTGTTTGTCCTTAGGATAATTTAGGTTAAATAGTGTGTAAGCTTAAGGACTGATGACCTTAGCAGTTAAGTCCGATAAGATTTCACACACATTCACATTCGAAGGTATGAAAGCAAAGGACATTCATATCGATTTTCAGAATACACTGAGGGACTCTGCTCCTTCATAATCAGCTGTTGCCCTGAGGACGAATGAATTGAAATTTGGTTGGGACAGCTTACATGATGATACGCGCAGTGGCTGGCCAAGATTTGTCACTACTCCAGAAATCACTGCACCATATGGTCATGGAGGACCGCCGATTGAAAGTGCGTGAAATTGCTCATGCTTTCCAGATCTCATCTGAAAGGGTATAACACATTTTAACTTAAAAATTAGAAATGAAAAAATTATCTGCAAGATGGGTGCCGCAACTCTTCACGCGCGCCCGCACACATGTGTCGTCACCATGGCACAATTACACGAACTAAGGTATGAATTGTTTTCTTGGTGGACGAAAATTAACTTCAAACGAAGAATTGATATCTGGAGTTAACAACTATTTCGCAGGCCTGGAGGAAACTCATTTTCGAGGAGAAAGTGCATTAATCTGCAAGGATACTACATTGAAAAATTAAAAAAAAGTGTCAGTGACGTAAGTACTTTTTTTCTATTCCGTTCCGAGAACTTTTCAAATCACCCTCGCATTTGAAGTCTCCTGAGTGAGCGCGCCAAGTTTTCGTCACTTTCGACAGATAGCGTAGCTGCAGGACAGTTTCAAAACGGCGTCTGTAGCTATTGTACGTTAAAGCAACGTGCTGACATTGAATTTCTCACTGCATTGAAGTAAATTGTGGGGAATGTTCGCAAACGCTTGTGCAAAGTCTAAGGAGCATATGCTGTCGACAGAAGTACAGTTAGTCGTTGGACACGGAGGGTGAGGTCATCAGAAGGCGGTCGGCGGATCTCCACGATATGCAGCGGTCGGGGAGTCGGGGAGACCATCCACGGCTGTCACACCTGACATGTTGCAGCGAGCTGATGTCATTCGCGAGGACAGACGTATTACGACTCTGCAGTTGGCGCTGCATCTGTCAGTCAGCAAAAGAAGTGTGGATGCAATTACCCGCACCCTTCGATATTCAAGGATTGGTACCAACAGGGCATACACGCCCTTGTTTCGCGCTGGAGAAAGGCCATAACGGCATAGAGATCACGTGGAAAAATAGGCTGTGTAGATAAAACACCATTATTTCGTGTGTGAAATTCTCATTATGTTCAATAAAGAATTGCTGAAGAAAAAAAAATGCGGTGCATTACTTTCTGGGCAACCCTCGTATTCTGAGCAGTTAGTTCAGGAACCCACTCGAAGTTGATCTCTTAGCAACAAATTATCCCGAGCAAATAGGGAGCACCTTCTGCGATACAGGAAAGAATGGCCACAAGCGTGTTGTAGCGAGAATGAATAGTGTAAGACCCAATCATACCAAAAATAAGCGCAGAATATATCTATTTAAAATATAGATAGAAAATCGCTTGACACCTTCTTAAGAGACAGTCTCCATTCTTTTCGTTGTAACTATGTAAGAGTAGACCATATGTAGGTTAAACTCAAAGAAATAGTATCGATAGCAATTGAGAAATTTATACTAAATAAATTAATAACACAGAACTGACGCCCCATGGTACAAAAAAAAAAAGATTAGAACTCTGTTGCAGACGAACGAAAAAAACATGTCGAAATTAAAAGTACGCAAAATCCCGAAGAGTTGCGAAGTTTTACAGACACCCGATATTCTGCGTGTATTTTAATTCTAGGCGCTTTTAATAGTTTCCACAACGCAACTTTGTCTTCAAATCTGGCACGATATCCAAAGATACTCTGGTCGTATGTAAAGTACACCAGCGGCAAAACACAATCAATACCTTTACTGCGCGATAGCGATGGTAATGTTACCGATGACAACTAAAGCGGAGTTACTAAATACGGTTTTCCGAGATTCCTTCTTCAAAGAAGACGAGGTAAATATTCCATAAGTTGAATCAAGAACTGCAGAAAACTAAATATCTTCAGTATAGCGAAGCAACACAAATCGCCTAATAAAGGCAAATCTCGACGAAATCGCATACCAGTTAAGTTGCTTTCGGAGTATGCTGATGTAATAGCTCCATATTCAGCAGCCATATACAACCGCTAGCTCGACGAAATATTCGTATCTAAAGACTGGAAAATAGCACAGGTCACGCTAATACTCAAGAAAGTAGTTAGGAGTAATCCGCTGAATTCCATCCCCATATCACTGACGTCGATTTTCAGTAGGATTTTTGACAATATACTATGTCCGAAAATTATGAATTACCTCGAAGAAAACCACCTACTGACACATTCAGTTTAAAAAATATATCGTTCTTGTAAAACACATGTAGCTCTTTATTCTCTTGAAGTAATGAATGCTATCGACAGGGGATCTCAAACTGATTCCATATTTTTCTATATTTCACAAGGCTTTTCATACCAATCCTCACAATCGAATTCTAACCAAATTTCGTGACTATGGAGTATCGTCTCAATTGTGACACTGGATTCGTTATTTCCTGTCAGAAATGTCACAGTTCGTATTAACTGACGGGAAGTCATTGAATAAAACTTATGTGATATCTGGCATTCTCCAAGGAGGTGATATAGGCCTTCCGCTGCTCATATCTATATAAATGATTTAGGAGACAATCTGAGGAGCCATTTTAGATTATTTGCAGAAGATAATGTCATTTATCGTCTCGAAAAATCATCAGAAGATCAAAACCAATTGCTAAATAATTTAGACAAGATACCTGTGTGGAACGAAAAGCGGTAGCTGACCCTAAATAATGTAAAATGTGAGTCCATCCACACGACTACTGAAATGCATCAGTTAAATTTCGGTCACACAATTAATCATGTAAATTCAAGGCTTTCATTGCAACTAAATGCCTGGGGTAACAATTACGAGCAATTTACATTGGAAAGATCACGTAGATAACGTGGGGGAGGCGAACATCTGACAGTGTTTTATTGACAGAACACTTAGAATATGCAACAAGTCTCCTAAAGAGACTGCCAACGCGACGCTTGTCCGTCCTCTTATGGCGTATTCTACATCTGCAATTACACTCTGCAAACCACTGTGAAGTGCATGGCGGAGGGTATGTCGCACTGTACTAGTTATTAGGGGTTTTCCCCGTTCCTTTCAGGAATGCAGCGCGGGAAGAAAGATTGTGTAAATGCCTGTGAGCATGCTGTAATTAATCTAATCTTGTTCAAAAATGGTTCAAATGGCTCTGAGCACTATGGGACTCAACTGCTGTGGTCATTAGTCCCCTAGAACTTAGAACTACTTAAACCTAACTAACCTAAGTACATCACACACATCCATGCCCGAGGCAGGATTCGAACCTGCGACCGTAGCAGTCGCACGGTTCCGGACTGCGCGCCTAGAACCGCGAGACCACCGCGGCCGGCTAATCTTGTTCATATGATCCCTACGGGTGCCGTATGTAGGTAGTTGTACCATATTCCTAGAGTCATCATTTAAAGCGAGTTCTTGGAACTTCGTTAGTAGACTTTCTTAGGATACTTTCCGTTTATCTTCAAGAGTCCGACAGTTCGTTGCTTTCAACATCTCTGTGACACTCTCCCGCGGATCAAACAAATCTGTGACCATTTGTATCGCCTTTCTCTGTATACGATCAATATCCCCTGTCAGTCCTATTTGGAACGGGTCAGACGCACTTGAGCGGTTTTCTAGGATGGATTGCACGAGTGATTTTTTATCAGCCTCCTTTGTAGGTTGTTTGCATTTCCCTAGCATTCTGTCGATAAACCGAAGATTGCTACTTGCTTTACCCACGACTGAGCCTATGTTATCGTTCCATTTCATGTACCAACTAAGTGTTACACCCAGATTTTTGTATCAGTTTACGGTTTCCAGCAGCAACTCACTGATCTTATATTTATGGGACACTATCTTTTTTCGTTTTGGAAAGTGCACAGTTTTAAATTTCTGAACATTTAAAGCAAGTTTCAAATCTTTGCACCACTTTGAAATCTTATCATGGTCTGACAAAATATTTGTACAACTTTGTTACTGGAATTCATTGTAGATAACTGCATCATCTGCGAAAATCTGATGTGACTATTAATATTGTCCGCAAGATCATTAGTATACAGCATGAATCGTAATGGACCCAACACATTTCCCTCTGGCACACCCGAAGTTACTTCTACATCTATAACATGCTGCGTCCTTTTGACCAAGAAATATTCGATCCAGTCACAGATTTCGTCGGATATCCCGCACGATCTCACTTTTGATAGCCTGCCGGTGTGGCCGAGCGGTTCTAGGCGCTTAAGTCTGGAACCGTGCGACCGCTACCGTCGCAGGTTCGAATCCTGCCTCGGGCATGGATGTGTGTGATATGCTTAGGTTAGATAGGTTTAAGTAGTTCTACGTTCTAGGGTACTGATGACCTCAGATGTTAAGTCCTATAGTGCTCAGAGCCATTTGAACCATCACTTTTGATAATAAGTGTAGGTGTGGTACTTAGTCAAATACTTTTTGAAAATCGAGAAATACTGCATCTATGTGACTGCCTCGATCCATGGCTTTCAGGATGTCATGTGAGAAAAGTGCAAGTTTGGTTTAATATAACCTGTGTTTTCAAAATCCGTCCTGGTTCGCATGGAAGAACGCTTTTTTCTGATAGTTTGTCTGATACTTGTACTTTTATTGTGCTTTAATCTGTTGCTCTTGCAACACTTGAAAATGGCCTAAGGCCGAAATCTAGATTGTGAAATAAAACCTGCTCAATAGTCAGAATGGCGGTTATGTCTTTAAAAAAAGTTATCAATATCCAAATTGATTCTCGGGTGATTACAGTATGATTAGGGAACTCATGTATAAGTGAACTGAGGTTTTCTTTAAGGCTTTCGCTTACATAACGAGGCGAGTCTGGTAGTCGATAGATGAGTCTTGCCTAAACAATGCAGGGTAGGATTGATGGAGGAAATCGACAAAGTTCAAAGAAGGGCAGCTCGGTTTTTGCTATCGTGAAATAGGGTAGAGAGTGTCACGAGTGTGATACGCGTGTTGGGATGGCGATTATTAAAACAAAGTTGTTCTTCCCTGGGGCGAGATATTTTCACGAAATTATCATCTCCCGGATGCGAAAATATTCTGTTGACGTCCAGCGACATGGGGAGAAGTGATCTCCGTAATGAAACACGAGCTCTCACTGAAAGATTTAAGTGACCGTTTTCCCCCGTAGAGAAACAGTGTGAAAGTGATTCTATGAAATTTCTGCCAGGTACTTAAAGTGAGCTGCATAATAGTCATGTAAATGTAGACGGTAATCAGACGTGGCCGACTGGAACCGCGACATCGAGAATGTCTGCCCTCACACTCCCATGCAGTCCAACATCGTGTCACTGTCACATGTGAATGCCCCACAAATCTGATTACTGCATGATTCGACCAACCGCTCACTTTCAAACTCTGTGTATGCGGTATATGCGTGTCCTTCACTGTGATGGAGCATAATCTGATGCGTTAATGTCCTTACATATCCTATCATACCTAGTAACAACGCAACAACGCTAATATATCCTGGTGGCCTTTATACCTGAAATTGTTACATGCCCGCTGATGATGTGTATATGTACGAAGTTATATTAATAACCGACCTTGTCTCTTGGGTGCTTCACTTTTTTGTCAGGCAGTGTATATTTATAAAAAGAAAGCTGAAGGCGGTCTTGTTTGTGTTCACATCCAGTGGTATCAACATAGTGCGCTTGTTATGACTGTTTGTTATTGGGAAAACCATGCTACGCGACAGATCTGTTTAGTGTTAATGTTATGTACGTTACATTTCCTTGCAATGAACGTACTGGGCGTTTCTGTTTTGTTCGAACAGCTGCAGAATAGCTGCGCTTGCGAATTTCACTTGTCATACTGGTCTACGTTACATCTCCTTACTACAAACTCGGGGCCCCACACCGATACTTGTAGTTTTTTGATGTTTTCACTGAGAGAAGTGTTTACAGCGTGCTCGGTCTGAGCCTAAACAATCCACATTGTATTATTACTGTGTTGTTAAGTTAACGTTGTCTGTTCAATAGAACAGCATCAAATATATTTCAGTGCCGCTCAGAAATTATTCCATGGTTACAATGCAAGCATTTAGTGTAGACATACATTGAATTATCCATATCAATGGCGATCGAGCATCGTGGCTTTGATGGAATTACTCGAAGAAATAAAGCAAACAGAGTATTTTTTTGTTTTTTTATGTATAGCTTTATTTTATGCAATGTCACATTTCTGGCTGTGACCCATCTTCAACTAGCGTAATACAAAATCGATCATTTTGACAGTGACTCAGTGACATAGGTCATACGGGAAGCTATTGCGATATCAGATTTTTTCATGAAAAACGCAAGGCAACAA
This sequence comes from Schistocerca gregaria, assembly GCF_023897955.1. NCBI lineage: Eukaryota > Metazoa > Arthropoda > Insecta > Orthoptera > Acrididae > Schistocerca > Schistocerca gregaria. The sequence goes on from NC_064931.1 coordinate 639,365,968, forward strand.
TGAGGATCTGCGCAAGCACCGTACAAGATGTGAGAGTTCACACTTTCCAGTACTCATGCGTATAGCCCTATGCTCGACGCCTTACACAACTTGGAATTTGCTACCATCATGGCTCAAACCTAAAAATTAACATCATAGGTACACCGATGCGACAGAACATTATGACCACCTGTTCCACTTTTCAAACACAGTACCAGAGAGGTTCTGCTTGGCATGGATTCTACAAGTCCTTGACAGTATTCCAGAAGTATGTGGCACCGGATGTCTACACACCGATCAAGCAGTTCTCTCAAATTACGCGATGGTGGTTTACGTGCACGCAGCTGGCGCCCGATGTGTGTTCCAGTGTGCACAGATGAGGCGCTTTGGTGGCCAAGACATCTATGTGGGTTCACTGTAATGGCCCTCAGACCACTGTAACACGATTTCGACCTTGCAACACGGACAGTTATCTTGCTGGAAAATGTCACCGCGTTGGGGGAGACTTGGAGCATGAAGCGATGGAGGTGGTCCGCAATAATGTTCACGTACACTACTGGCCATTAAAATTGCTACACCAAGAAGAAATGCAGATGATAAATGCGTATTCATGGGACAAAAACACTCCTGGAAATGGAAAAAAGAACACATTGACACCGGTGTGTCAGACCCACCATACTTGCTCCGGACACTGCGAGAGGGCTGTACAAGCAATGATCACACGCACGGCACGGCGGACACACCAGGAACCGCGGTGTTGGCCGTCGAATGGCGCTAGCTGCGCAGCATTTGTGCACCGCCGCCGTCAGTGTCAGCCAGTTTGCCGTGGCATACGGAGCTCCATCGCAGTCTTTAACACTGGAAGCATGCCGCGACAGCGTGGACGTGAACCGTATGTGCAGTTGATGTACTTTGAGCGAGGGCGTATAGTGGGCATGCGGGAGGCCGGGTGGACGTACCGCCGAATTGCTCAACACGTGGGGCGTGAGGTCTCCACAGTACATCGATGTTGTCGCCAGTGGTCGGCGGAACGTGCACGTGCCCGTCGACCTGTGACCGGACCGCAGCGACGCACGGATGCACGCCAAGACCGTAGGATCCTACGCAGTGCCGTAGGGGACTGCACTGCCACTTCCCAGCAAATTAGGGACACTGTTGCTCCTGGGGTATCGGCGAGGACCATTCGCAACCGTCTCCATGAAGCTGGGCTACGGTCCCGCACGCCGTTAGGCCGTCTTCCGCTCACGCCCCAACATCGTGCAGCCCGCCTCCAGTGGTGTCGCGACAGGCGTGAATGGAGGGACGAATGGAGACGTGTCGTCTTCAGCGATGAGAGTCGCTTCTGCCTTGGTGCCAATGATGGTCGTATGCGTGTTTGGCGCCGTGCAGGTGAGCGCCACAATCAGGACTGCATACGACCGAGGCACACAGGGCCAACAACCGGCATCATGGTATGGGGAGCGATCTCCTACACTGGCCGTACACCTCTGGTGATCGTCGAGGGGATACTGAATAGTGCACGGTACATCCAAACCGTCATCGAACCCATCGTTCTACCATTCCTAGACCGGCAAGGGAACTTGCTGTTCCAACAGGTCAATGCACGTCCGCATGTATCCCGTGCCACCGAACGTGCTCTAGAAGGTGTAAGTCAACTACCCTGGCCAGCAAGATCTCAGGATCTGTCCCCCATTGAGCATGTTTTGGACTGGATGAAGCGTCGTCTCACGCGGTCTGCACGTCCAGCACGAACGTTGGTCCAATTGAGGCGCCAGATGGAAATGGCATGGCAAGCCGTTCCACAGGACTACATCCAGCATCTCTACGATCGTCTCCATGGGAGAATAGCAGCCTGCATTGCTGCGAAAGGTGGATATACACTGTACTAGTGCCGACATTGTGCATGCTCTGTTGCCTGTGTCTATGTGCCTGTGGTTCTGTCAGTGTGATCATGTGATATATCTGACCCCACGAATGTGTCAATAAAGTTTCCCCTTCCTGGGACAATGAATTCACGGTGTTCGTATTTCAATTTCCAGGAGTGTACATTATACTAGAACTGACATGTGATTACATTTTCACGCAGTTTGGGTGCATACATCCTGAGAAATCAGTACCCAGAACAACCATCTCTGACCGTAACAACGGCCTTGATACGCCTGGGCATTGAGTCAAAATGAGCTTGGATGGTGTGTACAGGTACAGTTGCCCATGCAGCTTCAACACGATACCACAGTTCATCAAGAGTAGTGACTGGCGTATTGTGACAAGCCAGATGCTCGGCATCCATTGACCAGACGTTTTCAGTTGGTGAGAGATCTGGAAAATGTGCTGGCCAGGGCAGCAGACGAACACTTTCTGTATCCAGAAAGGCCCGTACAGGACGTGCAACATGCGGCCGTGCATTATCCTGCTGAAATGTAGGGTTTCGCAGGGATCGAATGAAGGGTAGAGTCACTGGTCGTAACACATCTGAAATGTAACGTCCACTGTTCAAAGTGCCGTCAATGCGAACAAGAGGTGACCAGGACGTGTAACAAATGGCACCCCATACCATCACGCCGGGTGATACGCCAGTATGACGACGACGAATACACGCTTCCAATGTGCGTTCACCGCGATCTCGCCAAACACGGATGCGACCATCATGATGCTGTACACAGAACCTGCATTCATCCGAAAAAATGATGTTTTGCCATTCGTGCACCCAGGTTCGTCGGTGAGTACACCATTTGCAGGCTTTCCTGTCTGTGATGCAGCGTCAAGGGCAACCGCAGCCATGGTATCCGAGCTGATAGTCCATGCTGCTGCAAACGTCGTCGACTGTTCGTGCAGATGGTTGTTGTCTTGCAAACGTCCCCATCTGTTGACTCAGGGATCGAGATGTGGCTGCACGATGCGTTACAGCCATGCGGATAAGATGCCTGTCATCTCGACTGCTAGTGATACGAGGGCGTTGGGATCCACCACGGTGTTCCGTATTACACTCCTGAACCCACCGATTCCATATTCTGCTAACAGTCATTGGATCTCGATCAACGCGAACAGCAATGTCGCGATACGATAAACCGCAATCGCGATAGGCTACAATCCGACCTTTATCAAAGTCGGAAACGTGATGGTACGCATTTCTGCTCCTTACACGAGGCATCAAAACAGCGTTTCACCAGGCAACGCCGGTCAAGTGCTGTTTGTGTATGAGAAATCTGTTGGAAACTTTCCCCATGTCAGCACGTTGTAGGTGTCGCCACCGGCGCCAACCTTGTGTGAATGCTCTGAAAAGCTAATCATTTGCATATCACTGCATCTCCTTCCTGTCGATTAAATTTTGCGTCTGTAGCACGTCATCTTCGTGGTGTAGCAATTTTAATGGCCAGTAGTTTATTTACAGCCCCTACCGTTAGAGGACGCCGAACTATAGCGTGTAACAAGACAGTGTATTATGTAATTATGTCGATGTGCGAGAAACAGTGTGCTGTAATCGAGTTTCGGATTCGGAGTGTTCGTCCACACAAGGAGCTGCCTGTCCTTCAGATGACAATGCCACAACACACACGAGCGTTGCAAAATCTGCAGCAATCCGAAGCCTCGGGTTCACAGTCATCGAGCATCCTAAGTGCCAACTTGGCCCCGTCTGATTTTCATCTGTTTCAGGAACTTAAAGAATACCTTCGAGGACTCGGCTTTCATAGTGATGAAGCAGTGCAAGCAGAGGTGAGGTTGTGCCTCCGTCACCAAAGTCAAACATTCTATAGCGACCCAATCAACAAGCTGGTCTCTAATTGTGAGAAATGTGTTGCTCGCTAGGGTAACTGTGTTCAGAAATAAATATCTAGACAGGAAGAAGAAACGTGTAGAATGTTAATAACTTTTGTTTTATTTGAAAAGCTTTGAGAGTTTCACATAAAAATTAGGAGGCATTAATTTTCAGCAAGCTCTCTTACAATAACTGTATCTATGAGGAGGAACGCCAAAATAAACATCAATGTTCCATAGGAAGCGATGGTAAAAGTTCACACTGAATGCTACGGGAACTGTAACATAACTTATAGACGTTTGAAATGAGAATAAAAATTGTAGTTTGTGCTGACGATCCTATTCGCTGAATCACTGAGGATATTCATTGACGCATGATTTATATAATAATTAACAGTCAAAACAGACACGAGTGAAAGGATACGATAATAGACGCAAAACCGTTCCAATAACCATGGGTCTGCGGATGAGCCGTTTGTGAGATTATTGAGAATGTGTGATTATGAGCCGCCGCACGCTTCAGTGTATAGAACTACCCCAGTTACTACAGACGTATCTGAAAAGTAAATTTTTCTGTCAATTTCCCTTGTTACTGGGCTTAAATTTCCTGCATGGCCCGTAGTTGTGGAATGTGGGGCATCGGCAAATTTTGTTGCTGATGCACGACGATACGTAACGCGCTAAAATGGTCCAAATGGAAAGCTCGAGCAGAGCCTCCACCTTGGCCTCCAAGATCTACTGATCTCAGTTCTTTGCATTATTCAGTCTGGGGACATCTCAAAAGTGACTTGTAAGGCGCTCTTATTCGTACAGTCAAAGAACGGCAGTAGCGAATGGTATAGTCCTGTCAATAATTACGAGATGGTCCGTGAGTGTTTGAAAGAATTCGTGACTCACTGCTGAGACGAATGAAGTATTGCACCCTAACGTGGGGAGGACATGTACGACACACATTTTTAACAGGTACGAATGTTCAATAAATGTTAACATGTAATGTGCTGAAGTAATAATGTACGAGGGCATGATGAAAAGTAGTGCCTCAGAAGTTTTAGTCTCTTCTCAGTATCTGCTGAAGTATTACATGTCATGCATATTACTCGGTGGAAGTTCCCACTTCGCTGGTGCAAGATGCAATCCTCTGTCACCAGAGGTCTCCGAATCATAGCGTGTAACATTGCGGTATGTAATATAACTTTGTCGGTGCGTGAGGAACAGCGTGTTGTAATCGAGTTTCTAACCAGAGAAGAGTTCGTTCGCTTTGAACACCCTCTCCTTCAGCATAACAATGCCAGACAACACACGAGCGTTGTAACATCTGCAACAATCCGACGCCTTGGGTTCACTGTCATCGATCATCCTCCATACAGTCCCGACTGGAGCCCTAGCGATTTTGGTCTCTCTGCAAAACTTAAAGAAGACCATCGACGTCTTCAATTTGATAGTGATGAAGCGGTGGAAGCAGAGGTGAGGTTGTGCCTCCGTTGTCAAAGTCAAACATTCTACAGTGACGGTATAAAGAAATGGACTCTCATTGGGAGAAATGTTTTGTTGTCAGGGTGACTATGTAGAGAAATAAATATGTAGAATTGAAGAACGAAGATGCAGAATGTTAATAAAGTCTGTCAAATGAATCTATTTGGTTCTAGAGACCTTTTCAAGTCTCAAACATCTATGATGTATATATGCTGGCTGAAGCGATGAACGAAAATTTGTACCAAGGCTTCTGCAATGCTATTCGAGTTTAGGAATACCAAGTGGGCTGAGGCGTGAACGAGAATTTGGGCTGAAGAGGGAGACGTGCTAAGTTATTCTGTGCAGTTGCACAAAGGCACTGTGCCAAGGTGGCGTAGTGGTTAGCGCATCTGCCTTGTGAGAAGGAGACCTGGGTTCGAATCCTAGCCTTGGCAAAGATTTTCATCCATCGCTTGAGTCTTCACACATGGAACAAAAGTTTGTTTAATGTTAAAAGCTTTAAGAGTTTTCACATAAAAAAATTCGAATGCATTACTTTTCAGCACGCCCACACATTTCCTGTTAAGGTAGATCATGAGTAAAATTTGAGGCCACTTAGATGGGAAGTTAATAGAAAACTTTACGTTTCAAATACAGATTAATTACTAGGGCAATATTTCGTAGGGAAGTCATGGAAATTATCTCTCAAATGGTTGGTTTGCGGAGCCATGTTTACTGGGATGTTTTTGCTTGAACTGTCGTGTTCCTTAACTCACATCAGTTTTCATTTTTAATTATGATACACCCTGCACATCAAAACATAAATTTCAGTCACAGCAACCAAAGCTGACTGGACGTTCACTAATTTAAACAAGAATTGGTATCCCACAAAGATTTTGTGCAGGAGCTGCGCATTCCATGTATTACGAAAGAAACGCTGAAATTCTGCTCTTTCAGTGAAATAATTACACGTGCGGAGGGCGTTTTAAGACCAAATTAGCGTGAGATACGCTCCAGTAATGAAATTTTACGCAGGAGATTGAACGAACGTAATTAAATCTCATACCTGGTAAATTATAAGAGAAACTTGTTCTTATTTACCATCTTGTTGGGAGAGGGCATCGCTGAGGCAGTTTACATGTGAAGAGTGGAAATGTCAGTATTTATGAGTGTAAAAGCTCACATTTGTCAGGAGAAACAAAAAATAATGTATCTCTTTTTGTGCATAACTCATTTGTATGCAAAAAATTAAGAAGGTTTTCTGACATCACAGAATTATGCTGCTCGCTTGGAAAAAATAATGAGACAAACTGGAAAAAATAATTTATTAAGGAAGCTCTAGTTGCTATATATTGAATGACTAGTTCTAAGTGGCAATAAGAAAGTTTTTGTTCCATGTGCCATTAATGCTGAGACATAAAGTTTTATTTGTGATAATACAAGTACAGAAATATAGCAGTTTGATATCATCTAGCAGAATTGTAGTCAGGAAAATCATATACCTCATATCTTTTAAATTTTTTACAAGAGAATAACAAAATTAAATTCAAGACAAGAATCTCTCAGTATCGACTACTGTTTCTTTCGCAACTTCATTCTTGCGACCATATGTTTTAAGAACCTTCTATAGAACTCCCTGTGCTGCTTAAGAAGAAATGACTTTTCGTGACATATTCCAGACACACGTTTTCTTGTCTGTTCACTTCTTCAACTTCTTTTAGTGTTTTTAAACTCAAATTATCTCCTTTCGTTACAAAGATGTTTTGTTGGTGCTAACAAAAGCTTACAGGCACTCTTTTTACCGCACAAACTGTGGATCAACTATATGGGAAAGCCCTTGACGCATGATGCTTGGAACGACAGAGGTGAGTCCTGCTTGACACAAAGAACATGCACCATCCACTAATGAATGTTTTGAACATTTTCTCCATGATTTGTCACTTGGAATAAGTCTAGGAATATGCAAGAGTACCAGGAACACAATAGTAATGAAAACCGGTTTGGTGAAAAAATGGCACTTAGAATGATTGACATTTCCATTCTTCAGTTATTTATGTTCGACTTTTAAAATTTATGTAGTGTACTTAGAAGGAAAGAAGATTAGAGTTTAATGTTCCAGCGACGACGAGGTCAGTAAAGTCGCAGCGCAGACTCATATTAGGAAAGTATGGGGAAAGAAATCGCGCCCTTTCAAAGGAACAATCCCAGCGTTTGCCTTAAAAGATTTACGGAAATTACGGAAAAGGTAAATCTGTATGGCCAGACAGCAATTTGAACCGCTGTCGTCCCGAATGCGAGTCCATTGCGCTAAACACTGCGCCACCTTGCTCAGGTAATATACTTATAGATTTGTTTCGTATGTTAGTATCATGTCGTCAAAGTTTACTTGCATACGGTTTCTTATTTTTATAAGAGTACTGGTAATGACTGATAAGTTGAAACCGGTATATCTATTAAACAATTGATGCGAACATTAACTGAAACGAAACTTCACAGCGCTTGAGAAATTTCAATTGCCCTGAATTGCTAGAAAACATGTTTATATTTTCTTTACAGAAATTACATCTGCTCTTGTTTTAATTTCATGTAACTCTATTTACCTTGTGTTTATTAAAGCTGCCGCATTTTCCCATAAATGTGATCCTATTACCACAATATTGTTTTTTTTTTTTTTTTGTCAGGAGAGCATGTACACATGACATTCAAATTACTTCTTTTTTTCAAGTATACGCTGAAGTGAAGGGAACATTACTATTATTCGAGTTTTTAATTTCAAGTATTATCAGTGCAGGTATTAATTATTAAAAATTGGACTATAATTAGGTGCCGATGTTCCTAACTATGATCCATCTCATATATATTATGGTAACTTATAGTTACTGTTCTTATATCGATTTATTTGACAAGGATATGAAAGAAAAACATTATTCAACACATTTATATTGCAAATTTAGAAATTAAAATAACCATACATAAAAAATAAGTGACACAATTGTTCATTTGATTCATACACCTTTGACTTCCTTTACCGAATGTAGTTCTCTTTTGTTGGACGCGTTAACTGGAGGTTGAATTTTGCAACTTACATCAGTTTCGTTGTGCATAAGAAAGATTTCCTTCTTTAGGCCAAATTCACAGTTTTCTAATTCTGGTCATATAACTCACTTCTCTCCAGTTTTACAAACTTTAATGACTCTACTTGACCACATTTCGCCGTCATATTAGACAATGACTATATCTTTAACTTTAAAAGGTTTCCTCTGACTCAGCTTATTTTCCAGTATTTCCCTTAAACAGAAGTTCATTATACCTGGAGCATAAGGACGATATGTTCCCCGCCTATTCTATTTTCATTTCATACACTGTAATTTGTATTAAAGACGCTATTTCAATTTAAAGAGCGTATTAGCAATGTAAAGCTATTTAAAATGAACACCCTGTAGATGGAAATTTTGGATTACAGTTACGTCTCAAGTTTAAATTACTTTACAAACTATCATGTAATGCATATTTCTGAAAAATATCTGCGACAGATCATTGCTAAATAATGAGAAACAAGAATGGTGTACAACACTATTTAAGTTTGCTTAGCTGTTTATGATCCCACAAAAAAGTTTCCAGCCGGCCGCGGTGATCTCGCGGTTCTAGGCGCTCAGTCCGGAAGCGCGTGACTGCTACGGTCGCATGGATGTGTGTGATGTCCTTAGGTTAGTTAGGTTTAATTAGTTCTAAGTTCTAGGCGACTGATGACCACAAATGTTAAGTCGTATAGTGCTCAGAGCCATTTGAACCATTTTCAAAAGTTAGCAACAAAACCAAAACCACGTTCAGTTGCCAAGGAAGTTCAACAGCTATTGACGCTTTCCAAGTACGCCAGTATATGTTTCATTAAGTGCAACACTTGTCTGCCTTTCAAATGTAGCAGAGAAGAAATGCAGACAAGAATTGAACTGGCCTGCACAACAGTACAATTCCAGACTCGGAGAGTGGATCGTAGTTACTATCCAGGGCGATAGTTAAGGAAAATTATGTTTTCCTACCTACAATATTTGCCGCTTTAGTAGTACATCTACATCTACATACATACTCCGCTATCCACCATACGGTGCGTGGCGGAGGGTACCTCGTACCACAACTAGCACCTTCTCTACCTGTTCCACTCCCAGACAGAACTACATAGAGTAGCGTACAATTATACGAAGAAAATTAACTTCCAGTGGAAATGCGATTATGCTGCGTCGTGCTAGCTCATCAAAATGTGGAAGTGAGTGCAGACGCGTCTGCTGGGTGAAGGTTAGCGCCAATGTTCGAACACGCGTCCTTGCGGCGGCTGCGGCTGCGCTGCGCCAGGGCGACCTGGCGGCCTCTGCCACACCGTGGGAGCCCGCTGCAGCTTCGCAGAACCGGCGCGTGACGTCATCACTCACTATAGCTATCTCATACACACACACACACACAAACGAAAGTTATTTTATGTCACAGCGTAGCGTTCTGAACCTAACAAGACAACTTTCGGCATCAGCATGACATAAATTGTATGCGGCTGACGTCACAGAATGCGTAAACTCCTTTTGTTCTTGCCCTACGCGCGTAACAGACACACTGAAGACCTCGACATCCATACAATAAAGAATTTCGTGCTTTTCATTTTGTGTTGCATACCAAATAAAGACTAAATTTAGGTAGCTAAAGCCACCTTGCATTTTCTGCAGTATTCCATCTGCCCCAAACGTTGTATGGCGGAGAGTACATAAGGCGCCTGATTTCCTGCTCCATTCGCGGATGGCACGTAGGAAGAGTGGGAAGTGTGGGGGAGGAAATAATAAGCAGGTTTCCTGAAAAGTACGCTCTTGGAATTTTAATAGTAAACTCCATGTTGCACAACGCCTCTTTTACACCATCTGCCTATCCGAATTTAAGAAATATCTCCGTATCGTTCTCGCGCTTATTAGCTGAACCTGTGATGAAACGTGCCGAACTTGTTTCGATCTTCTCTGTCATTTCTATTAATAGTACCTGGTACACATCACAGACTTCCGATCAATACTCAAGAATCGGTCACCCTTTTAAAAATTACGTGTTAAGTTGTGCGAGGGGACTTCTAAATAGATATACATGGCGCCATACGTTAAGACTAACGTTCAACGAGAGTGGCGCATTGTTAGAAGAGAGTACATGTTCTGGGGTGGCCGGAAACACATTTCTGCTGCCGTACGGATAACAGGGACATTGCAGTGTGGGGGTGAGATGGTGCGGAAACTGTAATCGCACTACAAAGTTGAAGTACGCGGGACAGTACCATTCTTGGGCGCAAAACGTCTAAACTGTACAGAGTCACCATTCAATTCTGGAAGTGTACGGACCTTATTCAATTTCACGTCGAGCAGTACTGAAATGGTGCCAACGATTTGATCATCCTGAAGCGATGCAGTCCTTCAACAAAGGAAATAGCTTACAGTACGTTAGTTCGTCCAGTCTTAGAGTATTGTTCGTCTGTATGGGACCCTTACCAGTTGGGTCTGATTCAAGAGATTGAGAAGGTCCAAAGAAGAGCGGAAAGATCATAGCGAGATTGTTGCAAATCTCGTAGAAAGTTTGAAGTGGGACACACTTGCAGATAGACGGCGAGCTGAACGGAAGGGGCTGTTCACTAAATTCCGATCCGATCTTCACCGAGAATGTTAAACATATACTATTACCACCAACTTTCAAATCGCACAATTATCACCATTCAAACATAAGGGAAATTAGAGCTCGTACTGAAGCTTTCAGACAGTCGTTTTTCCCTAGCGCGATCCGCGAGTGGAACGGGGGGGGGGGGGGGGGCAATTATGCAATTATGACTTTGGCGCGAGTTGTGCCCTCCACCACACACCACTTGATGGCTAGCGGAGTATATATGTAGATGTGGATATGTAAGACCTTCGCAGTTTACTTACTTGAGACAAGATTTTGCTACATACATAACATCTTAGGGACCTGCATCACTGATATGTGACAAGCTGAACATGGGCTAGCCTAGAAACAAGATAGTGTACGTATGTGCTCACATCTGCCACCACGTCAGTTAGTAATTTGATTGGCTATACCAAAGAGCAAGATGTACACTAATGAAATAACAATAATGAAATACTTGTACAGCTATGATGCATATTATTGCAGAGATCTTTGTTCCTAGCTTAGACCAAGATGGAAGCTATACGTTTATATTTTGGCAAATAGTGGCAATATTCAATGAAGGTTTTTCCAATAAAGTTTTGGTTTCCTTTTTGATTGCCTAACTCATCTAACTACACTACTAGCCATTAAAATTGCTACACCAAGAAGAAATGCAGATAATAACGGATATTCATTGGACAAATATATTATACTGGAACTGACATGTGATTACATTTTCACGCAATTTGGATGCATACATCCTGAGAAATCAGTACGCAGAACAACCACCTCTGGCCGTAATAACGGCCTTCATATGCCTGGGCACTGAGTCAAACTGAGCTTGGATGGCGTGTACAGGTACAGCTGCCCATGCAGCTTCAACACGATACCACAGTTCATCAAGAGTAGTGACTGGCGTATTGTGACGAGCCAGTTGCTCGGCCACCATTGACCAGACGTTTTCAATTGGTGAGAGATCTGAAGAATGTGCTGGCCAGGGCAGAAGTCGAACACTTTCTGTATCCAGAAAGGCCGTACAGGACCTGCAACATGCGGTCGTACATTATCCTACTGAAATGTAGGGTTTCGCAGGGATCGAATGAAGGGTAGAGCCACGGGTCGTAACACATCTGAAATGTAACGTCCACTGTTCAAAGTGCCGTCAATGCGAACAAGAGGTGACCGAGACGTGTAACCAATGGCACCCCATATCATCACGCCAGGTGATACGCCAGTACGGCGATGACGAATACACGCTTCCAATGCGCGTTCACCGCGATGTCGCCAAACACGGATGCGACCATCATGATGCTGTAAACAGAACCTGGATTCATCCGAAAAAAATGACGTTTTGCCATTCGTGCACCCAGGTTCGTCGGTGAGTACACCATCGCAGGCGCTCCTGTCTGTGATGCAGCGTCACGGGTAACCGCAGCCATGGTCTCCGAGCTGATAGTCCATGTTGTTGCAAACGTCTTCGAACTGTTCGTGCAGATGGTTGTTGTCTTGCAAACGTGTCCATCTGCTGACTCAGGGATCGAGACATGGCTGCACGATCCGTTACAGCCATGCGGATAAGATGCCTGTCATCTCGACTGCTAGTGATACGAGGCCGTTTGGAGCTAGCACAGCGTTTCGTATTACCCTCCTGAAACCACCGATTTCATATTATGCTAACAGTCATTAGACCTCGACCAACGCGAGCAGGAATGTCGCGATACAATAAACCGCAATCGCGATAGGCTACAATCCGACCTTTATCAAAGTCGGAAAGGTGATGGTACGCATTTCTCCTCCTTACACGAGGCATCACAACAACGTTTCACCAGGCAACGCCGGTCAACTGCTGTTTGTGTATGAGAAATCGGTTGGAACTTTCCTCGTGTCAGCCTGTTCTAGGTGTCGCCACCGGCGCCAACCTTGTGTGAATGCTCTGAAAAGCTAATCAGTTGCATATCACTGCATCTCCTTCCTGTCGGTTAAATTTCGCCTCTGTAGCACGTCATCTTCATGGTGTAGCAGTTTTAATGGCCAGTAGTGTATAGCAGTATAGATATTCTCTCTGTCAGAACATTGTAGATGTTGCATGAAATTTTGAAAGTATACAGGTGAGCAATAACTTATGACAGAAATATCTTTCGCGTGATGTGTCACTTGGATCATGCATAGATAAAGCTGCTACAGTGTAGTACAAAAGATAACTGAAAGAAATACGCAGTGTGACTTTTATTCCAAGACCATAATTACACTGAAGTCACATCGATTTATAATGGTCTGGACATCGTTCTCAATAGGATGTGTGATCACCAGCGACGGCAGTGCATGCTGTAGAAATGGGGGGCTGACAAATGCTGTATGGTCGTTTGTGCATGTAGATGTGCTGCGGTACGTCTCGCCAACGCATCCTACACGTAATCACGGGAATTAAGTCGGGGGAACGGGCTGCCCTTCCATTCGCCGAATATCCCTCTCGTTCCAAGAGCTCCACCTGTGCTGTCCGCTGACTCCATTTCTATGGATGGCAGTGCGCGATAGCATCAAACTTCGCATATTGAGGAGCTCCTGGAACGAGATGATATTCAGTGAAGGGACTGGCCTGCCTGTTTCCAGGAGTTTATATCCCATTGAGCGCGTGAGGGATGCGCTGGGGAGGCGTACTGCAGCACGTCCCCATGCGTCAACGACCACCCACCGGTTCTCAGTCGCGATGGTGGAAGATTCGAACGCCCCACCACAAGAACTCATTACCAACCTCGTGGCCAGCAAGGGAGCACGTTGCATAGCGTGCACTGCCATCCGTGGCGATCGCACACCCCATTAAGAACCAAATCGCGCCGTTTGTATTGCCCAGGGGACCATCATGAGTGACTTCAGCGTAATTATTGTCTTTGAATAAAAGTGCCATTTCTGTTCGTCACATGCGTATGTCTTTCACTTGCCTCATGCACTATACTGTGGCAGGTCTTTGTATGTCTGGTACAAGTTTGATTTAGATATGTTACTTGGAAGTGTCACATCAGGCTAAGGTTACTTTGGTGCTTAAGTTTTGCTCGACGGTGTACATTTGGTTTAGCAACATTAGTTGATCATCCAAGATATAGCCACAACAAACGATCCCTCCGGATAATAAAATATAAAAAAACTTACACACAGGGTCCAGGGATATTACATCTACATCTACATTTATACTCCGTAAGCCACCAAATGGTGTGTGGCGGAGGGCACTTTACGTGCCACTGTCATTACCTCCCTTTACTGTTCCAGTCGCGTATGGTTCGCCGGAAGAACGACTGCCGGAAAGCCTCCGTGCGCGCTCGAATCTCTCTAATTTTACATTCGTGATCTCCTCGGGAGGTATAAGTAGTGGGAAGCAATATATTTGATATCTCATCCAGAAACGCACCCACTCGAAACCTGGACAGCAAGCTGCACCGCGATGCAGAGAGCCTCTCTTGCAGAGTCTGCCACTTGAGTTTGCTAAACATCTGCGTAACGCTATGACGCTTACCAAATAACCCTGTGACGAAACGCGCCGCTCTTCTTTGGATCTTCTCTATCTCCTCTGTCAACACGACGTGGCACGGATCCCACACTGATGAGCAATACTCAAGTATAGGTCGAACGAGTTTGTAAGCCACCTCCTTCGTTAATGGACTACATTTTCTAAGGACTCTCCCAATGAACTCAACCTGGCACCCGCCATACCAACAATTAATTTTATATGACCATTCCACTTCAAATCGTTCCGCAAGCATACTCCCAGATATTTTACAGAAGTAACTGCTACCAGTGTTTGTTCCCCGATATTATTCGGGGATAAAAACGTGGCCGGGGAGATGGGCCTACAACCCCCACCACCCTCTCACTCTTAGTGCTGCGGCGAAGAAAGGCCCATTGTCACGCCAGTATCCAGTCCAGACTTGCGCCACAAACTTTACATTTTACTTTTTGAATAAAAGGTGTTCGACTATAAGAGCTAACATCGGAGAAATGCTCCTATCGGAGCACAAGAAAGGCGAATATGCTCTCGTTTAAAAGACTCTGACTGAAAAGTGTAGCATCAGCTGCTTCATTCTACCTTCCTCAGCACCTTTACAAGTTTTCCAAAAATTTTGGCATGCGAACATATTAGCGCTCTTTTTTAACATGCAACACACTTCCCACTTCCGCAAACTCCCTTAACTGTAACTCACAAACATAGGTCCATCACATACGCATCCACTTCGACTTGCCCATTCTCACTCACTCATTCAGCCCAACTCATTGTCATTATCTGCTTATGTCTCTCTAACTGTCGCTGTCTCCCTCTTGCTCTCTTTTACTGCCACTTTCTGAGTCATTCTTCCCCATCACTGCTGTCTCTTCTTACTGTTACAATTTCTCTCTTCCTCGTTGTCATTGTCATAGACTCTCTCTCTCTCATTATCACTGGCTCTCACCATGTCACCTTCTTCTTCTCTTTATTCCTCTCAGGTTGGCACTGTCTCCACTCTTTTCTTAGCGCTGTTCTGTCGCTGTCGACTGTGTTCCACTGCCACTGCGTCCCTTTCTCTCACACTGCCATTGTCTCCTTTTGCTCTTTCTATACCACAACCACTGTCTGCTATCTTATTTATTACTTTTCCGTCTCTTTTTCACTGTCACTGGCTTCTTCTCCCTCAGCACAAAAAAGTGCGAATACCTTCACATGCCAAATTTTTTGAGAAAAATTTTAAAGGTGTTGATGAAGGTAGAACGAGGCAGCTGGTAGCCCACTTTCCAGTCAGTGTATTAAACACGAACATATTCGCCTTACTTGTGCTCCTATAGGAGCATTTCTCCGCTGGTTCCATTCTTTGCCCTGTCAGAGTACGGTATGTCGCTCATATGAATAGAACTTTATAGATCAGTAAAATTTTGATAGTTTACGCAGGTGATATAACGGAATACTGATTTTACACCTCAGGCCCGATTTTATGTGCACAAAAATTTTGCATGATCTTCAGTACTACAGTACGGGGTTTCAGAACCCTACTGATGACAACGCAAACAATTTATATTTTCCAGAAGGCTTTCGACACCGTTCCTCACAACCGTCCTCGAACCAAACTGCGTGCCTACGGAGTATTGGCCCAGTTGTGCGACTGGATTCGTGATTTCCTATCAGAAAGGTCACAGTTCGTAGTAATAGGCGGAAAGTCATCGAGAAAAACACAAGTAATATCCGGCGTTCACTAAGGAAGTGTTACAGGCCCTCTATTGTTCCTGATCTATATTCACGACACAGAAGACAAGCTGAGTAGCCGTCTTAGATTGTTTGCAGATGATGCTGTCATTTATCATCTTGTAAAGTCATCAGATGATCAAAACGGTTTGCAAAATGATTTAGATAAGATATCTGTATAGTGCGAAAAGTGGAAATTGATCCTGAATAAATACTTAGGGATTACAATTACAAATAACCTAAATTGGGAGGACCACATAGATAATATTATGGGTAGAGCAAACCAAAGACTGCGATTCATTGGCCGAACACTTGGAAGGTACAACAGGTCCACTAAAGAGAATGCTTACACCACGCTTGTCCGCCCTATTCTGGATTATTGCTGTGCGGTGTGGGATCCGCATCAGGTGGGACTGACCGATGACATCGAAAAAGTACAATGAAGGGCAGCTCATTTTGTATTATCGCGAAATAGGGGAGATAGTGTCACAGACAGAATTCCATCTGAGGACGAACGCAATACAACTGTTCCACATGGCCACCGTTCATATGAAGGCAGGCTTTAAGCACGTCTCCCAATTGTTCAAATCGCTCTGAGCACTATGGGACTTAACATCTGAGGTCATCAGGCCCCTGGAACTTAGAACTACTTAAACCTAACTAACCTAAGGACATCATACACATCCATGCCCGAGGCAGGATTCGAACCTGCGACCGTAGCGGCCGCGCGGTTCCAGACTGAAGCGCCTAGAACCGCTCGGCTACAACTGCCGGTTAAGCACGTCTCCTCATCGAAGCTCATACACGTTCAAAAATCCCAGTCGTGTTCTGAACGGACTTACAACCATCCACAATGCGTTCCCGTCGTTCACTGACACTATCAACAAGGCTGGAATACCTCAAAGCTTTTAAACATCCGTACAAAAAAAATCCCACAAGTTCATGTGGAGGAGCCTGCGAGACCATGTTCTTGGTGAGTCACAACCGATACACTGGTTGTCAAACCGCTGTTTATCAGTACTTAGGTATCCGGAATGATAATAAAATTAAAAGAAGTTAGTTTACCACTTTGTAATTTACGCCTCTTTTTCGGTGTATTGAAACAAACGTAGCCTTTGAAATTAACATTGTTGCAACACTGACATGACGGCACCAGTGCATACATCATATGGTTCATGGACCTATGTTTATTACGATTATTTGCTTGTTTCATTATACTTTACTAGCCCCTTTCATTTGTACCTATAATAGTCAAACATCCTGTATAATGTAAAAGCTTTTGTAAACAAGAAAATTATGAATATTCTGTTATAATAAAGAACAATGAATAGTATTTGTAAGAGAAATCCTCGCTGCAGTATGACGATGTGGCAAGGCCCGAGATTGTTTACAGTGAGACAAATTATTCATTCAGGCGGTATAGGTAGTTTCAGTTTTTCCTTCGGTGGTATGACTTTTTACTGTTGAGATATTAAAGTTGCTTTTACGTTACGTGAGCACTTACGCCAGTATCTTCAATTTCGACGTTGGCGGGATGACTGACAGGCGTACCGTATTTCTTCGATCTTCCACAGCGAATCAGTTTTGGAAGACCGAATTCATTATTTCATCTTTCGCTTTGTTATCTTCTGTTTTGGTGCCAGTATGGTCACTGAGCGACTGAGTAGCTAATTAGGATCCATTTACTGACTTTACATAACACAAAAATTTCTTAGGATTTTTTAATCTAGTACGTAAAATTTCACTTCCAGTTTCACCGAAAACATCATATGTTCACTCTTCTATTTCATCTCTTCTCGTGTCCACTGGCTTCGCTTCTTCTTGCAACTACAGGGTAGCGCACGAAATGTGTTACCATTTTGTTTTTGAATATAAACTTTATTGTCAATACAATCTGAAAGGAACATATACTACAATGAAGAGCCGTCCATGGGGATTTGCTCTAACTCAGCACATGCTCAATATGTCCACTATTTCGTTTTCTAACTTCCTTCAAACGAACACTGAAGTTAGCGATTACTCTACGGCACATGTCTTCCGTAATTTCACTGCAAGCTTGAAGAATAAGTCTTCTGAGCTCCATTAAATTCCATAGCATCTTGCTACTGCCTTGCCCTTCAACACGCAGTGGTTCATGCAAGATGGAGCAAGGCCACATACTGAAAACACTGTGTTGGAGTTTTTACACGAGCATTTCGACATGCGGATCATTTCACTCAGGTTTCCAGGTCGCTTCAATGACGGACAAAATTGCCACCCAAATAGTCCAGACCTCAGTCCATATGACTTTTTTCTTTGGGGGTACCTAAAGGAAAAAAATTTCCCGAAACGTCCACGTGATTTAATGGAGCTCAGAAGACTTATTCTTCAAGCTTGCAGTGAGATTACGGAAGACATGTTCCGTAGGGTAACCACTAACTTCAGTGTTCGTTTGAAGGAAGTTCGGAAACGAAATGGTGGACACATTAAGCATGTGCTGAATTAGAACAAATCTCCATGGACGGATCTTCATTGTAGTATATGTTCCTTTCAGATTGTATTGACAATAAAGTTTATATTCAAAAACAAAATGGTAACACATTTCATGCGCCACACTGTATTTCATTGCGGATAGCTTACAATCTCTTAGCATTACATTTACATTTTGATATGTTCTCAGATTTTTGCTTAGTTATGCAAGTTTCCGCCCAATATTCCTAAGCTAGATTGCTTGCACTTTAATTTTTCGTTGTATTGTTCAGATTCGTTTTACAGCTTGATAGAACTCATTCTTCAGATGTCCATATTAAATAATTAATACTCTCCCTCTAAATTAATATGTCTTACTTTTTACGAAAGCTTTTATACTGTCTATTTTCTCAATAGCACTCTTCCTGTCTTCATGATTGCTTTATTTCCTGTTATTGACGTGTTTTTTTTATCCATACTGGCGTTTTGTCTGGATGAATATTTTTTAACGTAGGATTTTTGCAATTTTAGGGAGATTTTTCAAACCTGTTTTGTTAAGTGAAGTACTAAGACAATCAGTCATAGTCTTGCTCTAATTACTGCTTTTATCCTTGCATTAGACTTCATGATTCGTCACAGATACTCAAAATTTGTACGCTTAATGACTGTATACCACTTATCGATTCGACTCAAGATGCATCATTGGCAACGTTGTGACACAACCCATTAATGAATCCTGTGTCCTGTTGAGCATAAAGAAACTTATTAAACAATCTTGCACGCGGAGTACGTAACGTCAAACGAGTGTGTGTGAGTTCAGAGAAGTTGAATTAGAGTCTAGCCACAGAATAGGGAGTATACAGAATGGAAATTCAGTTGAAACCATGCTCCAAATTTTTGTGCGCATGCGCGAGTCTGCAACACTGAAACAGAGTTCACAACTGTGTTTATTTCATTAATAGTGCATTTCAGCTGCTGGGCTTACGTACAAGTAAAAAATTGTTTGATGTACTGAAAAAATTATAAACATATAAAGACCAGTAGTAAGAGAAAAGACCACACAGGAAAGTAACGAGCGATTCACACGAAGCAGCTGACAGCAGTATACGAGAAAAATGAGTTTTACGATTTTCTTGCTGTCTACCGTAAAAGCTCATTAAACTGTAAAAAATACCGTATGTAAATCAAGTTAAATCAACTCTTGTGGTTAGTTTTTCGGTAGAGGTTCTTCTTTCTTTTAAAAAATTTAAAGCGACGTATTTCACAATTGCGCGTCTTATTGGATCCTGAAGAAAATGACTGGAATATAAAACTGATTTTTTCGTGTCTTATAGTTTCATATCGCCAACAGCCTTGCTGCAGTGGTAACATCGGTTCCCGTCAAATCACTGATATTAAGCGGTGTGGGACTGGGCTAGCACTTGAATGGGTGACCATCCGGTCTGTCGATCGCTGTTGGCAAGCGGGGTGCACGAAGCCCTTGTGAGGCAAACTGACGAGCTACTTGACTGAGATGTAGCGGCATCGGCCTCGGAAACTGACATACGGCAGGGAAAATTTACTCTAAAATGCGTACCTTAAAAGTTGTGGGCTGGCCGGGGTGGCCGAGCGGTTCTAGGCGCTACGGTCTGGAACCGCGCGAACGCTACGGTCACAGGTTCGAATCCTGCATCGGGCATGGATGTGTGTAATGTCCTTAGGTTAGTTAGGTTTAAGTAGTTCTAAGTTCTAGGGGACTGATGACCTCAGAATTTAAGTCCCATAGTGCTCAGCGTCATTTTAAAAGTTGTGAGCAATTGTTCATCAGAAGAGTTGTGTTTCCAAGTAGCGAAGATGAGCACTTAGAAGTAGATACCCTCGATGTAGCGAAGCAGCTTAAATCAGTTAATAAAGGCAAGGCCTTTGGTTCTGACTATATAGCAGTCAGGTTACTTTCAGAGTATGCTGATATAATAGCTCTATACTTAGCAATCATATACACCGAACCGTACGCCCGACGGAAGATCCGGACCAAAAGACTGGAACGTTTCACAAGTCATATCAATACCCAAGAAATGAAATATGAATAATCCGCTGAATTACAAACTCATATCATTAACGTCGATTTCGTTTGATTTTGGAACATTTACTGCATTCGGAAATGTATGAATAACCTCGAAGAAAACGATTTATTGCCAAATAGCCAACACGGATGCAAAAAAAATATCGTTCTTGTGAAACATTACTAGCTCTTTATTCACCCGAAGTAATGTGTTCTGTCGATTCCGGATTTCGAATTGATTCCATATTTTTAGATTTCCAGAGATCTTTTACACCGTTCCTCACAACCGGTTTCTCATAAAATTGCGTGCCTATGACGTATCGTCTCAATTGCGTGACTGAATTCGTGATTTCCTGTCAGAGAGGTCACAGTTCGTAGTAACAGACGGGAAGTCGTCGAGTAAAACAGAAGTGACGTGTGTCGTTCCCCAACGAAGTGCTGTAGGCTCTCTGCTGTTTCTAATATAAGAGAGCGCCGACTTTTTATGTGAAAACTCGTGAAGCTTTTTAAATAATACAAATGTCATTAACATTCTACATCTTTATTCTTCATGTCGACATGTTTGTCACCCTCTTTCGCTAGGGCGCTACGAATTGTAGCGTGTAACATGACGGTGTGCGATGTAACTATGTCGCCGCATGAAAAACGGCGTGCCGTTATCGAGTTTCCAATTCGAAGAGTTCGTCAACACTTGTAGAACCCTTTCCTTTAGCATAACAGTGCCAGACTAGACACGACCTCTGCGACATATGCAACAATCCGACGCCTTGATTTCGCTGTTATGGATCATCATCCATTCAGTGTTGACTTGACCCCATAAGATTTTCGTCTGTTTCCAGAACTTAAAGAACACCTTCGAGAACTTTACTGTAATAGTGATGAAGCTGTGCGAGCAGAGATGATGGTTCAAATGGTTCTGAGCACTTTGGGACTTAACATCTGAGGTCATCAGTCCCCTAGAACTTAGAACTACTTAAACCTAACTAACCTAAGGACATCACACACAGCCATGCCCGAGGCAGGATTCGAACCTGCGATCGTAGCGGTCGCGCGGTTCCAGACTGAAGCGCCTAGAACCGCTCGGCCACACCGGCCGGCGAGCAGAGATGAGATTGTGGCGATGTCAACAATGTCAAACCTTCTACAGTGACGGTATCGGAAAACTGGTCTCTCATTGGGAGAAATGTATTCGTCTCCAGGGTTAAAAAATTGAGGAATGAATATGAAGACGTGAAGAAGAAGACGTAGAATTTTAATAACGTTTGTTTTATTTAAAAAGCTTTTAACAGCTTTGACATAAAAAAATCGTAGGCATTACGTTCCAGCACGCCCTCGTATATAAATGATTTAGGAGACAATCTGAGCAGCTGTCTCAGATACTTTTCAGATGATACTGTCATTTACAGTCTATTAAAGTCATGGCAAGATCAAAACTAATTGAAAAATGATTTAGAGGGGATATCTGTATGGTGCGAAAAGTGGTATTTCACCCTAAATGATAGAAAATGTGAATTTACTCACATGAGTACTAAAATGAATCCTCTAAGTTTCGGTTGAACAATAAATCATAGGAATCTAAAGCCGCGCGGGATTAGCCGAGCGGTCTAGCCACTGCAGTCATGGACTGTGCGGCTGGTCCCGGCGGAGGTTCGAGTCCTCCCTCGGGCATGGGTGTGTGTGTTTGTCCTTAGGATAATTGAGGTTACGTAGTGTGTAAGCTTAGGGACTGATGACCTTAGCAGTTAAGTCCTATAAGATTTCACACACATTTGAACAAGAATCTAAAGGCTGTCAATTCAAAAACTACTTAGAGATTACAATTAAAATAACTTAAATTGGAACGATCACAATGATGTCCGAAAAAGCGAACCAAAGCCTGCGATTTATTGGCAGAACAAACAGAAGGCGCAACATGTCTGCTAAAGAGACTGCCTACGCAACGCTTGTCCTTCCTCTTCTGAAGTACCACTGCGTGGTGCGCATCAGATAGGATTGACGGAGAACATCGAAGAAGTTCAGAGAAGGGCAGCTAGTTTTATATTATCGCGAAACAGGGCAGAGAGTGTCATGTATACGATACGTAAATTGGAGTGGCACCCATTGCAACAAAGGCATTTTCCGTTGCGGCAGGATCTTCTCACGAAATTTCAGACACCAACTTTCTCCTCCGACTGTTGTCCCCCAACTACATAGGGAGAAATGATAATTGTAATAAAATAAAGAGAAATTTGAACTTGCACGGAAAAATTTGTGTTTTCCTTTGCCCCGAGATCGCTGTTCTAGAGTGGAACCGCACCATATACCTCATCTAAGGCGGATCCTCAATGTAGAGAGCATGTCACAAAACGTAAACAGATGTGCAAATATGCATTTTACTGTATATTGTGATTTTTAAGAAATAACAATCATCTGTGAGGGCTACGTACACACGGCGCGCTTCAATTGTAAATCCCATATGGTTACAATTATGTCTGTCGAAACCGGTCGTCAAAAATAAAGACGAATTTATGTGACCTTGGCTATTGAAAGTCTTTCACCATCTAAAACACGTCGTTTCTTCTAATTACTCAACACGAGAAAATTCAAGCGGTAGAGATTAGCCTGTTCGATGAACCTTCTGCCAGGTACTTAACTGTGAATCGCAGAGTATTCGTGCAGACGTAGATGTAGGTGTAGAACGTTCTATCGACAGCACAGTCATTAGAGACAGAGCACGAGCCCTGATTACGAAGAGAGAGGGAAGAAAATCGGCCGTGTCCTTTTCGAAGGAATCATCGCAGCATTTGCCTGGAGCAAATATTCTAAGCACATTGGAAAAAGAGTTGCCACGCTCAGGAAATGCGACGCTAATGCCGTGTAGCGCCACCGCTAGACCGGTGAGGTAGAGGACCCACAAGTTTCTGCAGGTGTACCATATGAAGCTGAAGTCAGTCCCTGATGATACGACCCCGTAGAGCTATGAAACTGTGGGATGTTGCTTGCTACGTTTCACCACTGTTCCAGTCCACAGACGTATTCTATGGGATTAACATAACTTGATTTAGTGGGCCGGTCGAGATATGACAGAGTGCCTAAGTGTTCCTCAAACCACCTGCGAATACTGCTGTTGTTATGTTGGAAGAAAGGAGTGCCCATCGCATACTCCCCATGGGGTTGTTCTGGAAAGTGCAACAGTTGGTCACCAATAATGCTGCAATAAACGTCCTGGTTTATGTTTCTTGTAACCTGATTGAGTGGGTTCATAAAATACTCTCGAAACGTTAGGGAACAACTACTGGTCCACTCTATTGCTGGGTAAAAGCCTCATTGGGTTATCGATACATTCGACGCCAAGTATTATTTGCAAAGAAGCAAAATTCGAATAACAGTACATGCCTCCAATCAGATATTGTCCAGCTTTTTCTTTTTTCTTTTTTTTTTTTTTGGACGCAAAATGTAAATGCAATGTTCGCTCAAAAACTGGTCTTGAAGTATCTGAATTCACTGATTCAAGCCACTCCTGTTGGGTTTGAAACCGATTCTCATTGACGAGGCGTGACACTCGTCTCCGGTCCCGGTCGATAAGGATCTTTCTTGCGACCACTGCTCACATGCCGTTTTAAATGGCTGCAAGTGGTACATCATTCCTTGCAGCCTCATTGGACAGTTCACTTTGATACACTAACAAATAAAGGAACTTTGCTCAAGGTGTGGTCATTGGGCACGTACAAATACAACGTTTTCTTTACGTAATTATTTCAAGTTTTCAAGTGGACCAATGGCGCTGATTTCATACATCCGACTGGCATGTACATCACTTCACAGTCATGACTTTGGTCAACTGTGGAGTGTTCAGAATGGTTCAAATGGCTCTGAGCACTATGGGAATTAACATCTGAGGTCATCAGTCCCCTATGCTTAGAACTAACTAAAGGACATCACACACGTCCATGCCCGAGGCAGGATTCGAACCTACGACCGTAGCAGCAGCGTGGTTCCGGACTGAAGAGCGTAGAACCGCTCGGCCACAACGGCCGGCACGGTGGTGTGTCACATGACAATCTGACAGCAGTTCTACACCATCTACCGTACTCAAAGTGTCCAGTGTGATCTGTTAAACAGTGAGTGACATTTTGTTCGGTGAGCTTACTTGCCGTGGCGACATGAGCGTTGTATAATACAACAGCAGTTTCGCCTTTATTTGCTCACGGACGGTGCCTAGGACTTACTTGGTTGTCGAGGAAATCAGCCTTCATGTACGTGCTTTACTTTGTGGTAGACGGTAATCTCAGGAAAAAAAATCAGTGGTAAGGTTTACGTATAAATAACAGACGATAAACGGGTCACGCTTAGTTTCCAATATTGGTTTATAGCTACCGCCACAGACTGTTCATCCTGTTACTCGAGGATCACGTAGACCTAGGTTGCACAACGGATTCGCATTTGTGGGAAGCGAGGCCCAAATTCATATCCTGCTATTCTGATTTACGTTCCCCATAGTACTGTCTAACACGTGAAGGCCGTACCAATTTCAGACTGATCATGTGCTCCGTTAATTATTCGACGGAATGTCAGTTTTTAATAAGATGAAGAAACGTTAATCATGTTCATATTAATGCAACCAACAGCTCATCCAAACGCTGATGTCCATGTTTTCGTAGTGCAATGGATAGAGCGCCGAACTTTGGACTTTAAGTGCTTTAAGTGCTTGGCAGAGGGTTCATCGAACCACAATCATACTATCTCCTTACCATTCCACTCCCGGACAGCGCGCGGGAAAAACGAACACCTAAACCTTTCTGTACGAGCTCTGATTTCTCTTATTTTATTTTGATGATCATTCCCACCTATGTAGGTTGGGCTCAACAAAATATTTTCGCATTTGGAAGAGAAAGTTGGTGACTGAAATTTCGTAAATAGATCTCGCCGCGACGAAAAACGTCTTTGCTTTAATGACTTCCATCGCAACTCGCGTATCATATCTGCCACACTCTCTCCCCCATTTACGCGATAATACAAAACGAGCTGCCCTTTTTTGCGCCCTTTCGGTGTCCTCCGTCAATCCCACCTGGTAAGGATCCCACAGCGCGCAGCAATATTCTAACAGAGGACGAACGAGTGTAGTGTAACCTGTCTCTTTAATGGACTTGTTGCATCTTCTAAGTGTCCTGCCAATGAAACGCAACCTTTGGCTCGCCTTTCCCACAATATTATCTATGTGGTCTTTCCAACTGGAGTTGTTCAAAAAAATGGTTCAAATGGCTCTGAGCACTATGGGATTTAACATCTGTGGTCATCAGTCCCCTAGGACTTAGAACTACTTAAACCTAACTAACCCAAGGTCATCACACACATCCATGCCCGAGGCAGGATTCGAACCTGCGACCGTAGCAGTCGCGCGGTTCCGGACTGAGCACCTAGAACCGCTAGACACCGCGGCCGGCTGAAGTTGTTCGTAATTTTTACACCCAGGTACTTTGTTGAATTGACAGCCTTGAGAATTGTACTATTTATCGATTAATCGAATTCCAACGGATTTCTTTTGGAACTCAAGTGGATCACCTCACACTTTTCGTTATTTAGCGTCAACTGCCGCCTGCCACACCATACAGCAATCTCTTCTAAATCGCTTTGCCACTGATACTGGTCTTCGGATGACCTTACTAGACGGTAGATTACAGCATCATTTGCGAACAACCTAAGAAAACTGCTCAGATTGTCACCCAGGTCATTTATATAGATCAGGAACAGTAGAGGTCCCAGGACGCTTCCCTGGGGAACACCCGACATCACTTCAGTTTTACTCGATGATTTGTCCTCTATTACTACGAACTGCGACCTTCCTGACAGGAAATCACGAATCCAGTCGCACAACTGACACAATACCCCCCATAGGCCAGTAGTTTAAGCCTTCAGTAATTAGAATCTTTTATTTAACTGGCAGTATTGGCGCTCGCTGTATTGCAGTAGTTCGAATAACGAAGATTTTTGTGAGGTAAGTGATTCATGTAAGGTATAGGTTATTGTTAGTCAGGGCCATTCTTTTGTAGGGATTATTGAAAGTCGACTGCGTTGTGCTAAAAATATTGTGTGTCAGTTTAGTGATGATCAGAATAAGTAAAGAGGGAACTGTCTGAGTACGTTCAGTTTTTCTCAGCTGTTTGAAAATTAAATAACCTAAGAGTATTTCCAGCGCTGTCATTTTTTTACATACAAAAGGGAAGTTTCACCGGTAGAGGAAGGTAAGATATGCACAGACAGGGGGGGGGGGGGGATATGGAAACAACTAGAGAAATACAACCTTGAGCATAAGTGCGGTATGTGACTGCGAACGGTCCTGTGAAATGTCCTCAAGCCGCGAGAGGTATCCGAGCGGTCTCAGCCGTTAGTCACGGTCCGCGCGGCTTCCCGCGACGGAGGTTCGAGTCCTCCCCCGGGCATGGTGTGTGTGTCGTCCTTAGCGTTAGTTAGTTTACTTTGCATTAAATAGTGCGTAAGCTTAGGAACCTCAGCAGTTGGTCCCATAAGACCTTACCACAAATTTCCAAATGTCCTCACACGTTGCAAATGTAAGTCGTGGCCATAACAGTGTTCTGTGTAGTTGCGAGTGCATAATGTCGGAGCTAAGTGGATGCCAACGTTGGCAAATTTTTGGTCTTCATATGGTGGGCATTTCCGTAACCAAGGTAGCCGAAGTGTTTGGTGTTTGAAGAGGCACCGTATCGAAAATATATACCGCATACAGGGAAAGCGGAAAAACGTGATTTACTAAGTTACAATGCGAAGTCATCGTGACAAACGGTCATTGGAAATGATTGTGACAAAAGTGGACGACAGCTGCAAAAGTCGCTGTAGAACTCGATGTCGCACCCGCGAGCCCTGTCAGCACCAAAACAAAGCGAAGGGAGCTCCAAAATCTGGGAATCGCAGAGTGAACTGCTATTTCAAAATCACTCATCAGTGATGCAAACATCCGTAACAGGAAAACGTGATGTTGGAGCCATAAAACGTGGCCTATGGAGCAATGGAAGAAAGCGTTTTGGTCGGATGAGTCTTGTTTCACAGTTTCCAAATTCTGGTCGGGTTTACGTCTCAAGAATGAAACACGCAGGGGTTTCGGTGATGATTTGGGCAGCCATATCGTTGTATTACATGGGATCCATTGTCACCCTGCAAAGCTGTATTACTGCAAAGGATTATGTAACCATTCTGGCTTATCAGGTACGTCCGATGGTACAATGTTTGTTCCCCAACGGTGAGGCTGTGCTCCAAGGTGGCAGGCCCTTTGTTCACACAGCTCGCATCGTCCAGGACTGGTTTTGTGAGCACGCATATGAATCGTCGCATCACACCTGGCCAAGAGTCTCAACATTACTGAGCCTTTATGGTCTGCTTTGGAGAGAAGGGTGCGCCATCGCTATCTACCTCCATCATCGTTATCTGTACATTTTATCAACTTGTGCATGTTGCAGTCCTTCTTATTTCAGTGTTTGCTAAGAACAAAACTGTAAAGGTGTCTTGCATAAGGCGGAATTCTATTTTTCAGGACGAATGGAGTAAGATTACACTGGAAACAAAACAGGACCTGTGTTTATCAATTTTGCGACGACTGGAAGATATTTTTCATACCAGTGGCTTTTCTACATCCTATTTGGCACGGTAATGTGCCGCGTTTTAGGTATTTCAATATTTTTGTCAGCTCGCTGTACGTTGTGTAGTGATGCGTCGTAGTGATGCAGTTCACAGGTTTGTTCTTCCTGTCAAAGACACCAGAGAGCAGAGAGAGCACCCCGTGGTCAGGCCACAAGTGGCCCATCGAGACCATCCGACCGCCAGTCATCCTCAGTTGAGGATGCGGATAGGAGGGGCGTGTGGTGAGCACACCGCTCTCCCGGTCGTTACGATAGTTTTCTTTGACTTGAGCCGCTACTATTCGGTCCAGTAGCTCCTCAGTTGCCATCACGAGGCTGAGTGCACCCCGAAAGATGGCAATCGCTCATGGCGGCCCGGATGGTCACCCATCCAAGTGCCGGGCACGCCCGACAGCGCTTAACTACGGTGATCTGACGGGAACCGGTGTATTCACTGCGGAAAGGCCGTTGCCAAAGGCACCAGACCATAGTGGTATTCCAAGTAAATATAGGTGGAATACGATGACGAATTAGCTTCTTTCCTTGTTTATATTTATCGATAATCTGCTGCGCAATGAACAGTCGTGTGTGACTGGAAAAGAGCGCAGGTCACTATTGTTTCGAAAAGGGGTAAAAGACGGATGTTGCAAACTGCACATAAATATCTCTGACGTCCATCTGTTGCAGGATGTTAGGTCACATTCTGAGCTCAAACATTTGGAAGCATCTGAAGGTAATGAAGCTTTTGTCAAAGAATCAACACGGATTCAGGAAAAAACATTAGTGTGAAACACAGCTGACTTTCTTCATATACAGGATCCTGCAAACACTAGATGCAAGTGAACAAGTGCATTCCGCCTTCCTAAATTTCGGAAAGTTGTTCGACATTGTACCACACTGCCGACTAACAACCAAGAGAAAATCATACGGAGTATCTTCACAGATATGCAGTTGGTTCGCTGAGATTTTCACTAAAGGAACCCTGCTCTGCACAGCGATTGCTCAACAAAACGAAAGGACCAGCCGACGTCACCCAAGGAAGCGTAATAGGACTTATAATTTATTCATAAATCATATCTCTCAGAGTGAGCAATACTATCAGATTGTTATCTGACGATGCTGATGTCCACGTGAAAGTGTCGTTGTTGGACTAAGAAAATGCAGAAACACTTGAACAACGTTTCCGTTTGGTGTAACGAATAGCAGTAGCCGTTGAATGAGAATAAATACAAGATAATACTTACAACAAAGAGACAAAAAACCACTAGTGTCCTAATCCAAAATTAGTGACTGACCTCTGAAAAATGAACCTGCGAGTGTTTAGACAATCATCATAAGATCGTAAAAAACTTGGTTGCAATAGGAAACACATGTTAAGCAAGTATACGTGAAGCAGCATTTGTACATGCTGCTTAAGATGGGCTACCACCTGTAATCATGTATTTTACGATCTGAGGACATGATTGTCTAAAAAATCGGCGGTGCATTCTCCATATGTCCTTCACTGATTTTGTAATAGGATACTAGCGGATTCCGTATCATTGTTGTAGGTATCATCTTGCAGTTATTCTCATTCAGAGACAACTGTTATGCATCACGCAAAACGGAAATGTAGGATTTTGCAGTGCGTGTGTTGTTCAGAAGTACGATGCAAAGCTTCCGCGGACATGCACGCATGTCCTAAGAAACTTTGCATCGTGCTTCTGAATAACACAAGCACTGCAACATCGTATTTACCCGCCAACACTGGGCGAATGACTTCAATTATAATGTCTCCCGTGTATGGGAATATACATAATATATGTACGAGTACATGTTATAGACACATGACTGACAACATATGGAAGTTTGGGGTTGGCCATAAGCTTGCACGGTTAGGCTACTGCTAAGGCGACCTATCGCGATAAACGGGAAATCCAGGTTCTAGTCCCTCCGGCACAAATTTTCACTATCGTCATTTCTTTATACAGCTGATGGTTGTCTATATTGGCAACTGCGAATACATTTCATGTAAACGAAAATGTTGCCCAAGTCTTTCTGTATTTTCTTAACAAAGGTCCAAAGACGATATTTTTGTGTAGACAACAGCATCGCCAACGAGTTGTGTGATACTGTTGTTCACTGTATCAGGTAATTTTTATGTATAACTGAGAAGTCCTATTAGCTGCCTATAGATAATTGCCTAAACAATGGAAACTGGTAATTTGCTTTATAATTTGCTGTCAAATTTAATTAAAAAGTACGTCATCTTGTGTAAATGTTTAGGGGTAATACTAAGAAGCGATTTGAGTTGAGACGAACACACAAAATCAGTATTAGGGAAGGCGAATGAAAGACAGATTTGTTGGAAGTTTTATGGGAAAATGCGATGCAACTGTAAAGGAAAGCTCGTGCGAGACACACCTGCGATCAGTATTAGTGTATTGTTCCAGCGATTGGAATCTTTATGAATTAGGCATGAGTACAGACATCGATGGAATTGAGAAACGCGCTGCTAGGAGTGTATCTGGTCGGTGTAGCCCATACCTAAGTGTAACAGACGATCGGGGCTCTTCAGATGGAGACTCTAGAAAGAACGAGACGTAATTCTCGCGAAACCGAGCTGGGTAAATTTACAGAAACAGTATTCGAGCAACAGCTGTGCTACCACCACCGTATGCCTCGTGTAGGGACCATGGGAAGAAGGTAAGAGAGGTAAGGACAAGTACAGAAGCATATAGTCACTCACTTAAAAGAAAATCACTAGTTTTGGAACGAAGTACGCTTCTCCACGCACTTTACAATGGCTGATGGGGTCTACATGGTATATATAGAAGCACGGAGTTGTTTCTCGGGTGCCTTTACAGCGTAATTCGGAAGCTATTGAAAAGGCTATATATATAAGGATAATTGATCATTTTATATCACATAATTTGGTATCAAATGTATAGTTCGGCTTTAGAAGTCGTTTAACAAATAAAATGCTATATTCTCTTTTCTCTGTGAGGTCCTGGATGGATTAAACGAAAGGTTTCGAACGCTAGGCATTTTTTTATTTAACTAAGACGTTTGATTGTGTTGATCACAAAATATTGCTCCATAAGATGGACCAGTATGCAATACGGGGAGTTGATCACAATTGGTTCACCTCTTACTTTAACAACAGACAGTGCCACGCGGGATTAGCTGAGCGGTCTTAGGCGCTGCAGTCGTGCACTATGCGGCTACTCCCGGACGAGGTTCGAGTCCTCCCTCGGGCATGGGTGTGTGTGTTTGACCTTAGGATAATTTAAGTTAAGTAGTGTGTAAGCTTAGGGACTGATGACTCAAAAAATGGTTCAAATGGCTCTGAGCACTATGGGACTTAACATCTGTGGTCATCAGTCCTCTAGAACTTAGAGCTACTTAAACCTAACTAATCTTAGGACATCACACACATCCATGCCCGAGGCAGGATTCGAACCTGCGACCGTAGCAGTCGCGCGGTACCGGACTGAGCGCCTAGAACCGCTATACCACCGCGGCCGGCTGGACTGATGACCTTAGCAGTTAAGTCCCATAAGATTTCACACACATTTGAACAACAGACAGTAAAATGTCGTTATTCACAGTGCTGCGAATGGCTGTGACGTGTGGTCTGTGTGGGGTACGGTCAAATGGGGGTGCACCAGCGATCAGTGTTGGAGCCAATCCCGTTCCTTAGTTATATAAATGATATGCCTTCTAGTATTACAGGTAATTCTAAAATATATCTGTTTGCTGATGACACTAGCTTGGTAGTAAATGATGTTGTGTGTAACATTGGCTCTGTTTCAGATAGTGCAGTTCATGACGTAAGTTTATGGCTTGTAGAAAATAAACAAACGCTAAATCACAGTAAGACTCAGTTTTTACAGTTTCAAACACACAATTCAACAAAACTCGACATTTTAATTTCACAGAATGTGCATATGATTGGTGAAACTGAACAGTTCAACTTTCTATGTGTTCAAGTAGACAGTAAACAGTCGTGGAAAGCCCACGTTCAGGATCTTGTTCAAAGACTTAATATTGCTATTTTTACTATTCGAACGGTATCTGAAGTAAGTGATCGTTCGACGCGAAAATTAGTCTAGTTTGATTATTTTAATTCACTTATGTCGTATGGTATTTAATTTTGGGGTCACTCTTCCCATTGTCAAAGGATATTTTTGCCTCATAGACGGGCAGTTCAGGCAATAAGTGGTATAAGTTCGCGAACCTCTTCTCGACCCCTGTTCACTAGTCTGGGTATTTTGACATTGGCCTCTAAATATATATTTTCTTTAGCAGCGCTCACTCAGTTAATACTCGGCAGAAAGCCAATGTGCATTTGGATAGCACTTCCTTAACACCTGTGCAGAAAGGTGTACAGTATACTGCTGCATCCATTTTCAATAAGCTACCACATGAATCCAAAAACCTTAGCAGTAATCCACGCGCTTTCAATAGAAACTGAGGAGTTTCCTCATGGGTCAATCCTTCTATTCTGTTGAGTAGTTCCTTGGAAAATTAAGCTAATTCGCATCTTATACGGTTGATTTCGTTTACTTAAAGTTATGGCTTGACTTTTTTTGGGCTCATAAACATTTCATTTTCTCTGTTATTACTTTTATGCTGTAATTTCATGTACTGATACGTTCAAAGACCTTGGAGATTTGCTTCTCAATTTGGTCCTATGGAACTAGACGTGTAAATAAATAAATAAATATTGAATTTAACTCATGAGAGAAGAAGATATAAAAATACAACAAAGGAAGCAGACGAAAGAGAAGACAGGCTTCTAAAGAATGAAATTGGTTGAAAGTGCAAATTGTTTAAGAAGGAAAGGGCACTTACGTATCACCTATAAGAATATCAAAGAGAACATTGGAGAAAGCAGAAACAACTGTGTGAATATAAAGAGCTCAGATTGGAAACCAGTATTAAGGAAAGAAGAGAGAGCTGAACGGTTCCAGGTACATATAAAGGAGCTACGAGAGAAGAGAAATGAACTTGAAGGCAATAATATAGAAAGGAAAAAGGAAGGAGATAGAGATTAGATAGGAGATATGACACTGCGAGAAGAATTTGACAGATATAAGACGAAACAAAGCCCCCGATGTAGACGACATTCCCTCAGCACTGTTGATATCCTTGGGAGACACAGCCATGACAAAACTATTCCACCTGGTGTGAAGGACATACAGTATGAGACGGTGGAAATATAAGGAGCAGTCAAACGAAAACGAGACCGAGGGAAAAAAGTAAGTAAAACGTTTATTATTTGAAAAATAATCGCCATAACTGCTAATAAACTTATCCTACTGTGAGACAAGACTGCCAGTGCCTTCATGGAAAAACGTTTGTGGTTGTCTATGGAACCATGTCGCTCGAACACATATTGCCAAGGTCGTTTCGACTACGCGGCAGAAATTTCGCTGGGAAGCCCTTACACATCCTCCATACATCCCGATCTCTCCACATGCGATTTACACATTTTTGGTGCCCTGAAGAAAGACATACTGAAACTTCTTTCTTAAAAATTTTACTTAAACTGCTGAGTGAAATTGAATGCAAGTGAACCTACTTTCTCTTTACTTATTCTTATTCCAAAGAAAGCAGGAGGTGAAAGGTGTGCATATTACCGAACTATCAGTATAATAAATGACACTTGAAAAATACCGATACGAATTATTCTCAGGAGGATGGAAAAAATGATAGAAGCCGACCTCGAGGGTAACCAGTCTGGGTTCCGGAAAAACGTTCGAATACGAGAGGCAATACTGATCCTACGAATTATCTTAGAATATAGGTTAAAGAAAGATGAACCTTCGTTTATAGCTTTCGTAGACATAGAGAAAGCTTTTGACAGTGTTGCCTGGAATACATTCTTTGAAATTCTGAAGGTAACAAGCTTAAAATATAGGGAGCGAAAGGTTATGCACAACTTTTACAGAAACCAGACAGCCGAGCCAAAGAGCATGAAAGGGAAGCACTGGTCGGGAAGGGAGTGAAACACGTTTTACAGGAAGCCAAAGAAAAATTTAGAAAATAAATTGAAATTCAGGGAGAAGAAATGAAAACTTTGAGGTTTGCTGGTGATGTAATTCTGTTAGAAACAGTAAACGACTGTGAAGTGCAATTGAATGGAATGGAGAGTGTCTTGAAAGAATGATATAAGATGAACATTAAGAAAAGAAAAACAAAGGTAATGGGATGTAGTCGAATTAAAATAGAGGATGCAAAGGTAGCTAGTTTAGGAAATGAGAGATTAAAAGTATTGATAATTTTCAAGAAAGATAGCCGGTCTCTAACGATTTATATCGAACGTTCGACTCGATGTCGACAACAGAACTCTGATGGCGCGAATTATGGTAAATGGTTAGTCCGTTACCAGGGGAACACACTTTATCGTTTTCGGTTGTGAGTGACAATGAGTGAAAGCGTTACAGTTTCGAGTGCCGCTAATCTCACATGGCGAAATGTAATTCCTCGGTTATCTAGTGTGGAAAGTTGTTTGAAAAGTTGTTGGTACTTCGAATTGTTTCCAAATGAGGATAGCTGGAACTGTGTAGAATGAAAGAAGACGATGCTGATTTTCCTTCCTTGGCAATTGTATTGGGCCCATTGTCACAAGAGTCATACAGCACCTTAAAGAAAAAAGTATTTCAACATGAATTTGTGAATCATTCTGTTGAATTTGTACCATCAAATGATCCATCCATCCACTCACAGGACATCAAACAGTTGTCGAACTCTGTCAAATTATCGATAAAAAAGAAAGGGCGTCCAGGAGGTAGAGACGAGCTCTGCTTCTTCCAGTACCTATATTTCCACAAAATGAGGGTGCGTGGAAAAATTGGCCCCCCTGATAGTCCCCACGTATATCTAACTGACATAACAAGCTGGCGGCAAATACGAGAAATAGTGCGTGAAGAAGACGTGGCCGACGAGTAAAGTAAGTTACTACTTTCGTTTGCAACTAATCGTAATTTAATAATCGTTCGTCTTTCGTTGTTGCTCTACCGAACGCTGTGAACGGTATCCATAACTCGCGCCACCACAGTCATGTGGTCGACATAAGAGTCGCATGTTCGATATGTATCGTTAGGGATCCGCGCGTTCAATAGTCAATCATTCTTAGAAATTACCGAAGTAGTAGATAAGTTTTGCTATTTGGGCAGTAAAGTAACAGACGATGGCTGAAGTAGGCAGGGTATAAAATATAGACTGGCAATTAAGAAAAGGGTTTCTGAGGAAGAGAAATTTGTGAACATCGAATATAAATTTAAGTGTTTGGAAGACTTTCCTGGAGGTATGTGTTGGGAGTGTAGCCTTGTAAGCATATCAAACGTGGAAGATAAGCAGTTCAGACAAGAAAAGAACAGAAGCTTTAGAAATGTGGCGCTACAGAAGAATGCTGAAGATAGATGGTTAGATTGCGTAACTAATGAGGAGGTTCTGAATCAAATTGGGAAGCAAAGAAATTTAGAGACAGGATAGGAGTACAGAAAGCAGGTTCAAAGAGATGTGGATTGCAGTCGTTATGAGGAGATGAAGTGGTTTGCACGGAACAGAGTAGCTTGGAGAACTACATCAAACCAACCTTTGTGCGGAAGACGACGACGACAGTAATACTAACAACAACAACATCTGTACCTTGTACTACCTGAGCACGATATTACACTCCTGGAAATGGAAAAAAGAACACATTGACACCGGTGTGTCAGACCCACCATACTTGCTCCGGACACTGCGAGAGGGCTGTACAAGCAATGATCACACGCACGGCACAGTGGACACTCCAGGAACCGCGGTGTTGGCCGTCGAATGGCGCTAGCTGCGCAGCATTTGTGCACCGCCGCCGTCAGTGTCAGCCAGTGTGCCGTGGCATACGGAGCTCCATCGCAGTCTTTAACACTGGTAGCATGCCGCGACAGCGTGGACGTGAACCGTATGTGCAGTTGACGGACTTTGAGCGAGGGCGTATAGTGGGCATGCGGGAGGCCGGGTGGACGTACCGCCGAATTGCTCAACACGTGGGGCGTGAGGTCTCCACAGTACATCGATGTTGTCGCCAGTGGTCGGCGGAAGGTGCACGTGCCCGTCGACCTGGGACCGGACCGCAGCGACGCACGGATGCAAGCCAAGACCGTAGGATCCTACGCAGTGCCGTAGGGGACCGCACCGCCACTTCCCAGCAAATTAGGGACACTGTTGCTCCTGGGGTATCGGCGAGGACCATTCGCAACCGTCTCATGGAAGCTGGGCTACGGTCCCGCACACCGTTAGGCCGTCTTCCGCTCTCGCCCCAACATCGTGCAGCCCGCCTCCAGTGGTGTCGCGACAGGCGTAAATGGAGGGACGAATGGAGACGTGTCGTCTTCAGCGATGAGAGTCGCTTCTGCCTTGGTGCCAATGATGGTCGTATGCGTGTTTGGCGCCGTGCAGGTGAGCGCCACAATCAGGACTGCATACGACCGAGGCACACAGGGCCAACACCCGGCATCATGGTGTGGGGAGCGATCTCCTACACTGGCCGTACACCTCTGGTGATCGTCTACATCTACATCTACATCCATACTCCGCAAGCCACCTGGCGGTGTGTGGCGGAGGGTACCCTGAGTACCTCTATCGGTTCTCCCTTCTATTCCAGTCTCGTATTGTACGTGGAAAGAAGGATTGTCGGTATGCTTCTGTGTGGGCTCTAATCTCTCTGATTTTATCCTCATGGTCTCTTCGCGAGTTATACGTAGGAGGGAGCAATATACTGCTTGACTCTTCGGTGAAGGTATGTTCTCGAAACTTTATCAAAAGCCCGTACCGAGCTACTGAGCGTCTCTCCTGCAGAGTTCTCCACTGGAGTTTATCTATCATCTCCGTAACGCTTTCACAATTACTAAATGATCCTGTAACGAAGCGCGCTGCTCTCCATTGGATCTTCTCTATCTCTTCTATCAACCCTACCTGGTGCGGATCCCACACTGCTGAGCAGTATTCAAGCAGTGGGTGCACAATCGTAGTGTAACCTACTTCCTTTGTTGTCGGATTGCATTTCCTTAGGATTCTTCCAATGAATCTCAGTCTGGCATCTGCTTTACCGACGATCAACTTTATATGATCATTCCATTTTAAATCACTCTTAATGAGTACTCCCAGATAATTTATGGAATTAACTGCTTCCAGTTGCTGACCTGCTATTTTGTAGCTAAATGATAAGGGACCTATCTTTCTATGTATTCGCATCACATTACACTTGTCTACATTGAGATTCAATTGCCATTCCGTGCACCATGCGTCAATTCGCTGCAGATCCTCCTGCATTTCAGTACAATTTTCCATTGTTGCAACCTCTCGATACACCACAGCATCATCTGCAAAAAGCCTCAGTGAACTTCCGATGTCATCCACCAGGTCATTTATGTATATTGTGAATAGCAACGGTCCTATGACACTCCCCTGCGGCACACCTGAGATCACTCTTACTTCGGAAGACTTCTCTCCATTGAGAATGACATGCTGCGTTCTGTTATCTAGGAACTCCTCAATCCAATCACACAATTGATCTGATAGTCCGTATGCTCTTACTTTGTTCATTAAACGACTGTGGGGAACTGTGTCAAACGCCTTGCAGAAGTCAAGAAACACGGCATCTACCTGTGAACCCGTGTCTAAGGCCCTCTGAGTCTCGTGGACGAATAGCGAGAGCTGGGTTTCACACGACCGTCTTTTTCGAAACCTATGCTGATTCCTACAGAGTAGATTTCTAGTCTCCAGAAAAGACATTATACTCGAACATAATACGTGTTCCAAAATTCTACAACTGATCGACGTTAGAGATATAGGTCTATAGTTCTGCACATCTGTTTGACGTCCCTTCTTGAAAACGGGGATGACCTGTGCCCTTTTCCAATCCTTTGGAACGCTTCGCTCTTCTAGAGACCTACGGTACACCGCTGCAAGAAGGGGGGCAAGTTCCTTCGCGTACTCTGTGTAAAATCGAACTGGTATTCCATCAGGACCAGCGGCCTTTCCTCTTTTGAGCGATTTTAATTGTTTCTCTATCCCTCTGTCGTCTACTTCGATATCTACCATTTTGTCAACTGTGCGACAATCTAGAGAAGGAAGCACAGTGCAGTCTTCCTGTGTGAAACAGCTTTGGAAGAAGACATTTAGTAATTCGGCCTTTAGTCTGTCATCCTCTGTTTCAGTACCATTTTGGTCACAGAGTGTCTGGACATTTTGTTTTGATCCACCTACCGCTTTGACATAGGACCAAAATTTCTTAGGATTTTCTGCCAAGTCAGTACATAGAACTTTACTTTCGAATTCATTGAAAGCCTCTCGCATAGCCCTCCTCACACTGCATTTCGCTTCGCGTAATTTTTGTTTGTCTGCAAGGCTTTGGCTATGTTTATGTTTGCTGTGAAGTTCCCTTTGCTTCCGCAGCAGTTTTCTAACTCGGTTGTTGTACCACGGTGGCTCTTTTCCATGTCTTACGATCTTGCTTGGCACATACTCATCTAACGCATATTGTACCATGGTTTTGAACTTTGTCCACTGATCCTCAACACTATCTGTACTTGAGACAAAACTTTTGTGTTGAGCCATCAAGTACTCTGAAATCTGCTTTTTGTCACTTTTGCTAAACAGAAAAATCTTCCTACCTTTTTTAATATTTCTATTTACGGCTGAAATCATCGATGCAGTAACCGCTTTATGATCGCTGATTCCCTGTTCTGCATTAACTGATTCAAATAGTTCGGGTCTGTTTGTCACCAGAAGGTCTAATATGTTATCGCCACGAGTCGGTTTTCTGTTTAACTGCTCAAGGTAGTTTTCAGATAAAGCACTTAAAAATATTTAACTGGATTCTTTGTCCCTGCCACCCGTTCTGAACGTTTGAGTCTCCCAGTCTATATCCGGCAAATTAAAATCTCCACCCAGAACTATAACATGGTGGGGAAATCTACTCGAAATATTTTCCAAATTATTCTTCAGGTGCTGAGCCACAACAGCTGCTGAGCCCGGGGGCCTATAGAGACATCAAATTACCATGTCTGAGCCTGCTTTAACCGTGACCTTCACCCAAATCATTTCACAATTCGAATCTCCGTCAATTTCCTTCGATACTATTGCACTTCTTATCGCTATAAACATGCCTCCCCCTTCACTGTCCAGCCTATCTCTGCGATATACATTCCAATCCGAGTTATGATTTCATTACTGTTTACGTCTGGTTTCAGCCAACTTTCTGTTCCTATTACTATATGGGCGTTGTGACCGTTTATTAATGAGAGCAGTTCTGGGACCTTTCTATAGACGCTCCTGCAGTTTAATATTAGCACATTAATATTGTTATTCCCTGTTGCATTTTGCCTACTCCTGCCTTGCCGTGTCTCAGGAGGCGTCTTGTCGGGCCTAGGGAGGGAATTCTCTAACCTAGAGTGTCGAGGGGACACTGAATAGTGCACGGTACATCCAAACCGTCATCG
This sequence comes from Schistocerca gregaria, assembly GCF_023897955.1. NCBI lineage: Eukaryota > Metazoa > Arthropoda > Insecta > Orthoptera > Acrididae > Schistocerca > Schistocerca gregaria. Next base: position 639,405,589 of record NC_064931.1, read on the forward strand.
AACCCATAGTTCTACCATTCCTAGACCGGCAAGGGAACTTGCTGTTCCAACAGGACAATGCACGTCCGCATGTATCCCGTGCCACCCAACGTGCTCTAGAAGGTGTAAGTCAACTACCCTGGCCAGCAAGATCTCCGAATCTGTCCCCCATTGAGCATGTTTGGGACTGGATGAAGCGTCGTCTCATGCGGTCTGCACGTCCAGCACGAACGCTGGTCCAACTGAGGCGCCAGGTGGAAATGTCATGGCAAGCCGTTCCACAAGACTACATCCAGCATCTCTACGATCGTCTCCATGGGAGAATAGCAGCCTGCATTGCTGCGAAAGGTGTATATACACTGTACTAGTGCCGACATTGTGCATGCTCTGTTGCCTGTGTCTATGTGTCTGTGGTTCTGTCAGTGTGATCATGTGATGTATCTGACCCCAGGAATGTGTCAATAAAGTTTCCTCTTCCTGGGACAATGAATTCACGGTGTTCTTATTTCAATTTCCAGGAGTGTATTAGACTTGGCCTTCCGTGGCCGTTATCGGAAACACGAGGTATCGTTACAGTATAAAACAGCAGCGGTGACTAAGGAAAATGCTGTCAGGTCAGTAATGCATATAGTATCAAGTGGTTCAGTCTGTCCTCATGAAATATTTTCAGTAGTGCAGTACGGTGTTATCCATAATCATGAATATCCCTGAGAGTGGAAAACACAGGAAGATGTCATGAAAGCAGACAAATTCAGATGAAAAATAGCTGCGCAATTTTGCCAGGAAGGGAAAAAGCAGAGTCAGGTACCTCTAGAGAAAGCAGTCTTGCAGGTGGCCAAAATGGTAGCGAAATCAGAAAGAACAGTAAAATACGTTTTGAAAGACCTTTAGAGAGCGAAAGAAACCAGGGAAAAGTTAAAAATCCTAGAAAACAAAGGCGCTCTGGAAAAGTAGTTTCTCTACATGACTGATAAAGTACTTTTTCGAAGAAAACTTTTGGAGTATTCTGAGCAAAAGAACGTCATCTTAACGTTAACAAAGATGCTTTTATTTCGAAAACGGAGATGAATTTTACGGGGTAAAGGGAAACATTATGGAAGATTAGGAAGAGACGGGATTTTGTTTCAAGAAATGTGGAAATAAAAGAACTATCCTAACAGAACGTTCCGACATAGTTGCAAATCGTGTGGAATACTTGAGAGCAATCAGAAATAATGGAAAGGGGCGAAGTAAACCAATGGTATTCTCTAACAAAACGTGGGTGCATACGCATTATACAATGAAAAAATGAGGAAGTTCTTGGTGGAATAACTAATAGCAGTGCTGGACAAAGAACTATTGTTGTCGACGCTGGACGAGCATGGGTTTCATAGGAGGAGCAAACTTAATTTATGATCTTAAACGTAAATACCGAGATTATCACGATGATTTGAAGGGGGATAATTATTACAAACGGTTAGAAGAGAAACTGATTCCTAACACCCAGGTACTATTATTGCTGTTCTTGATAACGCTATGTATTGTACTGTTCAGATCACTGTTGCAACTCGCAAGAGGGATATAGTGGAATGGGTCATTCAGAGGAAAAAAACGAATGAACATTTACAAATTATGCATTATAATAAGCCAAAGCCCGCTTTTTAAAGAGTAAGGGACATACTGTTCTCAGTCTCCCTATTCGAACCATATAGAGCTAATCTGAATAAAATGAAACAAAAAAATTACAGAAGAAACGCTTCTTCCATTAGTTTAAATGCCCTAAAACAAATATCGAAAGAGTCTTCATTTAAGATTACTCAAAATGATTGGTCAAAAGCTTGAGAATAAGTAAAAGGAATTGAAAATGAACATTGGCGCAGAGATGGGTTAACGGAAGATGCAAGAGATATAATAATCGATATTGGTCTGGAGAGTGAAGATGAATATGCAGCACATGACGACGATAGTGATATGGAAACTGACACGGCAGATGAAACTGAAACGGACTGGAATGAAACAGTTTGCAGCACATGAAGAACTTGGCGCCTATCGTGCTGATCACGATAAGCTGGTCGAAGCTCCCTCACTCACAGCTGCGTAGTATTATGGTCGAGTAATACCTTGGCAGAATTGTTTTGATGTGGATTCGTTAACGTAAACATTCGTGTGTGAACAGATGTTACACTGAACAGTTTAAGTACACAGTTCCGAATTGAGACTTTTTAATGCCTCTAAAGTCGCTCCATAGAGTTTTACATAGCAAGTAGGCATTAGCATTTTCAAGGGACTTCTACATTCATAACGTCGCTTTTTGTGAGTAGCTGTCTTAAAGGACTACCATAAATCCACTGGTTATTTGTCACAGGTAAAATCCAGGATTGAACACACAAATATATCAGTGGAGAACGTCATAAATATCAAACCGCATCTGTATTTATTAAAGACAAACCAGGAGTTATCGAAACAGGTTTATTCCAAATAAAAGACAGTCTCTGTTGCAATATTTATTGACTAATAATCCGTTTCGCGCTCTTAGCGCATCATCAGATTGACTTCAAAAGGCAGCGGAGGCTCATTAGTCAGAATTAAACGACAGAATTAAGAGCACGAAACGAGTTATTAATCAATAAGTATTGTAACAGAGACTGGCTTTTATTTGGAACATGGAACCACTGTTGCTGTACCAGGTCAGAGCAGAATGGAACAATTTGTACGAAAATGGTATGATGTGTTGACAAAATATAAAAAGAATATAAATCGTAACTGATTGTTGTTTACTTTGTTTATGTTTGGAGTTATGTTCTGACCACAGCAATGTGATGTGCACAAGAACAGATAATCAAACCTGCGAATAACGTCCATGACGTATTGTTATACACGTGATCAATGTGACAGATACACTGCTAGCCATTAAACTTGCTACACCATGATGGCGGTATGCAGAAGACGCGAAACTGGGACAAAGTGAACTGCATGCTTAGATATGCAGTTGATTAGCATTTCAACGCAGCTGCAAAACGAAGGCAGCAGTAACGCCTTACGTATTCTTTGCGTAAGGAAAGATTACGCAACATGTTTCTCATTCAGAAACGATATCTGAATGTTGATTCCCTTCACTTGATAGATACATGCTTCCATCTATGAGGTAGACGACCATTTAGAATTGGCACTTAACGAATTATGGAAAGTCTTGGTCGCGTTCATCAAGGCTCAGCTCTATCTCCGCTGCTATTTGTTACCGTAATGGATACCATAATGCTCGAATTACAGAAGAGTGTACCGTGGATAGTGCTATAAGCTGATGACGTGATGCTTACGACGGATACCATGGAATATCTTGAAACTCAGATCCAAAAATGGTATGACCGTCCACAAAGTTTATCCTCTGTTTAAACGTACACAAGACTGAGTACCTCGAAACGATTCCATCTCCTGAAACTATACAAATTAATGGAGCTCCACGAACCAAGGTGGACTCATTTCGATATTTAGGTTCTCGACTACAGAGTGACAGCTACATATGTAAATGAGGAAGTACGAGCAAGAATCAAAGGAACCTGAATGAGACTCAGAGGTATTACTGGCATTCTCTGTGATAAGAAGAGACCTACCCACTCAAGATCAAAGATATACCGCAGAATAGTGAGACTTGTTGCATTATATAGTATCGGGTGTTGGCCCACACCTAGAAGTGAAAAGTACTCATTACATGCCATGGAAATGTAGTTGCTGAGAAGATCATTAGGCATTTCCATTCTCGACAACATCAATAATACAACAATCTAACTAGCTGAAGTGACTCCAATCAAAGAGAAGAAGTAAGACTGTGGTTGTATGGACACGTCGTACGGGGACTATCCACTTCAGTTATCAGCTCAATCTATCATCCCACTTTAGAAGGCGGGAGATAACATGGAAGACCTAAATTACGATGACTATACTCTATAAACGCAGATCTGAAATCAAGAAGCCTAAATCCATAGGAAGCGTTGGACCGATAGAAATGGCGCGTGCGTTGACCAAAAAACGGACACTGCTCCAAAGCGAAGGCGCTAAGAAGAAGAAGAAGAAGACGATGATGATGATGATGGTGATGATGAAAATAGATATATGAAGCCTAGTGACAAACTGAATGAACCCAGAGAGCAGTAGTGGTGAGAACAACAACAGATGGCGATGGCGATGGCAACTATACAATGTATATATGACTATCGAAAAATATAGTCAACAGGAGATTGCACACGAAACATCAATCATGTACTATACAATTTGAAAACAGCGGAGGAACCATTCAGGCATAGTACTTAAAGAAAGAAAAAAACGTTTTACGTAATGTACATACACGCTAGGCCAGTGTATTAGAAAGTGCTTTGAACATCTTGTGCTGTATGTGCGTCGAGATAGACACTGTATTTTCTACGATACTTTGGTTTCAATTTTACTTTTTACTTGAACGCAATCTTCTGACTACTCAGTCATTATTGCTGGTGTTAAGTTCATTTTATTTACTGATTTTATGGCATTTTATTTCATGGCACTACGATTTTACTAATTGCACTTGGCCCTGATTGCCGGCCGCGGTGGTCTAGCGGTTCTAGGCGCTCAGTCCGGAACCGCGCGACAGCTACGGTCGCAGGTTCGAATCCTGCCTCGGGCATGAATGTTTGTGATATCCTTAGGTTAGTTAGGTTTAAGTAGTTCTAAGTTCTAGGGGACTGATGACCACAGATGTTAAGTCCCATAGTGCTCAGGGCCATTTGAGCCATTTTGCCCTGATTCACAATATTTCCTGCTGCAAAGTTAGGTTCAGCGTAGCATAATGTTAACTATTTTATTGTAGCGTGCCTGGCATTTTTAACAAGTTATTTTCCAATTCATTCCGTTACTTTACATTTTAACATATGCGGTACATGCGATTACGGTGTGTCTCATGTTTGTCCTTCTTTTAGTTTGTGATTTGCAGATAATATGTATATAAAATCCCAATCTATGCTACTTTTGCCTGCACGGTTTTTGAAACTATTTCATTTCTACACCTACGTTGTAATTTGTATGGAGCTATGACACATTCCACGCTCACATTGTAATTATTTGTGTACGTATGTCACATTATTTCGGGGTTTTTATATCTTTCACGTTGTTATAATTTACGTCTTAACTGATACCTGCGCTATGTTTAGTAATTGTAGCAACTAACATTTCACATGATAGCCGGCCGCTGTGACCGAGCGGTTCTAGGCGCTTCAGTCCGGAACCGTGCTGCTGCTACGGCCGCAGGTTCGAATCTTTTCTCGGGATGGATATGTGTGATGTCTTAATTTGTTATTTTTAAGGAGTTCTAAGTCTAGGGGACTGATGACCTCATATGTTAAGTCGCATACTGCTTAGAGCCATTTCAACCATTTCACATGATATGTTTATTTTGTTATATTATTTACTTTTAATTCTGCACATTACGTAAAATATTTTCATGAAGTACTATGCTTGCATGATTTATCCGTAGTTTTCAAATTGCATAGTACATAATCGATGTTTAGTCTATAACCTCCTGTTGGTTACATTTTTTAATAGTCATTTATGCTCTGTATTAGTTGCCAACGCCATCTGGTGATGGAAGTTGTTTTCCTCAGCATTACAGGTCTCTATATACGTCCCGTTTGGTACTAGGCTTAATATACGTATATGGGCTATTTTCAAGACCTTATTTGTTCACTGCTGTGAGGCCGAGCGGTTCTAGGCGCTTCAGTCTGGAACCGCGCTACCGCTACGGTCGCAGGTCCGAATTCTGCCTCGGGCATGGATGTGTGTGATGTCCTTAGGTTAGTTAGGATTAGGTAGTTCTAAGTTCTAGGCGACTGATGACCTCAGATGTTAAGTCCCATAGTGATCAGAGCCATTTTGTGAGGCTGTATGGCTCGGTCTTTCTTTGTAAATATTGATGCAAAGTCTGGTCATTACGTATTTAGTTCTTCTGTGGCATTACATATTGTAACACCTTCTTTTTATTTTTAACACTACAATGTTCTATTGATGAGGTATCAAAGCGCATCAGTGAATTAAATTGCCACCTAGATTTTCCACAATTCCTTAAGTGAATATTGATTGTTTGTAGAAGACTATGTTATGCCTTGTGTAAGAAGGGGGAACGTCTTCCGGTACGTGTCGCATTAACGAGCATCATCGTGGCCTATCGAGACTGCAGTTTACCTTTCCCCGATGTTGCTACTCATGTTAGTCAAGATGCTTGCGTCTGCCATTCGAATATGGAATCGAAGTGTTCACATGCGACTAGTGCCTGAGAGGACAAACATATTGTTCTTAACCACCATACACTCATGTCAAGTTCCTCAAGTCAGCAGGACAAGTAGCTACACAGACAGTGCGACGACATCTGGATGGACTGTCAGCGCTGCAGATAATGGTTGCTTATAAGTTCGGAAACTATGTTGAAATTCTCCACGATGTCAATCACAAATACTATGGAAGTAATTTGACAGTAAAGGGAAAGTAAAAGTCATTATTTCTTTCTAATCTTGTCAGTCGTACCGCCTTGTAGAATACCAAATATCAGGAATAGCCTACTGCAAGTGGCTTTTACATGATGTTGTTGTTGTTGTCTTCAGTCTTGAGACTGGTTTGATGCAGCTCTCCATGCTACTCTATCCTGTGCAAGCTGCTTCATCTCCCAGTACCTACTGCAACCTACATCCTTCTGAATCTGCTTAGTGTACTCATCTCTCGGTCTCCCTCTACGATTTTTACCCTCCACGCTGCCCTCCAATGCTAAATTTGTGATCCCTTGATGCCTCAAAACATGTCCTACCAACCGATCCCTTCTTCTAGTCAAGTTGTGCCACAAACTTCTCTTCTCCCCAATCCTATTCAATACCTCCTCATTAGTTACGTGATCTATCCACCTTATCTTCAGTATTCTTCTGTAGCACCACATTTCGAAAGCTTCTATTCTCTTCTTGTCCAAACTAGTTATCGTCCATGTTTCACTTCCATACATGGCTACACTCCAAACAAATACTTTCAGAAACGACTTCCTGATACATAAATCTATATTCGATGTTAACAAATTTCTCTTCTTCAGAAATGCTTTCCTTGCCATTGCCAGTCTACATTTTATATCCTCTCTACTTCGACCATCATCAGTTATTTTACTTCCTAAATAGCAAAACTCCTTTACTACTTTAAGTGTCTCATTTCCTAATCTAATTCCCTCAGCATCACCCGATTTAATTTGACTACATTCCATTATCCTCGTTTTGCTTTTGTTAATGTTCATCTTATATCCTCCTTTCAAGACACTGTCCATTCCGTTCAACTGCTCTTCCAAGTCCTTTGCCGTCTCTGACAGAATTACAATGTCATCGGCGAACCTCAAAGTTTTTACTTCGTCTCCATGAATTTTAATACCTACTCCAAATTTTTCTTTTGTTTCCTTTACTGCTTGTCCAATATACAGATTGAATAACATCGGGGAGAGGCTACAACCCTGTCTCACTCCTTTCCCAACCACTGCTTCCCTTTCATGCCCCTCGACTCTTATTACTGCCATCTGGTTTCTGTACAAATTGTAAATAGCCTTTCGCTCCCTGTATTTTACCCCTGCCACCTTTAGAATTTGAAAGAGAGTATTCCAGTCAACATTGTCAAAAGCTTTCTCTAAGTCTACAAATGCTAGAAACGTAGGTTTGCCTTTTCTTAATCTTTCTTCTAAGATAAGTCGTAAGGTCAGTATTGCCTCACGTGTTCCAACATTTCGACGGAATCCAAACTGATCCTCCCCGAGGTCTGCATCTACCAGTTTTTCCATTCGTCTGTAAAGAATTCGCGTTAGTATTTTGCAGCCGTGGCTTATTAAACTGATAGTTCGGTAATTTTCACATCTGTCAGCACCTGCTTTCTTTGGGATTGGAATTATTATATTCTTCTTGAAGTCTGAGGGTATTTCGCCTGTGTCATACATCTTGCTCACCAGCTGGTAGAGTTTTGTCATGACTGGCTCTCCCAAGGCCGTCAGTAGTTCTAATGGAATGTTGTCTACTCCGGGGGCCTTGTTTCGACTCAGGTCTTTCAGTGCTCTGTCAAACTCTTCACGCAGTATCGTATCTCCCATTTCGTCTTCATCTACATCCTCTTCTATCTCCATAATATTGTCCTCAAGTACATCGCCCTTGTATAAACCTTCTATATACTCCTTCCACCTTTCTGCCTTCCCTTCTTTGCTTAGAACTGGGCTGCCATCTGAGCTCTTGATATTCATACACGTGGTTCTCTTCTCTCCAAAGGTCTCTTTAATTTTCCTGTAGGCAGTACAAAGGTCTCTTTAACTTTCCTGTAGGCAGTATCTATCTTACCCCTAGTGAGATAAGCTTCTACATCCTTACATTTGTCCTCTAGCCATCCCTGTAGCCATTTTGCACTTCCTTTCGATCTCATTTTTGAGACGTTTGTATTCCTTTTTGCCTGCTTCTTTTACTGCATTTTTATATTTTCTCCTTTCATCAATTAAATTCAATATTTCTTCTGTTACCCAAGGATTTCTAGCAGCCCTCGTCTTTGTACCTACTTTATCCTCTGCTGCCTTCACTACTACATCCCTCAGAGCTATCCATTCTTCTTCTACTGTATTTCTTTCCCCTATTCCTGTCAATTGTTCCCTTATGCTCTCTCTGAAACTCTGTACAACCTCTAGTTCTTTCAGTTTATCCAGGTCCCATCTCCTTAATTTCCCACATTTTTGCAGTTTCTTCAGTTTTAATCTACAGGTCATAACCAATAGATTGTGGTCAGAGTCCACATCTGCCCCTGGAAATGTCTTACAACTTAAAACCTGGTTCCTAAATCTCTGTCTTACCATTATATAATCTATCTGATACCTTTTAGTATCTCCAGGGTTCTTCCACGTATACAACCTTCTTTCATGATTCTTAAACCAAGTGTTAGCTATGATTAAGTTGTGATCTGTGCAAAATTCTACTAGGCGGCTTCCTCTTTCATTTCTTAGCCCCAATCCATATTCACCTACTATGTTTCCTTCTCTCCCTTTTCCTACACTCGAATTCCAGTCACCCATTACTATTAAATTTTCGTCTCCCTTCACTATCTGAATAATTTCTTTTATTTCATCGTACATTTCTTCAATTTCTTCATCATCTGCAGAGCTAGTTGGCATATAAACTTGTACTACTGTAGTAGGTGTGGGCTTCGTATCTATCTTGGCCACAATAATGCGTTCACTATGCTGTTTGTAGTAGCTTACCCGCATTCCTATTTTCCTATTCATTATTAAACCTACTCCTGCATTACCCCTATTTGATTTTGTGTTTATAACCCTGTAGTCACCTGACCAGAAGTCTTGTTCCTCCTGCCACCGAACTTCACTAATTCCCACTATATCTAACTTTAACCTATCCATTTCCCTTTTTAAATTTTCTAACCTACCTGCCCGATTAAGGGATCTGACATTCCACGCTCCGATCCGTAGAACGCCAGTTTTCTTTCTCCTGATAACGACATCCTCCTGAGTAGTCCCCGCCCGGAGATCCGAATGGGGGACTATTTTACCTCCGGAATATTTTACCCAAGAGGATGCCATCATCATTTAATCATACAGTAAAGCTGCATGTCCTCGGGAAAAATTACGGCTGTAGTTTCCCCTTGCTTTCAGCCGTTCGCAGTACCAGCACAGCAAGGCCGTTTTGGTTAATGTTGCAAGGCCAGATCAGTCAATCATCCAGACTGTTGCCCCTGCAACTACTGAAAAGGCTGCTGCCCCTCTTCAGGAACCACACGTTTGTCTGGCCTCTCAACAGATACCCCTCCGTTGTGGTTGCACCTACGGTACGGCCATCTGTATCGCTGAGGCACGCAAGCCTCCCCACCAACGGCAAGGTCCATGGTTCATGGGGGGTTTTGCATGATATGGAATAGTATTTGGGCAGGTGCTGTTTTTGTCCTTCTCTTTCATCATGAACGCAATACCGCGATTCGCATGAGAAACATTATGCAGCTCGCTCAAAGAGTGTGTGAAATAAACTATTAATTTAGTACAACTTTGAACATGGTTGACGTTTGCAGCAACCGTATACACAAATTTGAAAAATATGTAAAAATCAGCCAGCCGGTTGGCTGATTTTTACATATTTTTCATATTAATTTAGTATCAAGACAGTTCTTTTCTGAATATATAACCGAGAAACGCAAGGCCATCGACAGTAATTGAAGTATTGGGTACAACGTCGAATAGTCATGGGGGTTACTGGCATTTTCGCTGAGCTACTCTATAATATAAATTGAACATTGAGCTCCCATCTACTTCTGTGCTATTATTATTAAGATGGCTACGTCACAGATCTATATACACTTCGCAAAATTCCGTGACCAATATGTGTAAATGAAAATACATAACAAAATTTCGTTTGCTCAGGAAAAAGGCACACATAGTATTGAAAAAGGGTACAGAAAAGCTCAGTGTGATGTGTCCTACAATCTAAGCACGACATAAAACTGCGTTCAGGATCCGCATATAGCCTTTTTCCGTATGCAGACTTCCGATATACTGGCAACTTGTCTTCCATACTACAGCAACTACTCATAAGCCTAAGAAATCTTTATAATTTCTCTCGTTCAATGTGTACTGAGCTAATTACTACGTTTGTTTGACTGTGGAAACGTTTCAATTCCAGTAAAAGCTTAATAAAATGTGAGATGTACAGATATTATGAAAATGTGTTTGGTTACTGTTAGTCATCACATAGATTTTCGTGTGTCTTGTATGACTACTAAAAGTAAAGCTAACTCAAGTCGGAACAAAAGGGTGGACTCGACCGCGGTAGAAGTTTAATTAAGTTAGCGGCTTATCCCAGTACCGCTGTCTCTGACATTACCATCTCCCCCTTCGTCTGTGAAAATTTATTCAAATGGCTCTGAGCACTATGGGACTTAACATCTTTGGTCATCAGTCCCCTAGAACTTAGAACTACTTAACCCTAACTAACCTAAGGACAACACACACATCCATGCCCGAAGCAGGATTCGAACCTGCGATCGTAGCGGTCAGGCAGTTCCAGACTGAAGCGCCTAGAACCGCAAAATTTATTCAGTTCCTATCAGTGACTAAGCATACAGATTGAATGAGTAGTTCTTGCGTTGTCACTGTATTAATCTCCAATGATGTAAACTCGAAATGTCAGTGCTTGCGAGGTTCGTCTCTACTTTTTAGATCACTGCTGACAGTTACACAACAGATTCAGCATTCCACAAGCAAACTCAGTGAGGTAATCTATTAAATATTCATTTTATTATCGGACACAATACTCCGCTATCAGGCATAGACATATGCTTTGAACATTTAGTTCAAATGGTTCAAATGGCTCTGAGCACTATGGGACTCAACTGCTGTGGTCATTAGTCCCCTAGAACTTAGAACTACTTAAACCTAACTAACCTAAGGACATCACACACATCCATGCCCGAGGCAGGATTCGAACCTGCGACTGTAGCAGTCGCACGGTTCCGGACTGCGCGCCTAGAACCGCGAGACCACCCCTGCCGGTGAACATTTAGCTACATGGAGGTAATATTAAGACACATTCCCGGAAGAAGTGCTCCATTTAAATTTGTAGCTGTTTTAGTTACATTCGTATATGACACCGATGGAATGGAAAACAGTAACTGCTGAAACTATAGTAGGAGTCCAAGGCTCGATGCATCTACACGCAACCTGACCAGCATATCTAACCAATTGTCTGCTGAAGTCAAGGGTGATTTCTTGCATTAGCAATCCACGAGATTAGTTTGTCTTAGTCCTATGTGAGTGGATGCTCGAAATGTCCATCTCTCGCACGATTACAAGCTTAGCACGCTACCTGACCTCTCGCTGTAAGCTACCAAATCCCTGCTAATATATCGGCACTGTCTCCTTGTAAATCTTTGCAACAAGCTCTTCATAGCTTCTTATCACCGATCTGTACACTTCCTCTTTGAAGAAACCCCAGAGAAAGAAGTGCAGTGGTGTCACGTAGGGGATCGTGCTGGCCAAGAAACGTACCGCCCCTTCCGGTCCATGTAGCTGTAAAATTGTTATCCGTCCATTGGCGTACTCGTAGTCGTAAATGTGCTGGAGCATCATCTAGTTGATACCATGGGTGTTGTCTATAGGGGCCTATCATCCAATGTTATTGTAGGCACACCTTCTAAGCAATGCAGGTAAATAGCTACCCCCCTCTCCCCCCATTCTGTCCTCCAGTGTTAATGGGCCAAACAGTGTACCACCGAGGATACCTACCCACACGTTAACACTGACTATGGGTTAATGAGGCGGAACGAGTTGCACGAGGATTTTCATCAGCATAGATGTGTAAAACGTGTCTGTTCATAACACCATCTCTTGTGAACCCTGACTCGTCAGGCCATAAGATGTGGTTCACGAAATCTGGTTGGTCATTAATCATCTGTGATAACCACCGGCAGTATGCGAGACGATGTCCATGATCTTGCGGGCTGGCATTTTGTTGAGCCACCCATTGTTATACCAGAATACTACACGATCAACGGAACGCTGGAAACACTGCTTAGTGAACATCACTTGTGGTATCAAGTGTGATGAGGAAATAACTGAAATTCTGGTCAGTTATTAAGGAACCAACAAATCATTGACTTCTCAAATACCTGTATATACCTTCCGATTTCTTCATATCCATATAGAAGAGTTGACATTTACACAGGTACCATTACTGATTTTCTTAGCATAGTAGTGAATACTTTGCTTCATAGAATAATAGCAACATACTTACCAAAATCTGCTCTGCAAAAGTTGTCCAGTATGTTTTCGTATGTTTCAACTTGATTGCACACTATGCAGCCACTATCTGAAACAAAAATAACAACGCTCTTTCAGTTTTTTAACAACAAAGTAGCTTTTTGAGACTGTGTTATAGAAAAGTTAATAACAGCTAACAAACCTTCATTCTGAAGGATCTGCAAAATCTGTAAATAGCCAAGAAAAAGTCACTCCGTATATTAAGAGTAAGCGTGTACTAACACTCAAATTATACCATTAACGCACGGGTGAAGAACTGACAGATACTGCAGCTATGTACTGACTCATTCACTCGTTCGTTCTTTGTGCAATTCGCACTTAAGAATGACGGGATTACACGTTGTTGTCAACTGCATGCTGAAACGTGAACGATGCTCAGAATCAAGCCATCCGCTTACTTATGTACAGGGTGTTTCAAAAATGACCGGTATATTTGAAACGGCAATAAAAACTAAATGAGCAGCGATAGAAATACACCGTTTGTTGCAATATGCTTGGGACAACAGTACATTTTCAGGCGGACAAACTTTCGAAATTACAGTAGTTACAATTTTCAACAACAGATGGCGCGGCAAGTGATGTGAAAGATATAGAAGACAGCGCAGTCTGTGGGTGCGCCATTCTGTACGTCGTCTTTCTGCTGTAGGCGTGTGCTGTTCACAACGTGCAAGTGTGCTGTGGACAACATGGTTTATTCCTTTGAACAGTGGTGTTTTCTGGTGTTGGAATTCCACCGCCTAGAACACAGTGTTGTTGCAACAAGACGAAGTTTTCAACGGGGGTTTAATGTAACCAAAGGACCGAAAAGCGATACAATAAAGGATCTGTTTGAAAAATTTCAACGGACTGGGAACGTGACGGATGAACATGCTGGAAAGGTAGGGCGACCGCGTACGGCAACCACAGAGGGCAACGCGCGGCTAGTGCAGCAGGTGATCCAACAGCGGCCTCGGGTTTCCGTTCGCCATGTTGCAGCTGCGGTCCAAATGACGCCAACGTCCACGTATCGTCTCATGCGCCAGAGTTTACACCTCTATCCATACAAAATTCAAACGCGGCAACCCCTCAGCGCCGCTACCATTGCTGCACGAGAGACATTCGCTAACGATGTAGTGCACAGGATTGATAACGGCGATATGCATGTGGGCAGCATTTGGTTTACTGACGAAGTTTATTTTTACCTGGACGGCTTCGTCAATAAACAGAACTGGTGCATATGGGGAACCGAAAAGCCCCATGTTGCAGTCCCATCGTCCCTGCATCCTCAAAAAGTACTGGTCTGGGCCGCCATTTCTTCCAGAGGAATCATTGGCCCATTTTTCAGATCCGAAACGATTACTGCATCACGCTATCTGGACATTCTTCGTGAATTTGTGGCGGTACAAACTGCCTTAGACGACACTGTGAACACCTCGTGGTTTATGCAAGATGGTGCCCGGCCACATCGCACGGCCGACGTCTTTAATTTCCTGAATGAATATTTCGATGATCGTGTGATTGCTTTGGGCTATCCGAAACATACAGGAGGCGGCGTGGATTGGCCTCCCTATTCGCCAGACATGAACCCCTGTGACTTCTTTCTGTGGGGACACTTGAAAGTCCAGGTGTACCGCCAGAATCCAGAAACAATTGAACAGCTGAAGCAGTACATCTCATCTGCATGTGAAGCCATTCCGCCAAACACGTTGTCAAAGGTTTCGGGTAATTTCATTCAGAGACTACGCCATATTATTGCTACGCATGGTGGATATGTGGAAAATATCGTACTATAGAGTTTCCCAGACCGCAGCGCCACCTATTGTTGACAATTGTAACTACTGTAATTTCGAAAGTTTGTCTGCCTGAAAATGTACTGTTGTACCAAGCATATTGCAACAAACGGTGTATTTCTATCGCTGCTCGTTTAGTTTGTATTGCCGTTTCAAATATACCGGTCATTTTTGAAACACCCTGTAACTGCTTCTTCGAAATAAGGCCCAACAGTCTCTAAGTGCACGTTATGTTTAACTTTGACCCTTAGCTATTCCTGTAGCTTAGCATACAGTCAGATGAATTTTCTGTGAAATAGCCTCTGGGTGGATGCCTTCTTCCCTGAGAACTATATACAACATTAGTGAGACGAAATTATCTTAAGAATTACCTACAGTATTTAATGAGGAAAATTTCAACAGAGTCGTACAACTGTTTCTTACTATTGATTTGTTACTGCCTGTAATACCAGAATGAAAAAGAAAGATTTGTTTTTTCTCTGGAGGAGGGGAGGTATAATATACCGTGTTCTCTCATGCTGTCGTGAGAAAAGTCTTTAATTTGAAGTAAATTGAATCAACCAGCTGTTCTGCACGCATTATCATGCTATGAGTCCTTCGCATATCAATTTAAAACGGAGATAAATTTGATTGTGCACAGAAGAGTGTGAGCTCATTATCGATTTGCGCATAACAACCATGCTTAGTTCTCGGTCACCTGTGGGGGAGTGGGGTGTATATCCCTAAAACTTCAGTACATTTTCTGTAGCATTCTTCTAACATTTAAATTTGAGCAAGGGAAAACCCTACGCCGGTATATAGCACCCTTCGTTGTAAGTTTTCCTTAAAAGGGCACGAGCGTAAAATTTCCGCGCCATACTACAAATGTTTAGACTCTAATGACAGTTACGTCAACGATACATTGGGCGATAATTAACTTTCGCTCCTCCTGACGGATGCATCAACATAAACTGTGTCTTACCCTCTCTCTCCTTTATATTTTGAATAGAAGTTTAGAGGACAACAAAAAAATACTGGCACACAATTTGACGATCCAAAACTGTACCTTCATCTTTCGTATTTGGGCAAAAACGACAATAAATGTTATCCATGTCTCCTGTACTAGATGTCTTCATCACGGAGGCGGGTAATGATATCTCTCCAGCACCTAAAACTGATAGTAGTGTCCTGAATCCATAAATCGTCCTAATGCGATCATTTTGTACATGTGCATTATTCTGATGTCCTTAGTTAAGCGCCGGCCGCGGTGGCCGAGCGGTTCTAGGCGCTTCAGTCCTTAACCGCGCGACTGCTACGGTCTCAGGTTCGAATCCTGCCTCAAACATGGATGTGCGTGATGTCCTTAGGTTAGCTAGGTTTAAGTAGTTATAAGTTCTAGGGGACTGATGACCTCAGATGTTAAGTCCCATAATGTTCAGAGCCATTTGAACCATTTGAATTTGAACCTTTTGCGACCACTTCTTTTGAATTAAATGGAAACGAACTACCACATACATAACTCTCTCATCATTTGTGGGGAAACATTGGGTTAGAGTGATAACCTGCATCTGTACATAACAAGGGACGCTATTAGACAGACTAAATAAAATCCTTTGCAGTGTTTTTAGTTGCTACTTTCTTATTTTAAAAGAGTAGTTGCAACTTCAGATTCCTGGACTTCTATCCTAGTCTGCTTGCATTGAAATTTACAAATTAATGCAACAAAATTTACTTTGTATGTACTACCTATCTTTGTCCTGTCAACATTGAGTGTATTTGTCTTAACGGCTGCATGTTTTAAATCAGCTTTGATATGAAAATGTGTTGTTGAAATTGTTCTCCCTTGAGAGCCTTTGTTCTGCTCAGTCTTCAAGTTAAGATTCTTGCTTTACTAACTCTTATTGTTGCAGTAATAACTACACGATATAGCTACTTTCTAAATTACGAACTACTGTTGTTCCATGGCCTTCCATTAGCTCACAGTACAGGCGCGTAAGGTTTACCAAATGTGAAAGAATTATGTAGTTGCCTCTTATGTACTGAACGTTGATATTAATAGCAGCATGTTTGGGCCAGGAAATTCGCTATTACGCGCACAGATTATTCTAGTACCTCGAACGGATACCCATCAGTGTACATGCCCGGTATATAGTCCTGGAGCACTCTAAGCTACTGTTCAGTCGTTCTTTTGTCGAATAACATGGGGATAACCTAGCTTGTGGCTTGCTTCTAAATTCATCCGTCGATGTATGTACGTCGAATCTTAATAGTTCCATTCGTCTTAATACACTGAAGAAATGCCACAACTTGATTAGTTTAGTCGTTTGCCTCTATTACTTGATATGTGAGAGCTATATGAGTGAACAGTCATAACATAACGTGTCAGTGTTGTCTCAAGAACGGTGCAGCCTGCGCTGGAAATGGCACTCAACACTCTGGAAGCAACCAGCAGGAAGTCTTCACTCCGTCCAAGGCTCACCTCAGCGCCCCCGCTGTCGGCGGCTCTCCCTTACATTTCCGCCGGACAGCCGTCCGAAAGAAATTTCCCTTGGGACGTGCACGCTCTTCTTACAAGTACCAGGGTGGTGATGTGCCCGTAATCTTCACTAAAAAGCTTCTGTTTCTTTCGATGATTAACATATAATTCTGGAAATATCTCAGTATAAAAATCAATGTGCAAATAAAGGCAATACCGGCGTTCTCTTATAGCATCGATCTCAGGACGAAATGGTTCAAATGGCTCTGAGTACTATGGGACTTAACTGCTGTGGTCATCAGTCTCGTAGAACTTAGAACTACTTAAACCTAACTAACCTAAGGACATCACACACATCCATGCTCGAGGCAGGATTCGAACCTGCGACAGTAGCGGTCACGCAGTTCCAGACTGTAGCGCCTAGAACCGCACGGCCACTCCGGCCGGCGATCTCAGGACGACAGAATAATTTCTTTCCACCAAACACCTTAAAGATTTTATAGCACACGAGTTTAAGGAAACACCAAGAGAAAAATTTATTCAACCTTCCTACGTTTGAAAATCATCAAGCTGGGGTAATCATACGAATGACGTAGAACTGTCTGTTTCAGCTTAAGTAAGTCGAGACATGTGAGCGCATGAAAACAATAAATACAGAAAATATTCTTTTAATTAGCGTTATAGCTTTTCCGAGGAGAATGAGCTGCACTGAATATGGCAGCTTTTTACCAGATTTTACCAATGTAATTACGTGCTACGCGGTTGATAATCAATAATTTTTTATGGAACAGTGTCTTTTCAGTCATTTTTGCCTTACTGGGTATGAAAATATACTTATTTAATGATTAGTTATGCGTATTATTAAACTGAAGTCTAATCTATAGCGCTTTGCAGTTCGTAGGAGTCAAATGCAATAAGATGGAGTGAAGATGGTTTTTGACTACGCATATTTATTATTTTTTTAAATTTTTTCGTTTGTTACAAGACATGTAAAGGACAATTAATTCTATTATATTGAATTTGAAGACTCAGCATATGTCCTAACAGGAGCACGAAAAACCGCTTTTGACAAAAATACCCTTTCGCAGGAATATCTCGTGACATCTTTGGCTCACGCTTCTTAACTAATCGAAATAACTACTGCTGAAACACAGTTAACGTAAATAACAGGACTTGCATTTGGACGTCTCATATACTACCTCCTTTCTAAGCACGCACCTATTATGCAATGGAAAGCTGTTATAAACTAATGTCTCACCTTTCTATCTATCCTTACCTCATCTATCTCACCTCTCTCTACCTGTTCTATATATTCTCTTTCTCTCTCTCTCTCTCTCTCTCTCTCTCTCTCTCTCTCTCTCTCTCTCTCTCTCTCTCTGTGTGTGTGTGTGTGTGTGTGTGTGTGTGTGTGTGTTTGTGTTCTATCTTTCTACGGGACGAACCGGAAGCCCATAGATAAAATTTTGGAGGTTGTTCAGGCGAATTTTATGGGTGGTTTGGTATAAGAGACCCGTGGTGTCCTGTGGCTAGTCACAAAGTAATTGCATCTCGTTTGATTTCTTATCCCCGTTTATCTTTATATCTGTATTGCACTGAAAATATCTGCACAACAGTGCAAATGTCGACGGTATTCGCTATGTGTCTTGTTTGGAAACAAACTTATTTCGTCCCCTCACGGTACTTGTTGTTGATAACAGAAACGCCCCTTCACGCTACGTCCTGAAGCTTGCAGTGATTGCTGCTCAGTTATGTCTCGGGTTTGTTTTTCCGGCAGCGTTAGTAGTACATTAACAGTGATACATAGCAAGCAGTATGGATAGGGTCGCTTATGAAGAGTTGGCCAATATGCACCTTGTGTATGGGTTCACTGGATGCAACGGAAGAGCGTCATAACGTGGCTATGCTCAGGTGTTCCCGCAGCGACGACGGAAACAAGAACAATAACAACACAATACTTTTTCTTATGAGTATCGTTACATTGCTCTTTGTGTTGTACATTTTGGTGATTGCACATTACAAAATGGCTCTGAGCACTATGGGACTTAAGATCTATGGTCATTAGTCCCCTAGAACTTAGAACTGCTTAAACCTAACTAACCTAAGGACATCACACAACATCCAGTCATCACGAGGCAGAGAAAATCCCTGACCTCACCGGGAATCGAACCCGGGAACCCGGGCGTAGGAAGCGAGAACGCGCACATTACAGATTTCTTCACTTTTGTGAAGATATTTCCACAAAAACAAACATAACTCGTGGAAAAAGCCGAATAAATCATATTTACATTATTCCTCTATAACGAGCCACTAGATACCACGGATTCCTCGTATTAAAATATTCAGAAACATACCTCAACAAAAATGGCTCAAATGGCTCTGAGCACTATGGGACTTAACTGCTGAGGTCATCAGCCCCTAGAACTTAGAACTACTTAAACTTAACTAACCTAAGGACATCACACACGTCCATGCCCGGGGCAGGATTCGAACCTGCGACCGTAGCGGTATCTCAACAAACTGTGAAACTTTGTCGGTGGAGTTTCGGTTCACTCTGTGTATTTCATACGTACTGTTAGGTCGAATGCTGTGCTGAAGTACTGCAAAGAAGTGGTTGATATTCAACGACATCCGGTATCAAGGTCGTTAGTAACGGATTAATAGATCAGTTGGGTGCAACGGGAAATTCCCCGTGGCCCCTTTGTAGGAAATAGCATGACATATACATCCAGAGAGTTAGGACAACCACGGAAAATTTAAATAAGGGTGGATGTACGGACAGGAATAGGACTCTTGTATCTGTGTTTTAACTGCTACGCCACACAGCTATGAGCAAATAGCTTGTTTTGAAGAGCTGCCTGTACAATTGATGGTATGCTACCGTGCTACCAAAATACAGTTTCACTAGGCAAACACATTTGCAGCGACCCGCCTTGTTTGCGACTGGTCGCTCCATTATCCGTCATCAAATATGTTGGTTTTAGCAGATGGCTTATTTGGCGGCATACAATAAACAGCAGTAGCTGTGTCCATACAGGGGGATCTGAATGAGGCGTTCTTTGCGCCTAAGAGTATTTGCTAAGGGCGTAACGGTGCAGGCAGCCAGATCTGGTGGTATCAGCCAAGCTAAGTGCTGCAGCCACTCCAGCCGGGTGCGACGCGGCGAGCAGTTTCACGCCTTTGTCAATAAAAATACAGCAGCCTCAACAGTGTTTTACAGACCGTGGTGTATTACATTTCTTTCGACACGCGTTACCTTCTGTCGTTCTGAAGTAAGGAAATGTTTAACAAGTTGTACAAAGGAAAAGGACAGTCGTATATGTAACTATGGCACCCATACTCGCGACAGCAAATAATATTACGGCACCTTTGGTTCGCCTTTCAAGTCTTTAGACGACTGTTTAGTTTTAAATTTTCTATGAATTTACCAGTTAATCTCCGAATCATCAAAACAATGTTCTCAACTCCAACAGGATACTTGAAACAAACTAACTGCGGCGTAATAATGAAAGAATCAGACCATGAGTAGATGATAACTACTACATTTTAATGGCTTTTCTAGTTCTAGTTCTACCCAGATATAGAGTAACGACGGGAGTGTGATATTCATAATGTCTCTAGTTTTTTCAGTTGCTATAGTTTTATGTTAGTTATTTGTTACTTTCTTATATTTGTTTTTTTTCGTTTTTGTTTTACACGTGTCATACTTTTATTTAGTTTTGCCGTACACTAAATAAAATAACAAACTGAATTTTAACTTCGAACTCTGAAGAATCCTTTTCCCAAACCAACATTACTGGATCATTTTTGTTTTGCAAGTCGCGGACGTGACTCATGTTTCTTGGCAATGAATTTCTTCTGGACAATAAACAAGCATTAATATAAATATAATTAAGGAATATGTAACTGATAATGAGAAGTGCCTTTTAAACGCAAGATCATTTATAAGGAGCAAACTGGAAAATTCACAGTTTGAAGGAAGACAAAACGATTTGATTTGCCCTCATTGCACGTAGAAAGACGACCTTAGTAGAAGGACGGAGACAACTGCTGGAGCAATTGGGAAAGAGGAAAAGACTTGTGGTAAGTTCGATTTTTAGACTTTTTCGAATATTCGAGTAATTCACTCTTTCCAAGCGACCAGTGGTGTGTGGGATTTAGAAACAATGTACTGGATAATCAGACAAACCAAAACGTAGATGCTGATTCAGAACATAATGTTATGAAGTTCTAAGACCCAGGGAATAGAAGCAAAAAGGTCAGGAGAATATCTACATTTATAATCATCTCAAATCGCCTTATGTAATTTAGGGAAATCATGGAAAATCTAAAACTGTATGATGGAGCATGAATCTGAACCGTCGTCCTCCCGAATCCTATTACAAGTGTCTTATCAGACACGGGAAGAGTAGAATATGCAGAATTGAACATGACGTTTCACAAATGTATTTGTGACGATGTTACTAAAAATAACTGAAAATAATAAGAACATGAAGACGAAAAAACAGAAACTTATGTAGGGGGGATTTAACATTTCATCAGTTAAGATGGCAGATGGCAGAGTAACTAACTACAGAGAGAAAATTATACAATAACCGAACGGCTCTCTAAATGTTTATATAGTTCAAGAAATGAATCAAAAGCATTAACAATTACATACAAAAATAATGCCATATTAGTTGTATAAAGCCATTCGACGTATGGTGGAAGGAAAGAGGGAAGGATATGACGCTGTTTCAATACAAATTATTAAAGTGGAAGTTAAATTATTGTATTTCGAATCGAATAAAGATATCTTAGAAAAAGAGATGGAAATTCACTGCATATAATGAAAAATTGTTGGAATGATAGAACAATAGCTCTTGCAAGATCAATTTTGAGTAAATAGTTTCATTTATAAGTCATATTCATTAGGAGTTAAATACTCCACATTGACTCATACAGTCTCTCCTGAAACACATTAGGAACAGAGAGCTTTGAAATGAAAAACAAAATAGTTTTCAGAAGCATTAGGTATGCTGGTCGTTGTAATGCGACATCTCAGAAGGGTGCTTAGTTTGAGTGACAAGCGGTAAATAAAGTAAAATGAATGCATGAGGGAAGAAATCTTTGGAAATACCTTGCTCCATGAACCTGACTTAGTGGAGCGTATTCGAGACACCCAGATCGAATTAATTATGATAATGAAGAATATTATATAATATTTCTAATGATTAATAAAGGTTGGAAATTGTGGTGTAGATTACTGAAAATGTCGAATTAAAGGGCGCGAAGAGATGAAGAGACTAGCTCAATAAAGGACGAAACTGACAATCATAATAAACTGATGTAGCTCAAAGATATAGTTGATTTTTCTTAGTGTCCTATAGTAAAAGGATGCAATATTTGGATGAAAGCTCGAAACTCATTTTTTAGTTTCATTTTGATGGCTAAGCTAACATATACTGATGAGCCAAAACATTATGACCACCTACTAAAAACGTGTTGGTCCATCTTTGGAAAGCAATGCTGCATCAATTCTGCGTGAAATGAATTCGACAAGTCCTTGGTAGGCTTCCGGATATATGTGACACCCGATTTCGACACACAGGTCACACAATTCCCGTAAGTTATGGAACGATAGATTGTGGGCACGGAGTGACGCAATGAGGTCCAACATGCGTTCGACTGGGTTCATATCAGGTAAATTTGGTGGCCAAGTTGTCTACGTGGATCCACTATCATACTCCTGAAACCAGTGTTGACGACTCTGACCTTGTGACACGACCAGTTAGTGTGCTGGAAAATTCCATCGTCGTCGGGAAAGACATCAAGAATGAAGGGAAGCAGGTGATCCAAAATAGTTTTCATATAGTGAACACCCTCATGTGCTACCAAAAACCCCATGGGACCCATGTGAATGTCCCCAAAAGAACTGCCATCAGAACTGACGATATCGTTCTGTCCACATGGGAACACGTAGGGGTCGTTTGCTGCGAAGCCTTATGTTCTTCATGCACCGCAACACTTGGGCCCGCACCATCACTGAACTTTGTCATCAGATCGCCACCTGGGCTGCTTCATAGAGCCTTCAGGTCGTGAATGGCTAACATCTTGTCACTTACACGTGGTTTCACTGACCTTCATTCCTATTTGTGGCCCGTATCATCGCTGGAATGAGCCACTATTCCTCTTTTGCTTTCTTATGTGCGCCGTTGAGAGAAAAAAAATCAGAATAACGTCAGTCATTGTGGCTCATTTCGAAACGGGGCTCGTCACTGAAAACAGTTCTACTCCATTCAATGCGATTTCAGGCCGAAGACGTGACTGGAGACGCCTCAGACAGCCGTTTGATCCCAACCTGGCTATCGCCCGCATACAGCCCGACAACTAGGAGCGATGATCTGGGATGTCCTTTCTTTTCGTAGCAGGATCCCTTTGTGTGTCATCCGCAGTACCCTTACAACACAGCGGTACGTTGACAATATTCTGCGCCACATTTTGTTGTCCTTCAGGGCAAGCCATCCTTACAAGATAATGTCCGCCTGCACATGGAGAGAGTTTCTACTGCTTGTCTCTGTGCCTATAACGGCCAGCAAATTCGCTGGATCTCTCCCCAGTTGAGAGCATTATGTGCAGGGTCCTCCGACTAGCTCGAGATTTTATCGATCTAAGTCGCCAATGGGACAGAATTTGGCACTATATCCGCCAGGAGAACATCCAACAACTCTATCAATTAATGTCAAGCCGAATAACAGCTTCCATAAGGGCCACGCGTCAACCAAGGCGTTATTGATTTGCTCCATTAGTTCAGCTCTTTCTCTTGAATAAATTATTCAATTTTTCAGAAATGGTAATCATTTGTTTGTCTGTGCATGTAAATCACACCTACTGCTTTCCGTCCCACGCGTATAATTCCTTCGTAGTGTGTTGCTTTTTTTAAATTTTTCTTAGAGTGTACTTTCTATATCGTGTCATGTGGCTGCAACGCCACCAGGCGGCATTCCGTCTTGCTGTGGGCAGTTGCCACAACAAAAACAAAATAAAAAAATGAGAGTCATCTTATAGGAATCGCTAGGCGATTCGATACCGGTCATGGTAAATACACTACTGGCCATTAAAATTGCTACACCAAGAAGAAATGCAGATGATAAATGGGTATTCATTGGACAAATATATTATACTAGAACGGACATGTGATTACATTTTCACGCAATTTGGGTGCATAGACCCTGAGAAAACACTACCCGGAACAACCTCCTCTGGCCGTAATAACGGCCTTGATACGCCTGGGCATTGAGTCAAACAGAGCTTGGATGGCGTGTACAGGTACAGCTGCCCATGCAGCTTCAACACGATACCACAGTTCATCAAGAGTAGTGACTGGCGTATTGTCACGAGCCACTTGCTCGGCCACCATTGACCAAACGTTTTCATTTGGTGAGAGGTCTGAAGAATGTGCTGGCCAGGGCATCAGTCGAACATTTTCTGTATCCAGAAAGGCCCATACACAACCTGCAACATGCAGTCGTGCATTATCCTGCTGAAATGTAGTGTTTCGCAGGGATCGAATGAAGGGTAGAGTCACGGGTCGTAACACATCTGAAATGTAACGTCCACTGTTCAAAGTGCCGTGAATGCGAACAAGAGGTGACCGTGTCGCGTAACCAATGGCACCCCATACCATCGCACCGGGTGGTACGCCAGTATGGCGATGACGAATACACGCTTCCAATGTACGTTCATCGCGATGTCGCCAAACACGGATGCGACCATCATGATTCTGTAAACAGGATCTGGATTCATACGAAAAAATGACTTTTTGCCATTCGTGCACTCAGGTTCGTTGTTGAGTACACCATCGCAGGCGCCCCTGTCTGTGATGCAGCGTCAAGGGAAACCGCAGCCATGGTCTCCGAGCTGATAGTCCATGCTGCTCCAAACGTCGTCGAACTGTTCGTGCAGATGGTTGTTGACTCAGGGATCGAGACGTGGCTACACGATCCGTTACAGCCATGCGGATAAGATGCCTGCCATCTCGACTGCTAGTGATACGAGGCCGTTGGGACCCAGCACAGCGTTCCGTAATAGCCTCCTGAACCCACCGATTCCATATTCTGCTAACAATAATGGGATCTCGACCAACGCGAGCAGCAATGTT
The DNA here is from genome assembly GCF_023897955.1 of Schistocerca gregaria. Taxonomy (NCBI): domain Eukaryota; kingdom Metazoa; phylum Arthropoda; class Insecta; order Orthoptera; family Acrididae; genus Schistocerca; species Schistocerca gregaria. Next base: position 639,430,740 of record NC_064931.1, read on the forward strand.
GCGATACGATTAACTGCAATCGCGATAGGCTACAGTCCGACCTTTATCAAAGTCGGAAACGTGATGGTACGCATTTCTCCTCCTTACACGAGGCATCACAACAACGTTTCACCAGGCAACACCTGTCAGCTGCTGTTTGTGTATGAGAAATCGTTTTGAAACTTTCCTCATGTCAGCACGTTGTAGGTGTCGCCACAGGTGCCAAACTTGTGTGAATGCTCTGAAAAGATGATCATTTGTATATCACCGCATCTTCTTCCTGTCGATTAAATTTCGACTCTGTAGCACGTCATCTTCGTGGTGTAGGAATTTTAATGGGCAGTAGTGTAAAAATTGAAGAGTTACAAAAGGTGACTGGTTGCAGCAATTTCTGGAAATCTTTAGTAGTCATAATGTTTCGGTTAAACACTATAGTTCTGACGAATTCGATGTGGCTGTCGCGACACACTATTGATAAAGATACACTCACATACAGAAAACGGTCGTCAGTTTCACTGTTTGTGTTTCCAATCCGATTCGAGTTGTTTTCGGTAGAGTGATGCGAGTTGGCAGCGCGGCGCGTTGTTGGGTTTTGAAAGGGCGCGCAACCGGCCTTGGCTGGCGCGACGCGCTCTGCTCTTTAAAAGACCGCCGCCGTCTGTCTCATTACGGATGGGCCTTTCTTCTCAAGGAGAAGTCAGCCGGGCACTTTTCGGGAGGGATTAAGTTACTACTGTAGTAACTGGGAGAATTGACAATGGGTGACTTTTCGCGAATCAGTAGGCCTACTTTTTATGATTACAATGTAACTCTCCTTGTTTTCATTGTGCAATCCACACATAGAGCTAGCTAGCTATGGAAACATCGCAGTTTTCTCTTACATAATAATTGGCCACTCAGTAGAATGAGTCATGTTACTCTTTAATCTGTATAATGTAACTTTATATTCGACGTTTAAACTATGTAGCACAACTGCAGCAAACACATATTTTATTATGGCTGTGTACTTTACACATAGTCTGTAACCTAATGACCAAATTCAGTTCAAGTTTCATTCAATTTTACGCACTTTGTATAATCACATTTTGTCTCACAAAAGCTTTAATTAAACATTTCAGATCTACAGGGTGGTCAGAAACAGCATGAAAAGCGTGTGACGGTGTTACAGGATACTTTATGCTGAGAAATAATTGTTAAGGAAAAAACTCGATAGGTTGCGCCGTTTTCGAGTTAATAAGCATTGAAATTATTCAATCAGGCCTTTGCGCTCCCAAATTCAATCGGCCTGTCAGAGACGGTATCGCCAAACGTGTCCTTCGATTTGCATCCTAAAACTGAGCAAGAGTGCGATACAAAAATTGGACATCGGACGATAGTAAGGGTCGGACCCGAGCCAACGACTGAGCAGTCTCGTGCTCTATCATCTACGCTAAGAGAACAACTGACACTAATTACTGCATCTGTCGGGCCGCTTGAATCTGCGAGCGCAACAGCCCGATTGACTAACTTCAATGCTAGTTAACACGGAAGCGGTACTACGTATCGATTTTTTTTCTTAACAATTACTTGTCAGCACAACCTACCCAGCAACACCCTTACTAGCTTTTCCGACTGCTTCTGACCACCCTGTACACGTCAGTCATAGTTAAACAAAAACCATAGTTTACACATAACTCCTGACCATACGACACAACATGTCATATTACTGTCTATTGTATATACCGTCACTTCTTATTCGACCTTTAAAAACATTTTCTTCCTTCTAGGAAAGACACATTTTATTGTCTCAAGGTATTTTACACAGAGTCTGTGACTTAATGTCTTTGCTGCTTTAGCATCTATCGAACTAATGTAGTTGCTTTCGTTACCCGTTGTGAAGCTGGGCTGCGTTTGTAAATGTTAATCATAGTGTGTGATGCCCTAATGGTGTTTGGTTCAAATGGCGCTGAGCACTATGGGACTTAACTTTGGAGGTCATCAGTCCCCTAGAACTTAGAACTACTTAAACCTAACTATCCTAAGGACATCACACACATCCATGCCCGAGGCAGGATTCTAACCTGCTACCGTAGCGGTCGCGCGGTTCCAGACTCTACAGCCCAGAACCGCTCGGCCACCCCGGCCGGCTAATGGTGTTTATTATGAATTGTATAGCACATATGAAGTGTATGTGCAAAAGAGCGAAACTTAGGAAGGTGCAATAAAAATATTCGACGATTGCGTCTTTCAGGATCATATGCAACACATTATTTCTTAATCAATTTTATAGCTCTTTCTCGTTTTATTTCCCAAATTAAATGTATCTCCACATATTTACTGTATTTTAAACAAAAAATGTTTATCTTAGAGGAAGATACAAGTAACGATTGCAAAGTGAGGCCTCAGCATGATAGTTTGTAAGAACCATATGACGATGAATTAAACAAAAAATCCCAAACTGGTTATGATTAAATGTAAATAATCCTCTCATACCACACTTGCAACTGGTTGCTGTATTCAAATTAAAATCCTTGTAATTTTAGTACAGTACTATACTATCATTTTTAATAAAAGTGTTGTGGCCAGTTGAGGAAATACGCCTGTTGGGGGCGAACACCACGTAACTCGTGTATTCTCCATGGTCACTTATTTTTTGTTCTTTCCTTTCGTTCTTTCTTTTGATCTCCCTCGTCATCAGAGTGTAAACTTACCACGGCGTTACGTTTATTAATTTCCACAGCTTAAGAAATAAAAACGTAAAAACAGCGGCTTTGGAATGCATTAAGTGGCTTACACGGAAAATGAGTATGTTGTTGCAACAATAGCGTTATAGAAAAACACTACATGCAAATCAGCAGCGCTGCAACACTCCCGTGTCATCTGTACAGAGCACACAACTGCTTGTTTGAAACAGAAAGCTGGATGCCATATAGCGTGAGGTCAACACCATATATATATCGGACGTTGATTTTCGTATGCACAGAGGTCTGGAGTTCTAGTAGTTGATCAAATCCCAAGTGGTATTGTATGCTCTTTTAGGGCCAACGGATGAAGTAAAAGTTTCGCGGTTCGAAAAGTATAACACATTACCATATGCAGTAACTGTAGAGTCTCGTGGATTGAAAGGATGATATAATTGTGTATTTTACTTTAACGCGTTGATGGTACACGGGATGGGTGAAGTTCTGCAACCGTTCGTCGGAAGAGAGGCTGGGATGAAAGCAATACAGCTTAACAAAAAAGGGTAGGTACTGGTGTAGATGACTTAGGATTCGCGGGCTCACTCCAGGAGATCGAACGTCCTTCTAAACGCTTCCAAACGGGGTCTATTCGCAACTGAGGGACCAGTCACAGGAAGGCACTGCGACACGAGTCGGTCGTCCACTACTATGCATTTGTCTCCACACAGCGCAGACAGAAAACGGTTCCTGACACTTCACTTTCAAAGCTGCAGGGATCTGAATCCTAGTAGATCGTCTATAGCTATGTAATCGCCTATATGTTACGACCCATCAATCTTGCACCGATTGTCATACCACGTTCAAAGTCGATTAACTCGCTACATGCTGCCATATTCATTACACTTCTGTCTGTAATAGAATAGTTAGATATCTACAGCCACAGATACATAGTACTGATGCTGACGAAGAGTAAATATTTAAGGAGACCAAACAGCTAATGTTATCAGTCTTCTCTCCACCCCACCCCCCCTTTCCGCCCCTCTCCTATGACAGAGCAGTGAACCCAATCTGTCTTCGTGTAGGGTAACTTCTGTATTCAAGTGCGAGAAAGTGTTCTAAATGGTTGCCTAGCATCTACCTGAAGTGGAACATGGGAGCCCGTCCGGTGTTCTCCTAGTGGAATGTGGGAAACCACATTCAGGCTAACCGACGAACCAGTCCATCGACGTTAATCCGGCGGGCTGACTCGATCCGGGGCCGCCATACCTCCCTGTCCCGGAAGTTGTCGCGTTAATACGCGCGGCTACCCGGTCGAGAAAAAAAAAATTGTACAAATGGCTCTGAGCACTATGGGACTCAACTGCTGTGGTCATTAGTCCCCTAGAACTTAGAACTACTTAAACCTAACTAACCTAAGGACATCACACACATCCATACCCGAGGCAGGATTCGAACCTGCGACCGTAGCGGTAGCGCGGTTCCAGACTGAAGCGCCTAGAACCGCTCGGCCTCACAGCAGTGGACAAATAAGGTCTTGAAAATAGCCCATATACGTATATTAAGCCTAGTACCAAACTGGACGTATATAGAGACCTGTAATGCTGAGGAAAACAACTGCCATCACCAGATGGCGTTGGCAACTAATACAGAGCATAAATGACTATTAAAATATGTAACTAACAGGAGGTTATAGACTGAACATCGATTATGTACTATGCAATTTGAAAACTACGGAATTGGTCGCCAGTAGGTACGTCAGAGTATGATATAAAAGTTACGCAATTTATCTGCTGCGATCTTTCGTTTTATTGTCTTACTTCAAAAATGGCTCTGAGCACTATGGGACTTAACTGCTGAGGTCATCAGTCCCCTAGAACTTAGAACTACTTAAACCTAACTAACCTAAGGACATCACACACATCCATTCCCGAGGCAGGATTCGAACCTGCGACCGTAGCAGTTGCGCGGTTCCAGAATGTAGCGCCTAGAACCGCTCGGCTACACCGGCCGGCTATTGTCTCACTGTTTCTATATTTTATTTCATTTTATCCTATTATATTCTGCAAACTTCATTGATCTATATCATAGAGTGTTTTATCATTGAACGTATGAGCAGTGTAAATCATGTGTGTAGCGCCATACGCTAAATAAATGACGCACACCTCATGTTTCTTTTATTTCTGCGGAGCATTCGCGGTCCAGTATACTTGGATTGTATTAGTCAAACATTCCTCCAACCAGTCACATACGCTGCCTGACAAAAATAGAGAAACGAAATGAAGCTTTACGGATTCAAAAGGCATGTGATGTTATTTCAGTCATTACAAATTCGAGTCAAGTTTATAAAGAACTTAGAAGGATGAGCGTATTTATCGGTATGACATAGCACCACCTCTCGTCTGAATACAAACGATGATTAGGCTGCGAAGGGTGTCATCAAGTCGTCGTGTCCTCTCCTAACGCCATCTACCCACATTGTAACTGGTGCTTGATAGTATGGATACTGACACTGGGATGGAAGTGACGTCCGACCTGGTCCTACACAAGTAGACACGGGTACAGATCTGTGGATCTTGCTAGCCACAGGAGTACCTCCATTCATCGGACTCCCGTGCTTCCTGGTCACGTCACGAATACAAACGCGGCCGTTTATGTTGTGGTGTTAATGGAAGCCTACGCCTGGAACGGTAATTTCCTAGTTCTGCTACTGCTAGTCTCCGACCGAAGGTGCGGGGTGATACAGAATGTTGCAGGGAGTCGATTACGTGGTGTCGGATGGAGGGGCAGATGTGAAGGTTTTATGGTTCAAATGGCTTTGAGCACTATGGGACTTCTGAGGTCATCAGTCCCCTAGAACTTAGAACTACTTAAACCGAACTAACCTAAGACATCATACACATACATGCCCGAGGCAGGATTCGAACCTGCTACCGTAGCGGTCGCGCGGTTCCAGACTGTAGCGCCTAGAACCGCTCGGCCACGTGGAAGGTGTTATAAAGTGCTTGATGTACACTGCGGCGATCCTCCTTTGTGGTGGTTAGGGGTGGACGACTGGAATCTTGAACACGAGTTTGCCACGCTCCCATGTAGTCCAACATCGGACCACTGTCACATCTGACTGCTCCACAAATCTTAATATTACACGATTCGACCATCAGGCCAAATGGAGATCCAATATGAGTCCAATTTCAGACTCTGTAAGATGCTGAAAACGCTGTCTCAGACCAATTCGCGCCATCTCAGTAATTATTCAACGTCTGACACGCTGTTCACGTCCCTTGTATACCCTGCCAGGCCCGGTAACAAGGATAAATACGAACGACTCTAATGCACACATGCGTCTGTCCTACCTGACACAGAAACTTGCAACTGCGATTTCCTGTCAGAGAGGTCACAGTTCGTAGTAATTGACGGAACGTGATGGAGTAAAACAGAAATGATTTCCATCGTTCCCAAGGTAGTGTTATACGCCCTGGGCTGTTCCTTATCTATATAAAAGATTTGGGAGACAATCTGAGCAGCCGTCTTCGGTTGTTTGCAGATGACGCTGTCGTTTATCAACTAATAAAGTCATCAGAGGATGAAAACAAACTGCAAAACGATTTAGAAAAAATATCTGAATGGTGCGAAAAGTGGCAGTTGACACTAAATAACGAAAAGTGTGAGGTCATCCACGTGAGTACTAAAAGGAACTCGTTAAACTTCGGTTACACGATAAATCAGTCTAGTCTAAAAGCCGTAAATTCAACTAAATACCTCGGTATTACAATTACGAACAATTTAAATTGGAAAGAACACACAGAAAATGTTGTGGGGAAGGCTAACCAAAGACTGCGTTCTATTGGCAGGACACTTAGAAAATGTAACAGACCTACTAAGAAGACTGCCTACACTACGATTGTTCGTCCTCTTTTAGAATACTGCTGCGCGGTGTGGGATCCTTACCAGGTAGGACTGACGGAGTACATCGAAAAAGTTCAAAGAAAGGCAGCACGTTATGTATTATCGCGAAATGTGGTAGGGAGTGTTACAGAAATGATACAGGATTTGGGTTGTAAATCATTACAAGAAAGACGTTTTTCGTTGCGACGGAATCTTCTCACGTAATTCCAATCACCAACTTTCTCCTCCAAATGCGAAAATATTTTGTTGACACCGACCTACATTGGGCGGAACGATCACCACGATAAAATAAGGGAAATCAGAGCTCGTACGGAAAGATATAGGCATTCATTCTTTCCGCGCGCTATACGAGATTGGAATAATAGAGAATTGTGAAGCCGGCCGCGGTGGTCTCGCGGTTCTAGGCGCTCAGTCCGGAACCGCGCGAAGCTACCGTCGCAGGTTCGAATCCTGCCTCGGGCATGGGTGTGTGTGATGTCCTTAGGTTAGTTAGGCTTAAGTAGTCCTAAGTTCTAGGGGACTGATGACCACAGATGTTAAGTCCCATAGTGGTCAGAGCCATTTGAACCATTTTTTTTTAAATTGTGAAGGTGGTTCGATGAACCCTCTGCCAGGCACTTAAATGTGATTTGCAGAGTATCCATGTAGATGTAGGTGTAGAACTGTTATCATTGAAACACGTGCCGACGTTGTGCGAAGTTAAGTTGACAAAGGATCATGTCTTTTCACTTTTTTTGTTAGGGCAGGGCATTTGCGAAGATCCTCCGTATGATCGTACCTTGTAGTCGACTATGCAGTACGGTGTCGAACTCCTACAGAAATTTAAGAAGACGCAGTCGACCGCTTGACATGCATCTGATGCGTCTATACTCAGTATATCTAGCCGCAACAAACGGGCGTGGCATACAACCTTTCTCGTGAGTTTTGGCCACCGTGTTTAAATGTTAGCAGCCAAAGGCAACAGTTCAGTTGTTGTCGGTCTAACTGTAAAGAAATAAAATGTCGGTCGCCGTAAGTGAGACGTGGCGGTTAAACGGCTGTCGGAGAGCACTTAATTTACCATTTGGACGGGAATGCGTTCCACCTGGCGGAGTACTTTCCGCGAATTACGGCGGCGGGCCAGGGCTGTCGGCGGCGCGCCTTTCATCGTGGCATTAGACGCGATGCAGCGCTCTTTGTTCGCCTTTTTGCCGGGCAATGACCACCTGCACAAGGCGGCCGGGCCGCGCTGCTGCAAAAACCCCGCACCGCTAATTGACTGCACCAGACTTCTTCCTCGTACGCAATTCTTCCTATTTTACCGCCGCACTTTATGTAACTGTCTAGTATTAACAGTGCAGCAACCAATCTCTTTTTTTCTTCTCCTTCATTGTTCCAGTACATTTTACCTTCATAACCCTTCATCCTCACCCCCGCGCCCTCTACACCATAATCTTCTACAAAACTGTCACGAATGTTTGAAATATTATTGTATTTTTTGTTTAGCTCGAGGCAATAAACAATGCTTGTAGCATGCTAAGTAGATGCTGTTTTGTTGTTTAGTTGTGGATCAATGCTTCGGGTTTCATCGGCATTCTCTTGCCTTATGTGATGGAATTTCACCTCTACCCCTTGGGCACGAAGTAATGTAAAAGTTTAGCGTCTCACTGACTTCTATCTGAATACGGGACATGAGCAGTTGTATGCGTATAGACGAAGAAATCAACGATACTCTTTCTGGAAGAAGCAAATCGACTTTTGCTGTAGGCACCCGACGAATACCTTCTCGCCTGAAGCAAATCAACGGCCACGAAAGTCTTTCTCCAAAAATCTGGAAATCAAATGGGGGCGATCGAGACTCTTTGGAAGACGTGTAAGGACTTGGCAGCGAAATTTCTGCGGCGTTCTCGAAACAGCCCGCCAACAAATTCCTAACAACATGTTGGCAATATGCTGCTACCGGTAGCTGTTGAAGTTTTCGCGCATTGCTCTCTTCACAACTGAACGCGTTTCATTCAGCATCTCTCTATCTATGGTCCTCTGATTTGTTCAAATGGTTCAAATGGCTCTGAGCACTATGGGACTTAGCTTCTGAGGTCATCAGTCCCCTAGCACTTAGAACTACTTAAACCTAACTAACCTAATTACACCACACACATCCATACCCGAGGCAGGATTTGAACCTGCGACCTTAGCGGTCGCGCGGCTCCATACTGTAGCGTCTAGAACCGCTCAGCCACCCCGGCCGGCCCTCTGATTAGTATGATACCTATTATGCAGTAGTCTCTGTTTTTTTAGGAGTATCTGGTGTTCTATTGTTTTAAACTTGAGCCATAGCCTGTCCTGAGCTGAAAGTTTCAGGTTCCTCAGTGAGATATGGCACTATTGCTTTTTTATCTAGTTTACTGAACATATAAATATTTCTACTTGTTTAAGTTGCCGTTTGTACTTCGGTATCATTGTTGTGACAAGTGCCTCGTGGTCGCTAATACCAGTTTTGTTGGGGCAGTCATCAAAAAGGTAGCGTCTATTTGTTGTCATTAGATCCAAAATATTGCCATCACGATTGTGGTTTCGAACCATTTGTTCTGGGTAGTTTTCAGAGAAGGCACTGAATAATTTTTCGTGAGATGTCTTGTCACGTCCACCACTAATAAAACTGTAATTATTACAACTGATTGTTGAATGATTAAAAAACTGCTCCAATGAGTACTGTGTGATTGGGGAACTTATGTACTAATGAACTGAGATTTTCTTTAAAGTTTTTGGTTGCATCAGGAAGTGGCTTCACTTTCTGCCTCTGTAGATCTGAATTTTTCTGCCGCGAGAAATGCACTACCTCCATTTATCATTAGCTTACCCTCTTGCTGTAAGCGTAGATGTTACCCAGAGATTTCACAGCTGTCAACTTTAAGTTTTTAACCAGCTTTCTGTACCTGGTATTATGTGAGCTTCACTGTTTTTAAGAGCGCATGAAACTCTGACTCTTTGATGCGAATTATTTCGCATTTAACCTCTAGGATTTTTTATATTCTTAGGTATGTGTGTGTGTGGGGGGGGGGGGGGGGCGCATTTCTTTTGAACTTTCTTTGATACTTCTGGTTTTCCTACAGCTTTCATTGTCTGGTCCGAATGGCCTATTCTAAGAAAACCTGGTGTGCACCCCTTACACTTTCAGTGACCTGGAAAGCAGCGTCCGATGTGCAGCGCACACCGGACCTGTTTAGTGTGACCCTACAGTTTTCAACCCTACGGAGCAAGTCCAGGAAGTCACAGCCTAGCTTGCCGCAGAGCCTTCGCAGCCCCTGTTTCACGCCGTCCACGTGACTCAGAACCACGAGGCCACGATCCGTTCTGGGGAAAATTCTGCATATTGTGTGCATCGTTGAAAGTCCACAAGCAAGCCTGGTGTTGTCAACCTTCTCTGCCAGTTGTCGTGCGCGAGTCCTCTTGAGTAACCTTCGCGTAAGTAAAATCATTCTGAAGACCAGAATAGGAGGAATAAGTGGGAAGACAAAAGCGATTCAATACCTTTCTGGTCGGTGGATGTACACAGATATTCAGTTAATTCGATTTGATAACACTGTTAGAATGAAGTGTGTTATATAACACGTCATGATTTGCAAACCAATGCTGCGAAAAAGGCCTCCAGTAGAATACCCATGAATTTCGGTACTCATCCATGCACATCAAAGTTGCTCATTTCATCCACTATCCAAAACGCAAAAAGTTGGATGATCATCCGACAACAGATGAGTCACACAAGTCCGACTTTATCAATCGTTCCTTCGCATGTAGAAATCTGACACTTTTTGATACGTCTCAGTTGCGTGAGGAGTGGGAAAATGAAGGGTTCGAGAAGTAAAATATATAGACGAAAGAATTTTTGGTCTGTCACAGAAATCACCTTTCGTTCTGACTATTAGTTTACCGAGATTACCTAAATACATATCAGTAGTGGCTTTATTCACCCTTATGTCAAACATTTCAACCTGAACTCAATGCTTTGCTCTAAATGCCAAAAACTAGCCACATCTTATGATCAATATTCAAGCACTGGTCGAACGAAGCTTTTGTAAGCTACCTCCCCCATGCATGAACTACTTTACATGGCGATTCTGGCAGTGAATAACAGTCTGGTGTCTGCCTTACCTGCAATTAGTTATTAAACATCTCCACTGTCCATTCTTTCATAATGGATACTTAAATACATGTAATGCGCGATGAGCGTCGATTCACCAGGGGCCCTGGTACCGAGCTGTCGAGAGCGTAATACCTTCAGAGAGTCAAAAATTTATTAATTTAAAAAAATATATATATTAATTCGTTTCTTCAGAGGAACTAGTTGTCTTAACGCAGGAAAAGCACACACTTCTGCACTGTTGCACGGTCGTTCTCCGCCACTGATCTCTCAGCATGCTCTTCCACCCTCGCGTAGACTGCTTGATGAGATGATGTTAAGGACTGGAGCTCCCGTGTCCACTTTCTGGTCTGGATACACACATGAAATGGACCAGTGCCCGAAAGGAAACTGACGAAACAGATGCCCAACAAGCCAAATAGAATGCTTTACAGTGTTCTGGCTGTGTATAAACAAGGCGCAGAGCCCAGGAATGAGGATCACATTATGATGTATATCTATTGCAAAACCTGCAAGACTCATAAGAGGACCGATGTACTCTAGTGGAATGAAGGGTGCCGTTTTGCAATCAACTGCATATTGAGCGGTTTCATATGCCAATTAACTACTGAGTACGATGCAGTTTTTCGGACAGCAAGGACCAGATGCCGTGCAACGATTAACGAGATCCAGAAGAGATCGTGCATTAATTTTTGATCACGTTGAACTGTTTCGCAAAGTACAGATTATCAAGAGGATTTCTGAAAGAGGTGGGAGTGCCTAGTTTTTGGTCTAAAATGGAATGTCACTCTCGAGACGAACCTCAGACACATATTCCAGAGAACACAACGCGACAGCATGAAACGTTCTCTGGCGTTGCGTCGGATGGCGTTGTGGAAACTGCACAATATTTCTACGGCGCACATGCTCATTATCTTCAGGCATCACTGAAGATGGCGAGAAGCTGCCTCGTAAAAATATTGTTTAGGTTCCACAACATCATCCGATGTAACGGTCGGGAACCTTTCTAGTAGTTATTATGTCGGGAAGAACTCAAACAACAGAGTTTCCAAGTAACTTCTACCACCAGTTATGATCCAGCCTCAAACAACCACAGAGCAACTGCTGAGAGGGACAGTAGGTGCCGGCCGGAGTGGCCATGCGGTTCTAGGCGCTACAGTCTGGAACCGAGCGACCGTTACTGTCGCAGGTTCGAATCCTGCCTCGGGCATGGATGTGTGTGATGTCCTTAGGTTAGTTACGTTTAATTAGTTCTAAGTTCTAGGCGACTGATGACCTCAGAAGTTAAGTCGCATAGTGCTCAGAGCTATTTGAACCAAGCCATTTTTGACAGTAGGTGCTTCAGTTCCTATAATGAGGAACTGTCACCCTCCTCCCCCACTCCTCCACACCTCCCAGCTACCACGTTGTGCTACATTATGTGGACAGATAAATAAATCCTTCTTATCTGTTTGAACAATTTTGGGAAGCATAAGACTTCTTTCACTTTTGGGGGGAAGGGGGGTGGGGTGTGGTGGAAGGGTGTTATGATCCTAGAACCCATCTTGTAACCAGTGAAGGGCCGTACATTCCTAATTGTTCAACGTGTGTTGTCCATACCAAATGCATAGAAAAATCAGAGAGTAGGTAATGTCAATAAAACGAAAACAGCTCTCGGTCACTAAGTTTTAACGAATTAACGGGGTTTCAACAGTGCTAGAAGTGTCCATTCTTTGGTTAAATTCTGAGGAAAGAGAACCTCCCTGTATTCCTTTAATGCGTCGATACTCGTGAAAAGCAGTAGCACTATTGCTGTCGTTTTGTTAAAACAGTTTTACAAGTAAAGCCCTGCTTACCTTATCCAGAACCATGTTGACTGTCTGCAACTGTAATGATCATTGTGTTTCAACCCTACGTTGCTGTACCAGTACCAACGCCTAACGGCAACACTTGACGTTATCACTATTAACAACAGAAATCGTGCAGCGCACAGTTTAAACAGCACTCCTACAAAATTGGGTAGCCAGACGGTTATTAGTTTCCCGTCTACACTGACTCAAGTAGCGAAAGTTTTATGACAACCATCTTGTGTATTTTCACTGAGTTTCGTACGGCTTCGTCCTACAAAATTAAAATAACGAACCGAGGAAAGCAATGTCTGTACAGCGCACATAGGGTGTCTGCCTTATAGGTACCAATGAAAGGGGCGAGCAGAGGCCAACGAAACAAGCACATAAGAGTAATAAAAATAGGTCCTGAAACCAGTGGTTAGGATACACAATTGGAGTCATGCTAATCGACTGTTTGGAGATGTTACTTACAGTGAACGGATACATATGTGGTGCATGCATGATGATATGAAGACACTCTTTCGTGTGGCTGTTCGGGAATATGTAGCACGAATCTTCGACAACAATTGTATCTGTAGTTGCTATCCGACAGCATGGTTCTCAGATCTTCCGAACTGAACCCGTTGATTGCTTTTATATGGGGATATTTAAATCTTTGGTGTGTTGTAGCCCATTCGACAGAGTCGATGAACTCCGGGAAAGCCATTGTGGATGGTGACAATGCATTCGCAACACGGAACTTGTATGAGCATCGATGAGATGTGCTGAAACCTGTCTTCACATGAACCGTGGCCATGTGGAACATTTGTTGTAATGTCTTTGTCCTCACGTGCATATTTGCAGTTTGGATCCGCGGGGACTCTGTTACAAGGTGTTCGTGTCTTCAGTCATAATACAGCGAATCGAGTGAACTATTGGTTTCCGGACCTATGCTTATTTGGATTATTTGCTTGCTTCATTGTCCTCTACTCGGTCCTTCCATTTGTAGCCATAATAATGAAACGTCCTGTATAGCCTATACGTAAATAGTGTTGTAGTTTGGCTCCTCTACACGCTCTCATAACTGCTGGCTTTGCTTGAAAATAGAATCTACATCTTATTATTTTCACGGCCAGAAATATTAAATTTATCAGTGATGAGTAAATGTCTTACAAAGAATTGGGAGAGAAATAGTTTTCGTTACTGAGGAGAGTAAAATAGCGAGGAGCGGGATGTGACTGTAAAATTTACAAACATTACATTGGCAATTTGAGTACCAGTCGCGTAAAGAATGAGCGATATCCACGACTTCAGCGCAAGTGATCGGATATTAACAGAGTGACAGGAGGGATTGAACATTGCATCACGTAAGTCGAGCAGGCAATGAGTTATTCATGTGCCACTGCGCGAAGGGCTCCCGTGAGTAGAGCAGCCGTGGTCGACAATCCGTAAATCAAAACAAAACAATAACAATATTAACATGTCCCGTCACATTAATGTGACCACATGGCAAAAGCCTAAATAACTGCTTTTGCAGAGCGGACCGCCGCGAGACGTCCAGGAAGAGTGACAATAAAATTCTGGAAGGTACCGACAAGGATGTGGAGACATGCCGAGTGCAGTGCCGTGGCCAGATGCGCTAGGTTTCTCACTTAAGGATCCACGGTGCAATCGAGGTGGTCTCACAGATCTTCGATTCAGTTGAAATCCAGGCAGTTTGGTGGCGAGGGGAGTACGACACTCTGGTGCTCTTCGAACCACGCACGTACACTGCAAGCTGTGTTACACTTTGCATTATCCTGCTGTAGATGCCATCGTGTCGAAGGAAAACAAAATGCATGTAGGGGTGGACATAGTCCCCATGAATAGATGCATTTTTGCTGATCCATTGTGCCTTCTAGGATGACGAGATCACCTAGGGAATGCCACGAAAACATGCTCCAGACTATAACGGTTCCTCCTGGTTGCTGGGTGTTTGCGTTCAGACGCCTACATACACGCCAAACGGACATCTGTCTTATAGAGCACAAAACGTGATTCAATGAAAAGGTCATCTTTCGCATCTCAGTGAACATCCTGTTTCAGTATTGGCGTGCAAATTCCAGCCTTCATCACTAATCAACAGCAGTCAACATGGTTGCATGAAGCAGGCGTCTGCTGTGGAAGCCCATTCGTTGCATTCGCTGAACAGTCGTTGAGGAGACACTGTTGGTAGCCCCTTGGTTCATCTGGGCGGTCAGTTGCTCAACAATTGCACCTCTAGCGCCATTTTGCCGTACACCATATACCTTAACCACGGCAGCAGGCGAACAGTTTACTAACTTTGCCGTTTCGGAAATGCTTCCACCTTTGGCCTGATATCCAATGATCATGCCATTCTGGAAGTCAAATAAATCGCTCTGTTGCTGCATTACGACAGCGATTGCAATGCTTTTCGCATCCAACTGACACGCTTTATATTCCCTCCAGTGCCAATGCTTCCACTTGTCGTCTGTGAGTGGCTATATTAAACATCGACGTCGAACAAAGCCAGTGGTTACGTTCATATGAATGGACCATGTAGAGCCCAAGTATCTCCAAGCTATACGGTACAGAAGTCGTTAGACAACAGAAGTATTTGTAATCATTGTAAAAAAACAGAAAGAAGGACGGAAGGGAGATTAGGTTTTAATGTCCTCTCGCTGATGACATCATTAGAGACGGAGGAAAAGTTCACACTGGGGAAGGAAATCGGACGTTTCCTTTTCAAAAGAAGAGTCTAGGCGTTTGCCTTAGCGGTTTAGGAGAGCCACAGAAGAACTAAATCAGGATGGCTAGACAGGCTTTCATCCACCCTACTCTCGAACGCGATTCTAGTGTCTTATCACTACACCAACTCACTTGATACGCACGCCACATGCCAGAAATATTTAATGAGTCCAGAAAGACAACGTTGATATATGCAGTAAAGGCACCTGGAATTATGAAAATTAGAAATTGATGTTTAACGTCTAAGTCATTAATGGCTGAGTGCTGTCTCTGGTGAGCAAGGACAGGGAAGGAAATCAGGCATGGCCTTGATGAAGGAAACATCCTAATATTCGCCTAATTCAGAATGACAACTTGAGGACTGAACCCCATTTCGCACCACGGAGACTTCAGTACCTTAACCACAGCGTCACCCACCTCGGTCTAGACGGATGAGTAGCTACATGTTGATATTCGCCGTAGACAAGTTATGACCGTACAGAAAATCGCATCAGGCGATGGATCCTGCCGTGTCTTCCAGAAGATACGGAACACAGCCATACATCAAAGAGCTCAGAGCTGCCTGACAATCAGATGCTACTCAGTAAGGCTAGCTTCAAGCAAGGACTATTTTTTGCCTCAGATAGTTCCCAAGTGAACATACACCCGCCCAACGCTGAAGTAAGGGGACATAAGGTTCCATTCGCCAGTTGGTATCGCACAGTAGCAAGACAGTACCTGCACCTCAAATCACCTCCAAGAAGAGTTCAACTCGACATTCTATCAGCTCGTCAGCTCGACAGTCTACAAGTGACTGTAGTTATCGTTCACTGGTTTCAGTACTAGGCCAGAGTTAAAGATAGATCAGTGTAAGAGAACAATGAATTACACTCATCGTCATAAAAAACAGCTGCTCCCAGAAGTACAAAGCGGATTGTGGCCATCGTCGGCAGGCACGTAGTCGATACCACACATACGAAATGATTACGCTTTCAACTTGGAATGATGAGAGTTGGCAATACTCTCTTAGGATTTAAAGGTTGGCTACAGCGCGCATACACAAGCTCTGGTTCAAATGGCTCTGAGCACTATGGGACTTAACATCTATGGTCATCAGTCCCCTAGAACTTAGAACTACTTAAACCTAACTAACCTAAGGACAACACACAACACCCAGCCATCACGAGGCAGAGAAAATCCCTGACCCCGCCGGGAATCGAACCCGGGAACCCGGGCGCGGGAAGCGAGAACGCTACCGCACGACCACCAGATGCGGGCCAAAAGGTCTGAAATCTAAGATATTGTTGTCACGCTTCGCAGCGCACGGATTAATTAGTGGCAGTTTGGAAGCCACTGTATGAGTCCGCCTGCTGTGGTGCGCACGTGTGTTGGGCCAGGGGTCGTCGCCGAGCTGCCGTACTGCTGTGTCTGCCAGCAGCGACACAGGATTTGGTACTGAGCTGATATTTTTTTATAATTTGCGCTTATTAATTTTAAGAGAAGGGTTTGTGTATGTGCGTAGCAGCAGATGGTAATTTTGATAATGATAGGAGTTGAATAATTAAGTGAAACCATTGTTAGGCGAATAGATTAAGTATTGATTTTTGTCATTGATTTCTTTTGTAATTGCCAGGGAATTGTTTCACTATGTATTTAACTGAGAAGTATTTCAGTCTGTCTCAAGAATTTGATTAATTTGTGATATTGCTTTAATGCCACTGGTGGCAGATTTACATGCGAAGCGATTGTTCAAAGAGCTTGTAGCGTTTTGTTAATTGAATGCGAAAGAATCGCTTTTAGAATATAGCTTTTGAAAAAAGGAATTACTTGTTTGGGTTGTCAATTATCGAGTTTAGATTTGACCAAACCCTTTCTCTTGAATTATATGTAGTTGTAGTAAGCAGAAGCAGCCGCAGCAACAGCAGGAGCCGCCATACAGAACACGCATTGCACTCAGCATGAATAATAGTTTTTTTAATGTTTTTGTTAAAAAATGGAATGAACCATATCAAGCAGTGGCAGCAGGAAGACCAAGTAAATTATTTATTGCGCACAGGACCAGTATGAAAAAATAAAGTTTAGGCGATCTCTGGAATAGTAAAGTTAACAAGAGTACAAGCACGAGATTTTCAGTAGAAAACACGAGATAAGAAGTTAGAGCTCGCGACTTGCAAGGACCAACATGTATTGTGCTACATGGCCATAAAATGTACGTGATAGTATGACGCTGGATTCCCATTGTTTCGAATACATGCGTCCAGCACTCGCGGCATGTAGTTGTACAGGTCTCGGAATTTGCCCTGTAATACTCCATCCTATGCTATCTGCATCTGAGCACGCAGTCCCCTTAAACTGGTGGCTGGATGTGGATTCCTGACGAGACACTCCATGGCATCCTACACATTCTCGATCGTAGAGAGATCGGGCGATTCGGCTGGCCATATCAGAGCATCCACAGGTGCAAGGCACCATTGGGAGGTGACAGCCTTATGACGACGAGAGCTGTTCTGTTGAAATAAGGCGTGGGCGTGGGCGTTCACGAATGGCATAGCCACCAGTTGCATAGCCACCAGTTGCACATACCGTGCGACCGTCACGAGCACGTTAGGAAGATTAAAGGTGCACGGTTGCCATAGGATACCGCTCCCACACCATCACAACAGCTGGAGGGATGTGTGATTGGAGATCACAAACCGCTCATCGTGAAGCTGTCCACTGCGCCTCCAGACACGAGCCCAGTGGTCGTCGCATCCAAGACAAATGAGAGACTCTTCTTAAAAATGACCCGCTGCCAGTCTGCATGTCCATCGTTGCCGACACCTGGCGAGCCGGGCACGACACCGCGGATGTGTGAGTGACAGGCATCGTACCGGCCGGCGTGTGGCGACCCCTGCGTCATACAACGCCTACCAACGGTTCTAGTATTTGCAGGAAGTTCTGTAGACGACAGGACCGCCCGCTGAATGGCACCTATCGCTGTCGTTGGATCTGATAGTGCATGGCGGACAATCCGTAGGTCCTGCTGTCTCCTGGCGCGTCCTGGAAGTCCGGATCCTACATGTTGGGCATACGTGCCTTCCTGTATCCATTCCCGCCAACAACGGGCAATGGTGTTGCCCGTACTGCCATTTGGCGCTCAACAGGACGATAGGACCACAGTGTCTCCCGCAGTACGATGCAGGCCCTCTGTAACTCGTCTAGGCTGGAAATCCGCTGTCTAATGAGGCGCCTGAGCATCGAGTATTTTCAGGTGATGCTCTAATGGCGCTACCTGCTGTCACTGGCAGGAACAGAGGTTTGGGGCCCTCTCATATCAACCGATTTTTACGAAGTCACAGCCCCACCCACGCTCCCCGAGTCCACGTCCAGCAATTGACGTAGCTCACGGTATACAACATACCAATCCAGTCTGCGGTGGACTGGTCGGGCTTTTTTGCGCGCAGCCCTATTTATGATTATCAGTGTATTACCATTCCCTAATTTCGTACTACAGTTAAGTATTTGTAGGATTTTTATAAGTAAATTGTTGTAAATTGTTGCTAATCTCTGTTGCAATCATTTTGTCATATATGTTACCAATCTTATTTGGCCCTGAGACGTGGATGTATAGTTGATTCATGCAAGCACACAATCCACTAACAGTAGTTACTTTCGGTAGTAGGCGGTTCTCTTCCTGTCACATATTTATGTTTGGCACCAAGAACATTTGGCGAATGCAGCAGATCTGCCATGTTAGCATGAAGCAGTTCAAGTTGGTGCTGGTATCCTCATATGAGGAATGCTTATACGGAATGAAATGAGACCTACTGGATGTATGTCATCAGTATTCTCAATCGCTTCCCGGGTTCGATTCCCGGAGGGGTCAGGGATTTTCTCTGCCTCGTGAGGGCAGGGTGTTGTGTGTTGTCCTTAGGATAGTTAGGTTTAAGTAGTTCTAAGTTCTAGGGGACTGATGACCTAAGATGTTAAGTCTCATAGTGCTCAGAGCCATTTGAGCCTTTTTTTTTTTCTCAATCGCACCACTACAGGACTATCCGCGACAACGGCACACGTTTATAAAGTTACAACCCCGTACCAGGAACCTGAACACGTAATAAGGCAACTGAGTATTAAAAAAAAAAATAACAGACAAAAACACACCTTCCGTACAGGTCTTGAATGCCCAAACGTACCGACCGGCCGCCGTGTCATTCTCAGACTTTAGGCGTCACAGGATGCGGATACCGAGGGGCATTTGGTCAGCACACCGCTCTCCCAGCCGTTGTCAGTTTTCGTGACCGGTGCCGCCACTTCTCAGTCAAGTAGCTCCTCAACTGGCCTCACAAGGGCTGAGAGCACCCAACTTGTCTACAGCACTCGGCAGACCCGGACGGTGACCCATCCAAGTGCTAGCCAAACCCAACAGCGCTTAACTTTGGTGAACTGAAGGGAGCCAGTGTTTACCACTGCGGCAAGGCCGTTGGCAGCTAAGTATTTCATCCCTCTCAAAATGTGTCAAGTAATTCGACGAATGCTTCACAGAAGTGGAAGTGCTATCCTGAAGTCAGAAATAAATTGAGTAGATATGGGAAGACGTCAGCAGGGCTGACCGAGTTCAAGTACTGTTGCAACCGACTGTGGCACTGTCACGAATGAGCACGGTTTCCCAATGGTTCTGGTGTTATGTCGGACTGATGAGCCGGGGATTCAGATTCGTTGCCATCGCCAGGTCGAGTGTGTTTCAGAGAGGCGTCTCCCCTAAATGTCACATTAATGCAGGTGGACACGTTGTAGTTTACAGCATTCAGCAGCATAGAAGTATAATCAGTAATCACGAATTTCCCCAATTAGAATTTAGAGATTTATTCCACATCTAGGTTCAGAAAGTCAAGTAAAACTAAAATCTGATTGTAGTTTACTGTTATTTTAAGAAGTCTATGCAATCTCCGCAGACGGTCTTAGTTATTTTACCTAAGTGGACATCTAACGTAAAATTATACTAATTGTGCTGGTACCTTGATACATGGTGTTCACGTGCGTCAGGAACAAAAAATTAGGGCTTTTACTTTATTCTCCTATGTACTAGTTCAGGGATCCGACAGTTTGTTGGTATGTTTGTCGAGGTATGTGACATCAGATGTCTACGCACAGGTTATGTAATTCGTGTAAATAACGGCCCGCTGATTTTCGTACGTGGTCATGACGCCCGATAGCGGTCCAGATGATTTCCATAGGATTTACATCTGGCGAATTTGGTCGCCGAGACATCAACGAGAGTTCTTTTATAATGCTCCTCCAACCACTGTGCTGCTGGCTCCGAGACATGGACAATTATACTGTTGAAGTGTGACGTTGCCATCTGGGAAGACATCAAGCGTGAAGGGATGCAGGTGTTCGGAGCTGTCAGAGTGTCTTTGATTACTGCCACAGAGCCCATGCAAGTGCAGGAGGAGGTCTCCCATAGCAGAATACTTCTCCCACCAGCCTAGTTCTTTGGCGTTCTGCACGTTTCGAGCCGTCGTTCACCACGATGACGGCGTTTCTGGAGGCGGTCATCAACCCTGAGTAGCAAAAATATGGTTCATCCGAAGAGCCGACACGTTTGCATTGATCAACGGTCGAATTCCGATAATGCCGTGCCCACTGCTATCGTAATTGATGTTATCGTTGGGTGAACATGTGAACACGTAGGTGTGGTCTGCTGCGGAGCTCCGTCTTCAATAGTTTACGATGAGCGGTGTGCTCACAAACACCAGCATTGTGTTCTTTCGGCAGAGATACCACTGATCACCATCTTTCCTGCTTTACAGAGCAGGAAAGCCTCCGAACCCCTACGTTCTGTGAGTAGTCGTGGACGTCCAACCAATTAGCGCCTAGTGGTAGTTTCACTGTCCTTCTACCTCTTTCCATAGATGCTCACGACAGTAGCAAGTAAACAATAGACCAGCTTTGCCGTTTTCGGGATACTTGTTGACAGGCTCTGCGTAATAATAATTTGCATTTCATCAGAGTCGCTTACCTCAATGAATTTCCCCATTTACAGCCCTTGTCTTCTCTAGGGCGATCCCCCGCCCGTGTCTGTCACACTTACATAATTTTGTTACCGCGTCACGTGCCCGCAACGCCACCACGTAGCATCCAACGGCGCGATGGGGAGTGGTCCTAATGTTTTGGCTTATCCGTGTATAGTGATACTTATCACTTATAGGTTCTATATTATTTATGACGCAATATGAATAAGAAAACTATGTACTGTGAGAATCAGTATTTGCGTGTAAGTAACATAAGAACGAAAAACGTCACCATTTCGGATCGCATGTAAATTCAACATTTTTAATTGGTGCTTCTTTATTTAAAATCGTAACAAAATTTGGCTTGTATCAGACATAAGTGAATTATCCTCATCCAAAAAATACTTGTGGATATTTTAGAAACAATTTCCAATTAAACGGACCTATTTTAAGGTTAATGATATATTTTTCAATCGTTTAGGTTTCTTCACAAACCTCAAATGAGTATGCGTGGCTTAATTAAGAAAACTTGAATGTAAACTTTGTGCAGAGGCTACTCGATGTACAAAATCTGATCCCAAGTATCCGGACCCGTAAGTAATGCTGAACTGACCACTAGAGCTGGACCTGCCAGTAAAAAGGAGGCGGGCTGCATTATGTTGTCAGCAGTGAAACAGTAACAGCAGAAATGGTTGGTCAGGAGAGTTAAGTGGTTCACAACGTGGGCTAGTCGTTGGATTTCACACGAATAATACATCCATCAGGGACATTTTAACACTTCTAAAAATGACCAGGTCAACTGTTGGTGATACGGTTGTGAAACTGTGAAATTGGAACGCGAAAGAACAACCGCATCCGAATCAAGACCAGCCAGATCTCATTTAATGGCGGATTGGGACCAACGAGACAGTGGAGAGTGGTTGTAAAAAATAGCATGGAATTACCACAAAGAATCACTTGTGAGTTCCAAAGTGCTATTAGGAATCCAGCTAGCACAAGGACTGTGCGTAGGAAGTTAAAAGGAATTGGGTACACTGGCCTATCAGCTCCTCATAACCCACAGATTGCTGTAGATAGCGCTGGGTGTAGCTTGAGGTTGTGTAAAGGGCTTCACCTCCGGACAGTGGATGATTGGAAACGAGTGATATAGAGCAATGAATCACGCTATACACTGTGTAAATCCGAGAGAAGCGTTTGGGTTGGACGAATACGTGGAGAACGTTACCTACCATCATGTGTAGTGCCAACAGTGAAGTACAGTGGAGGTGGTGTTGCGATATGGAGATGTTTCTCGTGGATGGGGTGTAGAATCAGTAATCACACATACTCCGAAGTAGCATCACAGATCAGAGATTTATTCCGCATCTAGGTTTTGGAATCTCAAGTGAAACTAAAATCTTAAAGCGAAAAAAAAAGTTCAAATGGCTCTGAGCACTATGGAACTTAACTACTGAGGTCATTAGTCCCCTAGAACTCAGAACTACTTAAACCTAACTAACTTAAGGACATCACACACATCCATGCCCGAGGCAGGATTCGAACCTGCGACCGTAGCAGTCACGCGGTTCCGGACTGAAGCGCCTACATACAGTGCCCGTAGACGGTCTCAGTTAGTTCACATACGTGAATTTGCTGAAAACTTGATATGTGGTAAATCGAAAATCTAAATTTTGGCTCTTACTTTATTCTCCAGTTTATTAGCATATATAGCGGCATTTCTTTTGCAATTAGCATTTATATGCAGTTTCTGTATAATTTATGGTCAAGTAAGAATCAAAATTTTACCTGTTGAGAAAGTCAGTCCTTGCGTTCAAGTACCATACGAACAAAAACGGCGCAATTTAGGATCCCATGTAAAGCCAACAATTTCAATTGGTGCTTTTTCATTAAAAAAAATTCCCTTGTATGACACGCAACTGATAAAAATGATCCTGATCCACAAAAAAATTTTACGCTTTCTATCCAAATGTACCTATTTTAACGTTAATAATACCGCCTTTCTCTAGCGTTAACTTTGTATTCCGAAACTTTAAATTAGTAGACGTGACATGACTAAGGACACTTAAATGAAAACTGTGTGTAGAGCATATACGATGTATAGAATGGCGCGGCCTTCGACAAGGTTACATAAACTGAATGAAATACAAGCAAGGTTTTGTAGCATTATTTCTTTCTGTTTCCCTTTTCACTGTATCACGGTGGCCTTCATTTTTTAACTGTGTCAGCGTACACTGCAGCACTCTGCAGACCTAGTAAAGTTGAAGTCCGAAAAGAAAAGAAAGGTAAGTTCGCTAACGGAGCGTAGACACGCGCGGGGCTGGAGCATTGGCCAGCGATCCGCAGTGACCTCGCCGCGACTCGAACGCATGACTCCGGTAGCCAAGGTGAGCTGCCAGAACCTGTCCCGCACCTCCGCCCCCTCCTTTCCCCCTCTAACAGCAATTTTTACCAGTTCGATTCTGCTACATTTTTGTTTTGGTTCAAAAAGAGTGAATTGTGAACTCTATCATGATTAGAATTATGTATTTAATTGCCGGTGTCTCAAGTCTGCTGTCACTACGTTGATCTTGGACTTGTAATTCAGAGTAATCAATTACTATTGCAAGAGGGCTGGTTTGGAGTACCCGGCTCGTCACGATTGTTGTAGCGGTTTCGTAACAACGGTAAAACATGCTGGCGACCATATGCTAACGAAGCTGGAAATTAAAAGGACTTGGAGCATGGCCAATCCCCCTGCGTGGAAGTTGTGCTTTGAGTAAATATAAGAACTATGGCGTTTCGGTAAATTACAACTTGCACCAGTATGATCACTGACTCGAGTGTACCGATTCAGCAGCTTCGAAGTCGCTTTAAATTCCGCTGTCAATGTATCTGTTCATGCCGTCTCCGCAGGATACTCCGGAGCTCTCTTTTGAACGTGGAAGACATGTACTTTCAAGTATCCGAGCAACACATGAAAGCGGATGCGGATCTTGTGTTCCATGGGGAAGAGTGAAGGATTCTACGTCTTCTACATCTACATACATACTCCACAAGTGACCGTAGGGTGCGTGGTGGACAGTACTTTGTATAACTACTAGCCATTTCCTTTCCTGGTCCACTCGCAAATGAGGAGGGAAAAACTACTATCTACACTCCTGGAAATTGAAATAAGAACACCGTGAATTCATTGTCCCAGGAAGGGGAAACTTTATTGACACATTCCTGGGGTCAGATACATCACATGATCACACTGACAGAACCACAGGCACATAGACACAGGCAACAGAGCATGCACAATGTCGGCACTAGTACAGTGTATATTCACCTTTCGCAGCAATGCAGGCTGCTATTCTCCCATGGAGACGATCGTAGAGATGCTGGATGTAGTCTTGTGGAACGGCTTGCCATGACATTTCCACCTGGCGCCTCAGTTGGACCAGCGTTCGTGCTGGACGTGCAGACCGCATGAGACGATGCTTCATCCAGTCCCAAACACGCTCAATGGGGGACAGATCCGGAGACCTTGCTGGCCAGGGTCGTTGACTTACACCTTCTAGAGCATGTTGGGTGGCACAGGATACATGCGGACGTGCATTGTCCTGTTGGAACAGCAAGTTCCCTTGCCGGTCTAGGAATGGTAGAACGATGGGTTCGATGACGGTTTGGATGTACCGTGCACTATTCAGTGTCCCCTCGACGATCACCATAGGTGTACGGCCAGTGTAGGAGATCGCTCCCCACACCATGATGCCGGGTGTTGGCCCTGTGTGCCTCGGTCGTATGCAGTCCTGATTGTGGCGCTCACCTGCACGGCGCCAAACACGCATACGACCATCATTGGCACCAAGGCAGAAGCGACTCTCATCGCTGAAGACGACACGTCTCCATTCGTCCCTCCATTCACGCCTGTCGCGACACCACTGGAGGCGGGCTGCACGATGTTGGGGCGTGAGCGAAAGACGGCCTAACGGTGTGCGGGACCGTAGCCCAGCTTCATGGAGACGGTTGCGAATGGTCCTCGCCGATACCCCAGGAGCAACAGTGTCCCTAATTTGCTGGGAAGTGGCGGTGCGGTCCCCTACGGCACTGCGTAGGATCCTACGGTCTTGGTGTGCATCCGTGCGTCGCTGCGGTCCGGTCCCAGGTCGACGGGCACGTGCACCTTCCGGCGACCACTGGCGACAACATCGATGTACTGTGGAGACCTCACGCCCCACGTGTTGAGCAATTCGGCGGTACGTCCACCCGGCCTCCCGCATGCCCACTATACGCCCTCGCTCAAAGTCCGTCAACTGCACATACGGTTCACGTCCACGCTGTCGCGGCATGCTACCAGTGTTAAAGACTGCGATGGAGCTCCGTATGCCACGGCAAACTGGCTGACACTGACGGCGGCGGTGCACAAGTGCTGCGCAGCTAGCGCCATTCGACGGCCAACACCGCGGTTCCTGGTGTGTCCGCTGTGCCGTGCGTGTGATCATTGCTTGTACAGCCCTCTCGCAGTGTCCGGAGCAAGTATGGTGTGTCTGACACAACGGTGTCAATGTGTTCTTTTTTCCATTTCCAGGAGTGTATATGCCTTCGTACGATACCTATTTCATCTTATCTTCGTGGTCTTTACACGAAATGAACGGTGGCAGCAGTAGAATCGTTCTGCAGTTCAGGTTCAAATTCTGTTCTCTAAATTTTTTCAATAGTGTTTCTCGAAAAGAGCGTTGTCTTCTCTCCAGTGATTCCCATTTGAGTTCACGAAACTCCTCCACATTACTGGTGCGTTGACTGGCAACAAATCTAGCGGCCCACCTTAGAATTGCTTCGATGTTTTCCTGTAACCCGACCTGGTGGGACTCCCAAGCACTCGAGCAGTACTCAACAGTGGGTCATACTAACATTCTATACGCATTCTCCATCCACACATGACCGAGGGAGGTGGCGTAGTGGTTAACTGGACTTGCATTAGGGAGGACGACGATTCAAACCTGCGTCCGGCTAGCTTAACATAGGTGATCTCCCTAAATCGATTGAAGCAAATGCCGGGATAGCCCCTGTGAAAGTGACCCATCGTTCCCTAATACGAGCTTGTGCTCCGTCTCCAATAACCTTGTTGTCGACGGAACGGTAAACACTTATGTCCTCCTCCTTCCACAGATTAACCATACTTACTAAAATTCTCCCAGTAAATTGAAGTCGACCAATCAAAATCCCTACTACTGCCCTTGCATGCTGGGTCCATTTTTTGAGTATATCGCTTTGCTACATTACTCCTAGACATTTAATCTATGTGACTGTGTCAGCAGTAAACTACTAATGCTCTATTCGAACATTACAGTATTGTTTTTCCTACTCATCCGAATTAAATTACATCCTTCTACATTTAGAGTAAGCTGCCATTCGTAACACCAACTATAAATTTTTTTATGATTCATCTTGTATCTGTGGTATCGATAGCTATGATGCCACGGCGTAGGTGCAAGTTCGTAGGTTGGCGCTGCGACACCGACACAGACGACAGCGCCCTCTAGCCGGCGTTGTGCAGCTCAACGAGCGCCGCTCCAGATTCACCCATTTGATTCCAAGGAGACGACCAAACAACATTGTTTCTATTTCATAGTGGGTGAGCTACTACAGGTTTTGCCTTTGTAGCTTCTGGCCAATGTAGCTTTGATAGATCCGGCTTCGCACGTACGTGCTCCTCAATGCAAAATTACGTATGTCATTGATCAATATTCTCTATTAAATGTACTTTCACGTAAAAAGCGGTGCCGAGATTTTTACCTCACCTGCTCTTACTCACTTCCTACATTCGGCCTACCATTCAGTTTACAGGAGCAGATCCACGAGCCGCCTTCCAGTCGGGATAAAAAAGCAGGCGACGAGGATGGGATCAGCTTTTGTATCCCGCCTGGAAGGCGGCTCGTGGGTCTGCTCCTGTAAACTGAATGGTAGGCCGAATGTAGGAAGTGAGTAAGAGCAGGTGAGGTAAAAATCTCGGCACCGCTTTTTACGTGAAAGTACATTTAATAGAGAATATTGATCAATGACATACGTAACTTTGCACTGAGGACCGCGTAGGTGCGAAGCCGTATCTATCAAAGCTACATTGGCCAGAAGTTACAAAGGCAAAATCTGAAGTAGCTCACCCACTATGAAATATAAACAACGTTGCTAGGTCGTCTCAGCGGAATCAAATGGGTGAATTTGGAGCGGCGTTCGTAGAGCTGCACAATCTGCCTATTTATTTGCAATATGGCAAACTTTATGCTGATTGTCAACTGCCAATCCATGCGCAAAGTACTGATCATCTGTAGGTATTCCTGCATTTCGCTACAATTTTCTAACGATGTGACTTGGCGCATAACAACATCATACGCAAAAAAGCGACATGGCACTTCTGACGTTTTCCACTACGTCG
The DNA here is from genome assembly GCF_023897955.1 of Schistocerca gregaria. Classification (NCBI taxonomy): domain Eukaryota; kingdom Metazoa; phylum Arthropoda; class Insecta; order Orthoptera; family Acrididae; genus Schistocerca; species Schistocerca gregaria. The sequence goes on from NC_064931.1 coordinate 639,458,321, forward strand.
CTCATACTTCGTGAAAAGCAAAGGAACTTTAACACTCGCTATGGGTACGGTCATTGTTTTACATCTGTAAATTTATCTCCGTTACGAATGAAATGCTATGTTCCGTGATTTCCCTAAATTGCTTCAAGCAAATTTCGGGATGGTCCATTTGAAAGGGCACGGCCGATTCCCTTTCCCATCCTTTCCTAATCCGAGCTTGTGCTCCGTCTCTAATGATCTCGTTGTCCATTCAGTCATTTAGCTGGTCTGATATTGTGTGCGCTCGTATTTAATTAATTAGGCGACTGTCTGGAACTGTATCTAATGACGTCCGGAAGTAAAGGAATACAGGATCAACCTTGGTGCACGTACCAGCTACTTTCTGAGTCTCATGAACAAACAGAGCGACCCATATGCACTGTTGACAACTTTACGATTAATCACTCCTCCTTTTGATGGTAAAGAAGACATTCTGAGAATGACTAGGAGTCTTGCTGCTATGTAGCGGTCTGATGCTCTCACTGTTTAGATATCATTGCTCTCAGATAGTAAATTCTGCTGAGTATGTTAGAATTTGGTGAACTGAGAACCGTTGTGTATCCAAAGAAAAACAGGGAAATATACAAGGACAGCCTCACATTACTGACAGAGCCTAATAGATATGGGATGCGACAGGTGCAACAGCGTTCTTCATTAATGTTTGGATTGAGTCATTCCACATATGGCTAGTAAAAATATTTATTGCGACTGCACGTCTTCCTCAACAAAATAAATTATAGAGAGTTGTTCCTGACAAAATATCGTAACTTGTTCACAGATGTTGGTGTCAAGCGCAGTAAAGAACCAGCCGTGATTCTACCGTTCGAGAAGACATTTTTTTGAGAAAAGACCATTTGGTTCTAAACCGTTATGGATCACTGCATCTTCACTGATTCCATCCCCTTTGACGCCATTCATTTCATTTCAGTGAATTTAATGCAAAAGTTATGTATCTCTGTAGCTATGTAAATAACAGTCCCCCAAGGACCAGTTGTGCCATTACCACGTATCCCGTGGGAGAACCTGTGGTAGTAGTGTTTGGAAACATTAGTGATAATGAAGGTTTGAGTCAGGCCAGGAAGAGTGCTCACATTGCCTTGTAGCTAATACAGTTGCTCACGAAAAGCAAGAAATCCTGGGTCGAGTTCGGTGTGGCACAAGTTGTCTATAGTCACATTAAGTAATTAATTAATGAATTTATTTAATTATTCTCATTCATTTACGCATAATGACTATGGAGGCATTACTTGTTAGTGCCCTTATAGAAGTATTGAGCAGTGGAACACATACAAAATTTAATACATACAAAAGCATTTAAGTTTGCTCAACGTATTGCTTAGGTTGAAACAACAGAAGAGAAAAACTTCAAAGAAACTACAGAGAGGTGGATTGTCAACAATGATTATATTCAAAACTCAACTTCCTTTTGAAATGATGAATTCATTTGATGTATTTGAAAGAATGTAGAGCACAGTAACAACCAATCAAGCCGCTGTTTGTCGTTGGTTTAGGTCGTGTGTCCGTTCTAACCTTCTCCGGTGACCAGTCTAATTCTTCTTCCAATCGTGAGTGTAAAACGGGTCTCTCTACATGAATAGAACGATCGAGACAGCATAGTGTTAATGTAAGTAACTTGTCTGTTTCGATACCAAAAGCAGACCTGTATACAGCCCACATATTGCATGGCAGATGATTAGAGACAATTTTCTGTTCTGATTCCAAGCTGGCGGGCCGGTGAGGCCGAGCGGTTCTAAGCGCTTCAATCTGGAACCGCGCGACCGCGGGTTCGAATCCTGCCTCGGGCATGGATGTGTGTGATGTCCTTAGGTTAGTTAAGTTTAAGTGGTTCTACATTATAGGGAACTGATGACCTCAGATGTTAAGTCCCATAGTGCTCAGAGCCATTTGAACCATTTGATTCCAGGCTAATTATCGAGCCAGTAAATTTCTTTGAAGCTTCTGTTTCAACATCATAACGCTGTCTAGACAATTGCAGGACTGGTCCTCATTCTCGTTCCTACAATGCACATGGTTTTTCACCACTAGGAAAACACAGCACAGTATATATATCCAAAAATTGAAAATTTTTGAACTAGGTGATATTTTATGAGATTTTTTGGATTGTACCGCTGAGACCTGAGAGACGGAGAGAATCGTTGAAAGGTGAAACAATTGAGACAAGAAAGACGCCCAACGAAATTGGCACTGTGTTTGATACTTTATTACATAGCAGTGCATTAATAGAGGCAGGTGATCATTACTCCCATTTGATAAAATTAATTCAATAATTTACGGCTTTTCTGGGTACTATATGGACCAAAAAAGGTTTTTAAAGCAGTTTGAAGGTTCCGCTCTCCTATGTGGTAATTAAGATCGCTAAAGAGCACATCACATCATTTCACGTATACGTTTAATCGTAATTCGATAAATAAATTCACATTCGGTAATTATCCAGTTATTATGATAGCAGCTCTTTTGATTATAAAAAAAGTCAGACTTCAAAGCAAATAGAGTTGTTAGCCTCAGTGTTGGAGATGATAATTGGCTGACCCAATACACGTTCTGTGTCAGAAAGGAAAAATAAGTAATAGAGCCCATGGGATTAGGATCCTTAATATTCGGGTTTGAAATCTAGCATTTACCTGCAGAGTTGCAGGAATTTTAGATCTTGTGGACTAACACCATGCTTCCGGCGACAGATTTGAAAACAAGTGCCCTGATTCATGAATTTAATTCATCTCATCTAGCGTAGCTTTGCGAAGTATTGCTCAGGTAACTGTTTTCTCAAGTGCAAACAGCACCAAACGTTCACTCACTCACGTCTGCTGCTACACAAATCCACCTTTGGTAGCAAGATGTCAGCCTCTGTCGTCTTTTTATTGGAAACTAGACTGTTTCAACGGGGAAAATCGTAGCCACGCTTCCATAACTCGTATTTGTACAAGAAATGAGGCGACAGGTAAGACAGGTGCTCTTATACTAACAAGTTTTTGACCTGCTCCGCAATTACTCAAGCTCTTTGTGAAAGATTTATTTGATTACAGTTGCCGATTGCAACTTTATTACTGTGTGAACTCGTCTTGCACTGACATGCCGCATTCTACCATACTACTTCCAATGCGGCTGTCTTAATTCATTAAGTTTTTACTCTTTTCTGCTGTTACGTTTCATATCCAGTGGTAATCAAATCGCTGGATACGAAATTGGTGTTTCGTTTTATTAATGTTACGTAATTGTAATGGACCTGACTTAATTGACAGCTGTACAACGGTATTTGTTTATGATGATTTAGGGAAGTCACTGATAGGTAAAATCTGATCCCGTCTTCTTGTGCATCTAGTGACCTCGGCTCTACCTCATTCGTGAATTTCATTTATGCTTTCTTAAGCTATCCTAAGCAACAAGGAGCCATCACATAGTTTCTAAATGAGGCAAAATTATCCCTGACGTTCTTCTGGGTTGATTTAAGAGGCGATGAAAATCCGAAACAGTGTTGCCTCATTGGGATCTGAGTCGCGATTCATCCACGTGCAGGAAACTAGTTTTATAAATAAGCACATACACAAATTACTGGAGAACATTATTCTTCATTTTAAAAAAAATAAACCGACATTAGACATCCTTCGGAATACGAATGGAAAGACTATAATATTCTTAAAAATCATGCTGATAATTTTGTTAGGGTTTAATGTGTCGACAACGAAATCAGCAGAGAGGAATAGAAGAAATTGGCTCAGTACGTCAGATACTAGATGTATATTCAGGAGTGGCAGGACTAAAATCCTAGACAGGCCATTCTGACACGCATGCTCCATAATTTCCCTAAATCACCCCATACAAGTTAATATATGTAAATGTAATTTCGGGAGTACACCAAGGGACTGTTATAGAACTATTACTGTTTACAATACATAAATCAGTCGATAATATCGGAAGTTCCATGAGGCTGTTTGCAGATGATGCTGTTGCCTATACGAAGGACGCATCACCAGAACGCTGTAGCGAAAGGCAGAAACATCTGCAGAGGATCGACAGTTGGTGCGAGGACAGGCAGTTAATCCTGAGCACAAACAAATGTAATGTATTGCACATAAATATGCGAAGAATTCCATTACTATTTGATTACACTATTGGCGACGAGTCACTGCAAACTGTAACAACCCTAATATACATAAAACTAGCAATAGAGAGCGATCTAAACTGGAATTACCACTTGAAATTGATTGTAGGAAAAGCAGATGACAGCCTGGGATGCAATGAAAGAATCTTAAGAAAATGTAATCTACCCACAAAAGAAATGGCTCACAAGATACTTGTTTGGCCGACTGTTGAGTATTGCTCATCAGCCTGGGACTCTTAGCAGGTAGGATTAATGGAAGAAAGAGAGAAAATCTATCCAAGCGAGGAGGGTTTCGTCACTGGATCGTTCAGTTAACGTGCTAATCTTACGCTCAACAAACTCCAGCGGCAGACAATAAAAGAATGGCATCGTGCGTCACAGAGAGATTTACCGTTGATGTTGGATTTTCCGCGAGCGTACATTCCAGGAACAGTCGGACAACATATTACTTCCTTCCACAAACGTTTAGTGAAATGTCCACCACTGAAAATGAGAAAATAGGGCTCATATGGAGTTTTCCTAATTGTCCTTCGCGTATGTATAAGGGTCGATCAAAAAGTTTCCTTCTGAAGGCCATACAGTCCAGAAGCTGTATGATTATCAAGCAAAACTGCCGTGAACATTGAGGTAATCATACCAGCGACGCACGAGGTTGAAGATACCAGTTTGGTAAAACACCGTGTCCGGCTACGTGGAGAATTCCTTAACTGCCTGCTGCATATCCTCGTCCAGCAGGAATCGTCGACCCTTCAAGGCTTTTTTTTAAGGTCCAGAAGGCGTGATAATCGCATGGGGAGATATTGGGACTACAGATCGGGTGCTCGAATGTCTCCGACTTGAGTTAGTGTAACTTCCGCGTTACGACATTTGCGGTATGGGGGCGTGCGATATAATGAAGCAGTGTTGGTCCTGTTGGACTCATTTGTTAACAACGTCGTCATAGTTCACGTTTGCGCATTTAGCGCACGCACGTGGGAAAAACTCGAATGCCACACTAATCCCTTTCCTGCATGTCGGCGCTTATATACCTGCAGCGGGGTCACGCTACGTTGCGTATACTCTACAGCAACGCCCTCAAACGGAAACCTTTCGTTCGCCCCGTATAACAGATAAGAGGAAAAGTATTGCACAACTACTACTCAGTCATAAAAGAGGTACTCTCCATCGCAGTCCGTAAGGTGGCGTGCAGAATATAGAGGTGAATGTACAACGATTTGGATAATTTCTTTCACAGACATACAGATTATATGTAAAGTCTCATTTATCTTCGAGTACACTAATTCTCAGCTAACATGCTGAGAGGACCTAGAGCCATCATGGAGGGCCTGGAACTGAACCAGCACCAGCTGTATGGAGTCGGTGTTGATTGAACCCGGGACCTGCAGGGCCGAAGTCTAGTTCTCTACCCCCTAGAAAAGTACTGTCAGTGGCCTTGTGAAAGTAACCATGCACCTGTTTGCCTTTTGAAATTACCACCATCATATAAGTCAAGATAGAGCTGACTCGGGCAGATGAAAGAAAAGGTTGATTTATGAGGCGTGATAAAAAAGAATATGCGAATGAATTTTTTTTAGAAGCAACTGCTGGAGCTACAACCAGTTTATGTAAATTGTCCTATAGGCAGGCATCGTCAAGCTGGAACACGTTCTGACTACAGTCTGGATCCGCGCGACCGCTATGGTCGCAGGTTCGAATCCTGCCTCGGGCATGGGTGTGTGTGATGTCCTTAGGTTAGTTAGGTTTAAGTAGTTCTAAGTTCTAGGGGACTGATGACCTTAGAAGTTAAGTCCCATAGTGCTCAGAGATATTTGAACCACGTTATGACTCGTCTGTCAGCGATCGGAGTGGCCAGAGTGAGGTTGTGCTTACCGTGTCTGTCACGTATCATGGATTTGGAAGAAAGCGTGAACATTAAGTTATGTTTCAAGTTGCAAATAAGTGCCAAAGAAACTCATGATATGCTAAAACTTGTGTATGGCGATAATTCTGTAACTCTGAAGACTATTTACAAAGTGATATGAGCGATTTAAATGCGAAAATGAGTCGATAGAAGACGAACAATGTTCAAGACATCCATTAACCTCAAAAACAGAAGAAAACGCGCGGAAAGTGGCAAAACTGTCTGAGTCTGGACGGAGTTGAAGGATCGTCTTCATTCAGATCCGGACTTCAAGTCAAAAATTGGAATTGGAGGTGAAACTTGCGTGTGTGAGTATAATCCTGAAACGAAAATTCACAGTTCTCAATAGAAAATCAGCCTCTGCCGTGGTGGTCGAGCGGTTCTAGGCACTACAGCCTGGAACTGCGTGCCGCTACGGTCGGAGTTTCGAATCCTGTGTCGGGTATGGATGTGTGTGATGTGCTTAGGTTGGTTAGGTTTAAGTAGGGGACTGATGACCTTAGAAGTTAAGTCTCATAGTGCTCAGAGCCATTTCAACCATTTAGAAAATCAGTGAAAATTCTCGCTCTAAAAAGGCACGTCAGTCAAAATCGAATCTCATAGTCGTGAATAGTGCGATCAGAGTTTATTCTTAGGATGACAACTGTAAACGCCAAATTTTACAAGGTCGCGCTGCAACGTTTGCGAAACTATGTATGACGAAAGAGAGCAGAAAAATGGGGCAATGGCCTCCTTCTGTATAACAACGCGCCTTGGTAACCTCGCTTCTAATTCGCGTGGTTTTGGTCGGAAAAAGTATTCCCGTCTGTCCACATCCGCCTTATTCACCAGGTTAAGCACCATGCAACTTCTGGCTCTTTCTAAAAATTAAAACTGTGCTTGAGGGAAAACGTTTTGGCACCATTCCTGACTTTTAGCGGTCCACGACAGAGCAGCTGAACGCCATTCCAAAAGAAGCCTTCAACAAAAGCTTCCAGTCATGGACTCAGCGTTGGGATAAGTGCATTGCTGGCCAAAGACTATACCTTGAAGGAGATTAAATCAAATTCCGTTAAAGCCTATTACATTGTTTCTAACAAAATTATTCACCGTATTTTTTGATCACACCTAGTTTTTATGTACAGTATTTACCTTCTTCACGAAACGAAGTAGTATCACATTCGAACCATTATTGTTGATACATTAGAGGGAAAATACATGGGAGTTGTGGTGAAGTCATATGATACTTACTGACTTGTAATTAAATGTGCTGAATTTTAAACCAAATTGCAGTAGTTACACGTATGTATTACATACAGAAGTGTAGTTCGAATCTCCGTCCAACCATTCTGGTTTCGGGTTCTTATGGTGTCCATATATTGCGTGCGGAGGAAGTCGGCTGAGTGATTCGATAAAATCACCACCAATTCGTTCATTCATTTTCTCTGACTGCCAATTGCCCTCAGAATTTTTCGATTAGAAGCACCTAACTTTTGGCATGCACATTCTCCTTAGTCTCTTGCTGTACTAGCTACAACGCGTGTGTTTAAATACTCATTTAAATGCTACTTATTACATGTGATCTAAATATTAAAGTTCCATAGGTTACTTGTAACAGACATTTAGTTTTTACATTTAACAGTAATTTAGCTTCTCAGCCTTCCAGATTCAAAAAAACAATTATAATTTTGCAGCCCGAATGCGCAGTTATTTTCACTTCCGTTGCACTGTTTTGTATTTTAATGTATTTAGCTACATCTAACACTACGCCAACTCTTGGCAACAGATTTTATGCACTCAGACGGAAATAACAACATATATACTGGAAATTACAGAAATCCTTCTGCTCAGCATTATTTAGGAACAATATGTAAGAATTCTGTATATGTACAGATACCACAGTCAGGCCAGAGAGGACACACATTTTCAGGCTTTGAAATGTTAGTAATTGAAAAACATCAGAGGGACTACCCATCGACACTGTTTGAAGAGACGAAGTAGAACAGAGTTGATCCCTCTCCTATCTTGTGTTGTTCAGTTACGTAATTTATATCAAAAACTCAATGCTTAGACATTGTGAAAATTACTGAAACCTTCTTGACTCCCTTTTGTGTAATAAATACTACCCCATCGTCAATATGATGTTGTCAGAAACTGTATTGAACCTGTAATCTAGTTTAGATACTACGCTATATTTCTCATATCCACGTATCATTTATTTGTTGTATACTGTAAGATCTCGATGTATTTCGAATTACCACTTCATAGTTGTTCCAGAGCACACCTGATCACATTAATAATATCTTTGAAACAGTAACAGAAATTTATGTCGTGTAAAATAGAGAATCTGCGATATATAAACAACGAAGTGTGTTTTCCAAAATAAAAATCATATTGTGCTACCAAGGCTCCATAGTCAAATAACTAATTCGTGCAGACGACTGGGATGGAAACAAATGGAATATTGCGTTTTTGTTGTTAATCCTTGAAACATTTTCTCGCGTGGTATAAAAAAGGCAATGGATTTACGATTTATTGTAATACCTATTCCACTATATTTCAATCGTTATAGAACTCTCTCTTCTCATTCGAAATCCTTCGCCGCTCTCCATAAAAGCTACGTAACTGAATGGCAGTGTCAGAAGGATGTGGCTGTAATTAGTGGCACATCGGTGGTGTAGAGCGTGATTTTTTTCCTTCCTGTGAAGTATATTTGCAGTGAAATGGATTTAATTTCTTTCGTTTTTCTTGTCATGAACTTATAGGGATTGAAGGATACCCGTATGTCGTTAATTAACTACTTAATTTGCATTACTGCTACCTCCCAGTCACCGGTGTCTTCAGTTAATAAAAAGTTAATAACTTCTCCTTCTCATGTGCTCCACTTCTCATACGAATTTTTTTCTGGTGAATTTACTCGTCGTTGTTTTGACACTATGTGACTTTTCGTTAACGAAAGTGCGGTAGGAATTCGCCCCTTCGTGTTGTTATGAATTTCCGTTTCGACTCATGTTTTACCTGTACAGGAGATACGTGTTGCACCAGGGAACGTGCTGGCTGCCACGCTACCTATTTGGGTTTTCCCGGCCAGGTGGTCCTTCTTCAGTGGGAGGCTAGGTTGACAGCTCTCGCTGACCAAGGCACATTCTCTCGAAACAGGCCTTCCTTACCTGCGAAGGCACTTAAGCGTCTTTAGGGAAGTACACTGAAAAAGCCTCGGCCAAGGCTGAGGTTCACCCCGGGAAATGTTATCGATCGCCTTCTCTTGTTCCCCAAACGTCTGGACGCCTAACCGACAACTTCTGCGGCATCACCAAGACAAAGTGAAATGGTTTGGATGCGTCTCGGGAGATTCCCAACTTGACGCTAGAGGTTAACATATTCCAGACCAGGTTAATAATTCTGATGTGAACAGAACCAATTATTATGTGTATTACTGCCTCGTAACAATTTGCCTAATAAGTTATGACATGTGTTGAATTTCAATACAAGGCGCCTTTGTAAAATACTGCACTACTGTTGAAATAATAAATAAATAAAAAAAATGAATCGACTTGAACTCGGAGGAGCATGACTGGAGAAACTGGGATCTTTATGACTTGTGGAGCCTTGGAAGGGCTCAATACTGAGATGTCATTCTTGCCTAAAAAAATGGTGATTGTGACTTTTGCGCCATTTTATTAACACAAACCGATCTGAAGACGATCATAGCTCATCGAAATTCGTAATCGAATAAAATCTAAAAATAGGAGACTGATATAAATTCCAAAATTTTATTAGCACGTTTCGAGAGTAGGATTTTGATCTCACAGACTTTTATTTATGAAGAGAGACAGTGGGGGGAGGGGGGGGGGGTATTCTTAAGACTCACTGACAAAGATGTGCCAAGGCTCCATTAGAGGGAATGGATAATGATAGCAAAATATGATCGAATATTCCATAATTGTCACCACCATCTTCCTCTCCCTCCAGCCCCGCGTCCAACATCTTTTTGAGCCTACGATACTGATAGCGCATTAGTCAGATGCAGTAGCCAGTGATTTTTTCTGCTTTATCAACTGAAAGAATTATTGCGCGGGAACTATATCTTTGGGTTATTTCTGGGCTGGAGCAACTTTTTTCGCAGAGCCTAACGGCACTCAGTGCTCTACAATATTCGCATTCAGCATTTCGTATGATTAAGCCACGTATCTTGTGTTGAGAAGACCTAAAAAAATAACCACAAGTTGAGATCTCCCCCAAAGGTACGGACTATGTGAACACCATTCATGGGTAGCTGTACTGCAATAGTGCCATCAGTAAATTTTAGAGACGGAGCGCTAGCTCATTTGGGAAAGGATGGCATATGGCTCGACTGTAGCTTTGTTAAAGGAATCGTACCGATACTCTCCTGATGTTATTTGGGCAATTCATGAAACCTATCGATTTAGATGATCTGATACGGATACAACAAAAATTAAGATCCGTATGTTACAGAAACTAGTTTAACCATGAGGCACTTACTTCAGGTTCGTTCGGTATCACATATTGGCTACTCCCTGGTGACTGGAAGAATGTCAAACAACCTGGAGATGGAACCTTGGTACTGCTATCAGCATTTTTTCAAATCCAGTTCTTAATGGATTAATTATCTCTATTATTTTCAGATGAACACAAAAATAGTGAAAGCGAGGAACAGTGACAATACAAAATGACTAATGTAAACGAAAAATTCTGTCACAGGCATTTTGTCAACAACGTGTGAAAATTACCGACGTGTGGTCTTAGTCTACTAGCTGTTGACTCAAGACAACTTGACAGGCGTTGAATAAGTGTAATTCCATTGACGAGATTTATGGTGCCGTGTAGGAAACAAACGGCATCTGCTTTCCTTGCGTAGTGCGATTTGCATTTTAAAAGACACTGTACTTACACTTTATGGGCTGACAGCTTTTTCTTGCTGTCAACCAGTTCGCATTGCCGTCAGCAGTTACTGACCGCGCGTAATGTATCTACCTGTGAGAAGCCGAAGTCAGACTGCCATTATTTTCCACTGTAATGCTTCTGTCTGTGCTTTCGACGTATTCTCACTCTTTCCACCGTGTGCGTCGTACGTGCGCTTTTCTTATGGTTCTAGGAGGTAAGATGTGATTTTAATGGAATATGTCGTCTGCTTTTAAATTTTCTCGTACACTAGTTTCGATGAGTGGTGGGTTTATCCTCACATAAGGCTCAGGTGGCACAGTATTGTTCGTATTGGGGAATACTGGAATTCAAATCCTACCGGTTCAGTTTTTCGTGTTTCTCTAAATTACTTAAGGCTGTTACTGGATTGGTTCCTTAAGTGAGGCCTCTGACCAGTTCCTTATCGATCTGATCTGCAACTCCATCGGACATGACATCGATGACGACGTGGTCATAAGCTCTCAACTTTCTTTCTTCTTTTCAAACAAAAAAAATATGTAAATGGCGAAACCTAGCCCATCTGTCAGTACTACCAAAGCCTTCAGAACAACGGAAGACTTCAAACAAGTAATTATAAAGGCTTACTACAAGTATCTACGTGATATAATACTTCTTGCGTTACTTTTGCTGCTTACTGTTATTTCTGGGGCAGTCTTGGATTCACAGCAACATTCACGTACCACGACTGTTTTCCTGTTATGTAATCATAAATTATTTCTACTGCTACATCCTCAATCAAACTTCAGTCAAAAAACTCGTGTATGCGTTACGTCAACGAATTTTGGAAACTTTGTTCTGTGTTAAACCCTCTTTTAATTGTCTGTATATCGTTTATTTGATCTGCAAACCGAAAAAAAGCGACTCGAAATTCGCCTATACGGAAACAGAAAGCCACCCACAAGCTGCTATCAGAATACAATCGCTAAAGAAGTTCTCAGATGCAGCAGTGATCGTCTTGTCTCCATTCCTTGCAAACTGTCTTGAAGGGTGATGTAGTCATTTAAGTAAGCGTACAATGTGTTGTTCGTTCCGAGAGCGAACCGAGGTGTAAATCATTTGCAGTTTACAGTGCTACTACGAGCAATGTCTCATATCGCTCATTCACTCCAGCTCAACAACTACCGCCCACTTGGTCAGTCCGTAAGTCAACGCGTCCAGCGTAACTCGTGAGCAGAGAGGATTGTGCAGCGCGTACTCATCTCGTCACATAACCACTTCCCTGCCCAATCGACTAGCCGGGATACACCTCCACAAGATTACAAAGTTTTTGTTTTATTCTCCAGGTATGGCCGATAAAAATCCTAATAACCATGAGGTACATCGAAAGCGTAGGCTCTGGAGTGTTAGTTGCTCGCTGCTGCCAATGACGATCGAGTACGAATCGTTAAGTATGCTATTACAGTTTACAAATAAAAATCCTTACATGATTGTATATTTTATTTACAAATTTACACAATGTAACCAGACAATAAACTTTAGTTCTTCAATTACGAGGCCGGCCGCGGTGGTCTAGCGGTTCTAGGCGCGCAGTCCGGAACCGCGCGACTCCTACGGTCGCAGGTTCGAATCCTGCCTCGGGCATGGATGTGTGTGATGTCCTTAGGTTAGTTAGGTTTAAGTAGTTCTAAGTTCTAGGGGACTAATGACCACAGCAGTTGAGTCCCATAGTGCTCAGAGCCATTTGAACCATTTTTCAATTACGTCACATTTCAGTGCCTTTCTCTATCGTCGGATAATAGTTTAGATGTTTAGCTCATCAGTATTGTTCCCGAGAAACCAACGGTGTCGAAATATCTAGAATATTTTAAATTTACGAAATTGAATGATTTAGCTGGATTAGTAAAAAGTAAAATTTTTAGAGCTGATTTTCCATAGCTGGAACCCTGTGCAACTGCCTTGCGTATTTTCCTCGGGAGCTCTGCGTTTGAGCTATATCCACTCACTGTTTACAAACAGTCTCTAGACCTATATAGAAGTTATAGGTTCTTTCCACGTTTTGTGGTGCCCAAATATTGTTAAAAAGTGGATATTGGTTTTATAAATTTGTACATGCTTTCTACATAAATGAGCTTGTGGTTACTTTATTTGACAACTGTATCACACTCAGGATTAAAAAAGGGTTCAATACTTCTTTAGAATTCAGAATTTTATTATATAAAGTAAACTGGATATAAATTTGATCCACTTTGAAAGGTAATATATAACACAAAAGATATTTATTATACATTAATTTGGGTCAGCTACATATGTGGTGAGTTTGGGGAGGAGGCATGTCTCATGGGAGTTCTATATTATCTTCGTGGGTTCATTGTCAATGTTTTCATTGAGAATTACATCTGGCTGAAGTTTTCGCAGTTTTCTAATATCTCTGGGATAATTAGCGTTATGAAATTTGGTTGTGTATGTAAAACAGTCGTTCTGTCTACCACTTTGTGCCATGTTTCATGGGTTGGGACAGCTGACTTACTGTGATTCTTCTGTCGATGGGCTGCTATGTGTTCACAAACTGTAGTGTCTGTCCGTCAATTGTAGAAGCTTTTGCAACTACTTCTTTATCCCTCTCTGTCCTGTTAATTAGCTTTTTTTTATCATCCTGTCATAGTTTCAATTGTGTAACCACTTTTGTTGCTGAGTGCTTTGTGATATGGGTTGCATTTACAAATGCTTCTTCCAGCAGAGTCAGTGTTAATGCTCCGTGAATCACACTCCTATGACCTCCTTTTTTGTGTGAAAAAAAAAATGAAATGTCGTGTGGCTACGGCCTTCTGTCTGGTGAACCGTTCGCCTGGTGCAAGTCTTTTGAGTCGTCGTCACTTCGGCGACTTGCGTGTCGACGGTGATGAGATAATGATGAAGAGGACAACACAACACCCAGTCTCTGAGCGGAGAAAACCTCCGACCCAGTCGGGAATCGAACCCGGCCCCTCGGCATGACATTCCGTCGCGCTGACCACTGAGCTACCGGGCGGACACATTTTTTGTATTATATGGAATAACATAAGATGTTGTGAATTATTGTTTCTGTTGCTATTAGATTCCTACCAAATGTTGAAGTTATACTTGCTATTTTTTATGCTTACAAAGTGAGCAAGGAAATATAGTGTTGTATTCGTTGCATGTTCTTTTGTAAACCATATCTTGTTGTGTAATTTGCTGAACAAGCTACAGATTTCACTGAGTTCTTCCTTACTGCTATTAGAGAATACACTGTGTCTTCTACATACGAGGGTTGGAAGTTTAATAGTGGCAACTATTTATTTATAGCTCGTACAAAACATATACTTGTTTCAAAGTTTTCCTGACCTTCAATAGTCACCAGCATTGTGTATAACTCGTTTCCAGATATGTGTAAGTCGTAGAATACCCTTAGAAGTACCAGTTATGTTGACACTGCGAGCGACGCGGTCTATTGCCCGACGAATTTGTAGCAGTTCTGAAGCGATTGCTGTGAAGTGTTTCCTTCAGTTTAGAAATCGAGTTGAACTCACGAAGGCTTAAGTCAGGGGAGTGCAGTAGGTGGTATAGCACTTAGCAGCCCCACCAGTCAAACAAATCAGTAACAGCTTGCACTGTACGTGCTTGAGCATTGTCCTGCAAAACGATGGTCAGGCCCTGCAGAAAGTGTCATCAATTCTGTCTCTAAGGTGGTCGTAGGATGCGTCCCCTCGCTCGGTCGTGATCAAGAGAGGTACTGTGTTTTCGGGAAGTACTTTCTTAATGACGTATGCTCTGGCTGGAGTGTTCAGATCTCTCTGTGTAATGTTGGCCAGGAACTGGAAGCCGTGAGAAAAGCGACATTACAGAGATATCTGTACGTTCGTGGGCTACATGTAATCGGGCTTAGTCGTAGTAATAGGCATGCAGGGATAAGAAGCTATTGGAAATGTGTTATGTCGACAGCTCAACATGTGACACTAGTACTTACCAGGCGTCGTTAGTATTATCACTTTTCACAACATAGTGAGATATGGTTAGTGGATAACTTGTAGCACGAAGTTTCCATTTTGCAATTACGGATACTTTTTTTTTTTTAACAAAATGCATCTTTATTCATTAAAAGTCATACAGTCAGCATCATTAAATCAACTGAAAGTTAGCGAACACTAGCTGCATGCTATAGTGAAGTCTCCACGTCAATCTCCTGTAAGGAGCCAGAACCATAACGTTCCTTTTTGCCCCTGGTCAAATTCTGGTGGCAAAAACTTTCTGTAGCGCCCATTTTAAAATCTATTATCTGCGTGTAAAAGGTCACGCCGCAACGACGCATTAGTGAATTTGGCCACTAAGGCTCTATTCTGTGTCCCGGCTTCTTTTACTGTGGAGATTAGTGAATCCAGATTAGGAAATATGTCATCGAGGAAAATCGAATCTGTTTGCGTTTATCTATGTAAAATGATTTAAGACAGTAACTGTATTGATATTTAAGGCCGTATCTCTTAATTAAATGTTCCTTCCGTAATAAATCAAATAATTGGTGTCTGTTTTCCACTAAATTCTATTCTCCAATTTAAAGATTATAGTCGGTTATAAAGAAAGCCACGACGGCAGAATAAAGACAGTGAAGATGAGAAGAAGAGGGTGGGGGAAAACAACGATGGGAAGATGCAGATTAGAATGCAACGGAAAAGAGACCCTATATAGCGATCTGGAAATACGCACGCTATTCCATAGAGACCTATGTGAACCACAGTACTTGGAAGAGGAATTTAATTATTTAAAGAAATGGCTTCATTATCAACAGATATATAGAGCTCTGCATCCACAATGAAGGTGAAAACAAGGCATTTAAAGAAAAAGTTTCTCCCTCTCGTAAAAACGATCACCGATCGCATTAGCAGAATTTCGACACAAACAAGTAAATACATAGTATTCAGACCAACAAACGAAGTACGTAAATACCTCAGCTTCGCAAAAGACGAGCGTCGTTGAATAACCGCAACAGTAACATACAGAATCTATTGCATATGAGGCGTGCATCAGAAACGCTAAAGTGAAGGTTAAGGCTCAACTGAAGGAACACAAGAACACTTTTACATCGGCTGTAGCAGACATAGCGCATAGGTCAGGATACGTGAAATTAAAATTTTACCCAGGTCTGCCCTATGCAAGTCAAAACTGTATCACTTTACGGCCACCGTTTTCTGTAAGACGAAGGTAACACGAAGAATAGCGAAACATGTATGGGTAAAATAAAACGATTTTGCCGTGTATCTCTCTACTAAAAGGTGTAAAGGTGCGTTGCAGGTATAGGGAATGAAACACAAGAATGATTGAGAATTCTGTGGTTTTGTTCCGTTTGTTTCAGCATTGGTATGACCGAAATATGCTGAACGCCTGCAGTAACACTACAGATGAAAAGAAGGAGTAACGCTGTCATTTATGCGCTACGACAGGTAAAGGCATAACATAAAAATACCGAAAAAAGTAATTAAGGAATCCAGGGTTACATGGAACAAAAAAAGGGAGCGCCTAGAAAGGAAACTTACTAGTCTACGGACTCTTTGCGTTGCAAGAGAAATAGTGCTGCTGTAACAGAATAAATTCATTCAGACTGTTTGGAAAAGAGTAGTGTAACACCACAATGCGTCTAAAATATAACAGGTCACTGTGTCAACTCCATGTCGTATACATATCGAGTGAAATAAGTGGACAATGAGCATAAAACAATAAAGCAGCGTTAACGAAAGAGATGTCCAGTTTATGAGAAGCATCACAGAAAAAACAGAAAGGGATAATATTAACAGTGCAAACGTGAAACAGTCATTCAACAGTGCATAGTGCAACAGGACACAATGATACGCCGTTTACAATCGTTTGGGCACTTACCAAGAAGTGATCGTAGCAGTGCCAATAGAGAGAAATATTAATTTTAGTGTAGTTATGGAAGAAAAACAAGACTATTTATGTTAAATATCAGGTCGATATCGCGGTCATGAGAGACGGAGCAATAATTCCGTTGAAACTTCCTGACAGGTTAAGACTGAGCCGCACTGAGACTCGAAATTCAAACCTTGACTTTCCCTGGCATACTCTCACCGTTGCAGAGTGAAAGATTCATTCTGGAAGCTCTGTTGAAGATGAATGGGTTAGGGACAACCGCAGGTACCAATGGAGAATCAATGGAGAATCCAAATATATGACACAGAAGAGCAATCATCATATAAATATTCGAATAAAGATTCAGGCTGATTCAAGCGCCTCACAGGCTGGAAAACAGAATTATGTGTAATCACCAAGGCCTGCTGTAAGATATTTACATATCGAGGCACTGAACACGGGGGCAAAGCGAGTAACGAATATGAAATGCTGTAGTGATGGCTTAAGTGAATAGTAGGTATGTGGACATCCCAAGCTGCAAGGAGTGGAGGATACCTTCAGCATCAGCAGT
Organism: Schistocerca gregaria; assembly: GCF_023897955.1. Classification (NCBI taxonomy): domain Eukaryota; kingdom Metazoa; phylum Arthropoda; class Insecta; order Orthoptera; family Acrididae; genus Schistocerca; species Schistocerca gregaria. Next base: position 639,475,670 of record NC_064931.1, read on the forward strand.
TGATGTGTCCAAATTATAGATGTCAAATTCCTAAAAGAATTTCCGGCACTCTCTTTGTGCTATAATCTGTCGAGGAAACGCCCAAACACGTACTGCCTGGAACCAACAAGTCTTCTCTACAGTCGATCAGCACCCGTTTCTCCCAAACTACTCAAGTAATACGTACACAAATGTCCAAGTTGAATTCATTTACCTTGACTAAACCCTATTTGCAGCAATGATATCTAACTCTTAGTTAACAGTGATGGTCGATATCGTAAAGTATCAAAATCAAATGCATCGAGAAAACACGTTTTTTTAACTAGAATTTGTGTATTTTTCCTGATTTTGGTAATCCGAAAACATTCCCCTGTTTCCTAGTAATAGGCCATAATTATTGTTACTTCTACTATTCACCTATTGCATTTTATCGTTATTTAGTAAATTTATTCACATGTTCCACGATCGTACAACAATGTCCATCGGTCGTAATAGGGTAAAAAAATTAAAAATGCTACTAAGAGATAAATACATACGGAATTTAGTACCAATGTGTCGAGGATACAGCTCGAAGCCTACAGACAAGTAAACACTTTGAGCGCACGTTCACCTTCCTTTTGAATTGAGTTTCATCTTCTCTACATCTCTTCAGGACCCTTCTGCGATCCTGGTTCACATAGGTGCCTTCAGTGGGGAGAAGAACAGAGTATTTGAGGATTCACTTAGGCAGAATTAAATGTGCAGCACGGAGTCGACTTTTAATGTAACGAGTCAGTTATTTTTTGCATGTTTTAACTCTGTTTCCTTGCTGGTTTGGTTTCCTGCTTTAATAAGATGACTTCTGTTGCAGCACTATGACTTTAAGTTTTTTCTTCTTTTTTTTGGTGGGTTTCTGCTTCGGGTGCAGAAACTTTTCTAATTGTGGGAACTTCGTAGTTCTCGTTTGTGATCAACAAAAGGTTCATTTTTAACACTACTTTTACGTGTAGAGTTGAACGAGCGCTTGTTTTTATTGAGATATTTGGTTTGAATCTGTGTTGATGCACTTGATTTGTCGCTAATTTTGTTTAGGAGCTATTCCAAGATTTGTAGTAAATACAGGTGGTTACGTCTTCTTCACATTAGTATACGCCATCTAGTTTCTTTCTGGTCCCGGTTTTTTTCTCTTCCAGAAATGCACGTCATTCCTTGCTGTATATTGGGTATCCCCCGAGAAGTTGATGCAGAAGTCAGGAACACTGTTTTTCGTCCTTTCATCTCGAGTCACCGTTCCGTAATTTCCGCAATTTTCCTGACTATTACACTCCATAACGATATGCTCCAGCGTCTGTAACTTAACTATAAGCATATTTGAAACCTAATACATTGATCTTTAACGCAGTCCGCAAAACTCGTGAGTTTATCGTCAGAATAAACACAGTCATTTTATTTATAAAGCAACATTTACTAGTCGAATTAGGTTTTGGTTTTCAGTAGCCCCTTTAATTGAGAATCACCCCTGAATCTCTGCAATGATTATATGTATATAGCCAACAGACTTTTTACTGTAGTTAACGGTGGAATCCAGTTGCGCTACAACTGGTTGATCCCCAAGTGACTCAATTTTTGATGGTGCGACGCTTTCTATGACGTCACGGTTTTGTAAGTAACATTCCGTTAATAAGTCTTTCAACAGATTTCTGTGTTCGGACAAATATATTTGAAGCCCTTTGAATGTGTAAGATCTTCCGGAACGTACTTTATATCCATGTACTATTAGTAAACAAGTTCTGTTGCCTTTATTTTTATTTTATTTATTTTTTATTTTTGATGATGCGCATTGTAACCGCTACCTTCCCAAACTCTCTCTGAAGAATGGGTATTTGTGCTGGCCAACGAAACGGACGGACCACTGGGAGTTTAATTTCTGTGAAAGGTCCATTCCGTCTCTACGTCCAGCTATGATTATAAAGGTCGATCCACATAGATGCTCGTATTATCAAAACTAACGTAATTGAACTGAGGTGCTGCAGGTTTCTCAGATGTTTAGTAGGAATGGTCAGTTAAAGGGGCTACTGAAGGCCAAAACCTAATTGGACTAGAAAATGTTGTTTTAGAATTAAAATGTCTGTATTTACTCTGACGATAAACTCGCCTGTTTTGCTAGATTCTGTTGTATTGGGCTGATAATATGACTACATACATCCCAAAACTCAAGTTCCAGAAGTTGAAGTGAATGACTCTTTTGCCTCCAGAGGTATCTTCACCATCAATGTATAGCACACTTTGAGGATGAAGTTTCTTCCGGAGGTTTATTCCATCCCCGCGACTCGGACGGTTGAGCCAATAGCGCCGTTCCCTGTGACACACAATGCTCCGCCTGGTTGTCACTGAAGCCTGGCCATATATTAGCGGCACTGACCAGCCCCCAGAAAGAGAACCCCAGATTCACCAAATCTATACGCAACCATGACTGGCCGATTTCCCTGAGGTGCTCGCCATTTGGCACGACCCAGGGGGCACGTGTGGCTTCTCGAATGCCACGGACGCGGCGAGCATTACCCCCCATTATCTACCGAGGTACTGAAGAGACTGCAGTTAAAATAAAATGACGCTTTTTTCTATTAGTACCTGAATCTATTGCAAAGAGAGTGTAGTGTTGTAGCTGTTCTTAATACTAACAGTGGACCATATCGCAAAAATATTCGATAATTTTTCGATATGTCAGCGCTAATCCAGCCCCTCTATGCGATGTTTACGTACCAATGGACTAAAAACTTCACTGTGGAATCTGTCTTACAACGGGACCTCGCCTGCTCTCATTGCCTATTTCGTCTAAATTTATGGTACTTGTAGTGCTTTACGAGAAATGTAAGTAACAATAGTGGGCGCTCCAGATGGGCAAGCGTTTATAAAAAAAAAGAAAAAGCGTTTTTGGCACTGGTAGAGAGACGCGTAATGGATTTAAGCCAAGCCTACTGCATTTGGCGCAATGGAAGGTTCGCAGAAGTGTAAATCTAGGGTCGTGGATTCGAGTCCTTATGTGGACACTGTTTTATAGTTTCAAAGTTTACATTAAGTACAACGCGAATATAAATAAAAGATGCCCAATTCATAGTATTTATTAATATTTTGCTGAAAGGCACGAAAAGGAAAAGCAAACGAAAATTTGGAAAATTTGGGTTTTAAATAAATTTCCATACAGGGATTGTAAGGTATACCGAGAACTTCATATATAAAATTAAATACTTTTATTATTTTACAGTTGATGATTTACACGTGTTGGGCCGACAATCATCGCAAAAACAGGGGCAGCAATAATTTTCTCAGCATCTTGGACACATTTTAAACGCCGCATTTTTACAATTATATGGGTATTTTAAAGTTTTAATTGAAAGAAAAACTTGGTATGGATTCATGAAAGGTTCGCTCCCATAGCACAGTTTTGGAGCTAACCGATTGTAACGCATCGCTTCGCCAAATATTGGCGAGGGTAGCTGGTGATGTACAGTGGAATGAATTCCATTGTACACTCCTGGAAATGGAAAAAAGAACACATTGACACCGGTGTGTCAGACCCACCATACTTGCTCCGGACACTGCAAGAGGGCAGTACAAGCAATGATCACACGCACGGCACAGCGGACACACCAGGAACCGCGGTGTTGGCCGTCGATTGGCGCTAGCTGTGCAGCATTTGTGCACCACCGCCGTCAGTGTCAGCCAGTTTGCCGTGGCATACTGAGCTCCATCGCAGTCTTTAACACTGGTAGCATGCCGCGACAGCGTGGACGTGAACCGTATGTGCAGTTGACGGACTTTGAGCGAGAGCGAATAGTGGGCATGCGGGAGGCCGGGTGGACGTACCGCCGAATTGCTCAACACGTGGGGAGTGAGGTCTCCACAGTACATCGATGTTGTCGCCAGTGGTCGGCGGAAGGTGCACGTGCCCGTCGACCTGGGACCGGACCGCAGCGACGCACGGATGCACACCAAGACCGTAGGATCCTACGCAGTGCCGTAGGGGACCGCACCGCCACTTCCCAGCAAATTGGGGACACTGTTGCTCCTGGGGTATCGGCGAGGACCATTCGCAACCGTCTCCATGAAGCTGGGCTACGGTCCCGCACACCGTTAGGCCGTCTTTCGCTCACGCCCCAAGATCGTGCAGCCCGCCTCCAGTGGTGTCGCGACAGGCGTGAATGGAGGGACGAATGGAGACGTGTCGTCTTCAGCGATGAGAGTCGCTTCTGCCTTGGTGCCAATGATGGTCGTATGCGTGTTTGGCGCCGTGCAGGTGAGCGCCACAATCAGGACTGCATACGACCGAGGCACACAGGGCCAACACCCGGCATCATGGTGTGGGGAGCGATCTCCTACACTGGCCGTACACCTCTGGTGATCGTCGAGGGCACACTGAATAGTGCACGGTACATCCAAACCGTCATCGAACCCATCGTTTTACCATTCCTAGACCGGCAAGGGAACTTGCTGTTCCAACAGGACAATGCACGTCCGCATGTATCCCGTGCCACCCAACGTGCTCTAGAAGGTGTAAGTCAACTACCCTGTAAGTCAACTACCCTGGACTGGATGAAGCGTCGTCTCACGCGGTCTGCACGTCCAGCACGAACGCTGGTCCGACTGAGGCGCCAGATGGAAATGGCATGGCAAGCCGTTCCACAGGACTACATCCAGCATCTCTACGATCGTCTCCATGGGAGAATAGCAGCCTGCATTGCTGCGAAAGGTGGATATACACTGTACTAGTGCCGACATTGTGCATGGTCTGTTGGCTGTGTCTATGTGCCTGTGGTTCTGTCAGTGTGATCATGTGATGTATCTGACCCCAGGAATGTGTCAATAAAGTTTCCCCTTCCTGGGACGATGAATTCACGGTGTTCTTATTTCAATTTCCAGGAGTGTATTTTGATGCAGTCTTCTCGTGGTGTGATTTCTTTTTCTCTTTTGGTGAGATAAGAGCAATTATGAAGTTTTTTGACCAACTTCTTTACCTGAAAATTAGACGTCGCACTAGCGGAGCACATGTGGTGGGAGTCACTTTAATACTGCCCGATCGTTATCCTTGTTCATCTTGGAAAATCTCGTCGGTAACTTTGGATTTCTTTTTTCATCCCACGAGTCACTAAATAGCAGAAATTTGTTTTTCTGCACGTGAGGATTCATTAAAAAAAGTATTAGGCTGTTGTAAATTTCCCAGACTTTGTTGAAGTAATGACGATATTCCTATAGTTTTCTGCGTACTCATCGACCGTTTTTGATTCTTCGGTCTTAAACAGGACCAGGAACCTATTGTTCGCGTGCAGCTGCCGACGGCTGCTCGAAAGTGAAGATGAAACTAATGGAATATGAAATCCAATCCCTTAGTGGAAAAGTTATCTGCAGTGTCCTCGTGGACGCTACAAGCAAATCCCTTCCTGAAAACGTATTTCCAATTACAAATTTTCCGTTGCCTTTCCTTTTCATGTTTTTTATGAAAATATCAATAAATAGAATACACTGAGCATTATCTACGTTTTTTGCAGTGTAAGTAACGTAAACATTGAAAATAAAAAATAGTGTTGTATACGGAAATGAACCCACAACCGATGCATTACCGTTCTGTTGTCATTCCTGTGCGTCACCTGCTGCCAGGACATTATGATAACATAAACGCCTCATGCCTTGCCCGAACAGCGCCCATAATGATACTTCTTTTAAACGCTTGGACATCTGGATCTCCGACTCCTGTCACTTTCATTTCTGGCCAAGCTCTGCATATACCATCAATCTGGACGAAATTGGTGATGACGAGTAGGTGTGGTCCCGTTGTCAGTTCTCGTGTTTGGAATACACTGTTGGCCATTAAAATTACACTAAGGTGACAAAAGTCATGGGTTAGCTATATGCACATATACAGATGGCAGCAGTTTGGCTTACGCAAGGTGTAAAAGGGCAGTATATTGGTGTAGCTGTCATTTCTACTCAGCTGATTCAAGTGGAAATGTGTCCGATGTGATTACGGTGGCACTAAGGGAACTAAGAGACTTTGAAGGCGGGATGGTAGTTGTAGTAAGACGTATGGGACCTCTATTTATGTCAAGAATGTGCCCAGAACACCAAATTTCAGGCATTACCTCTCATCACGAACAACGCAGTGGCCGACGGCCTTCACTTAACGACCGAGAGCAGCGGCGTTTGGCAAGAGTTGCCAGTGCTAACAGACAAGCAACATTGCGTGAAATAACAGCAGAAATAGATGCGAGACGTACGACTAACGTATACGTTAGGACAGCACGGCGAAATTTAGCGTTAACGGGCTATGGTAGCAGAAGCCCGACGCGACTGCCTTTGCTAACAGTACGACATCACCTGCAGCACCTCTTCTGGGCTATTGACCATATCGGCTGGACCCTAGACGACTGGAAAATGGTGGCCTGGTCAGATGAGTCTCGATTTCAGTTGTTAAGAGCTGACAGTAGGGTTCGAGTGTGGCGCAGACCCACAAAGTCACGGATCCAAGTTGCCAACAAGGCACTGTGTTTACATGGAATGGTTCAAAATTGTTCAAATGGCTCTGAGCACTATGGAACTTAACATCTGAGGTCATCAGTCCCCTAGAGCTTAGAACTGCTTAAACCTAACTAACCTAAGGACAGCACACACATCCATGCCCGAGGCAGGATTCGAACCAGCGACCGTAGCGGTCGCGCGGTTCCAGACTGAAGCGCCTAGAACCTCTCGGCCACTCCGGCCCGCTTACATGGAATGGACTGGGTCATCTGGTAAAACTGAACCGATCATTGACTGGAAATGGTTATGATCGGCTACTTGGACGTTGTCCACCCCGATAGCTGAGTGCCGAGTCGGCAAGGTAGCTCAGCGTGTTCGGTCAGAGGGTTAGCTGCCCTCTGTAATAAAAAACTGAGTTAATTGGTCAATGAGGAACTGAAATGGGTGTCTTACGACGTCTTCACCATCATTTCATCCCCATCCGGCGCGCAGGTCGCCCAGAGTGGCGTCGGTTGTAATAAGACCTGCACCAAGGCGGCCAGACCTGCCCCGCAAGAGGTCTCCCGGCCAGTGACGCCAAACGCTCATTTCCATTTCATTTCCATGGACGTTATGTTCCCAAACAATGATGGATTTTTTTTGTGTCAATGCGCCATGTAACGGGGCCACAATTGTTCGCGACTGGTTTGAAAATCTTTCTGGACATTTTGAGCGAATGATTTGGCCACCCAGATCGCCCGTCATGAATCCCATCGAACGTTAGTGTTACATAGTCGAGAGGTCAATTTGTGCACAAAATCCCGCACCGGCTACACTTCCGCAATTATAGACGGCTGCAGAGGCGGCACGACTCAGCATTTCTGCAGGGGACTTCCATGACTTTCTGAGTCCATACCACGTCGAGCTGCAGGGAAAAAGGAGTTGCGAGACGACGTTAGGACGTATACCATGACTTTTATCACCTCAGTGTACAACGCAGTGGAAGCGGGAAGCAACAAACTGACATAAGGTACACAAGTGGTTAGTTAAGGAAATTAGTAACATTTCTGCGCATCCGCGCAAAGCAGATAAGAGTAACGTCACCTGTATTCTCTACGTGGGTTGTATAAAAAGTAATGGCGACATTGTTATAATTCACAAGAGTCTTTACTGATAAACGTTCATTGTATTACACGCTCTCAATATGATCGTCCCTCATCTCGATCACCTTCGCCCACACAGATGAAAGGAGTCGTACACCGATAGCGCGTCCATCTCTGTCGATGTCTCGCAAGGACCGGCCTGAGGCACGGAAGATGTCTTCTCTTGTGTTCTAGCGCTTGCCACGAAGAGGTTGCGTCATTTTGGCGAACAGGCCGTTATCGCACGTACTCATATCGGGTGAACACGGTGAATGTTCCAGTATCTCCTGCACAGGGTTCACTGTGAGGTATCGTCCATTGTTGTGAAGGATGATGGGATGCAGTGTCAAAAGGTTCCGTTGCTTTCTTCTCAATGAGGGTTGATGGCGACATCGTAACAAGTTGCAGTAGATCGCTGCAGTGACCGTCTGCCCTGCAATACGACGTGATGCAGGATTAGGCTATGGATCTCGTAAAGCACAACAACCACCACTTTGTTATGTCAGTTCACGGCGCAAGCTCTGTGAGCAAGGAGGAATAGGGTGTTTCCATGAATTGGACTGTCGCTTTAATCGTGGTTTTTCTGAAGGAGCGCAGGTTTCGCCCATAGTGACGATCCTTGGAATGAGGTTTCACCCGTCCTATCGTAGTGATTGAGCAATTCCTCTGCAAGTGCATTGTGCGTTCCGACCCGGTGCAACTTCAGTCTTGTTCCTATTTCCTAAACATACTGTTAGGGCGCTTAAACTGGTCTTCCACATTTTCAGACACACTGCAACTGACTCAAACGTAACCGTGGCCTCTCACTGCACTAGTTCCATTGGTCTACTATGAGCTACATACAGCGCGCATGCTATTTGACGCACACTCTTCAAGTTACAGCAGTGATGCCACTACACTACTTTTTATCCAACCGTTGCATATAAAGAACGATGAAGGAGCGATATTGCTGCTTGCGTTGGTCGGGAACCCACAACTGCCACACGAATATGGTATCAAAGAGTTCAGGAGCCCGTACTTAATTTCATACTGGATCTCAACGGCTTCAAGGGACAGGCGTCTAAAAGGGGTCAGATAAATTACTCGCTCGGCCGTGCGTGATCATTCAGCCACATTACGACTCTCGAGTCAGAAAATTGGGTTGTTTGCAGCAAGACAAGTATCCAAAGGGAGCGCGACCACGCATGGAGCACCACAGGCTGCACGATTACAATTATAGTTTCCGCTTCCCTTGACACGACAGCAGAGAAACGCGCGCCCAAAGTCAGCACTAGACCCAGGAGTGGCACCGCTTCATCTTTTCAGGCGAGTACTGGTTTTGCGTTTTACATCGCTATGGACATACATGTGTGCAAAGTCTCCGAGGCGGACGAACGTTGCCAGATTTCATTCGAGTCATCGTCTTACATGCCCGGCACCTGGCGTACGGGTTGACAATGTGTATACGAGGTGTGCTGTCACAGAGTAACTGCGCATGCGCCAGTCATGAACGACCAACAGCTGTGAAGCGTGAAGCCTTCTCAGTCGAATGTGGCATCTCTGGTGCCTGTAGACAAATCAGTGTGGCCACCTTTATCTGTGTGAGAGCTATTATTTTGGTTTGCCGGAAAAATGATAAGTGTGTTAATAGAGCAATGAATAATCGTGAAGTTTCATATGAAGCTTGGAAATACTGCTACTACAACTTATCTTTTACAAAAGAAGTGTATGGCGAAGACTGTTCATCACGTACGCGAGTTTTTCAGTGGTTCAAGCGTTTCCAAGATGGCCGAGAAGTAGTTTCGGATGACTAACGCCCGGGACGCCATTCAACATCAAAAACGGATGAAAACATCGAAAAAGTAGGTAATCTGATTCGATTTGACTGTCGGTTGAGTATTCAATCGACTGATGAAACTGTAATGCTTGACAAAGAATGCGTAAGGCAAAATATATATAACCAGCTTAAAATGAGAGAAGTGTGTGCGAAACTGTTGTCGAAAATTCTCACGAGCAAACAAAAAGAAGACCGAGAAAATGTTTGTACTGAAACTTTGAGTACCGCTGAAAATGATCGTAATTACTTGGAAAGAGTGGTAACATGTGACGAAGCTTGGTGTTTCACTTATGATCCAGAAACTAAGCGCCAGTCCATGCACTGGAAGGGTTCAATTTCATCGAGAGCGAAAAAAGCTTTAACGAGTAAATCAAGATTCAAAGCCACCATGATATTCACTGGGATCCTGAAGTTCATACTGTTTGTCAACATTACTACCTTGTTGTTCTTGCTCAACTCAGTGAGAGAAGAAGAAAAAAAGCCAACCAAATTTAGAAGAACAAGTCATGGCTCCTGCAACAATACAATGCATCAGCTCATACCTCAGTGTCTGTTAAGAGATTTCTAGCGAAGTACACCATTCCAGTGTTAGATCACCCACCTTTTTCGCCAATGATTGCTTCCTGCTCTCCAATGTCAAATCTGCATTAAAAGGAACAAGATTCCAGTCCACTGAAGCAGAAAAAATAGTGGCACGCCTCATCAAGGAGCTCATAGGGCACATGCGGCACTGTTTCCATCAACGGAAAATTCGCATAGAGCGTTATGGGGATAGTGGAGGGGGATATACTGAGGGTGACAATAAGTACATATGTATGTTTCTAGAATAAAATGCTTTATAGCAATAGCCCAGTTATTTTATACCCACACCTCGTACAACGCAATCACCATAATCGTACAAAACACCCTCGCCGTACTAAACCGATGTAAAAGGTTTTCAGTTTACCCGCGATTCCGTAGAAAGTGGTATAGGTGACGTACAGTATAATTGGACATGTCTTCCCACCCGAGACTACGCTAGTTAAGCTAACCCCTTCCTGGAATATCTTAATGATTTAGCGCATAGAATTTCCTTCTACCGGTTTTCTGTTCACTCTCTCGTAGATATTGTCCGTCGAAGCACACTGGTACTTCAGAAGAGGAAAGCCGGCTACTAGTGATTATAACTGGACAATACGGATAGCTAATTTACTTTAAATAAGTCTCGGGATGGCATTACGATGCGTTTATTAGCAAACAATGTAAAACAGTAAAAATGTAATAGTAGGAAACAATTCCTCTCGAATAAAATTCGAGATTATGGTAAGACCGACTATCACATAAGAACAGGCTCTGAGTACATCCCTTCGTCGACTGGCGAGTTTGGCACGCTGCTGAAATCCCTTGCGGAAATTATAAAACTTCATTGCTTCTCGTACATCACGGTAATTTAACAGGATTCATTTGTCTACTGAATTAACTGGTTTGCTGCATAGCAGTGTTAGGGTATTAAAGGCCCTAAGTCCCACAGTCTCCTCCTAGTGTTTGTTATGTCAGAAGTGGAATTTTATAACTAGTATTTAATAAATAAAATTTTGAGTTTCGCGCCAGGACACTTCTGGTTCCTCTGCGTACTGGCTTCTACGCAAGATTCGTTCTCAAGACTTGCTTACTACTCCCTACTCCTATGATTCATTACCACGCATATGGTCCACTCGTCACCACAACCTTCGTGGAAACCAGCTTCCTATTCGCTGCCATCGTATTATGCAGCGCTACTTTAAGGCAGCGAATTGCTCATGCTAAATGTCTATTCTAATAAACGTAGAGTTTAAAAAGGAAAAAAAAGTGTCAAAAATGGAGGAACGTCACGTCCTCTGTTTTCATAGCCGGTAACTTGGACAGCAGGCGTTATTTTTCTGATGTTTTAACGCCCGTGGCTGTGCTCTATTATTTAGATCCCCGAGACAGTAACCTTCAGCAAGATAACGCAAGACAGTTTGTTGCTCGTCCTATCTAGACCTACCACGGTACAGAATCAGCATGTTCTCTAGATCTCTCACTCATTAGAAACATCTGGTCATAGCTTACCTAGAGACTGACACACCACCACTCTTCAGCCACTTCGACAGACGATCTCTAGCATAGAGTTGAAGCATCATGGAATGGCGTACCCTTACGTCATAAGTTCAGTCTTTCTCTTTGCTCAGGCGGATTAAAACTGTTATTGCCGACAGGGATGATAGCTGAGAGTATTAAATTTCGCTCCCTGTATGCCCTGAAATCACCAAAGAATATAATCATGTATTCTTCCTACCTGACTGCATACATGGAACAAGTAAAATTTCGTTATTTACTATCCTTCCAGGTAAAAAAAAATACAAACGTCCTATGGTATTCTTGGCTGAGGTTACAGTTTCATTGGTCCTAGGAGTTTTAGTGGTCAACAGAGACAAGGGTATCATCAGGTGCGCCCCAGGGAAATGTGATAGGACCGTCGTTGTTCTCTATATACATAAATGATTTGGCAGAAGGGTGGGCAGCAATCTGCGGTTGTTTGCTGATGATGCCGTGATGTATGGTCAGGTGTCGAAGATGAGTGATTGTAAGAAGATATAAGACGACTTACACAAAATTCTCAGTTGGTGTGATGAATGGCAACTAGCCCTAAATGTTGAAAAATGTAAGTTGATGTTGATGAGTAGGAAGATCAATCTGTAATGTTCGGATACAGTGTTACTAGTGTCCTGCTTGACACAGTCACGTCGTTCAGATATCTGGGCGTAACGTTGCAAAGCGATATGAGCTGGAACGAACAAGTGAGAACTGTGGTAGGGCAGGCGAATAGTCGAGTTCCGTTTATTGGGAGAAGTTTAGAAAAGAGTGGTTCACCTGTAAAGGAGACTGTATATAGGACGCTGGTGCGACCTATTCTTGTGTAAAGCTCTAGTGTTTGGGATCCGTACCAGATCGGATTGAAGGAAGACATCGAAGCTATTCAGAGGCGGGCTGCTAGGTTTGTTACCAGTAGCTTCGTACAACACGTAAGTTATACGGAGGTGCTTCGAGAACTGAAATGAGAATCCCTGGAGGGAAGGCGACGTTCTTTTCGAGAAACGCTATTGAGAAAATTTAGAGAACCGACATTTGAAGCTGACTGCAGAATGATTCTACTGCCCCCAACATACAGACAGTCGTTTTTGCCTCGCTCTGTTTGCGAATGGAACAGGAAAGAAAATGACTATTAGCGGTACAGGGTGCCCTCCGCCATGCACCGTACGGTGCCTTCTGGAGTATCTATGTAGATGTAGACGCAGATGTAAATGTAGAAGTTTCACTGCAACCATAACAAGCATTGTATCGCTAGACAAAGGCTCTCGTGTGCCATTTATGCATACGCCTTTATAGTACTCGTATATCAACACAACAATCGTAGAATACTTTCATAGAAAATAGACCACCTGGGCGTATTATTTCTTGGAAACCTCGTTCCGAAATCCTGGACGATTTTTTGATATCTTATGGGTGTCCATACTAAGTATAATAACATTCATGATGATCGCACACGTTCATAAGTAGACTATTTTCCATAAAATAGAGAAAATATATGTAAATAACGATAACTCAAAAACCATTATGTGTTGAATGTGGCACTTGTTCAGAGTCTAAAAAAATTACAGATGATTAAATTATGTGTTCGAAATTTACAAATGGCATGTTTCAGTTTGCACAGCACTATTAGGTTTAGTATGTAGCATGACTACTCCGAATAGTTGTGTAACACATGTAGCGACCTGTGACGGTGATATTTCTTGTGCCCACGAGGTCCGTGAATACCATTCTTCTTGTACCAGGGGTAAAATATGCCTCACAAGTGTCCACCAAACAAGCTCTATGGGAATAAGCGAATCTGGCCACCCCATATGCTAATTTATTTGCCGTTGGTCATATGCATCAACAAGACAAGCCCTGTGTGGTGGGGCACTGCACCAGCAAGCGACAGCCATAAGGAAGGAATGAAACACGATTGAAGTTTAACGTACCGTCGATGGTGAATCGTTAGAGACGGAGCACTTGCTCATATTGGAAGGGACGAGGAAGGAAACTGGCAATGGCCTGCGTCAGGAAAACATCCCGACATTTGCCCAGGAATATTTAGAGGAACAGTAGAAAACCAAAATTTGGATGACCTTACAAGAATTTAATTCGCGTCACCAGAGTACGCGAGTCTAGTATATGAACAGTGCACTACCTAGAGGTAAATATATACGCATCAAGGAGGTCGTCTCAGTAGATCAACACTGCTGCTATCTCTAGTCAGAGGTCGTGCATCACAGAGGAAAGGTCCCACTTTCACAGAAATGCTTTCGTGAGACTACGCGATTTTTTTATAGGCAGACACAGGCCTCATAAAACAGGACGACATGGGGTCTAGTCGGAAATATAAACTGCAAGGCACCTGCAAGGTGGTCAGACCTGCTATATGGCAACGCAAGTTAGTGCGTGAAACTGTTTACCATGAAATGGAACACCAAGAAGACAACCAAAAGTTAGGAACAAAAAGAGAGATCAACGTCAACCTAGACGGGCATACTCACGATTTACACTTCATAAAACAACAAGAAAGAAGATCACCCTCTGAAGATGTACACGCATGACGTCAACGTTTCACATAGAAACAGAGTGAGATCTGTGCGTCCATCTAACATGTATCACCCCGTACATTGAGTTGTCCAATGGCGTCCCTTACACTGGTGTTCGATAGGTGGCGCAGATCTCCGGTCACACAGTAAATTAAAACATGTCTGTCATCATTTCGCAAGTTAATCTGACACTCACCTTTAAAGAGACCAATCCTCCACCGAACACCAACCATTTTACTTGTCAGTGTGCCCATTCAAAATGCTCCGTCCTGTAGAGATCAGTGAATTTTACACTTGCCACTGATCACCTCTCCTATATAATACCTTAATGGAGACTGTTTCACGATGTCATCATTACAACTGTTGCAGAAATGAGAGGTCGTATATGATAAAAGGTCCTATTGTCATTAAAGTAATATTTTTCCATTTATATTTCCTGCTGCGAAGTAGATGCCTTTTAAGAACATTGTATAGTTATAATTTATAGTCCCACGGACTCCGAAACAGGCCTATTGTAAAATAAAAGCAATGAAACTTAGCAGCATAATTGTAATTACGAATTGTAATTAAAATCTTTTCTGTTAATCTGAAACGAATACAACAAGACTCTGACTAAAATATGTGAAACGCAGCCTTTGTACCAAATCAATGATTACTAGAAAAATAGCGTCTAAGAAGTATAGACATCGTGGGTGGCAACTAGTCAATGTATGGCTACCAGGAATCGCACCCCACTACACCATCTGAATCTACGTAGGTAGAAACAGGCAGCAGCATCGACGCCGAAGGATACTGAGACACATGATCCGAGATAAAAGATACAGTAAAAATTACTAAGTGAATATTGATTTCCGCCCTTTACAAACAACAATAGGGATATGTAGCGAACTGCGCCAGAAACTGTTTACATGTTTTCCGTGGAACAGGACGACTTAGCAGCATTGTGGCAAGATGCGGGAGTACGTCTTGCTTAAATTTCAACAACAACGTCTGAGAAGCAACCAGTAAAGTTACGCACAATGAGTATAACAAGATCACTGCAGGGAGAGAAGGAACATCCGCCATTGATCACCTCTCCTACACAGTACCTTCATGAAGACTGATTCACACAGTACTCTACGATGTCATCCTTACGATTTTTGCAGATATGTCATCTTGTCTGAAATTCCAAATAAAACGTTACGACAAGAACTGCTGCCAACATGAGTAACTTTGAGCCGAAGATATCCTCGGTATAGCAAAGCAGCTTAAATCACTTAATAAAGGCAACTCCTCCATTTCAGATTGTATACCATTCAGATTCCTTTAAGAGTATGCTGATGTAATAGCTGTGTACTTAACCACAACAATCACATACAACCTCTCTGTCGATAACAGATACGCACCTAACGAGTGGAAAGTTGCACAGGTCACACCAATACTCAATAAAGGAAATGGAAGCAATCCGATGAATTACAGACCTGTATCAGTGATGGTGATGTGCACTAGGATTTTGAAATGTATACTGTGTTAGAATATTGTGAATTATTTCAAGAAAAGCGATCTGTTGAAACACAATCAGATCGGATTCTTGTGAAACACAACTAGCTCTTAGTTCTCACGAAGTGATGAATGCTATGAACGGGTTGATTCCATATTTCTAGACTTCCAAAAAGGCTTTTGAAATCATCCCTCAGAAAGGAACATCTAATCAGATTGCGTGCCTATGACGTATCGCCTCAGTTGTGCGTCTGGGTTCGTGATTTCCTGTCAGAAAGATCACAGTTCGTAGTAACTGACAGAAAGCCAAGAATGTGTTACAGGCCCTCTGCTGTTACTAATCTATACAAGCGATTTAGGAGACAATCTGAGAAGCTCTCCTGGATTGTTTGCAGATGATTCTGTTATTTGGCGTTTATTAAAATCATCAGAAGATCAAGAGCAATTGCAAAATGATTTAAGCAAGACATCTGTATGGTGAAAAAAGCGGCAATTTATTCTAACTAATGAAAAGTATGAGGTCATTCACATAATACTAAAAGGAATCCGCTAAATTACGATTACACCGAGAATAATACAAATCTAAAAGCTATCAATGCAACTGAATACCTAGGAATTATAATTACAAATAACTGAATTGGAACGATCACATAGACAGTGTTGTGGGGAAGGCAAATCAAAGACTGTGTATTAGTGGCAGAACACTTATAAGTTGCTACGGGTCTGCTAAAGAGACTGCTTACACTACGCCTGTCCTTCGTTTGCTAGAGAACTGCTGCGCCATATGGAATTCTTACCAGATCGGACTGACGGAAGACATCGAAAAAGTTCAAAGAAGGGCAGCTCGTTTTGAAATATCCTGCTAGACGGAAGATAGTGCTACTCATATGATACGCAGGTGGCTGTCATTAAAAGTAAGGGGATTTTCGTTGCGGCGAGATCTTTTCACCGAGTTTCAATCTACAACGTTCTCCTCCGAATCCGAAAACATTTTGTTGGCATCCACGTTCATAGGGAGAAATGATCACATAATAAAATAAGAGACATCAGAGATCACGCTGAAATGATTAAATGCTTCTTCCGCGTGCTGTTCGAGAGTGAAAGGATAGGAAAATAATGTGCAAGTTGTTTAATGAACCCTTTGATAGGCACTTAAGTGTGAATTGCAAAGTATTCATGTAGGTGTAATGTCAATGTATATCAATTTTTGCGTTAAAACTTCAGGCGTTCATTAGGCATTATTTTCAATAAGTTATAACATTTTATATTTAAAGTAGATTTTTGTTAGTGATTAGTATTTAACAATAACGTAAAGGAGGAAGAGCTTCTATGTGACTTTTATAAGTGTTTAGAGGAATATGGTGTGACGAAATGTAAAGTGATACACCTTGAAGCACCAATCCGATATCTATCAAATTTTGTGGACATGTTTATCACATAATGAGTATTAAACGATTAAACTTTCATTCCATTCGGAACTGATCAATATCAATATAATTTGTGACACCCACGTGATCGAATACACTATGGTATTCGTTGTGGCGTTGAAGTGAACAACCTCCGAAAAACATCTAGAACAAATTCTTGCCATGCCTGAAACAAATTCTGTGTCAGTTCATGAAGGTTCCTGGCTGCACGCTTGTCTGCAGTTATACGTCTTCTCATCTCATCTCTGACACGTTCAGTGGGTGATAAATCAGAAGGTCTATCAGATCAGTCAAGGATTCATACATTCTTCAAGGCGCTACATTGTTTTGCTTAAATATGCAGTTTGGTTACCTGCACATGAAAGATATGATAAATAGGGTTTACCATTCTTGTGATATACTGACGAGCATTCAGCCTCCAAACAAATGGTTCAAATCGCTCTGAGCACTATGGGACTTAACTTCTAAGGCCATCAGTCCCCTAGAACTTAGAACTACTTAAACCTAACTAACCTAAGGACAACACACACATCCATGCCCGAGGCAGGATTCGAACCTGCAACCGTAGCGGTCACGCGGTTCCAGACTGTAGCGCCTAGAACCGCTCGGTCACCAAGGCCGACATTCAGCCTCCCTTCACTAATTAGCGTATCAGTCCGGTTGTCATATCCAAGAGAACCCCAGATCAATATTCCAGGATTTGGAGGTATGGGTCATTGCATCCTGTGACCTTTCACAAAGTCGTCTACAGAGACGTTGGTCGAGAATCTAACCGCCATCAACAGAAGCAAGATTCATCGTTCAGTTCCGCAGAGTGTCACTGTGTTGACTCTGGGCATCACGCCATGCATGTCTCTGTCATCTGCGGCATGGCGTCGCCGGTAAACGGCGCGTGGCAACTACGGATCTCAGCCCAGCTTCCAGTAGCTTGTTCCCGATGGTTTGTTTCGAAACTTTGCCTGTAACCTCTGCCCGGATTTCAGCTGTTGTCATCCGTCTATTGGACAGAGCTAGTCGAATGATACTACCATCTTCTCACGATATCTTTCATCCGTAAGGACTGGTACCTACTAGACTTACCATACTGCTTTCCTGAGACTATCTCGACATCAATCGACCTGTAGTCATTCCATTACATCCAGATATCTGTGCGATATGTCGACATGATGCTCCCAAGTTCCTCTTGGCGATCATTCGACCTTACTTGAGCGCCGAAATATGGTGATAAGCTACACGTTTGTGTTCTCTGGGGGTGTTGTGTTACATTCTCCACCAGAAACGTCGCAGCAAGGTTAGACGAACGAACGCAGTAACCACCATGTAGGAGTGCCAGGATCGCTATTACTATCTTTATACATGAATGATCTGACGGACACGGTGAGTAGCAATCTGCGGCTGTTTGCTGACGACGCTGTTGTGTTGTGGAAATGACTGTTGAAGGATACAAGGTAACATAGACAAAATTTCTAAGTGGTGTGATCAGTGGCAGGTAGCTGAAAATGTAGAAAAATGTAAGTTAATGCAGGTAAGCAGAAAAAATAACCCCGTAATGTTCGAAAACAGCTACGTGACACACTCAGGTCGATTAAATACCTAGACGTACCGCTGCAAATCGATATAAAGTGGCACTAGCATGTGGGGATGGTGAATGGTCGACTACGGTCTACATTAGGAAGATGCTTCGGGAACTCAAATGGGAAATGTTGGAGGGAAGGCGACGTCCTCTTTGTGGAAGATTGTTGAGAAAATGTAGAGAACCGGCCTTCGACGCTGACTGCAGAATGATCCTTTTGCCGCCAGCACGCATTTCGCGTAAGGACAACGAAGATAAGAGAAATTAGGGCTCATATGGAGCGGTAGTTTTCTAGCTTCCTGAGCACGGGGTCCCGGGTTCGATTCCCGGCGGGGTCAGGGATTTTCACCTGCCTCGAGATGACTGGGTGTTGTTGTGTCGTCTTCATCATCATCATTCATCCCCATTACGGTAGGAGGACGGCAATGGCAAACCACCTCCGCTAGGACCTTGTCTAGTACAGCGGCGCGGGTGTCCCGCATCGTCCCTTACGCTCAGTCAAGGAGTATGGGACTTCATCATCATCATCATCATTATCATCATGGAGGCATATAGACAGTCGTTTTCCATCGCTGTGTTTGCGAGTAGTCAACAAAGAGTACGACTAATAGTGGTACAGGGTACCCTTCGCCACGCACCGTACGGTGGATTGCGGAGCATGTATGCAGATGTAGATGCACTCACACCATTATTAATATGTAGGAATGGCTTTTTTCTGTCCTTTTCCGTCAGTCAATGATCAGTATCTCCTTAGCGAATTACATGACAGAAAGAGTGAAGCGTTGTGATGGGATCGAGTCTTGCATTGCTTGGCGTAACGGAGTGCGGTGCAGTGCCGAAAGGAGCGCTGCAGCGCTAACCTTGGCCGCAGGGTGTGGCCCACTCCCACGCCACACTCGCTCTTCTGCACTAGCGCAGCTCTACGATAAACTCGCCCAGCACGCGTTTATTTTTGCTGTCGGTAGCAGACTGGCGACCGGGCTCCTTTCTGCAGCGCGTTGGTGGAATAGAATCGCACTGAACTTCCTTTGCAAACCACCATTTCGTGTAATGAGTATAACCGAACTAGAAGAGCCTCACATCACGAAAACAAAAAATAAAGAAGTACACCGGTCAACTACAGTGCAACCAGCCGTATGACCAACATATCATGCGATACCGTGTAAGTCCGCGTAAGCTGCTGCGACCAGTAAATGTGGACTAATTAAAATGTGAAACTACAGTCAGCGATCAGACAAAGAGGATCGGCGGATGACGACCGTCTGCCGTGTCATCCTCTGCCATATGGATTCATTCGGATTTATCGAGACCCACAGGAAATAATGTCGCATAAAGAACTTGTGACGTCACACACCGACGTACATCACGAACGCTCTGCTACATCCGGGGACAAGTAGGAGAACAGTATGTCAATGGAAAGGCACCGAATAAAGTCCTTAATTTTGTCATATGTTATCGACAGCGCGATTTTATTTAAACGCACAGCTAAGACGTGATCTCAAGCAGTAGCTACGGCGTGGTCTCAAGTAGTAGCTTGGTTGCCGTAGGAGACGGCCGCTGAAACTCGTAAGACCTGTAGTGTCACGTGCTATGACGATCGCTACGGGGCCTGCGTATCTCGTTGGTCCCTGACATATTGACGGTCGGCCAGCGTTTCGCTCTCCGGGGCGTTATCAGCTTTCCAGATTTTGAACTTGCAACTTATCATCCAAATAGCTCCTCAGTTGGCAGCACGAGGTCATCTCACCAAGGAAAAGCCTCAGGCAGTAGCGGGAATTGAATCCAGATCAACCACATAGTAGTCACACGCGATGACCATACAGCTCCGAAAGTGGACTGTGGACTAATTTTCGTGGTAATATTATAGGAAGGGGTATAATCCTGGAACAAAAAAACGACTATTCTAGATGTGTTGAAGTCACGTTTGTTACAGTTGTCCGCTTGAGTAATATCGTTATTTAATTTCTCGGATTAAGTTTTACAGAGTGAAGCGTTGTAGCAGCAATTCCAACATTGAGTTGGTATTAGGATCAGCACCATAATATATCTGTAATTTATTAATTAAGGTTTCCGTCAGAGTTGCAAATAATAATTTCATTAGTGACTAGTTTCATTCATTCTCAAACCATTCCCTGTATCAGACGATACGTTAATAACAAAATATGAAATACAATTACAGACATTTAATGTGCACAGAGTACAGCAACGCAATAAATCTTTTGTGACATACCTGCATTTGTATATTTCACTGTACATAATACATGTGTTTTCACATCAGATCAATTTAATAAATGTTACTTAACTGTATCACAGTTGTCTTGATACAGTCATAATTCGATAGGCGTTTTTAAGCGTTTGGATATAAAAATTTGACTGGTGTTTTCGGCTGCTTATTGTGTGACCATATGCTCTGTCTATTAGAGGTCATTTTGTTGAAACTAAATTCATAGATGCTGTGTTTGTAAGGGTCTCAGATATTATCACACTGTTGTAAGCTTATAAATTACTGATACGTCATTACCTAAATGCTTTACTGAATCATGAAATATTTTGAGAACGACCAGAAAGTTACAAAAAAGTTATTGTATTTAAATTCGGACTGTTGGTTCATCAACGAATTTAAATTCACTGATGAGCCAAAACATCACGACATCCGGCTTTACAGCCTGTTTGTCCGTCTTTAGAACGAAATACATCACTGATTCTGCATATCAGGGATAAACAGTGTATTGGTAGGTCTGTTGAGGTATGTGGCATTAGATATCTACGCACAGGTCATATATTTCGAGGAAATAACCAGCCGCCGATTTTCATACGTGATGATGGCGGCCGATAGCGACCCAGATGGGTGCCATAGGATTTATATCAAGCGAATTTGGTAGCTAAGGCATTAAAGTGAGTTCACTATAATGCTCCTCAAATCACTATAGCTTGGTTCTGGCGCTTGTACACCGACAATTAATTGCTGAAAGATGACATCGCCGTCAGGAAAGACATCCAGCATGAAGGGATACAGGTG
Organism: Schistocerca gregaria; assembly: GCF_023897955.1. Lineage (NCBI taxonomy): Eukaryota > Metazoa > Arthropoda > Insecta > Orthoptera > Acrididae > Schistocerca > Schistocerca gregaria. Next base: position 639,497,198 of record NC_064931.1, read on the forward strand.
GTTCGCAGCTGTTGCCGTGTCTTCGATTACTACCACAGGTTCGATGTAAGTGCAGGACAATGTCTCTTCTCATTGAATAATTCTGCTCTCACAAGCCTGTGCTCGTGGCACTGACGATCATTGCTGCCTCTGGTCACGGGGTGCCAGGTTCGATTCCCGGCCGGGTTGGGGATTTTCTCTGCCGGGGGACTGGGTGTTGTCTTCATCGTATCATCATCAGCATCATTCGTGACAGTGGTTAGATTGGATTGGGTAAAAGAATATGACTGTTTAAAAATTGGGTCTTTGCCCGGGCGCTGATGACTGCGCTGTTGAGCGCCCAAGCCAGACATCATCATCATTGTTGTGGCGCTCTGCATGTTTCTAGCCACCCTCCACCTCGATGATGACGTTTGTGGAGACAGCCATCGACCTCGTGTAGCAAAAATGCGATTCGTCCGAAGAGCTGATACATTTCCGTAGATAGACGGTCGATTCCCGATGAACCCTACCCACTGTAATCGTATCTGAGCTCTACGCTCTGCAATGTACGACGAACGGTGTGCTGAGAAACACCAGCATTATACTCTTTCGGCAGAGGTGCTACAGATCACCGTCTACCCTACTTTACAGAGCATACAAGCCTCCGAACCCCACATTCTGTAACGAGTTGTGGACGTCCAACTATTTAGCGCCTAGTGGTAGTTTCACCGTCCTTCTACCCCTTTCCTTAGATGCTCACGACGTAAGCACGTCTTTTGTTAAAGTCGCTTATTTCAGTGGCTTTCTCCATTTGCAGCCCACATCTTCGCAAGGGTGATCGCCGGTTGGTGTTTGCTCCGCTTACGTACTTTTGTTACAGCATCACGTGCCCGTAAGGCATACAACGTCGCGGTGGACAGAGTCATAATGTTAGCAGTGTACAATAATTTAATTGCAATAGCTTTGTTTTAAAATATGATTCATGATTTAGTGAAGCATTTAGCTTCTTACATAGTAATTTAGAGGCATCAAATTTCAGTATGTATTGAGGGCAAGTTCTCTGTTTCTCAAGTTTCCACACCCAACGGAGTATTAAATTTATATTTCTGTTTTACAGATGGCTGTAGAACCAGTCGCAGAATGTCATTATCATATAATTTTTATTATTGTATACACTGAGGAGCTCTTTCTTTTCTGATCATGGTGGACTATTGTTTGTGTCCCTCTTTAAATTCTGCAACTAATGTAGTTGTTTCCTACAGTACAGGATGAGCCCAAACCACATCAACAAAATTTCGGAGGGTATTCAGGGATGTATTCAGAGCATCTTGCAATAAAAAAATGCGTGTTTTACAGAGTAGTTGCATTTTGTTTTATTTCTCATCCTCATTTATATTTGTATCTTTATTGCACTGAAAATATCTACACAACAGTGCACTTGTTAATGGTCTGTACTGTGTGTCATGTGAGGAAATAAATTTGTTCCATTCATTGACGGTATTTACTGTTGACAACAGTAACGCCCACTTCACTTTTCGACACAAGCCTGCATTTAGTACTTCTCGGTTCTGTCTCAGGTTGACTTTCCTGGCAATGTTACTTGCACTTTAACAGTGATACACAGAAATATGAACAAGTTTATTGACGAAGGATTGGCCAATATGCACTTCGTATTTGACTTCACAGAATACAATGGAAAAGCGGCACAACGATGCGTCTGAAAGTGTGTTGCATAATTCTGTGCTTTGTTCAAAAATGGCTCTGAGCACTATGGGACTTAACTTCTGAGGTCATCAGTCCCCTAGAACTTAGAACTACTTGAACCTAACCTAAGGACATCACACACATCCATGCCCGAGGTAGGATTCGAACCTGCGACAGTAGCGGTCGCGAGGTTCCAGACTGTAGGGCCTAGAACCGCACGGCCACTCCGGCCGGCTCTGTGCTTTTTGTTGTACATTTTCATGACTGAATATTACAGGATTTTAACTACTATGAAGAAATTTTCACAGAAGCAAAGGTAACTGCGGGAACAAATCAAATAAATCACAATTACATAATTACTGTGTAACAAGCCACCAGACACTATTGGCTTCTTATACCAAAATGCTCAGAAAATATCCCCGAACAATATTCGAAATTCTGTCGGTTTATTTCCTGTTCACTCTGCATACGAAAGAAAGTTACGGAGCAACAGGATATGAACGTATTAATCACGAGAATCACTTAGCAAAATTTTCAGAAGTGTATTTTTGATAGTCTCGTCTTTCTTCAAGGTACTACCAATTCAGGTAACACACTAACGCATTTCGACCAACGCGACACCATTTTTGCAACCATTGTACGTACACATATTTGATAGAAGAAAAGGTGCATGATAACGAAGGAATACAGACGTCTCAAAAATGAGATCGACAGGAAGTGCAAAATGGCTAAGCAGGGATGGCTAGAGGACAAATGTAAGGATGTAGAGGCTTATTTCACTAGGGGTAAGATAGATACTGCCCACAGGAAAATTAAAGAGACCTTTGGAGATAAGAGAACCACTTATATGAACATCAAGAGCTCAGATGGATACCCAGTTCTAAGCAAAGAAGGGAAAGCAGAAAGGTGGAAGGAGTATATAGAGGGTCTATACAAGGGCGATGTACTTGAGGACAATATTATGGAAATGGAAGAGGATGTAGATGAAGATGAAATGGGAGATACGATACTGCGTGTAGAGTTTGACAGAGCACTGAAAGACCTGAGTCGAAACAAGGCCCCCGGAGTAGACAACATTCCATTAGAACTACTGACGGCCTTGGGAGAGCCAGTCCTGACAAAACTCTACCATCTGGTGAGCAAGATGTATGAGACAGACGAAATACCCTCAGACTTCAAGAGGAATATAATAATTCCAATCCCAAAGAAAGCAGGTGTTGACAGACGTGAAAATTACCGAACAATCAGTTTAATAAGACACAGCTGCAAAATACTAACGCGAATTCTTTACAGACGAATGGAAAAACTAGTAGAAGCCGACCTCGGGGAAGATCAGTTTGGATTCCGTAGAAATGTTGGAACACGTGAGGCAATACTGACCCTACGACTTATCTTAGAAGCTAGATTAAGGAAGAGCAAACCTACGTTTCTAGCATTTATAGACTTAGAGAAAGCTTTTGACAATGTTGATTGGAATACTCTCTTTCAAATTCTGAAGGTGGCAGGGGTGAAATATAGGGAGCGAAAGGCTATTTACAATTTGTACAGAAACCAGATGGCAGTTATAAGAGTCGAGGGACATGAGAGGGAAGCAGTGGTTGGGAAGGGAGTGAGACAGGGTTGTAGTCTCTCCCCGATGTTATTCAATCTGTATATTGAGCAAGCAGTAAAGGAAACAAAAGAAAAATTTGGAGTAGGTATTAAAATCCATGGAGAAGAAATAAAAAATTTGAGTTCCGCCGATGACATCGTAATTCTGTCAGACACAGCAAAGGACTTGGAAGAGCAGTTGAACGGAATGGATAGTGTCTTGAAAGGAGGATATAAGATGAACATCAACAAGAGCAAGACGAGGATAATGGAATGTAGTCGAATTAAGTCGGGTGATGCTGAGGGAATTAGATTAGGAAATGAGACACTTAAAGTAGTAAAGGAGTTTTGCTATTTGGGGAGCAAAATAACTGATGATGGTCGAAATAGAGAGGATATAAAATGTAGACTGGCAATGGCAAGGAAAGCGTTTCTGAAGAAGAGAAATTTGTTAACATCGAGTCTAGATTTAAGTGTCAGGAAGTCATTTCTGAAAGTATTTGTATGGAGTGTAGCCATGTATGGAAGTGAAACATGGACGATAACTAGTTTGGACAAGAAGAGAACAGAAGCTTTCGAAATGTGGTGCTACAGAAGAATACCGAAGATTAGATGGGTAGATAACATAACTAATGAGGAAGTATTGAATAAGATTGGGGAGAAGAGAAGTTTGTGGCACAACTTGACCAGAAGAAGGGATCGGTTGGTAGGACATGTTCTGAGGCATCAAGGGATCACCAATTTAGTATTGGAGGGCAGCGTGGAGGGTAAAAATCGTAGAGGGAGACCAAGAGATGAATACACTAAGCAGATTCAGAAGGATTTGGGTTGCAGTGGGTTCTGGGAGATGAAGAAGCTTGCACAGGATAGAGTAGCATGGAGAGCTGCATCAAACCAGTCTCAGGACTGAAGACCACAACAACAACATAGGTTTAACGCAGTTTGTGACACTTGTAGGTAGAGGTAATGTGTTGACATTTGCACGGAGCACAGGACACTCTAGGTAGTGGGCAGAGTTTTCCAGAAGTGGGATACACCGGCCTCTCCGACGCTAATTGCGACGTGTAATGGGGAAGGCAAAAGCTCATTTCTGCACGAAGCTTCCTGTCCCCCCATCAGTTCGTGGTGTGCGTGGCTTCTCTCATAGTTCAGTACTGCAGTTGACCTCTGACTGGCAATTAGTGTTCCATGTTTTTGTGATGAGATAATGGAGTTCACCGATATCACTGAAGGGAGGCCTTTACTGATATACAACGGGTGTCGGTATACGGTGGATTATTCAAACAAATGAGGAGTGAATTACTGCCACTGAGTAACCCTTAAAAACAATTAATGTAAAGGAAGACTATCCACAAAAAATAACACAGTTTTAGGGGAAGGTAGCCATGTTTGTATTCCAGATAAAGCAGCAAATGAAGTGTGAAAGCAAGAAGCTAGCGAAAGAAACAGGCGCTACCGTTTTATCACTTTATGTTGAAGGAGTAGGGCAGCCCTTCAATCGAGGTTACGACTTAGTAACATCTTTACCATCACACAGAAGTGCGAAAAAAAAAGAGGAAACCTTACATCCTATTAGGCGAAAATGTGTGGGAACTTTTAAAAACCTCACCGATTCTGGAGGAATATCCTTCCAAGTAAATACTTTACTGATAAGTGATGGTAGCAATTGTTTACTTGCAGATGCTAACAGAGGAATGAATGACAGAATACTGATGTTTGCCAGTGAAAAGGGAAAAACGTGTTTATCAAACTGCAAATCATTGTTTGTCGATGTAACATTCAAGAGTACGAGCAAGTAGTTTGGACAGTTGTTTGTACTCCACGCCGACCTTAATAGTTCTTGCGAGGAAACTAACACCATTCCAGTTGTTAACACTTTGCTGCCAAATAAAAAGCTAGAACCATGTGAAAGTTCTTTTGTTTTTTAAAAGCTATTAAAACTAACGTGTCTGGATTGAACCTCACATCTCTGATGATGGACTACGAAACTGCCATCGTCCAAGCAGCTAACAATTTGTTTCCTGGAACAGAGATTATGGTTGCAATTATCGTTTTAATCAATGTTTTTGAAAAGAAGTTCAGTGTTGCTGCCTCGTTCCAGCCTTTAAGGAAAACAAGGAAATACACTCTCACATAAGAATGTGTTCTGCGCAAGAATATCTTGCTCTGGAAATGTTGGACGATGTTTGGTTGTGTATTCAGTAGAGCACGCCTGAAAACCAAAAGCTTCAGGACTTTTGTGACCATTTTTGGAGCATTGGCTCGCTAACGAACATATGCCAAGAAAGACGTGGAATTGCAGTGGAAGTTGTCATAGCACTAATATCGTCTCAAAAGGATGGAACCGAAGAATAAATACATTAATAACCGACTAATTTTAATTGTTCGGGAAATAAGAAAAAGGCCAGCAATAGAGACGGACAAAACGAATGCAAAGGCTTTAAAGAAACTCCAGATAATGGGAATTCAAACTCATTTCTGACTCGTGTGGCCTACGTACAGAAGTAAATATTGAAAAGTAATTTGTGATCATTGACAATCTTGTAAATATTGTAAATAAATGTAATGAGGGACTGAAAGAGACTACCTTCTCGTGCTGTTCCCTGGAAAGGATGCAAAATCGGCTAAATGTCTCTTGAAATTTGTAAAATATTCCTCAATGAAAACTGACAAGACATAAAGTCTCTAAGGCCAAGCCTTTTGTAGGGAATATTCGCAGCATTCCCACCGAGAAGTTCTTAGAATTAAAATTTGTATGGGCAGACACCGAATACAAAATCTTTGCAGAGGAAATGCTGGCAAATGACATGCAGTCAAATGCATAATTTCTCCCTCCGTCAGAAGATGAACAAACCAGCATGAAACTAATAAAGAAAAATAAATTATCATAAAAAAGTGACTGGTCACAGTTTTTCATCCTTTCAGCATATGTTAAAACTATTTTCTAGTAACACATGTCGTAGACTACAGCAGGCCTGTTGGTGCAGCTAGGGGAGCAACAGCGCTCACATTCGCTTGCCGCCTGGGTTGTGAGCGCTCACGGTAAAATTGCATGGTCAGACGTCATTACGTAGAGCAGCACGGCCGACTGGCAGCCCAGAAGTGCAAACGATGTGCTGCCTTCAAAGGAGTGACCATAATTAGGTTCGGCGTAGCCTTAGGTACGAACATACAGCATATACGGCGCAGTGCTTAAGGGAAGACTCCACCCAAAAATTTAACTTTTCTTCTACTTTGCCGACAGCAACAAAATTTTAAATCATGTCTATTGTGTAAAGATGTAGCAACACCAAAGTTTTGAAATCCATAACTTCACTGATATTCGAGTTTTCAATCTTTAATATGATTTTAATAGAATTTTTGAAAACCAGCTTTTGGTACTCACACAAAAATTTTTACATATCTGTTTTTGTAGGTACATTCACAAGACATAATTTAACCGTTCTGTGGTTTCATTTTATGAGAAATATTAATAATATGTTTCCAACGATTATTTAAAACTTCAGCCTTAAATTTTCTTTAATGATCGACATATAAATGTAATGATAAAATAAACAAATTACATTTTCGATAAGTACGTAAACACATCGAGACTACTTCCTGCAAAAATTTCATTCAGACTGGTTAGTATTTATGATTAAAAAAGTTCGTAGTGAGCTTAGAAAAACAAACTTACGGTAAAATGGATTTTAAGATTTTAACAAAAAATGAATGTTACTACAAGACACATACCCACAAAAATTCACTAGCACCGTAACGTTTCCCCTTCCTGCTTATATGAGGCAACTTCTTGTAATTTCAAGATCAAAGTTGCCTTTTTCTTGAATTTTCTGAGTAGAAAAGCTCTCGCAGTCTTTTTGAGGAGGTGCAGTTTTAGGGATATTTGACTGTAAGTCAATGCCTATTTGCTTGGAGCTAGTGGGGTGTACTGAACAGAACCTCAGTGTATTTCCTAGATTTATATTTACACAGTCAAAAAGTAAAGTAATTGATTTCCAACGACTGGCTGTCAATTATTTCACTTCAGTTTTTCTGGAAATCTTGCAACTTGTATTCCCCAATTTGAGTTTATGACAAGTTCAGAGTAAAGACGGTTCTGTTTGATAGTGGTAGAAATCAAAAATTATCTTTGGCATCTTTTAGTGTGCCACAGTCCCTTAAGCAGTCCGTATTTCAAAAATTTCTTAGACGTACTTCTAATACGAGTACAGACAAATCGCTTTGGGATCTAAGAGTTATCACCCTAAAGACGTGAAATAGCCATCCATTTAAAAAGTAAGTTATAGGGTAATGTCTCCCCTTAAAACGGAGAGTAGCTGTTATTAAAAGGATGAAAAGTAGCATCATGGCCGGGTGAGGAACTTGAAAGCGTTCAGACACAATATAAACGGATCAATGCAGGATGCCTACTCTATATGTTTATTGTATGCGATGGTATCTTGATACGTTTGTTGTTCTATTAATGTGCTTCAAAACTTTAAACGCAACGAAAAATTTCAGTTTACAACATTACTATACATTCCATGCGAAAGATTATGGACACTTGGAAGGTGAACAGAGAGAATCCGACGTGAATATATTTTTACGTGGGTTGGAACTTAAATAGTGGAAACTATTTATTCACAACGGATACGAAAGAGTTACATGTTTGCACCTGTTACTGTTCTTCAAAGTAGTCACCAGCGTTGTGTAGAACCAGTTGCCAGCGATGTGGAAGGCGTAGTATACCGTTAGCAGAGCCTGTTCTGTTGATGGTGCGAATGGATGGGTCTACTGCCTGTATTTTGAATCACACTGTACATTAGTGAAATGCAAAACACCAAGACGGAGTCACCAGAATAGGATGAAAATTATGGGAACTGTAAAACGGGTAGGACGAGAAAATGGTCAAAATTTCAGAATGAAGGTGCGGGTTTTCGCTGTGTGTTCTGCAAGGCCTTTTGGAAGCATATAAATGAAGTAGGCGCACAAGTAGTGTGTCATCATGAGCGGATAGTTCATCGCTGCTTGTCACCCGGCCCCCTCTACCCAGGGCTGTCTCTGTTTGATTATGCGATCACATCGAGGATGGTTTACCGGTTTGCCTTGCATATTTAGTAATATTTAGAAAGTGCCGGATGTACAAGAGGTAAAGATAGTGCAACCCCCAATAAAATGCCGATTTGGCAGCTACTCTAGACCTCTTTTGAACTCACTGTTATCAACTGAAATAGTTTGTATTCAGATGCAAGTAATTTTAATGTTGTCTAGATGTTTCCACCCAAAAGTTATAGCCCAGCAAGTGACCTAATGAATTTATGTTTTATTCTTTATTCAGATATTTTTTTCGCCAAATTTATAATAGTATGTAGCTTAGGGGGATCCAGAATGTTTTTCATTGTTTGGAAATTTTGTTTCAATAGAGATGACAAAGTTTAATTTACACTAGTCAGGTCTCTATTGCGCATATCGTATAGTAGTTGCTTTCAAATTACTAGTGGGGTTGGGTTGTTTTGGGGGAAGAGACCAAACAGCGAGGTCATCGGTCTCATCGGATTAGGGAAGGACGGGGAAGGAAGTCGGCCGTGCCCTTTCAAAGGAACCATCCCGGCATTTGCGTGAAGCGCATTAGAAAATCATGGAAAACCTAAATCAGGATGGGCGGACGCGGGATTGAACCGTCGTCCTCCGGAATGCGAGTCCAGTGAGCTAACCACTGCGCCACATCGCTCGGTTACGAGTCGGGGTTTTAGATTATTTTGTAGTGCACATTAAATTAATTGAACTCCAAAATGCCGAAAAGAAACAGTCCATTTCCTGTTTTTGAAAATAGTTCGTAATCGTATTGTTAAAGTGAAACATGAAATGACAGTAACTAAATATTACCCGTTTTTGAAAATAGCTCGTACTCTTAATGAAAAAGTGAAACGTGACGAGGAGGTATTAACGTAATAGAGCTTAGAGCAGTTTATGGTGGATGTCTTTCTTATAAATGAGCCGTGAAAAAATTATTTTTTGTGCATCGAAACCTTTTACTTGGACAACTGACAACGAGTTAACATTACTGAAAAATTAAACTGCTGGTTACAAAATTAATAAATCTTGTATTATAATACACTAAATATGGGTCAACTGTTTGATCAAATAGTATTGGCAAAAGTGTTTTGGTCAGCTAGCTAAAAAATCTGAATAAGTACAAGAGGTGAAGGAAGAAAATTTCATTGGTCAGTTTTGTTCAAACTAATTTGTATGTATGCCAGGAACACTGCATTAGTCAAAACAGTATTCACAAAATCTGAAGAAAGAAACAATACCGGTATGACGGAATCAACCACAAAGCATTACTCCACTGCAAAAGTTAATAGTGAACTAAACTGCTATGAATTTTAATTTCAGTTAAAAAATAAAAAATTTTAATGAAAGCGACAAGATGTAGCGATAAATATTAATAATTTATTGACTCATTTATGTTCAGCTATTAAGAATTTACTTCTAACTCACTGGTCCTTTTTGTTAATTTTTCTGCCCAGTCCTTTAAGAGGAAAGTAAGTATCCCCGTGATATTTATTTAGTGCTCTGAGTATTTTCTCAAACTGTCCCGAATTGAAGAAAAACATCGTGGAATGCCTTTCCAGAGGGCGTGCTGTGCACGGAACAGAATGAAGCTAAGAAATATATAGCTGTCATTTCCATTACAGAGACGAACGATAACAGTTTTTCAAGTTCTGCAACAGGTACAGTATTTGTTTAAATGACTTAATGCGGTCTCAAACTGTGATTTTTGTTTCTATACTCGCTGTACGACTGTACTATTTCGGTCTTAGACCATTATCAAGCACCCTATTAAATGGGAGAAATATACATTCAGTGTACCAGCAGTCAGTTGAAAGTTAAACATAATAACAAGTCAGATCTTAAAAAGTACTGTTAACTAAAACTTACTTTACAAAAATTCATCGATAGAACATTTAATCATTTGAAGAATTCATCGCTGCTGCATATCCAGTTTCATTGCATGATTCACAGATAAACGCAGGGAATTGCATCAAAGAAGAATTCCACTGATACTGAGCTATAGTCATCCAGCGTATAAACGGCGTGTGTACAAAAAATGACTTGCAGTTGGTACCAGATCGAGTGTTCCTAGGTTTCGTGCTTTTACATGCGCTTTAGAGATAGCCTCATGTAAAGTCCACCAGATCGCGGGGCTCAAGTCCCAGGTTTTCGGGACGTTACACTTGACGAACGACAGAAGTTGCATGACGTCATTAGATTTCAGCAACGACCTTGCCTGTTACGAATGGACCATAATTTCAACAACTGTACCACTCGTAGAACAGCAGCAGAACGGCCGCACGTTCCGGTAATGACGATCGAGGTGGACTGTGACCACGTACCTTTCTCTTTACAGTAGACCACAAATGCTCAGTAATATTGAGATCTGGTGACTCTGATGGACAGGTCAGATACGACAATTCATCCTTGTGCTCGCAGAACCAGTCATGGATGATGCGTCAGCAGGGGCATGTCGTCCTGGAACACAGCATCACCACTGGGGAACAAACATTGTACATTGGGATGAACCTGATCAGCCAAAATAGTCACATAATGCTTGACAGTAATGTGACCTTGTAGAGAACCCAAGAGGCCCATGGAATACCATGATATGGCTGCCCAGTCATCACCAAACCTCTATAGCACTCTTGGGATAGGCCAGAAGTTGGAAAGAGTGTGAAACAAGACACATCTGATCTTACGATTTTCTTCCATTGCTCGCCAGTCCAGGTTTTATGGCTTCACCACCACGTGTTCCCGTTACGGGTGATTAGATACACGGACGAGTGTTTTTGGAATTGCAACTCGCCTTGTAACTCCTTGATTATGCAACTCTCTTCGTGCTGTTTTGGTGCTAACAGGGTTCGCTAGTTCGACATTCAGTTCTGCAGCTGTTGTCCTTTTACTTTCCTTTAAAATTATCCCCAATGATCTTCCGTCACAATCACTCAGCACACATCTTGCGCTGTGACTTAGCGGATGATGTTTTTCCGCTTTCCCCGTATGCGGTATAAATCTTCGATACGGTGCCTCATGAAACACCAAACATTTCGGTTACCTTGGTTACGGAAGCACCCACTGTACGAGCACCAATGATATGAACACGTTCCAATGCATTGAACTCCGAGATAACGCACTCACAATACATAACACTGTCCTGAGCGTGGTTGACACTTCCACCATTTTGAGGACATTGCCCAGGTGTCGTTCGTGGTCGAATATAACAGCGCCACCCGCAGGCCTGGCTAGCGTACGCATTTATGTTAAGGCATGAACTCCTCCCCATGTTTCCATATTTTTGTCCAACAGCCGTATTTATTGTAACATAATAGGTACTACTACTTCGCCGAGCTGAGGAATCTCCGAACACGTCAGCGTTTGGACCTGGGCACGTTATATATAGCCAATCAGAAATCAATATAACTGAACCATGAACTTAGGCAGAAGCAGCCGGCCAGGTATAATCACACCGTTAACCCTTCATTAATTTTTTGCCGTACCGTAGAGAACTTCTTACTGCAACTTGGCAATACAAAGAGTTTCTGCAGTAATTTGTGTACAGCTTAATGCCAGTACGTTCCTTGAGGAGCACTGAAACGTTTACTTTTCCAATTAGATGTAAACTTATTCGAAATTGCATCTATTAGAAGTTTACATTGCATCTATTAGTCGGCCAGTTGTCAGTCTATGAAAAGATTCGACACTTCTATAGGTTGAAGGAACAATTATCAAATAATTAACAGTGTGGTCCCATGTCTTCTACCGAGTTATTGCTTCCATTTCGTAATATACATAAAACGAAAACACTAACTCGGCGGAACACCGAAAAGCACACCAGTAATCAAACACCACGAGAAAACCACAGCGATTAAATGATCAAATCGCCCCTCTCAATAATGAAGAAGGTATCTGAAAATGGATTGGTCGAGAGGCAAATGTGTATAATTATTGGATAATTTGTATCCGGTTGATTCCGAGCATAGTATCACGAATAAAAACATAATTTAGATTATAAATAACGCCATTTCTTAGAAACCGTGACCCTCTTGTTTTAATAAATAAATACTGTCTAGATCACAACTTTTTATTTACCGACTACCGGCTTCAATCTGCGTTGCAGGTCATCGTTAAGTATAGGTTGGAATAAAAAAAGGCAACAATAAAATTTTTACCGAACTGCGATATTACAAACACTAGTCTCCTACGTTGTAGAAATACCAACGCAATATTACGAAACCCACTATACACGACGCTGCAAACTGTAGTTTGTGAACAACTCTATGAAACAAACGTAAAAAAACAACGAAGTGGTGAGGGAGAAATTTTCCTATGTATGTCATAGCCCAATACATCAAACCAGTGTAAAAATATTTCTCCATACATAATTAAATAAAAAAATAATGGCTATTATGACTAAAAGGATACGTTCATGTAATACATTTCAACGTGAATGATGCGTTACACAAAAAGAGAAAAAAAAATGTTATAAGCAAACTGACAGCACACTGTGCATCGTACATTTTAGTTCTTGTTTATATATTTTAAAAGACGATGTAAAATTACCAAATATACCTGAAATTTTAAGAATATGTCTTCGTTTTAATAAATAAAAGTAAAAGTACATTGAGGACTCTTACTGTAAATTAAAAAGGGGGAAGAAGAAAAGGTCTAGTTAAAAAATAGCCACAACATTTTGCAAATAATTAATACAAATTAAAGAAGTTGAATGATAATAGTTTGAGAAACAGTGGCCAGCACCTACCAAAGCAGGTTGAGTGACGGGCGATGCAGTAGTGTGTTTACGCATGTCACTAGCTGCAGTCTACGTCGACCGCCTTCCATCGCGGGCAACTAATACATTCATATGTCGGCCTTTGTAGCTGCACGGCCAGCGGGACGGATTGCTAAATAAAGGTGCCCGAGTGTGATTCCCGTCAGGCTCCGTGCGGGGACTGGATGTTGTCGTTCCCATCGTCATTATTGTCATTCCACTTTTGAAATGGGCGAATCGGCATGTCCCGAAAGACAATTTAAAAAAAAATCATATTCGTGGAATGAAGAAGAACAGGCATTATACAACGACTGGAGCACGTCATCACAAACATTAAGTTTTCTGCGTTCGACTGGAAAGAAACTGCATTTTATACTCATTTGACGATTAACATTTTGCATTCATGTAACGGTTTCTAGCGACAAATAATGAACATTTGGTTACTCGTAAGTACATTGGTGAACTGTATGATTAAACTTTCGTCTAAGTATATGATTGAACGCGGTCGTGATGGTCCGAAAGTAGTCACCACACAAAAATGTCAATCATCGTAACTGTAACGGATGGCTTGGTTCAAATGGCTCTGAGCACTATGTGACTTAACTACTGAGGCCATCAGTCGCCTAGAACTTAGAACTAATTAAACCTAACTAATCTAAGGACATCACACACATCCATGCCCGAGGCAGGATTCGAACCTGCGACCGGAGAGGTCGCTCGGCTCCAGGCGGTAGCGCCTAGAACCGCACGGAACTGTGACGGACGCTGGAAGAAAATGTTAAAGTAAGCGTTACGGGAAAATCCATTCTGTTCGTACCATATTCTTTTCCTTTTACAGTACAAATTTCAAGTTCTTCAATCGCGTCTAGATACTGCTCCTAGTTTGCTCTGTGCAAAATCTCCAATGTATAGTCCATACTAATGATTTGATGATTGTGTATCGACAAATGTGTACCTAATGCAGTTTTAATTTGTAGACTCTTTTTTATTTCTCGTTTTTAACTGACAATAAAAGTTCTCAATGTATTTTTACTCCCCAAAAACAGGAGGAAATCACATTTCACCTCCAGGCAAGGCTACATCCCACGCTACCTTCAGAAAAGATTTCCTAACACCCAATTTTATGTTGGATATTAACGAATTCCTCTTTTTCAGAATTGCTTTTCATGCTACAGCTAATACGAATTTTATATCCTCTCTGTTTCGGTCATCATCAGTTATTTTGCTACCCAAACAGCAAAACTCACGTTCTCCTTTTAGTGTCTCAGTTCCTAATATAATTTTATGCAGTGGTTCTCAGTAAGTATACATACGACAGTCGTCAGAGAGCAACCTAAGTGGCCACGAGCGCCCAACCGTTGTGGCGCAATATGACTTGAGATATAGTCAGCCCGTTAAAGTCACGCTACCGCAAAAGCTTCTGTCACCCAATCCTCGGACTGAGTGGTATTTTTCAACATTTCATATCAAATTTCCCCTCGATCTCTAATGAAGCAAGAGCTTCGCCACTGTGGATTGTTACCAGCATGTAATATATGGTCGTAATGCTTTGTTCCACAGGTGCTAATATTTTCCTTCCTCTTGTTCTACGCTCACCAGTAAAAGCACAAACATATTACTTCAGTATACTAACATTTAAAAGGGTGTGGGAATGCAAATCAGCTCCATTATAAGCTAATTCCGGGTGACAGTCATGCGTGATAGCATTGTTATCAACTCTTAATCTCAACATGAAGTGCTGTCTGACGATTCTACAGTGGTAGGTGTAGGCGAGCTGTCTGAGAACGTTCTCATTCATGTTATGCGGCCTCATTAGAACTCGTAGATGTTATGGGCATTTCGATTTTTTGTGTACATAGATACATCGTTTTCCTTCTATTTCCACAACAAAGAACTGAACTTTTATCTTTTTATCACTCAGTTTCGTTCAGCTGTTTGTCAACTATCTCTTGACAGAAAGATCATCAGAACTAGGAAGGAAGGAAATTTTTAAGGGCAGGGCGAGAATAGGGGAGAGAAAAAAATGAAGAGAATGTCTGAATGGCTCTGAGCACTGTGGGACTTAACTTCTGTAGTCATCAGTCCCCTAGAACTTAGAACTACTTAAACCTAACTAACCTAAGGACATCACACACACCCATGCCCGAGGCAGGATTCGAACCTGCGACCGTAGCGGTCGCGCGGTTCCAGACTGTAGCGCCTATAACCGCTCGGCCACTCCGGCCGGCAGAATGTCCGAATCCTGTATGATAGTAAGTAATCTGTACAGTTACATATGAGCGTTATATGTAAGTTTCCCTTTGAGGCCACGACGTTGGGATGATGGATTTACTTCAAACTTTTTACACCTTTAGTAGGCCATTAAAACAACGTAACGAGCAAGTAGTAACGCGCACTAATCTGGCAATTCCGAGAAAATAGCAAGAGAATTATTGCGAGTCTATTATGTAACACAGGTACTGAAGATCACATTTGACGGTGGTCAAGTGGTTAGCGTTTGAGCTACATAAGACGAACGTGTGTAAGGCGATGGTTCGACTCCCGTTCAAACCTTCATTTTTGTAATACATGGGTAAATTCTGCGATATTTAAAAAAATTGTACCTACACTATTCGCTCTTGCTACATTAGCAACGTCTGACCGTTACGCAGGTTAACTGCCAAATAGGGCCTGCCTCTGTTTCTGCAGCTCGAAGCATCAAGGTGGAAAGTGGTTCCGGGTATTTTACCAGATTACATGTACAAGAGATTTCGCAAATCGTGACAGGTATACAGTTTCAGGAAAACTTCTTCATTTACTTGTCGATAGTTATAGATATATTTGTTCTAATAATTCAATTTACTTAAAAATACTAAGTAGTCAAATAACATGAAATTCACAAAAACTTCAAGCAAATACAGACGGTTTCTTAAAATTATATTACCTCTCAAATGCCGTGCACCGCAAGTCTCTAGAGGAACGAAAGGTTCCAAATGATTGGAAAAGATCACATGTAGTTCCAGTCTTCAAGAAGGGTCGTCGAGCAGATGCGCAAAACTATAGACCTATATCTCTGAATTGTTGTAGAATTTTAGAACATGTTTTTTGCTCGCGTATCATGTCATTTCTGGAAACCCAGAATCTACTCTGTAGGAATCAACATGGATTCCAGAAACAGCGATCGTGTGAGACCCAACTCGCTTTATTTGTTTATGAGACCCAGAAAATATTAGTTATAGGCTCCCAGGTAGGTGCCATTTTCCTTGGCTTCCGGAAGGCACCTGATAAACAGAATAAGAGCCTACGGAATATCTGACCAGTTGTGTGGCTGTATTGAAGAGTTTTGAGCAAACAGAACACAGCATGTTGTTCTCAATGGAGAGACGTCTACAGACGTTAAAGTAACCTCTGGCGTGGGGAGTGTTATGGGACCATTGCTTTTCACAATATATGTAAGTGACCTAGTAGATAGTGTCGTAAGTTCCATGCGGCTTTTCGCGGATGCTGTAGTATACAGAGAAGTTGCAGCATTAGAAAATTGCAGCGAAATGCAGGAAGATCTGCAGCGGATAGGCACTTGGTGCAGGGAGTGGCAACTGACCCTTAACATAGACAAATGTAATGTATTGCGAATACATAGAAACAAGGATCCTTTATTGTATGATTATATGATAGCAGAAAAAACACTGCTAGCAGTTACTTCTGTAAAACGATTTGAAGTGGAATGATCATATAAAATTAATTGTTGATAAGTCGGGTACCAGGTTGAGTTCATTGGGAGAGTCCTTAGAAAATGTAGTCCATCAACAAAGGAGGTGGCTTACAAAACACTCGTTCGACCTATACTTGAGTATTGCTCATCAGTGTGGGATCTATACGAGGTCGGGTTGACAGAGGAGATAGAGAAGATCCAAAGAAGAGCGGCGCGTTTCGTCACAGGGTTATTTGGTAACCGTGATAGCGATACCGAGATGTTTAGCAAATTCAAGTGGCAGACTCTGCAAGAGAGGCGCTCTGCAACGCGGTGTAGCTTACTGTCCAGATTTCGAGAGGGTGCGTTTCTGGATGAGGTATCGAATATATTGCTTCCCCCTACTTATACCTCCAGAGGAGATCAAGAATGTAAAATTAGAGAGATTCTAGCGCGCACGGAGGCTTTCCGGCATTCGTTCTTCCCGCGAACCATATGCGACTGGAACAGGAAAGGGAGGTAATGACAGTGGCACGTAAAGTGCCCTCCGCCACACACCGTTGGGTGGCTTCCGGAGTATAAATGTAGATGTAGAAATGCCATATAAATTAAATAATATGAACAGTAACGAAAAAAATACAGATTGAAAATCACGTTCGAGCGGGAGTCACACCGCCGCCTCATACACGTTAGTCTTCAAAGCTCTAACACTAATCAGTTGACCACCATGAAGTCTAACACCCTGCGCCTACGCATAGATAATACGTTACCCGCTATCGGTTCCGAAATTATGTAAAATTAGGAATCGAATGTCTCATGACCATGTAAACTAATGTCAAGTTGATGCTTTATTGTCAGGCTTACACTGGAACACTACCTTCTTCCATACGTTTATGTCAGTTTTAACAATCGTCCTCAGAATAATAACGACAACTGACCAGAAATGAACACGAATTTTGCTGACTCAGTGATTTCATTGGATTTTCTTTAGTGTTATGATCATTTGAGAATAGGAAAGATATTAATGACATACGTGAAATCTTAAAACCACAATCTACTACGAGACTACAAAGAAACATCAGATCCCATTTGTAAGGCAGTATGGAAAACGTCGTGGCAGAGTTTCTGAGTAGAAATGTTATTAATGTGATTTGTAAAGGCAAGAGCCCAACTAATAAAAGCAAAACGCGCATCTATTTATTTCACTCGATGGTAGTTTTTCAAGCGTAATTAATGCCATCTTGATTTAGAAAGAGATTTATCAGATTAGGTTACTATCGAGGGGAGAAGCGTTTAACTTTAGCAAGTAACCTTTCTCCGAAATACATCTTAATTACATCTTTTTGTGTATATGTTTTACTTAAACGCTTAGTGTTTTTTTCTCCAATGATTCAGCAAGTTTTCTTATGTGGTATATCGTTTGCCTTACTGAGTTTTTCTTTTTCATACACTGTGGGCTGTAGTGGTCAAACTTGGTGTAAGCGCGCCAGTACAAATGTTTGCGAAGTTCAGGCCGGCTCTAATGCGCTGTTTGTACTGCTGCTTTTTGTGTGCCGTATGTTTTGTGTTCAGAGGTTTTCCATCAGGGGGGCGCGTTCATTTTAGTCTATCTGCCTTCTCATGGTCAGAGAAGCATCAAGCCTTATGTGTGCTTCTTTCACATTTTTAGTAGACTCTATCCGAGACTGTTATCGAGCAGCTTTGCTGGGGATACAAGGAATTAATTTCCTTCCCACAAATATACAATAAAGTACAGGCGATAACTGATGTCACATTAGAAGTCATTAAATAAGCTACCTTGTATTACCACAGCTGAACTAAGAGTACATATGGCGCACGACCTATCACCAGATTCGTTACATTACTAACCCACTTAACGACAGGAAAGTTGCACAGGTTTCTATGAACCTATATAGTTGTGCGGCCGTATCCTGGCATAAGTCCCGTTCTTCGGTGACAGGTAGCTTGGAGAACATAATAACATAATATAACCATGAATTGATGGGTCTGCCTTTCTTTTTTTCTCAAAATTCCATTATGATAGTAGCATAACAGTTTATTGAGGCCATTAAACTTGTTTGCCCCTGGTTACTACGTACGGAGAGTGGTGTAGTCAAGTGAAGTTGTGCTGCCGGCCGCCGTGACCGAGCGGTTCTAGGTGCTTTAGTCTGGACCCACTTGACCGCTAAGGTCGCAGGTTCGGATCCTGCCTCGGGCATGGATGTGTGTGATGTCCTTAGGTTAGTTAGGTTTAAGTAGCTCTAAGTTCTCGGGGACTGATGACCTCAGATGTTAAGTCCCATAGTGCTCAGAGCCATTTATACCATTTAAAGTGGTGCTGAAGGAATTGGATTAGCAAATGAGACACTAAAGGTAATAGCACAGTTTTGATATTTGGGCAGGAAAGTAATTGATGTTGCCAGAAGTAAAGAGCGTATCGTACGGAGACCAGAAAGATATTAACGACGAATACAAATTTAAGCGTTAGAAAGTCTTCTCTAATAGTATTTGTATTGAGTATAGCCTTTCATGTAAATGAGACGTGGGCGATAAACGGTACAGACATGAGCAGAAGAATAGGAGATTTTGAAATCTGGTGTTACAGGAAAATTTTGAAGATGAACTGTGTGGATCTAGTTGAAAAGAAATGCACGAAATAGACTATCTTCGAGAGTTGTATCAAACCAGTCATCGGATTGTCTAGTGAATCAAACTTTGACAGAGACAGGAATGCAATTCTCAGCTATAAAACCCATTGAAAATCTGCCCAAGGAAATAAAATGTCTGACAGAGAACTGAAGCGTTTTAAAGTGTACATTAATGATGTGTGTGTGTGTGTGGGGGGGGGGGGGGGGTTATTGTCTCTACACCCTTTGTTCCACTGTCACATTCCCCATCATAACGTTTATCGTAAATACGACCTACAGAAGATATAACTAAAAGGAATAGAATTCTCAGCTATAAAATCCACTGGAAATCTGCCCAAGGAAATAAAATTACTGACAGAGAGCTGAAGTGTTTTAGTGTGTACTTTAATGATGTGTGTGTGTGTGGGGGGGGGGGGGGATGGTTTTATTGCCTCTACACCCTTTGTTCCACTGACACACTACCCTCCATAACGTTTATCGTAGAAATGATCTATGGAACATATAACTAACTACAGTTAAAGTATTTGGTTTCAAACAGATGAAAACAGATATAATATTGTGTTAAAAGGCATCTATTATAGTCGTTTGCAGCATCTCCTGCACCGAGTTACGAGAATGCCACGGCTGCGTCAAGGCCTTTTCTTACAATCGCCACAAAGAGAGAACACCAAAGCGCCATAAAAGGAAGCGGTTAGAAAACTGTAGAAACTGTATGAAAGTTGTTAGCAGTGCTAATGGAGTATAACAACCCGTGACAATAACATAATACTGACACACAGATAGCATTGTCATCTTTTCTGAATATTTTACCACGAAAATTTTCAGTGTTCTTTTATAGTTTTTGTATCTGCAGCTGGATGTTTCTTTCGTATATACATTCAGCTAACTGAAGATATCCGCGTACAGTGGCACTGGTAGGGATAAAGTTGTTTAATGAAGCTGCTGAAGGTGTTAGCCGCAATGTTATTCCTGCAATATACCACAGCACCATTTATCAAAAATCTTCAAATGGCAGAGCCAGACGAAACAGGTAGTAAACAGATCTGGAAAGACTATTAACGTGCTTCGTGGAGTAATAGGTACCAGCCAGAGTATTGTCTGTGAGATTAGCATCAACATTTAAACGCCCACTTCTTGACTATGCAAGTGTGTAATTTGCGTCACCAACCAATAACATTTCAGAGAAGCTCAACAGATGTCAGTGGAAAGAAGAACATCCCTTGGAGCTATGATTTCTATCCCAAGAAATACAATGGTAATATAGGCTAATAAGTTACTACAACATTTCAAAAGGAAATACATAAGCCATGACTTCCGAATGAAGTGGCCCGAGTTGTGTGCGCCCCAGGATGCCATCTGGAAACTTTCTGCTGCTTGCTTCTCCAGTCGTTACTGATTAACAAGAACCTTGTGCCTGTTTTGAGATAACATTGGGACACTGTACCTGAAACAAGTCCATCTATACCCACTCGACGAATGTTACTGTTCGAGGAAGAATTCTGCGACAATGTTGTAGAGCCAGATGAAATAGTTGACCTACCTATTATTACAAAGACGAATGTAGATCTAAGCCCAGTGAAGAGAATCTGCAAGCTAGGACAATGGAAACGAACTTGGGCTTGAAATGATGAGGATACCTTTCACCATACAACCGCACCGCTGCTATAACACTTTGCCCAAATTCACCTTAAATAAAAATCATATTCCCTTTCTGCCTTCTCATACATTGTGGAAGCCTGAATAGCTTCTCGAGCAAGTTGTCTGGTCGCTACATCAACAGTGCATAGACTGGCGGTTTCGGGAGTACAGGTAGCCATGTCAATCATACCTGAGTTACGTGTTTCCTTATATTTGGTACAATAGAGCAAACGTATGAAGGACTTCTTGTCCTGAGGGCGGGACACTGATTTGCGGCGCTGTTTTCATGTTACTGTTTGCTCAGATTCCACATAAGAAAGAATATAGTTCCACTGAAAAAGAAAAAAAAAGTCAGCGTCATTTTTTCGGCAGCTATATACGTTGAAAATTATTTTCCTAAGACAGAAAATGCGGACTATAACTTTGTGAAAACCGCGCATTGGTGTATTTACTCGTTCCAGATAAGAGTGGCCGGTCTTAGCTACTTCACAAAGTACCTCTCCTCGTGTATGCAACGTGGTCAGAAACAGTCTGAAAAGATTGTAAGGGTATTCCAGGGTAGGTTTTGCCGAGAAAAAATTGCTAGAAAAAAACTCGATACGTTGCTCCGTATCAGAGTTAATTAGCGTTGAAGTTAGCCAATCAGGGCGCAAATTCAAGCCGCCAGTCAGAGACAGTGTCGTCAAACGTATTCTTTATTTAGTTTCCTAAAACCGACCAAAAGAGCGATACAGTAATTGCACATGGAACGGTAGTAAGGATAGAATCCGAGTCAAAGGCTGAGCAGTATCATGCTCTATCACCTACGCTATGAGATCTACTGACACTAATTGTACTGTATCTGGTGGCACTCTTGAATTTGCGCGCGCGACCGCTTGATTGGCAATCTTAAATGCTAAAGGCGCAACGGATCACATTTTTTTCTTAACAATTATTTCTCAACACAAACTACCCTACAAGACTCTTGGAAGTTTTTCAGACTGTTTCTGACCACCCTGTATATATACAGCGAGTCCGCGGAGGAATGGTCAACATTCAGGAATATGACAGGACCGATATTCAGAGCAGAAAATTCGAGTAAACATGGGACCTAAAATGGATGTCTTAAGAGATATGTTTCATAATACTGAAGATGAACAAGTGCGCATAGCTTTTAAGGTATGCACTTTAGAGCCCACATTTACCAAATGTTTTTCCTTGTTTTGATCCATACTAACACATCTCAAAATACGGAAGGCAAAGTGCTTGCAGCATAAGAGATTTGTTTCACATATGTTACCCTTGCTTCGAAGGGTATCCTGTCATGTACCTGAGTATTTAACAGTCCTCCTATGGCACTGTGTACATATACTGGGTGTTAGGAAATACCCAGTACATACTTCTAGGACTTGTAGAGATGAGTGAGTACATAATATTTTGAATGGGAAATCATGTCCGAAAACATACCGTTTCCATTCCAACACGGTTTTAATTCAGATGTGTAACGCGTCCACTTCTAATGAGGGAAAGAAAAAAAATCTCAGAGTTGCTTGTTGTGGAATGCAATTGGGTAGACAGGATGACGTGTACAACGGCACCTGATGTCACTTAACATCTGCCTTGCTTCTTAAGAGGTTGTATGCGAAGTTTAATTTACGAGCCTCCTGTAGAAACAGAGGAAGATCTGCTGGCACGAGTTATGGCCACTGCACTAAAAACTGAAGAGACACCACGCGAGGTGTAATGTGTGCACCAGAACATGCTTAGTGGCTACAATATCTGTAACAACGTTGGTGGTCGCCATACGGAGCCGCTGTTATAGTGCATTAGTACTGTTCTGTACTTACAGTATACTGTGTTCGTTTTTGTTTTTTAACAATGTAAAAATGGCTCTGAGCACTATGGGACTTAACTTCTGAGGTCACCAGTCCCCTAAAACCTAGAACTACTTAAACCTAACTAACATAAGGACATCACATACATCCTTGCCCGAGGCAGGATTCGAACCTATTGCCTTTCAAACAGTTACCTAATAACTGCACTGCGTCACGCGTAATTCAATTCCTGAAGCATAAGTGAATGAGTAAAACATCTGAACTGAAAGCGTCGTAGAACGTAACAGTACGTTTCTGGACATGAGTTCCTATTCAAAATATTACGCATTCACTTCCCTCTACAAGTATAGCCGCGCGGCAGGCGCCATGTACGGTTTTGCGGCCCCTGCCGTCGGAGGTTCGAGTCCTCCCTCGGGCATAGGTGTGTGTGTTGTTCTTAGCATAAGTTAGTTTAAGTTGTGTGTAAGTCTAGGGACCGATAACCTCAGCAGTTTGGTCCCTTACTAATTCACACACATTTGAACGTTTTTACAAGTCTTAGACGTTTGTGATGGGAATTTCCGCACGCCAACATGTTTCATAGTCCTGCAAGACATACTATTGGTCGAAACTAGAAGAAAAGTTTCTATAATGGTACGTCTGAAAACCGAGATGTGGGTCAATATGTCCTTTCATTCATATTTGTCTCCTACACAGAAGTAGATACAATACGCAGTTCCGTATGCGGTTACCATGCATCCTGACACATCCTTCAGGTCTTCTTCACAGTAAATCACTCACTCTTTCAAACACTCGTGGCTCCTTTCGGACTGCGTCACATGCATTAGTCACACCGTCCTGTAACGTCTGCACGTTGTCGATGGTTTGCGCATGCAATACTGCCTTTAAATGTCCCCATAGCCAGAAATCCAACAGATTCAGGTCTGGTGAACGGAGAGGCCGTGCTACAGGACCTCCTTGGCACACTCATCGCTCACAAAACGTTGTGGTGAGATGCTGTCTGTCACACGATCCGTAGAAAATCATGTGACGCCCCCTCGTAAACAAACTAATAAAAATGGTTCAAATGGCTCTGAGCACTATGGGACTTAACATCTATGGTCATCAGTCCCTTAGAACTTAGAACTACTTAAACCTAACTAACCTAAGGACATCACACAACACCCAGCCATCACGAGGCAGAGAAAATCCCTAACTCCGCTGGGAATCGAACCCGGGAACCCGAGCGTGGGAAGCGAGAACGCTACCGCAGGACCACGAGATGCGGGCTGTGTGTGTTTGTGTGTGGGTGGGTGGGTGGGTGGATGGGGGTGGGTGGGTGCGTGTGTGTTTGTGCCAATAGCGTAATCTTTTATTTGTATGTGAAAGCTCTTTCTTTACACTCTTCTGACCACAGGAAATGCCTACATATTGCCCTCCGTATAATGCAGCTAAAAATAAACCTGAGTCCTTAATGCAATACAGTTACGTACACAGTCTCTCCAACCACGAAGGGGAAACACGACTTGTGTTTACTGTTCATTGTGTGAACATGCCTGGAACGTTGATTTCTAGTTTAGACTGTGCGCACATAATCACTTTCAGGCAAGAATGGTTGTCAGCATAGTTAGTAGCCCGAAGAATTAGCGTACACCATAGAGAAAGTAGTCCAACATTCAACCGCTACAGTACGCCACATCAATTTGAAGTTTTGCCTCCTAGTGTTCAACTGCTGTCCACAGCATCTGCTGATGACTACTACATACAAATTGTTGGTCGTAGGTCCAGTATCGTCTCTAGGCTTTCGTTATAAAACCCCAGTTCCGTGCGCGGGAAGAGTGTAGGTAAGGGAACACCTGCAAGGGAACCTCGATGAATCATGGCGGGTTTTCATGGACGAGTGCAGAATTTGTTGGAGGCCTGATGATCACAGCAGAAGTGTGAGGAGGGAGCCAGGTATTAATATACGCTCTCCGGCATTGAGTTCTACAGTATCATGCACAGATATCAGAAGAATCTCATCGCAGTCGAGGGTAATTTAACAGCTGCACAGTGTCTGGAAAGGATCCTTCACCCTCTTTCCAAGCCCTACGGTCAACACTGCGGTGACGGGTTCGTCTTTGAAGACCATAACACACAATCACACGATGCCAATCTCTAGAACACCTTGCTTCAGGAGGCAGTAATCGACGGAATGGAATGACATGTCGTTTTTACTGCCATGAACCCGGTTAAACGCATTTGGGACCAAACTTGCGTGCGTCGTCACAGAAATCCTTATTACACGCTGGTTGGCTTCAGGAGACCCGCCGTCACAGTGGCACAGGCTTCAGATGTAACGTATAGACCACTTCGTTGATGCATGGTATGTCAAGGAACATCGAATCATGTTAAAATACAAGGGGGGCGAGACACTTGGTATTGCATGTTACTCAGCAGCAGACTCTGATTCCACATATGTTTTTAATTCACAGTAAATTTAAGTTAATAATTTCGCACTACTTTTTCTTTCATTCCTTGACCGCTAGTACAGCGTTGAATAAAAACAAGTAAACTCCGCGAGAAATCCATGCTTGAACGTACACTATGTGATCAAAAGTATCCGGACACCCCCCAAAACATACGTTTTTCATATTAGGTGCATTGCACTGCCACCTACTGCCAAGTACTCCATATTAGCGACCTCAGCAGTCATTAGACATCGTGAGAGAGCAGAAAGGGGCGCTCCGCGGAACTCACGGAATTCGAGCGTGGTCATGTGATTGGATATCACTTGGACCATCCGTCTGTACGCGAGATTTCCACACTTCTAAACATCCCTAGCTCCATTGTTTCCGATGTGATAGTGAAATGGAAACGTGAAGGGACACGTAAAGCACAATAGCGTACTGGCCGACCTCGTCTGTTGACTGACAGAGACCGACGACACTTGAAGAGGGTCGTAATGTGTAAATGGCAGACATATATCCAGACAATCACACAGAAATTCAAAACTGCATCAAGATCTATTGTAAATAAGCCACACATCGAGCCGGTAAATGCCAAACGACGCTTCGCTTGGTGTAAGGAGCGTAAACATTGGACGATTTAACAGTGGAAAAACGTTGTGTGGAGTGACGAATCACGGTACACAATGTGGCGATCCGATGGCAGGGTGTGGGCATAGCGAATGCCCAGTGAACGTCATCTGCTAGCGTGTGTAGTGCCAACAGTAAAATTCGGAGGCGGTGGAGTTTTGGTGTGTTCGTGTTTTTCATGGAGGAGCTTGCACCCCATGTTGTTTCGCGTGACACTATCACAGCACAGGCCTACATTGATGTTTTAAGCACCTTCTTGGTTTCCACTGCTGAAGAGCAATTCGGGGATGGCGATTGCAGCTTTCAACACGATCGATCACCTCTTCATAATGCAAGGCCTGTGTCGGGGTGGCTACACGACAATAACATCCCTGTAATGGACTGGCCTGAACCCTATAGAACACCTTTGGGACGTTTTGAAATGCCGACTTCGTGCCAGGCCTCACCGACCGACGTCGATACATCTCCTCAGTGCAGCACTCGGTAAAGAATGGAGTGCCATTCCCCCAAGAAAACTTCCAGCACCTGATTGAACGCATGTCTGCGAAAATGAAAGCTGTGATCAAGGCTATGGGTGAGCCAACACCATACTGAATTCCACATTACCGATGGAGGGCGCCACGCACTTTTAAGTCATTTTCAGCCAGGTGTCCGGTTACTTTTGATCACATAGTATAGATAGAGATACTAGCCAAGCCTGCAGGTTGAGCTGTCGATCTGACCACGAACGGCACTTACGTGCAACGTGCTCAATATGCAGCATGAGCCAGTCACGGTCAGAACAGTGTTCTGTGTAGTGAGTGCATCACGTCTTTGTCAAACGAATTAGAACGTGGAAAATTGTTAGTGCTTCCGTAACCAAGGTAGCCGAAGTGTTTAGTGCTTCAAGATGCACCGTGTCGAAGAGTGATACCGCAGGCACGTCACATCGCAATCGAAAGTGTGTATTGAGTGATCGTGACGGACAGTCATTGAATAGGATTGTGACAAAAATAAGAGGAGTACTGCTCCAAAGGTCACTGCAGAAATGATCCTGTCAACACCAAAATTATACGAAGGGAGTTCTATAAGCAGGGAATTGTAGTGCGAGCGGAATTCCAAAACCACTCATCAGTGATTAAAATGCTCGTAATAGAAATACGTGGGGCCAAGATCATAAAACCTGGTCTATGGAGCAACAGAAGATCGTCCTTTTAGTCTTATTTCGCACTTTTCCTAACTTCTGACCGAGTTTAATCGCCAAGAGGCAAACATGGGGGGCGTTCAGTTTTAATTTGGGCAGCCATATCATGGTATTCCCTGGTCTCCGTGGCTACTCTGCAAGGTCGCGTTATTTCCAACGTCCATCACATGGTACTTTCTTCGTTCCCCAATGGCGATGCTGTGTTCCAAGAGGACAGCGCACCTGTTCACGCACCTCACATTGTCCGGGACTGGTTTTGTGACCAAAAAAGGAAAAAAAAAATGAACTGTCGAATCTCTTTGGCGACCAGAGACACTAGATCTCAATATTATTAAGCCTTTGTAGCCTACTTTGGAGAGGTGTGTGTGTGATCGCTATCTGCCTCGATCATCGTTACCTCAACTTACCATTATTTCGCAGGCAGGATGTTATAAGCCACCCTTGAAAACAATACAGAAGCTGTATTCATGCGTTTCGAGACGACTGGAAGCTGTTTAGAATGCCAACGGTTTTTCCACAGCGTATTATGCATGTAGTGTGTTGTGTTTCCGGTGTTTCCGTGTTATTGTCCAACCCCTGTATCTAAGCTCTTACACATTCCCAGAAAATCTTTGCTTTTGAGCATTTTATATCACGTTCCTACCTACATCGTTCAAAAGGCAGCGACTAAGCTACATGCAAGCAATTCAATGATCTTCTGGATTATCCAGAACTGTTTTACATGACGCTAGTGTGATGTGAATCACAGTACGTGCAAATGAGTATCCGTGTTCTCATTCCAAGTGAATGCATAGCTTCACCTATCGAAACAGTGGTTGGTGGCAGCCCTAGTTGCTCGTTCAGTGTCTGCGCAGCTCTTTCCGAGACGTGTATTTGGCAAAAGTTGTAACGCTTTTGACAAGCCCGTCGAATAACCAACTATACAGGCTGGTCAGAAACAGCCTGAATAGCTTGTAAGGGTGTTGCAGGACAGGTTGTACGGAGAAATAAATGTTAAGAAAAAAATTCGATACGTTGCGCCGTTTATAAATTTATTAGAGTTGAAGTTAGCCTATCAGGGTGTTGTGCGCCCAAATTAACGCCCCCCCCCCCTCCCCCCAGAGACGGCGTTGCCAAACGTGTACTTCATTTGGTTTCCCAAAACCGGACAAGAGCGATACAAAAATTGGACATGGGACTGTAGTAAGGATCGAACCCGACCCAACGGCTAAGCAGTATCGCACACTATCATCTACGACATAGGAAAACAGACATTAACTGTATCTAGCGGGCCGCTAGAATTTTAGGGTGCAAAGGTCTGATTGGCTAACGCTAGTTAGCTCGGAAACGGCGCAAAGTATCGAATTTTTTCCTTTACATTTACTTAGCAGCACAACCTATATTGCAACACTCTAACAAGCTTTTCAGACTGTTTTCGACCACCCTGTACAAATGCTGCATTGTACTCGAGGATGTAGCCTGACTTCAGTGTTGGACGACTGTTCGTAACGCATGAGTTCCTTCTTGTAGAGTAGAATATTTCTTCTCCGAGTCGTCAACACACATGAAAATGTGATGACGGGAGGCAGAGGCGGGAGTGCTTCGTCGCTTTTTGTCTTGTTCGTTCGGGGCGCGTGCCTCTCTTGTTTACAGAGACGGTCTGTGTCTGCTTCGGGAGACACCATTTGTCGTCGCAGACGCCTCTGCCTTTTAGTAAAATTACAGTTGCTTTCACGGACGTCTCCAAAGGCTGTCGGAGGCGAAAAATGTGCACAGATCTCAACCGTGCATTTGTTTCTTAAGGCAAGTCACTGTATTTTCGACTTTACCATTTTTGTACTCGGAATCAACATATTTTTCTGTTGTTAATAATAAACTCCTGAGCGAGTAATGTATTATTGCAAACGTGTACAGTTTGTTATTTAAAGCTTTTTGTCTTTTACCGAGCGAAATGACACTGTGGTTAAGTCACTGAACACATTTTCGGAAGGAGTTACATTAAAATTACCGAATTTGAGTTACCGTGGTTTCCATAAATCATATTAGGTTATTGCTGTGACAGTTTCTTCGACACAGTAACTACAGATTCCGTACTCCACCTTCGTCCAGCTAAGAAGGATTTATATCTACAAAGTTTCTCCGTTTTACCTTTTATTTCTACAATATGAAATACAATAATGTTGAAATGGTCCAAAGTCACCTCAACTTATTTAAATGGTAATGTTATACCACACTTATTGCCGTTGTATGAATTAAAACAGCCCTTTATTTTGTTTTAGCACGTTGCTCGTATTTAAGCAGCCTAATAATTTAAATAGGTATTACAGAATGCTATGCACATACTTACTTAATCTATAGATTCAATATATTAATATTAGCATAATATTTTTCAGAGTTCTTTTCAACGAACTTAGCACAAATTAGTCATACTTTCCTCACTTTTTTTTAAAGTGATCCTTACAAGACAATGGTTACATAGCTGCTTAAAACAGTCCAAACAACGGGAAGCACAAAAGTAGATAAGGAAGTTACATACATTATACATACCTACATTATACATTATACATTATGGTTTTAATTGATTTTTAAGGTTTTACATTCGCATCTGCAGAAAACTAAATTGGTTAGCTCTTGTTCTGCTGCGACACGTCTATATATTTCGGAGAACCATTTTATTTCGAAGTTTCATATGAAGGGCTTAATTCAATAGTGGTACAAGTCCATTTTTGTTCACATTGAGATACAGAGTCCTAACGTTAAATGAGCGCTGAAAAATCTGCAATTGGGATACCAGAAATATTCAAGCATATGCTTTCTTGCTAGAGATGAACCTTTCTTTCTATTTGTTTGGCTCATTAATTTCAGAAGCATTATAGACAGAAATGCCCTTCTTATGTGACCACCATAACAACTGTATTTCTCTGAAGCTTTGTTTCCTCGGCGTATTACTTGTTCCGTAAAATTACGGGAATTCAGCCATAACCAAACTTTGTCTTGTGCTAATTTTTCGGCTGCAAACTGTTCAGTCATCTTCGGAGTGAGCTGTAAAGACTGACGGGAAGGCGCTTCCGTCCACCTTTACCGGTAGGGTGGGCCAATTGCGCATGTGTACACCGATAATCATAGTGGAGGAAATACCACACGGACGGCAGAGATACATACTACCGTGATTCCCTCTGTGAAAGATGTTGTGTCACAAATTCTGGTCAACAGGGGAACAGAACCGTTGTCTATGAGAGCCAACTATTGCCAGTGCCGGATTTCATATTTAGTCAGGAATAAAACAATCATGATGATTAATTATATCACTCGTCAAATGTATTTCAGTGGCATCCCTGCAAACCGATTATCAGAAGGATGATACAGTCGTTGAAATCCCGACGTTCTCGTAGTCCATAGCGCGGCATGTCTGATAAGCTGAACGTTCTCGTAGTCCATAACGTGCCCTGCCTGAAACGCTCTCGGCTACAGCAATTGATCAGGCCGTAGCGGACGAGTATAGTGTCGATGTTCCACGCCACGTTTATGGACTGTAGCTAAATTGTGTCCGATATCTGAAAATCCACTCTGGCAGAGAATCACATACATAACGGATAACCACGCGCGTTAGCATGCCGCTTTGGGGATTCGGGTAGCAGCGCGGGCCCCCAGGTCGAATCCGTCCGGCGGATTAACGACGAGAGCTTTGTGCCCGCCAGCCTGGATGTGGTTTTTTGTCGGTTTCCCACACCCATCTAGGTGAATACCGGGCTGGTACCCAAGTTCTGCAGCAGTTACACGATTCGTATTTCGGAAACGTTCTCACACTTTTGCAAGGATAACACTAGACACCAATAGATGGGGTACACAATTTCCGTCTCGGAAAGAGGGCGGGGGGGGGGGGGGGGAGGGGGAGGGAGCAGTGGTGACAGGAAGAGCATGCAATCACCATATACCACTAACACTGTCAAATCCAGATTAACATACCGACTCCGTCAATATACGTGATAAAAAACAGGAAAAAAGAAGAAGACTTATTTCAGAAGTCAGATTCCCTACGAACGGAAGGAAGGCTCTGGAACTGAGCCTTTCCTGTTCAGTTTCTTGAGGCTGGACACTCACTTTCGGTTTTAATTGCAAAGCGTTGAGTGTGTTCCATGCCGGATAGGCATTATCTTCAAAAACATTTCTTGAGGTATTCGAGTTCTTGCTCTAGACGGTTCTTAGCAGCAGCCACTTGTGCCCTGTGCACAAGAGTATTTAGGACGCCATGGTCAGCGCAGGCTGGTGCCAGTTTTCCACTCACAGGTCCAGATCCGTATGTGTCGGCTTGCAGAAGACACTACGTCTCAAGACACCCAAGACAGACAGACATCCGTCCTTTTCCAGTAACACGGAATACTGCATGTTCACACGAACAAAATTCAGGTGGTCTAAGAACTGAGGAAGTTTCTCTTCGCCGTGAAGCCACACTACGGAAGTGTCTGCCACATACCCCCAGAAGATTAAAAAATTATATATTTGTATATGACTGACAGTATCCCTGATTTGACATCCACTACAGGACCTCCATGCCTCATGCATACACTTTTTAGCCACATGCAGCCCTATTCCTCCCGCATGGTTCCTCGTGTTATCTACTCACTTTCGAATATTTAATCTCCTTGGTCTTTCTTATCTCTTTAAGTCCAGCAACGAACTTCCTCGGTCCATCTATCATCTATTCGCGAAGTTACATATCTCGTCCACCTCTTTTTCATTTTCGCTGCTGTTATTTTTATATACACTCTTGGAAATGGAAAAAAGAACACATTGACACCGGTGTGTCAGACCCATCATACTTGCTCTGGACACTGCGAGAGGGCTGTACAAGCAATGATCACACGCACGGCACAGCGGACACACCAGGAATCGCGGTGTTGGCCGTCGAATGGCGTTAGCTGCGCAGCATTTGTGCACCGCCGCCGTCAGTGTCAGCCAGTTTGCCGTGACATACGGAGCTCCATCGCAGTCTTTAACACTGGTAGCATGCCGCGACAGCGTGGACGTGAACCGTATGTGCAGTTGACGGACTTTGAGCGAGGGCGTATATTGGGCATGCGGGAGGCCGGGTGGACGTACTGCCGAATTGCTCAACACGTGGGGCGTGAGGTCTCCACAGTACATCGATGTTGTCGCTAGTGGTCGGCGGAAGGTGCACGTGCCCGTCGACCTGGGACCGGACCGCAGCGACGCACGGATGCACGCCAAGACCGTAGGATCCTACGCAGTGCCGTAGGGGACCGCACCGCCACTTCCCAGCAAATTAGGGACACTGTTGCTCCTGGGGTATCGGCGAGGACCATTCGCAACCGTCTCCATGAAGCTGGGCTACGATCCCGCACACCGTTAGGCCGTCTTCCGCTCACGCCCCAACATCGTGCAGCCCGCCTCCAGTGGTGTCGCGACAGGCGTGAATGGAGGGACGAATGGAGACGTGTCGTCTTCAGCGATGAGAGTCGCTTCTGCCTTGGTGCCAATGATGGTCGTATGCGTGTTTGGCACCGTGCAGGTGAGCGCCACAATCAGGACTGCATACGACCGAGGCACACAGGGCCAACACCCGGCATCATGGTGTGGGGAGCGATCTCCTACACTGGCCGTACACCTCTGGTGATCGTCGTGGGGACACTGAATAGTGCACGGTACATCCAAACCGTCATAGAACCCATCGTTCTACCATTCCTAGACCGGCAAGGGAACTTGCTGTTCCAACAGGACAATGCACGTCCGCATGTATCCCGTGCCACCCAACGTGCTGTAGAAGGTGTAAGTCAACTACCCTGGCCAGCCAGATCTCCGGATCTGTCCCCCATTGAGCATGTTTGGGACTGGATGAAGCGTCGTCTCACGCGGTCTGCACGTCCAGCACGAACGCTGGTCCAACTGAGGCGCCAGGTGGAAATGTCATGGCAAGCCGTTCCACAGGACTACATCCAGCATCTCTACGATCGTCTCCATGGGAGAATAGCAGCCTGGATTGCTGCGAAAGGTGGATATACACTGTACTAGTGCCGACATTGTGCATGCTCTGTTGCCTGTGTCTATGTGCCTGTGGTTCTGTAAGTGAGATCATGTGATGTATCTGACCCCAGGAATGTGTCAATAAAGTTTCCCCTTCCTGGGACAATGAATTCACGGTGTTCTTATTTCAATTTCCAGGAGTGTAATAATTTAATAAGTTTTATCGTTGTGTGTACAGCTGAGTATTTAATAACTTTTCTTGAGAGAAAAGAAAGAACAACTGGGCCGGAAGTTGACTGCAGGATCATTAGTGCTTGAGCAACTGCTGTATCTCGCGTGATGAAATCAATAAAAGAAACAGAATGCCATTACTGTTATTCAAGCAGAGTCCAAATTCGAGCGAAGCCACACTTATAACATTTAATGCATTTGAACAATTATTTACATTATGAATTAAGTCACAAACTGTTAGTGTTGCAAAATATTTATTTATCTCCTAAGCCGAAAACGGATGGACAAGATAAATAAAGTTACAAAACATAGTAGTCGGTGTTTTCGTAAAATAAATCCTAGGCAGGGCATCAGCTCACTTTTTATTCTTCCGATAGAAATCGAAGCATAAACATTGCTGCTACCATGACACTTTTCATATTGGGTCTTTACATTACTGAAATCAAACTTGAATGTTTCGGTCTCCAGCTGACACTCTATGTTTTCTAAAGATTGAGAATCACAAAATCACTTTCTTTTTATTGACATCCCGACTATTCACACAAAGAAAGTAAAGAAGGATAAAAGAAGAAAAGTTATGTATCAGTTGACTTTCACACAAACTGTTTGAACGTTTTTATGGTTAACTGGCAGCATGAGATTAAAGAAGGGTCATACCAGTACAAGTAAAATACGAGTAAACATTAATGCTGCTGCGTCGTTCCACTGTGTACACATACCAGTGTAGTGGCTTAACAAAAGAGCGAATAAAGGTCCGCATATGATGCTGTAATCCTTTGTTCGGCTGCTGCAAGCCTCTATGACAGAGCTGCGAAAATAGCTAAATGGCAGATGAGGGCTCGAAAATCAATAGATGCTTTGTACTAGACCGGCTGGGGAAACTGCAGCACCCTGGCTCCGAGCCGGTGAAGGCGGCGACACATTATACACATATTCCACCAAGCCATGGCTGAAAATAATGCGAGCTTCTCGTCCAGTTCTTAGTAGGCCATCTTCAACTACGTTGTTTCGACGCAAACGACACTCATATTTCCGGATGCCAGAGTCTGGCAACGGATAACGAAGATTAGCTTTTCGTGAGCAACAGAGGAAGAAAATTAATATCTACATCTACCTATTTCCGTTTACTGTTAAAAGTGTTGTAAAATTGATTGAGACAAAAATATGAAATACTGTTTTGGAAATAATGAAACAAAAAATGAGATTTCTATTTTTGGAAAGTCCATGACCATACGCTTCCTGAGTAAACAGAGAAATACATGCCGAATTAAGAATTAGAAACAGAGTAGAATGGAAAAATGTCCTTAATCTGACTTGTAATGCTAAAATGGGAACTATTTTTTTAAAAAGAAGTAGCACATATTCGAACGCTAAGGGCCTGGTGAACGCACTAGTCTGTAAAACATCATCATCTCGAATCGAGCTTGTCATTGTCATCACTTCTTGGTGGCACAAAGAAGTAATCAGTTAAAATTTCGATTCTGTAATCTCCAAAATAGCTGTGCTATCCATAGTACAGTGTGGTCATAATTAAACTTTCGCTCCTTCAGTCAGCGTAGACGGGAAACTACTTATCTTAAGGGTACCCAACTTTATAGGAGTGATGTTCAGAGTGTGCGCTTCAGAATTTGGGTTGTTTTTAGTTGTTAATTTCATGACTCGCTGTTAGGAGCGGTACTGGTACGGCGACGTAGGTTTGAACCACAAGCATCAGTGTGCATTACAGTTGCAGACAGTCAACATGGTCCTCGACTAGTTGAAAAAATAGTTCAAATGGCTCTGAGCACTATGGGACTTAACATCTGAGATCATCAGTCGCCTAGAACTTAGAACTACTTAAACCTAACTAACCTAAGGACATCACACACATCCATGGCCGAGGCAGGATTCGAACCTGCGACCGTAGCAGTTGCGCGGTTCCAGACTGAAGCGCCTAGAACCGCTCGGTCACAGCGGCCGACGCGATAACCTTTCTCTGGAATTGTGGATGATAAGGCCCGTGCCAAGATTATGGTTCTTGAGATGTTTATCTCTTAAATGCTTATAAAGGGGGAGCCACGCCGATGGATTACCGTTATTCTACACGAAAGTGTTTACAAACGTAAAACGCAAAATGCGCCCGACATATAACGAGACTGATGATTTAATTAGTCGTGATCCATCAGCGTCAGATAATATGAGATAAGATGAGACGTTCTGGATTCTCATATTTTTGTCTGCTTCAGCAATATAAAGTAATTCAAAACGTGGCTCGTTTCTGAATATACGATTAATCACAATTTATCCCAAAAACACTCTTAACACTGATAAATACTTTCACGACACAAGACATTGTTCTTGATTCTGTCGACTATAAACTACCACTGCTCATTAGGTAGCGATGAAAGTGTCACACGTCGGAATTGTAGTCTTCATTGAAATCAGTTCCCGGGGAAACTGCTCGATGCTTACACGCATTGCTTCCACAGACTCGTAAGTCCTCCGTCGGAGCGATAAAACAACACAATGCTCGTATCGGTGAGGAAATTCCAACTGTGTTACGACTGTGCCTTAGATTTAAGAGTTAACAGCCATCAATATTTAATGCCTTTCCCAGGTTTCCAGGAATGCAAATAGAATACTGCGGGGTGGCAAGAAAAGAAAAAGGGGCTGACTGATGTCCCTTTATCCTCGGGGAAAGATTTATTTATGTACTGGGTGATCAAAAAGTCAGTATGAATTTGATAACTGAATAAATCACGGAATAATTTAGATAGAGAAGTACAAATTGACTCACATGCTTGGAATGACATGGGGTTTTATTAGAACCAAAAAACTACAAAAGTTCAAAAAATGTCCGAGAGATGGCGCTTGATCTGATCAGAATAGCAGTAATTAGCATAACAAAGTAAGACAAAGCAAAGATCATGTTCTTTACAGGAAATGCTCAATATGTCCACGATCATTCCTCAACAATAGCTGTAGTCGAGGAGTGATGCTGTGAACAGCACTGTAAAGCATGTCCGGAGTTATGGTGTTGTCTTTCAGCATCCCTAGAGATGTCGGTCGATCACGATACACTTGCGACTTCAGGTAATCCTAAAGCCAATAATCGCACGGACTGGGGTCTGGGGTCCTGGGAGGCCAAGCATGACGAAAGTGGCGGCTGAGCACACGATCATCACCAAACGACGCGCGCAAGAGATCTTTCACGCGCCTAGCAATATTGGGTGCAGCGCCATCCTACATAAACATCGTACGTTCCAGCAGGTGTTTATCAGCCAGGCTGGGGATGATGAGATTCTGTAACATAACAGCGTACCTCTCACCCGTCACGGCAGCAATTACAAAACCAGAATCACGCATTTCCTCGAAGAAAAAAGGCCCGATAACGGTAGATGTGGTAAATCCAACTCATACCATGACTTTCTCGTCGTGCAGTGGAGTTTCCACGACAGTTCTAGGATTTTCGGTAGCCCAAATTCTGCAGTTGTGGGAGTTGACAGACCCTCGGAGTGTGAAATGAGCTTCGTCGGTCTACAACACGTTACTCAACCAATCGTCATCTTCCGCCATCTTTTGAAACGCCCACACCGCAAATGCCCTCCGCTTCACTAAATCGCCAGGTAACAGTTCATAATGCCAATGGATTTTGTACGGATAGCATCGGAGGGTACACCTAAGTGCCAAGCAAACAAAAGTGTATGGAATGCCGGTGCGAAGTGCGACCGCACGAGTGCTGACTTCCCCATGCATAGACGAACCCGCTACAGTCTCCATTTCTCCTGAACTGTCTCAGCAGCATTACGCCTTGTGCTCGGTCGGCCACTACGGGGTCTATCGTCTAAACAACCCGTGGCTTCGAACTTTGAAGTCATTCTCGCCAGAGCTGCATTTGTCAATAGACCTTTATCCGTTCGAATCTCCTTCCCATGGCGATAGGATCGTAACGCTGAAGTAGCACATTCCCCATTCTGATAATACAGCTTCACTAAAAGCGCGTTTTTAGGTAACGTCAACATGCTGCGACTGCTGGCGCACCTGATACTCTCTTTTTTTTCTTTATTGTGATTTCATTCCCCTGCCCCATATGGGCAGGGGAGGGCTGTCAGCGGCACAATACGCCTCTCTTCAGCCGAGTGATACACTCTATTACACTCTATTATTACATTACTCTATTATTGTCATGCGCAGTCACTGACGTTTTGCTATCCAGCGCCATCTGTCGGACATTTTGTGAACTTTTTTTTTGTTTATTAAGTTTTCAAAGATATGCTAACTTTTTGATCACCTGGTATACGTAAACTGCCACCTCTCACACAGTGTCAGTGTTCGATAAGTATAAGAACAAGATAAATACCGGCCACTCACATATTAATCATATCAACTGTTGCAGAAGGTTGCATGGTCATAGATCAGAACTTCCTGTTAAGTGTTGTTGTTGTTGTTGTTGTTAGTGTTTAACGCTCCGTCGACAACGAGGTCATTAGAGGCTGAGCGCAAGAGCGGGTTAGGGAAGGATTGGGAAGGAAACTGGCCGTGTCCTTTCACAGGAACCATCCCGGCATTTGCCTGAAACGATTTAGGGAAATCACGGAAAACCTAAATCAGGATGGCTGGAGACGGGATTGAACCGTCGTCCTCCCGAATGCGAGTCCAGTGTACTAACCACTGCGCCACCTCGCTCGGTATTAAGTGTCAGTTAAGACTTGCAAACCATCACATCGATTATAGGCGCCAGAGCAGCATGGCGAGACGATATAATAACGCCCTAGAAACGGGACAATAAGGGAGAAACCGCACATCGGATTCTTTAGGATCACTCAGACACAGCTTATCAATGAAATACACTACTCAGGAGAAAAGCATTACCGACGGGTTGGGGTGGGGAGGTCACACAAGAAATCTTATGTCCATAGAGTGTTCCTAAATCATACTGATACATTTTAAGAGCAATGTGGTAATTAATTGTCAGTCCAAAAGGTTTCAAGACTGCATCAACAAAAACATAGAAAATGTAAAATGGTGGTTTTAATGTTTTTAATGCTCCAAATATTCTACACACACACGCACACTTGAGTGTAACACGCAGTAGCTTTAAAATGCATTTGGTAGTGGCGAGTGCATCATAATAATAGCCTACATAAGGGTGAGGTTGGTTGTCAGCAAATTTAGAGAAGTCCCATATCAGTTTCGACCTGGCATTCGCCGCATGAAGGAGACCCGAAAGGGCGGGAAGTGAATTTTAACTACGACACTAAAAGTTTAGGCTGACTCCAGTTGTAAGTTGCTGGTTCATGTGGTTGCCTGTAGGCAACTTAATTGTATTGCACTTAACTATCACGCACAATAAAAACTAGTACAGGTTTCTGCTTGAGAATAACTGTTAATTGTTAGCAATATTTTTCATACACTCTTACAATAAAAAATTATTTTAATAGAACGAATATCACTTAGCTTCTGCTTTGGCAGGAGATTCTTTTGTTTTATTTATTTATAGATATTGTTATAGCCAGTTCGTTTGTAGATTCATAATAGTGGAGAAATAAGCAAATAAACCGGAACCCTGTTTGAACGAAACTAAAAAGTGTTGTGGAATGTAAACTGTAGAAAATGGGTTGCAATTAAAGTATTTTTAACTATCAATTATAGTCTTTTATGAGCAAAAACACTTCCTATGGCGTATTAACGAGAGCTCGAAACGTGACTATTTCAGAAATTTTGAAGAGTTTTAGTTACTGTATAATCAAGTGTTTAACACTCTGCGAATAAACCTTTCATGTTTCAATGACGCAGCGCTTTTCAAAAAAAAAAAAAAAATGGCTCTGAGCACTATGGGACTTAACATCTATGGTCATCAGTCCCCTAGAACTTAGAACTACTTAAACCTAACTAACCTAACGACAACACACAACACCCAGCCATCACGAGGCAGAGAAAATCCCTGACCCCGCCGGGAATCGAACCCGCAGCGCTTTTCAAATCCTGAAGCAATGGAAGAATGGAAGTCATGGTATAGTGACGGTACATTGCCACCACATCACGTATGCTGTACACTGTTCAAAGGGAGGCGAATGTTATGATCTACATGAGCTGTTAGTTTACATTCAGTGAATACAGTATAGGTTAAAAAATTCAATGCTTACGTTGCGTAATAATGGTTTATAGTGTCCTGTATTTTACAGCCGGTTGGATTTCGAAGAGAACGCATTTTTTTCTTAAATCTCCTTTCTGTTATCAGATGTCATGGAAATATTGAGAAAAATTTGGTTGTAGCCACAGGGTAGATGTAATTGTACCGAACGTGCTTGAGGGTACAATTTTAAGTTGTTCTATTTGTTTCAGATGAAACCAGAAGGATTATCTGGCCAAATATTGTCCCGAAGTTGTGTATACTCCTGTCTATAGTGTCATTAGTCGGCCACTAGATGGCCTTGATGAGCTATAATTAGCAAGAATATTCCGAAGAAACCGAGAAGTCATACTGCTTAAGGGGACGCCAGAATTTAATACGGGAATTACTAAACACTTATCGTATACGACAGTCATTACACGAAGTAAGGAGATATAGACGAAGCCTTTTGTTCCCAACCATGTAATTCACGTACTCTAAAAATAACTAGATGTTTCATAACCATAATACTCTACTCAAAAGCTAATGAGGATACAAATTGATTTTGTGAGCTCTCTATTGACATTGTAGAGCGTTTACGGCATAATTTGAGGACTAGGTTATTGTATGTAGTTCAGAGATTTTAAGTGTGAATGTCATACGTCTTCAGCAAAGTGTTTTCTGTATTCAAATATATTTCTTTGTGCATAATCCACCAAATTAAAAACATGACACTGGTCTCACTCGATGCTTTTAAAATGTTGTCGAAATGATAATTATCTAAATTTATCGTTCAAATTTTGAATAGAATAATCATGAAAACCGATTACCAACAAGAGTTAATATTGTATTCACCATTCGATTTTTCAATTAATTTATATAAAATTGTTTTGCCAAGAGTCATTCATTAATATATAGGGTATTTCATGGCCTTTGATACTCGTAACAACGTAATTGCTAACACTGTAAGGAAGGCAAACCCGACCAACATGTAGAAGTGCAGGATGATAGGTGTGAACAGTAATTGAACAAATGCACTCTTGATGGCATGATGTGTACTGTGCAGTGGCGGGTACTGATGTAAAGATCTATAAGACTGTGGTCTGTTTTTGCAAGCTGCAGTTTACTGTTGACTAGTCACTGTGATACGACTTTGTTCTTGCTTACGGAATTAGCAGATATGATGTCCGTGAACGGAGAAGCAAATGGAAACTGTAGTGAACCTGACAGGTTGTTCGGGCCAAGTACCGACATAAGAGACATCCGGTACACACTATGTTTCTAAGGTCGTTCCAACGAGTAAGGGAAACAGGACGCATTTGCAGTGAAGTGATGGATGTGCCTAGTTTATGAATTGTAAATAGGCACTTATCCGCCTGCCCGTCGCGATTTTACTGTGTTTTTGACACATATTCCCCACTTTGTTTTAAGATATCTGACTTGATCTTCGTGCATGTACGGGTTTACAACGTGATGGAACCTGAAATGTAATTGAAACACGTGGGGTCTAACACAGTGTACGACATCACGTATCAGTGAAGCACACGAGACTTGCGGTTTTCATAATCAGAAGCTTGTCTGTTCGCGAGTTTCGTATTTTAATGTGCTGTTGGGTAATGAGAAGAGACATTTTTTGTATTAAATTAAATATTTTTGCCTTTTTAAAATTTCCTTCACTTCAATGTGCAAGTAAATAATGCAAGGTAAAAATACGCAGGGACTAGACACTGAAATATTGAATGACATATAAATGAAAGGAAGATTACACGAAGAAGACTGGAAGGTACATTTCAAACATAAATCTCTCTCTCTCTCTCTCTCTCTCAAGGCAATGACGAACGTCGTAATTTTGAAGGTCAATAATATTCTGTGCGTTTGATTTAATGTAATGTAGCCCCAAACATTCATGTGGTGCACTTTGCGTTTCGGAATTGCAACGGGAAATGCGCAACATTCTGCAGTCTCGGGGCTTTTGATAATATTCAGCAATTGCGTAATACATTACGTGCCCCAGCTCGCTTTGCATATTTTTCTTGTGAGCACCTGTGTCAGACGTTCGCTGAAAGGTAGATGGGAAATGAAGTTTCTGATCTTGAACATCTCGATCACCCGATGTTGTGGAACGATATGAAAAGCCTTATGTGCGAAACATCTGTCGAAATTACTCGCAAGAATTCTCGGTGCCTGTAACATTGTTGGAACGACATTACAGTTATGACAAAGAACACTGATAACATTGACAAATTTGCATTAAAACTGGAGAGAGCCACTCTGAACAACTGTGAAATTGTGCAGATAAAATTATTACAGAAATGTATTTACATGAATTCTTAACATCGTCAGGAGACTAGCAGTAAACCAGAGAGTTTCCCTTATACATTTCGGCCAATTTGTTTCCGGAGGAGAATTCCCTGTCTCAGACTAATACTTTTATTCTTCTCCATAATATCTAATACTCTGTATTGTCATCACGGAAACATCCTGTAAGTACATACACTATGTGATCTAAAGTATCCGGACACCCCCAAAAACATACAGTTTTCATATTAGGTGTATTGTACTGCCACGTACTGCCAGGTACTCCGTATCAGCGACCAAAAGTCATTAGACATCGTGAGAGAGCAGAATGGGGCCCTCAGCCGAACTCACGGACTTCCAACGTGGTCAGGTGATTGGGTGTCACTTGTGTCATACGTCTGTACGCGAGATTTCTATACTCCTAAACATCCCTAGGTTCACTGTTTCCGATGTGACAGTGAAGTGGAAACGTGAAGGGACACGTGCAGCACAAAAGCGTACAGACCGACCTCGTCTGTTGACTGAAAGAGACCGACGACAGTTGAAGAGGGTGTAATTTATAATAGGCAGACATCTATCCAGACCATAACACAGGAATTCCAAACTGCAACAGGATCCACTGCAAGTACTACGACAGTTAGGCGGGAAGCCAGAAAACGTGGATTTCATGGTCGAGCGGCTGCTCATAAGCCCACATCACGCCGGTAAATACGAAACGACGCCTCGCTTTGTATAAGAAGCGTAAACATTGGACGACTGAACAGTGGAAAAACGTTGTGTGGAGTGACGAATCACGGTACACAATGTGGCGATCCGACGGCAGGATGTGGTCATGGCGAATGCCCGGTGAACGTCATCTGCCAGCGTATGTAGTGCCAACAGTAAAATTCGGAGGTCATGTGTTATGGTGTGCTCGTGTTTTTCCTGGAGGGGACTTGAACTCCATGTTGTTTTGCGTGGCACTATCAAAGCACAGGCCTACGTTGATGTTTTAAGTGACTTCTTGCTTCCCACTGTAGAAGAGCAATTCGGGGATGGCGACTGCATTTTTCAACACGATCGAATACCTGTTCATAACGCATGGCCTGTGGCGGAGTGGTTACACGACAATAATATCCCTGT
Organism: Schistocerca gregaria; assembly: GCF_023897955.1. Classification (NCBI taxonomy): domain Eukaryota; kingdom Metazoa; phylum Arthropoda; class Insecta; order Orthoptera; family Acrididae; genus Schistocerca; species Schistocerca gregaria. The sequence continues at coordinate 639,539,970 of NC_064931.1, forward strand.
AATTGACTGACCTGCACAGAGTCCTGACCTGAACCCTATAGAACCACTTTGGGGTTGGAACGCTGACTTCATGCCAGGCCTCATTGACCGACATAGATACCTCTCCTCAGTGCAGCGCTCCGTGAAGAATGAACTGCCATTCCCCAAGAAAGCTTCCAGCACCTGATTGAACGTATGTCTGCGAGAGTGGAAGCTGTCATTAAGGCTAAGGGTGGGCCAACACCATACTGAATTCCAGCATTACCGATGGAGGGTGCCACGACCTGTTAAGTCATTTTCAGCCAGGTGTCCGGATACTTTTGATCACATAGTGTACTTACTTAGATGGTGATGTGACGTGCGGCTGCATGGATTGTAATCCAAGATAGACGGACTGTATGAAGCAGACAAACAATTTGTTACTATTTTTCATGAAAAACGAAAGTTGCACAACGTCCCCAAACTTTAGAACAAACAGTCGTGGGAGCAACTCCTATCGGATAGTGCACTCAATTTTGATCCGTATGTGGGGCAATCCATCATGGAGAGTTGTGCCTGGTCAGCAATAAAAACAAAAACAACGAAGAGCTTTTCTAATTATAGGTTTTATTTTACTATGTATCTAACATTATTTTTCTATATACCTACAACCAGTCATCTTACATGATGAAAATCTCGTTACATGCTGCAAAAGATTATTGAATTTACATATTCAATAACCTGTTATTCCATATATTGAATTTTTGAGTTTTGTTACTTGCGTCACATTTTTTTGCTGTAACTGAGTTAAGGTGTGCATTGATTACGTCAACCAGATATTCATACACTATCTGATCAAAAGTATCCGGACACCTACCAGTCGTCATTAATATGATTAATATGGGCTGTGTCCACCCTCCACCCTTGTGACAGCTAGAACTCCGCTGTAGACACTTTCAGTGAGGTGTTAGAATGTCTGTGGAGGAATTTCAGCCCATTTCTTTTTCTCAGGAGTCGAGACTAGACAAGGTAGTATTTTTGGGCGCTGGTGTCTGGAGCGAAGTCGCCGTTCGGACTCATCCCAAAGATGTTCCACTGTGGCCAGGTCGGGACTCTAGGCAGGGCAGGTCATTTCAGAAATGTCATTGACCACATGCCATTAGCTCACAGATGCTGCTTTACGACAAAGATGTATTGTGATGCTGATACCATGCTGATGGAAACAACCATCGTATCCGAATTGTTCCTCTACCGTACGCAGTACACAATGCTGTAAGATTTGTTCATATCCATTTGTGTTTCGCGTTTTCTTAAGCACAGTAAGGCGGACACACCCTAACCTCAGAAAACAGCCCCATACCATAACACCATCTCCACCGCACTTCGACCGATGACCTCAGCAGTTTGCTTCCATAGTCCGTACCATAAATTTCCAAAAAATTTCCACCGAATTTCATTGTTAGCTGTACACATGATGGCAGGTAAAGCTCTCCACGCATTCACCAAACCCAAACCCTTCCATCGGATTGCCACAGGGTTTAGCGCGTTTGATGACTCCTAAACATTCTTTTCCAGTCATCCACTCTGCAGCGGATCTTTACACCACCTCAAGCTTCGCTTAGCATTGGCTACAGAAATATGTGACTTACCAGGAGCTGCTCGACTATTGCACCCCGTTCCTTTTCAATCCGTGCGCACAGTCATTGCTCTGGATGGACTTCTGGTAGCTCTTTGAAAATCACGAGTGATTTCTTCCGCCAATTTCACGAGATTTCTTACAACGAGCCTCCGCTGTGCTCGACGGTCGCTGTCCGACAGTACATGGAAAATGGAAATGAATTGAGAGTTTGGGGTCATTGGACGGAAGGCCCCTTAAGTGGCAGGTGCGGCCGCCTTGGTGCAGGTCTTATTACATTCTACGCCACATTGGGCGACCTGCGCGACGGATGGGGATGAAATGATGGTTCAAATAGCTCTGAGCACTATGGGACTTAACATCTGAGGTCATCAGTCCCCTATAACTTAGAACTATTTAAACCTAACGAACCTAAGGACATCACACACATCCATGCCCGAGGCAGGATTCGAACCTGTGGCCGTAGAGGTCGCGCGGTTCCAGACTGAAGCGCCTAGAACCACTCGGCCACAAAGGCCGGCAGCAGTTGACTTGTGCAGGTTTAGAAGGGTGAAATGTCCCTGAGGGATTTGTTACTCAAGTGACGTCCAGTAAGTAGTCCATGTTCAAAGTCCCTGAGCTCTCTTAACTGGCCGGCCGCGGTGGTCGTGCAGTTCTAGGCGCTTCAGTCCGGAACCGCGAGACTGCTACGGTCGCAGGTTCGAATCCTGCCTCGGGCATGGATGTGTGTGATGTCCTTAGGTTAGTTAGGTTTAAGTAGTTCTAAGTTCTGGGCGACTGATGTCCTCAGATGTTAAGGCTCATAGTGCTCAGAGCAATTTGAACCCATTTCGCTCTTACTGCTTCTCTACTGACGGTAAAGTACACCCGGACTCCCTTTTATACCAGCGGTCGACCTCTCGTGACATTTGGCAGTCAGTTCCGCATTACATAAGGCTGTCCGGATACATGTGACCAAATAATGTAACTATGAATAACATGCTTTCCTATAAACGAGTAGTAAGACTTAGACTTTGGTTGGGTAGTACAAACATTCTCAGTAAAATTGTATCAAACATTATCGTGTTTTCATACAATCATTTCCTCTGGTATTGTTGTATAAGACCACGACACCTGAACACGATAGACATTATCGCTGATTTCAATTATTCGACGCAGTTTCTTGGGAGTTAAACAATACGCATTAGCATTATTAATGGTTCCTTAAAGCATAAAGTAATCTTAAAGGAAAACAGGCTATTTAAATCATCAAAGAACGTTGATTTAATTTTTCGACTTAATTTGTGAATGTTTTACGTATATTTGCTAATTGAAGGTTCTGCCACTCCATTGGCCAACGTTTTCTATAAGTAGTGGCACAAGAGATCCGAATTTCACTGGCGGTAAAGATGTGCGCCAAGAATAAATCACTTCCATTATTCTTGTTTTCTCCATGCTGGTGGACGGCGTAGAACATACAACAGCTCTTGCTGGATAAAAAAATAACGTATTTTTCGGCTGTATGTATTGGGTAAAAAAGTTACACGACTAATGATATGCCCAACATTAGAATGGTTCAAATGGCTCTGAGCACTATGGGACTTAACATCTATGGTCATCAGTCCCCGAGAACTTAGAACTACTTAAACCTAACTAACCTAAGGACATCACACAACACCCAGTCATCATGAGGCAGAGAAAATCCCTGATCCCGCCGGGAATCGAACCCGGGCGCGGGAAGCGAGAACGCTACCGCACGACCGCGAGCTGCGGACTGCCCAACATCCGTAGCTTGCGAACTAACATAGCTAAACTTGACGCACAGAAAAACTCAGTAAGCCGTTAACTGAACATAACACTTCAAATATTATGATTGCGGGGAATCCGTGTATTAATCATCGACCTTTGTCTTTGTCAACTGATATTTTCACATGTTTGACAAATACATATGTCAGCATCAAAGATGTCACCTCAGGAGAAGTATCCCTATTAAGTTGTTTAAACGTCTTTGACTTTTCTTGAGCACAAGTGCATCAAGATAGCCCCGATAACGCAGGATAATCTCTCACGCAGAGGGCAGAGATGCAGCTGAGTCTAACTGATTTCATGGCGGCTATTCAAGCAGTTAAGCTCCGCACGCGGCACAGTCGTTTACTGTTTTTCGTGCTCGTATTTCTCCTGAAGACTGGTGTAATTGTCTGGGGCTACATGACCGGTGCTGACCCCTCTGATTGTCCACTATGCGGTATGCGATAACTGGCATACATGGAGATACAGTTGCCACGAAAATGTTACTCAAGGCGAGGTCGCTAACCGAGTAGAGTAGTATCATTTAAGGTGCTGTCGAGAAAATTTAGAGCATCTGCTTGTGTCCCAATCTTTTCCCTCGCTTGTATCCCGCCTCGGGGTCGGTATGTTAATTATTGGATTTTGCAGCGTTAGTGGTAGAGGGTGGCCAGTGAAAGTGAGCGAACGTTTTCCAAATATTTGTGGATCGTGTAGCTGAGAGTGGACGCGGGTAACACCTAGTTGTTCGCCTACTCGGAAGCGGAAAACCGCCTAAAAATCACATCCAGACTGGCCAGTGTCTGCCACTCGTCGTTAATTCGCCGGGGCCGGCCGACGTGGCCGAGCGGTTCTAGGCGCTACAGTCTGGAATCGCGCGACCGCTACGGTCGCAGGTTCGAATCCTGCTTCGGGCATGGACGTGTGTGATGTCCTTAGGTTAGTTAGGTGGTGGTTTTTAGTGTTTAACGTCCCGTCGACAACGAGGTCATTAGAGATGGAACGCAAGCTCGGGTTAGGGAAGGATTGGGAAGGAAATCGGCCGTGCCCTTTCAAAGGAACCATCCCGGCATTTGCCTGAAGCGATTTAGGGAAATCACGGAAAACCTAAATCAGGATGGCCGGAGTTAGTTAGGTGTAAGTAGTTCGAAGTTCTAGGGGACTGATGGCCTCAGCAGTTAAGTCCCATAGTGCTCAGAGCCATTTGAACCAATCCGCCGGGCAGGTTAAATCAGGAGCTGTTTGACACGTTGCATTGTCGTGCTGGTAGATTCCGTCGTACCGAGGAAAAACAAACTGCATGAAGGGGTTGACATGGACCCATGGATAGATACATACTTGTGTCGATCCATTGTGCCTCCCGAGTCCCGGAATCGGCGTGCTGACGCGAGCGACTATCCAGTGTCCGTGACCGTGTCTGTCTGTGTGTGTGTGTAGGGGGAGGGCTGGGGAGGTGCCTCGCCTGTATCCCAGTAGCAGCAGACTACAGTATGTGCCTGCGCTGGCTCTGGGTTTCATCATTCATTTTCTCAAAATTCATGACGAGAGAAGACAGTACTATACCGTACACAAACAAAGTGTGTGCAGCGATGTAGTCTGAATCATTCTCCTCTCTGGAGAATGAATATGAGAAACTAGTTTCGAAACTCATTTTAACATTTTTTTCTCTTGGTTGGGGAAGAACAGACATCTACACAGATACATATTTAATACACTAGTATCATCTTTCTTTTTTTTTTTTCAATGCGCTGAAGGAACGAAGAAGGGCACATTCTATATGTATTTAAATGCGTCCCACGACCATCACCTATAAAAATGGATCACAACATTCGTTTTCGAACTAATGAGAAAATCAGTTACGTTATAAGTAAATTTCGCTAAGTAAAAGCAAAGCAAAGCACCAGCGCTGTGGCTACAGACGGGACATCGGGAGGGGCCGAGCGCCGTTTCATCGTCACCAAGTCGTGTGATCTGGATGCGGTATGGAGGGGCGTGAGGTCGCCACACCGCTCTCCTTGGCGTTGTCGGCTTTGCAGGCCTTGGAGCCGCTACTTCTCAATCAAGTAGCTGCTCAATTGGCATCACGAGGCGGAGTGAACTCCATTCCAGTCCTCTCACTAAGGAAAAACCCCAGGCAGTACCGGACACTGAACCCAGGTACTCAGCATGGCAGTCGTCTCAGATACAGAGGCGAACAAATTTCACTAAGTAGTTCGTCATTTAACGATTTTATTTATTTATGCAGTTTCGTAGTATCATGCGAGCCAAAGCAACTTGATCACGGAACGGTGCAGTACATTTTTTACAGAATGCTGAGTAGAAAATGTAGAAACAAAACAATAAATAAAACTCGAAAAAAGAGCGAGAGAGTATAGGCCTACGAATAAATAAAACATTACAGAGAAAAGATCTGAAATGCGGCGAGGTTTCCTTGCACTGAAAAATAGGAATGTGCATCAAGGAATTCTTTCAACTTGTTTTTCAATATTTGTGGATCATCATTCCTTTATTCAGTTCTGCTGGGAGCCTATTGAAAATGAAAACGGTCGAACAGTGCACATCTTTGTGTACAGTGCATAAGAAAGTTTTAGCCAAATACAAATTGTTTTTCCGTCTAGTGTTCACTGAATAAAGTCATTAGATTCTTCTGAAGGAGACAATATTCTCAAAAATAGTTCTGATTATGCAAGATATGCGAGGGGCTGACAGAGCTAGATTTACGAGACACCTGAACATCTACCTAAGCACAGGTCGCGAACTGACACCTCACATCTGCGTGATCGTCTTTTTCTGGGATAAGAGTATTCATGGTGCGTGTCCGTAGCTTTCCCAAATAAAAATATGAGAAATTACAGAGTAAAAGTAAGAAAGGTGAACAAGCTTTCTCACTTTTGCGTCAGATATGGTGTATATTATTCTTACAGTGAAAACAGCACCATTCAGTTTCTTCGCAAGATTTTGAACATGACACTGCCAGAACACACTTTCATCTACCCTCAGTCCTAATAACTTGAAATGGTCGCCTTCACTGGTTGTATGACAACACTGGGACAATAAAATTATGATTTTAGAAGAGCTTCGTGTCGGACACTGTATGTATTACATTTTGTTACAGTTCTGTATAGTGACCACCGCCTATGTTCGTCGTCCACGTGCAGTAACCAATCACAGACGGAGCTGGCAGCACTAGCATCGGAGGGCATGTAAAGCGTGATGGGGGACGCGGAAAACAGTGCAGACGCTGTCGTAATGCGGAAACGGAGTGATTTATCTAGCGTCCAAGGGCATGATCATTAGCTTTCGAGCCAAGCATGGAAGAACTTTCGAAAGAGCTAATGGCTCTGAGCACTACTGGACTTAACTTCTGAGGCCATCAGTTCAAAAAATGGCTCTGAGCACTATGGGACTCAACATCGGGTGTCATCAGTCCCCTACAACTTAGAACTACTTAAACCTAACTAACCTAAGGACATCACACACATCCATGCCCGAGGCAGGATTCGAACCTGCGACCGTATCGGTCGCGCGGTTCCGGACTGAATGCCTAGAACCGCTAGACCACCGCGGCCGGCTGAGGTCATAGAACTACTTAAACCTAACTAACCTAAGGACATGACATACACCCATGCCCGAGGTAGGATTCGAACCTGCGACTGTAGCTGTCACGCGGTTCCAGACTGTAGCGCCTAGAACCGCTCGGCCACCCCGGCCGGCGAAACAGCTAAGTTTCTACACTTTTCGCGTGCCGCCGTGGTTAAAGTATGCCGTGCACGAGAAAATAACGCTGTACAAAACTGACGCACCGTGGGGCATAGATGACGGGGCTGAACGACGTCTGCGGACATGTGTACGAGCGAACAGATGTGCAACTGTTGAGCAGCTTACCGCCCAGATGAACCAAGGGGCCACCAAAAGTCCTCCCATGATAATCGTTCAGCGAACGTTGCTGCATATGGGCCTCCACAGCAGGTGACTCGTTCATGCATCCATGCTGACTGCTGGTCTTCGATGAGAAAGGCAGGAATTTGCACGCAAATACTGCTACAGGACGTCCACTGAGTGGTGAGAGATGGGCTCCATCGAATGGATGACCGCTAGTGTCTACGGCGTGAAACGTCAGAATGCAAATACCATGCAACATTCGTCGGAGCGTTGTGACCTGGGGAATGTTTCCGTGACGTTCCCTGGGTGATCCCGTCGTTCTGGAAGGCACAATGGATCGACACAAGTATGTATCTATCCATGGAATCCATGTCAACCCCTTCATGCAGTTTGTTTTTCCTCGGTACGACGGAATCTACCAGCACGACAATGCAACGTGTCAAACAGCTCCCAGAGTACGTGCGTGATTAGAACAGCTCCAGGATTATTTTACTGTACTCACCTGGCCTCCAACTTCCCTTTTCTAACCTCACTCGAGAATCTGTGGGACCATCTCGATCGCGTTTTTAGCGCCATAGATACTCAACTGAGAAACCGGCACCAGAGTCGGCATGTCTCCACATCCGTGTCGGTACCTTCCAAAACTCGATCGTCTCTCTTCCTGCCCGTCTCGCGCTGTCAAAGATGGTTATTCAGGCTTCTGAAGGGTGGTCGCATTGACGTGACTGGACAGTGTATCAATATCACGGCGTTATTTTTCGACATTTTGACGAAACTATTTTCTAAAATTTTATAAATGATTTGTGTTGTATTAATTATGATTTAAAACTGCAGTAATCACCGAATAAAACAAGTGTTCCTCATTTTTAAAATTTTATGAAACCTCAGAATAAACAAGGTGTTCCATCGAAGCTGCAAAAATGTGTGTGAAATCTTATGGGACTTAACTGTTAAGGTCATCAGTCCCTAAGCTTACATACTACTTAACCTAAATTATCCTAAGGACAAACACACACACCCATGCCCGAAGGAAGACTCGAACCTCCGCCGGGATCAGCCGCACAGTCCATAACTGCAGCGCCTGAGACCACTCGGCTAATCGCGCGTGACTCGAAGTATCAGGATTCTCAAATTGTTCCTTCAGAGCAAAAGTTTGGAAACACTTGGGCTAGACCATCTATATTGTGCTCTATCTCTTCCACAGATAGAAAACTGTTTTGAATCACCTGTCATATGTCCAGTCTATTAACGTAGGTATTTCGAAAATGGTGTTATTAATACCAAAGCAATAGAAAAGCGATTACTAGGAGGAGCTACCCAGTATATAACTTAAATGCAGTTTATTTCATCTGAACGATGGTAAGCTAATCTATGTTTTATTGAAACGTATGGCGTTTTTAAATTACTTATCTTATCGAATAGTTTACATACAAGTTGTACTAATTCATGGCAGGTTCCGTAGCCCAAGTAGATTATGCAGCAAAACCGTTGCGATTGAAAATAAAATTTATAATTCACCAACAGTTAACATAACCGAATACTGTCGTATAGCAATGAGGATGTCATATTGGCATAATCCTTCAAAAATTATTCAAATGGCTCTGAGCACTATGGGGCTTAACTGCTGAGGTCATCAGTCCCCTAGAGCGTAGAACTACTTAAACCTAACTAACCTAAGGACATCACACACATGCATGCCCGAGGCAGGATTCGAACCTGCGACCGTAGCGGTCACGCGGTTTCAGGCTGTAGCGCCTAGAACCGCTCGGCAACTCGGCCGGCCATAATCCTTCGTGCCAGAAATAAAGAGTGACTGATTTGGAAATTTGATGCTGTGTTAAAGAAAATCGTAAGTACAGACGCTGGTCTCGACAAGTTCTTCCACTTACAACTTGGAAAAAAATAATGAAGCGGAACAATGTGTGTATCACAGATTACAATTGCTACCTACAAAACAGCGTCATAAAGAAATAAAAGAACGACACCTTCCTCGTTTCGAGAAGTCTCGTAAAACGCTCTGCGTCGTAACCGAAGAATGGCTAGCGCGTAATCGCTGTGCAAAGCGGCGTTGCAAGTGCAGTGCATTACACAGCTGAGAAACGCCTCCGGAAATTGCCGAGCGCCGCCGAAGAGAGGGGACGTTAATTGCGCGCCTGGCAAGTCTACATGAAAGGCGACGCATGGAAACGAGTCCGCATAAATAATTGCCGTTTCGCAGTAAATTGAGCGTAAAGGACGCGCCTACAGCCAGGCCAAGCGAGATGATCATGGCAACAGATTACTGCCGTGGAGTTCGCGCTGCACTGCCATCGGCGAGGCCGATGTGTTAGCATCCTCTCTCTTCTGGATCGGAAAACAGGAACCCACACTTTCGCGATCGTGGCACAGGTCGTTACGATCTCTGCAAAACATCTACTCTACATACATACTTCGCTAGCCACCTAGCGGTGTGTGGCTGAGGGCACTATTCGCGCCAATGTCATATTCTCTCCCCCCACCCCTCTGTTCCACTCGCGGATCGCGCGAGGGTAAAACGACTGCCTGAACGCCTCAGTACGAGCTCTAATTTCCGTTATCTTTGAATGGTGGTCATTGCGCTATTTGAAAGCTGGAGATAATAATATATGCTTTACATCCCCGGCGAAGATAGAACTTCGGAATTTAGTGAGCAGCCCCTTCCGTTTAGCACGTCGTCTACTCCGAGTGTGTCCCATTTCAAACATTCTATGAGATTTGTAACGCTCTCGCCATGGATAAATGTACCAGTCACGAATCTTGCCGCTCTTCTTTGGACCTTCTCAATCCCGTGAATCGGACCCAACTGGTAAGCGAGCCATACAGACGAACAACACTCTAAGACTGGACGAACTAACGTATTGTAAGCAAATTCCTTTGTTGAAGGACTGCGTCGCTTCAGGATCCTACCAATAAACCGCAATCTAGAGTTCGCCTTACCCGCTACTTGTATAATCTGATCGTTCCATTTGATATCATTTCGAATAGCCACACCAAGATACTTGACGGATGTTACCGCTTCCAAAGACGGAGCATCTATTTTGTACTCGTACATTAATGGGGATTTTCGCTTTGTTATACGCAGTAGGTTACATATTGAGAGATAGCTGTCAGTCATTACAATACGCATTTATTTTCTACAAACCCTCATTGATTTGTTCACAGCTTTCGTGTGATACTACTTTCCTGTAGACTACAGCATCATCGGCAAACAGTCTAATGGCGCTGCCAATACCATCAATAAGACTGTTTATGTAAATCGCAAAAAGCAGCGGCCTATTACCCTGCCCTGGGGCACACCTGATGTTACGCTTCTTCCAGTTGAAGTCTCCCCACTCAGGACGACATACTGCTCTCTGTCTGTTAGAAAACTTTCTATCCAACCACATATGTCATCGGATAGACCATAAGCGCGCAGTTTTTGGAGTAAGCTACAGTGCGGAACTGAGTCGAACGCCTTTCGAAAGTCGAGGAATATGGCATCAACCTGGGAGCCGCTATCTAGAGCATCTTGTATATCATGCACAAAGAGGGTCAACTGTGTCTCGCATGACCGCTGTTTCCTAAAACCGTGCTGGTTTCTGCAGATGAGCTTCTCAGAGTCTAGAAAGGTCATTATGTCTGAACACAAAATATGTTCCATGATTCTACAACAAATCGATGTCAGTGAAATTGGCCGGTAATTATGTGTATCAGATTATCTACCCTTTTTATGAATTGCTATGACCTGGGCCTTCCAGTCTCGTGGAATTTTGCGCTGTTCCAATGATCTCTAGTAGCTGATGAATAAGAATGGTGCTATATTTGTAGCATAGTCAACATAAAATCTTGCGGGGATACAGTCTGGGCCAGATGCCTTCCTGGCGTCTAAGGGTCTTACCTGTTTTACAATCCCAGATACCTTAAACACTATGTCAGCCATTCTTGCGTTTGTTCGGTAATTTAAAGGGGGAACGGTGCTGCAGTCCTTTACCGTAAACGAATTTTTGAAGGTTTAAAATTTCGGCCTTCTGTTTATCATCTCGTGTTACATTACCCATACTGTCAGCAAGAGAAGGTATTGAATTATTTGTAGCGTTCATAGATTTTACGTACGAGCAAAAGTTTTTGGGTTATTTTTAGAATCTGCAGATAAAATATTGCTTTCAAATTCGTTAAAAGATTCTCTCATTGACCTTTTGACAGCTGCTTTCATTTCGCAAAATTTCTGTTTCTCAGCGGGGCAGTGACTATGTTTAAAATGACTTTGCAAAATTCTCTACTTTCCCAGCAACTTCCTAATATGTTTGTTGAACCAAGGTGGATCCTTTCCCTCCCCTATATTTGTTAGGCACATATTTCTCTAGCACGTGGTGGACAATACCTTTAAATTCCAACCATAGATGTTCAATATCTTTGTGTCTCGCGGTGAATATGCTTGGAGCTGACTATGAAGATATTCATTAATGATATTTTTATTTGCTTTCCCAAACAAGAAAACCCTACGCCGTTTCTTTGTTTTTTTTTTTTTTTTTTTTCAAACTTCCACTGACATAGAAGCCACAACGACATTATGGTTGCTAATACCTCCTTCTAGATTAACTGCCTCAAAAGATCAGGTCTGTATTTCGCCAAGATACCTAATATGTTCCCATATCGATTTGGTTTTCTAACCAATTGCTCAAGGTTGTATGTTGAGAGCGCTTCTAGAATAACTTCACACGAATCTTTGCTCCTGCCCCCTGTAAGAAACGTGTAATTTTCCCAGTCAATGGACGCCAGATTAAAGTCTCCACCTATAACTAATGGATAATTTGGATATTTATTTCCTGTGTACTCAAGACTTTCCCTGAAACGCTCTGCGACGTTTGTTGCGGATGTTGGTTGTCTATAAAAACATCCTAATACAATGGTCACTCCTTGTCTGATTGACAGCTTTATCCAGACTATTTCACAGTTCGACCCAGTATCGATCTGAGCTGCGTTTAAAAAGATTTTCACTGAAATGAACACACCACCTCCCATAGCATCAGTCCTGTCCTCCCTAAACATTGTCCCATCCGAGTTCAAAATATCACTGCTATTTATGTCTGGTTTCAACCAGCTTTCGGTACCTAATACAATATTGGCGTTACTACTGTTTATTTCGGAGAGTAACTCGGGGATCTTGCTACAGACACTTCGACAATTTACTAACAAGAGATTTAGCATATTTAAATCCTTTGGAATGACCTGTTTAGGAGAACTAACAGTTTTTACAGTTGGCACACCCACGTCTGTGTCTTGAACTGGTAATTTTTCAGGCCAACGGTTTGTTTCCCGTGGGGAGGAATCTAATCTAAAAAACCTCCATATGCACGCCACAAGTACTGTGCTACCCATGTAGCCGCTTCCTTTGTGTAGTGCACCCCTGATCTATCGAGGAGCCTCGTAGAACGTTCCACCCCATAGCGTAGGTTGAGGAATCTACAACCATTTTCGTCACAGAGTCGACGTAGACTCTGGTTTAGATTCTCCAATCGACTCCCAACCAGAGGACCCCAGTCCACCGTGGGTACGATGAGGCAAATCGTCAGCTTGACTTCCACTCCTCGAGAGATGGAGGCCGCCTTCGCCAATTTAGCCGTCGAAAGGATCCAAGGACTTCCTCGGAACCCCCTAGCTGCTATGTTCCTGAGGGGGTCCCATGACCCGCCTAACATTGGAGCTCCCAGTAAATAACAAAGCCCTATTCCCATGTGCCTGTCCGGACCTTGCTGAAGGAGCGGCCACTATCCTGGCAGAAGGTGCATTCTGATGGAGCCTTCGCCTTGAGGCTCAAGACCTCGACACAGCCCGCCACCCACACTTAGGTGAGAGTGGGCCGGCCACCTCAGTCGCACCTGAGGTCAGCTCAGTGACAGAGAGCTGTGACATCGCCCCCCTGCACATCTAGTACAGCAGAGGCTGTCCCAGGCATCCCAGGCCTCCGCCGCACCTCAAGGTGGCACTCTGGAGGCTGTTGACTGTGGCTAACAAAGCTTCCAGCTGCGTTTGGACTGTGGCCAACTCCTCCTGCATCCGCACACAACAGACACAGTCCCTATCCATTTAGCTAATATGTGATTTACTATAAGAAACTTAAGGAAACCTAATGCCACCCAAGGTTAACAGCTAACTCTAGTTGGCAGAAAGGACACTCAACAATGAAAAACAATAAAAATGTATGGTAGAAGCTAGATGAGGTTCTTATTTTCCTGCTAGGGGCTATCAAGTGAATACTAGAGAAAAAAACCAATGGCGTCTAGTAAACTGCTAGGGGCTATCTAGTGAATATTATTAAAGAATTAAACAGTAACCTACGGTAAGCTGCACCTACTGATTGTCCCTCGTATTTATAATGTAAACAAACGTGTACGTGCACACCAAAATGACCTAATAAAACTATAAAGACCGCTACCGTCAATGTATCGAGTCTAAATGACACTAATAAACAAAAATACTGAGTATTGTACACAGACAGATGCAGGTACAAAACAAAACCTTTAGCTAAGAATAAGAGTTCAGAATGTAAAGCAAAAATACGAACACCACTTTATAGGAACCGATGGGCTTACAGTACACGATCACTAAAGACCACAACAAGCTAAGGAATTTAAGCAGGCGGCCAGGTGAGTTCTATCTTACTGCTAACTAAACCGTATGTAAGAATGGCTCAGGAGTTGTATTATAACACTGATTTACTGAGATATTGCAGTGTAACACTAATTTACCACGTATTTTATGTTTGCCTAACTGTTAACGCTCGCAGGTTGCTCTAGTCAAACGTATACAAGTAGGGTTAGAATTCACTGTCAGTATCACTTTTCCTAATAAAACGTATAAAACTGCTACCTTCAATGCATCGAGTCTAAATGGCACTAATACACGTCAATACTGAGTATTATACACTAACTTTAACTGATTAACTCTCGTATTTATAATGTAAAGAAACGCTCACGTACACGCGAAAAATGACCTACTAAAACATATAAAAATTGCTACCTTCAATGTACCGAGTCTAAATGACACTAATAAACGTAAATACTGAGTATTGTACACTGGCTAAATAGATAATTCCGCGTATTTAAACTCAGGTAAGAATGTAAACAAACGTTTGCGTACACGCGAAACTGTCCTATACAGAAACTTCGCTTTTCCTATTCAGACGCGAATAAAACTGCAACCTTCAATTTATCAAGTCTATCTGACACTAATGCACGTAAATACTATAGAATATACAGCAAAAACAATTAATTACTAGCTAAATTACTTATCTCCTAACGCAGCAAGCGAAAAGCGCTCGTAGCGCTAAGATTCCGCATGTAGAGATAAGTACTTTAACGATCAGCTTGATATCGCTATACATAAACACACAGTCATTCCAATTCAGATCTTGCTTGCTTGTTGCAGTTACCTTCAGCACATTCCTCATCCAGTGCGTGTTAAGTACTCCATTTCTACGCTACATCTTTTTTAAAGTGATCAGTGATCTCTTTGAATACAGAAACAGCTCTAAAAATACACTACTGGTCATTAAAATTGCTTCACCAAGAAGAAATGCAGATGATAAACGGGTATTCATTGGACAAATATATTATACTAGAAGTGACATGTGATTACTTTGATAAAGGTCAGATTGTAGCCTATCGCGATTGCGGTTCATCGTATTGCGACATTGCTGCTCGTGTTGGTCGAGATCCAGTGACTGTTAGCCGACTATGGAATCGGTGGGTTCAGGAGGGTAATACGGAACGCCGTGCTGGATCCCAACGGCCTCGTATCACTAGCAGTCGAGATGACATGCATCTTATCCGCATGGCTGTAACGGATCGTGCAGCCACGTCTCGATCCCTGAGTCAACAGATGGGGACGTTTGCAAGACAACAACCATCTGCACGAACAGTTCGACAACATTTGCAGCAGCATGGTCTATCAGCTCGGAGACCATGGCTGCAGTTACCCTTGACGCTGCATCACAGACAGGAGCGCCTGCGATGGTGTACTCAACAACGAACCTGTGTGCACGAATGGCAAAACGTCATTTTTTCCGATGAATCCAAGTTCTGTTTACAGCATCATGATGGTCACATCCGTGTTCGGCGACATTACGGTGAACTCACACTGGAAGCGTGTATTCGTCATCGCCATACTGGCTAACACCCGGCGTGATGGTATGGTGTGCCATTGGTTACACGTCTGGGTCACCTCTTGTTCGCATTGACGGCACTTTGAACAGTGGACGTAACATTTCAGATGTGTTACGACCCGTGGCTCTACCCTTCATTCGATCCCTGCGAAACCCTACATTTCAGCAAGATAATGCACGACCGCATGTGGCAGGTCCTGTACGGGGCTTTCTGGATACAGAAAATGTTCGACTGCTGCCCTGGCCAGCACATTCTCCAGATCTCTCACCAATTGAAAACGTCTGGTCAATGGTGGCCGAGCAACTGGCTCGTCACAATACGCCAGTCACTACTCTTGATTAACTGTGGCATCGTGTTGAAGCTGCATGGACAGATGTACCTGTACACGCCATCCAAGCTCTGTTTGACTCAATGCCCTGGCGTATCAAGGCCGTTATTGCGGCCAGAGGTGGTTGTGCTGGGTACTGATTTCTCAGAATCTATGCACCCAAATTGCATGAAAATGTAATCACATGTCAGTTCTAGTATAATATATTTGTCCAATGAATACCCGTTTATCATCTGCATTTCTTCTCTGTGTAGCAATTTTAATGGTTAGTAGTGTATCATGATTTGTGAAAGTGGCTCGATTGGACTATATAAACATCGGACTGTGTGAAAAATTGGGATTTCCTACGGGCGCTGATGACCGCGCAGTTGAGAGCCCCACAAACCCATCATCATCATCACCACCTGATTAATAAATAGCTTGTTTGGCTGTCTTTCGGACGAAATACATCACTGATTCTGCGTATCAGGGATCCGACAGTTCGTTGATACGGTTGTGGAGGTATGTGGCATTAGATGTCTGCTCACAGGTCATGTAATTCGCGTAAATAACGGGCCGCTGATTCGCGTACGCGGTGATGGTGCCCGTAGTGACTCAGATGAGTTCCAGAGGATTTACATCAGGCGAATTTGGTCACAGAGACATGAACGTGGGTTCACTGTAATGCACTGTAGCACGGTTCTACCTCCTAGACGAGGATAATTATACTGTTGAAAGATGACATCACCGTCGCCAGAAGACATGAAGCATGAAGGGGTGCTGGTGGTTCGCAACTCTCAGTTTGTCCTCGATTACTACCACAGGTCCCATGCAAGTGCAGGAGATTGTCTCCCATTGCATAATACCGCTCCCATCAGCCAGCATCCGTGGCGCTCTGCACGTTTCGAGTCGCTGTTCACCTCGATGATCGGGTTTGTGGAGACGACCAGCGATCTAGTGCAGCAAAAAAGAGATTCATCCGAAGAGCCGATACGATGTTTGCGTACCCACTGCAATCAAGATTGACGATATCGTGAGGCCAACATGTGAACACTTAGGGGTATTTATACATAACATTTCTGTTACCAATTTCCGTTATTCATATTTTACACGACGCGTTTCGGGAAATTATCCCCCTTTTCAACTGTATTTTCTCTTTGTACTATGCCATTTGTACATAATGTTTTCGATGTGTGAGGTTCTTCTTTTTTTTGGTTGACATTACTGCAATTTGTTAGAAATGCGTATATTTTAGTTAGTTATCGATGGTTATATTTACTAACAGAAATTCTACGTTTCTTGTACGTTAAATTCAGTCGTGATGAACAGTCATTTCCACGCCCCTTCAGCTGTATCATCCTTGTAGTCATTAAAATCCTCTATAGTCCTACCAAACACCAAACCCGCTTCATGTGAAATTGATGATTGTTAATTTGGTCTTCAAATACGTTAATCCGTCCAGGAATCGAAATATCATGAAACATGCTCCACAAACAGCACTACGGCCGAGCCTTTCGAGTTCGCCTCAGGGGTCAAATGAAGGCCACTGACTGATTCGCCAGTCATATGCACATCCCACGAAAGGCATTGTTTTGGATTCGAATAACAACGCGACACCCACAGTTTTAATTTCGAGAACACTTGTTCCACTAACTACACTGGTGTTTAAAACTTAGGGAAGAAAGTAACTTTCACATGAAGTGACACTGCAGAGTAACATACTTCGATGAGACTTGGACCATATATAAAATCAACTGTGTTAATATCGTGCAGAAGATAACTGAAAGAAATACACAATGAGACAAACAGAAATGACACTTTTATACAAAGGCAATAATTACACTGAACTCAACGCGATTTATGACTGTTCCCTGGACGTAACAAAAGGCGGGACATGATTTTTAATAGGGTTTCTCATCACCACGGTACCATGGTATGCAACTTAATCCCATGCTGACTGCCAGCCCAGGGTGGCCGAGCGGTTGTAGTCTCTACACTCTGGAACAGGGCGACCGCTACGGTCGCAGGTTTGAATCCTGCCTCGGGCTTGGATGTGTGTGATGTCCTTAGGTTAGTTAGGTTTAAGTAGTTCTAAGTTCTAGAGGACTGATGACCTCAGAACTTGAGTCGCAAAGTGCTCAAAGCCATTTGAACCATTTTGAACCCATGTTGACTGAGAGTTCGTAAGGAGTTCTTGTGGTAGGGCGTTCGATTCCTCCATCAGCGAGGTTGACAACTGGTAGACGGTCGTTGGTGCCCCACGCACACAAGAGCTGCTAGGTGGTATTTACGTCTGGGGAACGGGCAGGCCAGTACATTCGCCGAATACTCTCTCGTTCCAAGAGCTCCTCCGTCTACGCCATTCGCTGCAGTCGCACATTGTAGTCCATAAAAGTGAAGTCAGCGCCGAATGCGCCGCTGAAAAGACGTACGTAGGGGCGGAGTACAGTGTCACCGTAACGCGACTGGTGAGTGTACCGGGTTCAAAGATCTGGAGGTCAGTATTCGCATGCAAAATTATGCCTCTCCAGACCATAATACGAGGACCAACAAAACGATCATGTTCGACAGTGCTGGACTTACTCTCGTAAGGCGTGAGGTGGACATGTAATATACGCAGGAAGATGGTCCAGGTGCTCGTTTTGGCGGTCCAGATCTTAATGTTGCATGGGCGTACTAACGTCCAAATTTTTGAACACGGTACCTTCACCGGTAACGTTATTGTGACACTTTTCTTCTTCCCCATGTGCGTCTTTGCAGGTGTACATTCGGCCCTGACTTCATTTTTATGGATGACAATGCGAGACCGCATCGAACAGTGTAGGTGAAAGGGCTCTTGAAACGAGGGGATATTGGGTGAATAGACTGACCTGCCAATTCCCCACTGAATTAAATCCCATCGAATACGTGTTGGGTGCGTCGGGGGACATATAGCAGGACATCCACATGCACCATTCGGCAGCTGAAAACCGAGCTAGTGGAAGAATGGAACACCTACCACAAGAACACCGTACTAACCTTGTGGCCAGCATGGGAGCACGTTTCAGATAATGCACTGCTCGTGGTGATCACACACCCTTTGAATAACCATGTCTTGTCTTTTGTAATGTTCTGGGGACTGTCATACATCACTGTGGGTTCAGTGTAATTATTGCCTTTGAATGAAAGTGTCATTTCTGTTCGTCTCATTGCGTACTTCTGTACTACAGCGAAGCAGTTGATTCTGTTTATGGTCCAAGTTTCATTGAGCTATGCTACTTCGCAGTGACATCATGCGAAAGCTATTTTCGTCCTTCAGTTTTGCACACCAGTGTATTTTACGTGGCATATATGAAGCTGAGGTAATCCAACGAAGTTTACATGAAATGACACGAAGAAAAAAAAAACAATTTTCGTTTGTGCACAGAATTGTGCGCAGGAAAATGATGGGTGAGGTCATTAATGTGGTACGTGTAAAGTATATTTTATCAGTAGTGATCGTAGGCGTAGTTAACGGAATGAACACTGCAAGCTTTCGTGGCTTTGTCATTGGTAGTAAAATCTGCTGAGTCGTTAGGTCGCGTCATATTCCTGTTCAAACTTCTTTAGTGCTCGACCTTTTGATCCCACAGTTGCGATATTCTTCAGGTTACCACTGTGTCCGTGGATGCTGAACAATGAACACAACTAACTACCAGGGATCAGCAGAATTAGCACTACAACAATAATGTTTTGGCTTCCCCCTCTCTTTAATTATATGCTTTCACTATTTTTCCAATGACGACAGTTCATTAATGGCAGCCTGGAGCCATCCAGGTACACCAATGAAATCCTGAAGAAGGTCCAGCGGAGGGATCGAAACGTCGAGCACAGAAGAAGTTTGAAGAGGAATGTGGCGTAGCCTAACGACTCACAGTTTGTTACCAACAAAAACTGAATAATTTTGTGTAAATAGACATGAATAATGAGGAGCGACTAAAACAAAGAAAAAAAAAGGTAGAGAGAATTTGCAGAAGTTCTGCTTGTAGGGACACTGTTAAATCCTAAGAAAGAGTAAAGCCAGAATCAGTTTCTCAGAACAGGAACATTGATTTCTGAAGGATCTCACCAAGATCAACAGGTTTATGTTTCAGAAATAAAAATAGCTCTGCAATGTTTTTTATTACAAAAGTTTTCCGCGTGGCCTACAGGGCCGGATGAGAATAAACGTTATATCCACAAGCAGCAATTCGTGGTAGCATAGTTATCAATGCACTTGAAAATTGGAAGATTACTTGTGATTATGTTACTAGAACTTTGAGAACAAAAATATGACTGTTTTAAATAAAGTACCTATGAAAAGGGTCTTAAGGAATGCTAATGATTTTACGATGCTATTGACAATGCCCTGAGCGCTGTACACATTGACCGCCAATATGGAGCGGTACCTAGGCCGTTACGGAATCGCTAAATTGGGCGCTTAGCTTTTCGACTCGGATATTCATTACGACACGCGCAATTAATTTTAAGAGCCATACATAGTTAAAGTGAAAGTAACAAAAAGCCGCTGGCGCCATGCCAGGCGCGGGAGCCCGCATGTGGCTTCGCGGCTCTGCGCTCGAGTTTCAGACGCCACATGCGTAGCTGCGTTATTATAAGGAGCTGATTAATCGCCGATGCACAACACTGTCGCAGTGGAAGCCGATCCGGGGAAAAACGCTGTTCACTTGGTAGATTTCTAACAGCGTCGAACCTACATGTACGGTCATAGACGTAATACAAAACTAGTTTGCTTAGAAAGCAAGGATTTTACATGTGCTTTCTTTCTTGTACGAAGGTTGTGCACGAAACTCTTCTAGCAAATGACGTGTGAATAAAGGGACTTGATGTTCGATTTCAATTACCGCAATATTTGGTTTACTTCGTGACTGGTATAGAGTCACTCAATTTGGAAAAATATGTTGTAGGTGGACGTCTACATACAAGGGTTGGACAAAAATATGGACACACCGCGAGAAGTGCATACTTGAAGATAAATGCTGATGTTAACCAAGACTTCTGGTTGCACTGTGGACTCTGACAACGAACGGCACCTATGAGATGCCCTCAAAAAATAGTTCAAATGGCTCTGAGCACTATGGGACTTAACATCTGAGGTCATCAGTCCCCTAGAACTTAGAACTACTTAAACCTAACTAACCTAAGGACATCACTCACATCCATGCCCGAGGCAGGATTCGAACCTGCGACCGTAGCTGTCGCGCGGTTACAAACTGAAGGAGATGTCCTCAATACGTTGCAAGTGCTCGCCGTGGTCAGAACAGTCTTCTGTAAATGCATTATGCCAGAGCTAAATGAATTCGAATGTTTCCAAGTTGTTGGTGGTCGTATGGTAATTGTTTTCCTAACCTAGGTAGCCGAAATGTTTGGTGTTCAAAAATAGTCCAAATGGCTCTAAGCACTATGGGACTTAACATCTGAGGTCATTAGTCCCTTAGACTTAGAACTACTTAAACCTAACTAACCTAAGGACATCACACAGCCCGCATCTCGTGGTCGTGCGGTAGCGTTCTCGCTCCCCACGACCGGGTTCCCGGGTTCGATTCCCGGCGGGGTCACGGATTTTCTCTGCCTCGTGATGGCTGGGTGTTGTGTGATGTCCTTAGGTTAGTTAGGTTTAAGTAGTTCTAAGTTCTAGGGGACTGATGACCATGGATGTTAAGTCCCATAGTGCTCAGCGCCATTTGAACCATTTTTTTTTTGACATTACACACATCCATGCCCGAGGCAGGATTCGAACCTGCGACCGAAGCACCGGCGCGATTCCCGACTGAAGCGCCTAGAACCGCTCGGCGTTTAGTGTTCCTGGAGGTGCCGTATCGACGGTTTATACTACATACATAAAAGTGGCAACACATTATCCGCTACGTCACAACACGGATGAAAGTTTGTGCTGAGTGATCGTGACAGACGGTTGTCGAACAGGATTGTGAGGAAAAATACAATGACAGCAAATGCAGAAGTTACTGCAGAGTTGAACGTAGCTCTCGTGAACGCTGTCAGCACGAAAGCAACACTAAGGAGCTCTATAAACTAGGAACTGCAGGGTGAGTTGAAATTTCAAAACGATACCTCAGTGATGTAATCTCCTAACAAGAAAACGTGATGCCGAAGCCATAAGACCTACACTATGGAGCAATGGAAGAAAGTCATTTGGTCAAACTAGTCTTATTTTACACTGTTTCCAGATTCTGGGCAATCTGACTTCTGGTATGCGCCACCCCAAGCCTACGATGCTGGGCCCTATGACTACGCTGCGAACTCGCATTACTGCCAAGAATTATGTGACCATTTTGGCTGATCAGATCAATCCCATATGCAATGCTTGTTCCCCAGTCGTAATGCTGTGTACCAAGACGACAGGGCCCCTTGTTCACACAGCTCACATCGTCCAGGACTCGCCTTGTGAGCACGAGGATGAATTTTCGCATCTCCCCTGTCCACCAGAGTCACCAGATATCAACATTAATGAACCGTTGTGGCCAGAAGAGTACATGATCGTCATTTAACTGAACCTACTATAATTTGCAGGAAGACTGGTACTAGTGCCTTTAAAAACCATACAGGACCTGTAGCTATCCGTTCCGAGATGAGTGGAGGCTATTTTGAAAGTCAACGGTTTTGCTACACCGTGTTAGGCACTTAAGTGTGATTTGCAGGATAGCCATGTAGATGTAATGTGCTATGTTTTAGATGTTTCCATAGTTCTGGCCATCGCCTACATATGACCCTCATGACACCTGATGATATGTGACAAAGAGTACTTAATGCACCGTAGTCAATTCTCCCTTCCCCTCCCCTCCCCTCCCCTCCCCTCCCCCTCCTTTCCTGTTCTAGTAACGAAACGTGCTCAAGATGAACGGTTACTGGGAGGCCGTGTGAGCTCCGATCCCTCTAATTTTACTTTCATTGTCTTCTCGCGAGATATATGTAGGAGGGAGGAATATTGTGACTGACTCTTCTAGGAAAGTACTCTCAGCATTTTAAAAGTACTCTCTTATAGAGTCTGCCTTTGGAGTTGGATTAGCATCTCTGTCACAGTTTCGTATTTGTTAAGCGAAACTGTGACAAAATGTGCTCCTCTTCTTTTGATCTTCTGGGTTTCCTGCATTTCCTCCAACAGTTCTCTCTGGTAAGAGTCTCATACTAACGAGCAGTACTCAAGTATTCGTCGAACGGGGATCTTGTAAGCTACGTCCTTCGTGGGTGGAATACACTCCCTGAAACTGATTGACAAGCACACAGGACAAAAATTTAATCACCCCCAGGAGACATCAAGCTAATGTAGTGTAACACCGCCTCTTGTCTTGATAATGACGTCAATTCGGCGAGAAACACACTCATGGATGGTTAGAACCTGTCGAGCTACCACACTGATACACTTCACCTGGTGTTCCAAATAGAGTCAGGCATCTTCTGTGGCATTAATATCCGATGATCTAGCGAGCCAGCCGATGCGCGATATGTTGCCTGACTGTCAAACCAAGAACGTATGTGTACAGCCCTGAGAATCGGGCTGTTGTCATCTGGGCGGAGGGCGTGTCCCCAGAGTACTCATGAGATCTAGATGTAAGGGTAATACTTTGTCACCGATAATGTTGAAATAAGCATTACGGTCCAGGTTCATGGTGTCCTGGTTGACTGAGTGCAAGATATGGTACGGAAACAACCACGAAACTCCACAGAAACATCTCCAGTTGGAACTACACCTTCCACGCACTGTCGATTAAACGCTCCATTAGGTCGTTAGTATAGCGACGCCTTGATCAGTTGATATGAGGCAAAATCGCGACACATCTGGCCACACTACACGCTGTCCGCAGCTAGTGGTCTAGTGGCTATTGTTGATGCCTGTGGATCACGGTGTACCGGGTTCGATTCCCGACCGAGTTGGGGATGTTGTCAGCCCGGGAACTGAGAGTTTGTGTTGCCCTCATCATTTCATCATCATCATCATTCATGACAGTGACTAGATCGTATTGCGTAAAAATTGGACTGTGTAAAAATTGGGACATTGTACAGGCGCTGATGTCCGCGCATTCGAGCGGCCCACATCAAACATCATCATCACATCAACACTAAGCGCTTCCAGTCAACTAGTGTGAAACATCCATGTTGGTCGGCCCATTAAAGACATGTAGCTGTATGTGCTGCTATGGGCAATGGCCTTTTCCGAGGTACGTGCCGCCAAATGGCCGTCGTATGCAGTTCCTTTTGCAATGTTTGCACGGAAACTAATTGAGATAGAGCTACATACAATGACAGTAGCTGTTCCTGTCGGATTTTAAACCGACAGTCAGTGACAAGGCGTTACACTCGTTTCCGTCTCAATGGGTTAGGATCTTTTTATAACTGCCGTTCTTACATCGTGTTACCTGGCCACGAGTATTACTCCATTCCTTGTAGAAATGTTACACAGTCAGCTTAGATACACCAACAAACAACGCTTCTTTCATGATCATGGCGGTGTCCAAATACGATAGTCCCTTACTGCATTATGTTGCGTCCCAAAGGCGACACATCTTTCTGTGCTGATTCCATAAAACCGACTGTCACATACACACCATGTCGCTGCTATGACAAAGGCCAGTGGTAGTGTTCGACATGGGAGCCAGTTCTACACCAGCCACAGCGTTCTGAATCGAACAGTCTGCTCATTTAAGAAGAGTGAACAATATTACGTAGTTTTAACCGGATGGCCGGCCGGTGTGGCCGAGCGGTTCTAGGCGCTTCAGTCTGGAACCGCGCGACGTCTACGATCGCAGGTTCGAATCCTGCCTCGGTCATAGATGTGTGTGATATCCTTAGGTTAGTTAGGTTTAAATAGTTCTAAGCTCTAGGGGACTGATGGCCTCAGATGTTAAGTCCTATAATGCTCAGAGCCATTTAAACCATTTAACCGGAGGACACCCTGGTTACTACATTTGTCCAAAGTAATTTTAGATTTAGTGCAGTACAGGAGAGGTTGAACTACAGTATATTTTTTAAATAAACTCTTTTCTACATCTACATCCATACTCCGCAAGTCACCTGACGGTGTGTGGCGGAGGGTACCCTGAGTACCTCTATCGGTTCTCCCTTCTATTCCAGTCTCGTATTGTACGTGTAAAGAAGGATTGTCGGTATGCTTCTGTGTGGGCTCTAATCTCTCTGATTTTATCCTCATGGTCTCTTCGCGAGATATACGTAAGAGGGAGCAATATACTGCTTGACTCTTCGGAGAAGGTATGTTCTCGGGACTTAAACAAAAGCCCGTACCGAGCTACTGAGCGTCTCTCCTGCAGAGTCTTCCACTGGAGTTTATCTATCATCTCCGTAACGCTTTCGCGATTACTAAATGATCCTGTAACGAAGCACGCTGCTCTCCGTTGGATCTTCTCTAGCTCTTCTATCAACCCTCTCTGGTGCGGATCCCACACTGCTGAGCAGTATTCAAGCAGTGGGCGAACAAGCGTACTGTAACCTACTTCCTTTGTTGTTGGATTGCATTTCCTTAGGATTCTTCCAACGAATCTCAGTCTGGCATCTGCTTTACCGACGATCAACTTTATATGATCATTCCATTTTAAATCACTCCGAATGCGTACTCCCAGATAATTTATGGAATTGACTGCTTCCAGTTGCTGACCTGCTATTTTGTAGCTAAATGATAAGGGACCTATCTTTCTATGTATTTGCATCATATTACACTACACTTGTCTACATTGAGATTCAATTGCCATTCCGTGCACCATGCGTCAATTCGCTGCAGATCCTCCTGCATTTCACTACAATTTTCCATTGTTGCAACCTCTCGATACACCACAGCATCATCCGCAAAAAGCCTCAGTGAACTTCCGATGTCATCCACCAGGTCATTTATGTATATTGTGAATAGCAACGGTTCTATGACACTCCCCTGCGGCACACCTGAAATCACTCTTACGTCGGAAGACTTCTCTCCATTGAGAATGACATGCTGCGTTCTGTTATCTAGGAACTCCTCAATCCAATCACACAATTACTTTGTTCATTAAACGACTGTGGGGAACTGTGTCAAACGCCTTGCGGAAGTCAAGAAACACGGCATCTACCTGTGAACCCGTGTCTATGGCCCTCTGAGTCTCGTGGACGAATAACGCGAGCTGGGTTTCACACGACCGTCTTTTTCGAAACCCATGCTGATTCCTACAGAGTAGATTTCTAGTCTCCAGAAAAGACATTATACTCGAACATAATACGTGTTCCAAAATTCTACAACTGATCGACGTTAGAGATATAGGTCTATAGTTCTGCACATCTGTTCGACGTCCCTTCTTGAAAACGGGGATGACCTGTGCCCTTTTCCAATCCTTTGGAACGCTTCGCTCTTCTAGAGACCTACGGTACACCGCTGCAAGAAGGGGGGCAAGTTCCTTCGCGTACCCTGTGTAAAATCGAACTGGTATCCGATCAGGACCAGCGGCCTTTCCTCTTTTGAGCGATTTTAATTGTTTCTCTGTCCCTCTGTCGTCTATTTCGATATCTACCATTTTGTCAACTGTGCGACAATCTAGAGAAGGAAGCACAGTGCAGTCTTCCTCTGTGAAACAGCTTTGGAAGAAGACATTTAGTATTTCGGCCTTTAGTCTGTCATCCTCTGTTTCAGTACCATTTTGGTCACAGAGTGTCTGAACATTTTGTTTTGATCCACCTACCGCTTTGACATAGGACCAAAATTTCTTAGGATTTTCTGCCAACATATAACATATTAGGAGAGCACCACAACTCCGTAGCTGTATTTACGGATGGGTGTAAACATGCGGACTTCGTTAGTTGCTCTGTTGTCTTCCGCGATTGTATCCTCACTATCCGACTGCCTCTAGACTTCACTTTCTGCTGCGCGGAATTATACGCGACTTTGCGGCCAGCGAAGCAGATGCGGCGTGTTTCAAGTGCTACATTCCTTGTCTGCACCGGCTCTTCACAATGCTTGTATCTACTAGATAAAGTAGTTCAGACTATCCAGGACGCATCCCTCCAACTACATAGGCTGGGGAAGGAGGTGTCTTTCTGCTGGGTGCCAGGGCACGTCGGTGTGGGGAACGAAAGGGCGGCTGTAGCAACCGAGGAGGCATGTCGCGATCCTCATTTAGCTCAATGTGCCGTCCCCCTACATGCTATCGCTTCGCTGTTGAGGTGCAGAGTCATGCATAGGTGGGAAGAAGAGTGGCTCGGAATGACAGACAATAAGCTGCGTTTGGTAAAGCCTGCAACGCGGCCATGGCGTACCTCCTGCCAGCCACGCAGGCGCGATCAGGTTCTCATTCGTCTTCGTGTAGGGCACAGTCCTTTAAAGCATGGCTTATTGCTCCCGCGAGAGGACCCTTCGATGCGTGGTGCTAGTACGTATAGATCTCTGTGCGCCACATTTAGCAAGACTGTGTCTTATTTTCAGACCAGAGGGCAGCAGTAGAGCTGTCGACCGGTCTGCTTTCTGTTTTAAGTGACACTGATAAGAGTGTGGCGAGAGTTTAACGTTTTTTAGTATGTCCAGCTTCTTTCCTAAAATTTTAGGGAGATGTTCTTACTATTTTTACAGCGTGACTGGCCCACCCTTGTACTTTGTAAGTGGTCAGCTAGTCACATTTCTCTATGCCGCTACCTTAGATCTTCTCTCGTATTTCTAGTTTCGTCTCGTATTTCTTTCAGTTTTAGCTCTACAACCTTTATTTTACAGACAGGTCCACCTTTGTTTTTTTGTAAGTGGCCAGCCAGTTACACTTCTCTGTGCTGTTACTTTAGCTCTGTAGTTTACCTTATGTTTTACTCTCAGGCATAGCGCCTTCATCCTATCTCCTATGTATTAAGGTGTGTGAGATAGAGTGATTCTGTGGTCAAAGCGAGTGAGGTGTGGGTTAATGAACGAGTGTTCTTTTGTAAGTTTATCCCTCGCTGTGTGACAACGTTTTTAGTCATTCTATCCACATCCGTTTCTTTTCATCTTTGTAAGGGCGATTATAGCCTCGCCGTTGAGCGCTCGCAAA
Organism: Schistocerca gregaria; assembly: GCF_023897955.1. Taxonomy (NCBI): domain Eukaryota; kingdom Metazoa; phylum Arthropoda; class Insecta; order Orthoptera; family Acrididae; genus Schistocerca; species Schistocerca gregaria. The sequence continues at coordinate 639,567,702 of NC_064931.1, forward strand.
TTCCACCCACTCACCCACACAATAATATTTTGTCTGATGAGCTTACCCAAAACAGAAAAATTCTACTATTCGTACAATAACTGAGGGCGTACACCAAGTCAACGACGCAGAATGCAAGAAAGTGAAGGCCCAATTACTATGGTCCGCTTTTAGAGCCTATGGTTATGACAATATAACTATACGCAGAACAATGGAAAAACAAAATAAAACCGGAATGGAAGAAAAGGTCGGGAAAGAGCACATTGTCTTTACCATACACACCGGAAGTCAGAAAACGTGCGGGGAAAGCTTACGTCGAGCAGACATCAAGCGGATCTACCGAAGAAATCAGAGATGTGCTAGGGCTCCAAGAAGATTGCAACAGACAGGCTGCAAACATATGGAGTCCATGAAGTCACCCACGATAACGGAATAGTATACGTTGGTGAGATGGAGCGGTTTATCAGCACAACCTCAACGGAAAACGTAAGGCACATATAGCTTGGAAAATACAGCAAGTCAGCGTTGACAGAGCATCATAAAGATTACGGCAAAATAATACATTTCCTGGAAGTTCGCGTGCTGGCTAGGCAGCTGCTTACCTTCAAGAGAGAGAGAGGAGTGACAACTGAGATTGTGCAGCAGCCTGCTAAGGTAGATCACGACGGCGGATACAGTCTCCCATCTTCTTGCCTGCCCCATCACCCGCGGCAGTAAAATGTAACGGCCGGAGGCGTATACACTGAGCTGCTGCAGTCATACAGAAACAGCACTACGCCATTCTTCTGATATCACCACATTCGTCGGTTCCAATAAAAATAAAAATTACTGTCAGTAAAGCAGGAAGTTTCAGTAACTGCTAAACATGGGTAATTGCAAAATCTGTAACAGCCAATAAACTACAGGGACTCTTTGAAAAAGTTTGGGAAGCAGACAGAAACTATACCAAAAGATTGGAAAAATGTATTAATCCACTCGACGCACAAACAATGGGATAAGACAGATCTCAACAACTAAAGATGAATTCCCTTCCTACCAGTGACCTACAACATTTTTTTCAAAAGCGTTACAAAACAGGCTGGAATGCAAAATGGATCACCAGTTAAGAGAGTATCAAGGAGAGTTTAGAAAAAGATGATCCTGTACAGAAAAACTTTTAAATTTGAAATGTATAACCAGATATACAAGAATGAGGCCCAGAAACATTTATATAACATCAAAAAATATGATCTGACTGACAAAGAAACATTATTCAACACTTTAAAAGAGTTTGGAGCCGACAACGAATCAGCTGAAACCATTAAACAAAATTCTAAATTAAATGTTTAGGTGAAACCTCCAAGGCTTTTGAGATTAAAACTGGTGTAAGACAAGAAGATGGATTGTCTCCACTGCTGTTCAATTATGTACTATAAAACGTTAACAGGGAATGACAGAAAAGAACAGAAGAAGAAGTAACTTACAAAAATCGTAATTGAGAGTAAACAGGTAACCTCAGAACTGATTGTTTGGCTTTTGCAGATGATCTTGCCATCTGAACTGAATCTGTAGAAGACGCAATAATGCGGATAAATCTCCTACAAGAGACACCGTCAAACGCTGGCCTATGTATATCTTTTGAAAGTAGACAGAGTGTGAGAAGAGGTGAAGTAGGCACCGAAATAGATGGAAACTGATTAAAGAAGAATAGGAAAGGCTACAAAATTTAAATATATAGGTGAATTAATACAACAGTATGCTCTTGACAAAGAAGCCAACTTAGCAAGGGCGAAGAAAGTGGAAGTGGCTTTTCACTTAACAAAAATCTTCTGTAACAAGTAATCTTCATCCACAAGTGTAAAACTCCGGCACTGCAACACTGTTATTAGACCAGACTGCCTTTATGAATTAGAATGTCTTTCGTATAATACAGTCAAACAATTAGGTGAAATAGGAAAGAAGGAAAAGAAAATAGTGAAATTTTGGGACCAAAATAAAATACGGAATGGAAGTAAGAAGTAAAAAATTAGTTTATGAAAGACTAGAACGAGTAGTAAATACAGTAAGGAGGAGAAGAGTTGTATTCTGTGAACACTTAAAAAGGCTAGATGAGAAATGAATAACAAAAAGAATTTGAATCTTTTTTTGGTAGAAACTCAAGAACATCAATGATATGAATCAAAGAAGTTAGAGTAGACCTGAGTGAAATGGAAATAGCGGAGTAATAAATGGAAAAGACGAAAAGTTTAGGGCAAAAATAAAAAGTTTGGAGGGCTTCTAGGAGAAACAAAAAAAAAAACTAGATGCTATATGGGCACAAGAAGGAAGAGAACAACATTGGTAAAGAATAAATAACTACAGAAACAAAGAAAGGAGAAAAGAAAGAATATATGTTACTTCATATGGTCCTCAGTAGGCCAAACCACCAAAGAAAAGGACGTTAATCCCCCCTCCCTATTCCTGTCATCAGTTTAAAATCAAGCCAGTTACGTTTTTGAGTTACTGACAAGAAGAGTAGAATAAAATGGGACCGGCCCTTTCCAGGGGGTCCGCGGCCACCTTTCACCAAATCGTGTAAAATAATGAGTAAAATTATTGAATAAAAATGTGAAAATCAAATTTAACACAATTTTTTTCGTGTGAAAAACATGTGTACTTTTACTTCAGGTCGTATTCCAAAGCAGCCTTTGCGGTTTATAAGTGAGAATGTATACACTGTTTAGTGCCGGAGAGTGCGGCTTCTCTGATCGACTGTTTCGCAACAATTCGGGGGTCGTTTGTACCCCGACTCACGGCGTTAGATGCGCTGAAACCTTTTACGCACGCGCGGAGCGAGCTTTGTCGACCAAACACAGCGCTCAATGGCACGTATGCGGCCCCCAGGTATCGTTAAATGTTAAACTTGCTTTGTCAGTGCACTACCTAAATCATAAGTCGATTTTTGATCTGTTTATTACCTCTAACATGGATCCGTGGCTGAAATCGGGATCATTGAAGAAGGGTGCGGTTTCTCCATCGCCTTCACAACAAGGGAAGTTTCCAGTTGAAATGAGTGAGGAGGGAGGACGACCAAAGGAAGAACAATCACAAGAAGCTTCAAAGACTGTTGATACTTCGGGGGGGGGGGGGGGGGGGGAGGGGGTCATTGGGAACATGGCACTTGCATTAAGAAGCTTTCAGTTCCCATGGGTTTCGCTCTGAAATTTAAAGTTACTGTGCTGTTGACTGACTTGGGGTCCGCCATGGATTTTCGTCTGTAGAAGGGGTCCGCCAGCTGAAAAGGTTGGGAAGCACTGTTCTACAAGATCTGAACTTTTCAATAGTAGACACACCACCATGGTAACCACCTGCATCAGCATTCGACTGGAATGAGTAACAGCGCTAAGGTCACGAAAAGCAGGCACGGCCCAATAGCAGAACCATTGATTGGCTGTGCGGCAACAAGCAGGGGCTTGTGGCTTAAGAAAGTCATGGTTCTAGAGCGCTCTCTGTGACACGGGATAATTCGAGCGAATGACTTAGCTACCCAGATCGCCCGACATGAATCCCTCCTAACCTTTATGGGACATTCGAGAGGTCAGTTCGTGAACAAAATCCTGCAACGGCGACACTTTCGCGATTATGGACGGCTATAGAGGCGGTGTGGCTAAGTATTTCTGTAAGGGACTTCCAAGGCCGGGCAAAATGAGGTCCAACACGATATTAAGAGGTATCCCATAGCTTCTGCCACCTCAGTGTATTGCCTACTGATAAAGAAATTACTTTTGAAAAATGAGGAAACCACAGGACAGTTGCTTAATCCACAATCTTTTATTGTGTACTTCATCTGTAAACAATAAGACCACTCAATCAACTGATGTCCTCACCCCAAAAAAAGGTTCCGAGTCAGAAGAATAAAAGGGACAAAAATTCCATGGACAGCCGTTCCCCCTCATGCTGTTTGTGTTCCCAGTCGCGCAGCACAGTGGAACAGTTGTTATGGATTTTTTGTCTCTTTCATCCCCTTGATACGGAACCTTTTGTTCCTTGACAACATTGGGGATAGGATGACCTCAGTTGATTAAGTAATTTTATTTTTTACACTGGATGATGGAACTTTAACTGTTCCAAAACCGGTCGTGTTTGCACAATAAAAGAGTGTGGATTAAGCACCTGTCCTGCTGTTCCTTTATTTTACAAAACGGACTTATGGAGTTGCGGCTACCCCAAAGGAAAACGAAATTGCTGTTCACAGAAGCACTGAGGAGACCACCATTAGCACTAATTATGCACATGTGCAGCAAAATGGAAGAAATTAGAGCAAGAAAAGGCTGATCAGCAAGGGCATGATGTCAGGAGAAGTATTCAGTAAGTATAACATAGTTCTGAGTGAACTGGAAATAACGCTATTTTCAAAAATGGTATTTCGTAGAAGATGGAGTTTAAAAATCCCCCTCTCCAAAAAATGAAAATGACAACAACAAAAATGCTTAGGAGTGTTTAAGCTCAATTCGTCTTTTTGTTGCTTTTATTCTCATTTCATTCCTCTAGTCCACATTGGCGGCGGGTATGTTGTGAGTGGTTACAATGTGTTGCTTCTCAGCGAAACGATTTTAAAAAGTTAAACATATTAAAATTTTTACAAGGTTTTAAAAAAGAATGTTTTCACAAAATTAAGTGCAGATGGTGAGCTATGTTGGTTGAAAGACAAAAGGCTGATTTCTCGATCGTTTAAAATATTCACACAGATGAATAAAGTGATAAGATTATGTAAATTGCCAGGTGTAAGGTTATTATGGGATTTGTAGAACCGTTTATATTCCTCACCACTCACGTTACCCACAAAAAGTAAGACTACAAGTTTTTTTGTACCTTTTTCTGCCGCATTTTGATACACTCAAATGTTTAAGCGGAAATTTACTACAACTGGCAAATTAACAGATTTACTGCAAATTATTAACAGTAAGTTTGTGCTCAATCAGCATAGAAAATGTCGAATTTGCTGTTTCCGTCAATGTGAATGATTATCAACGTATTTAAGAATGGTTGAATGATTCTCCGCTCTCCTAGTCGACGTCGTACACGACTCATCCAGACATTCTATTCCATTTAATAGGAAAATTTTGTCGATTTTGTCACATATTATTGTGCAGTAATACCCAGGAATTACACGATAGATTCAACAGAACGATAGCTTTGTAAGTCGAATCCGCGGATGTAGGGATCCAATTTCTAACATAAATACATAAAATTTATGTGCAATTGGGACCAGAAACTAAAGAAAACAATGTAGTTTAGAAGAAAAGTTTCTAATAAAATGTTCAACAATATGACAAATTATGTTACAGTACACTATTGTGCATTGCAACAATGGAAGCCGAAGTCATTGTGACGTAAAAGGCTTAATAAAATTTAATAATGTAGTCTGACTAGTCATTTTTTTATTCTCACGAAAAATTTCGTCGTAGCACACTGATAAATATTTTATTCCCTGTTTTGTAGCAGAAAGGCGCATTTCATTGGAGTCTATTTTTTTCTAAAATTCGAAAACCTCTTTCAACTAAACCGAAGCTTTCTGTGAAGTCTGCAATCGTCATTTGATCTTCTGATAGAACCGGATCTACATAATCATGTTGATCAGTGTTTTGCTCTTGCTGACGCATATCTATAAGATCATCAGTCATTAGCTCCTGATTGTGTGAGTCTGGCAGTTCTCGAAAGTTTCTTGAACGTTTATATTTAATTGTCTTCCAAGATCGACTGCTTATTCAATCACATTATCAATTTTATCAGGGTCTCGTGCTGACCTCCCCTGGATTTCAGTGGTTAAAAAAAAGAGACACAGTGTTTTCCAGACGTCATTTAAAGGTTTCTGCAAAATTTCATTTCAAGATTGTGCAATAACTCTCGCGGCAACTTAAATATTGAATTGCTCCCAAAAGTGTTCAACAGATAGCTTGTTTTGTCTCATAGCTTCATGACCGCGCGGAGTGGCCAAGCGGTTTGAGGCGCCATGTAACGGGTTGAGCGGCCCCTCCCGCCGGAGGTTCGAGTCCTCCCTCGAGCATTGGTGTCTGTGTTGTTCTTGGCATACGTTAGTTTAAGTAGTGTGTAAGTCTCAGGACCGATAACCTCAGCAGTTTGGTCCCTTAGGAATTCTCACACATAGCTTCATGTACATGCGAAACGATCGTCTCGTGTTGTAAGACTTAAACGTTTTGATAGCTTCCCGCACCAACGGTTGAAGCAAGCTGGTTGTGTTCGATGGCGAAGATACAGCTTCCACAATTGGGTCGAGACTAATTAGAGTAACAGGAGGATACCCAGGTGCGTTGTAGATTTATAGCACCATTTTAAAAGTGATTTGTTTTGGTTGGTAATAGCGTTCGACTTCAGGTATCAAGTTATGACCAAAAATGTCAGATGTACGTATATTTAATAAAACTCTTGGATTTTGTGAGCGAGAAACTAAGAGAGGTTTTGATTTACCAATTGAATTCACGCCTACCTTCACTGTCAATCGATCTTTGGTGACTTTAAAACCTGGAAATCTTTTCTCTTCATGAACGATATAAGTTGTTTTGGGCATCTTATTCCAGAATAGACCACTTTCATCTATTTTGAGTATGGTTTGTCTGATGTAGACAATTTCTTCTCTCACTGCCTTGAGTTTCTATGGATAGAGCGACGCAGTCTTTTTATCGGCGTTTGCTGGCTCCCTACTTTCTGCGATACTCTGTCAATTACTACTACGACTTTTGAATTACCTAAACTAGCCGTTACTACCTTTAAATATTTCATCATTGGCCACCTCCCACCTTCTTTTTTCAAGCTCTCAAAAATCAACTTACCCTGAGAGTACATCATGTTCTGATCAACGAGAAAATTTTTCATTTTTACTCGATTATCACACCCTAATTTTGACATTGTTTCCACCTCAGCGATAATACTCGTACCGTGACGTTTACGAATCTTACTTGAAATTTTAAAAAAATGAGCATATTTGACAGCTTCGATTTTTTTTCCTTTGCCTTTTGTAACTGTTCGGACTGTTGATTCCGGCAGATCTAACTTCTTTGCCAATTCACAAATTTTAATTTTTGCATCGGAGTCTTTGATAATAATATTACGTTTGCATTTCAATAGCAATGTTTTTCTTTTCCTGCTTAATGCAAGTGAAACAGTTCTGTTTCGTTTGTATGACGTAGTTTGAATCTATTAACAAGTGCATAAAATGATTCCGCACGAAACACTTCCGAGCCTGTAATAAGTCGAACATTGTGTGAGGAGTGCGGGAAGAGAGGTGCGCGACATTCAGACAAATCGGGTAACTCCGTATGTGTATAAAACGGGGTGGCGTAAGTCGGGACATTACTGTATTTAACTTACGTAAGAAACTGAGAGCCTTGGCGGTGCTTTGCCAGGGAAGAGAACCCGCAACCCTTGCAGCTGCTATATTACTTTTAACCCAAGTAAAACATTGTTTTGACTGTGCGGCTGGTCCCGGCGGAGGTTCGAGTCCTCCCTCGGGCATGGGTGTGTGTGTGTGTGTGTGTGTGTGTGTGTGTGTGTGTGTGAGTGTGTGTGTTTGTCCTTATGATAATTTACGTTAAGTAGTGTGTAAGCTTAGGGACTGATGGCCTTAGCAGTTAAGTTTCATAAGATTTCACACACATTTGAACATTTTTGAAAACATTGTTTCCCAAATTACAGGGTACTTTACAGCATTTCGTAGTCGTACACCAACTTAATCAGCATTCACAAGGTCATAGACGTCAGCTATTAGTGGTGTTCATTTTTTACTACATCCGTTTTATCTTTTGCATGCTCGTTACAATATTGTAAGTTAAATTTATTCTTACCTTTAAAATAATATAGTTATAAAAGTTTTATCAGCTGACCTGTGCATATTTTTATATATCAAGAAGCATTAATATACAATTTTCACTTCACTGATGATACAAAGATACACTTATGAGCCAAAACATTAAGACCACCTGCTTCACAGCTTATTTGGCTGTCCTTGGAACGAAACACATCACTGATTCTGCGTATCAGGGATCCGACAGTTTGTTGGAAGATTTGCGGAGGTATGTGGTATTAGATGTGTACGCACAGGTCATGTTTTTCGCGTAAATAACGGGTCGCTGATTTACGTACGCGGTGATGGCTTCCAATAGCGACCCAGATGGGTTCCGTAGGATTTACATGAGGTGAATTTGATCACCGAGACATCAACGTAGTTCAGTATATTCTCCTCAAACCACTATACAAGGTTCTGGCTCTAAAACTTGGACAATTATACAGCTGAAAGATGACATCGCCGTGGGGTAAGACATAAAAGCATGAAGATATCCAGGTGGTTCGCAGCTGTCAGCGTGTCTCCGATTACTACCACAGGTCCCCTAAAAGCGCAGGAGAATGTCTCCCACAGCAGAATACTTCTCCCATCAGCCTGGTTCTTTGGCATTCTGCACGTTTCGAGCCGCCGTTCACCTGGATGACGGCGTTTGTCGTGACGTCCATCAACCTAGTGTAGCACAAATGTGATTCCCCCGAAGAGCCGATAATTTTCCATTGATCGACGATTGAATTCCGATTCTCCCGTGCCCACTGCAATCGTAATTGGCCATGTCGTTGGGTAAACATGTGAACACGTAGGGGTGGTCTGCTGCGGAGCTCCATGTTCAACAATGTACGATGACCGATGTGCTCCTATACACTTGTGCGTGCAGCAGCAATGTGCTTTTTCTGCAGAGATGACACAGATCACCATCCATCCTATTTTACAGAGCAGACAAGCCTCCGAAACCCACGTTTTGTGAAGAGTCTTGGACGTCCAACCACTTGGCGCCTAATGGTAGTTTCATTGTCCTATCTCTTTCCGCTAATGCTCACGACATAGCACGCAAACATTCTACAGCTTCGCCGTTTGAGAGATACTTGTTCATACGCTCTGCGTAATAATAATCTACGCTTTGTCAAAGTCACTTATCCCAATGGACTTCCCTATTTGTAGCCCATATTTTCGCTAGGATAAGCCCCGCCTGTGTCTGCTGCGCTTACATACTTTTGTTACCGCGTCATGTGACCGTGGTCAGTGGTCATGACGTTTTGGCGTATCTGTGTATGTGCGTAGACACTAATATAGCTGGCTGCTGACGAGCAAAGCGAAATAGGAAGTGCTGGAAAGGAATACAGTAGAAGACGATTTGGTAGCTTTGAGAGATGAAATACTGAAGGCAGCAGAGGATCAAATAGGTAAAAAGACAAGGCCTAATAGAAATCCGTGGATATTGCAGGAGACGTTGGATTTAAATAATGAGTGGAGAAAACATAAAAACGCAGCAAATGAAGCAGGTGAAATGGAATACAAACCTCTAAAAAATGCGACTGACAGGAAATGCAGTATGGCTGAACAGGAGTGGGTAGAGGAGTATGAAGATCAAATAGCTCATCTAGAAAACCGGGACGAAGGAAAGAAGGGAAAGCTGAAAGGTGGAAGGAATGTGTTGAAGTATGTAGGAGGGCAATACAAGGGAAATGTAATTGAAGGCAACATTATGCAATAGGAAGATGATGTAGATAACGTCTTTATTATATTGTGCGCGAACAGTTTCAGAATACAGGTTTCATAGCGACACAAATTTCTGTGATACTTCTTGGCTCTGTGCCTGGGCACACAGCTGAGGGCTATTTATTTTTCGAGCAGTAAAATGGTATTTCTGAGGCCAAAAGCAAAACGAAGTTTCGTCCCAGGCCTGGTGAGCAGGTGAAGCAAGATGAAATTGAATGGCGTTGGGGACAGGTAAGTGCTATACATAGTGAGTTACCGGTTTATCATTTCACTAGAGCTGAAAGTGAATCACTATTCTGGATCTTATTCACTTACCTGAATCTCTTGATACAATATTTTTTCGTCAAGAACAAAACGCTACAATAAACTCATTTTTAACCCAACTGAATTTACTGGAACTCTTAAAACATTATGCAAGGAAGAGACCTCGGTTTTGCATAGCGCAGAGGTGAAGGTACATATGAAGGGCTTATTTCAATAGTGGTACAAGTCCATTACCTCCACTTTTCTGCCTATAATGCTCTGAAATTAATGATCCAAACAAACAGAAAGAAAGTTTCATCTCTAGAAAGAAGCCATATGCTTGAATATTTCTGATATCTCAACTGCAGATTTTTCAGCGCTCATTTAACTTTAGGACATTGTATCTCAAAATGAACAAAAATGGACTTGTACCACTATTGAAATAAGTCCTTCATATGAAATATATAGCATCTATAGAGCAGTTATGATGTTATCTGTCATATAAACTATTCTCTTCTGATATTTAAGAGTAAAAGAATATTATACGATAAATTGTATGGCCTGAACGAATCTGTATACGATGGCGAGTTAAAACGGTAAATCTGTTCACTGGAATTTCTCTTTTAGAATGAAAATTCCTTAAGAATTTACTAAAAATAGTTAGATGACACAGACGTTTCTACTTGTGATGCAAAATGACTGCTTACGGTTTCTGGTTATCTGCGACGAGTATTTTCATTAGTTTCGTATAGAGAGAGAGAGGATGGAAAATTGATATTTTAGTATGTGGAAAATGAGTACGTTTCAGACTGACACATTTCCATGTTTCAGCGTGATTCCAGCGCCTGTGTTACCACGAAAATGAGCAGGGATACAGCCGCAAGTATGAACTTTCTGCCTCCCTCAATGAACCATAGACCTGCTATGGTGGGATGGCTTGCTCGCCTTGACGACACAGCTATCGTTATCATAGGTACAACCACAACGGAGGGGTATTTGTTGAGAGGCCAGACAAACGTGTGGTTCCTGAAGAGGGTCAGTAGCCTTTTCAGTAGCTGCAGCGTCAACAGTCTGAAAAACCGGCTTATCTGGCCTTTTAGCATCAACCAACATAGCCTTGCAGTACTGGTACTACAAAGGGGGTTGCGCCCCTACAGTATGATTAAATGATTATGGAAACCTCTTGAGTAAAATGGGTGGAGACTATCCAGGAGGACGTCATCAGGTAAAACAAAACTAGAAATCCACAGACGGAGCGTGAAATGTTAGATACTTTAACCGGGCAGGTAGGATGGAAAATTTAAAAAGGGACATGAATATGTAGTAGATATATATAGTGGAGATTAGTGAAGTTCGATGGCAGGATAAACAGTACTTCTGGTCAGGTGAGTGCAAAGTTATAAATACGAAATACACTCCTGGAAATGGAAAAAAGAACACATTGACACCGGTGTGTCAGACCCACCATACTTGCTCCGGACACTGCGAGAAGGCTGTACAAGCAATGATCACACGCACGGCACAGCGGACACACCAGGAACCGCGGTGTTGGCCGTCGAATGGCGCTAGCTGCGCAGCATTTGTGCACCGCCGCCGTCAGTGTCAGCCAGTTTGCCGTGGCATACGGAGCTCCATCGCAGTCTTTAACACTGGTAGCATGCCGCGACAGCGTGGACGTGAACCGTATGTGCAGTTGACGGACTTTGAGCGAGGGCGTATAGTGGGCATGCGGGAGGCCGGGTGGACGTACCTCCGAATTGCTGAACACGTGGGGCGTGAGGTCTCCACAGTACATCGATGTTGTCGTCAGTGGTCGGCGGAAGGTGCACGTGCCCGTCGACCTGGGACCGGACCGCAGCGACGCACGGATGCACGCCAAGACCGTAGGATCCTACGCAGTGCCGTAGGGGACCGCACCGCCACTTCCCAGCAAATTAGGGACACTGTTGCTCCTGGGGTATCGGCGAGGACCATTCGCAACCGTCTCCATGAAGCTGGGCTACGGTCCCGCACACCGTTAGGCCGTCTTCCGCTCACGCCCCAACATCGTGCAGTCCGCCTCCAGTGGTGTCGCGACAGGGGTGAATGGAGGGACGAATGGAGACGTGTCGTCTTCAGCGATGAGAGTCGCTTCTGCCTTGGTGCCAATGATGGTCGTATGCGTGTTTGGCGCCGTGCAGGTGAGCGCCACAATCAGGACTGCATACGACCGAGGCACACAGGGCCAACACCCGGCATCATGGTGTGGGGAGCGATCTCCTACACTGGCCGTACACCTCTGGTGATCGTCGAGGGGACACTGAATAGTGCACGGTACATCCAAACCGTCATCGAACCCATCGTTCTATCATTCCTAGACCGGCAAGGGATCTTGCTGTTCCAACAGGGCAATGCATGTCCGCATGTATCCCGTGCCACCCAACGTGCTCTAGAAGGTGTAAGTCAACTACCCTGGACTGGATGAAGCGTCGTCTCACGCGGTCTGCACGTCCAGCACGAACGCTGGTCCAACTGAGGCGCCAGGTGGAAATGGCATGGCAAGCCGTTCCACAGGACTACATCCAGCATCTCTACGATCGTCTCCATGGGAGAATAGCAGCCTGCATTGCTGCGAAAGGTGGATATACACTGTACTAGTGCCGACATTGTGCATGCTCTGTTGCCTGTGTCTATGTGCCTGTGGTTCTGTCAGTGTGATCATGTGATGTATCTGACCCCAGGAATGTGTCAATAAAGTTTCTCCTTCCTGGGACAATGAATTCACGGTGTTCTTATTTCAATTTCCAGGAGTGTAATGCATGAGTAGGTCTGATAATGAATTTGAAAAAAAGGAATGCGGTTAGCTACTACCAACAGCATAGTGAACTCGTTATCATAACAAAGACACGAAGCGAACAATACCACTGTAGTACAAATATATATGCCAACTAACTCTTCAGATGATGAAGATATTGAAAAAATTGTATGATGAGTTAGAAGAAATCATTCAGATAGTCAAAGGAGCCGAAAATATAATTGTGATGGAGGGCTAGAATTCGATAATATGAAAAAGAAGATAAGGAAAAATAGTAGGTGAATATGACCTGGGTGAAAGGAATGAAAGAGGGATCCACATGGAAGAATTTTACACAGAGCATAATTTAATCATCGCCGACATTTGTTTTAAGAATCATGAAAGAAGGCTGGATACATGAAAACGACCTGGAGACAGCGGATGGTTTCAGATTGACTATATAATGGTAAGACGGAGATTGCGAAACCAGATTTTAAACAGTAAGACACTTCCAGGGGCTGATGCGGTCTCTGACCACAATTTATTTGTAATGAGCTTCAGATTAAAACTGAAGAAATTGCAAAAATGTAGGAAATTAAGGAGGTGCAACCTGGGTAAGTTGAAAGAACCAGAGGTTGCTGAGCGTTTCAGAGGGAACTCGGCAGCGATTGACTACATCAGGGGAAAGGAATACAGTAGAAGACGAATGGGTAGCTTTGAGAGATGAAATACTGAAGGCGGTAGAGGATCAAATAGGTAAAAAGACAAGGCCTAATAGAAATCCGTGGATATCACAGGAGACGCTGGATTTAAATAATGAGTGGAGAAGACATAAAAACGCAGCAAATGAAGCAGGTGAAATGGAATACAAACCTCTAAAAAATGAGACTGGCAGGAAATGCAGTATGGCTGAACAGGAGTGGGTAGAGGAGTATGAAGATCAAATAGCTCATGTAGGAAACCGGGACAAAGCAACGAAGGGAAAGCTGAAAGGTGGAAGGAACGTGTTGAAGTATGCAGGAGGGCAATACAAGGGAAATGTAATTGAAGTCAATATTATAGAAAAGGTAGATGATGTAGATAAAGGTGAGATTGGAGATATGATACAGCGAGAAGAACTCGACAGAGTATTGAACGACCTAAGGCGAAACGAGGCCTCTGCAGCAGACGACATTCCGTTCAAAAAATGGTTCAAGTGGCTCCGAGCACTATGGGACTTAACATCTGAGGTCATCAGTCCCCTAGAACTTAGACCTACTTAAACCTAACTAACCTAAGGATATCACACACATCCATGCCCGAGGCAGGATTCGAACCTGCGACCGTAGCGGTCGCGCGGTTCCAGATTGAAGCGCCTAGAACCGCTCGGCCACAACGGCCAGCCGACATTCCGTTCGAAGTACTGATATCCTTAGGAGAGCCAGCCGTGGTAAAATTATTCCACCTGATGTATGAAGTGTGTGAGACAGGCTTAACACAAAATACCATCAGACTTCAAGAAGAACGTCATAATTACAATTAGCCCACACATCATACATAGAATTAGGATTACAAAAAGGATTGAAAAAATCAGCAGTCTTTGTCGACCTCAGTGCAGCTTGTGATACGGTATGGATAGATGGTCTTATCCTGAAATTTTCCATCATGATTCCATGCTTGAAACTGACAAACCTGTTGGAAAAAAATGCTGAAAGTCCGATATTTCAAAGTAAACCTGGGGTCACAAAACAGCAAGTGAAAAAGAATAAAAAACGAACTCCCCCAAGGATCTGTATTGGCTCCACTGCTTTTTAATGTTTACATCAGTGACATAATAGACACTGAGTCAAGTAAGTTTTGCTACGCTGATGACATGGCTATAGCTACTCAAAGCAAATGGCTAGAAGATGGTGAAAGAACTCTAACTGCTGACCTAGAAGTACTAAACCAGTACTACAAAAAATGGAGACTGTGCCAAAACACAAATAAAGCAGAGACCTGCGCCTTCCATTTAAATAACAGTCTAGCAGACAGAGAACTAAATATTACTTTCTGCGGGAAATTCTCTGCCTCGTGATGACTAGCTGTTGTGTGATGTCCTTAGGTTAGTTAGCTTTAAGTAGTTCTAAGTTCTAGGGGACTGATGACCATAAATTTTAAGTCCCATAGTGCTCAGAGTCATTTGAACCATTGCCGGCCGCGGTGGCCGTGCGGTTCTGGCGCTGCAGTCCGGAGCCGTGGGGCTGCTACGGTCGCAGGTTCGAATCCTGCCTCGGGCATGGGTGTGCGTGATGTCCTTAGGTTAGTTAGGTTTAAGTAGTTCCAAGTTCTAGGGGACTTATGACCTAAGATGTTGAGTCCCATAGTGCTCAGAGCCATTTAATTTTAGCCATTTGAACCGTTTGTGTGCAGAAAACGAATTAAACATAACAAAATTCCCAAATAACTCTTGACAGGTCACTTACCTTCAAGAAACACCTGGAACTAACTAGCCAGAAATTGAAAACCCGAAATAACATCATCCAGAGATTAGCAGGTACCACATGGGGAGCGGATGCAAATACACTACGTGTTGCAGCAATATCACACGTCTATTCCGTGGCAGAGTACGGTGCCCCTGTGTGGAGTAGAAGTGCCCATGTATGGAAGATTGACGCCCAGATCAATGAAGCCATGAGGACAACAACAGGGACACTAAAGTCAACACCTCTAGAATGGCTTCATGTCCTCTCAAACATCACTCCGCCAGAAATCCGTAGACAGCAGGCAAGAATTCAAGAATGGCAAAAAATAAATCATGCAGATAAGGCAAGAGTACTACCGATACACTAAGTACTAGATGACCGCTGTCGATATCGCCTTAAATCAAGAGCGCCAATATGGGAAGACAGAACACTTGCCCAAGGAAATACCTATGACTTCCACAAATCCTGGAAAACCACGTGGAACAATAGTGACATTAACCGACACAATATAGAGGACCCCAGCCAACAACTCCCAGGAATGCAGCTTCCTCGTAAAATCTGGTGCCAGCTTAACTGTGTGAGAATTGGACACGCGAGAACTGAATCCATGCTGTACAAATGGGGCGCCAATGATAACCCAATGTGCGACTGTGAAACTGATGAACAAACATTACAACGTCTAGTGCAAAATTGCCCACTGCGAAGAGTCTGTGGTGACTGGAGAGTCTTCGTGGAAGCCAGCCCTGATGCCATTAAATGTCTGTCACATTTGGACATAACTTTTTGACGAATTGTAGCTGTGATTATATTTCAACTTTTCTCAGATTTAATAATGACTGGTATTTGTTCTGTTTATATTATTATGTATGTGTGTATATGTATATTTGTATTTATATGTTATGTTATGTAAATTTACGATGTCAATACTGCACTTGAACTGGTAAAGCCATACGATAAATAATAAATAAAATTCAAATTCCAAAGAAAGCAAGTGCTGACATGTGTGAATATTACAGAACTATAAGTTTAATAGGTTGTGGTTGAAAAAGACACGTCTTCGGTCTGGAATCTGACATCTGGAGGAGAACTGTCTTCAGTGGTGAGACCCGCTTCGAAATGAATCCCAATTACCAGCGAAGACATGTAATGAGACGCCCCGTACAGCGGTGGGATGCCAGTCTCACCATCGCCCACCATACGGCCCGACGACTCGGAGTGATAGCCTAGGATGCCATTTCATTTCATAGCACGACCTCTTTGGTTGTCAACCGTGGCACCCTTACAGCACAGCGGTACGCCGACGATGTTCTACACCCCATTTCGTTGCACATATTGGAAAGCCATCCCTGGCTTACATTTTAGCAAGATAATGACCGCCCGCACATGGTGAGAGTTTCTGCTGCTTGCCTTCGTGCTACATTTTGTGCAATTTTTTAATAGCTTCTATTGTTTCGTTTATTTCTTTCGTAACAACTGCCAAATCGTCTGCAAAAGCCAGCCATTTAATTTGTAGGTTTCCTAAGGTTATCCCCTGTTGTGATACTTCCCATTCTCTTATTACCTAGATTGAAAAGGAGAGGTGAGAGGCCATCGCCTTGTCGGACACCTGTCAGAATTTCAAAGGGCTCTGATAGTTCCCCACAGAACTTTACTTTGGAGGTCGTGTTGGTCAAGGTTTGCTCTATGATAGTCCGTGTTTTGTTGTTTACTTTGTATTCAGCCAGAATTTTGAAGAGAGTTTTCAGGTGATAGAGTCGTACGCCTTTTTGAAGTCGACAAAGGTAATGATCAGGTTCTGTTTGTGTTGTAAAATCATTTTCAGGTTCCAAATTTGCCCCGCACAAGACCGCCCTTTAGGGAAGCCTGCTTGGTATTCCCCAATCAAGTGCTCGGTCTGGCATTCTAATCTGTTAAGTAAAGCTTTAGAGAGGATCTTGTGTAACATCTATATACACTCCTGGAAATGGAAAAAAGAACACATTGACACCGGTGTGTCAGACCCACCATACTTGCTCCGGACACTGCGAGAGGGCTGTACAAGCAATGATCACAAGCACGGCACAGCGGACACACCAGGAACCGCGGTGTTGGCCGTCGAATGGCGCTAGCTGCGCAGCATTTGTGCACCGCCGCCGTCAGTGTCAGCCAGTTTGCCGTGGCATACGGAGCTCCATCGCAGTCTTTAACACTGGTAGCATGCCGCGACAGCGTGGACGTGAACCGTATGTGCAGTTGACGGACTTTGAGCGAGGGCGTATAGTGGGCATGCGGGAGGCCGGGTGGACGTACCGCCGAATTGCTCAACACGTGGGGAGTGAGGTCTCCACAGTACATCGATGTTGTCGTCAGTGGTCGGCGGAAGGTGCACGTGCCCGTCGACCTGGGACCGGACCGCAGCGACGCACGGATGCACGCCAAGACCGTAGGATCCTACGCAGTGCCGTAGGGGAAGGCACCGCCACTTCCCAGCAAATTAGGGTCACTGTTGCTCCTGGGGTATCGGCGAGGACCATTCGCAACCGTCTCCATGAAGCTGGGCTACGGTCCCGCACACCGTTAGGCCGTCTTCCGCTCACGCCCCAACATCGTGCAGCCCGCCTCCAGTGGTGTCGCGACAGGCGTGAATGGAGGGACGAATGGAGACGTGTCGTCTTCAGCGATGAGAGTCGCTTCTGCCTTGGTGCCAATGATGGTCGTATGCGTGTTTGGCGCTGTGCAGGTGAGCGCCACAATCAGGACGGCATACGACCAAGGCACACAGGGCTAACACCCGGCATCATGGTGTGGGGAGCGATCTCCTACACTGGCCGTACACCTCTGGTGATCGTCGAGGGGACACTGAATAGTGCACGGTACATCCAAACCGTCATCGAACCCATCGTTCTACCATTCCTAGACCGGCAAGGGAACTTGCTGTTCCAACAGGACAATGCACGTCCGCATGTATCCCACGCCACCAAACGTGCTCTAGAAGGTGTAAGTCAACTACCCTGGCCAGCAAGATCTCCGGATCTGTCCCCCATTGAGCATGTTTGGGACTGGATGAAGCGTCGTCTCACGCGGTCTGCACGTCCAGCACGAACGCTGGTCCAACTGAGGCGCCAGGTGGAAATGGCATGGCAAGCCGTTCCACAGGACTACATCCAGCATCTCTACGATCGTCTCCATGGGAGAATAGCAGCCAGCATTGCTGCGAAAGGTGGATATACACTGTACTAGTGCCGACATTGTGCATGCTCTGTTGCCTGTGTCTATGTGCCTGTGGTTCTGTCAGTGTGATCATGTGATGTATCTGACCCCAGGAATGTGTCAATAAAGTTTCCCCTTCCTGGGACAATGAATTCACGGTGTTCTTATTTCAATTTCCAGGAGTATATATATATATATATATATATATATATATATATATATATATATATATATATGTGTGTGTGTGTGTGTGTGTGTGTGTGTGGTGTTACAAAAAGGTACGGCCAAACTTTCAGGAAACATTCGTCACACACAAATAAAGAAAATATGTAATGTGGACATGTGTCCGGAAACGCTTAATTTCCATGTTAGATCTCATTTTAGTTTCGTCAGTATGTACTGTACTTCCTCGATTCACCGCCAGTTGGCCCAATTGAAGGAAGGTAATGTTGACTTCGGTGCTTGTGTTGACATGCGACGCTTTGCTCTACAGTACTAGCATCGAGCACATCAGTACGTAGCATCAACAGGTTAGTGTTCATCACGAACATGGTTTTGCAGTCAGTGCAAGTTTTTACAAATGCTGAGTTGGCAGATGCCCATTTGATGTATGGATCAGCAGGGGGCAATAGCTGTGGCGCGGTACGTTTGTATCGAGACAGATTTCCAGAACAAAGGTGTCCCGATAGGAAGACGTTCGATGCAATTGATCGGCGTCTTAGGAAGCACGGAACATTCCAGCCTATGACTCGCGACTGGGGAAGACCTAGAACGACGAGGACACCTGCAATGGACGAGGCAATTCTTCGTGCAGTTGACGATAACCCTAATGTCAGCGTCAGAGAAGTTGCTGCTGTACAAGGTAACGTTGATCACGTCACTGTATGGAGAATGCTACGGGAGAACCAGTTGTTTCCGTACCATGTACAGCGTGTGCAGGCACTATCAGCAGCTGATTGGCCTCCACGGGTACACTTCTGCGAATGGTTCATCCAACAATCTGTCAATCCTCATTTCAGTGCAAATGTTCTCTTTACGGATGAGGCTTCATTCCAACGTCATCAAATTGTAAATTTTCACATCCGCACGAAATTGTGCAATCGCGTCACCAACACAGATTTTCTGTGAACGTTTGGGCAGGCATTGTTGGTGATGTCTTGATTGGGCCCCATGTTCTTCCACCTACGCTCAATGGAGCTAGTTATCATGATTTCATACGAGATACTCTACCCGTGCTGCTAGAACATGTGCCTTTACAAGTACGACACATGTGGTTCATGCACGATGGAGCTCCTGCACATTTCAGTCGAAGTGTTCGTACTCTTCTCAACAACAGATTCGGTGAACGATGGATTGACAGAGGCGGATAAATTCCTTGGCCTCCACGCCCTCCTGACCTCAACCCTCTTGACTTTCATTTATAGGGGCATTTGAAAGCTCTTGTCTACGCAATTCCGGTACCAAATGTAGAGACTCTTCGTGCTCGTATTGTGGACGGCTGTGATACAATAAGCGATTCTCCAGGGCTGCATCAGCGCATCAGGGGTTCCATGCGACGGAGGGTGGATGCATGTATCCTCGCTAACGGAGGACATTTTGAACATTTCCTGTAACAAAGTGTTTGAAATCACGCTGGTACGTTGTGTTTATGTGTGTTTCCATTCCATGATTAATGTGATTTGAACAGAAGTAATAAAATGAGCTCCAACATGGAAAGTAAGCGTTTCCGGACACATGTCCACATAACATATTTTCTTACTTCGTGTGTGAGGAACGTTTCCTGAAAGTTTGGCCGTACCTTTTTGTAACACCCCCTATAACCTAATGTCGTGAGTAACAAAGGACGAATCTAAGTACTGACTGAAGTAGAAATATTTTCCTATGGCTCATTCATTCCAGATGAATATGAGTACAAACAGAGAAATAATAGCTAATTCACGGTTATCCAATACAGTCAGTATCAAATAGAAAACATTTCGTGCACTTAGGCATCAAAGAATGCATATACCCAACTGTAAAGTGACATAAGACAATAACAACGTTGTAATTATGTAATAGGCGTATTTAAACTGTTTTAGCATGTAATTATCTGAACTGTTTCTTATTTAAATTGTTTTGTTAATTAAATTGCATTGTGTATTATTGAGAAAGAGCGGGAAACCGCGCATAGATACATTTTGAGAAAGAGCGGGAAACAGCGCGCAGTAATACATCTGTAATGGTAGCAGGGATTGTCTGCACCAAAAACCATTGTTGGCGGCGAGACCGCACTTTTGTAACATTGAGCGTTGGAAGCGAGCAGTTGCGAGTAAGATGTGAGACGAGGCAGTCGTAGCTAGCGAGACATGAGAGGAGGTCGCTGTAAGCGAGGTATGAATTAACACTTTGAAAGAAGCGGTGTGCTCGCCAGCCACTCGCTATATGTAGCGCAATGCTAGTTTTTAAGAATTTTTGTAAAGAACTATGCCCCTTGTAATTGTTTGTCAAGATCGTTCTCAGAATATAGTTATGTAATTTTGATGGAAAATTAGGTATGTAGCGCAACGCTACTTTTTAAGAATTTTTGTAAAGAACTATACCCCTTGTAATTGTTTGTCAAGATCGTTCTCAGAATATAGTTAACTTCTACCAGATTAAATGCATTAAGAATTTTCTATCCCAAAATCATTCACGTAAATGCTTTACGGAATTTATTGTTATCTTAAAAGAAAAGTCTAAACTGAGCTTCAGCTTTTATCAAATCTAAATTAACTTCAACTTAAAGAATTCCAGTCACAAAGTATTATGAAACTCCACCAGCAGCTTATAATTATGTTAAAGAGAAGTAAGTATATTCATTCCGCAGTTTGCTGTAGCAGTCAGATGGCGATCCAGTATAAATAATTAAAGGTAAGAATCAGTCTTAATAATTTCAGGTAACGACTGAGGGCCACGGCGACAACACATTTTATGTTTCGTCGTAATAATCAGCAGGTAGTCTTGACAGAGCAGCAGTTAAAAGATTTTAAGAGACGCAGCGTTCAGTCAGCAAGCAAACGTTCATCCAATATTAGACGGGAAGGTTTCACTTACTCAAGACTACCTGCTGATTATTACGACGAAACATAAAATGTGTTGTCGCCGTGGCCCTCAGTCGTTACCTGAAATTATTAAGACTGATTCTTACCTTTAATTATTTATACTGGATCGCCATCTGACTGCTACAGCAAACTGCGGAATGAATATACTTACTTCTCTTTAACATAATTATAAGCTGCTGGTGGAGTTTCATAATACTTTGTGACTGGAATTCTTTAAGTTGAAGTTAATTTAGATTTGATAAAAGCTGAAGCTCAGTTTAGACTTTTCTTTTAAGATAACAATAAATTCCGTAAAGCATTTACGTGAATGATTTTGGGATAGAAAATTCTTAATGCATTTAATCTGGTAGAAGTTAACTATATTCTGAGAACGATCTTGACAAACAATTACAAGGGGTATAGTTCTTTACAAAAATTCTTAAAAAGTAGCGTTGCGCTACATACCTAATTTTCCATCAAAATTACATAACTATATTCTGAGAACGATCTTGACAAACAATTACAAGGGGCATAGTTCTTTACAAAAATTCTTAAAAACTAGCATTGCGCTACATATAGCGAGTGGCTGGCGAGCACACCGCTTCTTTCAAAGTGTTAATTCATACCTCGCTTACAGCGACCTCCTCTCATGTCTCGCTAGCTACGACTGCCTCGTCTCACATCTTACTCGCAACTGCTCGCTTCCAACGCTCAATGTTACAAAAGTGCGGTCTCGCCGCCAACAATGGTTTTTGGTGCAGACAATCCCTGCTACCATTACAGATGTATTACTGCGCGCTGTTTCCCGCTCTTTCTCAAAATGTATCTATGCGCGGTTTCCCGCTCTTTCTCAATAATACACAATGCAATTTAATTAACAAAACAATTTAAATAAGAAACAGTTCAGATAATTACATGCTAAAACAGTTTAAATACGCCTATTACATAATTACAACGTGAAAACACCACTGTTCTTCTAGTGCAAAAGGACGTTTAAGTAGAGCTCAAACTCTCGCTGAGAAATGGAAGTCCTTGGCTACGGACAAAGACTACGTTTAGCAGGCATTTCTCTTCGAACAACGACGCCAGCCGCCCCACATCCTGAACGGCAGTAAGGCAGTGGGCAGCACCAGCATCAAGAGAAGCCCATTAACACCGTCGTCTCATTTATAATCCACAGTCACATAACACAGTATATTGCCAAATTATTACATACATTTCACTTAAAAATGATTCCCAGCTACTTCAATTTTTTGGCAGTTGGTGTGTGGTAATTTCTATGCGATGACAGCCCACCGCCACTTCAAGGAATAAAAGAATAATAAACAAAGCTAGAATGTGTATGGTTAGCGTCTTCTGGAAGCTCGCTGTTTATGTGTGAGTCAGCACAGGAAGGCGCATGCTTGGTGTTCAGTTGGAGATAGCAGTGCAGCCGGCGCTCAGTCCCAGCCAGGGTAGATTACCTCTTCTGAACTAAGTCCGGGACGCCAACGCTTAAATAATGGCTGTACCACCGATCTTTATGCTAAGCCACTGATAAAATAGAAGTAAAATTTTAGGACGAGAATTGTTAGAAGATTTTTTTCCTTTGAAATTGGTCTCGTTTGAAAAAGGGGATATATTTTTCACGTCACAGTCGCAATGATTAGTTCCTTTTTTCAAACCGCTTAGGTAACATTGGCTATTGTGATCTCTACTAAAGGGCGTACTATTCCACGAACGAACGAATGGATGATCTAATTAAATGCAGCTGGTTACCATACTTCACATGTAAACTGTCTAATTAGCACGTAGATTATTTCTATTAGCACCCACCTGCGGTCTAGTAGGGTATTCATTAGTTCGAGCACTGTTTCATTTCGACTTCAAGTCACATGTATGATCTTCATTTCCTAAATCTTGGGATCGGTTGCCCATCTGTCGGTTAATCCGTGGTTTTACCGAGCAATGACATGTTTTTGTGCACACTTGCGCCTTGGAAGTCGTGGCACACGAAGTATTAGTTTTGTGAGTTCATCGCTTTACTGTCTACTCTGTTCGGTAGGTTATGCTGATTGTTAGCGCTTTTACTTGTGTAGTTTCATTCTATATGCAGATATGACTTAAAGATACTCCTCCAGGGTATGAAATCGGTCGTCACACAGCGTAAAACACAATAAACGGATTTGGACGTTCACACAGTTTAATATAGACAATTTTACCATCTTTGATTTTAAACTGTTTGATTGTCCTTCATACTAAGTACAAATTCTTTCGCTGTGGTTGGACGACCTATAAGATTATTTTTTGGGAATTAACGTATCGTGTGATTGAAAATAACACAACTGAAATTGAGGAAAAGAAATTGTAAACAACGAAAGAGATTGTTTATAAGGCAATAGTCAAAGTTGAGTAAATCGACTTAAACATATTTCAGTTTCCTTTGATTTCAGTTGAAAAAAATGACAATGTCTGACTAACGAATTGGAGTACGGCAAATAAAAACTATTTCTTCAGAGTTTCAATCAGACAATGAAGTTTGCCAATAAGGGCTCATGTCTTGTCGCAAATCTCAAAAACACGAGAAATATTTCGATAGAAACGCGACAATGACGTTCCTTGACAATATTATAAACCAACGAATACATTTCGCCTATTTGTATTCTAGAAAAGATACTGTAGTTTATGTATGATTTTATGATAGGGAAACAATGACATGCTTTCGGAAAAAGTCAGTATGTATCAGAACCAGAACCCGAAAAAAGGGGTAATTTTCCACTTCTTCAGTGTTCGGGTCTTATATATTATTACGTCATAAATCCTTAGAGAAGGCTTTGATTAATTGAAGCTGTGCTGTAAGTACCTAACATTGGTATTTTCAGCGTGTCTAAACGCGAAATAAAATATTTCGTCACTTAAATCAAAGGCTATAGCATCCCTCACGATCATCACGTATTGTTTGTGGACAATGTTTAACGTAACAGTTCAAGCGATCATTGTCTTACACGGAGTTAGCTATTTTGAGTCTTCGTTATCTCATCTTATATTTGCGCGTGTTCTATGTTCAATGTGACGATGAGATTTACAGTAGTTTCTTGTAAACTCTCAATAACGGGTGGTTACAATTAATGTGGAGCTACTCACGGAGGTCCAGTAAGAGCTGTAATCATCGCACGGTAGCAAAACTTATTAGATATGCTAATGCGTTAATGCGGAACCGATTTACTCTGGAAAAAATATTAGTTCCAGTTTTGACCGCCAGGAGCAAACATGGCACTGTACAGCGTTTGTATGACGGTATGACATCCACGCTGTCATTTGACAAACCATAACGTGAATGAACTGTAAGCTAGCGAGAAGAGAGACAGTGCGCTGTTAATGAAACTTTATGTGAACGGTATCAAATACACTACAGCATTAAGACAATATCTCCGACTGAGATTTGCGAGGAGAGGGATGTCATTAAATGGTTTAAAGAAGATAATAATTAAATTCGAAGATACGGGTTGCCTGGTCTGGTACCTGGAAGAGGAAGGCGTCCTATCCCGGTGGAAGGTATTGATAATGTTGCTTTTGCTGTTCCAGGTACCGCTAGTGATCGTGCAGTGTCACGAAAATTGCCCATCCCATGGTCAACAGTACGGAAAGTTTTGAGGTCCATTTTACACTCGTACCCTCGCAAGAACCAGACGATGCAGCAACTGAAACCTCAAGACCCGCAGCAACGTTCTGAACTTGCTCTTCGGTTTCTGGCACGGATCGAAGTTAATGACATGTGGCCGGGCAAAATTCTACTGAGTGACCAGGTACAGTTTACACTACAGAGTGCAGTGAATACACTGAACTGCCGAATTTGGGATAATGTTAAACTGCGTGTTGTGGACAAAG
Organism: Schistocerca gregaria; assembly: GCF_023897955.1. Classification (NCBI taxonomy): domain Eukaryota; kingdom Metazoa; phylum Arthropoda; class Insecta; order Orthoptera; family Acrididae; genus Schistocerca; species Schistocerca gregaria. The sequence continues at coordinate 639,592,791 of NC_064931.1, forward strand.
CCACTGCACGCGCCGTATGTACCTGTGTGGTGTAGATTCACAAGCACGTTTATTCTCGGTCCGTTCTTTTTTGAAGACAATACACCCAGAGGGCCTTTCTGGTGTACCGTGACGTCTGCAGGTTATCGAGACCCCCTTGTACAACATGTGATTCCTGCTATGGAAGAGCACAACTGTGTGGAAACCACTGTTTTCAGGCAAGACGTGGCAACACCTTATGTCGCTTGCCCAGTGAAAGATCTGCTTAAAGCAACCTTCGAAGGACGTTCTATGCCACAAACGCTAATTATCATCCTTGTTGTCGTTTGCTCTGTAGTATATATATATATATATTTGTTCATTCCTAGCAGACAGTAAAAATAATACTAAATTGACTCGATTCTCAGTTCCTTGAGGATCAAGTGTTTAAGTAAACGGTCTGTGTAGGATACGTGGTTGAACCTTGGATTAAGGTTAGGCACTTTGCCTGACTGTCGTATCTGGCAATAATTTAAGTTGGTGAGAACCATAAAGTTGCTCCTTGATCCGAGTCCCATATCAAAAGTATATCCAGCGTAATGATCTGCTTTAGTTAGTTCTGAGTTCGAAGGAAGCCAGAGCGTACCATATCCTAGTAAAGCAATGAGCTGATCAAACAATTTCTCGAATTGATGGCTGTTTTGCTCGCTTTTGATTTGCTGTGGCAGGTTATAGATACCATCTATCAACCAAAGCAATGCATTAAAACAACTACTGATGACGAAATGTTTTATTTCGATTTTAGACACACTGAAAGTACAAGTATCAGATACTTACAGCACTGCTCCAATTAATCAAAACTGTCTCTCAAGATTTACAATGTAATAAAATATAACATCTGTCCACTAAAACCATGCCCTTGTTTCCCTACCATAAAATCACACATAAATTACAGTCTCATTTCTAGAATACAACTGACAAAAGGTATCCATTGGTTTACAATATTGTCAAGGAACATCATTACCGAGTTTTTATCGAAATATTTCTCGTATTTTTGAGATTTGTGACAAGGCATGAGCCTTTATTTGCAAAATTCGCCGTCTGGCAGAAATTGCTAAGATGAAATAATTTTTATTTGCTATACTCCAAAGTTTTACTCAGTCATTATTACGTTGTCAACTGAAATCATGGGCCCTCGTTTAGTATAATGACACAATTCATTAGACTTTCTTCTTCACATTTTGATTTATATCATAAACCTTAAAATTTGCTCTCATCAAAGAAACTCTTGTCTGCAGCCTGTTTAACGGCATTTTTGGCGTTTTATTAAGAACTGTATTTTCCACTAGTCTTCGTACTCTTCTTCCGCATAACAAAAGTCACCGTTTCACAGTGCTCATGTCGACTTAAAAAATAGACCTCTGCGCTTCATTGGTCTTTCACACAGCAACTTGGCCTGAATCGACCATATTACTTTTTCAAAGCAGCAAAGTCTGCCTTAGATGTTCTTTTGACCTACAAATTTAGGATACAGATACACATTCATACACGTGAATGCGCTTCTATTACTTGTGTGAATGTGCCAGTACACAACGCTCTTTTGCAACAAAAAATTTGCACTTTTTTCGCACACTTGTATATTTCACATGATCACGAGACATATGAGGAAGGGACCTGCCCCATCCACTAAATATTATATACGAGCACGTTGCTCGTCATCTGTTTTGTTATCGTTTGTTTGGATATCGATGTTCCCAGCGATCAGCAACAAAAAAACCACTGGGGCCCTTCCATATCTATTCGAATGGAGTAGACCTCTTTCAGAGGAAATTCCATGAACACAAACAGCCGTTAAATGAATAGGAACTGTTACGATGTAAAGTCATGCCCCGGCACGCCAGTCGGCAACGAAAGAGAAGAGATGGCTGTGAGAAGACGTCAGCCAATCGCAAGCTACGACTCCTCTCCAGGACTACAACGCAACAGCAGCGGCCCCTATATGAAGAGGACATAAGCGCCGCCACCGACGCAGCTTCAAGATTAGGCACTTGTATAGAAGCGTCAACTCTGTTTACTTCGCTTGTACTCTTTATGTAACACAGACTTGGAATTGTTTATACTGAAGAAGATTTACTATTTCGTATGACGCCCTTTGCTTGCGTCACATCTGTCTAATTGCAAAGTTAAGTCTTGTATCTTTTCTTTCTGAAATAAAACTGATTAATACGATTTGTTTGAATGTTTGTCTAGGGACCCGATTACGCTGGATTCCTAGACACCACATATTTGACGACGAGCATGGATAAATAATAGGAACCTACATATATCGGCTGTTATCACTAGGCGAGAAACATTGCTGAAAAAATAAAAATGCAAATTTTCCTCTGTAAAAGGTAGTTATTTATTAGCATACCTACACAAGAAAGAGGAAAGGAACATTCTCTTTGCATAAAACTTGCGTTAAGAGATGGTGCTGCAATTAAGCTTATTTCCGAGACGGTGCACAATTATAAATAAACAGTAACTAATTCAGTGGAACAGTGGACCAAAAACACACCAGGGAGTACACATTACTGTGAAACAAACACAAATTATCATAAATATAGTGAAAAGCTTAATAGTAAATGAAGAATTCAAAAAGTGAAAGAATGGGAAAACAGCACGAAATAATTCAACATTACCAGCTCGGTAAGATTATTTATAGTGATGTATTCCCCAGGCAACTAATAAAAGTATGCCAACGTTTACAAAAGGCCACGAAAATAAAATAAACACTGGCAAAGAGCTAACACCAGACACAGAGAATAAAAATAGTGTGTGTGACCAACATTGTTTAATATCTAAATCGACGACATGGTCAGGGAATAAATGAAGGACAGAATACTCCAAGGTATAAGAACTGGGACAGATAAATATCTAAATACGATGCTTTTTGCCAACAACCAGGTAATCATACAGGGCAGTGAAGACAAATTATAAATAGCAATACACAGATCCTAAATTATAACCTGGATATGTCAACAACAAAAACAATCACATTTTTAGGAAAGTACCCTATAAGAACTAAGTCAATTGGCAGTTAAATAATAACAGACCAGGTGTCCCATTTCCAGTATCTAGTATGTGACATAACGTTTAAAGAAAAGAAGGACATAAATAGGAAAATTAACCTCCGTCAATATATATGTGGCTCAGAAATAAGAACATTGAAGGTAAAACGACTAGAGAACCAAACCCAAGTGACATTTTAGAAAGTCGTGGCGCCACCTACAGTACTACACGGAGCAGAAAGACATTAAGATCAAAAGACATAAGACAACTTGAAAAAACGGAAATGAAATTCCCCTATTCTGTGAAAGGCTGCACAAGAGAAGGAAAAATAAGAAATGAAGAAACAGGAAAAGGACTGGGAGTACAACCATTAACTGACAAAGTAATCCAACGAGTGCAGGATTGGGAACAGCATGTATTGCGTATGTAACTTCAGAAAACCCCTCGACAGGCGATGGAATACGATCATATTGGAAGGAGGAGTGTGGGAAGGCTGAGGAAGAGATGGTGAGCCCGGCACAGACCATAATGCCTGATCCTGGTGGGGCAGAAAAAGAACAAGATTTTGCTGTGTACGTATCTCGGTGTAAACCTTGTGGAGACAGTAGGTTCCAACTACCTGAAACTCGTGTCCTTTTGGCAACTATGAGGCCACGGGACGAGAAGGCACGGAGGGGATTTTGTGATAAAACGCTGGGGATGGCTGCTCGTTAACTGGCCCTGCGCGCCGGTGAAATGTGAGCGCCGGACGCTTTATCAGAAGCAGCGGCGGGTGCGCCGGATACGTGTCGCAAAAAGAGAAGCAAAAAGCCGGCCTCCCAGTCGAAGCCAAGAGCGAATCGATAAATCGTGCAAAATAAAAGAAAGGGACGGGGAAAAGAAATAGTCGCGTCGTATCCGCCGGTGTCTGCGACGCGGAGTCCACGCAAAAAAGAGGAGCCCGAGATATTACCTGGCCTGCATCGCCTATTCACTCGCGTGTCGGTTCCGAAATGAGAATATCGCCAGAGTGCATCTCACTGCGTGGTTCGGCCGTGTTTGGAATCCAGTTTTAACACCGTGGATGGCTGGAATTTAACGCTTATAGCCAAACAAACCCGTGACAGATTGCGCAGACTCACGTTCTAAACTCCGTTTACTGGGATAACCGTAAAATGGTCCAGGGACGAAATTATGCTTGTTTACCAAGTGAAAACATTTACGTCTCCGTATCTGTCGGCCTCACACTTAATAGCTCCGATACCAGAGGATCTTACATAAATGAGAAACGTGGCCAAGCAAGGTTAACACCCATATATCATTTATGATTTTGTTCGTAGCTGTTATTTTCGCAGCAACTGTAGTATATATTTCAGAATAAAATTCAGTCGTCAGTAGAAATGAAATTTTTATTTCGCCTTACCGGCTTCAACAGATTAATCTGTCATCCTAAGAAGCCTACAAAATTAAGGATGCTATAAATAATTAGACTTTGGCCATACATTAAATTTATGTAAAGTATATGAAGTTTATTGCAAAACATTACTTAATACTGATTTGGAAGATGCCAATATCTTCTTCACAGAAGCATAATGCCATGACATGTCATAAATGTACATATTGTGGGTGATTATTATAAACGTAGATTGATAATTTACAGTAAATGGATCAAATCTATACATAAACTCAAGTTGTTGCGCTAGCAGTAAGGAATACATATAAAAGGATATTAAAAGTTTAACTAAGGTATATAAAGAAGTTATGTAAAACATTTGAGAATTAGCCCATTCCTTTTAGACAATAGAACTATGTGTCATGTTTTTCAAACGGATTATATATGACTTCTTTGTCTACGTTATTTACAGTTTTTATATGTTTTTATATATGTTCCTTGCTGCTAGCGCAACAATTTCACTACGTACATAAATGTGAGTAATTTATTGTAAATTATCAATCTATCAATCTGTATTTACAATAATCACATACAATATGTACATTTTTGGTCGTGTCATGGCATTATGGTTCTGTGTAGAACATACCGACATCTGTTAAAAGCAACAATAAGCAAGTTTTGTAACACATTTATTGTAATTTAGATAAATGTATGCCCACGGTCTACTGATTTATAGCACTCCTAATTTTGTAGGTTTCTGAAAATCACATATTAATTTGTTGAAACCGATAAAGTGAAATAAAAATATCTGTGCGACTGACTCCTGAATTTTATTCTGAAATGTCTGTCTCATATTGCGGTAGACGCTATTTATAACTTTAATCGGCGTTTACAAACCAGATTTCACCAGCCTATCTTAGTTGCCCGAACAGTCTTTTGCTAGAACTTTAGTCAAACGCTCCCGCAGTTTTTTTTACATACCTAACTGTTGTTTCATACCATTAACATAAATTGCGTTCACATAAAGGCAACCACAAAGCCGTTATTTTCTGCAGTAAGGACTTTTCTTATTAGAGTCTTATTCTTTTCAAAGATGATGTTGTTGTGCATCTTTAGGGCGCTCAATATCGCGGTCATCATCACCCGCTTTTCAAAGAAACGTGGGAGACCTCCTCCACCTATTTTAGACGCTCTTCCGTATTTACAGAGATTTTGTGAACATACGGACATAAACAGTTCATTTCTTTTCCTAGCTTTCTCATTTTTTGTAATGTATTGCCATTGCTTTCTCCTTCGCTTCTATACTACTCTGACGTTACAGAGAGCTCAATCACCAAGAAGCATACGTTATACTGCTGATCAGGTTCATGACAGCACATACATAATTAGGGCTGCAGAATTGTATATGCCGTCTGGACAAAAAATAAAAAAAAAATAGTATAGTGTGAAGCACCCACAAGCGAAAAGTAGGACATCTACTCGTGGCACAGGATTAAAGAGAACATGGCTATATTTCTACAGAATCTCTCTCCACACTATGTGAAGGAAGATAGGAAGGAAGGAAAATTAAGGTTTAGCGTCACGACGATGACGAGGTTATTCGTGACAGAGCTCGGATTAGAAAGGAGGGAGAAGGAAATCGGCCGTGTCTTTTTCAGAGGTACCATCCTAGATTTGCCTTAAATTATTTTGGGGAACTATTGCATTGTCGAAAGGGGACTGGAACTGCTGTCGTCTGAAGTCCAAGGGCACAAACCAGCAACAGTTTTTGTTGAAGGACCCTGAAGAATGAATGATATCCCAGACACGTTCGACGGCCACACATGTCAGACGAACGTACAGGAGAGCTACTCATCGTTGTTGAGTGATAGCTTTCACATTTCCCGCCACACATGGTTGTGCACTGTCGTGCTGAAATATGGTGCCTGAAGGAGAGTCAGGAACTGTCTAAAAACTCTCCGGTCCATGTCCACATTCTCCCCAATAAATATTAGTTGGTATTGTATTTTTTGTTCAGTGGTGGCCTAAAACACAGAATCTGGCGTTTCTCTGCTATGCTGCTCAAGAATGCAGTCTGCTGGACAGCAGTCATCAAGGTAGTTTCTAACGCTTATGCAGCCATCACTACAGAACACGTAGAAACTGGATTCTTGCGGAAGTAATATATTTTGCCACCCAGCACTCTATCAGCGGCATTCAGGTGCCCACTCCAGCGTCGAGACAACACTGTAGACAAAGCTATATTATCCGTTACGGCCATAAGGTCAAGGTAGTTGTCATCCTGTGTAATGGGCAACTGCGGGGGCCAGCACCCTCTCGTAGCCATATACAATCCTGTTCTGTCTATTGGTTACACACACACATCATTGCGATGGTAGCATGGTAAGAAAATACGTTCCCTGGAACCGATTATAATGTTCCATTTAAAGTCATTCACATGCAGATATTGCACCCTTTGACGTCGACGTGGTACGTTGGCTCTTGCTCTCACGTTTGACCTTTCCAGTAGCAAAAGGGAGAACGCAGCTGGACTTGACGTGTATGACAGCTTTCTGCTAACTGAATCAGTTATTGCTGACACTCTACGTTAAACATTCCCCGAAGGAAAAGGAAGATTAGTGTTTGACCCCTCGTTGACAACGAGGTCATTAGGAAACGGACCACAAGTTCGGATTGGGGAAAAAAAATCTGCCGTGTCCTTTCAGAGGAATCGTCCCGCCATTCGCCTTAAGTGACTTAGGGAGCTCACGTAAAACATATCTGGATGGCCAGAGTGGGATTTGAACCGGCGTCCTCCCGAATACAAGACCAGTGTCTTAATCAATGCACCATCTCGTTCGGTAACATCTTCCAACTTACGATTCATGTTGATCATTCTTTCCAGGATTTTTAACTATCACAAACGTTAGTAGAGAACGTCTCAGAACAGTTATGATCCGACAGTGCGTTTATGGTCGTTGTGCTGTACAAATTATGGTAACAGAAGAATTTTCTTTGCCAGAATTTGGCCAGCATGAACAGGACAAGTTGGCTATAACTCATCATCATGATCTTATCGTCACATTTTGCTAACCAGACACTAGTGCATGACTAAACGCGTGAGAAGACATCAGACAATTACTGAAAAGTCTTCAAAATCGCACTGATGACTGATTTCAGGTATTATGACAGTATAAGTGATGCCGGATGTCGCTGACAACCGGTTCACAGTGTGATGGTCTGCAACTAGCTTTTCAAACAGCACCTGATCGTAAATTTTTCTGCGGGATTTTCAATCTCTCTTTCTCGTTGTTAAGAACAAAATATGCATACTTGTACCCCATCGGTTTAGCCGAAAGATAGGATCAGGAATTGCAAAAAGACATGGACTAAATATCCGCTCGGTGTAATTAATGGCAGCTTCAATAGAATGTGGTTAAATGTAAGACAATACTTATAACAAACAGAAAGAAACCGATAGAACGTTATTACAAAATTAGTAGTGAACATCGTATACATATTCAGGGATAATACCAAAAAGAAATATAAAATTTGAAGATCACTTAAAATCATTATTGATGTAGGCACGATGAAGACTTGCATTTGTTGGAAGGGTTCTGGGGAAAAAAGAAACATCATACGAGGTCCTAGTACAACATTTTCTACAGTATTGTTCCAGTGTTTGGAGTCCTTATCACGTAGGCATGACAACAGACAGCGAACGAATTCAGAGATGCGTTGGGAGGATGTTAAAAGGACGAAAATGTAACAGAAATGCTCGGGGAACTAAAATGGGAATCCTTGGAAAACATACGATATAGATCTCGTCAAACCCTGATGGGCAACCATATAGAACCTGTACTCGAAGAAGACTGTGCGACCATTATTTTGTCATCATCGTATATGACGCATAGGGTCGTGAGAACGAGATGAAAAAGAGTAGGGTGCACAGCGATATATATACATAGTCTTTTTTCAATTACTGAATACCGCAATGCAATAAGAAAGAAAATAAACACGAGGGCGTGCTGCAAAGTAATGCCTTGCAATTTTTTGTTCTGTTCCCAATATCGGTTGAGGTATTATATGCCACGCATATTGCTCGGTCGACTTTCCTGCTTCGCTGAAGCAAGTTGCATCCCTCTGCAGCTAGAGGGTTCCGTGTAACTACAGCGATAAACCAAAACATTATGACGACTGTCCACAGAGACGTTGGACGCCACCTAGTGGCGTTGCGGGCACGTGACGTAGTAACAAAAGCATATAAGCAGAGCAGACCCGGAAAGGGGATCACTGCAGCGAAGATATGGGCTGTAAATTGGGAAATCCATTGACATCAGTGGCTCTGACAAAGGGTATATTATTATTACGCAGAGGCTAAGAACGGGCATTGGTCGATTGTTCACGTGCTACTGTCGTGATCATCTGCGGAAAGAGGTTGGCGGACAATGAAACTACAACTAGGCGCCAAATGGTTGCTCGTCCACGACTCTTCATAGAACGTGGGGTTCGTAGACTTGTCTGCTCTGCGAAATAGATGGTAATATATGGCATCTCTGCCGAAAGAGCACAATGCTGGTGCACACACAAGTGTTCCAGAGCACACAGTTCATCGTACGTTGTAGAACATGGAGCTCCGCAGCAGACCATCACTACGTGTTGACATATTGATCTAACGATATCGTCACCTACGAGTGCAGTGAGCACGGGGCATCGCGATTCGATCGCCGATCAATTCGAACTAGTCCGCTTCTCGGGCGAATCACATTTTTGCTACTTTAGGTCGCTGGTCGTCTCCACAAACGCCGTTATTGAGATGAACGGCGGTTCGAAACGTGTACCACGCCACGGACGCAGGCTGGAGGGAGCAGTATTATGATATGGGAGACATTCCCCTGCTTTTGCATGGGAACTGTGGTAGTAATCGAATACACGCTGACAGCTGCGAACCACCTGCACGACTTAGCTTGATGTCTTCCCCCGGTGGCGATGCCATCTTTCAGCAGTATAACTGCACTAGTCTCGGAGCCAGAAATGTGCTACTGTCGTTTGAGGAGCATTATAATGAACTCACGTTGATGTCTCAGTGATCAAATTCGTCTGACGTAAATCCTATTGAAGCCATTTTGATCGCTATCGGGTGCCATCACCGCGCTCGCAAATTAGTGGCCCGTTATTTACGCGAATTACATCTAATGCCACATAACTCCACAAACTTACCGATGAAATGTCGGATCCCTGATACGGAGAATCAGTGATGTATTTCGTTCTAAAGGTGGCCAAACAAGCTATAAAGCAGGCGGTCATAATGTTTCGGATCATCATTGTATGTTGGCGCGTGAGGAACAGCGTGTTGTGGTTGAATTTCTAACCGCGGAAAACGTCCCTCTAACTGAAATCATGAAAGACGTGTACGGTAATGACTGTATCGACGTCAGTAATGGGCGATGTTGGGTTGTTCGTGATCGTAAGGAAGGGAAACGCGGTGCTAACCTCAACGTGTGCGACAGAGTTCCATCTTTTTCCAAAACTTAAAAACCACCTTCGAAGACTTCACTTTGATGGCGATGAAGCGGCGCAAGCAGAGGTGAGGTTGCGGCTCCCTGAACAAAGTCAAACATTCTAGAGTGACGCTATCAACGCAACAGTAACTATGTTGGCAAATAAATATGTAGACATGAATAATGGAAATGTAGGATATTAATACACTTAGTTTTATTTAAAGATCTTTTCGAGTTTCCACATAAAAAATTCGGAGGCATTACTTTTCAGTACGCCTTTGTAATATCGGAACAATGTACCGTAAATTGGCTTGTGGGGTATATCTATAGATGTAAATGGAAGTTTAATAGTGTATTACAAAATGGCTACTGGATTTTTTGTTGGTTATTTTTGTATAATCGAATCAGAAGGGCATTTTCTTGATGAATTTAATATATATGAATTTAATATATATATTTTTCAGACTGTAAGGTCTTGACAAATACTGATCCAGACATCACGATTTTCGGTGAGTCAGTAGTCGTCATCTCTATGTGGTGCACGTGAATCAATCGAATCATTCGAAAATATTAATTTTTAATATGGATCACCCAGCATTAGATACGGTGTACGAACATCAGCTCCTGTTATCAGGAGCTGGCAGAATCTTACCACAGTGGCCGTGAGGTGGCGCAGAGCATAGTACACGAACGTTCTCTACCCTTGGGTCCTCATTGCTGCAGGGTCTGAAGCAATAGCAATGATCGAAGACATGTTTTTTTCCCTGTTCCTCTTGAAATAGCAGTTCACTGTTTCCACGTCCTTGTTATAAGATTATAAAGATGTCACAGTTCTGTATATCATAATCTACATTCTCAAAAATTCGTGTATCTGTGGGCGCGTGCTCAGTAGGGCGGTCTGTAGCTTTAAAGCGACGGGCGAGTATTGTAGCTGCAGCCTAGAGGCTCACTCGGAAGATGCCCGAAATGTATAAAGTCGAAATATCCCGTGAAGAAATGTGATTTCTACGCGTGCACGCCAAAAATCTAATCGATAATACATTTTTCATCTTTCCAGAGTCGCGTAAAGGATCTTGCTGCCAGATTAAAACTATGTGTCAGAGCGACGTTCGTATTCAGAACCTTTGCCTTTCGCCGGAAAATGCTCTACTGACTGAGTTACCCGAGCAGAAATAGCGACCCGGCCACACAGCTTTACATCCGCCAGCAGCTCTCCTCTACTTTTCAAACTTCAAAGAAGTTCTCCTCTCAGAATTTTAGCTGTATAAGATATGCATTTTACTTACATATGATTTGACGATCAGTAACCATATGAAATTCAGCCTCGTGATACCAATCGAGTAGGTCGTAACTAAATGAAATATTATTCCAAATTATTCGCTGAATGCGACTTTCAAGACGTCAGCTGTGGTGAATATAGGTGTATTACTGAATTGCGACTTAAAAATTAGTACTCGAGCCCAAATTTCTTGCTTATCGCGACGGTCGCTTTAACCATTTCGGATATCCGTGCACGCTCCGCGGCTCGATCCAAACTACTGAGGTCATGAAATTCACATTCAGCGAATAATTTGGAATAATATTTCGTATAGCTGCTGACCTTCAAATCACATGTATGTATCATAAGCCGAGGTGGGGCATAAGACGATAAAGTGATCTCAATTCCTTGTAGTAGCGTCATTGTCCCTGAGAATCAATCAAGTAATGTTGCGAGCTTAAAGGGAGGCGTACATAAAACTGCGATATAAGAAAGTGGTCAGTGATAAACGGCGGTTTGGATCGGTCCGGAGAGCGTGCACGGATAGCCAAAATGATTCTGGCAACCGCTAACGAAAAGCGAGAAATCCAGACTTGCGTTCCGCTCCAAAACAAATTTTCATGTCACAATTGGGTAATAATCTATGCTCATTGCAGCTAATGTATGAAATTTTTATTCAGAGAACAACTAGGAATAAAATTCATTTTAGTTCATTTGTTTCTTTTATGTATTGTTAACTTCCTTGGTGATGTAAAGGACCCCTTTTATTACTCGCCCTGTAGGCATCCTACATTTAAATGTCATCTTGTTGTTTACAATTCTAAACATCAGGAATAATATTTTCCAATTAACCTTACTTAACTTATGGGCTTTTTGCAGCGCCAACGTGCGCGACTTTATTTCTGTTTTATAGGTATCCCGTTTATTATCACTTTTCTGGGAAAGGTTCACACTCTCTCCTAACAGAATGTGGGTAGAAGATACAAGGATCCAATATGGAATCGTTAAAGCATTCTCTTTCGGTGGTTTCGCGAAACAGCGTAAACGATGAATCAGAAAGGACCGATGGAGAATTGAGAAGGAAGGAAGGTTAAGAGCTCATATCGGTCGAGGAATCGACAGTCGGCTTGTTCAAGAACTGAGTACGTCATTGCCTGACTATATCTGATACTAGGGAAAAGTAACAGTCGTATGTTGAGTTTGTGCTCGGGTTTGCCTAACAAGCAGCTGAGGCTGGAGCTAAGACAAAATTTTTACACGGCAGATTTTCTGTCGTTGACTTTCTTCCTTATAAACCTTTGTATCTTTACGAGAGTCTGAACCATCACTATCCAAAGTGGTCTCTTAACATTAACATAAATTAGTGAGGACATGCTACTGGACTGGTCATTATGTGTCGCGTGTAAATTTTTATTTCATCCTTCTGGTGACTACTATTCGATCACTTTCTGTAACAGTATATTGCTTTCTAATATTGTTATTCTTAAGTTCCGTATCTCTCAGCGGTTCGAAGAGATAAGAGAAAACGTTAAGACTGCCACGTGGTGGCCACATAACCGTTCTTGTTAGGAACTGTTAAGAGTAACATAAAATTTCGAACTTGTAAACGAAGATCACTTTGAAAAGAACCGAATACTAAACCGAGCTAGACCTTGACACATGGCTCACATTACAGTGAGGCGGGATTCAAAACCCTGTCCAGCCACCCAGTTTGGTTTTACATGGCTTCCCTAAAGCTCGTAAGGCGAAAAACAGGGTGACTGCTTTCCTTCCCTATCATTGTTTAATCCGAGCTTGTGCTTCATTGATAACATCGTCGTTGACAGGCTACAGTAATGGGAAAAAGGGACCTATATTTTAATGTGGAATCCAAATCACGTGTTGTTCCTAGCAGCTCCTCAAATCGCTGAAAGGTGAATGCAGAGTAAATGCAGACCGAAAATTTCCGTGACTGGACCGGGATTTGGTCCCGCCACTTCTAGGTTTCTAGGCACGCGCTTTATCGCTAAACCACGAGGTCCGACGACGTGACACTTACGCCTAATGTTTCTTTCTTCCTACCTTCGAATACTAATAAATATATCTTGCGACATTAAGAAACTGACATAGAGACGAAGAAAGTTCCCTTTCAGAGCTACCCTGAAAATCTGCAGACTTCAGTGATAGTGCTAATAGCATAACTTTTATTTAAATCTTCAGGTGTTTTGCATTATGGTTCGATTAACTCATTTCCGGTTTATGTTTCTATTTTATCAGGATTTCACCAAGCTCTACAAAAATTCTGATGCACACTGAGGGAAACAAGTGTTTCTCCACCAAATTTCAGACTGTGCAAGCATTTGACATTACATGCGCTGATAACGAGTTAACATAACTGGCAAATCACTCGAACCCTATCGCGAAAAGTATTTTTATCTATTTAAATTGTCATAATTTCTGTTTACTTGCTCTACGGAAATGTGCCCATGAAATACCAACAATATAATTCAGAGACGGTGCGTTGCATTTTATTGTCATCATTCGCTTCTAATGTCACCAGCAACAACAAAAGAAATTTGGATTACTTTTGACGTATGCCTGACAGCAGTTCTCCATATCTTATCTAACTAAATGTCTGTGGGTAATATGCGTCCTGTATAAACTACTAGGACGCTAACTGTCTACTCCTTAAGGCAGTGTGTGTTCTGTAAGAAGTGATAGAAGGTCTAGAGTTTACTCCTTACACATGTTACACATCTATTGTAATTTTAGAGCAATGTTTCAAATAATCATCCATCATGCGAACGGGAAGCACAATGAGCTGTACATCCCTCGTCCTGAATACCAAAACTCGGTGCTGCTCTGAGTTGGCTGCCTGTGTCTAATTAAAGACCTTAGCAGTGACGTAGAACTGAGAGGCAGTGTGACAAGAGATATACTGACGTGACAATGGGAACCGCAGTGGGTTTCTCTGTGTCATCGCGTTATGTGTTATTTCAGACAAATAATTCCTCATATCCAGAGCTGTTCCGAAACCTCTCTGTTCTGTCACGGTGTATTCAATAAAACGAGAATAATACGTGTTCGTCCTCACGATCTGACTACACCAGATTAACAGTAACTGGTTTCCCACACTATCTTAAGCTCTTAGAATATCACTCCACGTATGTAACAATGGGAGACACAGAGTTGCAAAGCATTTGCTAAATCTGCAGAACGATTTGAAATGGAATGGTCATATAAAATTAATTGTTGATAAGGCGGGTACCAGGTTGAGATTCATTGGGAGAGTCCTTAGAAAATATAGTCCATCAACAAAGGAGGTGGCTTACAAAATACTCGTTCGACCTATACTTGAGTATTGCTCACTGCATCGAGGTGTAGCTTGCTCGCCAGGTTTCGAGAGGGTGCGCTTCTGGATGAGGTATCGAATATACTGCTTCCCCCTACTTATACCTCCCGTGGAGATCACGAATGTAAATCAGAGAGATTCGAGCGCTCACGGGGCCTTTCAGACAGTCGTTCTTCCCGCGAACCATACGCGACTGGAACAGTAAAGGGAGGTAATGACAGTGGCACGTAAAGTGCCCTCCGCCACACACCGTTGGGTGGCTTGCGGAGTATGAATGTAGATGTAGAACATCGCCAGGAACAAGTTTTTGTAGCGAAACTGCCAACGATATGAAACCTTCCATTATATTGAGCGAAGAAGACATCGTATCAGTAGAGAAGGATCACTAATACGAATACGATTCCGGTATTTCTATCGAACAATCTAACAGAGTGGAACATGAACTTACAAGCATTTGGCACTTTATTCTCACGTGACCTAACTGTCACGTGAGCATTCAGAAAGGTAAGTTTTTCACTGTGCTCAAGCTTCAATCTCTCGCTGAACTTCTGTCAGCACTGAACTGGCACCTCAAGTCCTGGTCAACCGTCCAGGTCGAGTTGTACGATTTTTTTTTTTTTTCGCGAACGAGAAAGAGGACGCACGATGTCAGTAAAGACAAAATATTTCTCGTTCACTCTTCTGTATCGCAGCAGCTACGATCGGCGTCACCTGCCTACCATTACGAACGTGGTCGCTTGTGCTTTGGTTCTTTGTCTGGATTGTTGACTTAGGTCTTCCGTCATGCAGTTGTATAATTGGACCGTTTTTAAGAAGGTGTCTCGACTGATGCCCCAGCCTTGTTGAATACAAAGGAAAAAGCTGTCTTGGTACAGCCCATGCCCTTTTTTTTATTCACGAAACTGTTGACATGTGTTTCCCCGTCAGTCTGCAATATTCACTGACTGTGCATCTTTTTGTTCTCATTACGTCACGTTCACCTTAAGAGTACACAATCAAATAAACATAATTCTTCTGTATGTAAAGTGAGTCATACATAATTGAACATCCTCGAGGAATTTCGGACAGTTGTACAGCCATAGATTTACTCTCAAACGACATTATGATATTTGTATCCTACAGTGTTAACTTCACACATAACAGCATTTAAGATTTTAAGACAACTATGTCACAAACTGAGTACTCGGTTACCGCAGAAAGCAACAAATGGTTCTACGAGAGTAGCTGATTTCTCTAAACGAGTATGTGCTGCAGTTGTTCACATCGCCAAGTCCATTAATCCATAATTAGTTATTAGTATTTTTATATATTTAGTAATATACATAGTTGTAGGAAATCACTGCTTGAACAATGATGTAAGACAACTTGAAAACCATAAGGGATAAGAATTGTGTTAGTTAATACTGTACGATGTATTTCGAGGTTTGATACCGGATCTTCACGTGCATGTCATCTACTAAAATTAAAACATGTGGGTAACCGAGACTATCACTGGTGCATATTAAGACACCAGTCGAAATTTAGCATAAATATCTATTTTACATTGCTGCTCGACTCTAGATGCTCAAAATATCACTACGGATGCTCACTCCCGCAATGCTTCTGACCAAATGCTGTGTTCTCTGTGGGACTACGTGGCTACGGGCAAGAATAAATAATAACAAGAACACACATATGTGGAATCCGTTAAATGTGCAGTAGCATATTTAAAGTTTTCCATTTGAAACAACAAATTTCTACAGATGACAATAACGATTATGTTAATTAAGACTGAAATACTTAATATTACTACTGATGGATTCACTTAAACATTTCGTTATGTTAGTGCGTCCACTCGAAACACTACAGTTACATCTCACAGATAATACAGCCGACCTGTAGCAGGTACAAAATCAATAAACCAAAGTGTGACTGTTTTTATACAAATGTTATCGAGATGGACCACAAAGTACCGCGCTTCTGGGAAGCCACTCGTAGCAGAGATGAACAAAGCTCTTATATTATATCACGTACCTCCTATGCACACAAATAAGGCATAGAACACCCACAACAGTTTATGACAGCTTTTCCATTGTCACATTTACAAGCCATTTACTAGCTATATTTCGCCTCAAACGTTAATGTAGTGGATTTCATATTCATCATAAAATAGCCATGTCTGCAGTGACTTCCATTTACTGTTACGCTGTTAAAAACCCATTAAGTTGCGAGCATTTGTTTCCACTCAAACCGAGATTCTCTACAGTTCTCGTTAAGGTATGGAGTCAAGTTATTAAGATATGTAAGATAAAGGATTTCATTAGACGTACTTAAAGAGTAATTATAGTTCAAGTACCGTATGCTTTGTCACTAACGGTGCCGTAAGTGTACCTCGGCGGCAGTAACACCTATTATTGTTGGATAGGGAACTACGAGAACTTTTGCTGCAATTTTCATTGAGAAGGATGGAAGATTTAGATGTGTATAAGCACAAAGTTTCCTCAAGGCCTAATCTGACATGAACAGCTGAAAAGAGAGGAACGTTGGGGTTCAACTTCCAACTGACGACGGGGTTATTAACAATAATACCATATAGGATAAGGCAAGGATGAAGAAGGAAATCGGCCGTGTCCTTTTCATGGGAACCATCCTGAACATCACCTTGATCGGTTTAGAGAAATCACGGAAAACGTACATCAGGATGGCCGAAAGAGGATTTCAACCCCGCACCACTCAATTAAAAACCCAATGTGCCAACCACTCCACCACCTCTCACATTATAGTCAGCTTGTGCACTCACTGCATGTCGCTAGCAAACAGTGGGTCAGAATACGTCTAAAAGTACCAGCATCGGACCTGAAGATGAGCTACGCTGAAGCTGACTGGAAGATCATCCCTACATTTTTGCAAATATTCTTAGACGAAAGTATGTCATGGAGACTGACAGAAGGGAAACTGAAAAAGGAGCTCAATCAACAAGCGGAAAATTTAAGAAGTAAAAAAAAATAATGTATAGATTTCCTGGTTTTTTTTTTTTATCTGCATCTAAACCTGACAAATTAAAGTACGTAGCTGAGAGTACTTTGTGTTGTGTGGCATTTTAGTTTCTTCCATTTCTCTGGAGTTTATAGGTTCTGTGTGAGGTTTTCATGGAACCTGTCCCACAAATCGAATATTGGAATTCTATCCTATGAGCCTTCCGTGAGAAATTAAGGGTCTTACCTTGAGCACTAGCGTGCTAACTTCCTCTTTTTTTTCTTAAAAAAAAAAAAAAAAAAACTAACCAGATGCCATGTTGGCACCTACTTAACTATAAATTATTTTTGATGGAAAGCATAGTGGTCACATTATAATACTGAAAATTATCATGCAGCTAGTTTTCTGTCCATTAAAAAACAACTTTTAGTACAGTGTTTGACAAGTCTTGTTGCTCTCCTCTGAGTATGCACCAGGTTCTCTGTTAACCTAGTATGATATAGACTCTGTACATTTAAGCTGTATACTAATAGGCCTATAGATCATGCAAATGACAGAGAGAACGAAGAAAATCCTACCAATGAATCAAAGGCTTTGTCACAATCGCGACTGCTCTTACGTAATTGTGTCACTTCATACCCTATTGAAGGAATGGCCTTAGGTTTGGTATGTCGTAAGTAATGAACCCCAAAATTGACACATTAATCGAGTATATTACTAATAATAATAATAATAATAACAGCAACTCTCTGGTGTTCTCAAAAAATATCTGGCTCTCTTTCGTCTCTAATTTCCTTTCTTGTTTTCGTGAAAGTGTCAGGCTATAGCATTATTTGAGATTGGAGTGAATTATATCCATTACCGTCTGGGAAGAGTACAAGTAAACTCCGAGAGATAGTACAGTAACAATGGACCAATATCGGGAGAAACCGTTCAAAGGCCTGACAGGACATACAGATTTAGAGTGGGCCAATTTAGATTAGAAGTATTCCTTCGAGCAAATGAAATTCAGAATAATAGGGACGTGCAGATCTTTCGATTAATTCCTCATACCCGAGAACCATTTAACTCAGGATCTGTGGAAGGAGCTATATTTTTTCTTTTAAATGCGTATTATGTATTTTCAATATAGGACATGTTCGACACCGTTGAAGATCTCGTAACCGTAGATCTACGGAACAAAAAATGAAATGTAATAAAATTAAAAATTGGCTACGATATTTGTCAAGTCGCCAGTAACGATTCCTGCAGTGCTTCCCACCACCCAAAGAGACAGTACGGGGGTGCACGTTGCAACAATGAACGCAGTACCGCACGTGGCGACTGAAAATGAAGCGCGTGCTGCAGCTGCCAGAGAAGTGGGCGTACTACTCACCGGCGGCGGCGTCGTCGCGCGCCTGCGGCGTGATGCACATGTCGTTATCCACGGGGAACCTGTCGCAGCGGAACATGTCGGGCCACGGGAAGCCGTAGGTGTTCATGCGCGCCTCGCAGCCGACGCGCACCTTGTCGCAGAGCGACCGGCACGGGTAGATGGCGCGGTCGAGGCACACGGGGCTGAACAGCGAGCAGAGGAAGAGCTGCGTGTCGGGGTGGCAGCGCACGTTGAGCAGAGGCAGCCAGGACGCCGCCTGCTGCGACACCTCGGCCATGGTGTCGTGCTCGAGCAGGTTGGGCAGCCGCATCTTGAGGTAGCCGATGCCGTGGCAGAGGCTCATGTTGCGCGGGATGTCGACGCAGATGGGCTGCGAGGGCCGGCCGGCGCCGAGCCCGCCCCAGTAGGCGAGCGAGCGGCGCGCGGCGGCGGCGGCTGCGCCCGCGGCCAGCGCCAGCCACAGCCACGCGGCAGCTCCGGGTCCCGTCATGGCGGCGCGCCGACTGCCGACCCGCCGCGGCCGCGCCGCTGCCTCGGCCCCAGCGGCGCGCGTCACGTGACACGCCGGGCCACGTGCCGCCGACCTCGCCCAACGCCCGCGCCCGCCGCGCCGCCGACACCCGCCGGCACCCCTCCGACACCCGGCGCCGCAAAATTTTGCGACGGCCCGACCAGCACGGCACCACAACGCAGTTACTTAGAAAAGACCTGCAACATGGACATCTCGGAGGTAATGCATGTACACTAAGGTGACAAAAGTCGTGTCTCCCAGTATCGTGTCTGACCTCCTTTTGCCGGGCATAGTGCAGCAACTCGACCTGGCGTGGACTCAACAAGTAATTGGAGGTCTCTTGCACAAATATTGAGCCATTCTGCCTCGCCTGCCGGAGTAGCCGAGCGGTTCTAGGCGCCACAGTCTGAATCGCGCGACCGCTACGGTCGCAGGTTCGAATCCTGCCTCGGGAATGGATGTGTGTGACGTCGTTAGCTTAGTTAGGTTTAAATAGTTCTAAGATCTGGGGGACTGATGACCTCAGAAGTTAAGTCCCATAGTGCTCTGAGCTAACCAGTCGCAAATAATTGTGGGCCGGTGATGTGATATTGTTTTTTGGGGACATGAAGTCCATGAATTTACTGCAGATTGTCCCCAAGTAGCCGAATATAACCATTTCCAGTCAATGATTGGTTCATTTGCACCAGAGGACCCAGTCCATTACATGTAAACACAGCCCACGTCGTGATGCACCCACAACCAGATTGCACAGTGCCTTGTTGACTACCAGGGTCCATGCCTTTGCAGGGTCTGCGCCAAACTCGAGCCCCACCATCTGACCCGCGCTGGGTAGCGGTACGGTCTGAGACGCCTTCGCCTTGCCCCAGTTCGCGTGGCTACCCCCCCCCCCCCCCCCCCCCCCCCGTCGGAGGTTCGAGTCCTCCCTCGGGCATGGGTGTGTGTGTTGTGTTGTCCCTAGCGTAACTTAGTTTAAGTTAGATTAAGTAGCTATGGACCGATGACCTCAGCAGTTTGGTCCCACAGTCCTTACCACAAATTTCCAACTTCCCCACCATCAGCTCTTACCAACCGAGACTCATTTGAACAGGCTACGATTTTTCAGTCGTGTTGGGTCCAACCGATATGGTCACGAGCCCAAGGTAGGCGCTGCAGGCGATGTCGTGCTGATAGCTAGGGCACTCGCGTCGATCGTCTGCTACCATAGCCCATTAACGCCGCATTTCACCGTACTGTCCTACTGGATACGTTCGTCGTACGTCCCACATAGATTTCTCCAGTTATTTCACGCAGTGTTGCTTGTCTGTAGCACTGACAACTCAATGCAAAAGCGGCTGCTACCGGTCGGTAAGTGAAGGCCGTCGGCCGCCACTGCGTTGTCCATGGTGAGAGATAATGCCTGGCGTTCTCAGCACCCTCTTCACACTGTAGATCTCGGAGTACTGAATTCGCTAACAAGTTCCGAAATGGAATGTCCCATGCGTCTAGCTCCAACTACCATTCCCCTTTCAAAGTCTGTTAATTCCCGTCGTGCGACCATAATCAAGTCGGAAATCTTTTCACATCAATCACCTGAGTACACATAACAGCTCCGCCAATGCACTGCCCTATTCTACCTTGTGTATGCGAAACTATCGCCATTTGCATAGGCATCGCCTACATAGGAAGGAATGATCATCAAAATAAAATAAGAGAAATCAGAGCTCGAACAGAAAGGTTTAGGTGTTCGTTTTTCCCGCTCGCTGTTCGGGAGTGGAATAGTAGAGAGATAGTATGATTGTGGTTCGATGAACCCTCTGCCAAGCACTTAAATGTGAATTGCAGAGTAGTCATGTAAATGTAGATGTAGATAGATGCATAGTCCATGACTTTTGTCACCTCACTGTCTTCATCCATGAAGTGGAAAAATGAACTGCTACATGAAACTATAGATTTCAAGAATTCACATCTCTTCACCAACTTCAGTTTACTGCTTTTAAAATAGAAAATACGCAACGATTAAGAATAAGTTGTGTATGAATCTGTCTTCGAATAGAAATACCTTATTAATTCCCTAGAATAATTTTTATACTGTCGTTATTAACATCAAATTGTGACAGTCTTTTAATGTAATATATTCGTCGTCTAACATCAGAGATGCGACAAGATGTATAGAAGACACTCCAAGTGACAGATAACATTAGAATCTACACATCGATAGTTAAACACTGTACAGCGGAATACATTGTCATTACGTGTTGTAAGTGTCCATTTCAAGTTTGCGAACAGCGTTAACAAGTTTCTAGGAGCCATAGCAATGGAGACAACTGAACGCTCCACAAGAAGACACGTCATGTAGAAATTTTTTTAAGTAAACAGGAGACCAACAAACGAAGTTAATATTCCTCCATATTAGGTTTCCCTTCACTCTCTCCACGAGATGACCACAGAACATGCCAATACTATAAAATCTACTTTATATCTATATGTATTATTGCCGGACGGGGTGGCCGAGCGGTTCTAGGCGCTACAGTCTGGAACCGTGCGACCACTACGGTCGCAGGTTGGAATCCTGCCTCGGGCATGGATGTGTGTGATGTCCTTAGGTTAGTTAGGTTTACTAGTTCTAAGTTCTATGGGACTGATAACCTTAGAAGTTAAGTCCCATAGTGCTCAGAGCCATTTGAATCATTTTTATATGTATTATTATTAAACGTTTTCTGTACTACCACTGTAGCCTGAACATGAGATCTGTAACTCAAAACATGTTGCTTCGTTAAATAATTTAAGTACGTCAACAAAAATTTTGTGATTGGTAGCGGTATCTCAGAAATCTTTTTCATAAAGGTCACAGGTGCACCGTTTGCTTGTTAGAGACCGATGTCAGTTTTGATGCTAGTTGTGTTGAGAGACTGTGTTCAAACCGTCGTTTGATGAATATTGTGTTAGAGATGGTGCTGAAAATATCATCCGTTTATGTTGTTACACAACCGACATCTGGATGCTAATAACTGTCTAGCGCTCTCAAAACAACCAGGTATTTCACGGGAGATGGCTGCAGCTTCAGCCAAACGGACCATTAGCTCTTCTGGAGTGCCTACCGGTGTCTCGGGCACTAGACGCTTCATCTCCCCGTCTACCTACTCCTGTCCGCCACAAAAAACAGCAATTCGTATGAAGAAAATTGGGACAGCAGGACTGGCCCACGCCTCCCATTCCTACAACTACAGAAAGCGTTGTCTGAATGTTCACTGATATCAACAGCAAAGTGTGGTGGGCCGTAATACTGTAACCGTAATAGTCGCCCTAGTGCTAGCGGGGCATTGCCCAACATTTGCGATCGTGCTTCGTGGAGAAAATTATGGTAATCCCCCCCCCCCCCAAAAAAATGCTCAAATGGCTCTGAGCACTATGGGACTTAACATCTAACGTCATCAGTCCCCAAGAACTTAGAACTACTTAAACCTAACTAACCTAAGGACATCACACACATCCATGCCCGAGGCAGGATTCGAACCTGCGACCGTAGCGGTCACGCGGTTCCAGATTGAAGCGCCTAGAACCGCTCGGCCACATCGGCCAGCCGACATTCCGTTCGAAGTACTGATATCCTTAGGAGAGCCAGCCGTGGCAAACTTATTCCACCTGATGTGTGAAGCGTGTGAGACAGGCTTAATACAAAATACCCTCAGAATTCCAATTAGCCCTCACATCATACATAGAATTAGGATTCCAAAAAGGATTGAAAACATCATCAGTCTTTGTCGACCTCAGTGCAGCTTGTGATACGGTATGGATAGATGGTCTTATCCTGAAATTTTCCATCATGATTCCATGCTTGAAACTGACAAACCTGTTGGAAAAAATGCTGAAAGTCCGATATTTCAAAGTAAACCTGGGGTCACAAAGCAGCAAGTGAAAAAGAATAAAAAACGAACACCCCCAAGGATCTGTATTGGCTCCACTGCTTTTTAATGTTTACATCAGTGACATGATAGACACTGTTTCAGAGGGAACTGAAGAAAGCAGTGCGTTTCCCACCAACTGACCGCCGAAAATTGTGTTTGATGTTTAATGTATTATAGACTCTGCGATAATGGACCGCCGAACAGGGCAATACTCGAATGGCACTGTCTTTGAGTTATCTGCAATGTTATCACGAGAAAGAATACGGTTTTTTGTCGCATATTCTCACAGGCGACGAAATATGTTGTCACCATTTTGAACTGGAAAGAAAGCATCAGAGAAAGCAATAGAAACGTGGGACTTTCACCACCTCCAAAGAAATCAAAGGCCGTGCATACCAGTTCTGCTAAGGTCATGATGTCCTTCTTTTTTAACCACAAGGTCCCACTGATTGCCGACTTCCTGGAACGGGGAACCACCGTCAATGTCCAGCATTATCAAGCCACTTTTCATAACCTTAGACGATCCATCAAGTCGAAACACCGAGGCATGTTGTCCAATGCCGTAATCCCCCTGCATGATAATGCCCGCCCACACACGGCCAATGCGGCGAAGACGACATTGCAGCAGTTTCGGTGGGAAACGCTGGAACATCCACCGTACAGTCCCGACCTTCCACCGTGTGACTTTCATGTGTTTGTACCTCGCAACGGCCGACGAAGTGTGTGACTGGGTCCAGGCCTGGATCCGACTGCAGCCTACTAGCTTCTTCAAGGATGGAATCGACCGGCTAGTGTCGCAATGGGATAAACGTGCCAACAGTTTTGGCAACCATTTTTGAGTATGTGTACTGTATACAAGAAGCAGCTTCCAAAATCACAGGTGAAAGAAAACGACATAATAAAATTTGGTTTAACACAAAGTGTCATGAAAAAGTACTGGAAAGAAGAAATGGGAGGAATGCATGGATTAACGAAAGGGACAATATGACATTGAAGAAAAGATACTATAAACTTCGCCAAGAAACGCAAAGAACCCTAAGACAAGAGAAAAGGGAATACTACAACAATACGATCAGAGAAGCAGAGGATGATTTCCAACATCACAGGACAAGGCAGATGTATCAAAATATATAAAAAATCCTTTGGTAAATTTAATAAAAGGGAACATTTTATAAAGGATCAGTATGGGAAAATATTGACCAACAAAAGTGACATACAAAAAAGATGGAAAACATACTTTTCACAACTTCTCAACTGCAATGACCCACAGTCTTACTTTAAATTGGAAGAACCTGATACATTTGAGAGAGCTGATACAGTTACTACCCCATCAGTAAATGAAATACAGCAAGCTATAAAGAAATTAAAGAATAACAAGGCTTGTGGCGAGGACAAGATATACGCTGAGCTATTAAAGAATGGAGGCCCACAACTGGAATTAGAAATACAGGCGTTAATAGAAACAATTTGGGAGACAGAAACCATTCCTGCAGATTGCAAAACTGCAATTGTGTGCCCCATATTTAAGAAGAATGATCCACTTGTTTGTGATAACTACAGAGGAATTGCCTTACTGGTTATCACCTACAAAATCTTATCGAGCTTCCTATTAAACAGGCTGATACCAATAACAGAAAAACTGACTGGGGACTATCAATACGGTTTCCGCAGAAACAGATCCACATTAGATTACTTCTTCACCCTGAGACAAGAGGAGAAGGTTGAATTTGGCAGGCCATATAACAAGAACGACAGAGAATGAGAACAGACAACCTAGAATGGCATTCAGCACAACAATAGATGGAACGAGAGGAAGAGGGAGACCCAGAATCAGATGGCAGGATAACATTCGGGAGGACACAACTAGGATGAACAGGAACAGCAACTGGACAAACAGCGCATTGGACAGGCAGAAGAGGAAGAGGCTCGTAGAGCAGGCGTATGGTCGATAAGGCCCTTGCCACATGTAAAGTAAAGTAAAGTACTGTATATAATTACATTTTTGAATTAATAAAATCGTCACGGTTGCTTTACTCTCGTGACCGGGTTTCATTTGAATGCCCCTTATAGAACGACAGCCAAAGCTTGTAACTGTAGTTCGTGTTTAGTGTTGTTACCAGGCCTGGTAGATTATACGAGCAGCGTGAACACCGCCAGATTTGAGTGGCCACTGTGAAGGACACGGAGACGGTGCTTACTTCCGTGAGACAACGTTGTCAGCACCTGACTGAGTTTCAGAGGGGTGTCATTGTAAACTTCCATTTGGCTGGCTAGTAGAATGGTGCAATATCCGGATTTGTGGGGCATTCGGATTTGACAGTGGCTCGATTATGGTGTGCATGGGAGCGTCTTCAACGCTCCTTTCGACCAAGTCTGACCACCACAAGGGAGGATCGCTGTATCGTGCAGTAAGCACGTTGTAACCCCTTCACATCTGTGCCTGCCATGTGAGAACAAGTAATTGACTTCCCGTAACATTTTTTGCCGTGCCCCACCATTGGTCAGGAACTAGCAACAGCCGGGCTAAGGAATTACTGTCCCATACACTGGCTACCGATTACACCACAAGCAGCTGGTGGTGCCGTGAGCGGGAAGCACGGTTTGTTGATGAACGATGTCGCATTGTGTTGAGCGAATAACTGTAGTTTTGCATTATCCCAGATGACCTACCTGGAGTGAGGTTCCATTCTGCCAATCTTTGGAACCGTTGTTACTCCTGTTGTCATGGAGTGGGGAGCCATCAGGTATGACCTCAAGTCACAGCTGGTTGTGACTGAGGGAAATCCGACGGCACAACGGTATGTCGTGGACGTGCTTCGTTCTCATGTGTTACCTCTCAGGCGAAGGTATTGAGGCGCCAAATTTCAACAGGAAAATGATCGTCCATACAAGGCAGATGTCTCTATGAACTGTCTGCGTGATATTGACGTACTCCCGAAACCGACAGAATATGTGTGAGAGAAGTTCGGACGTCAATTCCGTCCCAGTGACGATATCGTGGATATCACGCACAGGATACAAAAATTATTGGGCAGTTTGCTTCGAGAGAGAATAAAACGGATTTGAATCCATTCCAAACAGAAAAGATGCAAGCAGTCAGGACAGAGGGGGTGCAACGTCATACAGATCAAAAGAATCTGGACACCCCCAAAACATACGTTTTTCATATTAGGTGCATTGTGTTGCCACCTACTACCAGGTACTCCATATCAGCGACCGCAGTAGTCATTAGACATTTTGGGGCGCCCCACAGAACTCACGGACTTCGAACGTGCTCAGATGATTGGGTGTCACTTGTGTCATACGTCCGTACGCGTGATTTCCACATTCCTAAACATGACTAGGTCCACTGTTTCCGATAGGAGAGCGAGGTGGAACCGTGAAGGAAGACGATCACCACAAAAGCGTATAGGCCTACCTCGTCTGTTGACTGAGAGAATGCCGACAGTTAAAGAGGGTCGTAATTTGTAATAGGCAGACATCTATCCAGACCACCACACATGAATACCAAACTGCATCAGGTTCCACTGCAAGTACACTACTGGCCATTAAAATTGCTACACCAAGAAGAAATGCAGATGATAAAAGGGTATTCATTGGGCAATTACTGTATATTATACTAGAACTGACATGTGATTATATTTTCACGCAATTTGGGTTCATAGATCCTGAGACATCAGTACCCAGAACAACCACATCTGGCCATAATAACGGCCATGATACACCTGAGCCATGAGTAAAACAGAGTTTAGATGGCGTGTACAGGTACAGCTGCCCATGCAGCTTCAACACGATACCACAGTTCATCAAGAGTAGTGACTGGCGTATTGCGACGAGCCAGTTGCTCGGCCACCATTGACCACACGGTGTCAGTTGGTGAGAGATCTGGAGAATGTTCTGGCCACGGCAGCAGTCGAACATTTTCTGTATCCAGAAAGGCCCGTACAGGACCTGCAACATGCGTTCGTGCATCACCCTGCTGAAATGTAGGGTTTCGCAGGGATCGAATGAAGGGTAGAGCCACGGGTCGTAACACATCTGAAATGTAACGTCCACTGTTCAAAGTGCCGTCAATGCAAACGAGAGGTGACCGAGACGTGTAACCAATGGCACCCCATACCATCACGCAGGGTGATACCCCAGTATGGCGATGACGAATACACGCTTCCAATGTGTGTTCACCGCGATGTCGCCAAACACGGGTGCGACCATCATGATGCTGTAAATAGAACCTCGATTCATCCGAAAAAATGACGTTTTGCCATTCGTGCACCCAGGGGGTGGGTACACCATCGCAGGCGCTCCTGTCCGTGATGCAGCGTCAAGGGTAACCGCAGCCATGGTCTCCGAGCTGATAGTCCATGCTAGTGCAAACGCCGTCGAACTCTTGGTGCAGATGGTTGTTGTCTTGCAAACGTCCCCATTTGTTGACTCAGGTATCGAGACGGGGCTGCACGATCCGTTACAGCCATGTGGATAAGATGCCTGTCACCTTGACTGCTAGTGATACGAGGCCGTTGGGATCCAGCACGGCGTTCCGTATTACCCTCCTGAAACCACTGATTCCATATTCTGCTAACAGTCATTGGATTCCGACCAACGCGAGCAGCAACGTCGCGACAGGATAAAAGGCAATATGCTACATTTCGACATTTATCGTGATGGTACGCAATTCTCCTCCTTACTCGAGACATCGCAACGACGTTTCACCAGGCAACGCCGGTCAACTGCTGTTTGTGTATGAGAAATCGGTTGGTAACTTTCCTCATGTCAGCACGTTGTAGGTGTCGCCACCGGCGCCAACCTTGCGTGAATGCTCTGAAAAGCTAATCATTTGCATATCACAGCATCTAATTCCTGTCGGTTAAATTTCGCGTCTGTAACACGCCATCTTCGTGGTGTAGCAATTTTAATGGTGGGAGGTGAGAAAACTTGGATTTTATGGTCGGGCGGCTGCTCGTAAACCACACATCACGCACTTAAATGCCAAACGATATCTCGCTTGGTGTAAGGAGCGTAAACAATGGACGATTGACCAGTGGAAAAACGTTGTGTGGATTGACGAATCACGGTACACAATGTGGCGATCCTTTGGCAGGATGTGCTTATGGCGAATGCCAGGTGAACGTCATCTGCCAGCGTGTGTAGTGCCAACAGTAAAATTCGGAGGTGGTGGTGGTGTTGTGTGGTCGTGTTTGTCATGGAGGGGACTTGCACCCTTTGCTGTTTTGCGTGGCACACTCACATCATAGGCCTACATTGATGTTTTAAGCACCTTTTTGCTCCCCACTACTGAAGAGCAATTTGGAGATGGTGACTACATCTTTCAACGCGATGGAGCACCTGTTCACAATGCAAGGCCTGTGGCGGAGTGGTTACACGACAATAATGGACTGGCCTGCGCTGAGTCTTGACCTGAATCGTACAGAACACCTTGGGGATGTTTTGGAACGCCGACTTCGTGCCATGTCTCACCGACCGACATCGATACCTCTCCTCAGTGCAGCACTCCGTGAATGCCATTCCCAAGAAACCTTCCTGCAGCTGATTGAACGCATGCCTGCGAGAGTGGGGGCTGTCATCAAGGCTAAGGATGGGCCAACACCATATTGAATTATAGCATTACCGATGGAGGGTGCCTCGAAATTGTAATTCATGTTCAGGCATGTGTCCAGATACTTTTGATCACATAGTGTCGTACTTCAGTATGGTTCAGATGGCTCTGAGCATAATGGGACTCAACATATAAGGTCATCAGTCCCCTACAACTTAGAACTACTTATACCTAACTAACCTAAGGACATCACACACATCCATGCCCAAGGCAGGATTCGAACCTGCGAACACAGCAATCGCGCGATTCGGGATTGAAGCGTCTAGAACCGCTTGGCCACCGCGGGCGGCGCTGTCGTACTGCCAAGGTCTTTGAATATCTTGCTCGATACTTGTGATCACTGAAATATTCTTGAGTACCATCTCAGAAGTTTCGTCTCTTCCCTCCCCTTCTACGAGCTTTACCTTTTTTTTGTTGTCAGGAGGTGTAACCATTACATTAAAAAAATCCTTATATTTTGTTGTAGTTAATATCATAGGCATAGAAATGTTAAAAGTGGAGGTGACGGCAGTTTACATTTTGGAGAATGCAGAGGGGAGAAAGTAATTAACTATGAGCTCCCATCCTCCCCCCAAATCCGAACTCTGGATCAACTCCTGTTGTGTACCAATGTTTTCCCCTTCCTTTGTGCGCTGACCGTGTGGACTGACTGACCGTGGTATTTCCGACCCCATTGTAGGTGCCACAGGTACAGCGGGGCTTCCGAACAACCGGTTTGCACCATCGTATTCCCAACAAGAGCCGCCATCACTCCTGATTTACGCCAGTCATTCACCAGCAGCAGATGTGTTGTCACCGTTAGTCAGGCAGAGCCCTCGCCGACAGCCTTCGTTTACTTGCCATTTTGTACGCTACTGGAGGTCTGATCACTCTGAATAATGGAAATAGTTACAACAATGAAAAGGAAGCCGTGTGTTCTCAAGGCAGGTCATCGCTACTGGGTGAACAGAAAATGTGGTGAGTATACGATCTGGTTGTGTGTGAATTGCGAACGGAGTAACTGCAAAGGCCGTTTAAAAATTCCAAATGGCAGAATCATGGCTGAATAGCAATAGTCTTGCCCATCTGACGAAACAGATCTGGAGATTACAAAACGAATGCGTAACAACAGGAAAAGAGCTTGGAAAGAAAACACACTGCCTGTTTTCCAAATTTTTAAAGAGGAATTTCAAGAACTTAAAAATTCGTCTCAACTATGCCAAATCGTGAGAACTCTGAGACTAGATACTGTAGAGCAAGAAGAGGAGCTATTGATAAGACCTAGAAACTTGGCTGTATTTCGGAGATTCTACAGAGCGAAAACATTTTGAAATTAACTGAAGGTAACATAACAGTTTTTTTTAATTGACTATGGGTCTGTTCCTGACAAAAGAGTAATAGTGTTCGGTTATGAAGGAACGGAGAAAATCAGGTACGCAAATAAAACTGTTCTCGTGGACGGGACATTTGACAATTGTTCTAAACGCGTCACACAATTGTTCACAATACATGCGGACATCGGAAACACAAGAAGAGGAGACGAAGATATTTCTTGTGTTACGTGCTATTTCAGTAGACAAGAAGTCCAACCGTTTTGTCGCATGTGTGCTGCAGTGGTACATCTTCCACTAAATAGTGCTGATGAATCGTGGATGGTAATAATGGAGGAAGTGATTATTGAAGAAAAGGTCACGCAATGAACAAACTGTATGTTCAATCAGTGGATAGAAAATACTAGTATACCAATCGAAATATAGAATATTTTCAACCAGCGCCACAGGACCACCGACGCTGTCGGAAGTTGCCGTAGGAAACTTAACTCCTCAATAAATCAAAAACGTCCGAGCAAGGACTTTCTGATAAATAAGCTGATTGAGGAAGCAGTAAATGCTCTATTTGAAACTTTAAGAAAGTCATTGGCCTGCGTCTTCAAAAAAGGAAAAAAGATGCACAGATTTTTGACAAAAAGATGAAAGATATTGTATAAATAAATATCCGCTCGGGAATGTAGGACGACGTTTCTTACAAGAAGTTGACTGAGGATTAAAAAATGTCATAGAATAAGACAGAAAGTTTAATCATTTGCTGCAGTAATATTGTTGTTGTTGTGGTCTTCAGTCCTGAGACTGGCTTGATGCAGCTCACCATGATACTCTATTCTGTGCAAGCTTCTTCATCTCCCAGTACTTACTGCAACCTACATCCTTCTGAATCTGCTTAGTGTATTCATCTCTTGGTCTCCCTCTACGATTTTTACCCTCCACGCTGCCCTCCAATACTAAATTGGTGATCCCTTGATGCCTCAGGACATGTCCTACCAATCGATCCCTTCTTCTAGTCAAGTTGTGCCACAAACTTCTCTTCTCCCCAATCCTATTCAATACCTCCTCATTAGTTATATGATCTACCCAGCTAACCTTCAGCATTCTTCTGTAGCACCACATTTCGAAAGCTTCTATTCTCTTCTTCTCCAAACTAGTTATCGTCCATGTTTCACTTCCATACATGGCTACACTCCATACAAATACTTTCAGAAACGACTTCCTGACACATAAATCTATACTCGATGTTAACAAATTTCTCTTCTTCAGAAACGCTTTCCTTGCCATTGCCAGTCTACATTTTATATCCTCTCTACTTCGACCATCATCAGTTATTTTGCTCCCCAAATAGCAAAACTCCTTTACTACTTTAAGTGTCTCATTTCCTAATCTAATTCCCTCAGCATCACCCGATTTTATTCGACTACATTCCACTATCCTCGTTTTGCTTTTGTTGATGTTCATCTTATATCCTCCCTTCAAGACACTATCCATTCCGTTCAACTGCTCTTCCAAGTCCTTTGCTGTATCTGACAGAATTACAATGTCGTCGGCGAACTTCAGAGTTTTTATTTCTTCTCCATGGATTTCAATTCCTACTCCGAATTTTTCTTTTGTTTCCTTTACTGCTTGCTCAATATACAGATTGAATAACATCGGGGAGAGGCAACAACCTGTCCCACTCCCTTCCCAACCACTGCTTCCCTTTCATGACCCTCGACTCTTATAGGTGCCATCTGGTTTCTATACAAATTGTAAATAGTCTTTCCCTCCCTGTATTTTACCCCTGCCACCTTCAGAATTTGAAAGAGAGTATTCTAGTCAACATTGTCAAAAGCTTTCTACAAATGCTAGAAACGTAGGCTTGCCTTTCCTTAATCGAACTTCTAAGATAAGACGTAGGGTCAGTATTGCCTCACGTGTTCCAATATTTCTACGGAATCCAAACTGATCTTCCCCGAGGTCGGCTTCTACCAGTTTTTCCATTCGTCTGTAAGGAATTCGCGTTAGTATTTTGCATCCGTGATTTATTAAACTGATTGTTAGGTAATTTTCACATCTGTCAGCACCTGATTTCTTTGGGATTGGAATTATTATATTGTTCTTGAAGTCTGAGGGTATTTCGCCTGTCTCATACATCTTGTTCACCAGATGGTAGAGTTTTGTTAGGACTGACTCTCCCAAGGCCCTCTGTAGTTCTAATGGAATGTCGTCTAATCCCGGGGCCTTGTTTCGACTCAGGTCTTTCAGTGCTCTGTCAAACTCTTCACGCAGTATCGTATCTCCCATTTCATCTTCATCTACATCCTCTTCCATTTCCATAATATTGTCCTCAAGTACATCGTCCTTGTATAGAGCCTCTATATGCTCCTTCCACCTTTCTGCTTTCCCATCTTTGCTTAGTACTGGGTTTCCATCTGAGCTCTTGATATTCATACAAGTGGTTCTCTTTTCTCCAAAGGTCTCTTTAATTTTCCTCTAGACAGTATCTATCTTACCCTTAGTGAGATAAGCCTCTACATCCTTGCATTTGTCCTCTAGCTATCTCTGCTTAGCCATTTTGCACTTCCTGTCGATCTCATTTTTGAGACGTTTGTATTCCTTTTTGCCTGCTTCATTTACTGCATTTTTATATTTTCTCCTTTCATCAATTAAATTCAATATTTCTTCTGTTACCCAAGGATTTCTACTAGCCCTCGTCTTTTTACCTACTTGATCGACTGCTGCCGTCACTACTTCATCTCTCAGAGCTACCCATTCTTCTTCTACTGTATTTATTTTCCCCATTCCTGTCAATTGTTCCCTTATGCTCTCCCTGAAACTGTGTACAACCTCTGGTTCTTTCAGTGTATCCATGTCCCATCTCCTTAAATTCCCACCTTTTTCCAATGTCTTCAGTTCTAATCTACAGTTCACAACCAACAGATTCTGGTCAGAGTCCACATCTGCCCCTGGAAATGTCTTACACCTTAAAATCTGGTTCCTAAATCTCTGTATTACCATTATATAGTCTATCTGAAACCTGTCAGCATCTCCATTCTTATTATAGAATGAAAAAACGTAAAAAAATAAACATGACTACTCACTGCGTGCATAGTGAGTTCTTAAGCTAGATAAAATGTGAGACGATGTACTTATTATTAGTAATTAATATGGACGTAGTGCGTAGTCATGTTTATTTTTGGAAAATATACGCCTACTAGTGACGTCAACCATGTTGACGTCACTGGTAACTAAATCCACGGTGGGAAAACCCGCCACACCGTTGTGCTACCTCTACTTTTACGCTCTCTGATATTACCCCAACGGTCTTTTCGCGAGACAGACATAGCAGGAAGCAATATATTACTTGAATCTACTGGGAGTGTACGCTCTCGGAATGTTAACAGTAAAGACACAGCGATGCATTAAGCCTACCTTGCTGCGACTTCCACCGGAGCTGGATTAGCATCTCCGTGGCGCTTTCGAGGTTTCTAAACGAACCTGTGACGAAATGCGTTTTCCGTCTTTGGATCATCTCCATTGCCTCCATCAATTCTGTCTCGTACGGGTCCCAGACTGACGAGCAATACTCAAGTATTGGTAGAAACAGAATTTTGTAAAGTACCTCATTCGTGGGTGAACTTTCTTGAGTATTCTTTCAATGAATCTCACTGAGTTATATGCCTTCCATAGGATTAATTTTATGTTTTCGTTCGATTTTAAATAGCTCCTTGCCCATAATCCCAGTTATTTAATGGATTATCTGCTTCCAGCGATTGGTAATCGTGTTTGTTTTGAATACAGTCTGAGAGAGTCCCTTTAGTCAGCCATCGTGCCAGTAGTGTCAGTGTCGTCCTAACCGCCGTCTGCTTCACGTCTGCTGTGCAGCGAGCTACGTTAATTTAAGTATTAACTGTATTTTTCATACTTGTCACTTCTTCTTCCGTGTGTTTTTGCTTTTAGGAGGCTTTAATTGTCGAGTGCTATTAATAGTGTTCCATAGATTTCGTGTTTGTTTTGAATACAGTCAGAGAGAGTCCCTTTAGTCAGCCATAGTGCCAGTAGTGCTAGTGTTTGTTTCCAATACAGTCCAGAGACAGGTAGTGCTATTTTCATTGTTTTCTACAAGTAGTGGCTAGCAATCACAGTTTAGTCAATAATCAGCTGCCTTTAGTGAATTAGCAGTCTAGTTAAAAGTTGATTACCTCTCTTCAGTAAATTGATTCCTTAGGATGGATAGGATGTGTGACTGCTGTGTACGGACGCAGGAGGAGCTGGCCGCTGTTCGCGAACAGCTGAGCGTGCTGATGGCCGCGGTCAGCCGTCTTCAGGCTGCTGCCTCGGAGTGTAGCGGCAGTGGGGAGTCTGGTGCGTCGCAAGGTACACCCCACGTGTTACATGCTTCACCCACTGTCCCTGCTGTCGAGACATCTTCGCGGGTACCGGGCGCGGTTGGGCCACCCTCTCCCCAAGGGGAGTGGCGGGTTCAGCGGCGTTCGCGGCGCACGAGGCGGAGAGTAAATGTGGAAGCTAGCCGTGTGGCATCGTCCACTCTGCCTGTGAGTGTACATGTGGCTGCTCCTTCAGCAAAGTCCGAGCAGGCACACGGGGGGAGGGGTTTATTAGTTATTGGGAACTCCAACGTTAGGCGGGTGATGGAGCCCTTAGGGAAATAGCCGAAAGGTCGGGGAAGAAGGCCAGTGTTCACTCTGTCTGCTTGCCGGGGCGTCTCATCCGAGATGTGGAGGAGGCCCTACCGGCGGCGATAGAGAGCACTGGGTGCACCCGACTGCAAATTCTTGCTCATGTCGGCACCAATGACTCCTGCCGTCTGGGTTCAGAGGTCATCCTCAGTTCGTACAGGCGGTTGGCGGAATTGGTGAAGGCAGAAAGCCTCGCTCGCGGGGTGCTATCAGAGCTAACTATGTGTAGTATCGTTCCCAGAACCGATCGCGGTCCTCTGGTTTGGAGCCGAGTGGAAGGCTTAAACCAGAGGCTCAGACGATTCTGCGGAGAGCTGGGGTGCAAATTTCTCGACTTCCGCTATCGGGTGGAGAAATGTAGGGTCGTCCTGAATAGGTCAGGCGTGCACTACACGCCGGAAGCGGCTACAAGGGTAGCGGAGTACGTGTGGAGTGCACATGGGGGTTTTTTAGGTTAGAGAATTCCCTCCCTAGGCCCGACAAGACGCCTCCTGAGACGCGGAAAGGTAGGAGTAGGCAAAATGCAACAGGGAATAACAATATTAATGCGCTAATAGTAAACTGCAGGAGCGTCTATAGAAAGGTCCCAGAATTGATCTCATTAATAAACGGTCACAACCCCCATATAGTACTAGGGACAGAAAGTTGGCTGAAACCAGGCGTAAACAGTAATGAAATCCTAAACTCAGATTGGAATGTATACCGCAGAGACAGGCTGGACAGTGAAGGGGGAGGCGTGTTTATAGCGATAAGAAGTGCAATAGTATCGAAGGAAATTGATGGAGATCCGAATTGTGAAATGTTTGGGTGAAGGTCACGGTTAAAGCAGGCTCAGACATGGTAATTTGATGTCTCTATAGGCCCCTGGGCTCAGCAGCTGTTGTGGCTCAGCACCTGAAGAATAATATGGAAAATATTTCGAGTAGATTTCCCCGCCATGTTATAGATCTGGGTGGAGATTTTAATTTGCCGGATATAGACTGGGAGACTCAAACGTTCATAACGGGTGGCAGGGACAAAGAATCCAGTGAAATATTTTTAAGTGCTTTATCTGAAAACTACCTTGAGCAGTTAAACAGAGAACCGACTCGTGGCGATAACATATTAGACCTTCTGGTGACAAACAGACCCGAACTATTTGAATCAGTTAATGCAGAACAGGGAATCAGCGATCATAAAGCGGTCACTGCATCGATGATTTCAGCCGTAAATAGAAATA
Source organism: Schistocerca gregaria (assembly GCF_023897955.1). Lineage (NCBI taxonomy): Eukaryota > Metazoa > Arthropoda > Insecta > Orthoptera > Acrididae > Schistocerca > Schistocerca gregaria. The sequence goes on from NC_064931.1 coordinate 639,628,788, forward strand.
TTAAAAAAGGTAGGAAGATTTTTCTGTTTAACAAAAGTGACAAAAAGCAGATTACAAAGTACTTGATGGCTCAACATAAAAGTTTTGTCTCAAGTACAGATAGTGTTGAGGATCAGTGGACAAAGTTCAAAACCATCGTACAATATGCGTTAGATGAGTATGTGCCAAGCAAGATCGTAAGAGATGGAAAAGAGCCACCGTGGTACAACAACTGAGTTAGAAAACTGCTGCGGAAGCAAAGGGAACTTCACAGCAAACATAACATAGCCAAAGCCTTGCAGACAAACAAAAATTACGCGAAGCGAAATGTAGTGTGAGGAGGGCTATGCGAGAGGCGTTCAATGAATTCGAAAGTAAAGTTCTATGTACTGGCTTGGCAGAAAATCCTAAGAAATTTTGGTTCTATGTCAAAGCGGTAGGTGGATCAAAACAAAATGTCCAGACACTCTGTAACCAAAATGGTACTGAAACAGAGGATGACAGACTAAAGGCCGAAATACTAATTGTCTTCTTCCAAAGCTGTTTCACAGAGGAAGACTGCACTGTACTTCCTTCTCTAGATTGCCACACAGTTGACAAAATGGTAGATATCGAAATAGACGACAGAGGGATAGAGAAACAATTAAAATCGCTCAAAGGAGGAAAGGCCGCTGGTCCTGATGGGATACCAGTTCGATTTTACACAGAGTATATGAAGGAACTTGCCCCCCTTCTTGCAGCGGTGTACCGTAGGTCTCTAGAAGAGCGAAGCGTTCCAAAGGATTGGAAAAGGGCACAGGTCATCCCCGTTTTCAAGAAGGGACGTCGAACAGATGTGCAGAACTATAGACATACATCCCTAACGTCGATCAGTTGTAGAATTTTCGTTTTCGAAAAAGACGGTCGTGTGAAACCCAGCTCGCGCTATTCGTCCACGAGACTCAGAGGGCCATAGACACGGGTTCACAGGTAGATGTCGTGTTTCTTGACTTCCGCAAGGCGTTTGACACAGTTCCCCACAGTCGTTTAATGAACAAAGTAAGAGCATACGGACTATCAGATCAATTGTGTGATTGGATTGAGGAGTTCCTAGATAACAGAACGCAGCATGTCATTCTCAATGGAGAGAAGGCTTCCGAAGTAAGAGTGATTTCAGGTGTGCCGCAGGGGAGTGTCGTAGGACCGTTGCTATTCACAATATACATAAATGACCTAGTGGATGACATCGGAAGTTCACTGAGGCTTTTTGCAGATGATGCTGTGGTGTATCGAGAGGTTGCAACAATGGCAAATTGTACTGAAATGCAGGAGGATCTGCAGCGAATTGACGCATGGTGCAGGGAATGGCAATTGAATCTCAATGTAGACAAATGTAATGTGCTGCGAATACATAGAAAGGTAGATCCCATATCATTTAGCTACAAAATAGCAGGTCAGCAACTGGAAGCAGTTAATTCCATAAATTATCTGGGAGTAGGCATTAGGAGTGATTTAAAATGGAATGATCATATAAAGTTGATCGTCGGTAAAGCAGATGCCAGACTGAGATTCATTGGAAGAATCCTAAGGAAATGCAATCGGAAAACAAAGGAAGTAGGTTACAGTACGCTTGTTCGCCCACTGCTTGAATACTGCTCAGCAGTGTGGGATCCGCACCAGATAGGGTTGATAGAAGAGATAGAGAAAATCCAACGGAGAGCAGCACGCTTCGTTACAGGATCATTTAGTAATCGCGAAAGCGTTACGGAGATGATAGATAAACTCCAGTGGAAGACTCTGCAGGAGAGACGCTCAGTAGCTCGGTACGGGCTTTTGTTAAATCTCCGAGAACATACCTTCACCAAAGAGTCAAAATGGCTCAAATGGCTCTGAGCACTATGGGACTCAACTGCTGTGGTCATTAGTCCCCTAGAACTGAGAACTACTTAAACCTAACTAACCTAAGGACATCACACACATCCATGCCCGAGGCAGGATTCGAACCTGCGACCATAGCAGTCGCACGGTTCCGGACTGCGCGCCTAGAACCGCGAGACCACCGCGGCCGGCACCAAAGAGTCAAGCAGTATATTGCTCCCTCCTACGTATATCTCGCGAAGAGACCATGAGGATAAAATCAGAGAGATAAGAGCCCACACAGAAGCATACCGACAATCCTTCTTTCCACGAACAATACGAGACTGGAATAGAAGGGAGAACCGATAGAGGTACTCAGGGTACCCTCCGCCACACACCGTCAGGTGGCTTGCGGAGTATGGATGTAGATGTAGATGTAGATCATGAAATAATGGGCTTTTTCGCCTATTTACGCGCAGTACGTTACATTTTTTTAGACTGAGAGTTAATTGCCAATTTTTGCAACCAGAGTCGTTTCTCTAGAGGTCTTTGTGCACGTCACCTCAATTTTATAGGTTTGCGACTTGTCTGTGTATCTGTATACCAGTATCTTTCGCGATCAGCCTCCTAGAGTTCCCGTTGCATTCCGTCGCGATGTTTATACAGGGTGGTCCATTTATCGCGTCCGGGCCAAATATCTCACGAAATAAGCGTCAAACGAAAAAACTACATAGAACGAAATTGTCTAGCTTGAAGGGGGCAACCAGATGGCACTATGGTTGGTCCACTAGATGACGCTGCCATAGCTCAAACTTCGTTTTAAAAAAAATAGGAACCCCCATTTTTTATTACATATTCGTGTAGTACACAAAGAAATATTAATGTTCTAGTTAGACCACTTTTTTCGCTTTGTGACAGATAGCGCTGTAATAGTCACAAACATATGGCTCACAATTTTAGACGAACAGTTGGTAACAGGTAGGTTTCTTAAATTAAAATACAGAACGTAGGTACGTTTGAACATTTTATTCCGGTTGTTCCAATGTGATCCATGTACTTTTGTGAACTTATCACTTCTGAGAACGCATGCTGTTACAGCGTGATTTCCTTTAAATATCACATTAATGAAATAAATGCTCAAAACGATGTCCGTCAACCTCAATGCATTTGGCAACACGTGTAACGACAGTCCTCTCAACAGCGAGTAGTTCGCCTTACGTAATGTTCGCACATGCATTGACAATGCTCTGACTCATATTGTCAGGCGTTGTCGGTGTATCACGATAGCAAAAACAGAAAGAAATCCGGGGACGTCCGATCCAGTGAACGTGCGGGCCATGGTATGGTGCTTCGACGACCGCAACAACCGCACGCGAGCTATGTGCCGGATATCCACCATGTTGGAAGTACATCGCCATTCTGTCATGCAGTGAAACATCTTGTAGTAACGTCGGTAGAACATGACGTAGGAAATCAGCATAGATTGCACCATTTAGATTGCCATCGATAAAATAGGGGCCAATTATCCTTCCTCCCATAATGCCACACCGTACATTAATCCGCCAAGGTCGCTGATGTTCATCTTGTCGCAGCCATAGTGGATTTTCCGTTGCCCAATAGTGCATATTACGCCGGCTTACGTTACTGCAGTTGGTGAATGACGCTTCGTCGCTAGATAGAATGCATGCAAAAAATCAGTCATCGTCCCGTAATTTCTCTTGTGCCCAGTGGAAGAACTATACACGAAGTTCAAAGTCGTCGCCATGCAATTCCTGGTGCATAGAAATATGGTACGGGTGCAGTCGATGTTGATGTAGAATTCACAGCACCGACGTTTTTGATATTCCCGATTCTCGCGAAATTTGTCTACTACTGTAGTGCTGATTAGCTGCGACAGCTAAAACAGCTAAAACACCTACTTGGGCATCAGCATTTGGTGCAGGTCGTGGTTGACGTTTCACATGTGGCCGAAGACACTTCCTGTTTCCTTAAACAACTTAACTATCCGGCGAACGGTCCGGACCCTTGGATGATGTCGTCCATGATACCGAGCAGCATACATAACACACGCCCGTTGGGTATTTTGATCACAATAGCCATACATCAACACGATATCGACCTTTTCAGCAATTGGTAAGCGGTCCATTTTAACACGAAACAAATACCGTCCGCACTAGCGGAAAGTTACGTGATACCACGTACTTTACGTTTGTGACTATTACAGCACCATCTATCACAAAGCGAAAAATGTGGTCCAACCAAAACATTCATATTTCTTTATGTAATACTCGAGCATGTAATAAAAAATGGGGGTTCCTATTTAAAAAAAAAAACACAGTTGATATCCGTTTGACCTATGGCAGCACCATCTAGAGGGCCAACCATAGCGCCATCTGGTTTCCCCCTTCAAGCTAGACGAGTTTCGTTCTTTGTAGTTTTTTCGCTTGACGCTTATTTCGTGAGATATTTGGCCCGGTCACTATCAATGGACCACCCTTTACATGTGAAATGCTGGTATATTAATAACCGGTATAGCCGCCAGAATGTTGAATGCAAGCGTACATTGTGTTGTACATGTGCTGGTTGTCAGCTTGTGGGATGGAGTTCCATGTCTATTGCACCTGATCGGGCAATACAGGGGCGGTTAATGCTGTTTGTAGAAGATGCTGGAGTTGTCGTCTTTGACGTCCCGTATATGCTCGACTGGAGACAGGTCTGGTGATCGATCCAGGCCAAGGCAACATGTCGATACACTGTAGAGCATGTTGGGTTACAACAAATGTATGTAGGCGAGCGTTATCATGTTGTAAAACACCTCCTGGAATACTGTTCATGAGTGGCAGCACAACAGGTCGAATCACCGGATTACGTACAGTTTTACAGTCAGGGTGCTCCTGCTGTCATACGAAATGCCGTCCCAGACATAACTCCAGGTGTAGGTCTGTTGTGTCTAACACGCAGGCCCTCAGCTAGCCTCCTTCTAACCAACACAGTGCCATCACTCACAATGGTGGCTCAACCAGCTTTCATCAGAAAACAACAGATCTCCATCCTACCTTCCAATGAGCTCTCACTTGACACCATTGAAGTCACACTAAGGATCAGTAGACTGCACATTACAAGTCGTTTGGCTCGGAGTTATCCTTGAAGCAACCTACTGTAACAGTTCGTTGCGTCACTGTGGTACCAACTGCCGTTCAAACTGCTGCTGCAGATGCAGTTCGATGCGCCAGAGCCATATTCCGAACACGATGGTCTTCCTCTAGGTAGTGCCACGTGGCTGTGCCGAGCCCGGTCTTCTTGCGGCCATACGTTCATGTGACCATCACTGCCAGCAATAACGGACAGTGGCTATATCCCTGCCACGTCTTTCTGCAGTATCGCAGAAGGAACATCCAGTATCCCGTAGCCCTATTACACGACCTAATTCAAACGTAGCGAGGTATAGATAATAGCGTCTTTGTCGCCTTAAAGGCATTCTTGACTGACAAGCTAACCACGTTCAATCTCAAAGGTAACTGATGCGTACGACCTTGATAGCACCGAGCGAGATGGCGCAGTGGTTAGCACACTGGGCTCGCATTCGGGAGGAAGACTTAAAACCCCCGTCCGGCCATCCTGGTTTTGGTTTTCCGTGATTTCCGTAAATCGCTTCAGGCAAATCCTGGGGTGGTTCCTTTGAAAGGGCACACCCAGCTTCCTTCCCCATCCTTCCCTAATTCGATGGAACCGATGATTTCTCTGTTTGGTCCCCTCCTCCAAACCAACCCCAACCGCTTTACAGCGAGTACTTAAAGCAAACCTGATTTGCACGCTCATAGTGGCACCACTAGCGCCAGTCTTACGCCACTGTCGTGAAATTTGAATAGACGTCATCTTCCAGATGTAGAAGCACGCCTACAAACTTTTTTTCGTGTCGTACAACTCCTTCTCGGTGTTGTGATTTTTTTTCTCGCCAGTTTGGCCACTGAGAACATTAATGGTCCTTGGCGTACGATCCAAGTTACTTTCACGTCTGAAGATTCCCTTCTTTGCCTATCCAAGGTTTATCTGGGCCCCAAACTGCGCGGCTTTCACTCAGTTCGCAAACAAGAACGATGCAAATTACCAAGTTCAGACACATTAATATGACCATGCCTGTATTTCACAGCTCATCACGCATATAACTGCCCGCATCTCGTGATCGTGTGGTAGCGTTCTCGCTTCCCACGTCCGGGTTACCGGGTTCGATTCCCGGCGGGGTCAGGGATTTTCTCTGCCTCGTGGTGGCTGGGTGTTGTGTGATGTCCTTAGGTTAGTTAGGTTTAAATAGTTCTAAGTTCTAGGGGACTGATGACCTAAGATGTTAAGTCCCATAGTGCTCAGAGCCATTTGAAACATTTTTGAACGCATCTAACTTGATGTGGCCTAACGAGATAATTTCTGTCGGCCTTAAACACAGTGACTCTTGTTTTGGAAATTCGAAATAGCGAGAGTAATAGAGAATTAAACAGCTAAACCTATCAATTGTCCCGCATTAGTGTATTTTATTTGTTAATGTACATTACGAAACAAAGCTGCGTCAAAAAATACTTCTGTTGCCAGCAGAAATACCTTCGTTGCGATCTCAACTCGATGGAAACGAATATGTTAGAATGTGTTTACATCCCATTCATGTTGCCATGTCAATTAAGGTACTGCAACACTTAGCTGACGCCTTGAAGACGTTGTGCTTCCACAGATGATAAGCGTATCTATTTCACTAATCTGCAGAAAATTTGCAGTGTTCTGTCTCGCCAAAAATCACGTAAATCCCCGGTGTTGATGGTATAATTAACACGATGTTATCAAATTTGCCTCCCGGTTCCCGAAGACTTATAGTCAACATAATTAATTTAATGTTGAAATTAAGACATTTCCCCAGTCAGTGGAAGCATGCCAATGTAATTTCTATAGCCAAACGAAACAAAGAACATAGGAATCCCAAAAATTACAGACCAGTTGGTCTCTCATAAACAATGTCGAAAGCAGCAATGCACGCGGTCACTTACTTCATCATAAATATGCGTCCAAGCGATGCCAGATGTTATTGACTTTACATTTAGAAAAGTATTATCTTCTCAGCAATCTTCAAATCGTGAGCCACAGCCTTAATTTTTATATATGAAATCAGTGAATTTACTCATGGCACCTTTGTTGCCCTTGGTCTGCGATTACCTTCAGAACTCAAATTAATCATCAAATTAACTAATTTTGTAGGACTGTATTCTGAATTGCTGGTTTATCCATAAATCACCACAATAAAATAAAAACAGTGAATGGTTGACGGAGTACGAATGAGAACAGTGACATATTTAAGTTTATAAAAATAATGACAAGTTTTTATTCAACCTTCCATAGCTACAGTCGAGTTGATAAATCTTACAACAAATATGACAAATATAAATCAGGAAGGGAATTGTGCTTGGTTGGCAAAGCATTCATTGGGGTGGAAATTATACAAGTTCTCCCCTGAATTAATCTATTTTACAACATAATCAAACTCCGTTTATATGAATCCACTGTGGGGCCAAATTCTATTCAAATGGAATCAACTACGACCAGGTACACCACAAACTATGCTTCATGGAGAACAGGGGGCTGTGAACATCATTAACAATACTACACCAGTGTAGCAATACTTCAGTCTCCCACGTTGATTGAGGCAGCAGCAGGATACGGCACACTGTGGGTGAGGGGTGGAGCGCGGCGACAGCTGTAATGTTCTAACGCGTGCACGAAAACCTACAAGCTACGCGGATTGGCGTTCTGTTTAGTAGAACGCCGGAAACTTCCCTATCAGAGTCCTGAAATGCTGGCAGATTTCAGTGTGAGGTGCACCCGTTCGCTGGTCTGGCAATCAATTTGACTCACAGGCACGATGGCGCGTGTTGGAATTGTCAAACATCGGATGGTCCACTGAGGACGAATAACTTCACCATCGTGACACAGACATGTCCGAGATGATATGCAGTTTCACTGTCAGAACAGATGGAAACTGCCACTGGCTCTCAGTCCACCACAAGTTGCATACCACAAGTCTCAACCACTAGGGAATGACCTGTAGTTCTCCACTAGGGGAGGACCAGGAGACAAAGAAAGCAAAGAATCACAATCAATTTCCATCAAGCCTCGTACAGGAGCGAAATTAGCAGAAACAACCTGCCTCTGCGTTGTACAAACCAATGGAACTATTCTCCACTCATTGACTCTCCCCTCTTGACTGTTCTGCTGGCCTGGTAACCAATCCACACACAGCACCATGGGTTCCCACTATGGCGGAGCAAGCCTCTGCTTTTCATGTCCTGAGGGGAGCCAATCAATGACTCAAAATCTCTCTTGTCTGTAAGAAAAAGATTTTAGACTAGGAAGGGGTCGTTCTCACGGTAAGCATGGCCACATTTCAGGAAGAAATGGCTACTTAGATGGGACCACAGTCATTTATGAAGAGACTGACCATTTCCAATTTCTGAAGGAAGGTTGTTAAGCTTCCCAGCCTGTGATACATATATCAAAACTCCTGGAAATTGAAATAAGAACACCGTGAATTCATTGTCCCAGGAAGGGGAAACTTTATTGACACATTCCTGGGGTCAGATACATCACATGATAACACTGACAGAACCAGAGGCACATAGATACAGGCAACAGAGCATGCACAATGTCGGCACTAGTACAGTGTATATCCACCTTTCGCAGCAATGCAGGCTGCTATTCTCCCATGGAGACGATCGTAGAGGTGCTGGATGTAGTCCTGTGGAACGGCTTGCCATGCCATTTCCACCTGGCGCCTCAGTTGGACCAGCGTTCGTGCTGGACGTGCAGACCGCGTGAGACGACGCTTCATCCAGTCCCAAACATGCTCAATGGGGGACAGATCCGGAGATCTTGCTGGCCAGGGTAGTTGACTTACACCTTCTAGAGCACGTTGGGTGGTACGGGATACATGCTGACGTGCATTATACTGTTGGAATAGCAAGTTCCTTTGCCGGTCTAGGAATGGTAGAACGATGGGTTCGATGACGGTTTGGATGTACCGTGCACTATTCAGTGTCCCCTCGACGATCACCAGAGGTGTACGGCCAGTGTAGGAGATCGCTCCCCACACCATGATGCCGGGTGTTGGCCCTGTGTGCCTTGGTCGTATGCAGTCCTGATTGTGGCGCTCACCTGCACGGCGCCAAACACGCATACGACCATCATTGGCACCAAGGCAGAAGCGACTCTCATCGCTGAAGACGACACGTCTCCATTCGTCCCTCCATTCACGCCTGTCGCGACACCACTGGAGGCGGGCTGCACGATGTTGGGGCGTGAGCGGAAGACGGCCTAACGGTGTGCGGGACCGTAGCCCAGCTTCATGGAGACGGTTGCGAATGGTCCTCGCCGATACCCCAGGAGCAACAGTGTCCCTAATTTGCTGGGAAGTGGCGGTGCGGTCCCCTACGGCACTGCGTAGGATCCTACGGTCTTGGTGTGCATCTGTGCGTCGCTGCAGTCCGGTTGTAGGTCGACAGGCACGTGCACCTTCCGCCGACCACTGGCGACAACATCGATGTACTGTGGACCTCACGCCCCACGTGTTGAGTAATTCGGCGGTACGTCCACCCGGCCTCCCGCATGCCCACTATACGCCCTCGCTCAAAGTCCGTCAACTGCACATACGGTTCACGTCCACGCTGTCGCGGCATGCTACCAGTGTTAAAGACTGCGATGGAGCTCCGTATGCCACGGCAAACTGGCTGACAGTGACGGCGGCGGTGCACAAATGCTGCGCAGCTAGCGCCATTCGACGGCCAACACCGCGGTTCCTGGTGTGTCCGCTGTGCCGTGCGTGTGATCATTGCTTGTACAGCCCTCTCGCAGTGTCCGGAGCAAGTATGGTGGGTCTGACACACCGGTGTCAATGTGTTCTTTTTTCCATTTCCAGGAGTATATATATATATATTCGCACGCTAAAAGAGCCTGGCGACTTCCTGGCGTCAAGAGAGTTACAGTTTTACTTCCACTGAACACGTGCTCTGATCGTATAATCCAAGTTTCTAACATGAAAATGCTTATAGCTTTATGACCATCCTGTCGTCTGCACAAAAGCTCAGATTACAGCAGTCACCCTTGAATGGCATCCTGCACTCACTTTCTGCCATCTATCCGCCTTCGCAACGGACTATCGCCTGGCCCAGGTAAGATGTTTTGTAAGCTGGCGCCCTCCTGCTCCAACCCTACGTGCGAAGAGTGGAGTGCCACGACCTGAGGTCCCTCTGCAGGTACAGTTCACAGAGCGCTGCTTCCCCAAATAAACTCGCACAGCGCCGACCGGAGTGGCCGAGGGGTTCTAGGCGCTACAGTCTGGAACCGCGAGACCGCTACGGTCGCAGGTTCGAATCCTGCCTCGGGCATTGATGTGTGTGATGTCCTTAGGTTAGTTAGGTTTAAGTAGTTCTAAGTTCTAGGGGACTGATCATCTCAGGAGTTAAGTCCCATAGTGCTCAGAGCCATTTGAACTATTTTTGAACTCGCAGAGCCAGCTTGCTGTACACAACATTTATGGCCCACAATCCATCTTTCTCCCCATCCCCAGTCACCTCTACTATGGCCTCTCACCTACAAGTTCTCTACAAGCTACACGTGAAGTTATAAGAACACTCAGTTCACAGTTTCTTCATGTAAAATAGTCGTAAGCCACACATATCAAATGTAGTGTTGGGAAACACGGAGATCATGACCTAAAATATGAAGATTAAACTAACCAAGAGAGTAGTTAAAGTGAAAGAGTGACCTTGTGTAATCTTTTGCTCAACTTGTCACAGAACTAACCATCCTCCATAGACTTGATTGTCATCCTAAATAGTACCACACTTTGAACTGGACTCGAGTGAATTATTGTAGTAATGGCCAACATCTTGACGTAGTCATGAGGATAATTGTGTAAAGAAACATCTAGTTAAAGTTTACCATTGTTGTGTTCAGGATCATTTCACTTTCTGAGGACGAAATGCGTTCGTTTGACAACTGTCATAACATCGTCACATTGTATCCTGAGTAAATGCGTGTATTTCTGTGATAAGATTGCAACAATAAACCAAAAAATATTTACATCTTACCTAGTTGTGGTTCTGTCCTCAAAACCTTACAGCATGGCGACCCTGCCAGGATCGCAGTTGGTCTGCCTGGATGGCAGTTAGTCAAATTAGAAAGGGGACTTAAAATTTTTGAATTGAAAAAAGAATTGTTTTTGTGACAAGGTTACCCAATGTATGTGTATGTATAGTGGTCAGAATAAAGTAAATGTGCGATCCAAAGTGTAGAAAAGTTGCATTCATAAACAAGATAATGTTTATTTTGGTGTAAAAGTTGCTTGTGCATGACCTTACTGGCGAGAACGAAGTTATTCACGGCGTTGTTCAGTTGGTTTGAAATTCTACAAACAGTGAACGGCGTTGCTAATGATGTGTACATACCCTAAGAAACTTTCTATAAAATTTCGAAACGTGTTAGATCATATAACTTGATGTTGACGAGAGCTCAGGCTCGCGCAGTTCGAGAAGGACAGAGAATAGTTAGACGATCGGAGATGGCGGAAGAACGGAGATTATCGCAAATAGGGCAAACTGAAGATCTTGACAGGACAGAGATCGATGTACAACAAAAAGTATCGAGTGTGAGTCTCGGAGCGGAACGTAGTGATAGTGCAGAGGGAATGGTGGTAGTTTCGCGATTGGCATCAGTCTGAGAATGCACAAAAACAAACAAACGACGGATCTAGTGGGTCAGAAGTAGAATCAGAGGACGAGCAACTTCAGTACGTTGAACCAAATATAACAATTCTAAATTATACGCGACAATTTCCAACAGAATGAATGCGTATAAGTGCGTCTGCACTATGTACGGAAGTCGGTGAAATGCCACGTGAAACACGCGAAAGGCAAAATTTACATCACATAGTGACAGATGACGATTGCGAAGAGTTAGATAGTGTGTTCGCAATATTGAAGCAACTCGCTATGGTCGTAAGCAGACAAATGCAGGGTTAGCAGACTTCAAACTTGAAAGAAATACGGGGTTAGCAGATTTAAAAACTGAAACAAATGCAAGAGTAGCAGATGTGAAAACAGAGACAAATGCTGGCTTGAACAGTCTCAAATTTGAAACTTATGCTGGATTCGAAAAAGTCCGCGAAGATCAGCAAAACTACGAACGGAAGTTGATGAACAGTTTACTAAAATCCGGAGAGAGGCGAGATACTCGCGCGAGCTTACACAATCGTGAATGGGTGACCAGAAAAAGATGCGTTCTGACGTTAACTAGGTCCAGGATGCGGTGTCCAATGTTAATCAAAAAGCTGATAATTTAGCACGTAAGACGTCTGGTAAGGCGCAACAAATCGTGGAAGAGGTCAATGTGAAAAAACGTGTCACGCGAGCCGCACTAAAAAGATTCGATACACGCATTGTAAACATCGTCTTGAAAAATAAGAAACGGTATGAACAGCTTTGTACAGAAGTGAAACAGTGTATCGAGAACCGTACAGGAAGCAGCAGTGAGGCAACGGTAATGGTAGTATCATCAGAAAAAGTGATGGACAGCAATCCAGAAGTAAACAAGTTAGCTGTACAATCTACCGTAGCAGTAGCGGAAACACAAAAAAGTCATGAGATTCCAGTCGTATACCCACAAGAGACTGCGGCAATAATTACCGAAACGAAACAGAAGCAAATTGGAAGAGAACAGTTAACACATGTGAGAGAAGCAGGTAATGTGCAGTCACAACAAAGAATGGAGCGAGAAACGGTAAACGCGCGCATTCCAACAGAGCGGCAGCCGACCCTCCGAACCTACGCGAATGACGAGAGAACAAAGCAAGTTATAGAAACCAGGTTATAGACGGCAAGTCAATATGAGTCAAATAGGAAGACAAAACACCCATCCAGTAACGGTAAATTTAAACGAATCTTTCAGTCCGATACACGAGGAGCGGTACGGTTTAGATAACTGCACACCACTGAGTAGATACGATGCTAGATGGGACGTAAATCTGTCATCTCAGGACCCAAATATGGCAGAACGAATACAAGAAAACATGACACAGTTGAAGGGAACGGATAATGTTGTGAAAACACAAATTTCGTATGGTGAAATAGAAAAATTTGACAATGATAACTTTTTGACAGTCAGAAAATTCCAACATTACAAAGAAAGCGGGAACGGCTTACATCCACGTACGTTTATAAATCAATTCCAGATCGATTTACCAGACCATTGGCGACACAGATATAAATTTGACTTCATTTGTGGGCATATGCAAAGCGCAATAGCGGAAACCATGCAAACAGTAGCTGCAAACTGTCAGTCGTATGAGCAATATAAATGCGCGGTCTTGGAGCGATACTAGTCCACGGAAACCCAAAATAGAATAAAGTATGAATTGTTACAGAAAGAGTTAATCGAAAACTCAGGAGAAAGGAAACACTAAAATTTTTCGAAGAAATGACAAAAAAGAACCAGTGTTTAGATAATCCATAAAGTGATGGGGAACTGATACGTATGTGCGCAATAAAGTTACCGTTACGTTATCAGCAGTCATCGGTTGGTAGGGCAGGAGATAATATACAAGCATTTAAAGATATGTTAAGAGAACCTGAATTCATTTTCAGTGAAGATGACGCGAATAAACAACGTACAGTGAGAGAAAACAATGTTAGGGTGGATAATAGCAACCGATTAGGCTTTAATAATAATTACAAAAGGTAATCGTTTTGGAAAGAATGGTAGTCACCTATGGGATAGCAATAATATCTATGATTTTGGAAATTCACAGAGGTCAAATAATAATTATGGATTTGGTGGGCAGCGGAAATACAATAGTGGATTTGGTCCTAGAAACTACGGTGGTAACTATGATGCGAGATATAGTCACTGTGCAAACGAGACAGGAAGGTTTAGAGGTTTTCAACAACAAAATCCAAGTTACGCAGGTGGAAGTGGAATGGCCAGAACGCAGAAAGGTTGGAAAAATCAAGCTTTAGCTGGACAAAACACACGAAATTAACCGGTACAGGAAATCGAGTTGAGGCCACCAAACCCAGGTAAAAGACAGAACTGACGAGATGAGCGGTACGAAGACCAGCCACAAGTGATTCAGTCGCAAAATGAAGTTAATTATATAATTAAACATGTAAATAGGCTTAGTTTTGATCCGCAAGATTCTGAAGTAGGTTTAGGGGGTAATCGGATACAAACACCAGCATGCTGGGATTCAATTGACTGGGAATCGACCGATGATGAGGAACAGGAGTTATTAACGGCGAATATGGACAGTTGTACAAAAACTGATGATGACCAAATTGTAAAAGATTTACTCATTTTACGAAACGGAGAGAGAAGTAGTACGCCAATAGGATAATGTACCATTGACAACACCAATAATGATACCCAAGTTACAAGTGAAGTCCAACTAGTACCTAAAGTAAAACGTCGACATCAAATAAAACTAGCACCAAGCAATAGGAAGGTTACGGCGTTGGAAATAAGTTCTCTTCTGTATAGAAAAGCCCCATACAAATAAGTAAAGTAGTCCATGATAATGCAGTCGAATTGATTAACCCAAAAACAGGAAAATCATTGTGTTTGCACCATGTGAGTCTTTGAAATTGTATGAAGTGTAAACAAAAGAAAGAAAGAGTAACTCCACAAGAGAATTTAGATGTATTAAACGTCCAGAAATTAAAGAGTATGAAAGATAAAAAAAAATGCGCACAGATAAAATTTTGAACTTATACTTACCTCAGTTAAATAAATAAAACAACTTTCGTAGGAAGATAAAAGGATATTATGAAGAAAAGACAGAAATGTAACAGCTAAAGTAACTCTTCTGCAAACGAAATGTGTTCTGGGGAAAGATCACAAAGCAAGAAGGAAGATAGAGATTAGCATGTGGATAGTTGGACGACACAGTAGTACAGTCCCTGTTAAAGACATTGTGTAAAGGAAAAGGAAGTTGATTTTTGTGGGCGAAAGGAAGTAAAGAAGTAGGAAGGAAATAAAGAATTAGGTAAGAAGGAGACAGTCATTTCTAATTTGTTCCGTCGAGGACGGTGACCAAATAATTGAAGAGTTATTTTGGGGGAAGATGTGAAGCATATATGATTTGTGGAAGGTAGCACAAATTGATATTGAAATGAAGATATGAGGGAAATAAATATGAGAAGTCGTTAGGAGGTAATAATTAGGAAAGAGAACTGAATTATAAAGCTAAGCAAGAAACATGTTATTTCGTGGAAGAAGGTAAACAGTAGGAAGTAAGATTAACCCAGAAAAGATTTCAATAAGGAGGGGTATGATAGGGAAAGGAAGGAACATAAAAGTTTACTGCCGAGTAAAAGGAGACAGGGATAAGTAGAACTGACAAAAATATTTCTGAGCTTTAAAACAATGCAATAGAGAACATTTTCGAAAAGAAAGGGATATATATAAATAGTATTTTGAAGTTCTGTTACAGGTAATGCCAAAAAGAAGCGATTGCAGAGAAAAAGACGCGGGGCTCGGAGTCAAGGTGAGAAGTTGTCAAAAACAGTATGAAGTACTTGTAGTTATAATAATAAAATGACGCGGTGGAAGGAATTCACTAACTTACTAAGCGTTCTCATCATCAATTTCACTCTTACTATCCATCGTGATGAAGATAAGGAAATCATTACCTGTATATTAAGAAAATAAAGTAGAATGAGGAGAAGAGATGAATAAATAAAAACAGTGATAAGAAAAACATTTTTATAGAGTAAATTATAGCTTTTGTGAAGTTTATTAAAAATTTTTTATGTTTGTAAAGTTGTAGCGTAATTTGAGGGAGTAAGGGTTATAATAAAATAGATAATGATATCATGTGAAATAGAGAATAGGTAGGGATTAAGAGAAGTAAGATAACCAAATCAAGGACAAACCTAGTATTAGATATGAAGTCAGCAGACAAGGTTCAGCATCATTGCAGTCAGATCAACGGCAGGACTGAGACGAGCGGTTAGGCGTCAGAGGAAGGGGCACTGAGTGTGAGTGCCTGGTACGTCACCTTACGAGATGACGTAAGAAAAAGCCTTGGTGGAAGCAACGGTCCAAGAGGATTACACCTCTGGGCAAAAGTTTGAAGTGCTACAACGCATCCTGGATACAATCAAGATGTACCCCAACGTGAGCTTCATTTATACGAATGCCACATACAAGTGTTACAACAATGGTTTTGCGAAAATGTTAGATACTTGGCACTTCTATCGCGAACTGTTTAAAGCAGCATAAGGAGAGATGATGGATGTCCACCGATCCAAAACGGAAACGGTCGCATTAAAGCGGGTGTTTAAATTCACCACAGGAAGAAGAAGAGACGCGTTTCTGTAACCCAATGTGCAGAATGGTTGGAAGTGTTATCAGACCATACGGAATTCAACAACTGCGAAACAACCCCTGAATACTCATTGAAAGAAGCAAGAAAACAATGGATGGCTACCCAATCTATTTAAACGAACAACCGAATACAATGAAAGAACACACAAAAATTTCAAAGAAGACATCATAAGAACGGATTGAATGATAACGAGATTAAACAGGTCTTCAATCCCAATTCCCGGTCCAGAGATGAACGAAGACACAAGTGAGAAGACAGCAAGATGCACCAAGAACAGAAGATGTCACGCAGAAGATTTGGAAGAAGGAAGAGCCTGGACCAGAAGAGATCCAGGAAGCTTTTCAAATCCCTTCCCACACAATACCATTATTGGATTTAACTAACAACAAGAATCCAATTCAACTGTTCTAGCAGTATCCATATCCGATATTCCTATGTCAAATTGCAACATACTCAGACGTCATACCGAGAAATAGGAGATGACTACTCGTATGAATACCTAGAGACGAATAGACCAACGATGAACCGACATAAAGATTCGACGAATGAAGAAGAAAAGTTTTATGCTGCCTAAAACGAATCTCCAATACAACGTCACTATGGACACATGAAAAATGGAACAAAGACTACAACGCATTTACAAAACGGTCAGACCTTCAGCAACCTTTCCCTCTGCCGACCGTCATTCCATGCTCAGCAGAAACGAGGCGAGGCACATGCTAATCGTCATTCCATGCTCGACGGAGACACGGCGAGGCACATGGCCGATCGTCATTCCATGTTCGACGGAGGCACGCCGAAACACATGAAGAAAAGTGACGATTTCAATGAACCATGTTAAAGATGTAGGAGAAAGCACTGTCTGTGACAGATTACCATCCGAACAAAAAAAGGGATCATTTTTACGACTGTGATTAAAAAAACATTTGAAATTGAAGACTTTTATGTGTTAGCAATAGATCTTTATTAACGATGTTTTTAAAACTTTAATCTTGGCATATCAATAATATTTCCTTGTATTTAATATTTTTCAACATGTTTAGATTAAGAAAACCTAATATTAACATTTCTTGGGACGTTAAGATTGTAACGTGTGATATGTTTGTCAAAAATGGAGGATATATAAATATGAATGGGTTTAGGTACTCCATAATGTCAGTTTAAATTTTGTAAAGTGATTAATAGGATTAGAAATTTAATATATATGTAAAAGTCAAATTTGAAATTTTTTATATAATATGTAGATTTAAGATTTTTGGGGAATATAAACATGTTTATAAATAGGATTATGCCTGTAAAGTTATGGGAATGATTCGGTTGAGATTAATATGGATCATAAAACTTTATTGTAAGAAATAAAACTTTCTTAGATTATGATTGATATGCAAGCTGGAGATAAAGTGAAAAATATTGCAAAAGGAGAGAATAATGTTAAATGAAGGTTTCCTCAACTTCAATACATATCCATCATCATTCAACATAAAGTAGGTAATAAAAAGAAAAACAGATTAGTCTTGAAGTTAAAATTTTTAGGGATGATAGAAATTTAGAGATAAGCTCAAATTGTTTGAATTTAAATTAAAATTAAAATGTAGACAACTATAGTGAAAGAAAAGGACCGTAGATTAGTTAAATAGAATTGTATTAAAATCAGAAAATTAAAAGAAATCAATTTTGAAAGAAAAAAGAACATCACTTAAGAGCTCAAATCCGTAAATATGAAATCAAGTACAATGTAAAATAGAACGATAAGGAGGCTATATCGAACCACTGTTTAAGGTACTATACAAAATATTAAAATAGGAAGTTGGTCAGCAAGTATGACAATTGCTACAGTCAGCAGTGGCAAACAATTTTGCATTGACTTCAATCAATTTCTCAATTATTGATTGACCCAGCACAAAACTGAACACGGAAGAAGGAGGATATGTAAGGTGGCAGAATAAATGAAGGTCAATTTCGCACCTTACATAAATGTTTTATACATCGTAACGAGAAGGTGAATATGACATCTAACTCATTTTGGCAGTAATGAGCAGATTTGCCAATACGTATGTAATGCAAAAGGGATGACACTCAATCGACGGTATTAACACACCACTCCTATATAACATATGTCAATGAGCAGAAGGTGAAACAAGCAGCGAGAGGAAACGTTTTGTGTGGAAGCCGACGTGGGCCGAAGCTGGGCCCGCATCATGGGAGGCACCACGAAAACCTCTTAGGGGGCATCCCGCGGTGGGGGTCAGGGACCGGACAGGTGACGCATACTGGAGAGAAAGTAATGGGCTACCAGAAGTAGGACAGGAAGAAGCTTTAGAAAACTGCGTTTCGGAATTCCAAATGAATACGAACAAAACCAGTTGCGCAGTTGATCACGTGAACAGCGAGGGGAACACGTGTGATGTACGCATGTGGCTTTTAGGCATCTGGAGTGGGCACAAAACGTCCGAATGGCGGAAACGAACTAGGAAGGAGTAAAGTGTGGAGATTTCGACGCTCTTTAATGGTTGCGCTCTTGTGATTGGCAGAGAGAGTTTCCACAAAATAAGAGGAATGCTCCTATTGGTTGAAAAAAGATGTGACGTGGAGAACCAAAGAACTCAGGCGGGGAGACAGTTTGGCTACGAGAAAGACAAGACTTTCTCTGAACTGGAATCAAGCACAGACCGGGGTGCATAGCGCTCTGTATGACGCACAGGAGAAATGCGTTCAGTGCGGCTGACAATCTGCTAGATATTAGCTGCAGCGTCGTTGAGTTCCAACTGTGGAAAACAAACCAGCCACTAACTTAATTGTTTTTGCGAGCACTGAGAGGGCATTTTAATATGCACGCTGTTCCAGCTATGCGTGTGCATATTGCCATATTCCAAGACTAGGGATGAGTACTTGTTTTCTCGCATAACGAAAAACATAGGGAGAATTTCTGCTGGTAAAATCAGCAAAGGCTTAATTAGCTTTTTTGTAGGAATTTATGAGGATGAGGGTTGCCATGCAGACGATAACTCATCGCAGCTAAGTTAAATACCATGAGCAGAGGCGTAAACTTGTTGGTTCACCAGCTTGCATCCTCTGTAAACTCGAGCGACCTTGGGTAATCTTTTGCTCAACTTGTCACAAAACTAACCATCCTCTGTAGACCTGATTGTCATATTAAAAAGGACCGCACTTTGAACTGGAATCGGATGATTTATAGTAGTACTGGCCAACATCATGACGTAGTCATAAGAATAATTTTGTAAATAAACTTTTAGTTAAAATTTAATATTGTTGTGTTTAGGATTATTTCACTTTCTGAGGACGAGATGCGTTCGTTTGACAACTTTCGTAACACTGTCACATCGTAAACTGTGTAATGTGTGTATTTCTGTGCAACATTAAACCAAAAAATATTTACAGCTTACACAGTTGTTGTGTCCTTAAGACCTTTACAACTTGCCAACTTTCACAACCTTCCCATCATCGAATAATTTCTGCATGGGAAGTGTCACACTTCAATAAGGAGGTTAGTGTGACACAGAGCAGAAGAAATTATGATACTCTAATTGGGTCTTTGAGATTAACATGCTATACTATGACGGCTTTGCCAACCAAAAACAAAAAAAGAACCATTCAACCAGAGAGGGTTCAAAAATTATCTTCAATATTAGACGGACATAGAAATACAGCACTGCACTTAAGAGGTGTGTAACAGGTTGGATGTGGCAGGTGTAGCGGGTGAGTTCGTGCTAAGAGAAGGATTACCACTTAACATGCCTGCAAAAGTTTTGTGACTTTCTGGGTGTCAGAACCGTTCTTGTGGATCCTCAGACCTTTGACATACACCCCTGACCATAAATACAATGACTGAATGGTTAAAATGTCAAGCAGATATTTAACTAACTCATTCACACCGAAACTAAGGACAGAGATGATTTGTATCTGTAACCACAATACAATATCGTTGAGCGTTGAGTATTCTCTGCCTGAGACATTTTTGTAACTCTGCCCAAGCATTCACAATGACTCAATCTTGCATAGAGACAGTGAAACGAAAATTCTATCCAAGCATTGAGCAAAACTAATTCCTTTAGTACAGAAGAGTAAATTGTGTTAAAACAAATAAACAAAATGTAAAGGACATGTGTAATACAGTGAGAGCTAACACAAATGACGAACACATATCAAATATATGACCCAATTTTAAGAAGTAGTTTGAATATTAATGTATTTGTTGTGTGTGATCTGTCATTCTTAGATTTTAGATGTGTATGACCTTGTACCACAGCACACATCTAAAAATGGTGTTGTCCTTTAAATGATTACCTTTAACCTAATAAAATAAATACAGCAAAGTACACAGAAATAAGAATTTAAGAACACAAATATTTTTAAGTCTCCTACTGCTGCCTTCTCCAGGATCTTTAGGGGGTTCAAAAATTATCTTCGATATTAGACAGACATATAAACACAGCACTGCACTTAAGAGGTGTGTAACAGGTTGGATGTGGCAGGTGTAGTGGGTGAGTTCGTGTTAAGAGAAGGATTACCACTTAACATCATCAGTGGTGGCAGTGCTGTTGGGCAGGACATGTCTCTAGTCTATGGCAGCAACAGATAGGAATCTGGACTATTGACAGACAAGAGACGGGGCAGCAGATGACAAATGGTTGCTCTCGTTGAAGACACTCTAAGAACAGCAGTTGTTTGTGTTGTGGCAAGTGCCCGGTGACGTCAATCACTTGGTCCTGCGTTCCCCAGCCTCTTCTTTCCGGTCGGCAGCAGCGTTACATTTAGGTCGAGTCCCTTGAGACTATTGTGTGTCAGACTGCAGTGGTACCAGAATGTTGAGTGACGTCAGGGGCGAGCCTCCGTTACCAGGTTGATGCAGGTGACGCACACCTGTGGTTGCTTTCCATTGTCACGAGTGAAAGGGACAAACAGGACTGCATCGACGCCTCCCTCATCATACACAACGTCACCCGCTGGCTCCCTGCGCTGCCACCACAGGGTAGAGGGACAGGTGGCCTGCTGGCAAGCAGTCGCGTGACGTCAGGGGCAAGCCTCTGTTAGATGCTGGTTGCAGGCGAAGAACCACTTTGGTGACGTCATGTCAGCTGGTCTCTCCCCCTGGAACGATGCTTCTGCTGTGATTTCATGCTGGCAGCCATGCATAAAGTCTCGCTGCGACACCTGATCCCTGCCTACCGTGTTGTGATATAGGCGTCTGAGCTGCGCCAAGCCATGTCCGGTCACGTTCTTCTACTCTTTCGCCATTTGGAACACCATGTTCTCTGCACAGTCCTTAGCACATGTTTTAGTGCCGTGTTTTTTCAATAAAATGTTTACAAAAACGCATACATATAAAATAATATCAAATATAAGGATTGATGGTCATCAAACTTTGCAGTATTATTAATGGAGAAGAAAGTGCCTTGCTGCTAGCTTTCATTAAAATGAAGAACGAAACAACAATAAGTTAATCTGTTATCTAAAAAAGATACCTAAACAATCATTTTCTAGTTATGAAGCCATTGTTGTGTGAACATCAGTCTCATGTCAGTTTCCCAACACCCCTCGTACACCACAATGGGCTACGCCAGCAATGCCTGCACATTCATACTTCAAGCACTCTCACACCAGGCAACATTTACTTATGATACCGGTTACCAAGTTTAGCTACCAATAACCCCTTCTACTTTACGCTACTCTAGACTTTGATACGTCTCCTGATGCCAACTTATTGGATGGTAACGCTGATGCACATATCTGGCGCAGTATCTGGGTCGAGTACTGCTCACCGCCATCTGTGCACTCCTCTCTGTGCTGTCAGCATAGATCAGACATTGGCACAAATTCACATTTCCCTCTGAAACTGACCAGTAACTCTCAAAAATCGACATACAGATATCTTCAATTAACAGCTGCTGCAATGACATAAAAATAACAGTTCTTATTAATAATATTTAGTGCAGACGATTAGTATCTTCTGTTTTCATATGGTCCCATTCACCAATTCTTTCCTACCCACGTAAAAACGTACTACCGTGACTCGCACTCTACGTGCTCACGTAACCTAATACAAATCTTTTCCAATGATGCTCCTCTGGCGCTGGCGATCCACCATCAAAAGACCTCAAGACAAACGTCATCACACTCCTGATGATAATCCATAATCACAGACGAGAAAACACCTCCAGCGAAAAATATCGCATTATAGGCGATTATCCATAAGTGTAACCACACTCGAAAACCACTAACGAGAACACATCGTTCTACTGGCAATAACCCTAATCGAACCATCCGAGAGAAATAACTGTACTCGAACGACAACACGCCTCTGGCGTGGACAACCCACTTCCATCTCGCAAAATACCCCACCCACCACATCCACATCCATACTCCGCAAGCCACCTGACGGTGAGTGGCGGAGAGTACCCTGAGAACCTCTATCGGTTCTCCTTTCTATTCCAGTCTCGTATTGTTCGTGGAAAGAAGGATTGTCGGTATGCTTCTGTGTGGGCTCTAATCTCTCTGATTTTATCCTCATGGTCTCTTCGCGAGATATACGTAGGAGGGAGCAATATACTGCTTGACCCTTCGGTGAAGGTATGTTCTCGAAACTTTAACAAAAGCCCGTACCGAGCTACTGACCGTCTCTCCTGCAGAGTCTTCCACTGGAGTTTATCTATCATCTCCGTAACGCTTTCGCGATTACTAAATGATCCTGTAACGAAGCGCGCTGCTCTCCGTTGGATCTTCTCTATCTCTTCTATCAACCCTATCTGGTACGGATCCCACACTATTGAGCAGTATTCAAGCAGTGGGCGAACAAGCGTACTGTAACCTACTTCCTTTGTAGTCGGATTGCATTTCCTTAGGATTCTTCCAATGAATCTCAGTCTGGCATCTGCTTTACCGACGATCAACTTTATATGATCATTCCATTTTAAATCACTCCGAATGCGTACTCCCAGATAATTTATGGATTTAACTGCTTCCAGTTGCTGACCTGCTATTTTGTAGCTAAATGATAAATGCTCTTTCTTTCTATGTATTACACTTGTCTACATTGAGATTCAATTGCCATTCCCTGCACCATGCGTCAATTCGCTGCAGATCCTCCTGCATTTCAGTACAATTTTTCATTGTTGCAACCTCTCGATACACCACAGCATCATCTGCAAAAAGCATCAGTGAACTTCCGATGTCATCCACCAGGTCATTTATGTATATTGTGAATAGCAACGGTCCTATGACACTCCCCTGCGGCACACCTGAAATCGCTCTTACTTCGGAAGACTTCTCTCCATTGATAATGACATGCTGCGTTCTGTTATCTAGGAACTTCTCAATCCAATCACACAATTGGTCTGATAGTCCGTATGCTCTTACTTTGTTCATTAAACGACTGTGGGGAACTGTGTCAAACGCCTTGCGGAAGTCAAGAAACACGGCATCTACCTGTGAACCCGTGTCTATGGCCCTCTGAGTCTCGTGGACGAATAGCGCGAGCTGGGTTTCACACGACCGTCTCTCTCGAAACCCATGCTGGTTCCTACAGAGCAGATTTCTAGTCTCCAGAAAAGTCATTATACTCGAACATAATACGTGTTCCAAAATTCTACAACTGATCGACGTTAGAGATATAGGTCTATAGTTCTGCACATCTGTTCGACGTTCCTTCTTGAAAACGGGGATGACCTGTGCCCTTTTCCAATCCTTTGGAACGCTTCGCTCTTCTAGAGACCTACGGTACACCGCTGCAAGAAGGTATCGGTGAGATGATCCAAATAATGCCAATATCCACTAACAGATCACAAACCAACTTCTGTGGCACCATTTTCGCCTCCTCACTCCGAATCGTGGAATAGACCGTGCATACGCCCCACCGGCAATGTACACAATATAAGCGGAAGACAACCAAATCATCACTACATTACAAGAAGAATTCTGTGAAGAATTGTGTCTCCAAGACTTTTGCAATTATTCATGAACCAAAAAATGCAATTTTCACGTTGTTCCAACACATATCTTTGCTGGGACGTGACACGCTACTAATACAGCAATGTTCAAGCGTTGACACATCCAGTTTTGTCATAAATCCGAGATGTTTCCGCCGAGAAATCGGAACATTCCTATCCACGAAATAAATTTCTATCAGAGGAACATGAGAGGATAACAGTACGTCACAAATTTGCGGTAAATCATCAAACTGAAAATGCTGGAAAGAAAACTACGAACGCCTAAGTCTTTGATCAGACGTCAGAGGAGACCCAAACAAACCGGTTCACCTGCCTAATATCGTATACGACACCCGGGAGCACTCAGAAGTGCTGCAGCGCGTCATGGTGTGGACTTGACTAATGTCTGAAGTAGTGCTGGAGGGAATTGACACCAGGAATCCTCCAGGGCTGTCCATTACCCCGTAAGAGTACGAGGGGGTGGAAATCTATTCTGAACAGCACGTTGCAAGGCATCTCAGATACGCTCAATAACGTTCATGTCTGGGGAGTTTGGTGGACAGTGGAAGTGTTTACACTCAGAAGAGTGTTCCTGGAGCCACTCTGTAGCAATTCTGGGCGTGTGGGGTGTCGCATTGAGCTACTGGAATTTCCTAAGTCCTTCGGAATGTACAATGGACATGAATGGATGCAGATGATCAGACAGTGTGCTTACGTACGCGTTACCTGTCAGAGTCGTATCTAGATGTATCAGGAGTCCCGTATCACTCCACCTCCACACGTCCCACACCATTACAGAGCCTCCACCAGCTTGAACAGTCCCATGCTGACATGCAGGGTCCTTGCAATCATGAGGTTGTCTTCATACCAGTACACCTCCATCCACTCGATACAATTTGAAAAGAGACTCGTCCGAGCAGGAAATATGTTTCCGGTCGTCAACAGTCCACTGTCGGTAATGTCGGGCCCTGTTGAGGCGTAAAGCTTTGTCTCGTGCAGTCATCAAGGGTACACGAGTGGGCCTTCAGCTGCAAAAGCCCAATCGATTATGTTCCGTTGAATGGTTGGCAAGCTAATGTATCTGTGCGCAGGTGCCGGACCTCATTCATGGTGGTCGGGCGATTAGCCATCGAACTCTGTAGACGAACGTGTACAAAGCGGTGGTTCGACTCCTACTCGGACTTAATAATTAATCTATTTTTTCATCATTGGTCATATTATTTAATTTATGACATTTGAAAAAACTCGTCTATTCGCATGATGTACTTGCATCAAGTTTCAATTTACGTTTTCCGTGTCTCTACGACAAATACCACCCTGCAACATGTGATGTCGAGAGCACATCCGACGAGTAATTGAACATTACTCTTGTGGTCTGGTACTTTGTGATTTACTATATTACTCACTGCGAATAACGTCATTTGGCTTGGGCCTTCCAAGCTTGTCCCTCGCCCTTGAAAATTTAATTACAAATAGTAAATAGTCAAATAGCATATGAAATTCACTACAACTCCACGAAAATGCACGTTTTCTCATTGTATTATCTCTCAAATGCCATATAAATTATATAATGTAATCAGCGATGAAGGAAATGTAGTTAGAAAATATAGTTTATAAAAAATAAGTATTACCAGGATTCGAACCGTCGCTTGTCTTCCGATCTCTTTGTATTGCGCGAACGCTAATCGCTTTTCTTTGGTATCATACTAATTTATTTATTTATTTTTATATAGTTGTTGAGATCACATAGGACGCCCTCCAGGCGAAAAACAATTATTTGGAATGACCATCAATAACAAACAAAATAAAAAGGGAATTACAGAATTTAAAGAAAATGCGCTCCTGGTAGAACAGACAAAATGGCATCCGCGTCCCGCCAACTTGTGGGTAGACGCACACTGTATCCCAAGGCAGTCAGGCATGTTCCAGGCACGTCTTCACGAAGAATATTGCATTTGCCGATATATTGGATCGAGTCCTGGTATTACACAATCTCACTGAAATCACCATCTCATACCTCGGACACCCCAGCTGCAGGGGGAATCGAGGAAGGCACTAGCCAAAAAGATGGCCTTGTACAGACGGTATCGCGGATGGTGCACAAGAAAAGTAAAGCGGTCTTGCAGGAACGTCCAAAAAAATAAGAGATCGAGAGGCCTTTTATCCCAATCACAGCGTTGGCCTTCGTACGTGGGAAGTATGTCTCTTGTGGGAACAGGAGAGATTGCAGTGTAATGGCATGGGGAGCCGTACGTAGAAGAAAGGCAAGCATCTTCTGAATCAGCTGCCACATCTCTGCAGGAGATCCACACATCAGTCGATGTTCGTCCGTATCAAGCATGTGACAACGAGGCATGTAGGCGAAGTTGTGTCATGTATTTCCCATTAACGACCAGATACCAGGTCGCCCGAGCGCTCGTGTCGGTGGGTTATGGTGTACAGAACGCCAAACCACGGGCCATGCGATCGTTGGATGTCGGCTTTCCACAACATTCCTAGTATGATTTCTCATCATTAGGCTGGAAACATCACGTGCGGTAGGTTTTCTGGTACAAGGCAAGTCGGCATGGACATAACTGTATTCGATGAAAAAGGTCGTAATAAGTGAGAGCGAGGAAGAAATATGGCCTACTGGAATAGGTGCCACTCGAGAGGGAGGGGCCAGTTCGTCAATCAGGCTTACCGATAATCCGGTTCGGCGGCGGGTCCACGACTTGACCATCGTACTTACATAAAGGGCAGCTGCTCTCGCTTGGACGTTGACAAGGCCGAGGTCGCCATCTCGAGGAGGAAGTGTCAGCGCGTCGTAGCGGACTTTGAGGATAAGACCCGCGCTTACAAAGTAGCCGAACGCAGCCTGAAGTGTGTGTGCCATTGTATTTGGCATCGCTAAAATCTGTGCTAAATGGGGCAGTTGCGAAACTAGCTGAGTGTTAACAAAATCCACCCTTTGTAACATGTCCAGTACTCTCAGGAGGTTGCGACGAACGTTCGCGCGGATAGCTTGAAGCAGAAGTTTATAGTTAAATGAGATCGTGCGCTGTATATCACGCGTGAAGGTGATCCCCAAACATTTGAGCTTGTCCACTAATGTCAATGGAGCCACACTCTCTGCTGGAAGACTTCTTCCGACGGGCATAGCACTAGATTTCGTCAAGTTCACACGGCTGCCCGCAGCAGTCCCGTACTGATTGATCCATGCCAGTGCTTCTCGCACTTCATCCTCCGATAGAACCAAGAACACCACGTCACCTGCATAGGCGCGGCAGATGAAATCATACCCCCTCATTGTCATCCCTGTGAGCCGGCTCCTCAAACCGCGTAACAGTGGCTCAAGGGCGATGGCGAAAACAGCATCGACAGCGGACAGCCTTGACGGACCGACCGCATGACATTAATAGGCTCCGCCACACCTCCATTGACCACCACTCGCGGAGGAGCCGCAAGACGATGTGTATAAACCTGTCGGGAAAGGCCATCCGTCTGAGTACGTTTTCTAGAAAGGCATGACTCACTCTATCAAAGGCGTGGTCGAAGTCCACTGTCACTAAGGCGCCGCGACGGCGGGAGGACGTGGCCAATGCTATGAAGTCACGGTAATCGCTGAGTGCCGTCTGAATGTTACTGTCACCACCAAAGCATGTTTGATCCAGAGAGAAGACTTGAGGAATGGCGTGCAGAAGGCGAGCGCCAAGAATCCGGGTAAAAATCTTGAAGTCACAATTTATCATGGTCAACGGCCGATAATGCTCAACTGCCCGACCTCCCGATGGCTTGGGGACCGGGATAAGCAAGCCTTCTACGAACTCGGGTGGGAGGAGAAGGTCAGGGTTATCAGTTCTTCATGCATCGCAGTCCAGCGTGTGCCCATGATGTCGTGGAATGTGCGGTAAAACTCCAGCGGGAACCCATCTGGACCTGGAGCTTTATTCGCCGCACCCTTACGAAGAGCATCGGCGACGTCATCAAACGTAATTGTCGCTGTGAGAATCTCCGCAGCCGCCTCATCCAGGGTACCCGTCAAGGAACGGAGGAGATCAGTCGTTACCGCTATTTTCTGGTCCGCTGCTGCATAGAACTGATTGTAGTGATCCACAAAGGCTTTTACGATGTCATTCTGGAACGTCAATCGACGACCATCTGGCATGTCGAGGGCTCTGACCAGCTTTCTTCGACACCGCCGGTTCTCTCGGATAATATGATGCATGGACAGGGATTCTCCTAGTACACAATCGTGACATCTTGCGCGTACTATAGTGCCTTCAAGGCGGTGACGCATAAGAGAAATTATCTTCGCCTTAATACGTTGAATTTCAACCTGTCGTCGAACAGAGCCACTCGAGAGGGAGGGATGGTTGGAGTTTCCGGAGAATTGTGAAATAGTATCCCATGGTATGTCGTTGCCACAGCATTTTGTCGCGACAGCAATTCATCATCGAACGACGTAAAGCAGGCTTGGTGCAGTCGAGCCACCATCGGAATGTTGAAGGATACGCTGGAAGGCGTCTCATACAGTTGTTCCACGTCGTTTCTACGACCTGTCTGCATTCCGGATCCTTGAGATGGGCGACATTCAGCTTCCACAGGCCTCGACCGCGCCACACCTTCTGCCTCTGGAGCGAAACAGTGCAAATGTACGCGATATGGTCGGAAAAGGCGGTAGGCCATAACTCAGCGTAGAGCGTGGCATTTACGATTCCTTGGGAAAGACGACTTGCTGAATGGCTGGTGACGTACGTATATCCAGGCCGACCACCATGCACGCCGTCCCAAGAATCGGTGAGGTTCAGTTCATGCACGAGCAACTTGAGTTCCTGGCATGTGGTGAAATGCGGATGTTGGCCCTGCTGGGATAACACACAATTGAAGTCGCCGCCAAGAATAATGTGGTCGTAGCGGCCTACAAACAAAGGAGCGACCTGTTCTGAATAGAATCGCGACCGTTCCCGTCGCTTGGCAGTGACCGAGGGAGCGTGAATATTGATGACTCAGACACTGTGGAAAGTCACAGCAAGACTCCTAGCCGATGGGAGGTAAATCACGTCATATAACTTAATACCTCCCTTTAAAAGAATGGCTGTCCTACTGCCTCCGTCAGCACACGGCGTGAGGTAGGACACATAGCAATAGATATTAGGAAACGTCGCCAGGCGAACTTCCTGCAAAAGGGCAACATCGAGGTCCGACGCCATCAACATTTCACGGAGCAATTGTAGCTTGACAGAGATGCCAATGGTGTTGACATTGATGGAGTCAATCCTGTAAGCTTGTCGTGGAATTGGGGCTACTGGGACGCTCATGGAGGCACGAAGAGCAGCAGCCAACAGGAATGTTGTCTCAGGAGGCTGCACATCCCCATCAAGCAACCCTGTCGATTAGCAGTCGTGGGTTGGAGCAGCAGCAACCGGTGCTGTCTCACCGGTGGGTGTTTCGTCGTCTACATCTTAAGACCATGCAAATGTGCGTGGATTGTGTGTGTCCGGTGGAGTACCTGTGGAGTCCGAAGGCGGCGTCACGTCGGCGATGGAAGACTGGTTCTGGCTCAGCTGCTGTTCAACGTCCATAGGTACAGCGCCTGCTGCATGCAAAGATTGTTGTACCTCCGACGGAGTGCAGACTGGTGTTTCCACCACGGAAACGTCCATTGGGGCAACATCTTGATAGGTGTAATCCTCGTCGTCTTGATTCCTTGCGCACATGATCTTCAGTATCCGAAGACGCCTGGGGATCCGGATCTTCGGGCACAAAAGCATCGGTAGGCACAACCATGGAGTCAAGGGCCGTCCCCTGTCTCAGAGATTGCTCACCAATGCCCACGTCGGGAGAAGGGAGCAAAGGCGCCGGTCCTTCCGAAATAGCCTGAGACAGTACCGGAGACGACGATGTGGCAGTAGTAGGAGCCAGTGGTGATCGCGGTCGGGGGTCTTCATGGAGAACTTCGACAAACGTCAGCGGTAGCGTCGTTGGAGCGGTCGTGGTCGGCAGTTCCCCAGGCGGTAACTGTGTGATTCTGCGTTGCAGGCAGCTGGAACGGAGGTGTGATTCTTTGCCACACCCTGAGCATGTCTTCTGCTGGCCATCATAAGTAATAATTGCACGGTAGCCGCCAATATATAAGTAGGACTACACATATTTGGCTAGCTCTATGCGGATCTGTCGTACTCCATCGAGAACCGGGTATGTAGTGAAGTAGGCCCACTTTTCAACTTTATGACAAATCAGCTTGCCATATAGGCGGAATGCAGATACCACTGCCTCTTAAGGCACCTCGAAAGGGAGTTCAAATACATGTATCGTCCGCACTCCAAGTCCCACATGTTCCACAGTTACGTCACCGATGTGTCCAGCAGAGTGACGGAACTTAAGACCACTTCGAGTTGCACGTAGAATTTTCTCACATATGTCTTCGTTAACCAATTTCACGTAGACCACACTGCTCACTATAGACAGGTGGATGCCAACAAGATCGTGGCAATCAATCTTGACTTCATCTGTGATAAACTTTTCGATATCCGGTGCTTTTGTTCGGGAATATTCAGGTGCAAAGCTAATCTTCAGTGTCAATTTTCTGTGGGCATAAGCCATTATCTGTCGAAGGAAATATAGCGCGCTAAGACGGCAGAAACACGTAAACAACTCCGCGAGCGAGCTGCGCGGTGAGGACGTAATTAAGACGTCCGTGCCGCTAGCGTGCCGAAAGGCGACTTATCGCTTGACCACAGTGACTGCTTAAGCTAGCTGCTTTCGCTCGGATACATCAGTTATATATTAAACGCATAAAGCTCCTCTTTCGATTTTCATGGAATTGCCAGAGAGCTACTTGCACTTGCTACTTGCACATCATGTTGTTTTAATGGCCTACTAAAGGTCTACAAAGTTTAAAGTAAACCCGTGATCCCACCGCGACTGCTGTGTTCGGATGCAGGCTGAGTTGGCATCTCTTCGCTCCCAGCTTCAGGTAGTGTTTGGTCACACAGCTTGAGGCTGTTGCCAATGGGAATCACTGTGGGGGTCCAGACGGGGGTTTGTCGGGGACGGCCAGCTCGTCCCATGCATCCCCCGACTGGACTACGGCTGTGGCTGCCCAGGATACTGCCCACATTGAGGCTGACCCTTCACCCGTGGTAGAGTGGGAAGTCGTCTCGAGGTGTAACAGGGAGCGAAAGACATTCCGCAAGGGCTGAACGGAAGGCCCCTCAAGGGCTGAACGGAAGGCCCCTCCAGTTTGTTTGACGAACCAGTTTCAGGCTCTGTCTCCGGCTGATACTGATCTTCGGCTGGATATGGCTGCTTGTCCTTTTCCAGAGGTTGCCCCTCAGTCTGCAAGATCTGGGCGGTTGCAGAGGGTGGGCTTACTGGTAGTTGGGAGCTCCAACGTCAGGCGTGTAATGGGGCCCCTTAGGGATATGTCTGCAAGGCAGGGGAATAAAACCAATGTGCACTCCGTGTGCATACCGGGGGGTGTCATTCCAGATGTAGAAAGGGTCCTTCCGGATGCCATGAAGGGTACAGGGTGCTCCCATCTGCAGGTGGTAGCTCATGTCGCTATGGATCGGAGGAAATCCTCTATGGCTTCCCGCGGCTATCTGATTTGGTGAAGACTGCCAGTCTCGCTAGCGGGATGAAAGCAGAGCGCACCATCTGCATCATCGTCGACAGGACTGACTGCGGACCTTTAGTGCAGAGCTGAGGCTGAGACGGTTCTGCGACCACGTGGGCTGCAGATTCCTTGACTTGCGCCATATGGTGGTGGGGTTTCGGGTTCCGCTGGATAGGTCAGGAGTCCACTACACCCAACAGTCGGCTACATGGGTAGCAGGGGCTGTGTGGCGTGGACTGGGCGGTTTTTTAGGTTAGATGGCCTCGGGCAAGTACAGAAAGGGCAACAGCCTCAAAGGGTGCGGGGCAAAGTCAGGACATGCGGGGACCAAGCAGCAATCGGTATTATAATTGTAAACTGTCGAAGCTGCATTGGTAAAGTACCGGAACTTCAAGCGCTGATAGAAAGCACCGAAGCTGAAATCGTTATAGGTACGGAAAGCTGGCTGAAGCCAGAGATAAATTCTGCCGAAATTTTTACTAAGGCACACACGGTGTTTAGAAAGGATAGATTGCATGCAACCGGTGGTGGCGTGTTTGTCGCTGTTAGTAGTAGTTTATCCTGTAGTGAAATAGAAGTGGATACTTCCTGTGAATTATTATGGGTGGAGGTTATACTCAACAACAGAGCTACGTTAATAATTGGCTCCTTTTACCGACCTCCCGACTCAGCAGCATTAGTGGCAGAACAACTGAGAGAAAATCTCGAATACATTTCACATAAATTTCCTCAGCATGTTATAGCCTTAAGTGGAGATTTCAATTTACCAGGTATAGACTGGGACACTCTGATGTTTAAGACGGGTGGTAGGGACAGAGCATCGAGTGACATTATACTGAGTGCACTATCCGAAAATTATCTTGAGCAATTAAACAGAGAACCGACTCGTGGAGGTAACATCTTGGACCTACTGATAACAAATAGACCCGAACTTTTCGACTCTGTAAGCGCAGAACAGGGAATCAGTAATCATGAAGGCATTGCAGCAACCCTGAATACGGAAGTCAATAGGAATATAAAAAAGGAGGAAGGTTAATCTGTTTAGCAAGAGTAATAGGAGGCAGATTTCAGACTACCTAACAGATCAAAATGAAAATTTCTGTTCCGACACTGACAATGTTGAGTGTTTATGGACAAAGTTCAAGGCAATCGTAAAATACGTTTTAGACAGGTACGTGCCGAGTAAAACTGTGAGGGACGGGAAAAACCCACCGTGGTTCAACAACAAAGTTAGGAAACTACTGTGAAAACAAAGAGAGCTTCCCTGCAAGTTTAAACGCAGCCAAAACATCTCAGACAAACAGGAGCTAAACGATGTCAAAGTTGCGTAAGGAGGGCTATGCGTGAAGCGTTCAGTGAATTCGAAAGTAAAATTCTATGTACCGACTTGACAGAAAATCCTAGGAAGTTCTGGTCTAACGTTAAATCAGTAAATGGATCGAAACAGCATAAATCCTCGCACGAACGAAAAAATGGCTGACATCTAAGTAAGTGTCTAAGGAATAGAAAAGCAACTGAAATCACTCAGCAGACGAAAGTCCACTGGACGTGACAGGATAACAATTCGATTCTGCACAGAGTACGCGAAAGAACTTGCCCCCCTTCTAACAGCGTTGTCCGCAAGTCTCTAGAGGCACGGAAGGTTCCAAATGATTGGAAAAGAGCACAGGTAATTACAGTTTTCAAGAAGGGTCGTCGAGCAGATGTGCAAAACTATAGGCCTATATCTGACATAGATCTGTTATAGAATTTTAGAACATGTTTTTTTGCTCGCGTATCATGTCATTTCTCGAAACCCAGAAGCTACTCTGTAGGAATCAACATGGATTCCGGAACCAGCGATCGTGTGAGACCCAACTCGCTTTATTTGTTCATGAGACCCAGAAAATATTAGATACAGGCTCCCAGGTAGATGCCATTTTCCTTGACTCCCGGAAGGCGTTCAGTACAGTTCCGCACTGTTGCCTGATAAACAAAGTAAGAGCCTACGGAATATCAGCCCAGCTGTGTGGCTGGATTGAAGAGTTTTTAGCAAACAGAACACAGCATGTTGTTCTCAATGGAGAGACGTCTACAGACGTTAAAGTAACCTCTGGCGTACCACAGAGGAGTGTTATGGGACCATTGCTTTTCACAATATGTATAAATGACCTAGTAGATAGTGTCAGAAGTTCCATACTGTAGTATACAGAGAAGTTGCAGCATTAGACAATAGCAGCGAAATGCAGGAAGATCTGCACCGGATAGGCACTTGGTGCAGGGAGTGGAAACTGACCCTTGACATCGACAAATGTAATGTATTGCAAATACATAGAAAGAAGCATCCTTTATTGTATGATTATATGATAGGGGAACAAACTCTGGTAGCAGTTACTTATGTAAAATATCTGGGAGTATGTGTACGGAGTGATTTGAAGTGGAATGATCGTATAAAATTAATTGTTGGTAAGGTGGGTGCCAGGTTGAGATTCATTGGGAGAGTCCTTAGAAAATGTAGCCCATCAACAAAGGAGGTGGCTTACAAAACACTCGTTCGACCTATACTTGAGTATTGCTCATCAGTGTGGGATCCGTACCAGGTCGGGTTGACAAAGGAGATAGAGAAGATCCAAAGAAGAGCGGCGCGTTTCTTCACAGGGTTATTTAGTGAGCGTGATAGCGTTACGGAGATGTTTAGCAAACTCAGGTGGCAGACTCTTCAAGAGAGGCGCTCTACATCGCGGTGTAGCTTGCTGTCCAGGTTTCGAGAAGGTGCGTTTCTGGATGAGGTATCGAATATATAGCTTCCCCCTACTTATACCTCCCGAGGAGATTACGAATGTAAAATTAGAGAGACTCGAGTGCTCACGGAGGCCTTCTGGCAGTCGTTCTTCCGGCGAACCATACTTGAGTGGAACAGGAAAGGTAGGTAATGACAGTGCCACGTAAAGTGCCCTCCGCTACGCACTGTTGGGTGGCTTGCGGAGTATAAGTGTAGATGTAGATGTAGATGTAGAACGTCGTGCCCTCCCCTTGGAAGAATATTCAAATCCAGGAATCCGGATTGTAACGTTTAAAATTACCTCAGATTGCCCGCCTGGTTATTCGTGCGGTCTAACGCACTGTTTTCGCGGCGGGAAGGCGTGCCGATCCCCGGTACGAATTCGCCCCGCGGTTTAGTATCGAGGTCCGGTGTGCGGGCCAGTCTGTGGATGGTTTTTAAGATGGTTTTCCATCACCCTCGGCGAATGCGGGCTGGTTCCCCTTCTTCCGCCTCAGTTACCCTAGGTGGGCGATTTCAAACAGTGTCTCCACGTATGCGTACACCATAATAACTCTACCACGCAAACATTTGGGGTTATTCGCCTGCTGTGAGATGTTCCTGTGGGGGGAGGGGGGGGGGGCGGGGCACACTAACCCTGAGTTCGGAGTATGGCGGCGGTGGGGTGAGTGGACTGCTGTAACCTGTAGTGGGGTTGTGAACCACTGGGGACTACGGCAGGGACGAAGCCTCTCCGTCGTTTCTAGGTCCCTAGTTCAATATAATACAATACTTCATGATTGTCTAAGGCCTCGACTTTCCAGCGTCTTCTCTGTTACTTGGAAACTACTTTAAACATTATGGAGTGGTTCCTGGGTATTGATAAACTAATGACGGGGCGCGCCAGTGGCTCCTTTAGCGGCGTGCAACGGTACTGCGGGGCGGCGATTTCAATGTGTGCGAAGACTGCAGACATATACAGGGTGGTCCATTCATAGTGACTGGGCCAAATATCTCACGAAATAAGCATCAAACGAAAAAACTACAAAGAATGAAACTCGTCTAGCTTGAAGGCGGAAACCAGATGGTGCTATGGTTAGCCCACTAGATGGCGCTGCCATAGGTCAAACGGATATGAACTGCGTTTTTTTAAAATTGGAACCGCCATTTTTATTACATATTCGTGTAGTACGTAAAGAAATATGAATGTTCTACTTGGACCACTTTTTTCGCTTTGTGATAGATGGCGCTGTAATTGTCACAAACGTATAAGTACGTGGTATCACGTAACATTCCGCCAGTGCGGACGGTATTTACTTCGTGATACATTACCCGTGTTAAAATGGACCGTTTACCAATTTCGGAAAAGGTTGATATCGTAGCGACGAAGCGTCATTCACCAGCAGCAATAACGTAAACCGGCATAATATGCACTATTGGGCAACGGAAAATCCACGATGGCTGCGTCAAGTGGAACATCAGCGACCTTGGCGGGTTAATGTATGGTGCGGAGTTATGGGAGGAAGGATAACTGGCCCCCATTTTATCGATGGCAAGCTAAATGGTGCAATGTATGTTGATTTCCTACGTAATGTTCCACCGACGTTACTACAAGATGTTTCACTGCGTGACAGAATGGCGATATGTTTCCAACATGATGGATGTCCGGCTCATAGCTCGCGTGTGGTTGAAGCGTTATTGAATAGCATATTTCATGACAGGTGGATTGGTCGTGGATGGTCCGCAAGTTCACCGGATCTGACGTCCCCGGATTTCTTACTGTGGGGAAAGTTGAAGGATATTTGCTATCGTGATCCAACGACAACGCCTGACAACATGCGTCAGCCCATTGTCAATTCATGTGCGAACATTACGGAATGCGAACTACTCGCTGTTGAGAGGAATGTCGTCACACGTATTGCCAAATGCATTGAGGTTGACGGACATAATTTTGAGCATTTATTACATTAACGTGGTATTTACAGGCAATAACGCTGCAACAGCATGCGTTCTCAGAAATGATAAGTTCAGAAAATATGTCACATTGGAAGAACCGAAATAAAATGTCCAAACGTACCTATGTTTGGTATTTTAATTTAAAAAACCTACCTGTTACCAACTGTTCGTCTAAAATTGTGAGCCATATGTTTGTGACTATTACAGCGCCATCTATCATAAAGTGAAAAATGTAGTCCAAGTAAAACATTCATATTTCTTTACATACTACACGAATATGTAATAATAATGGGGATTCCTATTTTAAAAAACGCAGTTGATATCCGTTCAACCAATGAAGCGCCATCTAGTGGCCCAACCATATCGCTATCTGGTTTCCCCCTTCAAGCTAGACAAGTTTCGTTCTTTGTAGTTTTTTCGTTTGACGCTTATTTCGTGAGATATTTGGCCCGGTCACGATCAATGGCCCACCCTGTATCTGTACGCAAACGCAAAATTACGTAACTCTATTTTTATGAGCGATAATTAAAGTTTTATAACTACCAGTAGTATTAAATATTATTTGAGTTTACATAAATACGAGAAAATGAGTAATGGAAAGTAGAACTATATCAACTATGTATTATTTATCTGAACTAATAAGAGGCTGCATTGTCAGTATGTGCGGATGCGGTTGCCCAGTTTCTTGGATAACTAAACCAACTAGCGTCTCAGCCGTAAATGAAAAAATCGGGATAAAAGACATAAAGAGAAGGGAGGTGAAGATCATCAAACATGTAAAACAGTGGTAAGTCTATAGTAACTACTAGGGTGTAAGATCAATACATTATAGATGCCAGCGTTCGGAATTCACTCATCTGAGATACAGAATCGCTCGTTCGGCGAAAAGTACCCAAGGCCTGAAAAGTGGAATAGGTCACACCTGTACAAAAGAAACGAGATAGCAGCAATCCGTTGAATTTTAGTAGGATTATAGAACATATATGGCGTTCTAACACAATGAAATCTCTCGAAGAAAACGATGTGTTGGCACGAAGCCAGAATGAATTTGGAAAACATCGTTCTTGAGAAATAAAACTGGCTCTTTGCGCGTGAAATCAGTTGTAGTTTCCATGATCATTTTTTCAGTAGGCATTTGATACACTTTTCGGAGTACCCGGGTTCGATTCTCGTTCTAACTTTCTCAACAGCATGGCGGCGAGCTGGTATGACGTGGGCATACACAAACTGCCACAGCGTCCACAAAAATGCGTCGATAGAAATGGCGATTATGTGGAAAAATAGCTAAATGTTCAACCTGTAAACTGATGTAAACCATTGTAGAAAAAACAGCTCTATGCACTTTTAAAAAAATAGGAGACCTTACTTTTGGTATTACCCTGGCATGTGCTCATTTTAATCGTTGTTTTAGCGGCTTTATTTAACTGTCCTGCAAATAAGTGACATCATTCTAAGTCTTAAGGATTCTGCGAATATCTGGGCTCCATATATGATGCAAAGCAGTCGTAGTTATCACATCTAAGGGAAGTATAATGTGGCCTGGTGTTGGGTGGGCGGCTGTTAGCCACAATGTGTGAGAGGGTGGTGAAGACGAGATGGGAGACTAGGCTCAAAAGAAAGGCAGCTGCAAATGTAACAAGTTCTTTTATTGATGCAACTGCGCTGTTTGATGCACTACATCAGTGGCCGGCTGGCCGTTAGATTTTGCCGGGCTTGTTTCCTGCACATCCCGCGGGCAACCAGCGAGATATACGGGCTCTGTAACGAACTTGTGACGTCACATTAGACGGCTTGCCCTCCACACTTTGCGAACGCTCGGCCCCCTGCAGGGTTCACGGGAAATCAATATTTAATTTCGTCATGCACTGTCGAGAACTTGCATTCATTTAAACACGCAGTCAATAATTATTAAACTAGTCTGAAATAGTTACTCGCTCTCCTCCGGGGACGGCTGCTGGTATAGGTAAGAAGTGTAGTATGAAGTGCTGTTACGTACGCGCCACGGTCTGTCTTTCTCGTGGGCCTCGACCCAGCGATGCTGACGCAGTCCTTCCCCATGCCGGCAGCCTAATTATGTAACTGGCCGCGTGGGTTTTGCACCAGCGATGTGCTGCACTCGGCACTGCTGTATCTGCTGTGGCCCTGGGTAGCACCTGGCTACACTCCTGCGGTGTATGCTCACCACGCTAAATCCTTGTCCACTGATGGCAGATGGTGCCTGGTGTTGGCAGGTGCGATCCATTGCCCCTGGGCAGGAGTCGGTCCTGCTGCTGTGGTTTGACCTGGTGTGGCCTGCTGCGCCTTGGCACTATGTTTTGAGATGGACTTAGTGCATAGATCTGTTGCCCCGCTGTGGCCTCGAAGTGGTGACTGCAACTGTCAGGTCGATGTGACTTTCTCTTCCAGCTCAGGGCCATCGTCTGCTTGGGCTGCCAGGCTAAGAATAAATGTAACACAAAAATAACTAGTACATATAGTCTCTAGCGGCACACTTGTTATGCATAGTAGCCAATAGTAATCACATATCCTAAAACACTAGTGCCACTATCTGCCTTGCCTCTCACCGCACTAGTCTGTGTAGTGCCATTGAGTTCACTGTCTCAGCAACTCGGCCTGCCTCGCAACACTGTGCTGGCCTTATTGAATTATTACAGTGAAAACACATCGCACTCACCTGCTGTGAGTGCTGCTGCAATACCCTACTCAGGCTCACACTAATATGCCCACATACGGTCGTTACGTTACATTATCCCTCTCAATGAAGAAGATCCGGTCTCTACAGTAGAATCAGTTTCATGCACTACTGGCCATTAAAATTGCTACACCAAGAAGAAATGCAGATGATAAATGAGTATTCATTGGACAAATATATTATACTAGAACTGACACGTGATTACATTTTCACACAATTGGGTTGCATAGATCCTGAGAAATCAGTACCCAGAACAATCACCTCTGGCCGTAATAACGGCCTTGATACGCCTGGGCATTGAGTCAAACAGAGCTTGGATGGCGTGTACAGGTACAGCTGCCCATGCAGCTTCAACACGATACCACAGTTCATCAAGAGTAGTGACTGGCGTATTGTGACGAGCCAGTTGCGAGGCCACTATTGACCAGTCGTTTTCAATTGGTGAGAGATCTGGAGAATGTGCTGGCCAGGGCAGCAGTCGAATATTTTCTGTATCCAGAAGGGCCCGTGCAGGATCTGCAACATGCGGTCGTGCATTATCTTGCTGAAATGTAGGGTTTCGCAAGGATCGAATGAAGGCTAGAGCCACGGGTCGTAACACATCTGAAATGTAACGTCCACTGTTCAAAGTGCCGTCAATGCGAACAAGAGGTGACCGAGACATGTAACCAATGGCACCCCATACCGTCCCGCCTGATGATACGCCAGTATGCCACTGATGAATACACGCTTCGAACATGCGTTCACCGCGATGTCGCCAGACACGAATGCGACCATCATGATGCTGTAAATAGAACCTCGATTCATCCGAAAAAATGACGTTTTGCCATTCGTGCACCCAGGGGGTGGGTACACCATCGCAGGCGCTCCTGTCTGTGATGCAGCGTCAAGGGTAACCGCAGCCATGGTCTCCGAGCTGATAGTCCATGCTGCTGCAAACGCCATCGAACTGTTGGTGCAGATGGTTGTTGTCTTGCAAACGTCCCCATTTGTTGACTCAGGTATCGAGACGGGGCTGCACGATCCGTTACAGCCATGTGGATAAGATGCCTGTCACCTTGACTGCTAGTGATACGAGGCCATTGAGATCCAGCAGGGCGTTCCGTATTACCCTCCTGAACCCACCGATTCCATATTCTGCTAACAGTCGTTAGATCTCGACCAACGCGAGCAGCAATGTCGCGATACGATAAACCGCAATCGCGATAGGCTACAATCCGACTTTTATCAAAGTCGGAAACGTGATGGTACGCATTTCTCTTCCTTACACGAGGCATCACAATAACGTTTCACTAGGCAACGCCGGTCAACTGCTGTTTGTGTAAGAGAAACCAACCTTGTGTTAATGCTCTGGAAAGCTAATCATTTGCATATCACAGCATCTTCTTCCTGTCGGTTAAATTTCGCTTCTGTAGCACATCTTCGTGGTGTAGCAATTTCTTGGTCAGTAGTGTATTAAACAACGTGTTAGTAGAAAATATAGAGAAATTTTATAGCTAGAACAATTTGCGGATTGCCCACATAGATTAGGTACTGCGTCCAATCTTCCTCAGCTGCCGACCTCAACATCCACAGTCGTTCCGCCGCCCAGTTACGGCGGTGACATCGGTTCCTCTCCTCCCTTCAAGGCGACCTCGCCCCATTCCCCAGCACACCCGTCCCGAATCCAACTCGACTCCCGATGTCATCCTTTCCTCCCCTAACCTCCTTGGCCTCATAATGGTGAATGTCTTGGAGCCCATTGGTAGCGACCATCTCCCTGTCCTCCTCACTGTTTCAGACGGTCGTCGCCCCCGCCCTGACCCTCGTCATGACCCTCCCCCGAAGAACGTCCATGATTATTCCTGTGCCGACTGGAATGCCTACAGGGATACCCTCTCCACCCAGGTCGATAGCCACCCCTTCACCTACCACCACCCTGACGATGTTACCCATGCCGTCTCCTTTCTCCAGCAGACCTTGTCTGAGGCCGTGGAGGCCCACGTCCCTACTGTCGCCATCCACCCCCACCATCCTACCTTACCCCCACAGGCCGTCCTCCTCCTCCGTGAATCCCGCCATCTCTACCGTGCCTTCCTCCACACGCATGACCCGGACAAACTACGACGCCAACGGCAACTCCAGCGACACATCCGAAACTTGCTCGCGGCTAACAAACGCCGGGACTGGCGACAGACATGCACCCATTTAAATGCTACCCTACCCATAAACTCGTCCAAGTTCTGGTCAGCCTTACGTCGCCTTACCGGAACTAAACCCCCACTCCTACTATCCTCTTCTCCATGATGATCACCCCTTCCTGAAACCCTTCGTAAGGCCAATCACTTTGCCTCCTACCTCTCTGATGTCTTTTCCATCCCCGACGATCCCCAGTTCTATTATTCCCTCTTCCCGGATGTCTGCGATCGAACTGACACCTCTGTCCCTCCCCTCGCACCTGGTTTCCAGTACTTGGACAACATTGCACACACGGAACTCAATGCCCCTATCACTACACAGGATCCCATTGCTACACTTCGCACAAAACGCAACACCGCTCATGGTCATGATCGTGTCACCTACCGCCACCTTTGTGAAGCTCCTGTCTCTTTTCTCTACCCTGGCCAGGCTCCACAATGTAGTCTTGTCCACTGGCTACTACCCCACCCTGTGGAAAACCTCCCATACCCTGATGTTACTTAAACCCGGTAAACCGCCGTCCGCCCTCTCCTCCTACCGTCCCATCAGCCTTACCTCGGTCTGGAATTCATCCTCACCCACCAGCATCTCTGCCAGCGCCACCTCCTTCCCATTACCCAGTGCGGCTTTTGGCTGTCCTTCTCTTCTGATGACCTTGTCTTTCACCTCACTCATCTCCTTTCCAAACAGCTTAATTCCTGTCGCTCCGCAATCTTCCTCTCCCTGGACCTCGAACGTGCCTATCACTGCATATGGCATTCCAGTCTCCTCTTCAAGCTGCAAACCTTCGCCCTTCCCATTAACTACATCCGTCTGATCAGCTCCTTTCTCTCCCACCGTCCTTCCTACGTCACCATGCATAACACTGATTCCTACACCTTTTTGCCCTCTGCCAGTGTGCCCCAAGGCTCCGTCCTCTCCCCCCTTCTGTACCTTTTGTATACGGCGGACATGCCGCCATCGACACCCCCCGTCCACCTTTTTCAGTTTGCCGATGACACCGCCTTCCTTGCCCTTGCCCCCACCCTGCAGCATTCCCAACACCTTCTCCAATCCCATCTTGACCAGTTCACTGCTTGGTGCAACCAGTGGTTGCTCAAGGTCAATCCCTCCAAAACCCAGGCAATCATTGTAGGCAAAACCACCCCTTCCTTCCACCTCCTTGATTTCTATCTAACCATCTATGGCCGTCCTATCGCCCTCAACCCCACCCTTAAGTACCATGGCGTCACCCTCGACTGTCGCCTCTCCTGGACCCCCCCATCTCTGGACAATCCAAGCCAAGGCATGCTCCCGACTCCATCTCCTCAAGCTCCTTTCTGGCCATACATGGGGTCTGGACCCCACCACCATACTCCACACCTATAAATCCCTCATCCATCCTATCCTCTATTACACCCATCTGGCCTGGATCTCCACCCCCCTACCTTTTATAAATCCCTTCAGATCCTTGAACGCCATGCTCTCCGCCTCGCATATCGCATCCGTCTCCCCTCCCCCACGCGGATCCTGTACGACCTAATTCTGTTCCCCCACCTCCTCCTTTTCCTTAAACGGATATGGATCCTCTACATCTTCCGTAAACTTGATCCTCCTCACCCACTTGTCTCACCCATCCTCTCCCACCCCCACCTGCTGCCGTGCCTGTATTCCCATGTCCCACCCAATCTCCATCTCTCCATCCTCCTTACCCTCTCCCAAGGTGGCTTCCACCAGCTCCCCCTCCCTGATGATGCCCTCCTCCCCACCATCTACCCCTTCTATCAACTTTGATCCTCCCCTCCCACTTCCTGTGCTTTTCCTTTGGGCACCCTCCCTCCCTTCTCTCTCCTTTCCCCCCCATCCCCCCTCCTCCACCCCTCTTCCCCCGGGCTTCCCTCCCATTTCCTCCCTTCCTTCCTCCCCCGTATCTCCCCTGCCCTTGGCATCTCTACTCTCCCCTCTCCCTCTTCCACCCCGCTCCACCTCTCTTGGCAGGTCCTCGGACTCGTACACGGTCAGTGGATATTCGCGCGCCGGAGATCATCGCCATCAGTGTCTCA
This sequence comes from Schistocerca gregaria, assembly GCF_023897955.1. Taxonomy (NCBI): domain Eukaryota; kingdom Metazoa; phylum Arthropoda; class Insecta; order Orthoptera; family Acrididae; genus Schistocerca; species Schistocerca gregaria. The sequence continues at coordinate 639,672,167 of NC_064931.1, forward strand.
TGTGTGTGCCTTCGTTTCGTGTTTTCGCCTTCACGCCACCCGCCACCATTGTTCACCTGTGCCGTCGCAGTCGTCCGTGTTTTGTGCGCCGTGTCAATAGGTTTTAGTGTTTTTTCTTGTCCAGCGTGAACGGCTTCGTGTATATTGTTTTTCGTGTCTACAGTTTTTGCCCACCATTTTTATTGTATTATCTGTACCTCCTTTATGTCATATATATATTTTTTTTTTAAAAAGTCTTTATTTCTTACAAAATATTTTATACAATAAAACCCACCACCTTATGAATTAGTGGGTCATGATATAATACATTACTTAGGTACAGCTTATACATTTCTAATTCTAATCTACAGACAGTGTGTTAGTTGAATGGGCAGACCTACTAATTAACAAATCTGCTACTCCTAATATTACTACTTACACTAGTCTCTACTGCCTGCAGCGTTACAAACATGCCAGTAAATATACAATCCTACTTGTGTGCCTTGCTCACCGAGCTAACCCCGGTGAACGCGCCCTGGCACAGGGCAGGCCAATACTTTTATTCGCTGCAGGTTTCTATTTTAATTCCTATTCTAATTTCCTAACCTAATGAACTATTCTAAGTCAGAATCGGTGCGTTGTCAAATCCGGTATGGTCGCCCCTCTCCCCCTATCCTGCACGTGGCGGATTCCAACTTTACCAGTCGACCAGTCCACGCACAGGCGGTACGGGATTGGGGTATTGACCTAGTATGTTAATTTTTTTAAGTCTTAAAGCTCTCTCAGATATTGTGTTAGGACCTTTCGTGATACCTCATTTGTCAACTGATTTAGCAGTCGAAAGGTCTCGTCTTGTCTTAATAACATATAAGTGTCATAGTTGGGTAGTTGCTGTCTAAGTGTAGTTGCTACATCATCGAAAAGGGGGCACTCGTAGACCACATGGTCGGGAGTTCCCTCCGATGCACCACAGTCACACGTAGGCGTTGCCCTCTTCCCAAACCGACATAGATACGTCGGGTAAGGTCCGTGTCCAGTGAGAAAGTGGAACAAACCCCTAGTTGGTTCAAAATAACCCATGCTCATTCTTTCCCTCACATTCGGCAGGAAGCTGAAAGTTCTTCTGCCGGATTCCTCTGCCTCCCAAACTTCTTGCCATAGCTCTTCACCCCTCTTCCGTATCTCGCCCTTATCCCTAACCCTAACTCCCAAGATGTCTTCTACTTTTTCTATGTCCCCTTTCTTTGCCCAATACCAAGCACCCTGTTCCCTGATTTTGATATCCAGAGGACAAAGCCCCATTATTACTAATAGGGCCCCTCCCGGAGATGTTCTGTATGCCCCCACAGATCTTAATATCATGTTCCTTTGAACCCTTCTCACCGACATGGCGGGCACAACCCTCGTGAGCCTGTGTGCCCAGACTCCCGCGCCGTAACCCACTATTGATGTTAGTATGCTATTATGATACAATTTGATAAGGTGAGGGGGGAGATGAAATCTTTTATGACCTATGGTGATGAGGTTATTGAGAATTTGCAGAGCTCTTTGTGTCACGGTTTCAATGTGCTTTCCGAAGTTCCACCTTTCATCGATGATGATCCCTAAGTAACGTCCCTCTCGTCGTCGGAGTACTGGTGTGCCCTCAATTCTTACAGTCGGGTTTCTTATTAACTGTCCCTTTAGTAATAGATAGGTTGATTTGGTCGGTGAGATGGTCATCTTGGTATTACGGCACCATGATAGTAGTTGCGTCATGGCTCTGTCTATTTTTGGTTCAATATCCTCGCGACTTCGGCCGCCAACCAGTAGAAGGAGGTCATCAGCGTAGGCTATCACCTCTAGCACATCTTCATTTTGTTGCAATGCATTTAAGAGTGGCTCCATGTGGATATCCCAAAATAGGGGACCTAAGACGGAACCCTGGGGACATCCCTTTGTTATGGGTTTTCCAATCCTCCCGCTAGGGGATGATAGCCAGACCTCCCGATCTACACAATAGCTCCTAAGGCAACCGTATAGCGGCCCTGGGCACTCTTTCTCCCGCAAGCAGGAGAAGAGCGAAGGCCACCATAGGTTGTCAAAGGCGCCACTAATGTCCACCATGATGCCGACGATGTACTTGCACGGGGCCGAACCACAGACCTCGGCCGCCAGGGCGATCGCATCAGATGCGGAACGCCCAGGCCTGAAGCCAAACTGTCTGTCGCTCATCCCGTGCAGCACTCGGTGGGCAGTCAGCCTATCAGCAAGCAGCTTTTCAAGGATTTTCCCGAGCACATCCAGAAGGCAGATGGGTCTGTAAGACTTTGCCTCAGCTGGATCTTTATTGGGGCCTTTCTTAATGATTACAACGTTTGCTGCCTTCCAGATCCTCGGGAATTTGCCTTGCCGAAGGCACTCGTTGTACAGCTGGGTTAAAGGAGCGACCAGTTGTGGGGCCAAGAACTGCACCACCTCCGCCACAATGCCGTCTGGCCCGGGGGCTTTCCCTCTCTTTGTTGTCTTTATGAGGGCAGCGACCTCTTCCTCCGAGAAGGGGAGGACTGCCTCATCATTTGTATAGTCGCCCAGATCTAAATCCCGCAACCGTCGCTGTTCCTCAGTATCCTCTGTTCTGTCGTCGTCAGGCAACAGGGATCGGAGTAGGACCTCAGCAGTCTCCTGCCATGAGTCCGTCATCCCATCCCCATGCCTGACTGTGGACAGCATCATAGGGGAGCGGATCTTTTCTCTTACTAGTTTATACGGAATCCCCCATGGATCCAAGGCCAGCTGATTGGTCACGAATGTCTCCCAGCTTCTAACTCGGACCGCTTTTAATTCTTTTTGAAATCTTTCCTTTGCCTCCCGGTATAGCAGTAACCATCTCTGCTTCTCCCACCAGACGACACTGCGCTGGTAGTGCCTCCGCAGCCTTCTGACAGACTGACGCAGCTCCTGCAGCTCAGGAGACCATGGTGTCGGCGAGGCCGCCATGGCCCTCCTCCTAGTTGGCACGGCCGCCTTCATCGCTCTAGTCACTGCACACACCAGTTCCTCAGCTCTGTTGTCAATGTCAATTTGTCTGTCACCATCCGGTAACGGAGGAATGTCACACTCTCTGGCTAAGCGTTCCCAGTTGGCTTTCCTGAAGTTCAACTGCACCTCCCACCCCATGGCCCAGTGGCACTCCCTGCTCCCTAAGGTAAAAGTGATAAGGTTGTGATCGCTTGTGGTGGCACTGTCTATCACCTTCCAGTTCTGTATTAGGTTTGCCGCATTTGGCGTGACCAAGGTCACGTCGATGTTCGTGCCTTGCCCCCCTCCCGCCGCATAGGTGGGAGAGTTTCCCGGTTTGTTTGCCACCACAAGCTGCAACGACATAATCACTTCTTCCACCTTTCCACCATTTTCGTCCCTTGTGCCACTGTACCATAGGGGGGACTTCGCATTTATGTCCGCAGTTATGACAACTCTTCGTCCCTGCAACGCCATAGCTACTCTTGTTAGGTGGTCTAAATGTATGTCGATATCATCTCCATATTGAAAATACATGTTAATGAGTATTATAGTGCCTGCTGGAGATTGCAGTTCTATGACGTTGCAGTGACTGTTTGAGTACTGCGAAAGTAAGGTTGCCTGCAGTTTTTTGTTGGTGATTACCACAGCTGCTTTGGGGGCATCCCCACAGCTGATGACTTGCCATGTGGTGGCCACAAAAGCAATTTTGCCAGCCAGAGAGTAAGGCTCCTGCAAACAGAGTACATCCAGTCTCCTCTCCTCCACTTCCCTACGGAGTTCCTGCATCACAAGTCGACTGTTGTGCGTATTTAGTTGGCCGACAGATGTCCTAGTCGTCATGGATAATATGTGTGTACTCGGTCATATGGCCAGGTCTTGTTCGGATCGAAAGTTATTCTTCCATTTGCCAACACTGATTGGACGTATATATCCTCTAAGTCAAATTTCTCTCCTCGTCTTTCAAACAGTTTCTTTAGCAGGTCACGCAGGGCTCCGAAGTCCGTGGGGAGATTCACCGACTTTAGCTGTATTCTATCTACAGCCTCCATCACCAAGAAGGTTACCTTTCTACCGTTCTCATGTCCAATTCGGACCACATGTCTCAAGGCAGTGGTCAGGGTTGCCGGCTGCTCCAGTCTTGCCAGCTGCATCGTAAATTCGAGGTTTGGGTACACCCTCACCGGATCGACAGGCGGAAGCCTGACAATTGATGTATCAGTGGTGCAACCCACACTCGAACTTGTGACTATATTTTCCTGTATGGATGGTTTTTCAATTTTCTCCTTGGGGGTTGCCACTACCACAGGATGCCCTTGCCGTGGATGGTCTGTTTTCGGCTCAGATCCCCGGCTTCGAGGGGAGGGAGCCATGAGTGGCATGGGAAATTCAGTTTGCTGTCCTTTGTCTACCATGAATGCCTCTGTCTGGACAGCAGTGTCTGCTGTTTCGACTTCTGAGCTCGAAAGCGATCTCAAAAATTCCCTGAATTTGTGAGCCCTCATAGCATCCCTCCTTCTCTTGCTCGGGGATTTTCGCTTTGGCATCCTGTAGGTTGTGTCAGACTCAACCATAATCAATTCTGGATATTAGGCGTTGTTCTAACATCCTGTATGTAGGGCAACTCCGTCCTGTAGCTCCACATGGTTTTTTCCCTCTGCTCTTACAGGGAATACAAACACTGGCAGCCTTGCAGTCCTTTCGTACGTGTCCATTGTCACCGCACTTGGAGCACGCCGACCCCCTGGTGCAGTGCCTGAGAATGTGGTCCAAGTCCCCACAATTGTGGCAACGAGGTACCACGATGTAATCCCTTACATTAATTGCATGAAACCCGACATATAGTCTGCCCATTCCAGTAATTTGCTTCCACATTTGTGGATTTACCTCGGCCACGTGATGGACAACGTCCCGATCACGGGGTCCTGTTTTGAATTTGAGTTTGAATTTATTATTGAATTCTTCCGCGTTCATGCTTTCAAAATTTTGTCCCCTTATTGTCTCGCTTAACTCGTCGTTAGTCATTATAGTTGGCACGTCATACAATATCACCAAAGGATTCCTTTTCCGTGGAGGTTCACATTTCATTACTGCATTCAGTTTTTGGTTTTTTAGTAGTTTTTCCTTATCTTCTTCTGAGGCTACTTCTACTATTACAGAGTTCTTGCTGGGTTTAACTTTCTTGATTCTTATTTTGTCCTTTACAGGATCTATTGTGGTAGTTAAAAGTTCTTGTAGCTTTTTTACACTTGTGTCCTGTCCTGGCAGCGTCCGAAGAAAAACTGACGTGTCTTGTCTCTTTGCTACCCTGTCGATTGTATCTTTTGTGGTAGTTGGCTTAATGGGCGCTTGCGCAGCCACTGCCGCCCAGGATTTGGCTGGTTGTTTTCGCAGCCTGCTGTTTTCTTTTTCTAATTCTTCTAAACGGCCTTCTAATTTTGCATGGGCAATAGCCCAGGCCGAAAGTTCATTCTTAATAATGGTCAAGGCAGCCTGACTGATCTTGCCATTTTTCACATTCTGATCAATCAACAGGGCGATTCTGTTATGCCTCTGTGCGACGGTTTCAATATCAACATCTGCCTGCCCCAACTCGTCTTGTGGAGAGGGATCAGGCACAGCGGAAGCCCTCGAAAGCGCACTCGAATCACTCGTTATAGTTGAAGCCATGATTAACGAGTGATAAAGAAGAAAGTGGGAGCCCGTCTCTTGCCCCGGACCGGCTCCTCTGGCATGGGGGGGGACTTCTTGCAGCTCGCCCACCGACCTCGCCCCAAGGTCAAGGGCCCTATCGAACTGCCGGGTTCAGCACGCCGTTGCCAGCGCACTGGTCCCCATCGATGGCTTCGTCATCGGCGATTTCACGCGACGCTCCTCGGCAATTGCACCCCGCACTCCGGAGAGGCGGATGCACCTCTCGCCCTTCGCCGCCTACTAGCCCGAGTTTCCACCTTACGGCCAAGGACCCACTCCTACTCAGGTGGCGGGCCGGTCCCCCAGACGTTCGGCGGTCTGGACCCAGTTAACCTGGCCCAGGCGATGTCACCACCTCCTGGGTTTGGCAGAACACGCCCCGGTTACCCAGGGGCGCGGCGAAGCACCCTTGCCGACTCGCGCCGCGATCCCACGCCGACAAACGAAGTCGCCGGCATGCAGAGCTCCTGCTGGTCTGGGCCCTGCGAACAGAAAGGGACAGATGTTCGTCCCTCGACACAGCTCCCCCTGTGCCACGCACCCTTCGCTTTCGCATCGGGTTGGGTCGCAGCTCTCCCTTTTGTCGCAAGGCAAAATGCCGAGCTTAACGTCTGGCACCACGGGAAGGCGGAAAGAGCCACTTGGGAAGGAGAGGTTGTAAGAGACACATCACTTCCCCTGTGAGGAGTGCCGCGGCACGCCCGTCTGGAAGCGATACGCCCCAGTGCGAGCCTCCGTGCCTTACGGCGCGCCGGCTACGGGCGGGCCCGCGCCGAACGCGCCGTCGAGCGACCGACCTCACGCCAGACATGTCATATATATTGTACCACTCGCGTGTCTACAGTTTTTGCCCACCATTTTTATTGTATTATCTGTACCTCCTTTATGTCATATATATTGTACCACTCGCGGCTGAAGAGCAGCGTACCATGCTGCCGACAGCCCACCGTTGAACAAGGTGATTAAAATAACAATAAAGAAAAAAATCTTCTCCAGTATGCTGCTTATTGCTACATTACTTACAAGCCTATTTATCACACTTTTCTGCACATCTGGCAGTTTTGCCTTAACAGCTTGTCCCATTGCTTCCCTTTATCTTAACCCTAGACAAACATCTTTTCTGCATCCGCACTGCAAGGATGCAATCTCACTTTCTCTTACACTTTAGGCTTCCAGTCTACTAGAATTGGACTACCGGTGATTTATGCTGACGATTGGTTCTCTTCCTCATAAGAATATCATCTAAGCACAGCAGGGTGAGAGTCACTGTACCACTCGGGAATTACTGCGTTCAAAATCGCTATTACATATCGTTGTCCTTCTTTGAAATACTTTATGTGCGGCATTAAATACTCAGCTGAACTGCGTCCTTCCTACGATGTAACGAGTTGATCATGGGAATGGATTAGGTCAGGTTCTAGAGTTGCATTCAGAAATGTTATATTCGGTGCTGTTAACAGCTCCAAAGGCACATCTAAGTCCCCTTAGAACTACTTAAACCTAACTAACCTAAGGACAGCACACACATCCATGTCCGAGGCAGGATTCGAACCTGCGACCGTAGCATCAGCGCGGTTCCGGGTTGAAGCGGCTAGAACCGCTCGGCCACAACGGCCGGCTAGATGAAAGTCTGGCATTGTTATGTCACCAGTAGTCCCATTGGTTAATAACCCTCTTCCCTTAAGTTCAAGCCGTCTGGACTCCGTGAGCTTCCCCTGTTCGTAAAAACTTGCCACTACCACCAAGTCATCATAAGTGGAATAAATCCTGTGAAAACCTGCTTGCTGGAAATGCAGTGTGGGTTCTGTGATAACAGTTGAACAAAGTCGTCCCTTCTGCCTGCCTAAGAACAGTTGCACTGCACATACGCTCTGGCTCGTTTGTATTACCCTGGTCGGAAACACAGTAACCACACCACTTTGACAATGTTGTAACTCCTCCTCCAAAAATTACTTTTCAGGTGACAAAAGGTTAGCACTCAGCTGTCCATGCAGAGTATGATGTACGGCTTCTTGCAAGTCTGACAACACGCCTCATGCATCCCACATTCTGTCTCCTAATGCTTGTAACCTTGTCACTACAATTACCTTGTCCAATACTTCTATCTATGCTTGCAGCACTCTCAAATTCCGATTCATTGCGTCCTCCGATGCTCTAGCACAATCCATTACTCTACCTGACAATCCCCATAACAATTGTAGTTGTTAAGCACTATACTCTCCAAATTCGCTGTGTGTTTAGCGTGCCATTCTTTTGCTGACTTACTCACAACAGCAAATTTTTTTACTGCTGTGATTCGCATTCCTTCCATTCTTGTTCCTGACGGGTCGCAACGTGAGGGCAGGGACTGATATCACCCTTCCTCCTTCCTCAGAAGGCTGCTGTCACTAGCAAGCCCATTCACAAACGTAAAACATAACAGAAAAAATCTTTAAAGTACCACAACTTAGTCACTACAAACATTTAAACAAAAGAAATCCCTTACAACACCCCTCACTTCTTGACATAAAGGCAAATGGTACATCGTGCTCAGGCTCAACGACATCTTCTTCTTTTTCCTGCGATTCCTTCTCCTCACACTCTACTTCGGCTCAATCTTTGACACTCCTGGAATCGACTCTGGATTTTCTCAAAAAGGTTGTAGGTACCAAACATATACTACTGTCGTTCTCGTTGGTAATTGGAGCTTCACATTGACCGAAGAAGTAGACTCCAGCACGTGATGGTGTCCTTGTGCTGAACTTCTTCATCTTCCCTTTTGGCATGTACGGACTGGATGACACTACCTGTTGTCCTGTTTTGTAATGCAGTAATCTTGCTGTACATTTCACTAACTCTTCCTGCTTTGCTAACGACTTTGCATTCGCTTTCAGTACTCATTTCCATGCTTCCTATACTGTTTTCGCAAATTCACATAGTGTCTCTGCAGATTTACCTTTCTTATGGATGTGTGCGATGTTCTTAGGTTAGTTAGGTTTAAGTAGTTCTAAGCCCAGGGGACTGATGACCTCAGATGTTAAGTCCCATAGCGCTTAGAGCCTTTACCTTTCTTCGCCTTTATCAACAGTGATGACATTTTCCGACCACATACCACCTCATATCACGACACATCAGTATTGGTATGTACTTTTGAATTATGTGCTGATATGATATACCTTAGATATGAGTCCCAACCTACAGGATGTGCGTTCACATAATAACTTAACTTTTCCCAAATGTTCTATAGATATGTTCTGTTCTACAATTGGCTTGTCGATCAAGAGGACTAGTTCTTAACTTCTTCACATGCAATAACTGACACAGCAACATGTAATCCGTACTTGGGTCCACAATTATCGTATATGGTACTCCAAGCTACAACACCCAGTTGTTAGCCGTCGCTTGTGCAACTATCACTACCTGCGGGTTCAGCGTATTGAACAACCATCTCCATGAAAAGTGGTCTATTATTGTTAATACAAAAATGGGGTTCCCACCAGCATTTTACTGAATGGTTCTAATATATCAATCCCAAGAATTCCAAATGAATTTGATGCTTCTGGAAGGTTCTGCAGTGGTACTCGTTTACAATTCAAGTCAGTTGACGGTGCACACTGCGCACAATTCCTCACTTATTGATGTATATCCGCTTTCCCTCCTCTCCATCAGTATCTCCCAAACACTGTCCAGTTTGTTGATCTATAACCTCTATGATCAGATAACATGTGATCATGTGCTTCCTTTGAAATCTCCTCTTTAAATTTTCTTGTATTGCTACCTATGGCTTTAGTCTCGTATCCCTGCGCAACAGTCCATCAGATCTGCTAAACTGCAAATGTGTCCAGTACATTTGAAAGCCACTGTCAGTGCTCTGTGCTGCTTGCCGCACCACAAGACCATGAGCTAGAATTTTCACCACTGTTACCTTCCTGATTAAAATATCTGCGTTCCCGTGCTTCTTCTTTGACTTGTGTTCTACTTTGTAGTTGAATTCGCTAAGTCTCAGGGCGATCTTGTCTACCTGCTAGATGGCTCCTTCAGAGACAGTAACCACTTAAAAGCAGCTTGATCGGTCACTACTAGAAATTTTTTCCCATAAAGTAACATTTAAAATATGTGATACCATAAATGAGGATCAATATCTCTTTCTTTGTTGTTGAATAATTCTTCTCCACTGCATTCAGCTGTGTCGACATGCACGCTATAGAATACTCGTCACCGCTAATCTCCTGGCTTAACACACACCCCAAAGCATGATTAGATGCCTCACATGAAAGGATAAACACCTCCTGAAAGTCTGAAAACACTACAACCTGGCTGGATGTCAAAACACTCTTTAATTGGTTCAAATGGCTCTAGGCACTATGGGACTTAATATCTGAGGTCATCAGTCTCCTAGACTCAGAACTACTAACCTAAGGACATCACACACATCCAGCGGCAGCGCGGTTCCAGACTGCAGCACCTAGAACCGCCCGGTCACAGTGGCCGGCTCTCTTTAATTCTTCTAACACACCCTGGCACTCTTGTGCCCACAGCAGTTTCACACCTTCCCTTAGCAAGCTCATGAGTGGTTTTGCTATGTCAGCAAACTGTTTCACAACTTTTTTGTTGTAACTTGAGAGCCCAAAAAAAGATTGCAATTCCTTGATCGATTTTGGCACTGGGAACTCTCGACAGCTTGTGCTAGCCTCCGGTTTGTCCTCATTCTGCCTTTACTAATTATGTGTCCTTAAATACCCTACCTCTTCTAATGAAAAAGACACTTCTTTCTGCTCAACATCAGACACACAGCCTTCAATCTCTTAAGCAGTTTCTTGAGACATTGTCTATCCTACTCCTTGTTTTTTGAGAATACGATTATATCGTCTAGGTAAATTAGACACTGATGTAGTTTTAAACCTCGCAACACGCGATCTGACAGCCTCTGAAATGTTGCAGGTTCATTTTTCAATCCAAACAGCTTCCTCCTGAATTGTTTGTTCCACCATGCTACTGAAAATGCTGTCTCTGGCCTGCCTTCAGGAACAATCTCCAATTGATGGTAACCACTTCTCAAACCCATGATAAAAAATACCGACTTTATCCCAAGTTATTAATGGTCTCAGTAATGCTGGGGACGGGATATGAATCTGCTGTAGTTTTGCTGTTCAAGTGATGGTAATCACAGCAGAAGCTGTATTATCTAGAGCCATCAGTAGACTTTTTGATATGACTACGCAACCTGTGGGCTAATACTCTCTTTTATTATCCCATCAGCTATGTTCTGGTTGAGAAAATATTCCATAATTGGCTGCAAATTTCTAGGAATGCGACATAGTTTCCGATACGCTGTTGCCTCATCCACTGTCAGTATTCGGTGTTGACACAGGGGCACTGCTGGTAATAGACTCAATGGAAAGGATAAATCCTCAAATTCTAACAACAGTTCCTCCATCTCCACGTTCTCTCTATTTCATTTAGGTGTCCCACTTCCCTGTGTGATGCAATCTAAGTGGTGGATTGTGGCTGCTTGTGGTTCGCACTCTTTGTGCACCACCCATCCTCACCCGGAATGTCTAAACTCGCTGTCAACATCCCCTTCCTTAAATTCACTTCCTCATCACCAAAATTATCTATATTTAATGGTACCACTCTTCCACCATATCTCTACGGTACATGTACAACACTTCTCTTAATAAAAGAACTTACTAGATTCTGTACATCATTCTTCTCTAGAGGTACTTCAGAACATAAGATACCCACTGGTACATGTGGCTCCATATTTACCCATAGCAACTTCCTGGTGCCACCTAGCACGCAATCATGCGAAACAAGCCTCAGTGCAATTTTGCACGATTCAACTAGTTTGTGCAATACACTAGATGCTCCTCACAAGAGTTCTACACTGGCAACAGGTTCCCCTAGCTGGAATGTCATTCGACTAAGTTCTACTGAACGTTGCCACAGGTCAATTTTAGGACAATGTCGATACAAAAAGGCTAACCCCAAGACCATGCTGTAACCCTTGCTAACATGTAGTACTATCTCTACACACTGCTTAAACCAACAGTCCCTATACGGAAATGTACCTCCGACGACCCCAATGTTGTCCAATATCATCCCCACCCCACATAACCTATAGCACAGAGGTTTTCATTGTTTTTGACCTGTTGGCAACAAACACATGTACCTCAGCGGGCAACAGAAACTTGCAATCTCTACCTCTTACAACATTTATTACTACACACTCCACCTCAGCATGCATATTCGATGCATCTAATTTTGATGGGAACGCCTTTAGGTGAATTTCGGGTTCTGTTTTGCATTTAACGGCTGCTTACCACCTCTTCATCCACCCATATCTTCATTACCAAAATTATGCTGCTGATACCTTCCATTTCCTCTGTTTCCCCAAGGCTGGCGACAGAGCCTCTGTAAATACCCCTTCTGTCCATACTTGCAACACTTAATGTTCGCTGTTGATACCTTGTGTCTACCTTGCAACCCTGTTGATATTTCAATTTTTTCACATTCCATCACCAACCTAATAGCAAAAAAAAAAAGGTTCAAATGGCTCTGAGTACTATGGGACTCAACATCTTAGGTCATAAGTCCCCTAGAACTCAACTTAGAACTACTTAAACCTAACTAACCTAAGGACATCACACACACCCATGCCCGAGGCAGGATTCGAACCTGCGACTGTAGCAGCCCCGCGGTCCCGGACTGCAGCGCCAGAACCGCACGGCCACCGCGGCCGGCCAACCTAATAGCACTTGTACGCACTCTTCTAGACATGAGCAATGGCAATCCCCTCAGAAAAGCATCGAGCACCCTTTGCTACGATTCTTACAATAACACTGCATTTGTTGGAATCACTCTGCATTAACACATTCATATGTTCAGGATATTTCCTTGTTCCGTCCATGAAATCTTCCACAGTTTCCTCATGCACAATAGTGCTCAACTGCTGCTGAATATACCAGACAGTATTTTGTCTTTTATACCTTTACAAAAGCCCTTTCTCCAACTGTTCAAAGCTTGCTGTGTTCTTTCATGCCTCTGCTCATCTCACACACATTTTCGCTTCTCCCACTAGTAGTAGAGTGGGAAACGTAATAAACCTTGATAGCTGCAACTGATCAGTGTTCTGTCGTAGTGGAAAATGAGAGCATAACTTCCTCAAAAGTGCTTATCATCCCTAGGCTGTTATGGAGGAAGACAAGACCAACCGACGAAGACTTTGGTGTGCTGTTTTTCTTCCTGGAGAACCTGAAGAACTTTGTTACTAACGTTGATAAAATAAATTAAACCAAAAACGGCATACTTCTTAGCAAGAAGAGTTTAAATGTGATTACACCAATTACAGAACCATTTTGTGATATCATAGTAGTTAAAATCTTTGATCAGGTTGACTGACAAGAACAGTTATTAGGCAAAAGACGGTCTATAATGTTAAAGAAGAAAATGTGTAGTACATTTAACAATTATCTTCCTGGTATTAGGTCTGCAACTTTGTTTCCGCCGTTCCTTCTCGAATTTCGAGGCTTTATTTTAGAAACTTACAAAACATTACTACTAAAAGTTTTGGCCATCGCTGGCCAGTACTTACACCCATCTTTTGGGCTGCATACGAATCCCGAGGCGGAAAAACTGGACGTCTTTTGAGGAGATCTATGAATCGATCCATTTTATTTACTTTGTCATATGACTGGAAGTGTGGCCAGCCAGGCCTTGTGCCATTGTTCAAAGAAGGTGCTAGCCAGAGGGAGCAATGTTTGAAGAATACGGTGGTTCTGGTAGGACTCACCATTTCAATGTTTCCAAGTAGTTTTGACGAGTTCTGCACCTTGGGTCGAGCACTAGCATGCTGGAAAATCATCTTTTCATGTCTATCGCTATTGTGGCCATTTGTCTGTCAGTGCTCTGCTCAAACGTATCAGTTACTTTCGTTAACGATCTCTTAAGATTGTTTCCGTCGATTTCAGCAGCTTCGAAAACCTTCTGCCATCCAGCGCCATGCTGGTCTTCGACGCCAAAATCATCACCTTTCTTGAAGCACTGAAACCATTGTCTGCACTTTTTTTCCCTAATAGGCACCTCACCATTGGTATAACCTAGCATTCTATGAGCCTCAGCCGCGGATTTCTTCATGTCAAAACAGAAAATTAAAACTTCCCGCGAATGAGGAGAATTTTGTTCGTAACTTGGCATATTGAATCGAGAATAACTTTATGATACAATCACAAATCGACTAATATTTTGATGGCATTATGTTCACAAATACTTAAGCTTACTGTATGACACAACCTATCACTACCACCACTTGTTGCTGCTGCCACCTACTGCTAAACACCGGAAGCAAAGTTGTAAATCTAATAAATTCTCGATCTTCATCTCTGCAATGCATGACATCAAAGCAAAACTATCATTTCTCCTACACGGGAATGACAATGCGACAGCGCGAAGCTTGCTGCAAAAAATGGCAAGGAAATACTGGAAGCCATTTTGAAGCAATATAAAAATCGTGTGGCTGTACCGCATAAAGTACAATTATCTGACGTTAAATCAGCTTAACTGATGGGTAAGGTGACTGGGACACTGCACCAGCTTCGTGGAGACGACTACTATCTTGTTGTTGTTGTGGTCTTAAGTCCTGAGACTGGTTTGATGCAGCTCTCCATGCTACTCTATCCTGTACAAGCTTCTTCATCTCCCAGTACCTACTGCAACGTACATCCTTCTGAATCTGCTTAGTGTATTCATCTCTTGGTCTCCCTCTACGATTTTTACCCTCCACGCTGCCCTCCAATACTAAGTTGGTGATCCCTCGATGTCTCAGAACATGTCCTACCAACCGATCCCTTCTTCTAGTCAAGTTGTGCGTCAAACTCCTCTTCTCCCCAATCCTAATCAGTACCTCCTCATTAGTTATGTGATCTACCCATCTAATCTTCAGCATTCTTCTGTAGCACCACATTTCAAAAGCTTCTATTCTCTTCTTGTCTAAACTATTTATTGTCCATGTTTCACTTCCGTACATGGCTACACTCCATACAAATACTTTCAGAAACGACTTCCTGACACTTAAATCTATACTTGATGTTAACAAATTTCTCTTCTTCAGAAACGCTTTCCTAGCCATTGCCAGTCTACATTTTATATCCTCTCTACTTCGACCGTCATCAGTTATTTTGCTCCCCAAATAGCAAAGCTCTTTCACTACTTTAAGTGTCTTATTTCCTAATCCAATTCCCTCGGCTTCACCCGACTTAATTCGACTACATTCCATTATAATCGTTTTGCTTTTGTTGATGTTCATCTTATACCCTCCTTTCAAGACACTGTCCATTCCGTTCAACTGCTCTTCCAAGTCCTTTGCTGTCTCTGACAGAATTACAATGTCATCGGCGAACCTCAAAGTTTTTATTTCTTCTCCAAGGATTTTAATACCTACTCCGAACTTTTCTTTTGTTTCCTTTATTGCTTGCTCAATATACAGATTGAATAACATCGGGGAGAGGCTACAACCCTGTCTCACTCCCTTCCCAACCACTGCTTCCCTTTCACACCCCTCGACTCGTATAACTGCCATCTGGTTTCTGTACAAATTGTAAATAGTCTTTCGCTCTCTGTATTTTACCCTTGCCACCTTCAGGACTTGAAAGAGAGTATTCCAGTCAACATTGTCAAAAGCTTTCTCCAAGGCTACAAATGCTAGAAACATAGGTTTGCTTTTCCTTAATCTTTCTTCTAAGGTAAATCGAAGGGTCAGTATTGCCACATGTGTTCCAACATTTCTACGGAATCCAAACTGATCTTCCCCGAGGTCGGCTTCTATCAGTTTTTCCATTCGTCTGTAAAGAATTCATGCTAGTATTTTGCAGCTGTGACTTATTAAACTGATAGTTCGGTAATTTTCACATCTGTCAAGGGGAGGGGACACTGAATAGTGCACGGTACATCCAAACCGTCATCGAACCCATCGTTCTACCATTCCTAGACCGGCAAGGGAACTTGCTGTTTCAACAGGACAATGCACGTCCGCATGTATCCCGTGCCACCCGACGTGCTCTAGAAGGTGTAAGTCAACTACCCTGGCCAGCAAGATCTCCGGATCTGTCCCCCATTGAGCATGTTTGGGACTGGATGAAGCGTCGTCTCACGCGGTCTGTACGTCCAGCACGAACGCTGGTCCAACTGAGGCGCCAGGTGGAAATGGCATGGCAAGCCGTTCCACAGGACTACATCCAGCATCTCTACGATCGTCTCCATGGGAGAATAGCATCCTGCATTGCTGCGAAAGGTGGATATACACTGTACTAGTGCCGACATTGTGCATGCTCTGTTGCCTGTGTCTATGTGCCTGTGGTTCTGTCAGTGTGGTCATGTGATGTATCTGACCCCAGGAATGTGCCAATAAATTTTCCCCTTCCTGGACAATGAATTCACGGTGTTCTTATTTCAATTTCCAGGAGTGTAGTTACTAGTTGGCACAGTGGATAGGCATTGAAAAACTGAACACAGATCAATCGAGAAAACAGGACGAAGTTGTGTGGAACTATGAAAAAATAAGCAAAATATACAAACTGAGTAGTCCATGCGCAACATAGGCAACAACAGGGAAAGAGCAAGCTCAGGAGTGCCGTGGTACTGTGGTTAGCGTGAGCAGCTGCGTAATGTGAGGTCCTTGGTGCAAGCCTTCCCTCGGGTGAAAAGCTTAACATTTTATTTTCAGTTTATGTGACAAACGCTTATGTTTTCATCACATTTTTGGGAGTGATTATCACATCCACAAGAAAACCTAAATCGGGCAAGGTAGAAGAATCTTTTTACCCATTCGCCAAGTGTACAAGTTAGGTGGGTTGATAACATATTCCTGTCATGTGACGCACATGCCGTCACTAGTATCGTATATATCAGACGTGTTTTCCTGTGGAGGAATCGGTTGACCTATGAACTTGCGATCAAATGTTTTCGGTTCCCATTGGAGAGGCACGTCCTTTCGTCTAGTAGTCGCACGGTTTTGCGGTGCGGTAGCAAAACACAGACACTAATAACACAAATAACAGCGATCTACATAAAAAAAGGTCTGCAGCTCGTGGTCTTGCAGTAGCGTTCTCGTCGCCTGCGGACGGGGTCCCGGGTCAGGGACTTTTTCTGCCTCGAGATGATTGGGTGTTGTTGTGTCGTCTTCATCATCGTCATTCATCCCCATTACGGTCGGAGGAAGGCAATGGCAAACCACCCCCGCTAGGACCTTGCCTAGTACGGCGGTGCGGATCTCCCGCATCGTCCCCTACGCTCCTCGAAGTATGGGACCTCATATCACATAGAAAACAATAAGAAATAATAACGTTAAGAAACATGTAGTTACCTGTTTATAAGAGATGCTGGAAGTGGTGGCTATGGGCATTCATACCACTTCACAAGCAATTAGACTAGGGATGATTAATAGGCACGTGAATCGTACCGTTTGTATATGGAAGTGTCTGTGTAATTCCCCTCGTTTCTTACCCTCTTGATACGTTACCCCCCTAAAATGGTATTTCCTAAGATGAAACATTATTGAAAAAGTTCTAAAAATGCTATCTTATGACAGTCTGTTCTATGGATCAATAAACAATAACACTTCTTAAAACGGAAATTTACAACATCTTTCATATATTTTAGATCTGGAGAGATTATTGTAACTTGAGAAGTGTCTTTGAACAATTTCAATATGAAATTATTTTATTTGAAGGTGCATTACGCCATACACCAAGCGTAGGCCTGAAAAGTTAAATTAATTACATTTTTCCACTCGTTGGCAGTATGTCACACTATTTTTTATGTGTTTGCTTAGCGTAGTATTTTAGACAACATGTGTTTTCTGCAGTTGTAAGCCTGCTAGAAATAGTTTTAGTACATTAAGTATTTAGATTTAACTTGAAATTTCAACTGTTTGTTTAGCACGTTATTTGTATCTACTAGGGAGTTTTGTAAAAAATGAGGAATTTGTTGTGGTATATCGTGGAATATTTCCGCTTCAGCCCCTATAGTTTCATCAAGTTCCAATAGGTGGCGGCGCTATGCGTAGCCTTCAGAATGGCGCCTGTAACGGAAGTACATTCCAAGCAGAGGCCAGGTTGGCATTGCGTTTCTTTTGGCGGAAAACCAGAGCATCGCAGATATTCATAGGCGCTTGTAGAATGTCTACGGAGACCTTTCAGTAAACAGAAGCACGATGACTCGTTGGCCGAGGAGTATGTCATCATCCAAACAAGATCGCGCAAACCCGTCCGATTTCCAGAGTGCCGGCTGGCCGCAAACATCTGTGACTTTGGGGTTGTGGTGTCTCACATAATGAGGATAAAGTCACTAATAAGGCTGATCACGTCATCGATAAGAATAATGAAGTCACTGATAAGAAGGACGGAGTTATGATGTCACGGGTAGGTCACTGATCTGCCCACTGGACGTCACAAATGTAAAAAAGTGAGCCAGAGTCGGCATTGGTATACTGCTTACAGCAACTAATATTTGTGGTAAAGCGTTGGCTTGCTGCTACCTTTATGTTGGGGGCTACACGTATTTAGTGAACACTACAGGAAAAAAAGCTTTCTCCATTCACTGATGATTCTTGCTGTTGACAACATTAATGTCCACTTTACTGTTCACCATTAAGCTTGTACTCAGTACTTCTTGGCTCTGTCTCGGGTATGTTTTCCCGCCAATGTTAGTTGTACATTAAGATAGAGCCCATATACACGTCGTACATGGGCACAACGAGTGCGCTGGGTGCGCTGAATTTGGACGCTATGTAGATTCGTTCCCTCAGCAAAGGTAAACCACATCAGTGCGCATACGAGCGTTGTTGTGTTACTCTGTGTTTTGTATTGTGCCATATTATAGACTGTTTCATTGTTGTGAAGGTATTTTCAGAGAAACAAAGTGATTGGGGTAACAAACCGAATAAATCACAATTGCATTATTATTCTATGGCGAGCTGCACAGCCCATGGGTCCGTTATACTAAAATACTGAGAAAGTTGCGCTGAACAATCTCAGAAATTTTGCAGATGGAGTTCAGGTTCAACATGTATAAGCGACCGTTATTGATTTCGACGTTAAAGCAGGTCTCATTGAAATGTGTGATATTCTGTCTCTCTTGGAATCGTATCCGTGATCAGAAGAACGTTGAAGTTTTTATATTTGCATCATAGTCCGTATACAAGACAAGGCTGAAGATTTGCAGCATCTGGTGAACGTTTCACTACAAGTTTATGAGTACCAAATTTGTTAGCATAAACGTCTAGAGTATGGGGTGCATGATTTCCCATGGCTCACAGCGCCACCGTCCAGTTCCAACTATGGCCACCAGGTGCCGTGATCAGTCATCGTGCCTCATAGTCTCACGCAGCTGACCAATAGCATTCCATTTATTGACGTTTCAACATTAACTTGGACAAAAGGAGCAGGGCATTATTGGCGAAGCTCTGTTATAAAAACAACAGTAATGCTGCAGCTGCACTTCGACAATATCGCAGGCTGAAAGTGTGGTGTCTAGGAAACCTGCATTCTCGGTTCGCTAGACAAAGAAATCGTATTAATGAGTTTTACTACAAAAAGAGTCCGCCCCGATAACTGATTGCCCGATAACTGATTGCCGTCCTACGGGCCCGGGTTCGATTCCCGGATGGCTCGGAGAGTTTCTCCGCTCAAGGACTGGGTGTTGCGCTGTCTTCATCATCATTTCATTCCCTTCCGGGGCGAGGTCACCCAATGTGGCGTCGAATGTAATAAGACCTGCACCAAGGCGGCCGGAGCTGTCCCGCAAGGGGCTTCCCGGCCAATGACGCCAAATGTTCATTCCTATTACAAAAAGAAAAGATGCAATTCTTAACTTTGCAATTACACAGATGTGTCACTACCAAAGGGCGACAACAAAATGATCTATATTCTTCAGTATAGATAATCTCAAGTCTGTGTTACATATAGAGTACAAGCAAAGTGAATAGAGTTGACGTCGCTGTAGAAGTGCCTATTCTTGAAGCTGCTATCGAATTGGGCCGTCATCAGTCGGTCGCGGCGCTTATGTCCTCTTCACATAGGGACGTTGTTGTCAGCGTGCGATTGGCTGACGTCGTCTCACAGCCATCTCTTCTCTGTCGTTCCCGACTAACGTGCCAGCGCTTGACTTTACGCTGTAACATTCCTCCTCC
Organism: Schistocerca gregaria; assembly: GCF_023897955.1. Classification (NCBI taxonomy): domain Eukaryota; kingdom Metazoa; phylum Arthropoda; class Insecta; order Orthoptera; family Acrididae; genus Schistocerca; species Schistocerca gregaria. The sequence continues at coordinate 639,692,004 of NC_064931.1, forward strand.
TCCCCCCCCCCCTCCCCCAAAGCGACGGACCGTCGTTGTATAGGGAGCACGACAACAGGGGGAGGGGGGGGGGGGGGAGGAGAGGCTGGGACGTGGACACTCTGATGGACTGGAAGCTCTGGCTGCAGGGGACGTCAGACTTCCAGTCATACCCCGCCATCCGGCATTCGTTCTAGTGGAAATGTCCAATGGAAAACGCCCAGAAAGGTATGCGTCCACCTCCTCAAGCCCATAGGAAGATGGGAAGATGTAGAAGGCTTCGACTGCTGCGGCGTGGGCGGTTCCAGCTCTATTGGTAGGACGAGAGGAGGTGGAGAAGGCGAAGGCTCCGTCTCCATGGGGTCGTCCCCCAGTGTCGTGACGACACCCTCTGGCGGTTACAGTTGCCGCGCTGTCCTCGGGATCTGTGAATCTAGGGGAAAGAGATACAGAAGGGTCACCGTGCACATGACAGTTGCGAATTTGAAACTTCCTGGCAGACTAAAACTGTGTGCTACGCCGAGACTCGATCTCGGCACATGACAGTTGCGAATTTGAAACTTCCTGGCAGACTAAAACTGTGTGCCACGCCGAGACTCGATCTCGGGAACTTTGTCTTTCGCGGGCAGGGGTCCTAGTTTGAAACGTCCCCTCTGAACAATTATACATGACTGTGCTTAAACTGACACACAATATTTTTTAGCGCAACGCAATCTGACTTTCAATAGTCCCTACAAAAGAATGGCCCTGACTAACATTAACCTATACCTTTCACAAATCACTTACCTCACAAAAATCTTCGTTACTCGACCTACTGCAATACAGCGAGCGCCACTACTGCCAGCTAAATAAAAGATTCAAACTACTGAAGGCACTAACTACTGATAGGCACAGTTAGCAAATGAAAGATTTTAATAGAGAACAAACAATGTATTTACCTCAATAGTGTTCAAAAGTCATAATGTATATAGCAGTTCATGACATCCAGTCCTACAAATTTCAAAACTCCGCCATCTCTCTCCCCACATCCACCACTGCTGGCGGGTCACTTCCAACTGCGCAACGCTACGCGCTGTTCACATCCATCTGCCCAACACTACAATGGCAGACAACAATGCAAACTACCCACAGACTGCACACAGCACTGCCAGTGATTTTTCATACAGTGCGCTACGTGGCGTTACCAATAAAAAAAACCTAAACAGCCTACTTACATAGCCCACATGCTCCCCACAAAAAATTTTACAAATTGTTTTGGGCAGTGGCCAATAATGATTTGATAAAATTTTACATAATTAGTATAACAAAGATATCAAATGCACACACTTATTGATACAATGTTGGTCGAAAGCTAAAATTTTCTCACAGTCCATAAAGACAGTCCTGATTATGCATCATAGTACAATTGCAGTGTTTTTTTCCCTCAAAGTCTAAGCAGTAAAAGAGAATGCACACGGAAGTAGTGGATTTCAATGCAGTCTTGAAGAAGTAGTGTTGCCCTTCCAACAGAAAGACAGTGCTGACTCTTGAAATGCAAACAGGTAACGGGCCACAACAGAGCAAACCCACAGCAGAGTCAGTCGAAGTTGAAGACTATTGGTAGGTAGGTCATCACAGAGCAGACCTACTGTAGTCCTGGTAGAGATTATGGTATTCGTGGGCCACCAGAGGTGCAGACCCACTGCATTCCTTGTAGAAATAATGGTATTGGTGGGCCATCAAAGGTGCAGAGCCACTTCAGTCCTTGTAGAGATAATGGTATTGGTGAGGCATCAAAGATGTAGACCCACTGTAGTCCTAGTGGATATAATGGTACTGGTGGGCCATCAAAGATGCAGACCCACTGTAGTCCTTGTAGAGACGGCCAGCAGCCATCTGTTGCGACTGTGCAGGTGCACAATCACTATCGAAGAGTCTTGCGGAGAATATAGCAAGCCCATGAAGCACCAGTTGTGCACGCACAAAGTTTTTGGAATTGTCCTTAGAACCAGCAATGCTGTTAACCCGTCCCTTGATGAATTATCAACACACGTGCAAACACTAACAGTTCCTACTTCTCACATATTGTCCATATACTATGACCAACAGAAACATGTGCAGTGTAACTTACAAGTTACTTAATGTGATGAACTGGTGTCAATTACAATTTTATAACATAAGAATACAATAACAATGGTACAAAATACATCATTAAAAACATAATAATACAGATGACATTTGTAGTAAAACAGGCTTTACAAAAAATAGAAATAAACATGCACATCAGTGTTACAAAAAGTATGACATAAGTACATACATAAAGATCAGAATAACTTTTGAAACATCAACTTCACATATGAGCAACAAAACAGAACAGATAAATAATGTCTAAACATTTTTACAAGGTAAATAACATATTATCAGAAAAATTCTACAACATAACTCTTATTAGCTAAACACATAAAGACAGGAAAAACAGAAATTCACATAGCATAATAACACAAAGGTACAGGACAGGGTTTGTTTTCAGTGTGATATTTGGTACTGGAGTCCAACCCAAAACTTCATTCTGTAGATCTTTCCTCTTACTTCAACATTTGTTTCCACCAAAAAAATCCTATCCAAGCATGCTTTCTATATTCTGTTCACATCCTCTTTTTTGGCCAAACCATTTTCTTATATCTTCTCAATGCATTTCTTCCAATTCATCATAGTTAGTTTCTTATATAGTCTACCCCCTCTTAAGCTACCTTAAATCTACTGAGCTCAGGTATATATACCAAGGGACGAGGCAATGCAGCAGCACATAACAAATTAACACAAACAGCAAGGACAAAAAATGCAAATTGGCTAAGAAAGCAGCAGTAAATCTAAATTATCAGAGAAACTGCCATATTACAACTAATATGAGCCAATGTGCAGCAACAAGAAAAATAAATCAGTAGTAAAACTGGATTAACAGAGTAATACAAAGTGAAATTTAGTGGCACTATGCCTGGCAAACAGCAGCAGCAAATGCAATAACTTATACCTAAACATGACAAAGCTCAAGCAGAAAGAATATTACAGTAAAGATCGCCATGTCTAATACCTATGTCACATCTTAACACTAGAGTGATGCATCACCTTGACTTACTGTTAAAATTTTTTTTTGCAATTCCTGTGAAGGGAAATTGTGCTCTCTTTTCTACGAAAGTATATCATAAAATTATTCTTTACTGGGTCTGTAGACAGAAAATAGTGATATTAGTACATCTATTAAATTTTATTTTAACCAATGCTGCTGCAGCTAGAAACTTGATATTAAACAAAATGAGCAAATATATATATAAAGCAACATATGAAACGTCATTCACTAGGCAAATGGCGTCTCCAAAGGCAAAAAAATTCTCTCAACTAGAAAGACAATAGATGTAAAATGTTTCTCATCATTTCATTATGCATTTTAGTAAATATCATAAATTAAGAGCTCCACAGTATAATCATAAGTTTTCAAGTTTGGGCGTGTCGTATTTGCGATGCTTTCTACAAAGGAATGTCAATAGCGAGGATAATGGCCTCTTTTTTTATTTTTACCTGTGCATCTGAAAGGCACACACTAATGGCTTGTTTCCAGGTGTCTGTCGCGCAGCTTGGTGCCCACGACACATTACGTGCAGGTGGTCACTTAACTTTCTTACCGAAATATTTACGACACCAGTTTCCGCTAGAGTGGCAATCTCATATAAAAAATTTCACAGGTCAAGAATTTGCGTTACAACTCTGTAGAAACAAAATCCTATTGATATAAGAGTGTCCAAAAAAGTTTCGTCGACATTGTAATACATTCACGCATTTACATACTTTTCATAACTCTTTAAGTACGATTCTCGGTTTCCAACATCCTTTTTAACAAACCAGAGTCCCTAACTTCTATTCATTTTTCATATACATACAAACACGTAATCACATTCCTCATATAGCATCAGCTTATGGATCATAAACATACCTCAACAGCATAATACACATTGTCATCGTAATAATAACATCATAAAAACTCAGTCAAATCTTAAAATCGTCGTAGCTTTCTGCAATAATTTCAAACAATAAAAAATATTCTCTACTCATTTCAATAGTGTCATCTAACTCGAACGTACTTTAAAAATCATGATCTCATACCAAATACATCATTCAAAGCTCTCATAGTATCACAATGGTTCCGAAAAATATGAAGGATTCACACAGTACAGACAAAATACAATTTCATAAGTGTGAAGTTATTCAACTGTGTAATTACATAAAGATCTGTCACTGATGTAGTAAAAAAAAATGTTTGTTTCTCTGTTAATAAGGTAGCTGTGTATATCTGTGTTGGAGAAATATGGTACCGATGTGTAAAGTTGTATAAGCAAATACCATATTAGCTAGGGCTCCTTGTGTTTGCCACACACATGGTACACAAAGTAAGCGGGTACCCCCCTGGGGATTAATGTAGTCATACCTTCAGGTGTTACAGATTACAGCAATGGAATGAAATGTGTCACGGAAAACCTTTGTATCATTGTAATTCAAAAATCTTTAAAAATAAATGTTTTAAGTACAAAAGTAATCACTCAAATATGTGTACTGTAGCGCTAAACTGTGCGTCTTGTTGTAAGATAATCTCTGTGGAAGTGTCGTAGTTATCGTCCTCCGAAAGCTAAGTTCTGCAGAAGTCAGTGTACTTACCTCATGATAAACAAAAGTGAAATGCTTTGCGTATAGATATCTTAGTTATTACGCTTATTGCCGTGATGAAGAAAGTACTGTGCTGTAACGTATTGTTGTGCTACGGAAAAGGCTGTCTCCTTGTAGCTATATCACAAAAGTTACTAATAAAACATGTTTTACTTTCCAGAATAATTCAGAAACACTGTGGAGATACAAAACAGAAACACCGTAAAAGCAACATTGTAAATTGTCACTCATTAGTAGCGTCGTGATATAGTCGTGTAGCTGTCAAATAAAATAACCACTGTGTCATCTGATATCTCTCAGAAAGCACTTTAAATCCATAATGTATTTTCAAGTAAACCAAAATGTTGTAGTAAAATCTCATTAGCAGTACTGTTATATGTTCTAAGTATGTAAGCCTGATAGTCGTTACGTAATCGTGCAACTTGTTGCAAGAATGTACAAATAACAACACTGTGTCGTCTGTTCATTATAACAATGCATTCGTAATTACTGTCTAAATAAGTTGTCCAGGTTCTTGACTGAATATTTAACTTCAAACATTGTTGCATAGTAACAGTTTCTTAAGTCTCACAAAGCATACTAGAAATGTGAAGTGAAAAGTTTAATGGCAAAGACAAAGTTAAAAAGCAGATTATCTTTCAACAAATGGTTTTACATGTCTTCCTAGTACGCAGAGTTTCAACTTCAACGCAATTATCATGTGGTATAAGTCGGATTCTGTAAGGTCCATTGTAAACTAGAAAGAATTTATGACTCAAGTGTTTCTTCTTATGTGACAATGAATGAGATTTAATGAGAACTTTCTGACCAATATATAATTTATTTGCATTTGCTTTACTGTGTAGTTTTCTCCTTTTGTCTGCTGCAGATTTCATATTTTTAATAGCCAACTCAATTATGTCTTTGTGTCGAAGTTTACGTGTTTTCGGGAAAGGTACAAGCTCTCTGATTCTGTTCGGTGGTTCTTCATTCTTCATTACAACCGTAGGTGGTAAAGCAGTGGAGTCATGGGGCATTTCACTCAGCACGTTTTGAAATAAGTGTAAATATCCGTCCCAATACTGATTTGTTTCTGTGACAATAAAGTCTGCAAAGCTTATTGATTTCTTTCATAATCCGTTCAGACGGGTTACAATGAGGTGAGTACAATGAAATAAAAACAGGTTTGATTTTATGGTTCCGAAGCATGAGTGACCAAACAGCAGACCTGAATTGCGGTCCGTTATCTGAAATGACTTTACTAACCTGTCCAACTTCACGTAAGAAATTTTCAACAAAGGCGTTGGATACAGACCGTCCAGTGGCTTCACGTAACGGAGTGAAAGAAACAAATTTTGAAGTAAGTTCAATAGCGCCTAGAACGTACGAAAATCCATTCGATGTTTTGACAAGGGGTCCCAAGAGATCAACAGCAGCAAATTCTTTTTATTTAGAAGGAATGATAGGAAACAACGGAGCACGATGTGAGATAGTAGATGGTTTGGCCTTTTGACAAAGTTTACAAATAGACAAGACCCTTCGAATTCTCTGTTCCATATTGTTAAAATAACAAGTCGTCCGAAGAATGTGATAACATATTCGTGGGCCAAGATGTGCATAGCTGAAATGAATGTACCAAATGAGCTTATTAACAAAATCGTCAGGAATGCAAAGTACCAATAGCTTGTCATCAACAGTGCAGTATTTGAACAGTATGTTCTTTCTAACCAGATAATAATGCCGAATCTGTGTGTGTGTCTTTTCATGCCATTTGCTTTTGATGTCTTTCCAAATCGGAAAGACATGAGCAATGTCCTTTAAAGATGTGGAGATGAAGTTTTCAATGGCGACTTTCTGAATGTAAAGAATACTGAAATTTTTCTCGAGGTTGCCTTCTGTGTTACTTTTCTCAAGTCCAGCCGGTGCGCGTGACAGTGCGTCCGCAACAATGTTCTCCTTGCCGGGAAATGTAGACTATTGTGAAGTGGAATTCTTGCAGAAAAAATGCCCAACGTTTTAACCTGTCATGATTTAATTTTGAAGACATAATAAATTGTAATGCACGATGATCACTGTATACTTGTACGTGCTTACCACAAAGAAAGAAACGGAATTTGTTAAATCCCCAAACGATAGCTAAAGCTTCTAATTCAGTAACGGAATAATTTTTTTCAGATTTTGTTAGCACTCGGCTAGCAAAAGCAATGGTTTTGTGAACAGTAGTGTCATTTTCTATGGCTTCTTGAAATAAATGGGCACCAAGACCGACTTTAGAAGAATCCGTGCTGAGGCAGAAATCTTGTGACAGATCTGGATGAGCTAGCATTGACACGTTAAGTAACGCTTCTTTCAAAGAATTGAATTCCAACTGTGCTTGTTCGTCCCAGTTCCAAATAGTATTTTTTTCCAGTGAGAGAACAAAGTTTTGGTGTAATTAGAATTTTCATATTCAGAAAACGACGGTAAAAATTTACGATACCTAGAAAACTGCGGACTTGTTTTTTTTTTGTGGATGGAAGTGGAATGGCTCTGATTGCTTCTAACTTTTCAGGATCCGGCTGAATGTCTTCAGAAGAAATAATATGTCTCAAAAACTTCACCTTTGTCCTACCGAATTTAGACTTTTCCAATTTAACTGTAATTCCAAATTCTGCAAAAATATGTAACACGCTGTTGAGGATGCGATTGTGTTGTTCCCATGAGGCTTCTGCTATCAGAATATCGTCCACATATAAGGTGATGTGACGTTTTAAGAACTCAGGTAATATTGAATTTAGCCTGCAAGAATGCTGCCGAAGAAATGTTCAAGCCAAAAGGAAGTTTCCGAAACTGATAACAAACGCCGAAACAAAGGAAAGCTGTGTATTTTCTACATTCTGGATGAAGTTCGATCTGATAAGAGCTGGATCTGAGATCAATAGAAGACAACACTTTTACACCATTAAAATTTTGAAGAAGTTCTTCCAACGTTTGCGGTCTGTCTGTTTCAGGAATAATGATAGTATTGATTTGTCTCGAATCTAAGACAAGCCTGATCGATCCATTTTTCTTCTCAACATGTAATGGATTATTGTATGAGCTTACTGCAGGCTCAATAATGCCCTCGTCAAGCATAGATTGTATTTCTGTTCTAAGACGGTCCCTATTATGTGCTGGAATTACGTATGGTCTAACACAAAATTTAGTTTGCTCACGAACACGAAATTGGTATTGAAATCCCTTGATTGTTCCTGTTTTGTGAGTAAAAACTGTGGAATGTGCTTGTAAAATCTCAAATAGGTCCCGCCTATCAGTGTCATTACAATTCTCAATTGTTTGAATTTTATTCTGAATTAACTCACTAGTTTCAAATATGCCGTCGATGTCATCCCTGTCAGTACTTGCAGAGTGATTGTTAGTGTCTAGTTCCGTAGAAAATTCCGAACTGTTGTCTAACAGAAGATAAAGCCGATTAATTTCCTGGTCATGGTTTGAGAGCCAATCTTCAAATTTCAAAGCCATTGACTTACCTTCTTTCTCTAAACTTATTTCAGCATCGTGAAAGTTTAAGATTGCTTTGTATTCATTCAAAAAGTCTACTCCCAGTATAATTTCCGTCGACAATAATGGAACAATAAGAAAGTTCATAGAGAAGCTGTGGCTTTGACAAAAGAATTCTAAGTTGGTTTGTTGGCGTACATCTACACTTTTTCCAACGATTGCACCTTGTAATTTAATCTTACGTAACGGAAGTGTGGGGCAATCGTTCGATTTGTTGCATTTGCTAAAAGCTGTTTCACTAATTACTGAAATGGGACTGCCAGAGTCAAGTACTGCCGTAAATTTTACGTCATTTACAGTAATGTGAATCACAGGATATGCAATGTTGTTATGTTTTACGTCGTGTTCCTGGAGTAAGATGTCCCTAATGTATTCCATTTTTACGTAATTACTAGCTACGGCAGCTGCGTCGTCAGTTTCATACGTACGTTTTGTGGCTGCCAGCGGTATGAGTCATTGCCTATTGTCTCTTTGTTGGCGCGCGTCGTTATTGGGATTTGGAGACCAACTTCTACAAATTCACCTTGTCGAGAGGGCCCTGCTCTATTCGAATCCCGCCAGTTCTGATGCAGTTCAGGTCTGTCGTTACGTTCATATCGTCTGACGTCATGTTGGTAGATTCCATAGTTTCTTTCTTGTCGGTCACGTGGTGGAGAATTTCTCCCTGAATCGTAACTGCGCGCTGGACCGTTGCGTCTGAAGTTATTCTGTCTCCCTTGATAATAATTATTTTGGTTTCCATATTGTCTGTTTCTCTGATTGTCTCTGTGATAGTCATTAGGGCGGAGAGGCGACCTTTCCCTGTAATTATTACTACTCTGCCAACGGTTGTCATACGGGTGGTGTCTGTTTTGGTCACGATTTACGTTGTAAGTATAGCCTTGTCGTGTATTATTTCTGTCATCGAGGAATTATGACAGATGTGACCTGTAATTGTTGTGCTCCTGTTTTCGCTTTTCGCTATTTTCAGTGTCAATTTCCAGTTCTTGTAACAGTCCCTGAAAAGCTTCAATGTCGTCTTTGCAACGTCCTGCTAAAATAATATGTCGTAAATGTTCTGGCAATTTGATTAAGCAAATGCGGATGAGCTCTGAGGGGCTGTATGGGTTTGAAAGATACTGATTCTTATGCAACATGTCTTCAAAATATTTCATAAGACTGGAAAATTCAGATTGTTCGAAACGTTTCATCATTATGATGCTATGTTTTACTCGGTCTTGTGTAGCTTGAGACCAATACGCTGAGAGGAAGGCATGATAAAATTCTCCTTCACTGTGGCAATCGTGAATGACCGATTGCATTCTTACAGCTGGTTCATTCTCTAAATAGCCACACATAAATTCTAATCTGTGCTCTAATGACCAGTTGGGAGGAAAACAATGAGAGAATTGATGAAGCCACGCTTGTGGATGAATGTCGTTGCCGGAATTCTTAAATGTTTTGAATTTACGTGTAGTAATGAACAGCTTATAGTCAAAATCATCGTGTCGGCGAGTAGTATATCAGTCACTGTTACGTCGAGTCGGCGGTTCCATCTCAAAATTCGGTACACCTTGCCAATTTCTTTCATAATTTCCGAAATGCCCTGTGTTATTATTTTGTGGCTTTTCCGTATTTCTAAGTCCCTCTTCCCGTGTTGGAGATCGAGTGTCCTTTGAAATATGTAATTTTTGTATTACTTGTGCCAACTGATCTTGTACCTCCCGGATTTCTCTTTTGTGTTGCGTATTAATTTGATTCTGATTTTGTTTGAATTTCTTAATTTGTTCATACTCTTCTGTGTCAGTGGTGTCTACAGGTCTTGTGTCACTCAGATCATCATCTACCTTTGCAGATAAGTTAGTGAACTGATCCGAAAGTTCGGCTACTTTCTCCGATAGTGTACTTATTTCCTCAGTGCGTTTTTCTGAACCAAGTTTCAGAGTGCCCATTTGTGTTGAAATCGTATCTACTGTGTCGTTTAAGTTTTCCTGAGTTTTTGCAAGTAGCGTAACCGAATCGGTAGATGCAACTGAGTCAATTTTAGCCCACAAGGTCTCATGACTTTCATGAACAATAGTTTGCAGTTCTTTTATGGCTGCTTCGTGATTCTGTAATGCATTATCATGCCGCGAAAAAATAGGTTGAAAATGCTTACAAATTTGTGTTTTTACGTCATTACAGATTTTTTGACATTTCGATTCAATGTTATGTAACTCAGTAGTTAAATCTTCAGGCGTTTGTTCAAGCGTGGTGTCTAACTTTTGAAGATTTTGTTCCACTGTGTCTAACTTTTGAAGATTTTGTTTCATTGTGTCTAACTGTTGCTGTGTTTGTCTCTGGTGTTGTTCCATTGTGTCTAACTTTTGAAGATTTTGTCCCATTTGTTTCTGATTTTGTTCAAGCGTTGTGTCTAACTTTTGTAACCTTTGTCCCATTTGTTGCATTAACTGTAATAACAGTGCACTGGTGTCTGAATCATGTTTCTCAGTGGTATTCGGCAGTGCATTTGAACCGGCTATACATGCGCATTTTGAAAAGCACAAAATGTGTCTTGATTTATTTGAGAAAATGGTGAGGACGCAAAACCTGAATCTACAGTATTTGCAAGATTGTGTCCTGTCATTTCGGAATCCTGAGGCGAGCTGTTGCCGACCGATTGATCGATAATGCTTCCCTGTTCACTAATTGTTTCACTGCCTACACCATTATTTGCAGCCCGCTCCATTTCCCTATGCACAATTACCAAATTACTACTTTGAACATTAGTTAATTCATTACATGGTGGCGCTAACACACTGCTTTCGTCTTAACTGTCATTTCTCAGTTTACTTTGGAGCCTAGTATTACGTTTTTCACACGCCATTATTGTCACAATATTTCACACGACAACACAGAAAAACACAATTTGAAGAGCAAAAATAAGAGAACACATTAACATAGCACTGAAAATAATATTTAGTTAATTGCAAGCGCAGCTGCGAAATACTTGGTGCAAATTTACATTCGTGCCACACCTGTTTTACTGTACAACAATGAAAGACTACAACTACAAAGGAGATTCTCTCTACAATTACGCGCTAGCAATCAACAAAATCTACACTAATTACACAAACTACAAAAAAAAAAAAGTCAGAAGATTCCAGTGAGGTATCCTCGGCTAAGGGTCGACATATGAAACGTCCCCTTTGAACAGTTGTACATGACTGTGCTTAAACTGACACACAATATTTTTTAGCGCAACGCAATCTGACTTTCAATAGTCTCTACAAAAGAATGGCCCTGACTAACATTAACCTATACCTTTCACAAATCACTTACCTCACAAAAATCTTCGTTACTCGAACTACTGCAATACAGCGAGCGCCACTACTGCCAGCTAAATAAAAGATTCAAACTACTGAAGGCACTAACTACTGATAGGCACAGTTAGCAAATGAAAGATTTTAATAGAGAACAAACAATGTATTTACCTCAATAGTGCTCAAAAGTCATAATGTATGTAGCAGTTCTTGACATCCAGTCCTACAAATTTCAAAACTCCGCCATCTCTCTCCCCACATCCACCACTGCTGGCGGCTCACCTCCAACTGCGCAACGCTACACGCTGTTCACATCCATCTGCCCAACACTACAATGGCAGACAACAATGCAAACTACCCACAGACTGCGCACAGCACAGCCAGTGATTTTTCATACAGAGCGCTACGTGGCGTTACCAATAAGAAAAAATAAACATCCTACTTACAAGTTCTGCAAGGTTCGCAAAAGAGATTTTGTGAAGTTTGGAAGGTAGGAGACGAGATACTGGCAGAACTGAAGCTGTGAGGGCGGTTCGTGAGTCGTGCTTGGGTAACTCAGTTGGTAGAGCACTTTCCCGCGAAAGGCAAAGGTACCGAGTTCGAGACTCGGTCCGGCACACAGTTTTAGTCTGCCAAGGAAGTTTCATATCAGCGCACACTCCGCTGCAGAGTGAAAATCTCATCCTGGAGTGGCGAATTTGATTGTAATGTCGGCGCTGCAATCCGTCAGGGCCTGAAATGAGATACATGCATGCGCCAAGTCGACGAAGGATCTCGCCTCGCCCCCACGTCTGCTGCCGCTAAGAACCCTGAAAAACACAATGTCATGCGACGCGAAGCGATACTTGCGGCCTTCCTTCGGCGCCGGATGCTGAGGAGGGTAGAGCAGGTGGAGCCGTGTGCGATGGCGGAGACCGTGAAGCAGTTCCGTCGGCGATGGTCCATCTCGCGGATGCGAACGGTAGGAGGCGAGAAACAGTTGCAATGCTTGATCCCTAGTGTGTGCGAAGTTTGGTCATCTGCTGCTTGAAGGTTCTGACAAATCGTTCCGCTTCGCCTTTGGACTATGGATGGAACGGTGTACTAGTTAGATGCTGTATGACATTGCGTTCACGGAATGTTTCAGATTCATTATACGTGAACTGAGGGCCGTTGTCCGACACTATGACTTCAGGCAAACCTTTGGGGGAAAAAATAGAGGCCAACACCTGAACTGTGCTACGTGACGTTATCGAGTTCATTGGCACAGCAAAAGAAAACTTGCTATAAGAGTTTCCAGAACAGCCTACCACAATCAACAAACGTGTGTTTCAAAAGGATCCCGCACAGCCTCTATGCACACGTTGCCATTGTGATTGCGGCTTACGCCAAACAGGGACGTTTTGTGGCGGAACGGACTGATTTTCCGCACATGCGTCACACTGTGACGTCATCTGTTCTATTTGGGCGTTCATACCCTACCAAGTACAGTGTCGACGCCCTATCTGTTTCGTACGAACAACCCCCCAGTGTCCTTGGTGAAGTAACTGCAACACTTCTTTTTGTAAAGCTTTAGGGATCAACACACCTGACAGTCCACTGTCTGTTTGAACAAGACTCACACCTTGCAGTATAGCGAGGCTATGCCGACGTGCAAAGTATCTGCGAATTACAGAGTTTTTTATGATATGTAATGGGCGAGGCCAAGAGGTGTATTTTAGCACAATGTTCAAATCTGAACCAGCTTCCGTTGCCTGCACAATTTTCCTATAGCTCAGAAGAAAGGATTGAAGTAATTCAGAATCGTGTGTATCGACGTGACGACGAGATGCAGTCGAAGCGTCAGAGTCTGTATCAGGGCCAATCAGAAGACGTGAAAGTGCGTGCGCATTACCATGTTGAGCTGTCGGACGATACACAATCTCGTACTGGTATTGAGACGACAACAACTACAATTTTTGGGCAGTTCGTACAGGAACCGGCTTCATCAGATGAAACAAGGACTGCAACGGCTTGTGATCCGTTACTAAGTAGAATTTTCTGCCATATAAATAGTGGTGTAGTTTGGTGACACCAAACACAATAGCCATAGCCTCTTTCTCGGCTTGTGAATAGTTACACTGAGCTTTGGACAAGGCTTTTGATGCAAAAGCAAATAGGCCTGTCTTTATCACCAAATCTGTGCGAAAGCACTGCACCGATTCCGTAAGAACAAGCGTCAACTTGCAACACAACTGGTTTTTCAGGATCAAAGTGAACCAAGCATCGATCACTGAGCAACGCATATTTAAGTTTTTGGAAAGGTTTTTGACACTCAGATGTCCAAACAAAGCTGTTTGCGACGCAAATGATGCAATGGTTTGTGCATCATTCGGTATGAACAGAATATAATAGTTCATTTTCCCTAAGACTGACTGCAATTCTGTGACATTACGAGGAACCGGCAGGTCACGCATTGCTAACAAATTTGACTGAAGAGGATGTACATCTTGACTGTTTATGACATGACCAAGATACTGCACCTCACGTTAAAAAAAAATCACACTTGTCCAATCTGCACTTTAGTCCTGCATCTAATGACACACGAAACAAAGCACGCAAATTTGAATGTGTTCTACAGATGTACGACCTGCAACGACAATACCGTCCTAATAGTTTGAGCAGTTTGCACTTGAGCAGCCAGCTGTTCCAAATACCGTTAGAAAATGGCTGTTGCGGAAACACTGCCAAAGGGCAAACGCAAATACGAAGGTTGGAACTTTAGTAGTGGCAACTATTTATTTACATCACGTACAAAATAGATACGTGTTTCTAAGTTTTACTGACCTTGAAAGTAGTCGTCAGCATTGTGTATAACCTGTTGCCAGCGATGTGGAAGTCGTAGGATACTCTCAGCAGTGCCAGTTGTGTTGACAGTTCGAGCAACGCGGTCTATTGCTCGACAAATTTGTAGCAGTTCTGAAGCAAATGCCGCGAAGTGTTTCCTTCAGTTTAGAAATAGAGTTTAACTCACGAGGGCTTAAGCCGGGGGTGCAGTAGGTGATATAGCACTTAGCAGCCCCATCAGTCAAACAAATCAGTAGCTTGAGCATTGTCCAGCAAAATCATGGTCAGGTCCTGCAGAAAGTGTCGCCACTTCTGTCTCTAGGCTGGTCGTAGGTTGTGTTCCTAAAATGAACAGCATAGGTATGACATATTTTATTTGTTTTGTATTACGGACACGCCCCCTACAGGCGCGTGGTCTGCCGGCTGCGTCAGCTGCTGACGGTCTTGGCGATGCGATGGGCGGCTGACGTACACATCTTGCTTTGTTGGCACTGTTTGCTCACTTGGCAGGGGATGTACCAGTTAGCACTGAGCGGTCGTGAGCGAGGGGTGCCAGAACCATGAACATTCGAACGTGTTATCGTAGCTGTCTACTGCTGCCGAAAGAGAAGCTCGCCCAGGTGCAGGTGGTTGGCGATAGTACTACCTCCCTGGTCGCGAACCTCTGCCATAAAAGGCAGAAGTCCAGCTGCTGCCGTAGAGCCTGGAGACGACTCGTCCGTTGTACTGCTCGAAGACCACGGTTTCGGACTTGATACCGTGAATCTGTCTGGAGGAAATGGCTGTCCAGACCGACGTCGGCTGCTCGTTGACCCATAATTCGGTGGTGACTTGCGTGGCCCAGGCGTCGCGAAGGGTGCTGCCAGGCTGCGCTTAACTGTGATAGAATCAGAGGGTATTTGTAGCGATTAATGGCACATTTGTTGTGCTGATATGTTGCTTCCAGGCACCTACAGATTAACGTATTCATGGTTCAATGGAGTGCCAACTGCTTTCAGGCCTGTTTCTACCGGGTGGTTATAATTAAATTGCAGCTACTCACACAGGTCTAGTGTGGGTTGTAGTTATCCTAAGGCAGCGAAATTTGGTAGATATTCCAATGCGTTAATGTGGAACCGAGTTACGATGAAAAAAAAAAAAAAAAACAGTTCCAATTTTAGCCACCAGGTGCAAATCTGGCGCTTTGAAAACAAGAAAGACGTGCAGGAACATTCCCATACATAAAGGATTAGGAAAGAGATGTGAGCAGAAAAGGTTCAGATGGTCAAATGGCTCTCAGCACCATGGGACTTAACATCTGAAGTCATCAGTCCCCTATAACCTAACTAACCTAAGGACAACACACATCCATGCCCGAGGCAGGATTCGTACCTGCGGCCGTGACAGTCGCACGGTTCCGGACTGAAGCGCCTAGAACCGCTCGGCCACCGCGGCCGGCTTAGAAAAGGTCGTAATGTTGATTTTATTATTAACCTTCGCTTAGACAGTTTGTTTTATATCAGTCGACGAGACTCTGTACAGTGCCAGATTTGCACCTGGTGGCCGAAATTGGAACTAATTTTTTCCAGCATAAATCGATTCCGCATAAACGTTTTAGTGTATCGAACGAGTTTCGCTGTCACACGATAATTACAGCCCACACTGGACCTCCGTGAGCAGCTGCACATTGATTATAACAACCCGGTAGTTACATAGCTTTTCTGCGAGGTCAGCAAGGTTTCGTGGTTCGCCCGATTCTGCCATGAGGTCAGTAAACAGCCTCGTTTATGAAATCGAATACCAGCGCCTCTGCTCTTGCCTGGTCGGCTCACATACTACTGCAATGCAGGTGCTTTTCTTAAAGTAGCGCCGAAAATTAAAGACGGCGTTACACTAAAGATGTTACATTTCCACGTATCCACAGGTATGGTTGCATATAAGATGATGCAAAGAGGTTACCACATATACGCAAGTATTACTATTTCTAAGATGAGACAAAACTGTTACATTATTATTTATATACAGATATCATTTGCAGAACATCTATTTTCACATATATGACATGTTGCCTTACATTCTAAAATGGTTGCAACTTTTAAATTCTTGCCAGCCGGTATGGCCGAGCGGTTCTAGGCGCTTCAGTCTGGAACCGCGCGATCGCTACTGTCGTAGGTTCGAATCCTGCCTCGGGCATGGATGTGTGTGATGTCCTTAGGTTAGTTTGGTTTAAGTAGTTCTAAGTTCTAGGGGACTGATGACCTCAGATGTTAAGTCACATAGTGCTCAGAGCCATTTGAACCATTATTTGTTAAATTCTTCTTTCCTTGGGAGAAAATAAACTTTTCATTTTTCTTTGTGTAACGATACTTCCAATTGTTCTAACAGATCGATTTTTCCACCATTATTTTCTGTGTGGAGTATTTCCTTACTTCAGATCATGTTCAAAATGTATCACAATCTACCATGCACGTAAACGTGACGTTATGATAAATGTAAAACCAAACTGACCCTGGTTCTCCTGTACTAGCACACAGTGCAGGCAAGGAGGGTAACGTAACTCGCCCACTTGCTTTAATTCACAATAAACAAATGTAAACACAAGGAAAACGCACGTCGGACATACAGACCCGTTCATCTTGAACACTCCAAATGAGTAGCATGTCAACCTTCTCTCCATAGTTGTACTAACACAAACTGAAGGTGTCTGACCGAACGACCAGCATGTAACGTGCTTGAGTTTCCATTTGTGTGCTGTCAAGCCCACCAAGTGAACGAGCAACGTTATCCTCTGTACCATAACTGTGTGCTAGTAGAGTAGTGTCGAAGTCAATTTTGTGGTACGTTTCTCGTAACGTTATGTTTACATGAAGGGTATACTATAATAAGTTTTTGAACAAGTATTGACGAGAGGAAGTAGACCACCGAATGATAAATATATGGCGCTGTTTAAAAAAGACATACTGCTGTTCACATCTTCGTAACAAACATCGTCGCAAGGAAGGCAATCGTGCTGGTTGATGTGCTCCTGGCAGTGAACAAAATATGCTTGATAATTTTTTTAAAATTTCGTTCCAGGTGACTTTTACTCACACTACAGTGAAGTGTTGACGGACTAGTGGCATAATGTCTCAGTTGAAGTTATAACAATGCTATATTTTGAAAAATTTTCAAGTGCATGTTTGCAGAGATACTTTTTCTTTGATTTAACTAGATTTAATAGGGTTAACGTAAATTTCTTTCTTCTAGTAATGTAAAGAAAAGTGATTTTTTGTCAATAAATTTAATGTAATTGATAGTTGTGTTTTCATTTCCAACATAAACTGTAAAACAACAAAATAAGACAGAAATAAATAACATATGGTACTTAAAGAATAAGTCGACAGTAACTAACATCGAAACTGGAAAGTAATAACGCCAAATTTGGCTGAAATTAACGTCAAGTGTGGTAAGAAATATCACCAAGTTTGGCAATAAAATACCGAAATTGGAAAAAAGGAAAACAAAAATTGTCTAAAAGTATCACCGATATTGGGTAAAAAAGACAGCGAAATTGTCAAAATGTTACAACAAAATCGGCCAATAATAATAACGTTTTTCTCTTTTCCTTAATTATGGGTGTAATACACTGCCTTCGCGTCGTCCGATTTCATATCGCTTCTTAGTATTAGCTCTAAATGCATACATGATATGACGTTCTCTAGTTGTTTGCAGCTAGTCTTGCAATCAGATACTATATAGTTATGTCTCTTTATTGTAGGGATTATCTTATTACGTATTTCAAGGTTTCATTGTTTGCACACACATCGACCCTATCCCCAAGTGATGCGTTTAAATTGTTGTCGCTGAGAAATAAATCAACTCTGCTTGAGAAGCGAATAGCCTTCGTCGGAAAGAACGCCAGTGCTGGAAATTTTGTGAAAATGGAGCAAGAAGTTGATACAGAAGACGAAACAGTGTTCTGTGTAGTGTCAGGTAATGTGAGTGGGTGCCGTCGGGAGAACCGGTTCGAGACGAGCGTGCAGCAGAACCGTTGTAGAGTGGACTATCAGCATGTGAGGTCGGTGCATTATCCTTCGAGTTCCGGCGCTGGTTTATCTGTCTGGCGGCTGCTGCTCGCTTCCGTGCGCACGCCACTGCCTCCCCCGCCGTCTGGCTGACAGACATAACGGCCCTGCCTGCGCCTTATCTCCCACACAAAAAAAACACCAGCTCGTAAATCACACTGCAGGCGTTGTTTGAGGAAACTGACACAGTTAAAGACCCAACACGATAAACACAAAACTATTACACCGCGTGCTGCACCAGAATCGTTTGATTAAGAGCCGGTTTGTTGGCCTCTTAGCCCATCATCAGATAAAACAATTTGTGTTACGTGCTCAGACGTATAAATTCGTAACCGTACTCCTAGTGTATTAAGTATGGGATAATATTTATAGGTGTTTGTTCCAGTGTACTGATATTTTCCCAGCGATAAAGCGTGATGTTAATGGGTGCACGAAGCAGTTAACATAACAGGAAACTGTCAGCAGTCAGCACACAGCATTAGATGCTTTAACGCCGTGCTAAGGAACGCCAATACTTGGGTGGCATCCTCATTTCAGTATCATGCTGAGTGTATGAAACATGCAGAATAAATCAACTGCTACTTACGCAGACGACCTTTACAATAATAATATTAAATAGGGAACAGTCAGTTTCCCGATTATTTACTTTACCAGGAACTGGTTCTCGGCCTCTTGGACTATTGTCAGGTGGAAACCTGACGATAACCTTAGAAGCCGAAAGCCGGTTTCTGATCAAATAAGTAATATTTAGCAGGACATCAAGCACGTGGCTTTCAGAGAACAGATTAAAGCTTAACTGCGACAAAAGGCGATACATACAGTTTCTCACAAGGAAATCTTGTAAAAGCGAAATTTTACTGTCCCAAGGTGGTGAGTCAGTGAGTGAAGTCGATAATTTTGAATTGTTAGGACTGAGGATAGCGGGCCCATGTGACCGTGTGGTTCTAAACGCCCCAGTCTGGAACCGCGCTGCTGCTACGGTCGCAGGCTCGGATTCTGCCTCGGGCATGGATGTGTGTGATGTCCTTAGATTAGTTAGGTTTAAGTAGTTCTACGTCTAGCGGACTGATGACCTCAGATGTTAAGTCCCATAGTGCTTAGGGTCATTTGAACCATTTGAGGGTAGATGGAAGTCTTCTTGGTAGTATTACGTTCAAGGTCGTGTACAGAAACTGAAACGAGAAGGACTGTTTACTTTGCTTACCTCACTGTATTGTCTTGTATGGTGTCATGTTTTGGGACAGCACTGTGCACACACCACTAATACTCTTAGCCCAGGAAAGGGCGGTTAGATTGATCTGTAATGTCAGCTCGCGAAATCCGTGTACAATGTTGTTCAGGCCTCTTGGAATTCTAACTCTGCCCTCTCTGTATGCATATTTCTTCATAATACTGACTCAGTCAGAAGAAACTGCAACATTCATCCAGTGATCACTAGACGGGAAAACGAGATGCACTTGGGTAATACTTCTTTCAGCATCCTGCAGCAATGTATACACTGTTCAGAAGGTTTCATTTTCAATAGGCTTCCAGCAGAACTGAAAAAATATTTATTGATAACAAGAAGAATTCAAATCCAAATTGAAAGGCTGAAAGGTTTCCTTGTGGCACACCTATTACGTACAGGAGCTCCTCGCTGTAGTTGATAACTTTTCTCTGCAATGTGTCATATATTCGTTTACACTCACGATTTTGTTCGTGTTTTTATTATTCTTTTGTGTATAAATTTTGTAATCAGCATTGCAGCTATGTATTGACCGTTTCCATGATCAAGTAGCTCTGGTCGTAGGGAGCCTGACAGACAAATAAAGAAAATAAATAAATACACTTCAGCAAATCAATATTAAGTCTGTGGCAGACGATATTTTTTATTGAACCTCATATTGCCGAGATTATTTACAGCGGCGTTCAAGGCGTGCATGTCGAGCTCATCCCAGATAAGACGGGGATGAGGAAACGAAATGAAACTTTACGGGTTCAGAGGGTATGCGATGTTATTTCCATGATTACAAACTGGAATCAAATTTACAAAGAACTTGGTGGCATGAGCCCACGCATCAGTGTGATGTGCACTCTCTCTGGTCTGGATGCATACACTGATTCGGTTTGGAATGGTGTCATAAAGCCGTTGTGTCCTCCCCTGAGGCAAGCTGGTCCACAACCTTTGTAACTGGTCTTTGATAGCCTGGATACTGGCCCTGGGACGGATTGACATCTGAGGTGGTCGCACATATGTTCTACTGGGTACACATCCATGGACCTTTCTGGCCAAAGGAGTACCTCAACATTATGCAGACAGTTCATAGAAACATGTACAATGTGGTGGACCAACACTGTCCTGTTGAATAACGGCACCACGATACATCACATGAAAGGTAACACAGGAGGATGTAGGATGTCCATAAAATAATGTTGTTCTGTCAGAGATCTCTCCCCAGGTCGCCACCATATTCGTCGACGATGGTCGTCTGGGATTGTGCAAAACCGTGATTCACTGCTGAGCATTCTGTGATATCTTCCAACACTGGTTCATGCTTCCTAAGCTAACTGCGATCCATTGCCTCATGCCCTGCGCTTGACTGTCTTGGCGACGTCCAGTTCCCACTAACGCGACATGCCGAACATCTTCTATCCTTCTCTGTTCGGGTAGAACGCAGCTTCAGATAACTCGCACTGGTGATAACGTAGAGACCAGCGGAATGAAACATGCGGTTCAGCAGGTAAAAGACAGAGGAGATTATAAAGTGACAGCCAGACAACTTCACAGTGTAGCAAAGTCGTCTTAAGCGTATACAGAAATCCAGGAGCAATCCAAATCACAAACGTAAATTAGGCAAGGTCAAAACTCTACTAACCAATCGCGCATGCTCAAGCTGTAGCTGTCGCCTGGAGCCCGAGTATCTCCCTATCGGTACTTGGTCTAGGTGGGGAATCCGAATCACCGTCGGGTACTAAAAAACCACTCCATTCGCGCTTTCTCTCCAACCGAACAGCTATATATGATTCTGTTGCCCGTGAAGGTGTAAGTCGCGCATACCTGGAAGAGAAGTCAATACATACAGTAGTGGTAGCGATAACTTCAATGTTATGAGGAGAGGAAACTGCATTTTTCTCTTTAACATGGACGTAGGCTCCTCGGTCCATACCACACCGAGAGAACATCCGCTGGAAGAAAGAAAGACTGTAAGAGTCAGCAGGCAAATCATTATGACTGTTACAGACTAGCCGGCCGCGGTGGTCGTGCGGTTCTAGGCGCTGCAATCCGGAACCGCGGGACTGCTACGGTCGCAGGTTCGAATCCTGCCTCGGGCATGGATGTGTGTGATGTCCTTAGGTTAGTTAGGTTTAAGTAGTTCTAAGTTCTAGGGGACTGATGACCTAAGATGTTTAGTCCCATAGTGCTCAGAGCCATTTGAACCATTTGTTACAGACTGCAAACTTTCAGGTTGGGTCATATTGCGTATAATAATAACTAAGTAGCACAGATGAGAAGAATTCCACCTCAAACGGACTCATTTATGCTGAATTGATTTGTACTGAAGCATCAAACTCATAGTGAGAAAATGAGATGACGTTTCGTCAGAAGATTAACAGCATTATTATCTAGTGAAAATCTGTCTGGTTTCCAGCGGTATGGCAGTGCTCAGCAATTCATGCAAGGAAAGGAGGCGTGCACTGTTTTGTTTATAGTTTGAGGTTAAATGATAGCTTAACCAGTCTCAGGAAAGAATTGTGTCTTCGATTTGCTAGTCTAGTTTTCTTTTCTTAGTCAATACAGAGAGGTAAGAGTGAGAACGAAGTATACAGGATGTTAAGTACATACGTGCAGATATTGTTATTGTTGGCTGAGGACAGTGTGCAGAACAACATTATGTCAGTATTTACGCATTTTGCAAACTAATAGTTATAGGTCTTAGGAGTAGTATGGTTTTAGGTATATGTATATGCTCCTCGCCCCTGATTGACTTAAAGCCTGACTGTTGAAACTATTTTGTTGATCTGCCTGCAGCTAACGAAATCGAGGAGTCATCCGGCAGCGCTCGAGCGTGGCGTTTACGTTTTGAAGTTGTTAACATTTTGAAAGTCGTGAGTTCGTGATCATTCGCAACTGACAATGGTCCTTATCCAATGCAGAAAACAGCAAGAATTAAAAAACATGTTCCGGTGCGTGGGCGTGGGATTCTGTTTAGATATTTATCAGATTTCAAGGCGAGTGGCAGAGACTAGAGAGCATGAATATATGTGTGTACTCGGTAGCAGAGGCCTCATATCAGAGCGTGAAGCTATTAGCTAGCTGCATGGAAGGGATAGACTTAATAAAATGTAACTGAAGTCAATAAATTACTTTTGTTTCCGTGGAAACATCAAATGTAGCGTTTCTGTGTGATTTTTTAGTTATTGTCTTTGAACGGTAATGCTATTTCCGTTTATGTGGAGAATAGCAAATCGCACCTGCTACGCAAGGGCAGCACTAAGTGTGTATGGCCGGAAAATTGTCTGGCATAGCGATAGTAAATTATACACACGAAACTTCCTCGTGAGTCAGTCTACCTACTAGCGAAAGCTGTATCAAGGTTCTTACAGTAGTTCGTGAGATGAGTTCACACACACACACACACACACACACACATACACACACACACACACACACACACACACACACACACACACATGCACAGAGAGAGAGAGAGAGAGAGAGAGAGAGAGAGAGAGAAACAGCGAGGGACTATGATAAATTGTAGTTCAGTAGATTTGCAAGAAATATTTATAAACTATACACAAAAATCTTCCTCGTGAATCAGTTTATCTATTAGCGAACACAATATCAAAATCCCTACAGTGGTTCCTGTGATTAGCCTTTACATACAGACAGTAAAACGCGGCGGGGACATTAAATTATAATATGTATCATTTATTAACGTTAAGTTGACAGCAGCCAGATTGAAACGGTGTATAAGCTGTTAGCGGCATATGTTTTCCAGTCCACTGGACACGTCTCAGGATCTTTCTGACAAGGGAACTTCCCCATCGCACCCCCCTCAGATTTAGTTACAAGTTGGTACAGTGGATAGGCATGGAAAAACTGAACACAGATCAATCGAGAAAACAGGAAAAAGTTGTGTGGAACTATGAAAAAATAAGCAAAATATACAAACACAGTAGTCCATGCGCAAGATAGGCAACAACAGGGAAAGAGCAAGCTCAGGAGTGCCGTGGTACTGTGGTTAGCGGGAGCAGCTGCGGAGTGTGAGGTCCTTGGTGCAAGCCTTCCCTCGGGTGAAAAGCTTAACATTTTATTTTCAGTTTATGTGACAAACGCTTATGTTTTTTGGGAGTGATTATCACATCCACAAGAAAACCTAAATCTGGCAAGGTAGAAGAATCTTTTTACCCATTCGCCAAGTGTACAAGTTAGGTGGGTTGATAACATATTCCTGTCATGTGACGCACATGCCGTCACCAGTGTCGTATATATCAGACGTGTTTTCCTGTGGAGAAATCGGTTGACCTATGACCTTGAGATCAAATGTTTTCGGTTCCCATTGGAGAGGCACGTCCTTTCGTCTACTACTCGCACGGTTTTGCGGTGCGGTAGCAAAACACAGACACTAAACTTATTACAGTGAACACAGACGTCAATGAACGAACGGACAGATCATAACTTTGCGAAAATAAAATTTTCATCCGAGGGAAGACTTGAACCATGGTCTTCTGACTCCAAAGCTGCTCACGCTAAACACGGGACCACGGCGCCCACGTGCTGATCTTGTCCTTGATGATGCATATTTTGCACATGGACTACTCAGTTTGTATATTTTGCTTATTTTTTCATAGTTCCACAAAACTTCTTCCTGTTTTCTCAATTGATCTGTGTTTAGTTTTTCACACCTATCCACTGTGACAACTTATAACTAAATCTGAGGGGGATGGATGGGGAGGTTCCCTTGTGAGTGTAGATAGATAGCTACAAGGCTTTAAATACTGACGTTGAAACTGTGATAAGCTTACCTCTGTAGATAAGTTATATAAAACTGCAACCAGTCAATTTTTTGAATAATCATGTTTTATTCCATGAACCGGTTTTCGAACTTTATCAGGTTCATCTTCAGATCGTTTCTCGAAGTTACATCACTAATTCTAGCAGAATGCTTGGCGCTGGCTCTATGAAAAAAAGATGGAACATGCTTTAATGTATCGCCATGACTATTGCTCATCTATCGATATGGATGTAAATTTAATTTTCACTTGCTGCGACAGTGTGGGCGGCTTAAATCATCTGAAGATGAAAGTGACAGGTTCGAAAAACGGCTCATGGAATAAAACATAATTATTCAAAAAAGTGACTGGTTGCAGTTTTATACAACTTATCTACATTCAGTTTACAGCCACGGTTCTAAAATATCAGTAATGGATAAGCATAATGTAAAGGTTAGCTCTGTATCGCGTGTCAAAGCAGGGCAGACAACCGTTGTTTAAAGTGGTTTTAGAAGTATAGCAATGCAGAGAATTAATCCAGTTCCAACAGTAAACGTTTCCGACTAAATCAGCGGAGTAGAATCTCGCCTAACTTGATGCACTAATAAGGGTGGGTTGATTCTGGCTGCGGCAGGGAGTCGGCCTTGTTCGTTGTCTTCGAAACATATTTTATGCTTATGCAGTGTCTCAGAATCGCATATAGTTTGGAGTCAACTCTAATTTGATAGGTCCTCAAGGTACGAAAGTTGGAAGAAGTCAACAGCAAAACTTTCACTTAGTGCACTGAACAGATCGTGGAAGTTATCCAAGTAGTTGTAATCAGTGTTCGGTAACCGAATGTCGTAAGAGTCTTATAGGCAAGTTGTACACGAAAATGTAACTCCAGACATATTTTTTCCAGACGTTTCGCCGGTTGTTAACTGAATGTTTTATTATAAGAATCGTATATGTATTTCGAATATGCATTAACTGAACAAGAGCATTTTTATAAACTCAACTGCTTATGGGAATTAATCTGCAGTGGGTTGTAAGCTATTTAACTAAATTCATATTTGAATGGAATAACATCCATTTTCAAAACAAAGATACTTTACTGACAACAAGACCACACGGTAAACGAATTTTGTCATTTTTTATATTTATGGTACTTGAGTTCAGAACTTAATTGTCAACTTACCAAAGCTGTTCAACGCGACTCATAAAAATTCTTGACAAAATCGCCTTTGAAGTTTTCCGAGCGTCGTTAATAGCCTAAACTAAAGTCAGGATTTTGAGAGCAGTGTCACTCTACGGAAGAATGCTCTCTTGCCACGTGGGGGTTCTGGATTCGATTATTAGCTGGTGCAAATTTTTAAATGGTGGTGCATGTTCCACGAGCATTTCCGTGAAGCGTAAAATACATGTAGATGTAAAAACTCGGTAGCACCGAGTTTGGTGATCGTTGGTTCAAGTCTCGTTTCTGTTATTATGTTTTGTTTCGTTCAGTTCGAATAACTATGTCATTTCAATATAAAATTCATCAAATATATGCTGATTAACACATATCTACTTGTAATTTTTATAAAAAAATTGCACATATTCTCATTTATAATTCTACATTGCACACAAAAATATAGTTTTCTTTGCAAATATAAATTCTTGATTACTGATATTTTGTGAAAGATTGTTAACACAGTTTGTTTAAATTAAGAATCATTAACAATAATTTTTTTCATATTTATGTGTTTTATGCTTCTCGGAAATGCTCGTGGAACTCGCACCTGTATTTAAAACTTTACCCAGACCAGAACAGAACCTGCGATACCCAGAAGGCAGGCGACAATTCTGATCCAGTGTCACGCCGCCGGTTGTAAACAAAGATCTTATGTTAGGGTATTATAGATACTCGGGAAACTTCCAAGTCGCTTTTCTAAAGAGTTTTTATGAGTTGCATTGAAGTGCCTATGGAGATTAATATTTGAGTTCTCAACTTCACGTACCAGAAATTAAAAAAAAAAAAATCCGATTGCCGTGTGGACTCCTTGTGAAATATCCAACCGTTACCATTGGGCTAGGTAGTCACAGCTGTAAGACACTAAACCCTGTCCGGCCACCCTGATTTACGCTTTCGGCGATTTTTCTAAGTCGCTTAAAATAAATGCCGAGATGATTCCCTTGAAAAGGCTCGTGCTCTGACTCTAAGGGCATCGTCGTCAAGCCATACTCTTCTTTTCTCCTTCACTCCATAGCTGTATCGTTGACAGAATAAAGGTGTTTATCAAACAATCAACACATGCGTCGTAAAATAACACCAGGACTCACGCACAGCTCTGAATTCAATATAATTCTCAGTTCATAGAAATTCACAAAAAACTGCATAGATAACAGGCTTATAACATTTTGCATCACAACGCAAAAATTTTTCTCCTTAGGAATTACACTACTGGCAATCAAAATTGCTACACAAAGAAGAAATGCAGATGATAACCGGGTATTCATTGGACAAATATATTATACTAGATCTGACATGTGATTATACACTCCTGGAAATGGAAAAAAGAACACATTGACACCGGTGTGTCAGACCCACCATACTTGCTCCGGTCACTGCGAGAGGGCTGTACAAGCAATGATCACACGCACGGCACAGCGGACACACCAGGAACCGCGGTGTTGGCCGTCGAATGGCGCTAGCTGCGCAGCATTTGTGCACCGCCGCCGTCAGTGTCAGCCAGTTTGCCGTGGCATACGGAGCTCCATCGCAGTCTTTAACACTGGTAGCATGCCGCGACAGCGTGGACGTGAACCGTATGTGCAGTTGACGGACTTTGAGCGAGGGCGTATAGTGGGCATGCGGGAGGCCGGGTGGACGTACCGCCGAATTGCTCAACACGTGGGACGTGAGGTCTCCACAGTACATCGATGTTGTCGCCAGTGGTCGGCGGAAGGTGCACGTGCCCATCGACCTGGGACCGGACCGCAGCGACGCACAGATGCACGCCAAGACCGTAGGATCCTACGCAGTGCCGTAGGGGACCGCACCGCATCTTCCCAGCAAATTAGGGACACTGTTGCTCCTGGGGTATCGGCGAGGACCATTCGCAACCGTCTCCATGAAGCTGGGCTACGCTCCCGCACACCGTTAGGCCGTCTTCCGCTCACGCCCCAACATCGTGCAACCCACCTCCAGTGGTGTCGCGACAGGCGTGAATGGAGGGACGAATGGAGACGCGTCGTCTTCAGCGATGAGAGTCGCTTCTGCCTTGGCGCCAATGCTGGTCGTATGCGTGTTTGGCGCCGTGCCGGTGGGCGCCACAATCAGGACTGCATACGACCGAGGCACACAGGGCCAACACCCGGCATCATGGTGTGGGGAGCGATCTCCTACACTGGCCGTACACCTCTGCTGATCGTCGAGGGGACACTGAATAGTGCACGGTACATCCAAACCGTCATCGAACCCATCGATCTACCATTCCTAGACCGGCAAGGGAACTTGCTGTTCCAACAGGACAATACACGTCCGCATGTATCCCGTGCCACCCAACGTGCTCTAAAATGTGTAATTCAACTACCCTGGCCAGCAAGATCTCCGGATCTGTCCCCCATTGAGCATGTTTGGGACTGGATGAAGCGTCGTCTCACGCGGTCTGCACGTCCAGCACGAACGCTGGTCCAACTGAGGCGCCAGGTGGAAATGGCATGGCAAGCCGTTCCACAGGACTACATCCAGCATCTCTACGATCGTCTCCATGGGAGAATAGCAGCCTGCATTGCTGCGAAAGGTGAATATACACTGTACTAGTGCCGACTTTGTGCATGCTCTGTTGCCTGTGTCTATGTGCCTGTGGTTCTGTCAGTGTGATCATGTGATGTATCTGACCCCAGGAATGTGTCAATAAAGTTTCCCCTTCCTGGGACAATGAATTCACGGTGTTCTTATTTCAATTTCCAGGAGTGTATTTTCACGCAGTTTCGGTGCATAGATCCTGAGAAATCAGTACCCAGAACCTTTGGCCGTAATAACGGCCTTGATAAGCTTGGGAATTGAGTCAAACAGAGCTGGAATGGCGTGTACAGGTACAGCTGCCCATGCAGTTTCAATACGACACCACAGTTCATCAAGAGTAGTGACTGGCGTATTGAGACGAGCCAGTTACTCGGCCACCATTGACCAGACGTTTTCAGTTGGTGAGAGATCTGGAGAATGTGCTGGCCAGGGCAGCAGTCGAACATTTTCTGTATCCAGAAAGGCCCGTACAGGACCTGCAACATGCGGTCGTACATTATCCTGTTGAAATGTAGGGTTTTGTAGGAATCGAATGAAGGGTAGAGCCACGGGTCGTAACACATCTGAAATGTAACGTCGACTGTTGAAAAGTGACGTCAATGCGAACAAGAGGTGACCGAGACGTGTAACCAATAGCACCTCATACCATAACGCCGGATGGTATGCCAGTATGGCGATGACGAATACACGCTTCCAATGTGCGTTTACCGCGATGTCGCCCAACACGGATACGACCATTATGATGCTGCAAACAGAACCTGGATTCATCAGAAAAAATGACGTTTTGCCATTCGTGCAACCAGGTTCGTAGTTGAGTACACCATCGCAGGCGCTCCTGTCTGTGATGCAGCGTCAAGGGTAACCACAGCCATGGCCTCCAAGCTGATAGTCCATGCTACTGCAAACGTCGTCGAACTGTTCGTACAGGTGGTTGTTGTCTTGCAAACGTCCCCATCTGTTGACTCAGGGATCGAGACGTGGCTGCACGATCCGTTACAGCCATGCGGATAAGATGCCTGTCATCTCGATTGCTAGTGATACGAGGCCGTTGGGATCCAGCACGGCGTTCCGTATTACCCTCCTGAACCCACCGATTCCATATTCTGCTAACAGTCATTGGATCTCGACCAACGCGAGCAGCAATGTCGCGATACGTTAAACCGCAATCGCGATAGCCTAAAATTGGACCTATATCAAAGTCGGAAACGTGATGGTACGCATTTCTCCTCCTTACACGAGGCATCACAACAACGTTTCACCAGGCAACGCCGGTCAACTGCTGTTTGTGGAAGAGAAATCGGTTGGAAACTTTCCTCACGTCAGTACGTTGTAGGCGTCGCCACCGGCGCAAATTTTGTGTGAATGCTCTGAAAAGCTAATCATTCGCATATCACAGCATCTTCTTCCTGTAGGTTAAATTTCGCGTCTGTAGCACGTCATCTTCGTGGTGTAGCAATTTTAATGGTCAGTAGTGTATCATCTGTATTGAATTTTATTTCCAAGGGTAAAAGTATTCCTTATACAAGGTATTTCACAATTTCTATTACAAGCTATTAGGGGCTGTAGAGGGGGATTATTATATAAAGTTTTGATAAAGAATCCACGTCTGGAAATGTTTGGGGATAGGATCACTTTTACATCTCCCGCTTCACGGCACGCTCGCAGCAAAGACACGTCTTTGTGCTATACAAAAGCTGCTCTAGGTGGTGACTATGCTGTTTGTTGTACAAGGTGCATCTGCGGCCCATGCTTTCAAACACACAATCCACAAAATCCTGTGCGCGTGCGTGGAGCACGATAACCAACACTCCTAGTTGTAAACACACCAATTTCTCGCAGCCATTGTTGTAGTCGGACGAGAATGGTACATGAGGACTGAGGTTATCCGGAAAATATTCTCAATACATGCGTCTTGTAGCTGTACCATTACATGCCATGCCGTGAAGCGGGAGATTTTAAAGTCATTTGATCTTCAGATCGATTTTATATCCAAACAGTGCATTTCCGGACGTTGGTTTCTCATCAGAACAGTATTTACTAAGTTCTGTTACAATTCCCCGAAGCCTATATCTACCTTTCATTATAAGACATTTATTTTCGTGAAATTCTTATTTGTAACCAAATACGTAAATGTTGCAAAATTCTAACCCAAACATGTTTGGTCACCGAATGAAGTGGCGTTATGAAGAGTGATCGTTCAGATTTCCTAAATCTATGACTACGACTACTAAGACGGTTCCTCTGTAAAGGACACGAGCAGTTTCCATCCCTATACTTCCTTAATGTTTCCTTGAACACTAGATCAAAACGCGAATATACTGTTATTAAAAAAGTTAATAGAAAACTACCTTAAAATTGTAGAAGTCGTTGCTTTCGCATGGATTAAAGATTTTGGTAGTGTTCGTAGAAAAGAGACTTCTAACGATAGTTGAACCTCTCCTGGAAGAAGAATAGTATGGGGTAACGAAAATCAGGAGTACAACTGATCTGATCATCGCAAACAGTACAGTTCTTGAAAAATATCTGGAAAAGGATAAAAGCAACACACTAAACTCCCCAGACATAGAAAAACCTCATGGCAGTGGATCAAGATCCAAAATCTGGGAATGCCTAGAGAGAAGAAATGTACTCAAGGCACTGACTGAGAAATGAAAAATGCTGTACAGAAGATGTGTCAGCTGTGTTAGAATAGAAGATGGAGAGAGCGAATGGTGTAAGACTAAACGTGGTGTCCAGCAGTTGAGTGCCTTGTCTCTACAGCTCTTAATAACTGTTATGGACTATATCATGCAAATAAAAAGACAAAATAGAGGTATGGACCTGAATTGAAAGAAATGGGGCTCGTTAATGACGTTATGATCTGTGGAAATACAAATGAAGTCCAAGGAAAATCGAATATATGGACAATCACTTTAAGGAGTTTGGCCTCAAAGTCAGTGAATCAAAGACTCTAGCTATGAAGGTAAGTACACATGGAGGACATCAGAAGATGTAGCAGGATGGAGGAACCTTGGAGAACGTGCAACATTTTCCATATTTGGGTAGTATTGTAGACAGTAAAAACTTAACTTGTAGTGACAATGTCTTCTTTCGATCCCGGTGTCCACCTGAAAGTGGATGCTCAGACAGCAGAATCTTGCTGATACTGTACCGTCACCTGAGGGCCAGGGGCATGTGGCACTGCGTGCAAAAGGTTGTAGAAGCAGCGCAGCTGATGGCCGTGTAGCACCTTTGATAAAATGGACCCGTTTACTGGAGTTTTTGTGTAAGAGACCAAAAAATCGAACAGGGCATCCTCTAGAGGTACCGCTGGGACTGCTTTCTTTAATTGCGACGTCCATGTCCTAACCAGCCCTATCTCTGTATTTGATGCTGAATGGACTGCAGCAATGGTCAGGCGCTCAATCCTCAATAGTGAACATGTCAGCTAAGGCAAAAGTTGTAGCAGGCCGCTGTGACCGAGCGGTTCTAGGCGCTTCAGTCCGGAACCGCGCTGCTGCTACAGTCGCAGGTTCGAATCCTGCCTCGGGCGTGGATGTGTGTGATGTCCTTAGGTTAGTTAGGTTTAAGTAGTTCTAAGTCTAGGGGACCGATGACCTCAGATGTTAAGTCCCATAGTGCTTAGAGTCATTTGAACCATTTTTGAGCAAAAGTTGTAGCATATGACATCATGGGGACAATTGAGCAACACATAGGAATTAGACAAAGCATGTCAACAATTGCATGGAATCCAAAAGAGTACCAATGAGGTCCACATGTACCCGGGCACGGGCCATAGAACATTTTTTTATGATGGGGCCACCTGGTTGTGGTCATATTCTGAACAGCCCTGTGTCTCAAGCTTGATTGTGGCATCATTTGTGGACAATAGACATGTCGCCAGACCAGTGCTTTCATGTGTGGCATACCCCAATGGGATGCATGCAACATCTGCAGCATTTGTTGCTACTATACCCATGGAATAACAACGTAGCAGTATGACATATTCTATAGCATTGATCTTATAACATAGTTTGTGAAGTATGTCTTGAGCACTGAGTCTGACGCCCTGGCAAATGTTCCACCCATTCTTGATGGACCACTGTAATTACTACGTGCAAGAGCAAATCCTCACATATAGCTGCCTAGATTTCCTGCACTGTCAAAGGAAATCCGTTGGGGGTGGCTTGAAGGTTATGGTCCAATGCAATACAGATTGTCTCCTGCCCTTGAAAGTCGACGTCGGAACCCACCAGTAATCGTGACATGGTATTCCGTCTGGTAGCTTGGACCAGGGCCCAAGCAACAAGACGAACGGCTTATAGTCTGTAAGCGGTTGGAACTTAGTGCTGCGGCTCTGTCAGCCACTACACATAACAACGACATTGGCACAAGCAGGACGAACTTCCCGAAAGACAACTCTAGCAATGAATACCGTTTCTGAGAGGCCGAGAGACGGAACACAACAACAATAGACACCAGGAATCTCACCAACTGGCAAACCAGAGAGGGAGCAGAAGCTGACAGCGCCACGGAAAGTCGACACCTTCACTGACGAAGTCAATCCATTACCTCGACGCGAAATCTTCTCTAACGATGAACACGATGTGGAAGAGGACTTTTTAACGTCATTGGAATAGAGTGAGAACATTGAACTGGTGTAACAAGTGCCCGGGGCATCAGCCTTATAAAGGTGGCTGATTTCGTCCAAGTTCAGTACAAGAGATATCACTGACGCCATTCCCAGGAGGACGCAAATCCCCAAAAGAAGGGGTGGACACACTGGAAACATCTAACTCATTCGCGCCAACTCTATCTCGACACTAACCCGATGATGTAGGCCAACAAGAACCACAAAAACAGTCCACTACTCAGACAAACCACAACACAAACGAGTGCCACCTGTTACCATCCATTATACCGAACAATATCTGGAAGCCAATAATGCGTTGAAACAGTACATCTCTGGTAATCCGAAATCTATTTATCAGACTGAACGTATAATGTATCATTTCGATACATCTGAAGATCAGAGAAAGACACTTTAGTTCTTCGAAACATATAACTGCCACATTTTACACTCCAGACGCCAGAGGAGAAATAACGTAAAGTCGTCATCAAGACATTATCAGCCCAGGTCACGGAAGAGCAGCTGACAATGGCACTGAGCGAAAAGGCTTCTCTCAAGCGAAAGTGTACCGATGGGGAAGACGAAACGACAGACACCCGGAAAGGGTCAAGAGAATAAGGCTGCCTATATGTGTCGTCAGCCTCCCAAATGGCAGAGATAATCACAAGCTCTATATCGTCCGGTAATTACTGTACACTAGAGTCCGAACTGAGGACTATCGCTCGAAAGACGGCCCAACACTGCTGAAAATGTCAACGTTTCGAATATACGGCAGATTATTGTCGTATCCCGCCCCAGAGTGTTAAATGTGCGGAAAACACCTTTTTAAACACTGACAACTGCCACACACAGAGAAGGTGAAGTTGTGAACTGCGATAAAGTCCAACCTGGCACTTGGAGGGATTTGAGAAATGCCAGGAACTTCTTAAGAAATACAAAGTGAAGAACCTCAACCAGACAAAGACATCCAAACCATCCGTATTTAAAGCGGTATCTTCACCAGGAACGACGAGTAATTTGGAGCGACAGATGCCTCAGCCACCACTGAACAGCCAACCACAGTATCCAAGCAGGAACAGAAAACCGCCAGGTGACAGATCCCTAGACCATTTACTGATGTTCTGGCGTTCAGAACCAACCAGCCAACGGCGCCATCCACCAGTGCCACCTCGTTAGGATTCCTGATGCCAGTGATCTCCGATATTGCAGCGTCACTAGTCCAATTACGACAGAAGCTGACAGGTATCCTCGTGTTAGTGGAGGGAATCATACGAGCGTTCATTGTGCTGCAAGACATGAATCATCAAGCCAGAACAAGACACCTACGTCTGTGTATCTGGAATGCTAACGCCTTGAAGAAAAACCGAACAGAGCTGACCAACTTCAGCTGTCGGCACAGGCTAGATATCGTGTTGAAATCGGAAACCCACCTAACGGAACAATCCTCCTTTAAACTGAGAAACAAGCATGACCACAGAACCGACCTCACAGACCAAAATTGACGAGGCACAGTTGTGTTAATTAAAAATAACGTCTGTCACCATGTAGAAGATCTGTCCTCACTACAATCTCTGGAGGCAACCGCTCTAACCATACTAACAGCAGCTGGGAAAATTCACGATCCTTACTGGATACATCAGGCCAAAGTAGGCGATTGCAGCGGGAGACCTAAACGCTGTCTTCGACAGAGCTAAGAAAGTGTTGCTGGGAGGAGATTTTAATTGGAAGCTTACGTCTTGGAATTTCCGACAAGTCAGGCCCAAAGGACAACATACGTGGACTCTGAAACGACACGTATTCAAAATTTTACTCTCCAGTAATCGGACTTAGTGGACATTTCATGAAGGACATTAATCCGAATTTGCAACTACGCACAATAAACTACCTGAAACTTCCTGGCAGATTAAAACTGTGTGCCGGACCGAGACTGGAATTCGGGACCTTTGCCTTTCGCGGGCAAGTGCTCTACCAACTGAGCTACCCAGGCACGACCCATGCTCCGTCCTCACAGCTTTACTTCCACCAGTACCTCGCTTCCAACCTTCCAAACTTTACAGAAGCTCTCCTGCGAACCTTGCAGAACTAGCACTCCTGAAAGAAAGGATATTGTGGATACATGGCTTAGCCACAGCCTGGGGGATGTTTCCAGAATGAGATTTTCACTCTGCATCTGAGTTTGGAAGGTAGGAGGAGAGGTACTGGCGGAAGTAAAGCTGTGAGGACGGGGCGTGAGTCGTGCTTAGGTAGCTCAGTTAGTAGAGCAAAGGTCCCGAGTTCGAGTCTCGGTTCGGCACACAGTTTTAATCTGCCATGAAGTTTCATATCAGCGCACACTCCGCTGCAGAATGAAAATCTCATTAAATAAACGACCTGTCGTCCGATCACAAACCTGTTATAGGCATCATTGAAAGGGGTCGCCTCGCGAGTCCTCTGACGAGCTCGAGAACCACCAATTGGAATCTATTTGAATTTCATTTAAGTAACAACATTCTTCCGATGCTTGCAGTATACAACATATCAGAGGTCGATGCGGCGATAGATGAGACAACAACCAAAATCTTAAAGCCGACTTAACGAACGGAGGCAGAAGTTTTTCTACTTGAACACCGCTTCGAAACCTTTTCACCCCATCTGAATCAAATCAGAAATAGGAAAATCGGCAACATAACACGATGGAAATGGTATCACACCCCGGAAAACAGGAGCCAGGTGCACCGGTTATGACGAGAGCTGCGCCAGAGTGTGGAGGAGAAGAGACAGTTGCTCTGGCAAGCGAAAATGGACACCCTACTGCTAAACACCAGAGGAGAATGGTAACCTGGAAGCTGCGACGCCGGCCGATGTGGCCGAGCGGTTCTGGAACCGCGCGACCGCTCCGGTCCCTGGTTCGAATCCTGTCTCGGGCATGGATGTGTGTGATGTCCTTAGGTTAGTTAGGTTTTAGTAGTTCTAAGTTCTAGGGGACTGATGACCTCAGATGTTAAGTCCGATAGTGCTCAGAGCCATTTTTGAACCTGCGCTAGCCAAAACAACCACAGCGGAGATACGAGCAGCTGATGGTCTCATACACGACCTGCTCGGACAACCTGTGTTGCTCGCAACAGTGTACGAACACTAGATGTCGGACACGCCTTCCCAGGGTGAGATGAACGAACAGAAAGAGAGAAGAGTACAATGGCTAATTGAAGACTTTCAATGGATGCTATCAGCGACACAGCCGCTTCTCGGTACCGGACAAAGAGCAACTTGCTGATTCCGAGTTTAAGCACCTGCGAAAAAAAGCCATCGTCCTACTCACCAAGATTATCAACAGCTGTCTTACCAAAGAATATTTACTGGCTGTTGGGGAAACCGGTAAGACGATTCCCATTCCAAAGTGTGGGAAAGACCTGGCGTTACCGGAAAACTACTGGCCCATAAACCTGCTACTCACTGTCGACAAAATCCTTGAAAAAGTCCTTCTGCAACTCCTAAAAGACCATCTGGAAGACGACAGATTCATCAGACCGCAACAGTTTACCTTCCAGTCGAAACTCTCTGCAAAAGTGCAGTCCATACAAGTGAACCTGAACATAGATGCTCCGTGACTGGCGTCTTCTTAGACGTAGAGAAGGCGTATGCTCTCTTAAGGACAGACAAACTGATTATCAAACTCAGCCACCAGACCAACATACCAGATTGTCATAGTAAATTGAATGGCAACTTTTTGCTGGATTACACTCTGTCCTCAGGCAACAAATGGCCCATCGGCACCATCCGACCGCCGTATCAGCCTCAGTGGAGGATGCGGATAGGAGGGGCGTGTGGTCAGCACACCGCTCTCCCGGTCATTATGATGGTTTTATTTGACCGGACCCGCTACTATTCGGTCGAGTAGCTCCTCCATTGGCATCACGAGGCTGAGTGCACCCCGAAAAATGGCAACAGCGCATGGCGGCTGGATGATCACCCATCCAAGTGCCGACCACGCCCGACAGCGCTTAACTTCGGTGATCTCACGGGAACCGGTGTATCCACTGCGGTAAGGCCGTTGCCTTTTGCTGGATGAAGACCCTTTTTTAGGTTAGGGAGGACAGAAAGAAAGCAAATTTTAAGAGAGGTTAGAACTGAGACAAACCTTAAGTTTCAGAAAGAAATAAAAAAACACAATTGCAGCTTATTACATCAGCATAAACAGCTATTGGTTAAGAATTTTCAACAGTCAGCAGATATTATAACTCTACGAAATTTTAACTCAGTCAATGTGAAATGTCAGCTATCTTTATTGCATCAAAATATTCGAGGACTGAGAAATAAAATTAATGAATTAACTATCTGCATAGATGAATTAGAGTCTTCAAACCCAGCTGACATAATCTGCCTCTCTGAACATCATGTGACCACTGGTATAGAACTTTTAAGTGTTACAGGGTTTAGGTTATCATCTCACTTTTGTAGATCAGAAATGGAGAAAGGAGGAGTTGCCACATTCATTAGGAACTGTCATAAATTTAAGAACATAGACATTCATAAATTTTGCCTAGAACAGCATATGGAAGAATGTGCAACAGAATTAGAATTTCACAAAAAAATCCTTCATAATATTAAGCGTATATCGAGCACCTACAGGTAACTTTAATCTGTTTGTAAACCACCTTGAAGCTGTACTGGCCCATTTAACAACCAAAAACAAAGCAATAGCAGTTGCTGGTGATTTCAATGTAAATATCCTTAAAGATTCTCCCAATAAGAACTTATTTGAGTTAATAACACTATCATTCAACTTAATTCCCACTGTAAAGTTCCCCACTAGGGTAACAACTTGCTCACAAACAGCCATTGATAATATCTTTATAGAAAAGTCTAATGAGCAAAGTTATATTACAAAATCAATAGTCAATGGCCTCTCAGACCATGACATGCAGCTCCTTCTGTTAAGTGTTAATACTGAACAGGATATAAAATCTGTTAAATCTGAGCTCAAGAGGGTAATCAATAAGCCAAAAATTGATTATTTTAGGACACTCCTCAGAGACATTCACTGGACTGATGTTTACAGTGCTCATGGCATGAATGAAAAATATAACACTTTTGCTAATAAAGTGCTTACCTTATTCTAACACTGCTTTCCCCCATAACTTACCAAGGTTAGAGCAAAGTCTACAAAAAAGCCATGGATTACTCGAGGTATAGGGGTAACATGTAAAACAAGAAGAAAACTGTATCTGTCAATCCGAAACAGTTCTGATGTTGATGCTATAGCACATTGCAAGAAATACTGCAGAATATTAAAGACTGTCATATAAGATAACAAAATAAAGACAATATGGGATATAGTGAAGGAGGAGACTGCTAGAACCAGACATGAAGAGGAACAAATAGCATTAATAGTAAACGATACATTGGTGACAGATGTATATAGTGATGCAGAACTTTTTAATAAAGATTTTGTAACTGTTACCGAAAAGACGGGGTTGTCAGGTTCGGTAGATGCTGCTATGGAATACCTTAGACCAGAAATTTCAAGCAACTTCCATAATATGAATTTGACCCTCACTACCCCAACAGAAATAATGTCCATCATAAAATCTTTAAAATCAAAAACATCTAGTGGGTATAATGAAATATCAACAAAGATAATTAAAGAATGTGATTCTAAGGTAAGTAACATATTAAGCTATCTGTGTAGCCCGTCATTTATCAGTGGAATATTTCCTGAATGGCTGAAATATGCTGATGTTAAGCCGCTGTTTATAAAGGGAGATAAAGAAATAGCATCAAATTTCCATCCAATTTCACTGTTGCCAGCATTCTCAAAAATTTTCGAAAAAGTAATGTACAGTCGGCTTTATAACGATCTTATCTCAAATAACATCCTGTCAAAGTCACAGATCGGATTTCTAAAATGTTCTGATATTGAGAAGGCTATCTACGCTTACAGTGAAAATGTGCTTAATTCATTAGACAAAAAAATAGCAGGCAACTGGTATATTTTGTGATCTGTCAAAGGCATTTGTATGTGTAAATCACAATATCCTTTTAAGTAAATTAGAGTATTATAGTGTAACAGGAAATGCTGCAAAATGGTTCAAATCTTATATCTCTGGCAGGAAACAAAGGGTGTTATTAGGAAAGAGACATGTTTCAAGCTATCAGGCATCATGCATCTGGGAACTAATTACATGTGGTGTTCCACAAGATTCCATTTTGGGGCCCTTACTTTTTCTTGTGTATATCAATGACCTTTCATCAGTAACATTACCGGATGCCAAGTTCATTTTGTTTGCTGATGATACAAACGTTGCAATAAATAGCAAATCAAGCATAGTCTTAGAAAGATCAGCTAATAAAATATTTGTGGACATTAATCACTGGTTCCTAGCCAATTCTTTGTCACTAAACTTTGAAAAAACACACTACATGCAGTTCAGAACTTGTAAGGGGTGTCCCACAAGTATATGTCTAACATACGATGACAAGAAGATAGAAGAAGTGGACAGTGTTAAATTCTTGGGATTACAGCTTGATAATAAATTCAACTGGGAGGAGCACACCACAGAACTGCTGAAGCGTCTTAACAAATCTCTGTTTGCAATGCGAATTTTGTCATACATAGGGGATATAAAAATGAAAAAGCTGGCATACTATGCTTACTTTCTATCCATAATGTCATATGGGATTATTTTTTGGGGTAATTCATCAAGCCAAGCTAAAATTTTCCGGGCGCAAAAACGTGCAGTAAGAGTTGTATGTGGTGTGAACTCAAGAACATCCTGCAGAAGCCTGTTTATGGAACTAGGGATACTAACTACAGCTTCCCAACATATTTATTCCTTAATGAAATTTGTCATTAAAATATATCACTTTTTCAAACCAACAGCTCAATTCATGTAACCAATACTAGAAATAAGAATAATCTTCACAAGTATATAAAGTCACTTAGTCTTGTACAAAAAGGTGTGTATTATTCAGGAACACACATTTTCAATAACTTGCCAGCAGCCATAAAAAGCTTAACAACCAATGAAATTCAGTTTAAGAGAAGCCTAAAGGATTTATTGGTGGCCAACTCCTTCTACTCCATTGATGAATTTCTCAG
This sequence comes from Schistocerca gregaria, assembly GCF_023897955.1. NCBI lineage: Eukaryota > Metazoa > Arthropoda > Insecta > Orthoptera > Acrididae > Schistocerca > Schistocerca gregaria. The sequence continues at coordinate 639,731,758 of NC_064931.1, forward strand.
TAAAACCAACTGATATATATATAACTTCTGCGCAATTTCAGTGCAGTAATGTGTTCAAAACGTGTGTGTGTGTGTGTGTGTGTGTGTGTGTGTGTGTGTGTGTGTGCGCGTGTGTAAGTACAATCTTAACTTCTGCACCATTTCAGTGCAGTAATGTGTTCATTGTAAATAAGTATTACAGTAGTTGTATTACATGTTTATTACCTTATAAATAAATAAAAAACATTCTTTTTTAAATTCAGTGCATTAGCATTTGTAAAATGACTTTCATATAGTGTTCATTAAAAAATGACGATCATTCCACTTGGGACCTGTGGAATGGTACATTAGCTTATTTGTTCTAGTTGTAAATATTTGTCATGTATTGTTGTTTTTCTGAGATATTCCACATCCTGGAGTACCTCCTCACTACGGATCAATTGGAATGAAAGTAAATCTAATCCAATCTAATCTAGAACCTCCTCACTTCCGAATACAGGGCCACTTTGTTTAAAACAGTGCTATCTCATTCGTTTTACCCATAGTGTACAATACTGTTTCACAAATGAGTTATTTACTAATGATGAAAGGATAATGTGACACTTTTCATTCATTCATTTCTCAATTCCAGTCACTGAACACACTATCAGGTGATGTCAGGACCTTTTTGTGCATCGCAACTTCCCATTTGCTAGCCCGAAAAACTGAGTCAGCGCCTCTATATAAAGAGTGAGATGCTGAGATTAAAAATAGGATGCTATGTCAGTATTATACGTTGTATAGCTTTTGGAGTAAGTTTTTCCAGAAAAGAATAACAAGAAGGAAAAAGGTATAGTATGAAAGTGTTATGTGGAATGTTCGTTGTTATGTTATCGTTATTATTATTTGTGTTACTTTTTTTATCATAGCCTTAATTTGTGTTGTGTAAGTAATCCTTTAATGTACAAAGTGTCTGTCTTAACAGGTAATTTAGAACTGAGTTTTTAAGTAAGTTTATTTTAGTAATTTCTTTAGTCTCATTTGGTAATTTATTGTACAGATCTTGTTCCATGTTCATGGGCAGAGCTGTTTGTGCAGTAATTACGAATGTTATTTTTGATGTTTACAACTATTTAGTATATGTATTCACATTGTGCAATTCAAATCCCCAGTATTTTTAACAAGGAGCTCGAATACTAATATTCATGCATAGAAATGTTGCATTTGTTACTCTGTCTATAGAGATGCTACCTACATTTAATTTAGTAGTGTCATTTTCCCTCTTCAAAGTGAAATTCATGTCATTTGTTTCCCTTGTGTTCAGTGTCACTTTAAAGTGCATTGACCAAATGTAAACTTCCATGAGGGTTTCCTTTGCTTTCTCTGCCAGGAGGTCACGTGTTTTCTTAGTGACTATAACATTGCTGTTATCAGTAATGCTAATTTTTTTTCCTATGACGAACACTAGTTTGAGAGACACTGATGTATATTAGGAACAGTATTGATCCTAAAATGCTACTCTGAGTGACTCCTACATTAGTGTATTTTGGGTATGATAAATATTTTACTAAAACTGTAGACTTATTTGAGGCATTTGTTGCCTCTGCTCTTTGTGCCTTATGTGCTAGGTGTGATCAGAACCAGTCATTAGCTACCCCTCCCCCCCTTATTCCTAATGCTTCTAGCTTATTTGGTAGAATCTTATGCTCAGCAGTATCAAAAGCCTTAGAAAGATCAAAAAATATGTCTTTGACACTCTTTTTCGAGACCATCAAGTACTACATTTGTAAATTCTACTACAGTTGATTCCCAACTTCTGCCACTTCAGAAACAAAATTGTGATTCACTTAAAAGGTTGCATTTATTCAAGTAACTCATTAACCTGCCTGTCATGACTGATTATACTATTTTTGAGAATGGTGACAACAGGGAAATTTGCCACTAATTTTCTGTCTTTTGCATCATCTTCCTTTAGCAGAGATACAACTGTTACCTGTTTTAAAAGCTCTGCATATTTCCCTGATGCGAAGGATTGGTTTATTATGTATTATGTTTGGCAAGGGAGCCTGTATACTCTGTGGGCATTGTTTCAGTATACACATGGGTACTTCACTTAAACATATTGACTTTTTATTTTTTATTTTTGTGCAAGTTTACTGACTTCATTCCCGGTGGAAGGTAGCAAAATCATTGTACTTAGTGCATAATTGTATACAGGCACTATATTTATTTTTGAGATTTTTGCTGCAGATTTTCTGCAATACTCGCTCAATGTTCACTAGCTGATGTCGATCATTTATTGCTCTATCCTCCTCCCTAGACACAGTGGGTGACACATGTTCCCGTCAGATCACTGACGTTAAGCAATGTCGGGCTGGGCTAGCGCTTGGATTGGTGACCATCCAGTCTACCGAGAGCTGGTGGCAAGCGGGTTGCGCTCAGTCCTTGTGAGGCAAACTGAGAAGCTACTTGACTGAGAAGTAGGGGCTTCGGTCTCGTAACCTGACATATGGCCTCGAGAGCCACATGCCCCTCTGTATCCGCATCTAGTGACGCCTTTGGGTTGAGGATGACACGGCGGTCGGTCGGTGCCGTTGGGCCTTCATGAGTTGTTCGAGTGAAATTTAGTTTTTAACAGTATGTTATTAATCTTCGTTTGTCTCTGTCTGTTTCCTTTTTATGTCATCCCAGATGCTTTTATTCTCTGAATTGTGTATTATTTTGTCAATAAATGACTTCTTTTGCACCAATCAGCAATTTCCTTTCAAACTCTTTCTACCTTTTACAGAAATTCAAGAACTGTTTACTTAAGACTCTTTTTCATGGAACTAGGGTACTTAAGGGTCTGGGAGTGCTTCATAATACCTGTTGTTTTTAGGAGACATTGATACTGATGTGGGTACTTTTGAAAGTGTCTTTCAAAGTTCAGATTAAATAATGTTGAGAATTTAAAGAATTTTACATTTACGTTGGTTTCTCTACACACTCCATTCCATCATTGGTTTGCTAGTAAAAGTGAACTCCATCCGGACAGGCCTCGGAAGTCCCTATAGTACCGGTTCACTAGTTATTTTGAAAAATCTTGTATTTTGATTTGTAACAAATATTTTTTGCAAGCTTGCAGTTTAGGTAATTTTTCGAACACCCGATTTAATTGTTGTTAGTTAGCATATTTGTGTTTGTTTAGGTCTCCCCACAAAATTATCTTGACTTTTGTGCTTGAGATTTTATCTAGAACTTGTGTTCCTTTTGTGAAATAAGTGTCCTCACTACTACTGGGAGTCCTCTTTAGGTGTGGGCCATAACTAGGGAAACCCCATCTATTGATAGTTTCGACAGGCACCAGAGCAACATGCACAAAGTCGGCTGCCATCAGTGTCATCTCCAACCGTCCATTAATCCACCTCACAGTTCCATTAAGGGGTGGACGAGCATAGCGCTAAAACAGCCCAACCAAGTGTATACAGATACCACTAATAATGGAAGCTATCTTGTCCAGCAGCAAAGGACCTGGTAGAGCAGTTGAACGGAATGGACAGTGTCTTGAAAGGAGGATATAAGATGAACATCAACAAAAGCAAAACGAGGATAATGGAATGTAGTCAAATTAAGTCGGGTGATGCTGAGGGAATTAGATTAGGAAATGAGACACTTACAGTAGTAAAGGAGTTTTGCTATTTAGGAAGTAAAATAACTGATGATGGTCGAAGTAGAGAGGATATAAAATGTAGACTGGCAATGGCAAGGAAAGCGTTTCTGAAGAAGAGAAATTTGTTAACATCGAATATAGATTTATGTATCAGGAAGTCGTTTCTGAAAGTATTTGTATGGAGTGTAGCCATGTATGGAAGTGAAACATGGACGATAACTAGTTTGGACAAGAAGAGAATAGAAGCTTTCGAAATGTGGTGCTACAGAAGAATACTGAAGACAAGATGGATAGATCATGTAACTAATGAGGAGGTACTGAATAGGATTGGGGAGAAGAGAAGTTTGTGGCTCAACTTGACTAGAAGAAGGGATCGGTTGGTAGGACATGTTTTGAGGCATCAAGGGATCACAAATTTAGCATTGGAGGGCAGCGTGGAGGGTAAAAATCGTAGAGGGAGACCAAGAGACGAATACACTAAGCAGATTCAGAAGGATGTAGGTTTCAGTAGGTACTGGGAGATGAAGAAGCTTGCACAGGACAGAGTAGCATGGAGAGCTGCATCAAACCAGTCTCAGGACTGAAGACCACAACAGCAACAACATCTTGTCCAGATCGCCACCTACGTCATATGCATCATCCACGTTCAAACTGTTTCCCGCATCATCCGCAATCACTACATGCTCCTCTTTTGAAAAATCCTTGCAGCCCTCTATCACTTGGCTTAGCCAATTGAGGGCGTACACTTCGCCCATGGCTACTACCTAGCATCATTCTTCCTAAGACTTTGCACATTCCTAGACTCCCTGACATCGGTTGAAGTGTGCTGCGTGTTTCCTACTCCTAGTCCTTCCTGAGGCTCTTCTCCACATAACTCTGGGAGTGGTAGATATCTGCTGATACGCTAATAACAGAACTATCAGATCGCGTTCTCTTTCTCCTTATCTTACTAGCAACAGCCAGTTCTCAGCCATCTCTCCCCTTCTATCTCAGTTAATCCTGATCAGTTCCTTCTGTGCTTCCTCCAACCGTCCCTGTAGGGTACAGATTTTCCCTTCCTGTTCCATGTTCCTATTGCATAAGCTGCAGTTCCAGGAGAGAGCCTCCCGTGTTTTCTCAACGTTCTCCCAACTGCATAATCCCCCCCCCCCCCATCGCACACAGTGACAATAAAAATGTTCTCTTCAAGACTGGAAATAAATCACCCTCCTTAATAAACTATAGCAGCCCCCGCATTTCGCACTCATGGTTAAAGAATGTCTCAAGTTTGTCATGAACGCGCAATTTGCTGTACGGATGAGTAAACAAAAACTACACTAAAAGTGTACTTGTTTAGAGATATCATGACAAAATAATGAATTGGTAGTTTCTTTTTTTCAGCGAATTCGTGTTTCCAAGATTGTTTGATTAGGTTTTTAAGTGTTTATAACTCGTAACATTTAGGGCCAGATAACTAGTAAACAATACGAAATGTGTTGAGAAATACCATTTAGAAACGTTTAATTACACTTCTTATAACGGGAATAGACACAAAATTTCGACCTACTTCGCTACTGTTGGCATTTCAAACCTGACTAATTATTTTTAAGAAAACACACAATGTGATCGCTAAATATTCACATGTGTACCAAGAACAGTGACTACATCAAGTATAAAAAACAAAGCATATTCAAATATAATACTATTTACATTTTAATGAGTACTTTTGTGAAGTACGACGAGCCACAGAGCCTGAATACGATATTGCAGTGCCTGTGTCATTCCGAATTACGATGTAAAGTTCCTTCGGACATACGTGCATGACCGAAGGAACAGGCGCTGCGGCGACTACAGTCGTTATGAAATACATGACATGTAATCGCAGTTGCGAATATGAACTACCACCAGCTGCATACTGGAATGACGACAACGAAAATTTGTGGCAGACCAGGACTCGATCCCGGATTTCCCGTTCTTCATGAGTGGTCGCGTTACTATTTGGTCTGTAGTCCATGTGCATTGTAGACACATGGTTGACGACATTATAGAAGTTTGGATCTGGCCGTGAGTCCTGCTCGGATAGCCAAATGGTAAGGCGATCGCTCATGATAAGCTGTAAGTCCGGGTTCGATTCCCGATACGGCACAATTTTCATTATCGCCATTCCATTATACGGCTGATGGTTGTCCATATTCGCAGCCGCGAATACATGTCATTTATATAGCCAGAAGGATACGCAGAACAACGAATGTTAAATATGGGTAGCAACTACGAGAAGTTAGCAGCTATAATGTACAATGTAAATAGTAATCTAATTAGCAGGTGGGGTTTAAAATTGGACAATTTAAGTTTAAAAATGGTTAAAATAGTAGGAATATAGACAATTCAAGAGTTAAAATGAAAGAAACCAATCTAAAATGGTTCAAATGACTCTGAGCACTATGTGACTTAACTTCTGAGGTCATCAGTCGCCTAGAACTTAGAACTAATTAAACCTAACTAACCTAAGGACATCACACACACATCCATGCCCGAGGCAGGATTCGAACCTGCGACCGTAGCGGTCGCTCGGCTCCAGACTGTAGCGCCCAGAACCGCACGGCCACTGCGGCCGGCAAACTAATCTAGATACTAGCAGAGAACTTAGAAATGACAACGGTAATTTAAATTAAAAAATGTGCAAAATGAACTGTAATGTTAAAAATAACATTGGTAATTTAAAATTAGATTGGACAAATAGGCAGATTCAGTGAAAGCTTGTTTATAAAACAAGTCAGAAATCCAAATGAGAACTTGGAAGCTGAATTAGAATCTTCCTGTACTAGTAGTGGATCTGGTGAAAAAGAGAGTGAAAGAGCCGTTGTAATAAGCAGATGCAAGTTGATGTTAATTCTCTCCAGGCTCAACTAACAAACTAGGTGAAACTTTACTGATAATTATGACGACGGAAAGATTTCTGATCCAAAATCAAGAGATATTACTGATGTTCAGAGTACAGCAGTAGCTGAAGAAGCTGTTAATGCAAATGTGACGCCCAGAGTAATGTTCCTGGCTTATAGCCCCACTCGTCGTGTAACCGCTGTGATTTCTGCGCTGCTCGAGGTGTGAGCCCGCAAACCCGATCGCACGTATCGATCCCCGAATCGCCTGATATAGAAGCCGGGACACGGTCCAGTACCTGGCGTGATGGCATGGGGTACCGTAGTGTACAAAATACAATCACATCTGATTCACATAGCCTGTAATCTGGACAGCATGTTTTTCATTTGTGACGAGTTAAAGCCGATAACGGTGCCCTGTCTTTGAGGGCTCCTTAACGTCTTTTAACAAGGTAACAAAGACCGAATGTTGCTCGTACTGTCCTGACCTACGTCGACACAAAGGATTTCACGCCGTTGGCCTGGCCGGGATATTCTTCAGATCTGTAACTCACTGAAAGCATTTGTTCATCATCTAAGCATACCAGTCCCACAGTCTAATTGAAACCAGACGACAACTAACTAAGATAAAATTGTTTCTTTGACATTTGTGTCTAGAGGAATAGACATGGAAATTTATGTCATTAACTTCATGGGATATACAATGAAGATAGGCAATGCCTACGTGGACTGGTGAAGAAGCCAGAAATTTAAAAAATCATATTCATCTTTCTTTCTTGATTTCGTAGAAACTGGCTCAGCTCGTTGTCCTGTAAGACGAATGGGGTATGCTCTCTGCAAGAGGCCAGGGTCTTTACATGTTTAACGAACAAAATCCTTTTCTGTAACAGACAATTTGATATAATTCCTGCATGCACTAATAAAGTCTATAGTTAAGTTCTGTTCACTTTCGAAGTAATGCAACTGGAAAAGTAAGTAATATTCTTGAATAAAACACTTTTTAAACTTAACACTATTGTATTTTACCACAGTCAAAATCAAAACACTGTTGAATACAAACGTTTTCCATATATCGCAAAATTTTTGAAATTATATGTCACACAATTTCATTGGAGACATGTCCCAGACTTGCTGCCTCACGTCTGCCCACAATCAACGCTTATTACAGACTCTCTCTCAAATTAATTACTTAAAAATGATGCAAAGTAAAACCAAAATATTACATTTTAACTGTTCACAGAGTTTCACTGATATCGAGGCAATCCAACAGACTTTTATGTGTAAAATATCATTGGAATGACAAGCACATTTGTAAAATATAAATTGTTAGGTAATTTATAAATATGGTCTTTACAACAGATTTTTAATAATTTTTGTTTGCCAAGAATAAGTTTATCTGCCGATATCTGGCACGGAGAAAAAGAATGATCACACAGAATAATTAATATTTTCAGAAAAAAGGCGAAAATTTGAAGAAATGGAGTTTAAAAATATAATGAAAAAATATGATATAATAAATGAAATTTCAAAAAAATAGTCACTAAATATCAAAATGCATTCATGAACTCTCACAGAGAAAATACATTTTGCAACTGTCAAGAAATATGGTTAGCATATGAATGGTATCGAGAGGTTCATATCACACAGCTGTATCGTCATCTACTACTACAAAGATACATTAAGTTATAGATTCGTTTTAGTGGGCATGTCTGCAGCCTATAGGACCACAACACATAAGTGCCCACACAACAAAAATTAAAAATACAAATGTGCTTGTATTACAAAAAGCTGTAGCGCAAGCCCCCTTATAATCGTAAAGCCGTTGATAATGGGTTTATCTGACTGAATTTGTCAGAAGACAGCTGATACGGGATCTCCCAGGAGAAGTGGTGAAAATCCAGGATATGACAGGAACGACCGTTCGATGCAAAAAGATCTGGAAAATATGCGCTCTAAAATACATATCTTAAGAGCTACGAGCACGTCTTCATATTCAGTACTGTGAAACAAATCTCTTTTACTGAATTCTCTTTACTTTTCATATTTTCAGAGATGGTAGTATGGACCGAAACAAGAGAAAGATGTCGAGTAAACATGGGCTCCCACCAAAGAGCTATGAACACTTGTTCATCTTCGCCTCTGTGAAATACATCGCTTCTACTGATAAAAGTGCTCATAACTCTTAAGGTACGCATTGTAGAGCCCAATTTTAATAGAATATTTGCTTCGAATGAGCGTGCCTATCATATCACTGAATATTGACCATTCCTTCTGTATGATCGACCATTCTTGTATAATCAAGTTAATATTAAATTTGTATTACAATGCATATCTAATATTGGATAAGGGTAAATATGTAACCATCAATGCCGAATAGTAACCTAATAAATATATATACACTGAAGAGACAAATAAACTTGTATATCTGCCTAATGCCATGTACGGCCCTCGGGAACACGCACCAGTGCACGACGTGGCGTGGACTCAACTAATGTCTGAAGTACTGCTGGAGGGAACTGACACCATGTACCCTGCAGGACTGTCCATAAATCCGTCAGAGTTCGAGAGAGTGGAGATCTCTTCTGAACAGCATGTTGCAAGACATGCCAGATATGCTCAATAATGGTCATGTCTGGGGAGTTTGGTGGCCAGCGCAAGTGTTTACACTCAAAAGAGTGTTCCTGGAGCCACTCTGTAGCAATTCTGGACGTGTGGGGTGTCGCATTGTCATACTGGAATATCCCAAGTCTTTCTGAATGTACAATGGACACGAATGGATGCAGTTGATCAGACAGGTTGCTTACGTACGTGTCACCTGTCAGAGTCGTATCTAGACGTATCAGGGGTCTCATATCACTCCAAATGCACACTCCCCACACTATTACTGAGCCTCCGCCTGCTTCAACAGTTCCCTGCTGACATACAGGGCCCATAGATTCATGAGGTTGTCTCCATACCCGTACACGTCCATCCGCTCGATACAATTTGAAACGAGACTCGTCCAACCAGACAACGTTTTTCTAGTTATCAACAGTCCAACGTCGGTGTTGATAGGCCAAGGTGAGGCGTAAATCTTTGTGTCGTGCAGTCATCAAGGGTACACGTGTGGGCCTTCGGCTCCGAAAGCTCATATCGATGATGTTTCGTTGAATGGTTCGCGCGCTACTACTTGTTGAAGGCCCAGCATTGAAATCTGCAGCAATTTGAGGAAGGGTTGCACTTCTGTCGCGCTGAACGATTCTCATCAGTCGTCGTTGGTCCCCTTTTTGCAGGATCCTTTTCCAGCCACAGTGATGTCGGAGATATGATGTTTTACCGGATTTCTGATATTCACGGTACACTCGTGAAATGGCGCACGGGAAAATCACCACTTCATCGCTGTCTCGGGGATGCTGCGTTCCATCGCTCGTGCGTCGACTATAAAACCACGTCCAAACTCTCTTGGTCTTGATAACCTGCCATTGTAGCAGCAGTAGCCGATTTAACAACTATGCTAGACACTTGTCTTATACAGGTGTTGCCGAACGCAGAGCCATATTGGATTGAACTGGATTGTTTGGCGGAGGAGAGCAGACAGCGAGGTCATAGGTCTCATCGGATTAGGGAAGGACGGAGAAGGAAGTCGGCGGTGCCTTTTCAAAGGAAATATCCCGGCATTTGCATGGAGCGATTTAAGGAAATCACGGAAAACCTAAATCAGGATGCCGGACGAGGGATTGAGCCGTCCTTCTCACGAAAGCGAAACCAGTGTGGTAGCCAATGCGCCACCTCACACGGTACCACGAATTTACCTTCTCCCCAATTCTGTCCAGTACCTCCTCATTAGTTACGTCATCTACGCATTTAATCTTCAGTGTCCCTTTGTAGCACCACATTTCAAAAGCTTCTATTCTCTTCTTGTCTAAACTGTTTATCGTCTATGTTTCACTTCCATACATTGCTAAACTCCATACAAATACACTAAAGTAACTAAACACTTCCCCAACGGGCCATGAAGGCTAAACGCTACTGACTACCCGCCAGGTCATTCTCAGCCCATAGGCGTCACTTGATGCGGATATGGAGGGACATGTGGTCAGCACACTGCTCTAGCGGCCGTATGTCAGTTTCCGAGACTGGAGCTGCTAATTCTCAATCAAATAGCTCCTCAGTTTGCCTCACAAGGGCGGAGTGCACCTCGCTTGTCAACAGCGCTTGGCAGACCAGATGGTCACTCATCCAAGTGCTAGCCCAGCCCGACAGCGCTTAACTTCGGTGATCAGACGGGAACAGAGTTACCTCTGCGACAAGGCCGTTGACATACAAATACACACATCAAAAAAAAGTTTAGCATCACCTCGGTTCCGTGAGTTCCGGAATTAGTACAGAAAATTGGAATAGAGATGAACATAAACATCATTTCCGCTCTTTTTATTGCTCATGAACACCACACACTGCATGTTGTACCACCATACAGGGAGACCTTCAATGGTGGTGGTCCAGATTGTTGTACACACCGGTATCTCTAATACCCACAAGCACATCCTCTTGCATTGATGCATGCCTGTATTCGTCGTGACGTACTATCCACAAGCTCATCAAGGTACTCTTGGTCCAGATTGTCCCACTCCTCAACGGCGATTGGGCTCGGATCCCTCAGAGTGGTTGGTGGCTCAAGTCGTCCATAAACAGCCGTTTTCAATCTATTCCAGGCATGTTCGATAGGGTTCATGTCTGGAGAACATGCTGGCCACTCTAATCGAGCGATGTCGTTATCCTGAAGGAAGTCATTCACAAGATGTGGGCGAATTGTCGTCCATGAAGACGAAGGCCTCTTCTATATACTGCTGATATGGTTGCACTATCGGTCGGAGGATGGAATTCACGTATCGTACAGCCGTTACGGCTCCTTCCGTGACCACTAGCGGCGTACGTCGGCCCCACATAATGCCACCCCAAAACAGCAGGGAACTCCACCTTGCTGCACTCGCTGGATAGTATGTGTAAGGCGTTCAGCCTGACCGGGTTGCCTCCAAACACGTCTCCGACGATTGTTTGGCTGAAGGCATATGCGACACTCATCGGTGAAAAGAACGTGATTGCATACCTGAGCAGTTCATTCGATATGTTGTTGGACCCATCTCTACACGCTGCATGATGTAGTGATTGCAAAAACGGATCTCGCCCATGGACGTTGGGAGTGAAGTTGTGCATGATGCAGCCTATTGCGCACAGCTTGAGTCATAACACGACGTCCTGTAACTGCACGAAAACCGTTATTCAACATGGTGGCGTAGCTGTCCGGGTTCCTCCGTGCCATAATGCTTAGGTAGCGGTCATCCACTGCAGTAGTAGCCCTTGGGTGGCCTGAGCGAGGCATCTCATCGACAGTTTATGTCTATGTGTGTAGCCTCCATGTCTGAACAACAACGCTTTGGTTCAGTGGAAGATACCTCGACACTCCCCTTGCTGTGAACCCTTCCTGGCTCAAAGTAACAATGCGGACGCTATCGAATCGCGGTATTGACCGTTTAGGCATTGCTGAGCTCTAGAAAACACGAGCCGTGTACCTCCTTCGTGGTGGAATGACTGGAACTGATCGGCTCTTGGCCCCCCTCCGTCTAATAGGCGCTGCTCATGCATGGTTGTTTACATCTTTGGGGGAGGGGGTATATTGACATCTCTGAACAGTCAAAGTGAATGTATCTGTGATACAATATCCACAGTAAACGTCTATCTTCAGGAGTTCTGGGAACCGGGGTGATGCAAAATCTTTTTTGGTGTGTGTACTTTCAGAGAGGGCTACCTGACACATGAATCTATTCTTGATGCTAACAAATACCTCTTCTTCAGAAACGCATTTCTTGCCATTGCCAATCTACATTTTAGATCTTCACTACTTCGACCGTCATCAGTTATTTTGCTTCCCAAATAAGAATACTCATTTACTGCTTAAAGTGTCTCATTTCCTAATCTAATTCCCTCGGCATCACCTGATTTAATTCGACTACATTCCATTATCCTCGTTTTGCTTTTGTTGATGTTCATCTTATATCCTCCTTTCAAGACACTGTCCATTCCGTTCAACTACTCTCACAAGTTCTTTGCTGTCTCTGACAAACTTGCAATGTCATCGGCGAACCTCAAAGTTTTTATTTCTTCTTCCTCGACTTTAGTTCCTACATCAGATTTCTCTTTTGTTTCCTTTACTGCTGCTCAATATACAGATTGAATAACATAGAGGATAGGCTGCAACCCTGTGTCACTCCCTTCTCAACCACTGCTTCCCTTTCGTGCCCCTCGGCTCTTATAACTGCCATCTAGTTTCTGTAGAAATTGTAAATAGCCTTTCGCTCCCAGTCTTTTAGCCCTGCCACCTTTAGAATTTGAAAGAGTGTATTCCACACAACATTATCAAAAGCTTTTGGTACGTCCATAAATGGTATTAACGTAGGTTTTGTAAGGTGTCAGGCAAATCCAACACCTTCCATGAAAACCCTGACATTATAACCAAATCCAGTAGTATGTCACATAGCTCCGAATAAATCGTGACATAAATTAACCAAAGTAATACGAGTAACGAGTGAGCAAATGGAATACCACAGACTAACACAAGAATGCCTAAATGCATGTCATACCTTCCCACCGTGAGACACATGCAGTTCCGAGGGGAGGAACGAGAACAGAAGCCGAGAGCAGAACCGTGTTAAGCTAGAAGGCCCTACGATAAGGGACGGACTGGACACCCACTTGCCAGCTAACCACTAGGACAACCCCAGCTGCAAGTTTTAGTGTGGGATCTTTTTGCATCTCTGTTACGTCCAGACCACCTCACAGCCCATGTTAAAAGCTAGAGCCCTCCATAAAAACAGTACAGATCTTACGATAACACAAAAAGGGCCACACCACCAGCAAGTTTTAGCGTGAGACTTTTTCGCGTCTCTGTTGCGTTGCGAACTTTAAAAACATTGCCCCACCACGAAAAGTATAACGTTTCTCACTGGATAGACAGAATTTTTGTAGGCGGAGCTTAAGGTTAACATTGAGACCGTGATTGGTCAGATGAAAACACAGCCAGATAGTTTTTTTTAAAACCAACTTCGGTAAATTATAGTAAGGAGAAGTGAAGGGAGAGTTGCTTCCGAGACAGCGAGGTGAGCAGAGCTGTGCTGTCCGCCGCCCCCTGACGAACACCGACAAGGTAATGTACGCACGCGATGCCGCATAACAGCGCATAAAGCTTCACTCAGAACTGTAGAAGTTTCATCTGTTACACCCCCTTTTTGCGCAATACTAGTGTCGATCGTCAATTAAAGCTCATGGTGTTCACATTTGCCACCTGAAGTAAAAATCTGAAAAGCGATGATTTTTCTGTTATATAGTTATTGAGAAGCCACATGAGCCCCTGTAATTTACGACAAGTTAGATAAGTAATTAAAGATAATTGAGGGTCACTGTAGACCATTTTGATAGTTTTCTCTCTTGTGAAACTTAATTTAAACCTAGATTATACATGTTAAATGGCAAAGTTCATCCTTCGACCCATTGTAGAACTTGGAAACCCATTCAGGGAATATTCGTTCACATTTTTGTTGAACGCAGCTGGTTTTTACCATCCTGTATTAAAACATCTCCTTTTATCAGTAGTGCAATTTATAAACAATGTTTTGTGTGTAGAATAAAATTTCCAATGGGAAAATTACAGCCCCTTGCTTTCAGCCGTTCGCAGTACCAATACAACAAGGTTGGTTTCCTTGATGTTACAGGTCCACATCAGTCAATCATGCAGACTGTTGCCCCTGCAACTACTGAAAAGGCAGTTGTCCCTCTTCAGGAACCACACGTTTGTCTGACCTCTCAACAGATACCCCTCAGTATTGGTTGCACCTACGATACGGCTACCTGTATCACTGAAGCACGCAAGCCTCCCCACCAATGGCAAGGTCCATGGTTCATGGGGGCAGTGGTAGTAATAGCAGTAATTATAGTTTTATTCGTCCATGAATCAATTTTACAATGATACTGCACGTTCCCTGGTATTACAAATGAAGACTAAAAGACATAATCCATAAACAAATTTAATAAAAATTCACGCGCTTAGACTTCACAGCGTACGACGCATATTTTCGGTGGAAAACAGATGTCAAGAATGGTAGTTTGATCACACATTTACGACAAATATCTTCAGTCAAGATGATGCAACAGGGCTGCCAAGTTCGTGCAGTGGGTCAAGTTTTGCGTTAGAACACTCGAGATGTAGGGTTCGATTCCGGGTCTAGCTCTACTTTTTTTATTAGCTAACTAGCTTAGCGCCCGCTGCTTCCTTGGCGTAGACTGTATGGCCTGCAGAGATTTTTTGTTTTGTTTTTACAGGGTGTTTCAAAAATGACCGGTATATTTGAAACGGCAATACAAACTAGACGAGTAGCGATAGAAATACACCGTTTGTTGCAATATGCTTGGGACAACAGTACATCTTCAGGCAGACAAACTTTTGAAATTAAAGTAGTTACAATTGTCAACAACAGATGGCGTTGCGGTCTGGGAAACTCTATAGTACGATATTTTCCACATATCCACCATGCGTAGCAGTAATATGGCGTAGTCTCTGAATGAAATTACCCGAAACCTTTGACAACGTGTCTGGCGGAATGGCTTCACATGCAGATGAGATGTACTGCTTCAGCTGTTCAATTGTTTCTGGATTCTGGCGGTACACCTGGTCTTTCAAGTGTCCCCACAGAAAGAAGTCACAGGGGTTCATGTCTGGCGAATAGGGAGGCCAATCCACGCCGCCTCTTGTATGTTTTGGATATCCCAAAGCAATCACATGATCATCGAAATATTCATTCAGGAAATTAAAGACGTCGGCCGTGCGACGTGGCCGGGCACCATCTTGCATAAACCACGAGGTGTTCGCAGTGTCGTCTAAGGCAGTTTGTATCGCCACAAATTCACGAAGAATGTCCAGATAGCGTGATGCAGTAATCGTTTCGGATCTGAATAATAGGCCAATGATTCCTTTGGAAGAAATGGCGGCCCAGACCAGTACTTTTTGAGGATGCAGGGACGATGGGACTGCAACATGGGGCTTTTCAGTTCCCCATATGCGTCAATCCTGTTTATTGACGAAGCCGTCCAGGTAAAAATAAGCTTCGTCAGTAAACCAAATGCTGCCCACATGCATATCGCCGTTATCAATCCTGTGCACTATATCGTTAGCGAATGTCTCTCGTGCAGCAATGGTAACGGCGCTGAGGGGTTGCCGCGTTTGAATTTTGTATGGATAGAGGTGTAAACTCTGGCGCATGAGACGATACATGGACGTTGGCGTCATTTGGACCGCAGCTGCAACACGGCGAACGGAAACCCGAGGCCGCTCTTGGATCACCTGCTGCACTAGCTGCGCGTTGCCCTCTGTGGTTGCCGTACGCGGTCGCCCTACCTTTCCAGCACGTTCATCCGTCACGTTCCCAGTCTGTTGAAATTTTTCAAACAGATCCTTTATTGTATCGCTTTTCGGTCCTTTGGTTACATTAAACCTCCATTGAAAACTTCGTCTTGTTTCAACAACACTGTGTTCTAGGCGGTGGAATTCCAACACCAGAAAAATCCTGTTCTAAGGAATAAACCATGTTGTCCACAGCACAATTGCACGTTGTGAACAGCACACGCTTACAGCAGAAAGACGACGTACAGAATGGCGCACCCACAGACTGCGTGTTCTCCTATATCTTTCACATCACTTGCAGCGCCATCTGTTGTTGAAAATTGTAACTACTGTAATTTCGAAAGTTTGTCCACCTGAAAATGTACTGTTGTCCCAAGCATATTGCAACAAAAGGTGTATTTCTATCGCTGCTCGTTTAGTTTTTATTGCCGTTTCAAATATACCGATCATTTTTGAAACACCCTGTATTTAACTGAATTTTTGTACACAACATCTTCTAAGCTTTTGATGCTAGTTAAGGTTATGAAAGCATTGTCTTTTCCGAATGTACTTCTGACCAGAAAGCGAATCTGGCAGCTGGAGTCCAAAGCTTTTGTTAGTCATGCCTTTTGGGTTCTTATGGAGATATTTCTACAGCAATTTTCATCTCCCAACGAATATTTATTTATACCTAACCGAGAAGTGGAATATCCGTTTAATGTAACGAGGCATTTTCTTAAAAATTTTCGTCCCCTGTTGCACGCCTTAGTGGTTGAGTTTCCAGAAACAGTGAAACATGTATTTTTTTATTTGTAACCAAGAAGCCCAATACCAGTTGTCATATATGTACCCTTAAAATCATTTAGTAGGTCTTTAGTAATTATACACTGAAAAACCTGATTCTTGTTACCCATGATTTTGCTTCTCCTTCTAGCCCATTGACCACGAATTTGATTTCTTGTTGTTCAGTCATGTTTTCAGGAATTATGCCCTCAAACTGTTTAATGAAGGCTACTGGATGTATAATTCCTTTAATACAGAATTAATCGAATTTATACGCACTAGCGTGATTTGGTACGTCACTTACATAGTCAGTACATTTCTTTCTTTCTTCTTCTCACCAAATTTCGACTGTTTGATTAGTTTCATTTTCTATTTTGTCTTGCATCTCATGAAGTACTTTTGCTCTGTTTCTCTCAGTTTACCCTGAATCGCACTTGTGTTTCCTAAACAAGAAGGTTCTACATGTGAAATATTATGACTAAATATTTCATGGGCATTTTTGATATTCTAAATTACTCAGTTTTTTCTGATGTTAGCAATTACGTGCACTGATAGCTTTGCTATTAATTGTTGTTTGTATTGCCCCATTTTGAGCCAGCAAATCCTTATTTAACTTTTTCGTTTCATTGTCAACCTTTTGATTTATTTCTGACTTACTAACTTCTAATTGTTTCCCCCACTATTTTGTTTCATAATCTATTTTCCTGCAACATCCATCAGTTTTAGTTTCAAGATTTGTAAGCTCTGTCGTAAAGCACTGAACTTAGCGTTAATTTGTGCTGTTCCTACATTGATTTCTTTTAATACCTTGTCTATATTCTCTCTTTAATTTTGTGCTACTTTTTGTTTTTGTAAAATTAATTTTATAAAAGACGTCAGGTCCTAATCATTCTGAGTTGGCAAAGTGTCAGCTTCCTTTACTCCAGACGTTTTACAAAAGTAGTGGGACAAAGCCAGTGCTACCCCACTCTGCATTGTTGCCAAATTTCTTCAACATGGCGGATCCAAAATGGCGGCGATAGATGTAGCAATGTCGCAGATATGTCATGGTGAGAAGTTCAAAAGTTGATGGGAAAACAGGTCAATTGGGCTACCTCCACTAACCTAACCTCACCACCCATCCCCTCCCCTGCCCTCTCCTTCTCCCCTCCCCTCCACTTCCCTCCCTGTCCCTCCCCTCCCATTCCCACCCTTCTGGAAATTGATGGGAAAAGGTCTCAGTCTGTGCTGGGCTGCTGGACAGGATGGAGATAGGTCTTAATTTTGTGTGCATTGCTTATTTAAACAATTTGAGATGTCGTAGGCAATTGCTCTGTCCAGTGTGTCAGAAGTCCAACTGACCTAGTTCACAACACCACCACCAGAGGGCACTGTCAGCCCTCCACCTCTCCCCCCCCCCCCCCCCACTTGTGATGTAATCCAAGATGGCGGTGTGGGGAAAAGTAGCGGGAAAAGGACTGGAAGGACAGACATAATTGTTTACTGTGTGTACTATGAGTTCAATGGATGAGATGTCCATGCTGTAAAAGGAGGAGCTTAATGGGCATATTAGCTGTAACCATGCAGCTGAGGGCTGTGTTCACAGCCACCGTCACGATGTTTGGGAAGCAATGATATTTGGTGATGACGAATATGCTTTATTAAATAATGAAGATGCAGCAGGATGGGTTAAGTTACACTTCGCATGTGTTGTAACTGTGGAGCATTCAATAAAAATTCAGTTAGTCCTCTGGAGCACAAGAGGCAAAACGTTGTGCAGAATTGAGGAAAAGCTCGTGATGAGCAGGGATGAATTTAGTAAGTGTACTACATATAAGAATATAGCTGAGGACTGTATCCATAGCATCCTACATCATGAGGGGATAGAAAAGATAACATATGATCGCATGGTGAACACTTTTTGACAAATAATCGCAGTGCAGCAGGATGGTGTAATGATGCATTTTAGTACTCACACAGACAAATGCTTGTTCTGGAACTGCCTACCTTTTTTGAAATTGCCTGATACCCCACATCAACTTCCACAATGAACTATAGGTGTTCATGTTGGGATTTGGAGACCAACTGCCCTAGTTCACAACACCACCACCAGAGTGTGCTGTCAGCCTTCCTCCACTCCCACTTCCATGACATAAAGTGAGGAAACGAATAGGAGCCCTGAATCCAGTATGTGATAGGCTTTGGCCAATAGGATGGCAGCATCTGGTGATGTCATCAGAGAGGATATAGGGCTCTGTGGCCTCAATCTCACACAGTCAGCCAGCAGCAGCACCAGAAGCAGAAGAACCATGAAGTATCAGCAGCAGTCGAGATAGAGCACAGCCCTGCAGAACTGGAAGAAATGGGAAAGTAAGTATCCCATATCACATCTTTGTCTGCAGTTAGCATTGTAGTAATAATAATAATTATTATTATTGGTTGTTTTTGTGTCTTTGTCTGTATGTAACACTGCCTCCTCCTCTTTGGACAGCAGTAGCCTTTGACATGTAGGAGCTTGCAGCAGTGAGCGTTAAAATGTCAATCTCTGTAGCATCTGGACCAGCAGAAACTTCAGCTGCCATCTTGTTGAGGCCTGCACTGACCTCTGGACCTGCGACAGTGAAAACCTCCAGCATGTCCGAAGCTGTAGAGGCCATGTGGGGTCCTGGAGCACACATGGCCCACTTGCTGGAGCAAGACAAGAAGCCATTATTGTCTGTCCCATTCATCGATTTGGGCAATGAGGTGGCCTGGTCTGTTCCTAACTTTCCGAGTGCTACTGATGGTTCTGAACAAAAGCAAGATGGAGGTCAGTACTGGTCACTGACATACGACCCGTCCCATCAGAACATCCTTGTGGTAGAGCGGGGACATTGTACAGATGCTGCGCATAGGAAGGTTCCACACATAGCCCACTTGTTGGAGCAGAACACAGAGCTGTTACTGTCTGCCCCACTCATCAGTTTGTGTGGTAAGGATGCACAGTCTGCTCCCAATACCTCTAATGCTGCCAGCAGTACTAAAGAACAGCAAGATGGAGGACAGTACTGGTCACTGACTTACGACCCATCTCAGCAGAATATCTCTGTGCTAGTGCAGGGACAGAGTGCAGATGCTGTGGATAAGAAGGTATCAAGTGTGCCGATGCTTTTCAGTTCTATGTACAGTTTAATTCCTAGTGGAATGAAATGTGTAAATGTGGGTATAAAAGCACACCATGACAGGGGCTCACATGTGTGAGCAGAAATTGAAACTGCATCAAAGGATGTTAAAGTGCTCATTTCTCAGTCCTGCTGGAAATAAATATGTCGTGCAGAGCGCTTTCATCAATCAGCAGATGACCGCAGAGTATTATCCAACTTGTACCCCACCCAGACATTTGCCTTTCTGGTGTGACATTATCTACATACATCAAAAAATGTTTTGTATCACCCCAGTTCCCAGAACTCCTGAACACAGACGTTTACTGTGGATATTGTACCACAGACACAGCCCCTTTGACTGTCCAGAGATGTCACTAAAAACACGCAAAACAATCACGCATGAGCAGCGTCTATCAGACGGAACGAGTTCCAACAGACGATCAGTTCCAGTCATTCTACCAGGAAGGAGGTACACGGCTCGTGTTGTCTGTAGTTTAACCATGCCTAGACGGTCAATTCTGCGATTCGATAGCGTCCGCATTGTTACTTTGTGACAGGACGGGCTCTCAACAAGGGAAGTGTCCAGGTATCTCGCAATGAACCAAACCGATGTTGTTCGGACATGGGGGAGATACAGAGAGACAGCAACTGTCGAGGACATGCCTCGCTCAGGCCACCCAAGGGCTACTATTGCTGTGGATGACCGCTATCTACGGATTATGGCTCGGAGGAACCCTGACAGCTACGCCACCATGTTCAATAGCGCTTTTCGTGCAGCCACAGAACGTCGTGTTACGACTCAAGCTGTGCGCAATAGGCTGCATGATGCGCAATTTCACTCCCAACGTCCATGGGCGAGATCCGTCTTTGCCATCACGACACCATGCAGTGCGATACAGATGGGCCCAACAACATACCGAATGGACTGCTCAGGTTTGGTATCACGTTCTCTTCACCGATCAGTGTCGCATATCCCTTCAACCAAACAATCGTCGGAGACGTGTTTGGAGGCAACCCGGTAAGGCTGAACGCTTTCCCTGCCGTTTTGGGGTGGCATTATGTGGGGCCGATGTACGCCGCTGGTGGTCATGGAAGGCGCCGTAACGGCTGTACGATATGTGAATGCCATCCTCCTACCGATAGTGCAACCATATCGGCAGCATACTGGCGAGGCCATCGTCGTCACGGACGACAATTTGCGCCCCAATCGTGCACTTCTTGTGAATGACTTTCAGGATAACGCCATCGCTCGACTAGAGTGGTCAGCATGTTCTCCAGACATGAACCCTATCGAACATGCGTGGGATAGATTGAAAATAACTGCTTATGGACGACGTGAGCCACCAACCACTCTGAGGAATCCAAGCCAAATCGCCGTTGAGGATTGGGACAATCTGGACCAACAGTACCTTGATGAACTTGTGGATAGTATGCCACGACGAATACAGGCATGCGTCAATGCAAGAGGATATGCTGCTGGGTATTAGAGGTACCGGTGTGTACAGTAGTCTGGACCAACAGCTCTGAAGGTCTCACTGTATGATGGTACAACATGCAATGTGTTGTTTTCATGAGCACAAAAAAGGGCGTAAATGATGTTTATGTTGATCTCTATTCCAATTTTCTGTCAGGTTCCGGGACTCTCGGAACCAAGGTGATGCAAAACTTTTCTTGATGCGTGTATTACAACAGTGTATGATGACTCTGCACTATGTGTGTAATCGTTTGACAAGTGTGTTTATATATGGCACACCTCAGTTATGAACTTATACGATGTGGATACTGTGCAAAACCTCGCACTGGAGAGACTGAGTCCTTGGTTGCCAAACATAAACTCCGCATACACTGATACTGCAAACTTTCTACTTGTGTATAGTGTACACGTTGATGATTTTGAGCAATACCTTTGTTTGTGCATGAACGCAGAGCCAAAAGTGAAACAGCTAAAAAGTGCGTGTGAAAAACAAGAGCATTGTGAGGTGCCCATTGGTTTTAAGGAGATGCACGCGGAATTTATTGTATATCAAAACGCCTTATTTGGGAAATATTGTACAAAGGACATAAATAAAGATTCTGATGATTGTTTTGAAATACTGCATGTGATGTACGATATTTAAATAATTAATCTGCATATATAATCTCAAACTGTGTTTGTGTTTTATTTTATACCTCTCTCATTATAGTCCAATTATTACACTTATTAATACTATTTTTTTCAATGTTGAGCCTATAATCATGTAGCAGCAGACAATTGCCTCAAAAACCTCCTCCCCAGTCACTGTCAAAATGAATTATGAAGTTACTCTTCACGGTAAATATATAGCTGAATTATTTGTGTGTCCAATATAGCACAGTGATAGAGCTATAGTGGCTATACATACTATTGCCATCCTTACATGTGTATCTTTCTACATAAGCCCACTACTTGTCAGTACCTGACGTAGTCGTATCATGGTGGGGTGAGTGAAACATCCTTGTCACAAGGACTTTGTTGTTGCTGACTGGTCCTGTGAAGATGCGAAAGAAGACCTGAAGAAGAAGAAGAATGGAATATTCCTTCCTGATAATATACGAGCAATTACTGTAGGTCCATTCAATAATGCCTCATGACGCTGCAACACATGGAGATGGAATCCGATTAGAACAAGTTTGTGTTTTTTTCAAAAACACTGTTTCAGGCCAAGTCTCAGGTATTAATGGGGATATTGCACAGTGTGAAAGGCGTTACACACACGACATTCAGTGAAAGTGGTGATGTCCCCCACTTGACGATATTGCTATGGAAAACTAAGACCAAATTCGAATATATTTCAGTTTCGGTCGTCATATGGATGCTGATGTATTTTATCTATGTCAAACATACTCCAGAGTCCCGAAACAGTTTGTTAGGGATAATGCAGACCTTATTATAGCCTTCAGACAAGACAATCTGAATTTAGAACACCTTTACCTAGCAAATGTAGGAACTAGAATGAGATTTTCACTCTGCAGCGGATTGTGCGCTGATATGGAACTTCCTGGCAGATTAAAACTGCGTGCCGGACCGAGACTCGAACTCGGGACCTTTGCTTTTCACGAGCAAGTGCTCTACCATCTGAGCTACCCAAGCCAGACTCACGCCCAGTCCTCACAGCTTTCCTTCCGCCAGTGCCTCGTGTCCTGGTAGAGCACTTGCCCGCGAAAGCAAAGGTCCCGAGTTCGAGTCTCTGTCCGGCACACAGTTTTAATCTGCCAAGATGTTTCAAATGTAAGAACTGACACGTCGTTCATTGATTTTGTAAAGATATGTGCCGATTGCTGGAATCATTCACGGTATGGCTTGTTATTGATAAAAAAAAGAAAACTGAATGATGGTTGGTACAGGTGAAACTTCCAAGAGTTTCTGTATGTATAGCCCGGACATAGACAAATGTGCGGGAATCTCTAGCTCTTAAGCCGAGAGAATGAGTGTACATAGACAGAACATTCGCTGGTACGTGGATGCGACAATTCATGCTTTCGTGCATAAAGTTGGAGTTACGCGCTGAGGGCTAGAGACGTATTACCAGACTCTTCAGAGAATGATCGCCGCATTAACTGAATTAGTTAATGAAATCGGTAAGAAAGTAATCGACTTAATTGAATAGGTCTAGGCTATTAAAGGTAAAATAGATATACATTTACATCTACATATATATTCCGGTAGCCACCAAGCGGTGTGTGGCGGAGGCCAAAGTCATATTCCCCCCCCCCCCCCCCCCCCCCCACCATCTCGCGGATCGCGCGAGGGAAAAACGACTGTCTGAACGCCTCAGTACGAGCTCTAATTTCCCTTATCTTTGAATGGTGATCATTGCGCCATTTGAAAGTTCGTGGTAATAATGTATGCTCTACATCCTCGGTGAAGATCGGATTTCAGAACTTAGTGAGCATCCCCTTCCGCTTAGCGGGCCGTCTATCTGCAAGTGTGTCCCACTTCAAACTTTCTATGAGATTTGTGACGCTCTCGCGATGGCTAAATGTACCAGTCACGAATCTTGCCGCTCTTCTTTGGACCTTGTCAGTCTCTTGAATCAGACCTAACTGGTAAGGGTCCCATAGAGACGAACAATACTCTAAAACTGGACGAACTAACGTATTGTAAGCAATTTCCTTTGTTGAAGGACTGCATCGCTTCAGGGTTCTACCAATAAACCGCAATCTAGATTTCGCCTTACCCGTTACTTGTGTAATCTGATCATTCCATTTGAGATCATTTCGAATAGTCACACCCAGATACTTGACGGATGTTCCCGGTTCGAAAGACTGGGCATTTACTTTGTACTCGTACATTAATGGGGATTTTTGCCTTGTTATACGCAGTAGGTTACACTTACTAATATTGAGAGATAACTGCAAGTCATTACACCACTCATTTATTTTCTGCTAATCCTCATTGAAATGTTCACTAGTTTCGTGTGATACTACTTTCCTGTAGACTACAACATCATCGGCAAACAGTCTAATGCCGCTGTCAATAATATCAATCAGATCGTTTATGTAAATCGTTGTTGAGAAGGGGGAGCCGGCACGTAATAAGACGAAGAAGAGCGGATATATAAAGCCTCACGCTGCAGAGAGATGTCAAAGAAGCAGGAAGTCATTCAGAGGCGGTAAGCCATTCGACAGAAATTTCGATTGCTAAGCTTAGGGCATATGGATTGACAGCAAACACTAAGAGAGACCTTTAAGCCGGTTACTGAATCTCTCATGTAGTTCTCAGCCATTGAAAAATTCATGATCCGTCACGCCCCTGGCCAAATAGATAGGACTTTCGGCGTCAGCAGAGGAAGACCGTACATGCTGGGTATGCAGCCTATAAATGTATTTAATTCCACAATGCAGATTGGTGATAGGTAGTTTGAGAGAACACCTGGCTTAATGAATCTTATTTTGGTAAGACCCACGAAAGAACTCATAAATTATTAAGGTAACGATAGGGGAATGTACCGTGAAATACTGCATTTGACTGATGTGCATAAGATCACAAATAGTAAGAGCAATTAGAAAACCAGTAGAATACTGATATTGAGCATAAAGCAGTGAACAATCGAATCCTGGAGTATATATATATATATATATATATATATATATATATATATATATATATATATACAGCTCATTCGAATGAGGCTGTTTCAGTAATCACTGAGCTTAGAGAGAGGGGTATCATCGAATAAGTATGGAGACAGTAGTTCGAGAACAGCACAAACCAGCATACAAAACATACTATCGTAGGCATGTTATGATTAAAGGTTTGGATGAATACGGCAGGCTGATCTTGTAGATATGAGGGAATATTTTCATGATGATAATTTATGCAAATATATTTTAATGGTTATTGATATACACTCGAAATTTACTCGGGCATTAACTGTTAAGATAAATATGGGGTAAAATGTAGCGGATGTGTTTGAGTGTTCGCTGCAGACAGGGACGAATCGATGCCCAGACAACCTACAAACCGATCACGGTGGAGAGTTTTATGATAGGTATTTCAAGACTGATGCAACGGTATGGAATACATCACTACTCAACATTCAACGACCTAAAAGCAAATATCGTGGAACATCTGAACAAAACAATAACAGCTCAAATGTTGATGCTTTTTAAGCTTCGGAGCTCGTACAAATGGACAGATATCCTCCCAGAAGTAACTGCTCAGTATAATCGAACCAAACATAGTAAAATAAAAATGAGACCAATCGATATTCGTGATGATGACCTCATGGATACGGCGTAGTATCGCATTAAAATGAATGATCCACGCAGACAGAAATTTAATGTAGGTGATTTGGTAGGTATCTCAAAACACAAGACGGCATTTGAAAAAACATACCTACCAAACTGGTCAACAAGGATATTTACAGCTTCAAAAGTGCAAAGAACTAATCCTACGAAGGATAGTAAAGGTGAACAAATTGCAGGCTGCTTCTACACCGAGAGGTTGCAGAAAAGCTCAGAACCGGATGTGTTTCTCATGGAGAGAGTCATAAGTAGACGTGGAAATAAAGGACTAGTCAAATGGTTTGGTTTTCCTGCTACGCAAAACAGTTGGATTGATGCCGACGATTTGCTATATAATGGGGGCCCACAGCCCACAACCACCGCTGTAACATGCACGCTACGTAGGAGACGCATTAGAGGAGATGGTGGTATTCTAGACAAAATGCCAGTGGAATTGCACATCCCTGGGTATAACTACGTCGGACCTGGTACAAAGCTTCAGAAACGCTTGGCACGACGAAGCGTGTATGGAACATGACATTGCATATGCTGCAAATAAAGACCTATCAAGTCGTCACATCGCAGATAGGATTTTAGCTGATAGGGCTACGGCGATGCGCAGAAGAAAGGAAATTGTTATAGGTTAACACATTGCAATATTTGCAGTTGATAAAACGATGCGTGGAAAAATTAAGTTGGCTTTAGGAGTGACGAATTTCAAGCTAGTTATAACTGCTGCACGTTGCGCACTAAATAAGGAGGAGGGTGGGAGGAAGAGATATTTGAAGAACTGTATCCTGACAGCGAAGTATGCAGCTAAAAACGCTCGGATGCACAAGAGAGCGGGAAAAAGAAGAGGATCAGTTAAAGCATCTCGAATTCTACCAGTACCTAAGACGTCTGGTGATTTTCTTTCATTTCTCATCCCAGCTCTCTCCGCTCGCTCGGCGGTAGGTTCCCTCGCTGGTGGCACTGCAGCTTTTGCTCGAACAGTCAAGAACGAGCAAAACTCCAAAGCACAGTTAGAAGAGACAAGAAGACACAACCACACGATCAAAGATGTAGCCATCGGAAAAGGACGTTACTTGAAACCGTACAGGAAAGGGCGTGGTCTATTCATAAATGTTTAAAAAAAAGCCCATTAGCAGTCCTACCAGATCGGCCACTCGCAAATACTGATCTTCTTAGGTTTGTTAGAAAAAAAATCAACATTACATGGCTACGTGGTGTGTTTATGCGGGATACATTACCGAAGACCATGTGGAAAACTGGTGAATGTGACATTGTGAATTTAGATTTTGCTGGAGATCCCAGCACCCACTGGGTGCCATATGTTACGAAAAATGCAAATATCGTCTACTATTTCGACTCATCTGGTGATCGGAAACCGCCAGAAGACTTAAAACGATACTTCACTTCCAGGAGACGCGTGTTCTAAAATTTTCTGCGCTGCCAGGACTTTAACACACATCTCTGCGAACATCTATGCATCATGTTTCTCTTGACGTTTACAAAGAAGAAGGAGAATATATAAGGAAGAACTTTAAACATTCCTACATCAGTTGAGGTTCAGATGCAATGTCGTAGACTTTGACTTTAAAAGAACGATCATTTCTATTATGTGCAAATTACATTCCGCCAATTGATTTGAGCATTGGTAAATGGAGTATTGTATTGACTGGACTGGAGACATATAGAAACATCCCAAATATCACCAAGACTGACAACAAACTGCATCTGAATATTGATGGTGAAAAAGAAATTGCGCATACTATATCGACGATTGAAATTAAGTCTTAAAGCAGTTTTGGAAAGGTATTGAGCTACGTGCAAATATCAATACACTTAAATCTGAAATAAGGACAGGTTTTGAACAAAGATCCTAGTAAATTTAACATGTCAGATCAGACTGTGGCCATACTGCCTGTCAGAACAATCCGAGTCGAACGTAAAATTGCAACAAAGTCCTATCTCAACGACAGTCTGATTCATAGTATTTACGGATGCTTCCTCTCAGTTGCAACAGGGTATTAAGGTCGTTGAGACTCCCACCAATGCAATGTACCTTTCAATGACAGTTCAGTCACTGGATTGTTTTTAAGTTGCATATTATGGACCAGAGTAATCAATTTGTTGACTTTCGTGGTCAGGAAATTATTGTACGATACATCTAACGCAGGATGGGCGTACGTTATAAAACCAGTGCACGCAATTTGCACCACGTCACTTCGCTGCCAAACCGCAAAGTGACAACACGCGCGAACTACGAATTTCTTAAATCAATTGGCTTAGGTTTAAGTAGTTCTAAGTTCTAGGGGACTGATGGCCTTAGAAGTTAAGTCCAATAGTGCTCAGAGCCATTTGAACCATTTAGAGTATGATGAGCCATTCGTACGTCATCAATACTTCTCGCATAAACCTTATGCTTCAACCACATTTTACAAGAATGTTCACATTAGGATTGTCATCCAGCTCCAAGACGCACTGATGCTTCGATGGGTCTATTCGGAGGGGTCATTCAAGAAAAGCGACAGCAGCGCTACAGCGGGATCCAAGCTTCCACGTAACATTTTAGCATTCCCGTTTCAAGAAATACTCTATGAGCTCAATAGATCCGAGATCGACCATACATGCAGTGTCGGCATAACATCAACCCTTAAAACATACGTCTCCGCATCACACACGGATCTGAATGGCTTAGAAAATGCATAATGGTTCACGGACGATTCAGTGGGTAGAACAGTTGCAGAGTACAAACGATTTACTGCATGCATACCTCTAAAAATGCTTATGAGCTACTTTGAGGACATGAAGTAGATTATTATGAGTGCTAAACAGGATCTCATTTTGGTACGGAGTGTGACGGATAATAACTTATACATTCAAGGAGCTCAAGAATGAGGCATTATGTTTTAAAGATTAAGAATTCAGTGAGGTTTATGCCTCTTATTTTCGATTATAAGCTAACCACAGCTTTCAGAAAGCGCAGTCTATCAAAGCGGTTAGTATTTTAAAATATTGTATAAGAATTGTCAAGAAACGTGAGGAGCAGGCAGAATTCGTTTGAGATATTTTATGTTAACGAATTGACACAGAGGTATAGTGTGCTGTGAACACCCATGGTATGGTCAGCCATGAAAGACATCTAAGAGCAAATTTTTCCTCCAGAATCTGCGTTGAGGCTGGAGAGCTGCCACTTACAATCAGAAGATAATTTGTCACGGTGCAACAAGGATGCAAAATTTCAAAATTCTATCTGTACTACATGCACCAGTGCACCATCACCGTTGCTTGCCTATCCATAATACAATATTTTAGTAATCGTTTGAAAAACAACAATTTCCTTCGGAATAAATATAAAAAGCCGTTGTACAGGAATTTGCTTCGGAGATGTTAAATGTTGCAGGAAGTTTGGTGCAGATAATTTTGGCTATCCACGGGACACAGCGTTCTTTAAATTTAACAGTTTTCGCAATTTAAACTCCCAGTTTAGCAATTAAAGCATCTGTTTATAATATTATCGACCGAGGTAGCGCAGTGGTGAGACACTAGACTAAAATTCAGGAGGGCGAGAGTTTAATTCCCTTCCGGCCATCCATATTTCGGTTTCTAGTGGTTTCTCTAAATCGGTTAAGGCAAGTGCGGGGATGGTTCGTTCGAAAAGGGCATGGCTGATTTCTGCCCCGCCATGGCCAGTCCGGCCTGTTACCTATCTCTTGATCGTCGATAGGAGATTGAACTCCTGTCTCTCTCCTCCTCTTTCATCACATTTAAAACAAGTGCTGCATGTTTATTAGAGTGTATACAGATGTTGTAAGCTACCGCTTCTGTTTTGCTCTTTTCTGCTGATGGTTAAGCCTGAGAGCCGAACGTATAAGTGAAAAATTTTGCACAACGGATTTTGTAACGCTAATTTGTCGCCCTGAAACTTATACGCTCTCCAGAAGGGTAAGCTTATCCTTTGCTCTATATGTGACGTTAACTATCCGTATGCAAATCTGATTAGTTTCTAACCATGTCCTCAGTATACGCTAGAATGTTCAGATGTGCTGACCTACAAACACTGCCTCCACCAGGTGGTTGCAAACATGAAATACACAAATAAGGACATAATAAAATGATAAAGGAAAGTACTAGCTATGAACTGATACACTCAGTAGTGTTAAATTCTTTACTCTTCTGCAATTCACTCTATTCAAGATTACACAGTACGAGCAGCATTATAGTTCTGCCTATTCACATTTGGTAATCGCTCTGTCTGGCACTGTCTACATCTACATGACTACTCTGCAATTCACATTTAAGTGCTTGGCAGAGGGTTCATCGAACCACAATCATACTATCTCTCTACTATTCCACTCCCGAACAGCGAGCGGGAAAAACGAACACCTAAACCTTTCTGTTCGAGCTCTGATTTCTCTTATTTTATTTTGATGATCATTCCTACCTATGTAGGTTGGGCTCAATAAAATATTTTCGCATTTGGAAGAGAAAGTTTGTGACTGAAATTTCGTAAATAGATCTCGCCGCGACGAAAAACGTCTTTGCTGTAATGACTTCCATCCCAACTCGTGTATCATATCTGCCACACTCTCTCGCCTATAACGTGATAATACAAAACGAGCTGCCCTTTTTTGCACCCTTTCGATGTCCTCCGTCAATCCCACCTGGTAAGGATCCCACACCGCGCAGCAATATTCTAACAGAGGACGAACGAGTGTAGTGTAAGCTGTCTCTTTAGTGGACTTGTTGCATCTTCTAAGTGTCCTGCCAATGAAACGCAACCCTTGGCTCGCCTTCCCGACAATATTATCTATGTGGTCCTTCCAACTGAAGTTGTTCGTAATTTTAAGACCCAGGTACTTAGCTGAATTGACAGCCTTGAGAATTGTACTATTTATCAAGTAATCGAATTCCTGTGATATATAATCGCGGTCGTTTATTCAAGCGCGGAATACTGACATCAGCTATGGCAATTGCAATTATATTTAAAACTACACTCGCGACTAGCAACGTGAAGCCTCAGCATAGAACGAAAAAGACACGTGATCAGCAATTTACTTTACTTCCCTAACCACCGTTGCGAACGCTGCAAAGGTTCTCGGCTCAGCGAGACAACATAAATTCTACTTCACCAAAAGCTTCCGTGGACACCTCCACGGCTGCCATGGAACACCAGACGATCCTCATGCTCTCGCTACAAGTACTCTGTCCTAGTAACGAGGTCGCACATCTCGCCAGGACCAACCTCTCTCCTCGACGCTCCAGGAACAAGTCTCTCGGTTGCTACGCTTTTTCGTAGCTCCTGTTCTTTTTTCTTCCCCCTTTTAATGTGTGTGGCCAATCATGTTGCCGGAAGGCGTTCGTTTCCGAGCGCCGACCAATCTCATTTTTGTAACCGACCGAAGCTTCTAGAAGCTTCCAGACTGTTCCAGAAACTTCCGCTCCGGCCGTTGGGAAAACCACCTACACGCCGCCACGCGTTTTGTGAGTGAGCTCTTGTGTCTTCTCCTTGTCCTCGGCCACGTGGCTCCCGCTAAGCCGCGGTCCACCCGCCTGGGGTTTCCAGAGTATCTTACGGGCGCTGTTGTCTCCAGCTCTCAGGCCTGCCTGCCACGCTTGTGTCTTTCCCGTTCTCCTGCCAGCCTCACGTCTCCGTCCGCTTCACTATCGCCCAACGTGCAGATATTCTGCTACAAATTAAGATCCCTAGCCGATGTCAGTATCGTTAATGGTTTCCTGTCTCGATGTTTATACTTCCGGAATGGTAGTTGTAATGCCTCTCAAAATGATGCCACCTTAAAATGTGTCTCAGAAGCGAGCGGGGCTCTTTTGGCTGCTTGGTTGATTTTCATGGCCATGTCTGAAGGAACCGCTTGCCCGTGGTATTCAAAATGTAGAGCTCTTGTTATACGCTATGTGATCAAAAGTATCCGGGCACCTGGCTCAAAATGACTTACAAGTTCGTGGCACCCTCCATCGGTAGTGCTGGAATTCAATATGGTGTTGGCCCACGCTTAGCCTTGATAACAGCTTCAACTCTCGCAAGCATAAGTTCAGTCAGGTGGTGAAAGGTTTTTTGGGGAATGTCAGCCCATTCTTCACGGAGTGCTGCACTGAGGAGAGGTATCGATGTCGTTCGGTGAGGCGTGGCACGACGTCGGCGTACCAAAACATCCCAAAGGTGTTCTATAGGATTCAGGTCAGGATCCTGTGCATACCAGTCCATTACAGGGATGTTGTTGTCGTGCAACCACTCCACCACAGGTCGTGCAGTATGAACAGGTGCTCGATCGTGTTGAAAGATGCAATCACCATACCCGAATTGATATTCAGTAGTGGGGAGCAAGAATGTGTTTAAGACTTTAATGTATGCCTGTGCTGTGATAGTGCCACGCAAAACAACAAGGGGTTCAAGATCCCTCAATGAAAAACAAGACCATACCATAACACCAACGCCTCCGAATTTTACTGTTGGCACCACACACGTTGGCAGATGACGTTCACCGGACACTCGCCATACCCACACCCTGCCATCGGATAGCCACATCGTGTACCATGATTCGTTACTCCACACAATGTTTTTCCACTGTTCAATTGTCCAATGTTTACGCTTCTTACACCAAGCGAGACACCATTTGGCATTTACTGGCGTGATGTGTGGCTTATGAGCAGCCGCTCGACCATGAAATCCAAGTTGCCTCACCTCCAGCTTAACTGCCATAGTACTTGCAGTGGATCCTGATGCAGTTTGGAATTCCTGTGTGATGGTTTGGATAGATGTCTGCCTATAACACATTATGACCCTCTTCAACTGTTGGCGGTGTCTGTCAGTCAAAAGACGAGGTCGGTCTGCTCGATTTTGTGCAGTACGTGTCCCTTCACGTTTCCACTTCACTGTCACATCGGAAACAGTGGACCTAGGGATGTTTAGGAGTGTGTAAATCTAGCGTACAGACGTATGACACAAGTGACAACCTATCACCTGACCACGTTCGAAGTCCGTGAGTTCCGCGCAGTGCCCCATTCTGCTTTCCCACGATGTCTACTGACTACTGAGTTCGGTGATATGGAGTACCTGGCACTAGGTTGCAGCACAATGCACCTAATATGAGAAACGTAAGTTTTTGGGGGTGTCCAGATACTTTTGATCACATAGTGTACCTTCTAGAGAAGATTGTATAAAAATTCAATCAATCGTACACCATCAGTCTTCGGTAGCAGCGTTTTTTGATTTTCTTCGATATGCGTGGTACGCTGCTAAACTGTGATCTGGCGCTTGTACTAGGGTTCGTATCATTATCCTGCGGAACCAGGTCCTCCAAATCTGACATACGCACAGTCAGTCGTTCGTCTGTCTGAGAGGACCCATGATCAAAAAACACCCAAGAATGGCTTGAAATAATCTGTGATGTGTGTGGTGTCTGTGATGGTACTTGTTGTGTTATAGCCGTGCTGTCTCTTGACCGGTTCCATGCGCTTGGTCGTACATAAACACCATATCGGCTTGTTCCCGGCATGAATACTGTATCATTCTGCTTACAGTACTCTGCATCATATCGTGTATATTGACGACGTACTGACTTTTGCATTGTTTAGCTTAAGACTGTTGGAAGCCAACGAGGGCACTCCAAAGTAGGAAATGGAAGACACCATGCAGGGAGGAGGCAGAAGTACTAACGTTTAGGTTACAAGAGGTAAAAAGTAACAGGAGGCTCCTACGAATTGCAGATATTCTGGGCAGCTGTCCCAAGATAGAAATTTCACTTTAGAAAATTAGCTGGCAATTCTATTCATCGTCTAGACGCTGTTATAAGTTGTCACAGCAGAAGACAGACAGGAACGTCTTAGCTCCTGATAACAGAAATGTCAGGTGTTTACGTAGGTTAGAGTGAGATGGGAAATGGGTAAAACTGCTGGAACGGCGGTCCCCACTCACGAGAGGCCTCAAGGTGGGGCCAAGTGACGTAGAACACAGTTGTTGCCAGCCATAATAGAAAGGTCAGTGACGTTTAGATTTCAGCTGAACGCTGTTGCTATCAGACTTGGGGTCTATTAATGTAAAGTGCAGAAACATCGCCACCTACAGAGTAGCAGAAGGGAAAGGACGTGAACGAGGTTGTCCACAGGTACCAGGAAGGTGTAGAGCCCAACGTCAGATTGGCCGATGTATGTAAAGTACTGGTAGATTGCTGGGACGACTACAGATAGGGAGAAATGGCGCGTCGGCACAATCCTTTAAAAACCCACGTTTTTATGTATTCAGTAAAGTTCTCAGTCAGATCGTTGTTACGCCAACTCCACGTCGCTCATCACCAGCCTCTGGTAAACTCCGACAAGTCTGTTTTTCTCACGTGGAGTGCGGTTCTCAATAAGTGTAATTTACAGTGCTGCTAGTGGTATCCACTTTTGTTAGCTCTCACTGCACGGACTTTTGCTGTGCAACCAGGGGCATACTTTGCTTTTTCTAATGTTCAAAGTTATCCTTCAGTGTAATAGTTAGCCTGAATGCAAACAAATAGTGTTACTCAGCCCCCTAAGTTCCTTACCTTTCCTGCTGTGGATATCCTATCGAGTCCCAAAATCCGCATCCCTCGTAGGTGCCCTGTGACAATGTTTGGCGCTGATTCAAGAAATCAGCCTACCTTCACTGAAAGTTTGACTTTCTTCATTTGCCTGTAATCGCTCGGGAATTGCAGACTCACCCCTAAATCCTGTCTTCCCTCTATGCTCTGTTAGGACGCAACACTGTATGCAACTATAAAGTCACCGGAATTGGTTAGGTATGACAGTAGGAACGATTCTGTCACTGCTACGTCAACAGCACGTGGCTCGATTACCGGCCAGATCGGAGATTTCATCCGCTCGGTACTGGGTGTGTGTATTGTCCTCATCATCATCGACGCGCAAGTCGCCGAACTGGTGTCAAATAAAAAGACTAGCATCAGGCTGCTGATCGTCCCAGATGGGGTCTCTCGACCAATATTGCCACACTCACATTCCATTTATTTCTCATTGCCACAATCTCCTCAGTACCCTCCAAGTCAATGAAATTCACCCAGTAGAGAAACTAATTCAGTCACGGCATTCTTCTGGATACCACGGTATTTCAGAACCCAAGAGAACGAAGAAGGTGAGACAGCAGCCAAGGAAGCTTCGCACGGACACATGACCAAACAATGGATTGTTTCCATATGAGTTGTTTCTCGCTATTGAGACACAACGTGACGCATAAACAGGAGGTAGAATGTAAATGACAGACCGTAAACTGGACTGGTGACGTCAACTATCCGGCAGCAGCGTTCCTCCTGTTTGCTACAGTGACGAGACGAAGCGACACTGACCTGCCTCTGCATGAGGCATTATCCTCCGACCCATTGTCTGCTACGGGGAGTGAACCCACACTCGTGTGTACTTATGATGTGTGCACTTCAGTGTCCCAAATTTTAACGGGTCTCATATCATACAGTAACTGGTCAAGAGTATCCAGAAACCACTATGTAATGCGAACTGATCACTAGATGTCTCGAAATGCGGACCAGTCTGTATAAAAGTATTATGTTGTCGGTAAAGAAGCAGTAACAGCAGAATTCTATGTTACCCGAATAACATATTCACAAGGAACATTTCAATCCTTCTAAAAATTTCCGAGTCTACTGTTGGTGATGTGAAAACGCAAAGAAAGAACTCCAGGTAAATCAAGACCAGATAGACCTCATACAGTGACTGTCAGAGAACGTCAAGCATAGCGAAGAGTGGTTGTAAAAACTCGTATGAAATCAGCCAGAGGAATCACTAGTGAGGAATTTGGTGCAATGGTCGAGCGTCTCCAAATATTTTAGTATGAATACTAAACAGATATCGAGCGACTGGTATCACCATTATCTTCATGTGATCGCCCTAGTACACGTTCCTACAGCATATATAATAAATAGCCTTTATTTCTCGAACACTCCTTAAAACCACGCTAATGACTTCAATATTACTTTGAAGATTACAGGTTTAATTTTTTGTGACGCCTTCCTCGGATGCATTCGGTCACCACCAGATATTCTCTGTTCCTACCGTTTCGGTAAAATGCAAGGTAAACAGTGTATGAAAGCAGGATAATATCGAGCCATATGCATAATCAGACTGCGTAGCGAAGCGATGTGGATCTCAGAAACAATATTCGGGAATGTTTCTATACATGCTACCGTTGTCTTGATCAGAAAATTCATAAGTACCTAAAAAGATTATAAATAGACATTAACATGCAGAAAAACTAAGGAATGGACAGTTTTTCTTCCGAACAGATTGATAAGACTACTGTACTCCCATGTAGTAACTGACGAGCAAATATAAGAAGAAAAATGCTCTGATCATATAAACTACCTCATGAACGGGTTAATGTTAAGAACATATAAAATTTTAAAAAATTTAAACTGACACCAAGCTGGTAACTTCCAGTAAAGCTATAGCTACATGGCGTAGCATGGCAGACACAACTCAACGGCTGCAGGAGGTACTAGCTGCTTAATTCATAAAAAAAATTTAAATAGCATATTAGTGTTCATCAGACATTTCCAAGCTTTCGTGTATGACATAGTCAACAAATTTGTATTGGGCTTAAGTTAAGAATATCAAACATAAAAACCTACAAAACAAAAAATAAACAGAAAAACATATAACTATGCAAATACTGACTCCAAACTGCTCAGGAATATCAATAGCAAACTATTTGAAAATAAAGCTCTAGTAGTGAAAACTGACAAAGGGAATTAAGCCATTGTTATGTATGGATCTGAATACATAAACAAAACCTTGGAATTTTTTCATAAAAGCAACATACATGAAATACAGAGTGGCCTCACCCCTAAATTTTAAGCCCACCTAAGAAAACTACTGAAATCTTATGATTTCCTGTCATCTGACTCTGATGCCTTGCCAATAACCCATCAACACCAAAGCTACGTTCACAACGAAAGATTCATTAGCCTATTCTCCTATACATCCTAGAGTTAACTAAGGAAGTAGTCCAGCAAAGCCGGCCGCTGTGGCCGAGAGGTTCTAGGTGCTTCAGTCTGAAACCGTGTTGCTGCTACGGTTGCAGGTTGGAATCCTGCCTCGGGCATGGATGTGTGTGATGTCCTTAGGTTAGTTAGGTTTAAGTAGATCTAAGTCTAGGGGACTGATGACCTTAGATGTTAAGTCCCATAGTGCTCAGAGCCATTTGAACTATTTTTTTCAGAATGTTTATTTAAAGATAAAAAGAATTATTACGAAAGGTATGTTGATGATAGCACTGACCTGTACAGTGGTATAATTGGAGAGATTGAAAAAGTTGTAAATGCTCTCAGTAGGATGCACTACAACATTAAACTTTACTGTAGAACACCAAGTAGGAATCAACTCTCTTAATCTTACTATCTCTAACGTAAACAACAATCATGAGTTTCAAAATTACGGAAAACCTACCACAACTCCTCCTGACACCCAATATGACACAGAATGGCAATCTTCAGACCTACACTTATTCCTATACACAACGTCCCACTCAGTCCTCTTGATGAACAAAAAGAAATTAACATTATCAAAGGAATTGCATGTACGAATGGATACAGCCCAGACATAATTGATAAACTTCACAACAAAATAAAAAAGAAACAAGACACAGTTCCTATATCAGATTCACAAGAACAAATACACACATTTGCTCGCATTCAGTTTACAGGAAAAATTTCATACCAAGTATCTAACCTTATTCACAACAGTGATATTCAAATATCCTTTAACACTAAGTTACAACAGCACATCATTCGCTGCAACAAGACAGATAACCAGTGCGACTGCAAATCAAGTATTTACAAACTTTTATGCGACAGTTGCCCACAATTCTACATAGGACAGACAGGAAGAAATTTCACTATAAGATTCTGGGAACTCATGGATGCCTTCACTTTTGCAACACATCTGAAAGAAGAAGACCACTCAGCCACATCCATTAAAGACAACCAGCAAATACTATGTACTGTCAGCAAAGGAAAGAAAATTAACGTTCTGTAAGTGCACAAAATTTACATCCATAGCACTAGATGACAACACATAATTCTTAGTGAACAAGTAGACGTTGCAAACAGGTCATTTCTACGCATCTTTAGCGAAGTATTTTAAAAATCAGGAACTCTAACTCATGGTCCTCTCACAACCAACAATTTTTTGGTGGAAAAAATTACAATGTCTATTTAACCTTATATAATTTGCCAACAGCCATTCTATACATCATAAATTATGTAACAATTTCATTTTTATAATTTGTAATATCTTCTATGTATCTGTATGTGTAACATCTCTCTACTTCTTTGACCCAAGCTCTTTGTCCATAACCTCTGTTTTCCCACGTAAAAACGTTTGATGTTGTGAGTGCATGTGCTTCTGAAATTGCTAATACCTGAAGTGCCACTACTTTTTTCCCGCTCGCTGTTCGGGAGTGGAATAGTAGAGAGATAGTATGATTGTGGTTCGATGAACCCTCTGCCAAGCACTTAAATGTGAATTGCAGAGTAGTCATGTAGATGTAGATGTACTTTATCAAAGCCATTATATGGAAGCACCAATAATTATCAAGGTGACTAATAAACAGTTAACATGTAAAATACGAAATATTTTTGTAAGAAAATGTGATCAATGTAATGTCAAACTGATACAGATACAGTAGATGTGTAATTGATACAATATTGTACAGCACATGTTGCTTAGCCAGTTCAAAATATTTAATTGGGGTCTATTTAGTCATCATCACATCATTTGCTTTTGATTTACACAGTAACCCCCAAAACTGAGTATGGACGTGCGTGAGGGTATCCAATAAATCCGGAATTATTTTTAGAAAAACTATATACTTCTAAATTGTTTACAAAAAACCTTATCCTCTTCAAAATACTCTCCATTAAAAGTAATGCATTTGTCATTTGTCCCATTGGTGCTTCCACTGTTCAAAACATTTTCTGCAGTCATCTTTAGAAATGGCTGACAGCTCCTCCCTTGTTTTTTTCTCGCTGTCTTCAATGTTGCCAAATAGGTGTTCTTTCATGCTCCCTTTTCGTGCATGGAAATAAGAAAATGTCGCATGGAGCCAGGTCAGGCGAGTAAGGTGCGTGGTGCACTAGAACCATGGCATTTTTAGCCAAAGACTGTCTTAACAGACAAGGCTGTGTGTGCAGGCGCGTTGTCATGGTTGAAAAACCAGTCTCCTTTCTGCCACAAATCGGATCTTTTTTGACGAACATTATCATGAAATCTTCTTAATATTTCAAAATGAAAGGTTTGATTGAAGGTCTGGCCTGAGGGAACAAACTCTGAATGAACTACACCCTTGGGATCAAAAAAGCAAATCTGCGTTGTTTTGATGTTTGTTTTGACTTGACATTATTTTGGACAGGGTGACGATGACGTCTTCCATTGGCTTGACTGTTGCTTTGTTTCTGGGTCGTAACCATAGCAGCATGACTCATCATCAGTAATGACCTTCGACAGAGAACTTGGACCAGTTTCAAGCTGTTGTTTCGAAGCACGACATGTTTCGACTCAACGTTCCTTCTGATCGTCAGTCAGAACCCAAGGAACAAACTTGGCAGCAATCCTCTTCACTCCCAAATCTTCCGTTAAAATTCGATGAACCGAGCTCCAAGATAACCCACTAATCTTTGACAGTTGATCAATTGTCTGGTCCGTGAGCAGAAGCTCTCGAATTTTTTCAGTATTTTCGTCGATTCGGACGGCTGATGCAAATCCAGAACGAGGTTTGTCATGAATCAATATGTCGCCAGTTTTAAATGGAGCAAACCACTCGTACACTTGAGTTTTCCACAAAGCGTCATCTTGGTAAGCTGTTTTCAACATTAAAATGGTTTCAGAAGCATTTATGCCGAGTGGAAAATAAAATTCCAGAGCTGCACGTTGTTTACTCAAATTTGCAATCATAAAAAACGAAACAAGAATAAAGCATCGCTAGCAAAAACAATCACTGCAGATGAACAGAAGAAGCCAGGTCAACAACACAGACGGCACCGAACTGGAAATGCATTGCGCTATACATGTATTGCTGCAGAAATACGTACTACGCAATCTCCGCCCTCATTAATGTGGTGTAAATCACTTGAAGATGGGCACAAGCCCACTGGTCGTGTGTTGAATAAAATCACCGTCTGGTAGCGGTTTTTATTCTACAACGAACCTAATATCTGCTGTTGCACTGTCCTATACAATTTTCAATTTTGCATAATACTGGCATTGATATGTGAGATGAACGCTTATAGGGCTTATGCTATTTTCGTAAATTAAGCTGCTAATATCTTCGGTTGTTAATAGATGGTGCGACTTGTTCAGTGTCCACATTGTGGCAACTACGGCATATGTGCCTCTTAGTCTGATGACACCTTCAGTGACTGTTACGTTGAGAGGACAGGTTACTCTCTCACCTATTTTCCACATATGGAAAATTATTAAAGATTTTATTACAACCTGATGCACCATGAGCAAGACTCTAGAAAGTTAACGGCCCTGAGCAGATGTTAACGGAGTCTGGTTAGGTACTACAAACATGATGTCTTTTTATGGTTCTTAGCTCATAGAAACAGCATGTTTGTAGTTGAAAGCAATTTGCGGCGAGCCCATCCCTCAGTAAATCTTGCCGGACAGGTCCACAGCTGTACAGGGCAGACAGGGCAGCTCTTCCTCAAGACCGGTCTCCAGCAGAACAATGCTGAGCTACCTGCAGAAGTGCCAGCGGAAGGCTGGGCTGGAGGCGACAGACTGAAGGAATACATCTACACAGTGGAGTCATAAATCGGACATTGTGTGCAGACCCATGCATAATAAAAATTCACAAGTTTTCATGTTCGCTGATACTGCAAATAGGCCTCTGAACCGCTTCCATTGGCTGCCTAGGCTGTATAGGAAACTCTGGCGTCTGAGAAACGCTTTAACATCGAACCTTTATTACACCTCGTAGCTAGGACTAACAAGCTCCAAGGCACAGGCAATTTAAATAGAGATTCTTAGGATTGTCTCTGTTGGCTTGTTGGCACGGGAAGTGACATGACGTCAGAGAAAATGATCTTCCCCTCCGCAAAAACTTAAAAAAGCCAGTAATTGGTGATTTCTTTTTTTCCATAGATGCAGGTTTCTTAACTCTTGCCCTGGTTCGACATGAGTTTGTGCTGTCATGTGGGAGGGGAGATTTAGAGCCTCTAGAGCCCTGTGATTGACTCAAGATGGCGTGAAGGCGGTGTCGCTCATGCACTTTGTGGGAAAACGGATTCTTTTTCTGAAGAGGTGCGAGGCACTTGGGTGCTGGACTTTGGTCTGGTAAGAAGACTTCTGGTCGAAGCTCTGGCATGTGTGGTTGGTACTTGAGACCTGTCCTAAAACTGGATTCACTTGCAAGTAGTTAGACTGGGGAGCCTGTGGTGAAGTTCTTTCTGTACCAACAGTGTGACTTCAAATGTCTCGGACTACTCGTTTGCCGAGGGCACACTTATTCGTTTTTGGTTTACCAGTCTGGATGTTTGGTATCCTTGTGGGTTCTGTCGTGTAAGTGAATCAAATTGGTCCTTGGTACGACCAGCGGACGGGTGTCTCACACACTGAAATCTACCACGATTTCAGAGCTCTGGTAGAGAGTAAATTGCGATGCCTGATCGCTAGACCGTGAGATTTTTGCATTTCTTTCATGGCCGCGATCGATTCACAGGTGCCACCTCCACGTCTCACCTCCGCCGCACCTATCTCGCCAGCTGAAAGTTACATCGCTACACGAAGCAAACAGGGTAACGTACTGCCGCTCTGGAATTGTCAGGGCGTACAGATTTCAATCGTCACTTGCTCTCAGCTGCACCTACACAGAGAAACCTCTGTAGATTTGATTAATCAAAGTCTGCTCAGACTCAGATCAGTTCAGATTGCATTATCCACATTTTAGGGCCAGGGTACTTGACTGTTTCTGCCACCCAGGATCCTTGTCCATTGTACTCTTAAACCACCTTTTAGTTGTTTACAGTATTCAATCAATAACTTGTTTAGCATAATTTATGCCTATTTTTCTTATTTGAAAAATAAATGTTGTTAGAACTCTAGTAAATTCTGCATACATTCTCAATCATTTATAACAGCCCCACAGGGATTAACTTTCAACGTTAGCAGCAGTTAGTGGCATCTACTCTGATATGTCATGTTGCTTTAACATTGGTTAGTTGGTTAATTTGGGGTAGGGGACCAAACAGAGAGGTCATCGGTACTATCGGATTAGGGAAGGATGGGGAAGGATGTCGGTCGTGCTCTTTTAAAGGAACCATCCCGGCATTTGCCTGAAGCAATTTAGGGAAATGACGGAAACCTAAATCAGGATGGCCAGGCGCGTATTTGAACTGTTGCCCTCCCAAATGTGAGTCCAGTGTGCTAACCATTGCACCACCTCACTCGGTGCTATAACTTTACTGGCAGTTACTAGCTTTATGACCGAGCGAGGTGGCGCAGTGGTTAGACACTGGACTCGCATTCGGTAGGACGACGGTTCAATCCTGCGTCCGGGCATCCTGATTTAGGTTTTCCGTGATTTCCCTAAATCACTCCAGGAAAATGCCGCGATGTTTCCTCTGAAAGGGCACGGCCGACTTTCTTCCCTAATCCGATGAGACCGATGACCTCGATGTCTGGTCTCCTTCCCCAAAAATCCAACCAACCAATCAACTAGCTTTATGTCAGTTTCAACGTTTTTAATTTTATATGGTTTTAATAAAAACATTTTAATGAAATGTTTTGTGTGACGAGAGCATTATTGCTTTTCAATTTAATCGTCAGTTACTACATATGAGCACTGTCATCTCATAAATCTGTTCGGAAGAAAAACTGTCCATTCCTTATCTTTTCTGTACGTTAATGTTTATTTATAATGTTTTTAGATAACTGCATTTTTTGACGAAGACACCCATTGTCGTTGTCGAAACCTGCAAAAGTAACATTTTCTTGGACTCGGTTGGCTGTTACATACGTATCATACTCTTATACGGTTGCTGTCTCACAGCCAAGTCTAGAATTTTATGGATAAATTCATGTTTTTCTCACAGAACTTGACATTAAATTCCAGTTCTCGATTCCTTAATTCAACAGCACACAAATGCGCATAGCGTTCAAAAGCTATAGTGTAGTCTTAGCTCTTGCACTTAACCGCGGATGATTTAAGCTCATAAAAGTGACCAATTAAAGTATGTGTAATCCTGATACGAAATATGTGCTTTCTTATTTCCTCCTTAAACCTTTCTTCGGCGATCCACCAAAGCTATTCTGCCTTCCTGCTAATACATGACTGTAGACGTCATTACGGGTAAATCAATATTGCCATTAATACGAACAATACAATCAGCAAATTTGTCACACAAATTTCTCTCCCTTTTGAGGAATGTGCTGCGTATGAAAATTAATTTTTCAGACATGAAAACTTTGTGGATATTGATGGTTCAGTAACATATTAAGCTCAGAAACGAAAAATCATTTGCTTTAGTCATAAGGGCAATTTCAGTCTTCAACTGAAAACTATTGTTTGCTGGTAATTAACAAACTGTTCATATTTCAAAACGGTTTCAATGATTGCAATGAGTAGCACTTAGATCGACTTCCCTATCAGGTCATCTTGTCAGGGGAATCTTTTAAAACTGTTTAGGACCGGTGAATCACACAAATCCACAGAAGACAAATCACATAAATTTTCAGACTGGAAGGAGGGAGAACAGAACTTATACCTAGCAGAGTGTGGATATTAATGTTGCGTTTCTTAAAATAAAACTGCTTGAGGAACGAACGACTGCACGATAGCTTAGACTGCAATTGGACGCTTTGCCTGAAATATAAAGTGCTCATAATTCACTCATAGCCTTAGCAGGGTTTCCGCCCTTAACGATGTTGCCACCTGCACTGCATTAAACCCTACGAAAGTAAAGGATGAAATAAAGAAATTCAGTACCAGTCTCTTCGTTGCTGCAGATTGGTAGTCGGTCCTGTGCTGTATACCAGTGTGACGCAAGGTCCAATTTAGTATTGGGAGAGTAGAAGCGCACGCTGTTGAGACTCGGCTACAGCTCGTAGAGGGGGGAACAATTTCAAACGCGAATAAGAGAGTGACGCAGTGTGCTTTGTTGGCGTTCACACAACAGCTGCCATGGGACGCATTCAGTGCAGCATCCGCCTCGTAGCAGTAAATGTATTCCGCACTACAATGGGTGGCCCAGTGCGGGCACCCGCACACAGCAATTGCGGGGTGGTCGCGACAATGCAGGTTTGTGCAAGTTAACGCCACCGACGCGGGGAGGCTCTGAACAAAGGACCACGTGTTGCCACAGCACCACGGGTGTCCTGGCGATCGAAAGGAGCGAGACATGTTAGCAACTGAATGGTCATGTCTTACTTTTCATTGTAGTAACACTGAGGCTTCTTTTCATATTCAAAAGCAGTCCACGCGCTTCACCCTGTGTCAGTCTGCCACTATAAATGGCATGGCCGACTCCCTCGGAGTGCGCATTGACTCCTGGCCCCGTAAAAGCTCATGGTCTGTCTTGCTCAGTCCAAACAAAAAGAAAATCTAGACCCCACATTTCCAAGTGATCACTTACATTTGGGAACATTAAAACGAAAGAAAACTAGAATTTAACGTCCTGTCTACATTTAGATAATTAAATACTGATACGAATGAAAGTGTCTATCATAACTAACAGCGTAAACTGGCACAGATGAAACAAGATACGGTAACAGAAGCAAA
Source organism: Schistocerca gregaria (assembly GCF_023897955.1). Lineage (NCBI taxonomy): Eukaryota > Metazoa > Arthropoda > Insecta > Orthoptera > Acrididae > Schistocerca > Schistocerca gregaria. The sequence goes on from NC_064931.1 coordinate 639,776,072, forward strand.
AATGTCCCAGTAAACACGAGTCCACAAGTCATTAGCTTGCGACACAATTGTTAACATGTGTTTCCGGGTAGTCACTGATTTTTGTAAGAAATATTGTCCTAGTCAATAAAAATGTGTTTTAAATACAAAATCACTGGCGTGGATCTTGTTCTGAGTAGGCCCCGCGATAAATATGGCCGTGTCATCTTCAGCAGACCAAACCCATCCCATCAACCTCACTAACTGAAAGGGATAACATGCAGATTGCTTCAGTGCACACGTCACTTTATCGCGCAGCTTCTACATACAAGCCTCCCAGTGTCGACTTCACGTTTGAAGAGTCCACCAACTTCAACTAATAGGACGTAAATTTCATCCTTGGTGACTAAAGCTGCCGAAGTACATCTTGTGGACATCCAGATTCGGATATCAGTGGTGAGAAACTGGAAATATGGATAGAGACCCATAATACGCAGGTGATTCACGATCCAAACCTACCAGCATCTTTCTGCAACGATCGGTAGAAGATAATTTACAAGCCAGACATCATTTCTGGGTGATCCAATGTTCATGGGAGTTGCATGAAGATGATTGGTATGTCCATTACTTCTATTCAACATATGCCTGTGATCTAGAGATTGAATGCCATGGTAGTGCTAGAGGAAGTGCCTTTCATTCAGGGGTTTAGTTTTCATAAAGCCTATTGGGAAAGGATCGTTAACGATCTCTATATAGACAAGGTCGCACCGCAACCTGTGATGTATGAGACATTCATGAAATGCATCGAGAGAATTTCAAGAAACACCATCCAAGGAAGTTGTAAAACAAGTAATAGATCAGGTTTGATTGCTGACAGCAAACAGTTTGTGGACTGCTACACAAGGATCTGTATGAGACACACCAATTTGCTGATGACATTATAAGGTTGGCGAGGAATTGTTGAAAACCATCTCGGCATGTTGTACAGCTAAGTGGGCTCGCGGGCAGAGAATGACATGAAGGTAGATGGTAGTTGGGCCTGAAATCCCCTGATAAACCGTAGCGCTGATCCAACAAAAACGAGAAGCTTCACCTCAATAACGGCAGATCGTATTGCAGATAAAAGTCGGAGTACAAGGGAACAATACGAGAACCAATATCTCCAAGAGGCTTTCTCTTTGAAGTAATTGGTATCCGCCATCTCCACTTTTGAAACGGAATGAAGTTCCTGGTATCGATGAGCTCAGAGCAGAAAATATCAAGAATAATTTTCATTTATTCTTCAGTTTTAACTGCATATTTTTCGCCGGCCGCTGTGGACGAGCGGTTCTAGGCTCTTCACTCTCGAAACGTTCTGCTGCTACGATCGCAGGTTCGAATCCTGCCTCGGGCATGGATGTTAGGTATGTCCTTTTGTAGTTAGGTTTAAGTAGTTTCTAAGTCTAGGGGACTGATGACCTCACATGTTAAGTCCCATAGTGCTTAGAGCCATTTGAACCATTTGAGAACATTTTTCATTATGTGACATTTTTCGATCATTCTGGATCATCTTCAGATCTAAGTACTGAACAGTACTCCGATATGAGGGTCTCAACAGACAAGAAGGGTGGCTTACCTACCTGCTTACATCTGAAGATGATCCCAGTTTATCGAAACATGTCAAGTAATTAAAATGTGCAACTGAGACTGAAGAATAAATTAGAATTATTTTAAATAGAAATACAGTTGCTGATTTTCGCGAGACGAATATGTCAACTATAGTGCAAAGATGAAGAAGTTTGGCCAGGCCATCCTGAAATGGTTGCTTAAGTTGATGAATGAGTGTGTAGCTAAGCTATATATTCGCAGGCTCTGGAGGAAAGCAAGTATGGTAGCACTGCTTAAGCCTGGTAAAGAAAACAACCCTAAAAGCTTTCCTCCATCACCATTTTTGCTCCATTGTCCCACGATCTTCGAACATATTATTCGCAACAGAATGAACACCATAATCAAAGGAAAGTTCAGTCCTCACCAGGTTGGTTTTCGACCAGTAAAGTAATACCGAAGTTAGATATTGAACCTCACACAACACACACACTAAGGATAGTTTCGAACAGGGTAAGGTAACTGAAGTTGCCTTTGTCGACTTACCATCTACCCACGGCACTATCAAACGCAGAAAAGTGTCGAAGAAAATTTACCGTCTCATCAATGATTACCAACTAACATCCGTCATAGTCACTCTCCTGCAGGATATAAGATTCCAGCTCTCCAACGATCAGCCCATTAAAGAATATTCCAGGCATTTCATCTGTGCTGATGATATGGCAGTGGCTGCCCGAGGGAAGACGTGTGAAGTCGTAGCAGAAAAGTTGATTTCATCTTCGGATACACGTGGCCTTTAGAATGAGGTCAATCATCTAAGGCCAAATCCCAACAAGGCTCAGGTACGCGCATTTCAGTTACAGCGTGAATTGGAAGTCACGTGATAAGATAAACGACTTAAGCATTTCCCGACACCTGTATAACTGGGTGTTACGCTTGACTGTCCTTTGTCCTTCAAGAAATATTACCATAACACGAGACTGAAGATTAGTGCAAGAAAAAAATTTTTGAGGAAGCTGATAGTCACCACCTGGGGAGCTACTCCTCACATCCTGAGAACTTATCCTCTTGCTTTGCCTGCCTCAGCTGCAGAGTACTCCTCACCTGTCTGGAGTGTATCTGCTCACTCCGAGCACGTTGACATCGCCGTCAATGAGACTCTCCGAATCCTGTCGGGATGTATGAAGACAACTCTAGTCGACAAACTTTACTCAATTTTGTAATAGCTCCCCTCACTGTCAGAAGGGCTGTCACTGTCGATGCGGAGAGGGCAAAACCGATCAATGATTCCCACTGCACAATCATCAATCTGTAGTCTGTCGCCCGAAATTTAGAAAGAGTTTCATCACTAGGACTCTACCACTGGGGGGGGGGGGGGGGGGGGGACATCGGAGTCTAACCACATCACAGATGGAAAAGTAGCTGGCTTGCACTGAATATCGCCGAGCGGTCTAAGGCGCTGCAGTCATTGACTGTGCGGCTGGTTCCGGCGGAGGTTCGAGTCCTCCGTCAGGCATGGGTGTGTGGGTATGTCCTTAGGATAATTTGGGTTAAGTAGTGTGTAAGCTTAGAGACTGATGACCTTAGCAGTTAAGTCCCATAAGATTTCACACACATGCACTGAATATCCGTGTAAATCTGCCCTACCCTGTTTGGAGATCACTCAGTCGTCTTAGGGTGAGCGTCGATCGTTGCAAGACCAACATACAAAAATGTGTTATCCTTCCAATTGATGAAGACGTGTCCTACGGATGTGAAACAACACAAGATGTGGGCCACTTCCTCATATGCCATCCACTGAAACGGCCATGCATAACACAGAACTTTTATGGAGGCAACTAACAAGGACAACAGAGGTGCTACGTTCTGGAAATGCTGACCTGAGACGGAAACCAGTGTATTTTTCCATTAATAAGCCCTCTAGCTGGGTTCACATTTCACCCAAAGCGTATCTAAACAGAAAAGACAATACTACTTCAGCACGTGACATAGTACACTTTACTGTACACTCGTAGCTATTAAAGGTGGCGTCCTATCATTTGTGTGTTTTAGTATACTCGTCTCTGTAGTGAGTTACGAATTTTTTAAAACAGTCGCGGATTATCACTTAAGTATAGATATGATTGTACAATTCAGTACTCCAATTCTTCACACGTGTCAAAGGGAGTGCTGTACACTTTATTTTTGAGGAGACACCACACAGAAAAATCGAGAGAACTGAGGTCATGTGATGTTCGACACCTTCTCGATCTAGCCCTCTTGGACCATACTATCACGTCTGATGTTATCCTACGTCAGCAGCAATATATATACTGGTTTCCCATCATGCATCATCCACATTCCCCAACAATGGGCTATCGGTGAAACTGTACTGGGATCTCATTGCACTTTATCTCGTAGACACTACAGTTGGAAAATTTGTCTTTGTTGGCTTTTATGTTGTGTGGTCGCATATTAAACACTTTACCGCTGTTGAAAAAGTAACTCACATTGCATGGTCTCAATAAATTGGTAATTATAGTAGCACCAAAGTAGGGAATGCGTACTATCCTGGTGTCTGACTAATTGTTTTTCTAATTTTTTTGTTTTGGTCTATTCCTTTCCTTACCTTCGTGGACATCTTGTCTATGAGAGAAGGTTGAAAATCATTTTCAGCTGCTATTTTTTTAATGATTTCAATTTCCGTTTGAATCACTTCATTGCTCAATGGCATTTTGCGTCTGCTAATTCATGTGTGTGAGGGTAGCACGGAGATGCATGGATGTTTATCTTTAAATATTATCTGCATCTTTGATTAACAGTGTGGGCTGGTGATGTTAGCTGACACTCAAGGTACTGCATTTCTACGTCTGTACAATCTCTCGACTGTTTCTGTTATGGTTTCGTGTTTAATTTTGTGTGCCGTTTGATGATGAAAATATGTATATACTACTGACCCAACCTAACCTCACACAGGAGGCACTAAATGTCTATGGCCACTATTACACCATCATATTTTTTTGTCAAGTTGATATGTCAAATACTTACATCAAAGAAATTTGATGGTGTAATAAGGAACTTTGTCAAATCTCGACTGTCGTCAAATAAATATGATCAAATCTATGGCCTCCCCATAGATTTGATCATAAAAGTCGTTCGTCTTCTGTTCACTGCAATATGAAATGTAACCGAAGTGTATCTGTAAACATGGCTTCAAAGTTGGTGTGTTCCTTCTACTCTTTTTTTTTTTTTTTTTTTTAAGAAACTTGGTTCGACTAGAGTGGGGGTGAGGCAAGGGACAGAGTTCATGCTACTAATTGTGTGTTGATGGGCAGGTGGAATATGCTGCAGGTGACATATGTCCACAATCAAAGCTACAGCCATTCACCTCTACATCGGGAATCATCCAGGGAGCTTTTCAGCAAGCTGGAACAAAGGATGTGATCACACTCCAAATTAAAAAATTCTTTCTTAGCTTTCCATTCTACTTTGCATATTTTTAAGCCCTGGATGCCAAAAGTTAAAAAGCGCTTTATCTGTTTCGTATTTTTTATTAATTTTTTAGTTGTTGAAATACTAATTCCATTGATTAAATTATTCAAAAATAAAAACAGTTTGTATTCCCCACAGAGTGTACTGAACATTTATTTACCTTTACATATTCCTCCTTCAGTGCTTTATAAATCGCTTCACATGTTTCTGGAATTATTTTGGTTAATGTGCAATGTGATATTCGAGTGATATGTTGTAAACTAGAGTAGTTCTCTCCTGTATCAAGAAATCCCAGTGCCACAGTTTGCCTGTCTTCTTCACTGAAATACACTCTCATCCATTCGTGAGTAATTTATACATAAGACTTGACGTCCTCCACTTGCAGCTCTTGTAACAAATTTTGCTGAATGCTTTTACTATCTCGGCTTAGTACCTATGGCGTCATTCAAGTATGTTTCCTTTTTTTCCACCGCATTTCTTCCAAATACGCATACAATGCGGTTGTGGTACTAGAACCTCAGCACATAATAAAAATTTGTTATCCGCTATCTTGAGATTTGACTAAAGATATGAAGACATTGTAATCCCCTTTTTTAGCGCTGCGTTAAAGATCTTTGCCAAAGAAATTTGACGAATATTTGATCATATTTCTTTGTCAAAGAAATAGTGTAGTACCAGCCTATGGAGGAAGTAATTGCCTGACGTAGCGGTAATTTTGTTTATAGGCCACTGTATAGAGTTATGATAAAAATTCTGGTCCGAGCTTTAGCCAATTGCCAGCCGCACAACTCCATTGACAGTCCGGCACAAGCTACAAAATGGTTCAAATGGCTCTAAGCACTATGGGACTTAACAGCTGAGGTCATCAGTCCCCTAAACTTAGAACTACTTAAACCTAACTCACCTAAGGACATGACACACATCCATGCCCGAGGCAGGATTCGAACCTGCGACAGTAGCAGCCACGTGGTTTCGCACTGAAGCGTCTAGAACCGCTCGGCCACCACTGCCGGCCACAAGCTACATTTTCTGTGTAACCTTTTTCCGCATTTCCCAACATAGCCTCTCCATCAGACACCCTCTGCCTCGCAGTACTGGTACGAAACACCCTCTGTCACACAACACTGGCATGCAACATTTGTATGAAGCACCCTCTGCCATGCAGCACTGGTATGATGCACCCTTTGCAGGCGTAACTTTAGTTGGATGCATCCTCTGCCACATGAGGTTGATACGAAGCAACCTCTGAGCATAACACTGGTACAAGGAACCCTCTGTCACGCAGCATCGTTACGAAGCACCCTCTGCCTCACACACTCGGTACCGAACACCTTACGCTGTGCAGCGTGGTGCAAAGTACCCTCTGCCACACAACAATGGTACGAAGCACTCTTTACCACGTATCACTGATATGAAGAACAGTCGGCCACCCAACATCGCTACGAAGCACCCTCTGAAGCAGAACATCGGCATGGTACATCCTCCGCCACGCAATCTTGATACAAAGCACCTGTGACACTTAATGTTTGTAATTATTATGATACTTTTATGTAACCCACATGTTTCCCACGTATACTGTATGATATGTATGTTCTTTGACTTGAAACATGAGGAAATAATTGTTCTTATTCTGTAAATCTACGTAACCAGAATTAATTTCTAAACGCCCTTCTCAAAATTATGCTTTTTCATAATACAAACGTTCTAAATTGTTATGTATTTAACTGGTTCATGCTTAGGGACTGTAGAACTGTATGAAATGTAAAAGCCGGAGTGAAGTCCCTCTGCAACGGAAAGACTTAGGCAGGAGTATGAAAGGTGCTTTGGCGTGAAGTAGCGCTAGAAGTCTTTGTGGCAGAAATAGTCACTGGCCAGCGTCCAACAAGCTAACACTCCGAGTGCTTTAAGAGGGAAGAATTGTATCAAGAGTGGAATAATTACGCCTCTGATGTGGAGTTATGTTTGTGATTTATCATGGCATTCAATGATTTGCTCTCAATCGTACAATTCCGACTCTAAGAAGATATATTGATAAGCGTTTTACATTAAGAGGCGTGATCGCACCTGATGACGTCATTCTTTTGCCACAGGAGATCACCACGACCACCACCTTCAGCACAAATAAAGCTTAGTATTGTACACACATGCATGGACCAGTAATTTGCTGAACTTTCAAATAATAATTTCCATTCGTAAGATTACATCGTGAACACTGATTTATCCTCAGTTATTTACTGGGATAGGTTCCTCTTCCTGTTTCTGAAACCTACCGAGTGTTTCCAAATTCAAGGAACTACAGAATCAATGCCGTTTAAAATAGTTATTTACTTTCGTGAAGTAATAATTTTCATAACTGATTAGTTAGCCTTTTTGTGAAGTGCTCTTCATGAATGTCCACGTTATTAAGTACAGCAAAAGAATAAGTGTTCAAAAATAATTCAAATGACTCTGAACACTATGGGACTTAACTTCTGAGGTCATCAGTCCCCAAGACCTCAGCAGTCATTAGACATCGTGAGAGACTATGAATCACGATGACTGATCACGACAACTGGTAGCCATAGTTGGAACTGGACTGTGGCGCTGTGACGGATGGAAATCAAGTACCCCATACTCTGGACATTAATGCTACCAAGTTTCGTAGTCATACGGCAATTAGTTTCTGTGTTATAACGTGTTAAATAGGGAAAGTTTCTTTATAACTATCCACTACATGCTCTTCGTGTCCAGTTTACCAAACAGATATCTGATTTAAAAATAGTTCTAAGCACTATGGGACTTAACAGCTGAGGCCATCAGTCCCCTAGACTTAAAACTACTTAAACCTAACTAACCTAAGGACATCACACGCATCCATGCCCGAGGCAGGATTCGAACCTGCGACCGTAGCAGCAGCGCGGTTACGGACTGAAGCGCCTAGAGCCGCTCGGCCCCAGCGACCGGCTATTTCTAATTTTAATATAATAGTTAGTTTACTCTGTTAGCGCTCTACTTACTTGGAATTATTTTGCCTAATTAGGCTGGCGACCGTATTCATTTGCATGACCATAGATTTATTTTTCAACTATAATACCACAGGTTCGATTCCCACTCGAATAGCTGTTGCTTCTTTCAATACGTAACTTTTCAAGTGACGAAATACAGACCGATTCGCTTCCAGTAGTACACGATCACGGTCAGCTTTAATTCCTGTCCAAGGAGCAACATTATAGACTTGGTCTTATAGTAATAACGTATAGTGTTATCCACCTTCTGCCACGCAAAATTGGTATGAACCACCCTCTGCCATGCGAAATAGGAAATAAGGATCGTCTGACACACTCATTCCAAGTTCTGTCACTCTCTGTTGAATGGCGATGGCACAGCTTTCACAACTGTGAGGGAATTAATTTCATCATAGTTCAGCCAATTTGCAAGATATATTTATAAATTATATACACAATCCTCCCCCGTAAACCTGTCTACCTACTAGTGGAAACTGTACAAAAACCCTACAACAGTTCCTGAGATTAGCTTTCACAAACTGACAGAATCGCGGCAGTGGACTTCAATTTATATATGGACAGATACAAGAAGAAGAACATTCAGCACATAAAATTGTAATGTAATCCATTGATCTGCCTGAAGATGAGCGCGTAAGCCCTCAAAATGCGTCATTGAAGAAAATAAAAGAAACTGACGCAAATAAATGTTTTAATTTAGCTTTTAAACGAGAACGAACATTTTTCGAACTTCTAGTACATTTCACTAGGGCACTATACAATAGAGTAACAGTTCAATCATGTGCGGTCGTTAATAGACGTTTTACATTGTGGAATTTGTCGTAATGTTTTAAAAATAATCTGCACCCACATAAATACTTCGCAAAGCGTCTGACAATGTACTTCTGGTACCACTAACTGATCTCTCCTTCCCTGTCGCATTCGCGAATGGCGCGTGGCAACAGTGATTATCTGTAAGCCTCTCTACTACAGGTTATTTCTCGAATTTTCTTGTTGTGGTCATTTCGCGAGACCTATGTTGGAGGAAGTAATACGTGCTACGATTCTTCCCAGGAAGTGCTGGACCATCGGTCCCTAAGCTTACACACTACTTAAACTAACTTACTCTAAGGACAACACACACACCCATGCCCGAAATAGGACTCGAACCTCCGACGGGGGTAGCCGCACGAAAAGTGACAAGGTGCCCTAGACCGCTCCACTACCCCGCGTGACCTGGAAAGTGCTCTCACAGTAGTAAACCTCTCCGTGAAGCACTACGCCTCTCTTCTAGCGTCTGCCACTGGAGTTTGTTCAGCATCTCTGTAACGCTCTCGCCCCGACTAAACGACCCCGTGACGGAACGCGTTGGATCTTTCCTATCTCTTCTATCAGTTCGACCTGGTAAGGGTCCCAGATTCATGAGCAGTACTCATCAATCGGTAGAACAAACGTCTTATAAGCCACTTTCTTTCATGGATGAGCTACATTTCCTTTTCCCATGAATCTCAGTTCCGCATCTGCTTTTCCTACTATTTGTTTCATGTGGTCATTCCAATTACGGTCGCTTCGGCTAGATACTCCCTGATATTCTGCGGTGGTTACTGTGGTGTCACCGCCAGACACCACACTTGCTAGGTGGTAGACTTTAAATCGGCCTCGGTCCGTTGGTATACGTCGGACCCGCGTTTCGCCACTATCAGTGATTGCAGACCGAGCGCCGCCACACGGCAGGTCTAGTCTAGAGAGACTCCCTAGCACTCGCCCCAGTTGCACAGCCGACTTTGCTAGCTATGGTTCACTGTTTACTTATGTTCTCATTTGCAGAGACGACAGTTTAGCATAGCCTTCAGCTACGTCATTTGCTACGACCTAGCAAGGCGCCCTATTCAGTTACCATAATCTGAACAGATAATATTGTGAGTCATGTACCGTCAAGAGCTACATTCATCATTAATGTATTAAAGTTAAGTATGAAACTAATTACGTCCGCTTTCTGAATTCTAATTCCTTGTCATGTTCGAGACCTCACGTCAGTATGGTTCTTCCCTCCTCACGCCCGCTTGCGTGAGCTAAAACGCGCGCATTTCGGTCTCCACTAGTAACACGGTGTTGGCTTTTCAGCCAATACAACAGTTACTGTTCTCATCAATTTGTTATCAACAGTGTGTCTGTACAGTAGTGGATTTTTTGCCTATGTATGCGCAATATGTTACAGTTATTTACTTTCAGGGTCAACTGCCAGTCCCTGCACTGTTCATAAAGCCCCTGTAAGTCCTTCTACAAATCGTTGCTTTCTTCTTATAGATAACCACGTCATCTGCAAACAGCCTTAAAATGTTTCCGATGCGTTTCACTAGATCTTTTATACAGGATATGTCAGGAGGAAAGGTATGTGCTTTGAGGCGTGACAATATTATTGGTTCTGAACTAAAAGCCTCCAAATCTGAATGGAGACAGAATACATTTAATATTATTTCCAATTTCGGGTAATTTCCCGACTTGATGGACCTCAAGTGTCCTATAGCAAATTGTTTATCTCAACTTCCTCCACACTACTGCGATACGTTGTAAACAATGACAGTGTTTGAATAATACAGAAAATAAATAACAATGTACATTAAATGTTTTCTAATCTCGGAAACCATATGAGGTTTTATGTTCCGAACAACTAATAATATCACCGTTACCTCATAACTGACTCTGTACACATTGTAAACAGTAACGGTCCTATCACGCTTCCTTGGGGTTCCCCAGAAATCACTTCTACATCTGTAGATTTTGTTCCGTTAAGAGCGACGTGTTGAGTTCTGTTTACAAGGAAGTCTTGAATCCAGTCGCAGACCTCGTTCTGTACACGATAAGCTCGTATTTTTTCACTACACGACAGCGCGGTACAGTGACAAATGCCTTCCTGAAGTCGAGGGATGCGGTATCAACCTTAGTGCCGATGTCTACAGCGCTGTGGATCTCATGTAGTAACAGAGCGAACTGAGTTTCGCAAGATCTCTGTATGCGGAACCCATGTCGACTTTTACAGTGGATTTTTCGTTCTCCTGAAAAGTCATAATAAATGAGCATAAAACGTGTTCCATAATTCTACAACAGTTCTACGTCAACCAGATAGGCCTATAAATATATGCATCTGTTCTAATATCCTTCTTGAAAATGGGAATGACCTGAGCTTTTTTTCAATCTCTAGGTACCCTTCGTTCTTCCAGCGACCTACGATAAACTGCTGCTATAACGGGAACAACATCTTCTGCATTATCTCTGTAGGATCTTACAGGTATCACATCTGCTCCTGGGCCTATCCACTACAAAACGACTGTAGTTGTTTTTCTATTCCACGTTCAGTTATCTCAATATCTGTCATTTGGAAGTTCATAAGATGATTTAAATGAAGCATCGTGTTGCGATCTTCCGCGGTGAAACAGTTTCGGAAGATCGAATTCAGTATTTCGGTATTCTCTCTGTCATCTTTGTTTCGGTGCCATTATTGTCAATGAGTGACTACATACTTGATTTCGAACCATTTATTGATTTTGTGTAAGACCAAATCCTCTTAGTGTTTTTAGTAACATTGCTTGACAAAATTTATTATAGTGATTCATGGAGCAATAGCCGCTGTAACTGAAGATAGTTTTCTTTTCAGTTTTTTGTTAGGATTGCAGTTAGTATCTGTAGAGACATTATTAGGTATGCAAAAGTAACTTAGTTTTCCCAAGAATAGTGGAAGATATCAGCGATATATCAGGGGCAGTCAGTTGAAAAAGAGAAAGACTGAAAAAAGTAAGTAAACTATTTATTATTTCAGTGGTAATCGCCATAATCGTTAATGCATTTCTTCTATTAACAGACAAGAAGGTCAGTGCCTTCACGAAAAATGTTTGCGGTTGCCTTAGGAACCATGATTGTACCCAGGCCTGCACCTCATCGTCCGAAGTAAATCGACAGCATCAAATATCTTTCTTCAGGGGTCCAAAATTAAGGAAGTCGCATGGAGGGAAATCAGGGCTTAACGGAGGACCTGTAAAGACATCCCAGAGAAATTTTTGTAGCGTACTCAAAACAACCTTGGCAACATGTGGGCGGGTCCACATGTCGCCAAGGTTGTCTCCACCAGCCCAGTCGAAAGGGGGAGTGGAGGTTGGGCAGTGGTGGCAAGGGGGGGGGGGAGGGGGAGGGCAAATCTCCGATGCCCAAACCTCAGGGGGCCCAAATCTCTCAAGGGTTTAGATCCCCCAGGGTGCTCAGCTGGCAAATATCAGACTACTGTTGTAAAATAAATTTTGAATCAAATAATAAATAAACGTCAATGACTTAGCAACTGCACAGTCAATCTTGCTATCGCTTTCCATTTCAGTCCTTCACTTGTTATGGTTCATACAGGCATACAATTCTACATCGTGTATAGTCTTGAATGTTCAATACTTTCTTTACACATATTACACTTAAAATGCCTTGCGATGGAGCCGAAAATTCGCTTGCTTTTAGTTGTTCTTGGAAATTCTACCAAGACATTTCCCCGTCAAACGTACATGGCAGCGCCGGCCAGTGTGGTCGAGCGGTTCTAGGCGCTTCAGTCTGGAACCACGAGACCGCTTTTAACATTTTTCAATGTTCGAATAATAAGTTGCCGTCTCTTTATCTAAGAATAGATGATGAATGCAGCTAGCCGCTATCTCTGTGTAATGTCTTGTCTGTATAGACGTCTATCTGTTGCCTTTAAGATCCCTTCAGCTTCACACATAAATCTATACAGTAAAGTAAGGCCCTCCCAGTTCTCGGCTGATCCGTGATAAGACATGCGAAAAATTAGACTAATGGAGGATTATTAGTATTATCTCTATTTTCATTCGCTCTCTCTCTTTCTCTCCTTTATCTATGTACCGTTTTAATATAATATTTCATTACGTGAAATCAGCCAAATAGAATCTTTGGTGGAGTCCTTCGTCTTGGTAATCAGCGGCTGGCTTGCTGTAAGAGATCTTCACAATTATTGTTAAATACTGCAGTCAGTCGGGAGAATCAATTGTTTGGACAATTTGTTCCTTTTACGAAAGATTGCGAATTCCAGATGTGTACGAAGCCTTTTTGGACGATTTAACACAGACTCAGTGATTGCAGGCTCTCTTCGACACAGCTGAAACTTCCCCACTAATTACAGGGCCAACGTGATCAACAAATGATTCAGAAAAAACTCATTCGTTCATTCACTCCAGAACAAAAAAGTCACAAACCATATTTATGGAGGAAATCGTGTATGAAATCCGTCACCATTACATGTCCAGATCTCCGGTGATTCCACGCCTTAATTATTTTCCTTTTACAATCTCTTTCTCTTCAAAACAAACCGCTAGCGGTGCAAATGTTAAGTGGCTCGCTTTTGCGAGAAGAAAAACAGAATATGTATCTCTCAGGAACATGTCGATCCCTCAACAGATACTCCAGAAGCTGTCCACTCTAACAACCATGGAGAATGCATATATGCATCTCTGTTATCTCAAAGAATAAACGCACTAGAAAATACTGTGGCGTCGACGAGCTGTCGCCGCATATATTACGAGAAAATCAGATCAGATAACTTTTCCAAAGTGAATGAATGTGGATGGTTTGATTGAAAATGATTAATTGGTGCGTGATAGAGGGTATTTGCTCTGGGGACATTACAATGCCCCTCGCAGCGAGCGAATTTTGTGAGCCTAATTTTGATTTACCGAACACACTTCGCGAGCTATCTATTAGTGTGGGTAACCCGGAAGTGATGAGTGTCAGTCCTCCGACTGAAAAAATATGATTATGTTTAAGACAGACGAAGAAAAGAAACATTGAAAACAGAAGAAATGAAGAGACAGGTACCGCGGCTGTATTGCTTTTACGTGCATCAAGGTGTTATGTCTGCTGTGCACAACCAAGGAAGGTGATCTTTCATGAAACTCTGCGCCCAAAGGGAGGGGTGAGGGCAATGTGGAGAGGGGTCGCATCGCAACCCGAGGCCTGGCTACTACGTCCCGTCCCCACCTTCCAGGAACCAAGGAAAGCGTAGGGAAAGTGGAGTAGAGGCACAATGAACATAGTTTATTTATTTATTTTTCCTCTCGTTCTTTTTTATTTTTATTTATTTATTTATTTACTTTTGTCATTAATACCGCCAAGAATATCAGGAAATCGGCGTCACACGAGGAGGAGGGCGCGCCAAGAAGTCAGACTAATTGAGACTATCAACGTATAGTTTTTCCGGGAAGAACATTCCGATTAGCAGTGCATATATTTCGGTTCTTAGTGTGGAAGAGGCAGAGACCAACTCTTCATAACAGGAACACCTCAGCTCTGGAGTGGGTTAAGGAAGACACTACAGAGAAAATTGGAGAAGAATTGTCTCTATTTTGGATCGCGGATAACTGCACAATGGAGTTCATTAAGGAACTGCCAAAAGTCGAGGACACTTTTCTCGCCATCAGCAAACAAGTAGTGTGTTGCGTGTTGACAAATCCACCTCACAGAGTTCGTGTTCGCTTGCGGGAGGTATCTCGCGTCCTGAAAGAGGAGCAGTTGAGTAGGTATCTGATGAGGAATCGTACCGGTAATTAGGAATAACACCTGTCGCACCAAGAACCAGACACCTCTCGCCGATCTGCACACCAGGCGGTGCTCGTCTGTGTCCATAACACCACAGTCGACACAAAAGGGGAAGTCTGCGAGGTGAATCCTCTGAAGGCGTGACCGGTATACTTGCTTCCCATTGACAGTAAGGTACCATGTAGACTGGACCCCAGTGTCAAGATAAGGAGCGTACACCGATCGCCAAACGGCAAGCCAGTCGACGTGGGGAAGCTTACTCTCAACCACATTCGGTGACCTGTGTTGCTGAAGCAAACCATAGATCGCCTTCGTGGATGTCAATTGCGCTGCCAGTATCACAGTACGGACGTAACTCAGTTCAAGGAAAAAGTGGTGGAAGTATAAGAAGGACGGCAGGACTTCTGAAAGTTGGATGGATGCTGAGGGAGAGTGTGGTGCAAGGGCCTCCAGCAATAAGCTGGTAAGGTACGTAGGACTACGGCGCCACAACGTCATTTGAGAGCCAATGAAAAGGGCTATTGCTCTGTGAGACACACGATACGGACCTAAACCGCTCCTGCACCCCGCGAGGGTGAGGTTTCGTACCTTATCTTGAACAGAAGCAGTGGCAAACACACGAACTAGCATGCGGCGGGCCATTGATGGCGGAATAGGAATAGTCTGTGCGAAATCGAGTCCTAAGCATCGTAGAGTATCAGCTACACGCAAAGGAGTACTGTCCGCAGGAAGTCCCGCACCTATAGCCATCGCGCTCGATTTGCGGACGTTAAGGCAGCTACCAGAAGCTTCGACGTAGGTGGTAACACATGCTAGTGACTCCCTGACCTCAGCACCGTTTCGAAGAACGATGACGAGATCGTCTGCATACGCAGTGCAGCTGCGACCGAGCGACATCCCATAAAGGCGTTGACGAAAGCCGCATAGCAACGGTTCCATTGACGCACTGATCGATGGATCGAGATGGGAGGAGTAAGACGGCCATTGCAGAGTACACGAGACGTAGCATCACGAAGGAGACTCATTGTGGTGCCGACCGTACTATCAGGGCAGCCCATATTGCGAGCATCCCTTCCAGAAACTCGTGATTGACTCGATCGATCGCCTGGCTTAAGTCAAGAGCTGCCAAAAGTCCAGGCATACGACGAGCGTGAACAAGAGCGATTATGTCCCGATAGCGGTAGAGGGCAGTACGGATGTTACTGGCACCTCCCAAACAAGTTCGAACTGTGGAAACCACGTACAGAGCTGTCTTTTTAAGCCGAGCAGCCAACAGCCGGGTGAAGATCTTTGTAACGCTATTGAGTAACGTCAAGGGGCGGTAATCGCAAGTCCGTGAGGTATCCTGAGGCTTGTGGATGAGAATGAGGAAACCATCGAGAAAACAGTCTGGAATCGGTATGAAAGGTGACATAAGGTCCTGACAAATTTCCGTCCACACTGGCGTCAGAAGGAGATGAAATGACCGATGAAACTCCAGTGGAAGGACGTCAGGGCCAGAAGACCTGTTCGTGGAACCCACCTGGATAGCGTCCCAACAGCGAGAACGCTACAACAAGACCACGAGCTGCGGACACGTGTTGTAAAGTGACCAGTATTTGTCTGTGTCGTATGAATGAAATAACTGTGCAGTGCAGTATTATGTTTCTGTTGTTATCAATGGCTATGGAAAAGTAGGAGAAAAAGCCTACAAAGTGGCATCTCCTCTCAAATGGCATCATGGGGACCTTTCATCCTCTTGCCATATAAAATTTTTTTTCGGTACTTCAATTCAAACCACCTACTTTTGGGTAGAGCACCACAGCGCTAGGATGAGCAGTGTGCAGGCATTAGACTTGGGTACTCTGAAGTATTAGTTCATTGTTTCTCGGTGTTAGTGATTACAGGTGACATGTTTACTGTTGTTAAATTAGCTGACCTCGATATTTGTGAGGTCTGTAAGCCAAGTATCAAACGCAGGTTGTCAGATGGAGTGTGGCAGGCGGTAGCAAGTGACAGTGCTCTGGCGCCAATGATGGTGCGTACCCTCTAGCTTGAAACGTACAGAAAGACGTGAACTGCTCAGTGATCAGACAAGGGAGCCAAAACTGTTTTGTTCACTGATAGATAGCTGAGAAATTAACGCCACAAATAACGCGGCAAAGATCGCGGACAAATAACCGAACGAGAGGCAGTTGGGACGGTACTTCATTAATTCAGTAAAGAGTTGTGGAGCTGCAGTGTTCTCCAAACGTACAGAAACTAATAATTAGAATAAATTTTCCAAAGTTGGAATTCTTTTGCTCACACAGCACCCATGGTGAATATTACACACGCAACACATACTCCAACAGAGAAGAGTTTGTCACAAAGCACTACCGTTGTTTTTGAGTGAGCTTTTCGTTTCCACTTTAAACACAGCTATGAAGATAAGAACATCGATGAAGTCATGTATTATTTGAGTCAAATTGGTCTACGTGCAAAAGATTTTCCTGCAGTGTATCTCTTACATATTTGTCATTACATTGGCACACAAGACATCAAATTCTTCTAGTTGTATTCCGCCTTTTGCCGGACTTCTTTAGCTACATGCCAGAGTTTTATGAGGAGGAAGATAGATATAGTCCCTCATGATAGGCCTCTACCTCCTCTCACCCATTCTCTCCACCATCCCCTCCCTCCGCTTCGCTCCACTCCCACCACTCCACTCTCCCTTCCTCCATTCTACCCTCCCTTACACCCTGCCCTCCCTTCCCAACGACACCGTTCACTCTCCCCACTGCTCATCTCTCTCCCCTCTCCATTTACTCCCCCGTTACACGCCCCTCCCTCTCTCCCCCTCTCCCTTCTTTCCATCTCTATTGACACATCTGCCCCCTCTCTGCCATGCTCCTTCCTCCCCTTCTCCACTCTGTCCCTCTCCTAACCTCTCCTCCTTCCTTCTCTCTTCTCCTCTCCTCTCCTTTCCTCTCCTGTCCTGTCCTCTCCTCTTTTCTTTTCTGATTACTGAGACTGCATTCTATAGTATAAAACACAATTTACGTTTCTGCACATAGCTTCCCCTGCAATGGACATAGCAATTGCGACATTCTGTACCGATATTTTGTGCAGCTGCAGGTTTGTTTCCAAAAGATCGGACTCCTGTGATAGTTTTTCAGTACTAGTCGACGATGATTTGACTATATACTGGATTCAAAGACAATGAATGTAATTTTCCAAAAGAAAAGTGCGAGACTCTAACATAAGAAACACGTAGAGGAGGAAGATACTCAGTGGATAGGAACACCTGAATCTAACGTTATTAAGGAGATTGGAACTAAGGGGAAAATTTTGGTGGATTCCAGTTTTTTACATTATAAGTTACCACTGACACAATAAAGAAGCGTTTATTTGTTTGTGTTTTACATTTAATAATTTTATCACTTAATTTTATGTTTTACTACAGTAACTATACAGCATAGATAGATCAAAATGTTCAAATGTGTGTGAAATCTTATGGGACTTAACTGCTAAGGTCATAAGTCCCTAAGCTTACACACTACTTAACCTAAAATATCCTAAGGACAGACACACACACCCATGCCCAAGGGAGGACTCGAACCTCCACCGGTATAGATAGTAAGAGCAGAACAGCTAAATAAAAGAATTACATGCGTATCTACAAATGTTTTCCAGTAACTTACTTTTTCAGTAGAATTCACCTGTTTTTAGGACTGACAAGTCGAAACACTGCTTATTCTGTTAACAGAACGAATAATGAGAATTAACTGACGGTCTGGCCGCCTTGTTCGTATATAACGCACGATGCGATGGCATTTAACTACTGGCATTGTTTCTTAAGTATCTGACTGGTTTTGTCTTCGGAGGCATTCATCATTTAACGCCACCAACGAGTTTCAGCGATTTTAATATCAACCTTTCCAGGACAAATATACCTTTATGCCATGATCCAATGAAGCGGCACACTATTTGTGTTGTGTACATAGTTCCGCGTAGTCAGCGCGTACACAACTTTCCCACTAGAGCGCGCCCCGCTAAGCACAACAGTGCAGGCGCAGCGCTCGTCCGTCTCCGCACTACGAGATGGCGCTGTCATAGAAACGGACCAAATTCTGGAATGAGATTTTCACTCTGCAGCGGAGTGTGCGCTGATATGAAACTTCCTGGCAGATTAAAACTGTGTGCCCGACCGAGACTCGAACTCGGGACCTTTGCCGTTGGTAGAGCACTTGCCCGCGAAAGGCAAAGGTCCCGAGTTCGAGTCTCGGTCGGGCACACAGTTTTAACCGGACCAAATTCTGCTTCCGCCGATCCGCATATTAATATGTAACGCAGCCAATGAGATTGCTGCTTACGTAGAACCATTTCTCCTCGTGGATCACACTCGCGCAGTGATACACGAATGAGTAAGGTATTGTAACGAGTGTACAGACCTCCGATTAGTCAGTCTCCATTTGTCTGTACCAGCCTATAGTCAAGTTTCAGTCTGCGCCTAATAAGATTATCATATTCCTGTACATAGCCATGAAGAGAAATGTATAGACACTTTGTCAAGTACCAGAGATATGTGAGAATAAGATTAACGTGCCAAGACCAAAGGAACTTCAGATTGTCAATTGTAAATAGCATCCAAAACCCAGTTAAGTTATTTTTACGCTTGTTATTATTTTAATAAATGTGTGTGAAAATTAATCAAGTTCTGTTTAAAGTTGGTCACCGCCAACCTGCTACTCTAAGCGTGCAAGTGGCATTTCTATCGTTTGACCTAACGGCAGAAGATAAAGACGCCACAATAAGACCACGAGACATATTGCTGACACTCGCCTACTTCGTTAGAGCGACAAGTCAAATAATCTGATGGTGTGTGTACCGAAGGATTTACAGTACGCACACCACAATTTGGCAGTTTGTCAGTGTTTAACTTCACTGATTTGATTTACTTGCTGCTGTTTTAAATCCAGAAATTTACGTACTACGGTAGTGTTGTTACCCAGATACGACCTGTACGGAGTGCTTTTCGCGTTGTGACACAGCACATTCAAGCAGGATAGCCACTTCAATTGTATATGAATTTTTAAATACGCTAATGTGCAAAATTTAAAGGCAAAAGTAACTTTCGCCTGACGCGCCACTGTCAAGTAACAAGCTCGACGGAATTTGCATCATACAGAGAAAGATGTACTACAATGTAGTACAGAAGGTAATTGAAAGAAGTACGCAGTAAGATGAACATGAATCGCTCTTTTATTCCAAAGCAATAATTAGAATGAAATCAGTGCGATTCATGATGGTCCCGGGCAAAAGGTAGGAATTGGTTCATAATAGAATGTGTGATCACCACACTGGCAGATCTGCAATATACTGTCATTCTGACTACTACGATGCTAAGGACTTCCATTCCTCCAATGTCGTGGTTGACAACTGCTTTATGGTCGTGGATGTGCTGCAATACGTCTTCCCTTCTCCTACACCTGCGCTGTTCGATGCAGTTGCGCATTGTCATCCATAAAAACGCGACCTTGAAAAGAAGCACAAGGGGAAGGAGTAAGGAGTCACTATAATGCTGCCCAGTTAGTGTACCACGTTCAAAGATTAGGGGATCAGTACGCCCATGCTACATTACGTCTCCCCACACTGTAACACTTGATTTTACGCTGCTTCCATGACTTTCACTAAACGTGATCCTTGCTCTCCAAATCATACCACCTTGCGTCTATTCGAACATTTTCCGATATTTAAAATCTAAATTTCATTTTATAACCCTCGTGCGACCACCACCTGCATGAAGGCTGCGAGATTTCATATAATTAAATGTGATGTGTGATGGTGGCCCTCAACTACGTATCATCTGTCTCACAGTTGAAATATTAAAAGTTTTGGGTGGTTTCGTTGTCTAGGGGCTGCGATACGTAGTTGCTACATTACAAGCCAAATACTGCTGAGTCTACAGTATACAATATGAATAGACACATGAATCGAATGGTGGAAGGTTCCTATCACTCGACAATTGAGAATTTTGAACGTACATAGGCATTTATAAATGAAAGATTGCAATTAAATAAATTCAGCAGGTACTATTTTAACGACTTTAAATGATGAGTACGATAGCAGAAGTACCTTAAAGAATGCCCTTTATTGCTGTAAAACACTTATTGGTATCGATGGTTTAGCAATTAAATAAAATACAGGGTGATAAAAAAGTCCGTTTAAATTTGAAAACTGAATAAATCAAGGAATAATTTAGATAGAGAGGTACAAATTGACACACATGCTTGGAATGACATGGGGTTTTATTAGGACCAAAAAATACAAAAGTTCAAAAATGTCCGACAGATGGTGCTTCATCTAATCAGAATAGCAATAATTAGCATAACAAAGTAAGACAAAGCAAAGATTATGTTCTTTACAGGAAATGCTCAATATGTCCACCATCATTCCTCAACAATAGCTGTAGTCGAGGAATAATGTTGTGAACAGCAGTGTAAAGCATGTCCGGAGTTATGGTGAGGCAGTGGCGTCGGATGTTGTCTTTCAGAGATGTCGGTCGATCACGATACACTTGCGACTTCAGGTAACCACAAAGCCAATAATCGCACGGACTGAGGTCTGGGGACCTGGGAGGCCAAGCATGACGAAAGTGGCGGCTGAGCACACGATCATCACCAAACGACGCGCATCTGTAGGACGTTTTGTGAACTTTTTTTTTGTTCTAATAAAACCCTATGTCATGTGTGTCAATTTTTACCTCTCTATCTACATTATTCCGTGGTTTATTAAGTTTTCAAATTTATACTGTATTTTTGATCACCCGGTGTAAGTTGAATAACAGGGAAACAATAGATTCCTACTTTACTAGTTATGAACAACAACATACCTCGCGTGATATACACTTGTAAGCGCGTACTACGTCTTCACTGCAGAAGCCACGGAAGGCATATTTAGGCGCCGTACTGTCCAGGACTCTCCGTGTCCTGTTCGACGCCTCCTCGCGCCGCACTGTCCACCACTCCCCCCTTTATTCACTTCGGTAGTCGCCTCCCTTAGTAACGAGCGCTGTGACTAGCAATAGCGCTCCTGTCATGTCTCCAAGCCAACGCACACTCACAAACATTTTGAAACACATTTGAAATACTGGATTTCTATTTAAATAACTTGAAATTAAATAAATATTCCTACAGCTGGACCGTAAACACGCTCTAACACACATTATTAAATAAATAAACAAATTAAATAAACATATATAAAAGGAATAGAACAGCGGTAATCCAGTAGCCTAATGTCTTTGTGCTTTCTAAAACACAGTAAATAACTGACCAATTTTTTCATGAACAGTATATATCAGATGTAAACAAAGACATAGATGAATAAATATATTTATAAACATGCTGCTACCGTTTCTTCGTGTAACTGTGTACTTATGGCCTCACGCGATCGATAGTAATTGGCCGATTTGACCTCCAATAACTCATGCACTATTCAAGTTATATGCCTGTAATTTATACCAATTTAGGTTTACACTAACAGCTTTCTGAAGACACGTCAATCGACAAATTCGGATGAGCCGTTAAGATTTTGAAAATTCGTTGCTGGGTGTTACTTGTATAATATATCGTCAGAGACTAAATGTTAAACTAATAAAGATATTGAAAATCTGATAACACCATCAGAATCGTCGTACAAATAATGGTAACATACATGTTTCTTTTTAAGGTATCATGGTTCATCTGGCTATTATTAATTTCTATATGAACTGTGAAATGTCTGCCATTAAGGTTTCACAAAGTCCGCCATCTTTGGCACTCCCCTCTTTCACTGACACAGCCTCACCAAGGAATTCCCAGCCACGCAGTCGGCTAGCAACCACGTGGTCCAGCTATTGTGCGCCATCAGGCGGTTGCTAACGAGCCGAGGCTTTGACGAGCGTCCTGTGCGGTCGCCCCAACTCCGAACATAGAATATTACCAGGGCGCCCCAGCTCGCCCGTTACCTCACAAGCCCGCTGTGGAAATGTTTTCTTTTTCTGAATGAAGGAAACGCTGCAATATGGAAAAAGTAGAGCAATACTGTTCTTTCTGTGTTGTGGCAACAGAACGTTTCTTGTTAGATACGATATTAAAAAAATCACATTATATTACCTATGACAGAGGCTAGGTTCTTTCAGCCATTTTAGTAAAACAGATAGAAGCTACATACTGCTGTATAAGTCTTAATAGTACAAGGATAGCTGGCCGGAGTGGCCGAGTGGTTCTAGGTGCTACAGTCTGGAGCCCCGCGACAGCTACGGTCGCAGGTTCGAATCCTGCCTCGGGCATGGATGTGTGTGCTGTCCTTAGGTTAGTTAGGTTCATGTAGTTCTAAGTTCTAGGGGACTGATGACCTCAGAAGTTAAGTCACATAGTGCTCAGAGCCGTTTTTGAGCACAAGGATAATTTTACGAACAGTCCACATTTTGTTTAATTCAGGTTTGTTTATTTTACTGTATCTCTCGACAGTCCTGTATAGTCTCTGTACCTTTCAGTGAGCGAATTCCAACAACTATGAAGCCTCCACCTAGTATTCATCTCTGTTCCGCTGTCAGATTAAGGCGGCAGATATCTCTTCCACAGAAGTTAAAGTAAATGGCCACGTAGGTTGTTTCAGTTTTGGGAACAAGTCAAAATCTTTTCAACTCACGTCCAGATCACAGAAAACATGTTCTAGCACATCTCAAAAGAATATACACAGCTTTCAGTTACGACATTTCCGACGTGAGGGCGAGCGTTGTCTTAGAGAAAAACAGGTGTATCTTCAATCAACTGAGATCGGGATATATGAAGGAGTTCCGATAAAAATGAAATATCATGCTTTTTTTTTTCAACTGTGACGCTCATTGCACCCAATAGAAACAGCGTTGATGTATGACTCACATGATTTAAGCATTTGCCATAGCGCACACTGTGGTTTTCCGTCCCATGGTGATATAAAGTTAAACCATATGTACTATGTCCTTTCGGTCATTCAGCATTTATTTAATGGCCAGGGAAAATCTGCTTTTAGACGTTTAGTTTTTCCTTGAAGATTGAACGCAGTCCGAGAGTGCCACATCTGGGTTTTAATAGCGGGGAAGTACACTTCGCCAGATGTTCCGCGGTGTGGGATGCATGAGGCCACACATTCGTGCAAGAAGTAGACCACTTCGTCGACGTCGGAAGCAAACTTCATACGAGGTAACACTTCCTGAGGATAAGCGATAGTATTCAAAACACTTCTACGAGACTAAAAGGTGATTGCCACCATCCTCCCTGTGGGTTTGCACATATTATCGGTTGATAGAGTGATGAGCTAAGGTGTACAAAACTTTCATAATCCACTAGTCATTGCTTCTTATACGAAAATTCAGTTTGTTAATTAATAATATAACCAATTAGTAACTGGTTTAAGTAAAGACAACTAATTTCCTGAGAGAATAATATCAGTGTTTAATCACAGGTTTCAGTGAATTGAGCCAATCGACATCCTATATTCTACTGGGATCAGAGACGGTCCCCTGATTCAAGTAGGCAATGCAAGAGAAGGAGCGACAATAGAGCTGTAATGAATTTTATCCATAGTGGATGCTGTCGAACTCCGTGACTGTTCCTTTATTAGCTACACACTTATTGTCGTGATAATAAGTGTGTAACTAAGTGGCAAAACTGTCACCGCAGCGTAACTATAATAATTATGCTTCATCTTGATGTAAGTACAGATACATTTTCGTCAAATGCTGCCTTGTCACTTACAGTTGCCCCACTTGTACCTGTTTAGTCACCAGCAAATAATTTTTTTGTATTTATACAGTGATCTCCAGCAGTATAAACATGTGCATGAATGTATAAACACCTGAGGATGGGCGCAACCCCGAAACCGGTCGTGTGACAAATAATATATTTTTCTAAACCCTAGAGCTGTAATGAGTTTACAGTCTTGAAAGAGGAAGTTCTCTGTGTGGCTTTACCTGAATGGGAGATGCACCACCACTGTTCGAGACATGACACAGGTAATCCGATACCGAGTTAAGATAACGTTGACGGTAAAGTAGGCAAATTTCTTTATTCAGCTAGACGAGCGAATGCACTTTGACGATGGTGAATACAACACAAAAAAGTCATATCAAATAGAAACACTCATTAGTATGTGCGATTTTGTCATGTGATGACATGGCTGGAGACAGTGGCTGTTATTTGAAGATAAATGTTGATGGTGTTGAGACAGCAACCATCCACAAATTTATTATCAACATTTGTCACTCATAACTAGAGTGCATGTGACAGATTAGTGCGGCCCTACTGCGGCAACAACATACCAAACATGTGCATCGTTGCCAGCGGTTTCCTGAGTTGTTATTATTTCTTTCCTGAATTGTAGGAAGCGGAGTATCGTTCTTCCTTAAGGTAAGAAAGTATGTTCAAATCATCTCATTACTGACGGCATGTAACAGCCGAGATGCAATGCCACATACAGAAAGTAACGAAAGAATGCATTACGAACAGCGGCGTTACAAATCAAGTACAGCGGCGTTACAAATCAAGTACTGTGATAAATAAAATAAATAAAAACCGGCACTTTGAGTGGTGTTTCGATTTCTACGCTATAGCGCTTAAAGAATTTTCCGAATGACTGTACAGGATGCTCGCTTAAAAGGCTTTTGAAGTGGAGCGCAGGAAATACAGCTCGTGAGATTTGCAGACAATGTATCTGTTCTGCCGACAGTGAGTTATAGCTGCGTCTTTCAATGGAAAGAATGGACACAATAGTGAGTGTGTCGGAGAGAGAGAGACAGCGAAAGTATTACCATGAACAAGAGAGAGAAAAAAGAAGTTGAGGTCAATAGCGGACACAACACAGTTTAATCCACATCAGAGACTTCCAAGTGAGTCAAAATATTGTACTTCTTCTACAAAACCCTAGCTTGCAGTGAAGGTAAGTTACCAATACGAAACACCGACTTTCGTGGTGGTTCTTAAGGGTTAAACACTCAGTTCGTTGTGATTTATATGGAAATTTGAACATTTTTATGCAAGGAATAATGATGTCTTTTCCCATTTCTTAGAAGATAAGATTCTTCCCTATCAACTTCACTTCTGAGCTGTCGCCGAAGAAAATTAGAGGTAAGTGTGAGTATTCTATGTAGAGTCTTGCCTTACGTGTTGAACTACGGTGGTATGGCCACGTTCGACACGGAGGTAATTGATTTTAGTCCTTTTAGTAAAAAAAATTCCCGTAATTTGACTGGCAGGAAGAAGTGTCGGCATCCTGTGATAAGCAATAGACGCTATATGTAAGTATGCCATGTCAGAATCTCTCCACAGTGTTTATGAAGTGGGGGTACAAGTCACTGCCGGTGATCTATTCGTCAAATGCCGACGTCCAAACTTCATAAATCTCTTCACACCATCGGAATTTACTAGGCTGTGTAATGATGCAATTAATGTTTGCCCCCTTGTACATAACAACATAAATAATGCTGTCGTCCATACTGTGAAGTTACAACTGCGACTCATATTCCACAATCGGAGGTTGGCAACAGTAAACTGCCTTCATTAAGACCTTGCTAAATTATTTACTTTCACCTTTTGAATCTTATGTAAAATGAAATGTAAACAAAAAAGTTATTGAAAAGATAAACTGTAAGTATTTTGAGACCAGACATCAGAGAAGGTAGTCATACACTGACGGAAAAAATCGCAGCATCAAAAAATAATTAATGTAGAGTAATGAAATTTCGGAAGTACATTTATCTAGATAACATATTTAAGTGATTATCATTGCAAAATCACAGATTAAAGTAAGCATAAGAAAAGCCATTGCAAATGTGAAACGTTAACAACCAGTGTAACAGCCAGAATGTTGAATGCAAGCATGCAAGCGTGCATGCATTATGTTGTACGATTGCCGGACGTCAAATGTGCACACGTTTTAATTAAAAATAAAGTGACAGGAATTTCTGTAGTGAATGGGAGTCGAGCCCAGCAAATATCGCCTAATTACATACGAAGAGACGTTAATTATCGAATTCATTTTCACCAGTCGCTAGAAGTGATATGTTTGAACCTGAAAAGGTGTGATGAAACGTTTTGTGTCTGACTGGAAATGGAGTTGGCTGCCCTAATTATTGTTGACAATGCACGAAGAGTTGTTAAAAATCAAAATTATTTTTCATCAATAGTTAGCCGTGCACGTGCTGGTACTCGAAATAACATAACGAGCATTTTTGTGCCGGACCAGGATTCGAACCCAGAGACCTTGAGGAGATTGTAATCTTGTGGGAACTACTTTATGATGGAACGGAATCGTCCTGAAAGGGTCAAATACCGCGAAAAGGGAGCTAGTTAGAATATCAGTCCAGCACTAACATTTTCATCATCCCACGTTCGAATACAATAAGTGCCGTGTGACTTTCAGGACGACTGGCTCATTAAATAAAATAAAATTCCTAGTATAAGAAAACTTACGGTTGACAGACTGTCCACTAGGCGCAATTTTCGCCTCTCTCATGGCCCAGTTTAAATCGTATCTACTCCAGTTAGTAACGAAGGAACATCATATTTAGCTTGGATTTGAAACCGCGGTACAGCTCTACGTTCTTCATTTAATGTTAACAGAAGTTAAGTGTTGGTGCCTGTTAAAAATGGTCGTTTCTAGTTGGATTCGAATATAGGTCTTAGGTACGCCAAGCTACAAAGAATCCAACACCGAACACCACGTTTGGCTGGCTATTGTTTTTTGGTAACGGAGCATGTGGTACACTGAATGAGAGATCTGGCTCTCTGTTGCTGAATTACAGCCCGTTCAAATACATTCATTTCTTTGTTAGACTCTGTCCCCATTCACCACTGGCCTCGGCTACCCAACGCGTACTTTCGACTTGCTTTTGTAATCGTTGAAATACAAGCATATAACGCTCATTTCCACGAACTGGTAGTACTGTAGGATGCAGTAGTTTCTACAAGAAGCGTTGCACTCCATGTGAGCTGCCTTGGTAATGTTCGTCATCCAGTCGTACACGTCACGAAATGTCTACACAAAGCAGTAATATCGAGCGCATCCTTTCTTTATTCTTAAATCACTTTACACCTGATATACACGGTCCACTCGCAGTAATGTGACCACCGTCTATCTTCGACGTCAACGTGCAATAACCACTCACAGACGTAGGTGGCAGCTCCAGCAGTGGAGGGTATATAAAGCATCCAAAATGAGATTTTCACTCTGCAGCGGAGTGTGCGCTAACATGAAACTTCCTGGCAGATTAAAACTGTGTGCCGGACCGAGACTCGTACTCCGGACCTTTGCCTTTTGCGCGCTAGTGCAATACCATCTGAGCTACCCAAGCACGACTCACGCCCCGTCCTCACAGCTTTACTTCCGCCAGTACCTCGTCTCCTACTTTCCAAACGTCCCGAGTTCGAGTCTCGGTCCGGCACACAGTTTTAATCTGCCAGGAAGTTTTGTATAAAGTATGTTGTGGGGAGGCGGAAAATGGTGCAATCGTGGTCGTAATGGGGAAATGGAGCGATTTATCTGCCGTCAAAAAGGGCACGATCATTGCCACTCAGGCCAAAAGTGGAAGCATTTTGGAAACGGTTAAGTTTGTAAACTTTTCACGTGCCTCCGTGGTTAAAGTACATCGTGCATGACAAAACTATTCAAAACTGGCACTGAGACAACTGTGGAGTACCACGGGCTACAGATCACGGGAGTGGACGACGGCTGCGGAGGTGTGTAGGGGCGAACAGAAGTGCAACTGTTGCGCAGCTGGCCGCTCTGATGAACCAAGGGGCTACCAACAGCGTATCCTCAACGACCGTGCAGAGAGCGTTGGTGCGTATGGGCCTCCCACAGCAGGCACGTGCTTCGTGCGCGCACTCTAACTACTGTTCATCGGCACCGAAGGCTCGAATTTGCACGCAGCTGTCCACTGAGTGGCCTTTTTAGACGATTCACGTTTTGTGCTCCATCGGACAGATGTGCGTCGGCGTGTGCGGCATGAAACGTCTAAAAGCAATCGTCGGACCGTGATAGTCTGGGGAATGTTTTCATGGCATTCCTTGAACGATCTCGACATCCTGGAAGGCAAAATTGACCAACATAAGTATGTATCTATCCCTGGGGCGTCTACATCCAGGTTGGTTCAAATGGCTCTGAGCACTATGGGACTTAACATGGATGGTCATCAGTCCCCTAGAACTTAGAACTACTTAAACCTAACTAACCTAAGGACATCACACAACACCCAGCCATCACGAGGCAGAGAAAATCCCTGACCCCGCCGGGAATCGAACCCGGGAACCCGGGCGTGGGAAGCGAGAACGCTACCGCACGAGCACGAGCTGCGGGCTCCAGTTTGGTTTTCCCCGGAACGATGGCATTTACCAGCAGGTCTATGGAACGTGTCACACAGTTGGCAGCGTAGGTGCGTGGTTCGAAGAGCACCAGGATGAGTTTACTGTATTCCCATGGCCACTAAACTCCTTGTATTAAAACCCAGTCGAGAAACTGTGGGACCAGAGCGATCGGGTTGTTAGCGCCATGGATGCTCAATCCAGATACGTAGCGCAGTTGGCCATGACACTGGAGTCGGGTGCCTCCACACTGTTGGTACCTTTCAGAACCTCACCGACTCTCTCCTTGCACGCCTCGCAGCGTTCCACGTTGCAAAACTTGATTATTCAGGCTTTTGACAGGTATTCATATTAATGTAACAGGACATGTATGAGTGTAGACAATAGTGTTGTGGTCATTGCTCATGCAGCATGTGACATGAGGAATATTGAAGTATATGTAGTGTACTGCTACTAATGAATTACAACTTGTCTTGAGAACCTTATGACCAAACACTATCTTAGTTGAACGTAACGTATCGGTAATACGAGCGTGTCCAAATATACAAGAAATCACGCGCTTTTGACTTCGACTTTTTCTGGGCAGCCTCACCTCATACTCAAAGAATTATAGGACTCGCGTAAGTGTGTAACTGTGGAAGGGGGAGTGGCTGCGTAAAGAAAGGCAATTAACAAATTATTCAATTCCCCACATAAGACAGTCATGTGTTATCATAAAAAACTAAAAATTACGTCTGTATAAGCAAAAAATGTTTCAACATGGAAGCAATATAGCAGTGTCTTAAATTTATTAGCTTTAGACTTAGGGGGCTCTAAATCGAGGTTGCAAGAAGACTAAAGATGGATAACTCAATATTTACTCCTGGTTTTCGATATCGTCGCTTGTAGCTCGTTAAGAGAAGTAAAAAAGCTGACGAACTGTCTAGTTGTCCAGCGAGACTAGGACTGACAGCAAAGACAGTTCAGCACCGATTTACATTTACATGTACATCATACTCTGCAGCCCACCTAATGGTGTGTGGCAGAGGGTACTCCTGGTACTATGAACCGATCCTTCCCTACCCTTTCCACTCGCGAATGGCACGTGGGAAATTGATTGTTGGTAAGTCTCAGTATTGGCTCTAATTTCTCAATTCTCTCATCATGGTCATTACGCGAGATATATTTAGAAGGAGGAAATATCTTGTCCGACCCTTTCCGGAGAGTTCTCTCTCGAAATTTCAGTAGTAAACCTCTTCCTGATACCCAGTATTACTCTTGTAACTTCGGACAATGGATTTTGTTGAGCATTTTGGTAACTTCTCGGGTCTACTAAACAATTATGTGACGAAACGCGCTGCTCTTCTTTACATCTTCTCTCTCTCTTCTATCAATCCTACCTGGTAAGGATCCCACGTTGGTGAACAGTACTCAAGAATCGGTCGAACAAGCGCCTTGTAAGCCACTTTCTTCGCGAATGAGTTACATTTGCTTATGATATTTCCTCTGAATCTCAATCCAGCATCTGCCTTTCCTACTATTTATGTTATGTGGTCATTCCACTTAAAGTGGCTCCGGATAGTTACTCTTAGATATTTTTCGATAGATTCTGTTTCCAACAGTTTCTCATCAATGGGGTAGTTGTACAGTAGTGACTTTCTTTATCTATGTACGCACAATATGTTACTTTTTTTTTTTTTTTTTTTTACATTTAGGGTCAACTGCCAGACCCTACCCCATTCCTCAATTAAACAGACGCAAAATCCCCAAGATTGGCGATCTTTTACAGAAGCTCGAAATTTAGCGCGGACTTCAATGCTAGATGCTTAAAACAGTTTCCACAACTAAACTTTGTCTCGAAACCTGGCAGAAAATCCAAAGAGATTCTGGACGTAGTTGAAGAATGTTAGCGGCAAGAAACAATCAATATCTTCTCTGTGCGATTCCAATGGAGATGCTATTGAAGACGGTGATGCCAAAGGAAAGTTACTAAACACAGCCTTCCGAAATGCCTTCACAAAAGAAGACGAAGTAAATATTCCAGAATCCGCATCAAGAACAGCTGACAACAAGAGTAACGCAGAAGTAATTATCTTCGGAGTAGTGAAGCAATTTAAATCACTTAATAAAAGCAAGTCTTCTGGTCCAGACTGTATACCCATTAGGTTCCTTTCAGAGTATGCTGATGTATTAGTCTATACTTAACAATCATATACATCCGTTCGCTCACGAAGGATCCATACCCAAAGACTGGAAAGTTGCACAGGTCACACCAATATTCAAGAAAGGTAGTAGGAGTAATCAACTTAATTACACGCCCATATCATTAACGTGAATATGTTGCAGGATTCTGGAACATATATTGTGCTCTAACATTATGAGTTACCTCGAAGAAAACGGTGTATTAGCACACAGTCACATGGGTTTTGAAAACATCGTTCTTGTGAAACACAACTAGCTCTTTATTCGCATGCAGTGTTGAGTGCTAATGACAAGGGATTTCAGATCGATTCCATATTTCTCGATTTCCGGAACACTTTTACACTGTACCACACAAGCGGCTCATAGCGAAATTGCGTGCTTATGGAATATCGTCTCAGTTATGTGATTGGATATGTGATTTCCTGTCAGAGAGGTCACAGTTCGTAGAAATTGACGGAAAGTCATCGAGTAAAACAGAAGTGATTTCTGGCATTCCCCAAGGCAGTGTTATAATCCATTTGCCGTTCCTTATCTATATAAACGATTTCGGAGACAATCTGAGCAGTCGTCTTAGGTTTTTTGCAGATGACGCTGTCGTTTACCTACTAATAAAGTCATCAGAATATCAAAACAAATTGTGAAACGATTTAGAAAAGATATCTGAACTGTGCGAAAATTGGCAGTTGACCGTAAATAACGAAAAGTGTGAGGTCATCCAGATGAGTGCTAAAAGGAATCTGTTAAACTTCGGTTACACGATAAATCAGTCAAATCTAAAGACCGTCAATTCAACTAAATACCTAGGAATTACAATTACGAACAATTTAAATTGGAATGAACACACAGAAAATTTTGTGGAAAATGCTAACCAAAGACTGCGTTTTATTGGTAGCACACTTAGAAAATGTAACAGATCAACTAAGGAGACTGTCTATACTACGCTTGTCCGTTCTCTTTTAGAATACTGCTGCGCAGTACGGGATCCTTACCAGATAAGACTGAGTACATCGAGAAAGTTCAAAGAAGGGCAGCACGAATTGTATTATTGCGAAATACGGGAGGGAGTGTCTCTGAAATGATAAAGGATTTGGCTGGACTGTTGACAGCGACCTACATAGGAAGAAACGACCACCACGGTAAAATAAGGGAAATCAGAGCTCGTACGGAAAGATATAGATGTTCGTTCTTTCCGCGCGCTATAAGAGATTGGAATAATAGATAATTGTGAAGGTGGTTTGAAAAAACCCCTGCCAGGCACTTAAATGTGATTTGCAGAGTATGTATGTATATGTAGTTGTAAATGTAGAACCCTCTGCAGGTTATTCTGCAAATCGCTACTGTCTCTTGGCCTTGCTACTTTGTTACAGACAACCACAGCTTCTGTGCACAGTCTTAAAGAGCATCCGCCGCTTTCTACTATATTATTTATATACACTGTAAACAGTAACGGTCCTATCACACTTCCTTGTGGTACTCCGGAAATTACCTTTACATATGTCGATTTTGTTCCGCTAAGAGCGACGTGTTGAGTTCCATCTGCAAGGAAGTCTGGAATCCAGTCCCAAATGTGGTCCAGTACTGCATAAATTCGTATTTTTTTTATTCAGTCGGTGCCAAATGCCTTCCTGAAATCAAGGAACACGGCGTTAACTTGAGCGCCGTTACCTACAGCGCTAGGGATCTCATGAAGGAACACAGAGAGCTGTGTTTCGAAAGATCAATGTTTGCGGACTCCACGCTGATGTTTAAGGAGGAAATTTTCGTTCTGCAAAAACGTCACAATTCTTGAGCATAAAACATGTTCCACAATTCTCTAATTGATAGACAACTATTTACGTATATGATTATGTGCATCAATCCTACTGCCCTTCTTGAGAACGGGAATGACCTGCGATACGTATCTTTCGCTGCTCCAGCGGTCTACTATAAATTGCTGCCAGAAGGAAAGCAAGTTCTTCCTCATATTCTTCGTAGAATCTAATAGATATTTCATCTGCTCCTGGTGGCTTTCCACTACTAAGCAACTGTAATTACACCACTGGCCATTAAAATTGCTACACCAAGGGAAACTGCAGATGATAAACAGGTATTCATTGGACAAATACATTATACTACAACTGTACATTTTCAGGGAATTTGGGTGCGTAGATCCTGAGAAATCGGTACCCAGAACAATCACCTCTCGCCGTAATAACGGCCTTGATACGCCTGGGCATTGAGTCAAACAGAGCTTAGATAGCGTGTACATGTACAGCTGCCCATGCAGCTTCAACACGATACCACAGTTCATCAAGAGTAGTGACTGGCGTATTGTGACGAGCCAGTTACTCGGCCATCATTGACCTGACGTTTTCAATTGGTGAGAGATCTGGAGAATGTGCTGGCCAGGGCAGCAGTCGAACATTTTCTGCATCCAGAAAGGCCCATACACAACCTGCAACATGCAGTCGTGCATTATCCTGCTGAAATGTAGTGTTTCGCAGGGATCGAATGAAGGGTAGAGCCGCGGGTCGTAACACATCTGAAATGTAACGTCCACTGTTCAAAATGCCGTCAATGCGAACAAGAGGTGACCGAGCCGTGTAACCAATGGCACCCCATATCATCACGCCAGGTGATACGCCAGTATGACGATGACGAATACACGCTTCCAATGTACGTTCACCGCGATGTCGCCAAACACGGATGCGACCATCATGATGCTATAAACAGAACCTGGATTCATCCGAAAAAATGACGTTATGCCATTCTTGCACCCAGGTTAGTCGTTGAGTACACCATCGCAGGTGCTCCTGTCTGTGATGCAGTGTCAAGGGTAACCGCAGCCATGGTCATCGAGCTGATAGTCTATGCTGCTGCAAACGTCGTCGAACTGTTCGTGCAGATGGTTGCTGTCTTGCAAACGTCCCCATCTGTTGACTCAGGGATCGAGACGTAACTGCACGATCCGTTACAGCCATGCGGAAAGATGCCTGTCATCTCGACTCCTAGTGGTAGGAGGCCGTTGGGATCCAGCCGAGCAGCAATGTCGCGATACGATAAACCGCAATCGCGATAGGCTACAATCCGACTTTTATCAAAGTCGGAAACGTGATGGTACGCATTTCTCTTCCTTACACGAGGCATCACAATAACGTTTCACTAGGCAACGCCGGTCAACTGCTGTTTGTGTATGAGAAATCGGTTGGAAACTTTCCTCATGTCAGCACGTTGTAGATGTCGCCACCGGCGCCAACCTTGTGTGAATGCTCTGAAAAACTAATCATTTGCATATCACAACATCTTCTTCCTGTCGGTTAAATTTCGCGTCTGTAGCACGTCATCTTCATGGGGTAGCAATTTTAATGGTCAGTAGTGTACTTTTTCATTTCCCGATCTCAATAACTTCCATTTCGACGTTCGTACGATGATTGAAAGGAGGAAGTGTGCTACGATCTTCGGAGGTGAAACAATTTCGAATGACCGTATTCAGTATTTCGGCTTTTTATCTGTTATCTACCGTTTATTGGCAGTGTGGTCCCTGAGTGTATGAATCAATTATTTCGAATCGCTTGTTGACTTCACGTAAGATCAAAAAATCTTAGAGTGTTTACCAAGACCGATCGATAAAATTTTACTTCTGACGTCATTGAAAGTTTGTTTATTGCTGTCCTGATGCTCATTTTCGCTTCATTCAGTTTTTGTTTGTCAACTAGGTTTTGAATTCTCTTAAATCGGATATGAAGGTCTCTTTGTTTACGGAGATCTTTTCTAACACGGCTGTTAAACCATGATGGTTTTTTCCATACATTAACACCTTGTTCGGAACAAGCGTGTATAAGGCATACTGAACAATGCTTTGGAATTTTCCAAATGTGTTTCATATCTTCGTCCTCATAATTGAATATTTGACGCTGACTACTCAGATACTCTGTAATTTTTATCCTGACACTCTCCTAAGCAAAAATATATTTCTACCTTTCTTAACATTGCTTGTAACCGTATGATGACTGATACTTTCCTCTACCTTAACTGATTCGCAAAATTCACGTCTGTTTGTTGCTAGGATGTCTAAGACGTTACTTTCACGAGTTGATTCTCCAATTATCTGCTAGTGGAAGACATTCAGAATTATGTCACTCGACTTCCTGTCTCTGGCACCAGTTTTGATAGCATACCTCTCCCAATCTACCTGTCTAGTTAAGTCACCCCTCATTACAACGGCGTGATCAGGAAAACTGTTAACGATATTCTGTAAGTTCTGTCTGAAGTGCTCTACCACTACATTGGTCTATATAAGATCCGATTACCATTTTTGGCCGATCTCTAATACTCAGATATACCCTAATTTATTCACTTTAGGGATCCATAATCACCTTGCTAGATATTATCGAGTTCTTTACTGCAATAAATACGCTGCCACCTTTGGCCGCTAACCTTGCCAGAAGCCGAGTGTGCTATGAACAGCCGGCCGCGGTGGCCGTGCTGTTCTAGGCGCTGCAGTCCGGAACCGCGGGACTGCTACGGTCGCAGGTTCGAATCCTGCCTCGGGCATAGATGTGTGAGATGTCTTTAGGTTAGTTAGGTTTAAGTAGTTCTAAGTTCTAGGGAACTGATGACCTAAGATGTTAAGTCCCATAGTGCTCAGAGCCATTTGAACCATTTTTTTGAACCATTTGTTATGAACACAACCTTTTGCTTATAAGAGGTTGCATGGGTATGCAAATTAGACTGCTCCTGAATCTATCACCCCAGATAATATAAAATTATGGATTACCCCTACGGAGC
Source organism: Schistocerca gregaria (assembly GCF_023897955.1). Taxonomy (NCBI): domain Eukaryota; kingdom Metazoa; phylum Arthropoda; class Insecta; order Orthoptera; family Acrididae; genus Schistocerca; species Schistocerca gregaria. The sequence goes on from NC_064931.1 coordinate 639,811,938, forward strand.
TAATAGGCTACTTGAAAAATCAACTGCTACGCACACTGGAAAACGTTAATTGATATGTTCCTGAACTCATCAGGGGCCTCGCGTATTGCTTATTGTTGAACGACACGGGCATTTCAGTTGAGTAATTTACCTTAATGGTTGCTGACGGATAGAGTTTGATCAGGTAAAATAATATTTATTCACATAGTGCGTAAAAATTAATTATGACACATAAACGTCGAGGTTATGAAACAATTTGAGAATGTATTACCGTTGGAAGTTGGACGTCTATGATTCTGCTGCGTGCATACACAAACTCTGAGTCTGAGACATTATTATCGCGTATAGTGGCGAGCGAACAGTTGTCGATGGGAGTCGGAAGTGGTCGGACGCAGCGTGCGGTGGAAAGAAGCCGTGCAACACGATAGGTCGCAGCCTGCCTTGATCGTGCTAGTAGCGCCGGAGGAGACTTTGGTATTAATTGAGGATTTTTGCTAATTTGCCTTTTTGCTGAACGTAGTTGTTGGCTGCTTGAATACTGGAGGGATTTTGTCAGATTCGTGTATGAATACATTGAGAGTAGTATTTGTTGTATCTTTGTTGTGGTCAGAAACTTGTTTATTGAGTATAGGCATTGTGGAATAATTAAAAGTCTGAGTAAAGTTTGTCAGTGTTTAAATAATGTATAGCAAATATAATAGACTATGGACATTATTGGTTTGTTTCATTTTTTACACTATTAAGGCTAGTTGACAAAACCCCTTCTGATCATTCAATTTCTATGTGTAAAAATATGGCAGTAATTGCTGCAATTAGTCCGTGCATTGCACTCTGCATGGATCGCAGCATTCCTTTTGAAATATATTAGCGTGTGGCTGATCACGCAGTTGCAGCGGCAAGACGAGGTAAGTTGCCTGTTGCGCAAAGGAGCATTGCAGAACGCTTGTTAGGAGACGTTAGATATTTTATATTAATATTCGCAGACAGATAGTTGAGAATTGATTCCTTTATAATTCGTAGGAGGCGTAATTTTCTTTTCCTATTTCTGCTTCTTTTTGTTTTCAGTCAGAATTCCATTATTGTCAGAGACGGAACGTCATACTCATTTTTCCGTACGTCTTACAAAATAATTTATCAAAAGAGTTTCAACGTAATTAAAACAAAACAATGGTAACAAAATCAGTGGTTATTAAGGTCGCCACCAGCATGATGCTGGACAATTACTGTTGAGATGGTGCCCAGACACATAAAAGACAGGAATTACGCCGGCCGCGGTGGCCGTGCCGTTCTGGCGCTGCAGTCCGGAACCGCGGGACTGCTACGGTCGCAGGTTCGAATCCTGCGTCGGGCATGGGTGTGTGTGATGTCCTTAGGTTAGGTTAGGTTTAAGTAGTTCTAAGTTCTAGAAGACTTATGACCTAAGATGTTGAGTCCCATAGTGCTCAGAGCCATTTTTGAACAGGAATTACGTTTTCAACAGTGATTGAAAAACTGAAAGGTATGAATTTGAATAGATCACGCAACAGATCGATGAATAAAGGAAGAATCAGGCAGAAACAGCACCAGGCTGCTGAGCTCCAACGAGTTCACACGAGAGCGAAACAAAAGTGAGAGATTACAAGAAAAATCCTCTTTGAAACAAGAATTGAACTGCACAAAAGCTTGCATACCAATGCGTGAACCGCATACGTAAAATCAGGAAGACAAAAAAAAATAGAAACAAGGAATGAACTCCTCTTCCCTCTATATATCTTGATTCCCATAGTCGGTAGTGTGTACTGAAAATGCGATCTTATCGTAACTGCCATTGAAGTGGTTGCCGACAAGTAGGGGTGTGCCGAATCGTGGCCGCAGTTAATTGTTGCTCGGCTGAGCCGATGAGGTGAGATTACGTGTCGCGGATGTCATCATCCTCCCGATTACTCGCCGTGGATGTGCGTAAGTTCAAAGTGAAACTTGGAAGACTTGGCAGAGGAAGTCAAGAAAAACACGTACGAACGCAGAGTCCAGAACAGCCTCATCAAGTAGAGGTTCGAATCAGAATCCGAATACCGCTACGAATGTCTCTCTCAATAGCCTTCCTTGAGGCATCAGAAAGACACAATCTTTTTCAGTCAAGCCCAGAAAGCGCCTTACTGCTCATCCAATCAGGAATTTGGGAGTCCGTTCTCTAGCTGCCACAATAAAGTTCAAATGGATTCGTCAATGAGACACGTGTATACAGAAACGGGAGACGAGTGTCGCCTCGTTCACACGCCCAGACTTGTTTATCAGAAATTCTGGAAGTTTTGTTTGGCTTTGCACACCGTTCCTATGGAAAGAGAAAAGTTTGAAAATCTGCAGAAACACGAGTGGCTATATATTTTGCTTGAGGCAGCGATTCACAGCAGAGTAACGGCAAGTGGGCAGCTGAGGACTCCACCAGAGGTTTACTAACAGGGCAGAGTCCTCATATCATCCACCAGTGGTTTCCCTTTCGCGCCAGGAGGTAATGCCTGCATAGGCTCTTAAAACAATCGATGTGGCCCATTAGAGAAAATTCCTGCTGTTTCTGCGCCCAGCGAAAAGAAGTTCCCTTGTTCAAGATGAGATCCAGCGAATAGAAAAAACTACTAATAAGAATGAAATGTTAGAAAGGCGGGTTACCTACATTACTATACGCTACTCCCTAGTCAGTCATTAAACAACACGCTATACAGGTGGAAATTCAACAAATAAAACTGAATCGGAAAGTAAATGAAGCAAGAGTGCCTCGTATGCGAACGGGATAAAGCGTGAGGAGACAAGGCCTGAAACAGGCTGCAACGTCACATCAAGCTATACCCCGATTCAAAATTATTGCCAGGAGAGGTTTCACCTAGGTACATGGTGAGACCTTTCCCAAAGCAATTTCTCTCAACTAGGCCATCAATGAGGAAAGACAAAAAAGGAGAAAATTTTTAAAACACAATAAGAAAAAGGAAAGAACATAGAGAGAGAGTCTCTTGTGTCTGCTGTAAATTTCCCATTCACTCAAACTGCAACATTTCCTTACTCAGTAATTTCAAATTCTCATAGGAAAATGATCCAGACAAAACATAAAAAATGCTTCAGGTTACCAAACATTCATCTCTAAGACTATGAACTAACTCAAAGTTGTGAACATTTACACCAAAAATTTCGTAAGTGAAAGACGAACACACAACAAAAATGAAATATTTAAATGTATACCAAAATCTTAGAATCTACCAACCCTAAAACGTAATTGTATGTATACGTTGTGTATAACAAAGTTTGAACTCTGAATATATGGTGCACTCAGTCATTGGTGTGCATGTTAAAAAGCAAATGAAATTACTAAACAAGAGAGGACTTAAACATCGCGCAAACATTGTGAGACATATGGATCTGAGCGCATTTACAAACGGCAAGCATGAACACTTGATATGGCATGTGTCATCTAACATAACATAGGCTTATAAACCATGTGAAAAGACAAAGTAATACTGTCAATAAAAATTATGCGTAGTTTCATATGTCGGTACTAAAATATCAACTAAGTGTGGCGAAAATGTGGCAATAAGCGGCAACAAAAATACGGCGTTTAACAGATGTACAAATTTAAAATGATGAAAAAAATACACTAGAGTGTAATAATTTACAGACAAAAATAGCACTTGAATGCTTTTAAAAACGGATCGTAGAACAGCAAGAAAACAATTAAAAGGAACAAAAACTGAAAATCCCCGCAGTGAGGTTCAAGATATAGCACATGATTGCGTTGAAAAACATCGTGGAACAGCATGAAAACAACTGAAAACAACAAAATCTTGTAAAGCCTCGTAGTGAGGTCCGAAGTGCAGCACATGATTACTTTGAAAAACTTGTCATGCCTCGCAGTGAGGTCCGGAATAAAGCACATGATTACTTGGAAAAACATCGTGGAACAGCAAGTAAGCAATTAACAAGAACAAAAACTTGTAAAGCCTCGCAGTGGGACTCAATATTGATCTTTAAAAGTTACATAGCTGAGTTTGAAGATAGGCACACGCTTGTTTTGGCTGAGCTAACACTGCACACGGAAATTTCTTTGAATTCGACATTGTATTGAACGTTCTTGTTGCAGTTTGCGCAATCGTATTATTGGCTGAGGACATCTAACGGGAAGCATCTGGTGACATCAACAGAAACATCCAGACATCTCACTTTCTTTAGCGGATATGAGTGTGGCAGCTCGTATGAGGACATTTGTATGATCTGGTAATAGTGTGTTTCATATCAGGCTGTTAACTGTCAACGAAGCGCGTGACTGTGCGTCATTACGGGTGATTACTAATACTGGATCTCGCTAGGAGATAACAACGTGGAGTGAGTTAGTGGTTGCCCTTGCGAGAACAAATAATACAACTCTGTTACGTGTTTCGCCATTGTGCGTGTCGACTAACACGGAAAGTGTCTCTCAATCGGTGAGAAAGAGGATTCTTTTATGGTGTCGAATGCAGCTTCAGTTGATTTATTGATGGTGACATTTGACGCCTGCTTTGGAAACGTCAGGACGACTGCTGTCTGAATGTACTGCCGACAGCTTAACGATTCCTTGACACATGTCCATTCACCCCTGTTGGCCGCGTGCGTCAGCGCCGAATGAGGCGTTCTCATTGTGTTGGCATGAGATGTCTCTTGTGAAGGTATGCGCCGCTGGGCCACTACCTTGGGCTAAGGCCAGAAGACCCCAGCAGTTCCTTTGAAAGCCGGCGGCCAGGGCCCTGGTGGAAGAACGTCGGTCCACCACTCGCCAAGCCAGTTCGCGAGTGGCAGTGCTTGTTCCGCCTTCCTCTGTCTCTACACACACACACAAACTAAGTAACTATCGTGCCGCTAATGTCTTACAAAAACACAGTGTATATCCCTTCGAAAATCATCCAAACAATGAGCATTACAAACAATAAAATTAAACAAAATGTCCTTCATAATTACTATATCATACTATTTAGTTCGCAGAAAAAAAAGAAATCATTCACAAAAGAATTAAACTTTACAACCTCTGTAACATATTTTTTACTTTTACAGAAAAAAATTAGTTGAACAAAAGTTAAGTTTAGCAGGAAATCAATTTGATAGCGAAACAAAATGTTTGGTGCCAACATTGGGTGGTTAATGAACCTAACGTGAATTCTTTACAGAATACTTTGAATTGAAATGAACTTGAGAGTATTCACAAATGTACAACTGTGAGCAAAAATATCTTTACAACTTGAAAAAAACATGTACACAGAAGTTAAAGCACCAAAAAGGATAAAATCTGGAAAAGAAATCACTATCATGGACTAACCGTTCATCCATCCACATGGTTAGTTATATAGTGTAGGATTAGTGTAATTAGTGGCGTGCAGTAATAATAAGTCATTGTTCATGCTCTTAAATCTAAGTTAATTGGCCGTTCCTGATACAAGCATGCATAAGATAGTCACGCAGTAGACATTCTTAAAGTAAACAAGCTATTTACAACTGTGCTCGCGAGTGTCACTACTAAGCATTGAAAGGTATCTTTACAATTAAGGTGTATCTTTACAATTAATCTGAATATGGGGGGGGGGGGGTACTGAGTACGGTCTCAGTACAATTGTCGCGCAAACGGAATGCAGTAGGATGGGCCGTACATCAGAGCTGGATGAAGCATGCAGTGGGATTTTAGCAGTGAGAGCGTAAACAAAAATTCTGGCAAAAGAACATTTATTACATCGCAAAATTTAATTGCACATATGAATATGTCTAGTGAGTAATATGATGGTTGGTGTTGCCTGCAATCTATTAGGTCGCAGTCGGCCGGTGTGGACGAGCGGTTCTAGGCGGTTCAGGCTGGAACTGCACTACCGCTACGGTCGCAGGTTCGAATCCTGCCTCGCGCATGAATGTGTGTGACGTTCTTAGGTTAGTTAGGTTTAAGTAGTTCTAAGTTCTAGGGAACTGATGACCTCAGATGTTAAGTTCCATAGTGCTCAATGCCATTTGAACAATTTTTTTTTTTATTACGTCGCATATTAATTGAACCTAGAACTTTACTTCGGGATCCCCTGCGCGGTCTATCATCTACAGAAGAGGAATGATCAAAGGATGGTTTAATCACAAACATTTACATTCACACGCACTTGAGAGATTAACAGGAAGGAAAGAACTATAAACCTTCACCACAGCACACGTGGATAGCAGGGGTGGGGGCTGTTCCCTTGATTTTAACATGGGGGATAAGTGTATAAAATTTCTGTTAAAGTGAATTGCTATGAAAATAAAACATAAATAAGAATCACAATTAATACGGATATTCTACAGCCGAAGATCACTGTGAGCTTGGCACTGTAGACTTTCTCATTAGATCACGACCACGTGGTCCTCACAAACAAAAACGTGCATGAAGAAAGTTAACAAGTGAGACTAAATGCACAAAATTCTGTCATAAAATCACAGAAATCATACCCAATATACTTGCTCTCGCTTACAAAATGAACTGAATCATAATTAACTCATCACGGCTCCACGTGTTTGATTAACAGTACAACTGAACAATAGCCTACACCGTCCTTGGATTTTACCGCATTTAAACTCGCGAATTAACAGGTAAAGTTTGTCACACATGATAATAAACTATGAACGACGAAAGGAATCATTTACTTTGAATAGCTCTAAAAAACTTACGTAAAACACAACATTAACTTCTCATTGAAAAGGCACACTTACCGCCAGTCGGTCTCACCTTCTCACGTCCCACGGAACACTCCACGATCAATCGCTCTCCAACCAAAACCGCTCCCCGTGCCTAAGGAAGTGGCCAGAGGAACCCCTATTGTGGAGCCAACTTATACAAAAGGTTCGTCCAAGGCAAACAGAAATCTCTGTGCTGCACGGTACGTGTTTCCTACAGTTGGCTGTTCTGACACAGTGGCAAGCTACTTACTACACTCCCACAGATCTACACACTGAAATCCGTGCACACTCTCATTCACACATTCAACTAATCGGACAAGAAGAGGAAAGAATAGATACACTGAAATATGGCAGTTAAATGTATCAAACGTGCGTGTGGGGCTCCGACAAGTACCTATAACCTAATGAAATGTTAAAACTAATTATGTACAGTATACTGTGGCCACCACAAACACACTCAACTGCTCAGTTTTTCTCCTTTTCTTCTTTACACCTAGGGTAATAGATCATTTGCATCAACAATTGAGGTGCCAGAGGCAAACAAATGAAGCCGTGTGGTATGGCAAAATCATAACGAGGCTCATGCAGATACTCTTCAACAAGTACCAAAAAAACCTTGACTAGTATTCCTTAGTGTATCTCAAACTCGTCGCTTTATGGACTTCCTCTCAGCCGTTGCGCTAAATTGGCTGGCCAACCTCGATTATTTACAGTTACCTTCTCCTACTATTGCAGTTGTGGGCAACATCGTCCATCAGTAAAATATATTCATATTCTCTTCTGCATCTGGAACAAAGGCTTAAACAAATGCGCCGGCCGCGGTGGTCTAGCGGTTAAGGCGCTCAGTCCGGAACCGCGCGACTGCTAAGGTCGCAGGTTCGAATCCAGCCTTGGGCATGGATGTGTGTGATGTCCTTGGGTTAGTTAGGTTTAAGTAGTTCTACGTTTTAGGGGACTGATGACCACAGATGTTAAGTCCCATAGTGCTCAGAGCCATTTGAACCATTTTGAACCTTAAACAAACGCAATGCGCGGATCAACGAAAATAGCAACACTGAAGTGGTACATTTCTCACACCTTGAAATCACTCCTAAAAAATGATTATCATAAACACCAATAGGACAAAATATCTGCATTCAAAATCGTTGAGGAGATTAAATAAGATCTGGAAAAAAGGGAAACTTGTGTATTTTTGATACCATCTCTGTTGTCAGGCAGTTGCACCTTGCCTCCTTGCCACGTGCATAACACGTCCTCGGATACTACCAGGGTTGACGTCATGGCTTTTCTGGGGTCTTTCTTACCAGCGCCTAGGATTATCTCTAATAATGTGAGGCTGAATGTTGTTCCGCACGGAACTTCTGAAACACAACTTGGAAGAAAACACTTTAACAACAATGCTTATTGTGCTGCCAGCAATGTTATCACATAACTAACGGTATACCTTATGGCTAGGTGTTGCGCGTAACGTCTATTGCAGATAGTAATAATGGACTCTCATCGGTTCTCCCGTGCAGTAGGATCAGACAGAATGAACACCAAATCCCGTAGGGAGTCCCTAACGTTCTTAAAGAGTGCTGACGGTCCCAACGTGAACATCGTCCTCACTAATATTTTAATGGTCGAGGCGTACTCTGACGTGGACAAAAATCAATCCTAACAGCTCGTGGTGGTCGGCATCACCTTCGACACGCACACACACACACAAATCTTCTACGACAGTGATCAAACTACCACCTTCTTCCCTTGTTAAGGGCACCAATTGACTTCATCCAGCTGCAGTATTTGTAGTGTGGGTGTATGTCATACGCACACGTATCCCACAAATACTTCCTCTCTCACTCTCCAACAAACGAAGTTGCACGCACCTGTGCCCTGTCTCAAATGCCTCATACGTCGTTCACTAAAAATTTCACCGTATTCATTTGCCAGACAGTGTAGCATGCAGGGCATTTCCAAAAAACACGATCATTTATCCCCCCCAAGCATTCGCCTTTATCAAGATTGTTACATAAACAGACTACAAGACTTGCTTTGTAAATAAAACTGTCTTTTCAAGCTGCTAGTTACTTTATTTATCCCATATGCGTTTCGTCTTTTCCTGTTCTAAGGCATCATCAGTGGGATCTATAACGATACATTTTTTTTAGTTTTAGATTATTAAACAGTTCACTTCGCGATTTTTTTGTAAGAAAGTAAAATTACTTACGATTTGCTGATTTGCGTTCCCTCACATCTGGTCTGGATGTCGCACTACCACTTTTATCACTGCCATATAATCACACCTTTGTGTTCTGGCCTTCCTCACACTGTTCACTGTGTTTCTCCCTCTTTTTTGTGGTTTACTATTGTTCTTTTGTCACTCGATACAACTATTTCTCCGTACACTGTTTTTCACTAGGTAAATATTGTGACTCCATTACGTGTTTCATCCTTTTGGTATTTTTACCTATTTGTTGCCAACCTAACGAAGTATATGTTCGATACTAACTTCTATTTATGATGTATATACAGCGTGTGTGTGTGACTGAGAGAGAGAGGGGGGGATAGAGCCGACGAGGTTCTTTTTTGGGGGGGGGGGGGGGTGTAATAGCTGTTAGCGAGTGGTTGAAAACTTTGGTGACAGCTGATCTGACTTTTCGTTTCAATATTCTGTGGAGGGGTTCATGGATGAGTGAGTGTAAAGATGTTTGGGTTCTATTATTATGATATTGGACAGTATTATTATATTAATCATTTTTGCGAATGTTATTCTATTATTTATTCTATTAGTGTAAATAATGAATTGCTTGGCATGTGTACTTGGTCATTGAACAGGATTTTCCCTTCTGCTTTGGTTTTCTGTATGTGGTAATTTTCTTGCATGGTTAGGAGGTGTTTTTTTATTGATGATTCTAATTATTTTCATATCATCTTCTCTAGTGGTTGGTTTATGGTCATTTTCTCTTAGGTGTTCTGCAAATGTGGAGTGGTTTGTCCCATATTTCCAGGCTATCATGTGTTCTTTGTATTTGACATCAAATGTCCTACCTCTTTGTCCTATGTATGTGCCTTCACAAGTGTTACGCTGTAGTTGATATATACCTGCTTTCTGGTATGTGTCTCTGGTTTTTTGTCAGTTTTTGGGGTGTATTTTGTGTAGAATTGTCTGTTGTGTATGCTATGTTTATTCCCTGTTTTCTCCCATCTGATCAACAAGGTCGAGCAGCACACAAAAACTGCTGTACAAAGAATGGAAACAGTTCATAGAAGAAATGTTCATTTGCATCCCATATTCCACAGAAGCGTCATCCACATCTTTCAGCATGTTACACTCCTGGAAATGGAAAAAAGAACACATTTACACAGGTGTGTCAGACCCACCATACTTGCTCCAGACACTGAGAGAGGGCTGTACAAGCAATGATCACACGCACGGCACAGCGGACACACCAGGAACCGCGGTGTTGGCCGTCGAATGGCGCTAGCTGCGCAGCATTTGTGCACCGCCGCCGTCAGTGTCAGCCAGTTTGCCGTGGCATACGGAGCTCCATCGCAGTCTTTAACACTGGTAGCATGCCGCGACAGCGTGGACGTGAACCGTATGTGCAGTTGACGGACATTGAGCGAGTGCGTATAGTGGGCATGCGGGAGGCCGGGTGGACGTACCGCCGAATTGCTCAACACGTGGGGCGTGAGGTCTCCACAGTACATCGATGTTGTCGCCAGTGGTCGGCGGAAGGTGCACGTGCCCGTCGACCTGGAACCGGACCGCAGCGACGCACGGATCCACGCCAAGACCGTAGGATCCTACGCAGTGCCGTAGGGGACTGCACCGCCACTTCCCAGCAAATTAGGGACACTGTTGCTCCTGGGGTATCGGCGAGGACCATTCGCAACCGTCTCCATGAAGCTGGGCTACGGTCCCGCACACCGTTAGGCCGTCTTCCGCTAACGCCCCAACATCGTGCAGCCTGCCTCCAGTGGTGTCGCGACAGGCGTGAATGGAGGGACGAATGGAGACGTGGTGTCTTCAGCGATGAGAGTCGCTTCTGCCTTGGAGCCACTGATGGTCGTATGCGTGTTTGGCGACGTGCAGGTGAGCGCCACAATCAGGACTGCATACGACCGAGGCACACAGGGCCAACACCCGGCATCATGGTGTGGGGGGCGATCTCCTACACTGACCGTACACCTCTGGTGATCGTCGAGGGGACACTGAATAGTGCACGGTACATCCAAACCGTCATCGAACCCATCGTTCTACCATTCCTAGACCGGCAAGGGAACTTGCTGTTCCAACAGGACAATGCACGTCCGCATGTATCCCGTGCCACCCAACGTGCTCTAGAAGGTGTAAGTCAACTACCCTGGCCAGCAAGATCTCCGGATCTGTCCCCCATTGAGCATGTTTGGGACTGGATGAAGCGTCGTCTCACGCGGTCTGCACGTCCAGCACGAAAGCTGGTCCAACTGAGGCGCCAGGTGGAAATGGCATGGCAAGCCGTTCCACAGGACTACATCCAAAATCTCTACGATCGTCTCCATGGGAGAATAGCAGCCTGCATTGCTGCGAAAGGAGGATATACACTGTACTAGTGCCGACATTGTGCATGCTCTGTTGCCTGTGTCTATGTGCCTGTGGTTCTGTCAGTGTGATCATGTGATGTATCTGACCCCAGGAATGTGTCAATAAAGTTTCCCCTTCCTGGGACAATGAATTCACGGTGTTCTTATTTCAATTTCTAGGAGTGTATTTGCTGTCCGCTTACTTTCTGCCACTAATACCATGACATCAGCAAATCTTATACATCCTATTCTCTTTCCACCAATACACATTCCTCTTTTCCCATCTAAGCCTTTCGCAATAATCTCTTCAAGGTATGCGTTAAACAACGGTGGGAAAGGCAACAACCTTGACTAACACCTCGTCCAATGCTGCTTCCTTCTGACAGTTCATTTCCAATCCTTATCCCTGGTTTCTGGTGTAAATATATATTGGGTGTCAGTCGTCTCTCTTTCCAATCTACTCCTCTCCTCTTCAAAATATCCATCAGTTTGTTCCACTGAACTCTGTCAAAAGCCATTTCTAAATCTATAAAAACAGCAAAGATTTCTCTACCTTTTTCCATATAACTTTCCCCTATAGTTCTTAACAGGCCAATAACATCTCTTGTTTCTTTTCCTCTTCTAAATCCGAACTGCTCCTCAGCAATCCCTCTATCCAACTTGCCATACAGCCTTCTATTCAACACTCTCAGCAACACTTTAGCTGCCTAAGAAATTAGACTGATGGTCCTATGCTCTTCATATTTTTAGTGTTTCTCTTTTTCTCTATTGGTATCATAACTGTTGCAAGGAAGTTCTCAGGCCATTCCCCTTTGTCGTACATCTAAATTCAAATGTATGTGAAATCTTATGGGACTTGAACTGCTAAGGTCATTAGTCCCTAAGCTTACACACTACTTAACCTAAATTATCCTAAGGACAAACACACACACACCCATGCCCGAGGGAGCTCTCGAACCTCCGCCGGGACCAGCAGCATAGCCCATGATGCAGCGCCCCAGACGGCTCGGTTAATCCCGCGCGGCTGTCATTGCAGAGGTAGACAGTTCCTTTTCTTGCCTTGATTCCCAGAATCTTCAACAGTTATGCTGGCAAATCATCAATTCCACATGGCTTCCTATTCTCTATCTCCTTCAGCGCCTTTTCTACTTCTGCTTCCAAGATGGTGAACCCCTTTCAATCTTCCGGCGCATATTGCTCCTCTTCAACCCTAATTTCGCTTTGTATTTCATCCCCCTTATACAGACATGCAATATATTCTGTTTTGTTCAAAACCTCCAGTGGTTCGTCTGCTAGAGTACCATCCGCTCTTTCTATTTCCATGTTATTCCTCTTTCTTTTAAGTTCAAAAACTATCTCACTAGCCAGTATATACATCATTTCATGCTTTCCCACTTTCTCCATTTTCTCTATTTCGTCGCATTTTTCTTTCATCCATTTTTCCCTTGCATCTTCAGTTTCTCTTCTTAATTCATTATTCAGTTTCCTATGTCTGTTTTTACCTTCTTCAGTTTCTACATTTTTCCACTTTCTCCTCTCTTCCATATTTTTCAACATGTTTTCTGTTATCCATTCTTTCCTGGTACTTTGGGACACTCTAATTCATAGCACTTCTTTGGCAGAGTCCATGAGTCCTTCCCTCATTTTTATCGATTTGTCATTAACACTTTCATCAACACTACCTCTTTTCCATTTTTCCATTAATCTCTTTTCCAAATCTGATGCCTTTCCTATCTCTTTGAGTTTTTCTATGTTTAATCTCTCTTTTGCTTTACCTCTCCAGACGTTTTTCAACTTCACTTGTGTGTCTTCCACTACTAGGTTGTAGTCTGAATTTATATCCAATCGTGGATAAGCTTTGGCATTCTTCAAACAGTTCCTGAACATTTTTTGTTTTAAATGCGAACATTTTTAGGTTAGGCTTTACCGTGACTGTTATTGACATTAAATGAAACAATAAGTTTACTGTTACCAGTCACTGTTTATTTGTTTCCACGACGTGTTTCAAAGGTTTAAACCTCTATCATCAGGTGGATATACATCAGTTAATATGGCATTTGTGTGTTTGTGTTGTGTTACGATTTCTTTGGAGGAAGTTGTGACACTGTCTAGTGGAGAAAACAAAACAGTATTTCAGAACTTGGTCTGTTTTGACAAAAATTGAACTTGTATCTAGCAGTAAACATAAATTAAGTAAGATAAAGTACCTCCAGTGGTCACAGGATCCTTTCACAGTCGTAACACATCACATGAACACTATCATATTGTATAAACAAATATGGCGTCGTAATCTATTAGGTGCATGGATCGTACAGCAAAAGAGAAAACGTTCTCACAAAGTCCAGAGAATATACGTCGTAACAACATTATTACAGAAAACTTTTTTGAATGATTTGGAGGTGTTGAATACATTTGTTGGAGTAAATACTTCAGGCAGTAAGTAAATACGATTTTGACAGCTTAAAATAGCATAAAGTTTATACTCATTTATACAATCAGGTGAGGTGTTAGAAACTTTAAGTACAATAATCATATTGGCTACAGTGATAAAATAAAATAAAATAATACACAATTGACCATTCTTATAGGGGTTCATAGGTAGATATGAAAGGCTGGAGGCAGAGGGGAAGGAATATAAAGAGAACATGAGAGGGAGGGAGAGGGTGGAGAGAGAGATTGTATGACAGCAAACTTTACAAGGCAAAGGATCTTAAGATTATATCTGTTGCATGTATTAACTGTCTAAAGGTTGTGGTAATACATTGGTAAATGCTTAAAAAGTGCACATGGATGTGCATTTGTATCAGCAGTTGTATACATAGTTTCAAGCTGACAAGGGGTACAAACTGTTGGTGTGATTGTATATCTGTAAATGAAGTCACTCTCCTGTACACTCAGGGCTGTTATGGTAACATAAATAAATATTAGTGGTAAATCTTAGGGTCTGTCTGTGTGTGTGTGTGTGTGTGTGTGTGTGTGTGTGTGTGTGTGTGTGTGTGTGTGGTCTTAGCAATTTTTAATGACGTAGGCAGTTGTTGAAAACGGAGATGATACTACTGTAAATATTGTCATTTTTGTCATTTAAGATGCATTCAGGTTGTTTAGTTTGATGTTTGTATATTTGGAGTGTTTCAAGGATGTCTAGTTTTCTGCCTTTTGGTTGGATGTGTAGGATGCTGATACTTGTGTTGTTAACATGGTGTTTTGTTTCATGCAGGTGGGTGGCAATAGCTGATGTGTGGTATTTTTTGTTTTTTAGTGCTGCCATGTGTTCTTTGAACCTAATCTCAAATGATCTCCCTGTGTGGCCTATGTAGAAGCAGTCACAGTCTAAACATTTAATTTTGTATACGCCTGTGTGATGCAGAGGGTTTTGTGTGCTGATGTTGTGGGGTAATTTCTGTCCGATCCTGTTGTCTGTTGTGAAGGATATGCTTATGCCTTTTCGTTTGAAGACATTGGCTATCTGATAGGAAATCTTACCTAGAAAGGGGATTGTGTGGAAGATGATATTTTCTTTTTGTTTTTTGTGTTGTGATTTCTTTGCCATTATTGAGTGTTTTAGGGTGTGTACTATGGAGCTGTTATAACCATTTGCAATAGCTGTTTGTTTTATTATTTGAATTTCTTGATCACTTTTGTCTTCAGAGAGTGGTAGTTGGATAGCTCTATTGATCATGTACCGGAATGCTGCCATTTTGTGGGCTGTGGGGTGACAGGAGGAGTTGTGGATTGTAGTATGTGTTGTGGTAGGCTTCCGGTAAATTTCAAACTCATGTCTGTTATTCCTTATTCTAACTGTAAGGTCTAAGAAATTTATACTGTCATCTGTTTGGTGTTCAACTGTGAATTTTATGTTTTCATGGGAGCTGTTGAATAACTGGTTCAACTCACTGATGTCATCTTTAGTGCCTTTGATTAAAATGATGGTGTCATCCACATATCTGTAGTAGTAGATGATATTTTTGAGGAGGTGGTGATCATAATTCAGGATTTTGTCTTCTAAGTTACTTATAAATATTTCAGCTAGCAACACAGAAAGATTCGAGCCCATTGCCAGGCCATCTGTTTGTATGTAGATTTTATGGTTGAATTTAAAGTAGTTGTGTGAAAGTGTGAATTCGAGCAGGTCCATTAGCTCAGTAATGTGAGTTGAAGGGATTTTTTTATGTTTTTGTAGGTTGGCATTGATTATCTGTAGTGTGGGATCTATTGGCACAGAGGAATAAAGGTTTTGTATGTCAAATGAGGCAAGTGTGGCTCCGTCAGGTACTTCTATGTCTTTGACATGTTGTGTGAATTCTGTTGTGTTTTTAAGTGTTCTCTCATTATTGAATGTGTATGCTTCTTTGAGAATTTTGAAGAGCATTTTGTTGAGTTTGAATGTTGGGCTGTTCCTGCAGTTCACTATAGGTCTTATGGGGGTCCCATTTTTGTGTATCTTGGGTTGTGACCGAAGGCAAGGTGCTTGTGGGCTCATTGTTACAATATTTCTTGCTTCTTGGATGGTGAGTAGAAAGTTGATGTTGTTTGAGATGTGTTTAATCTCTTTTTGAATTCTGGCTGTTGGATCTTTATGTATCTCTGTTATGTGGTTGGTTTGGAAGAAGTCTAAAGTTTTTTCTACATATGTTGCTCTGTTCATTACAACAGTTGTGTTACCCTTGTCAGCTTTTACAATTATTGCATTATTCATGTTTAATTTAGTCTTAATGGTACGTGTAAGGATTTCTTCTCTTTTCTTGTATGCTGGGAATGGTTTTGCAATTTCCTTCTCAATAATTTCATTAATTTTGTGGCAGGCTGCTATTCTGTCATTTTGCTTCTTAAGGGCGATGGTTGAGATCTGTGTGGCACTAGTGATGAGCTTTTCTTGGTTCCTTGGGACCAGTGGAGCTTGAACATTGTGTTTTAAACCTTTGCAGAGTAGTGTTTCTTCTTCTGCAGTGAATATTATGTCTGTGTTGTTGAGGAAAGGTGTGTAGAATGTGTGTTTCCTTTGGCTGTTTTGGTTCAGTTTGGGAGGTAACTGTTGATTTATAAGACTGGCTAGTTTTTTCTTCTGTGTGGTTTTTGTTTTCTGTACAATGAACTCGATGTACTTTCTGACTTTTTCGGTTATGGAATCGTAGTCTAGTCTATGAAGCAACTTTCCCAACTGTAATTCTGCATTATAAAGCTGCGTGTTGAACATTTGTTTTTTAATATAAAGTTCTTTCAGTTCGTTTTTCACCCAGAATTTC
Source organism: Schistocerca gregaria (assembly GCF_023897955.1). Taxonomy (NCBI): domain Eukaryota; kingdom Metazoa; phylum Arthropoda; class Insecta; order Orthoptera; family Acrididae; genus Schistocerca; species Schistocerca gregaria. The sequence goes on from NC_064931.1 coordinate 639,828,389, forward strand.
CGTGCGTTTATCAGTGTTTTCTTTGCAGTTGTCGTGTTTATTTTGACGTCAATCTTTACATAATTTGGAATGACGTTATTTCTGAGACAATTTCTATTGAAGTGGATATGCTGTGTTGTCATTGCGAGCTTTTCTGCGCTGTTTTTGTACTCGAAAATAGCCTTGATTGCCTGACTGGGCAGATTAACTTTAAATGCGAACATTTTTAGGTTAGGCTTTACCGTGACTGTTATTGACATTAAATGAAACAATAAGTTTACTGTTACCAGTCACTGTTTATTTGTTTCCACGACGCGTTTCAAAGGTTCAAACCTCCATCATCAGGTGGATATACATCAGTTAATATGGCATTTGTGTGTTTGTGTTGTGTTACGATTTCTTTGGAGGAAGTTGTGACACTGTCTAGTGGAGAAAACAAAACAGTATTTCAGAACTTGGTCTGTTTTGACAAAAATTGAACTTGTATCTAGTAGTAAACATAAATTAAGTAAGATAAATATCATCTTCCACACAATCCCCTTTCTAGGTAAGATTTCCTATCAGATAGCCAATGTCTTCAAACGAAAAGGCATAAGCATATCCTTCACAACAGACAACAGGATCGGACAGAAATTACCCCACAACATCAGCACACAAAACCCTCTGCATCACACAGGCGTATACAAAATTAAATGTTTAGACTGTGACTGCTTCTACATAGGCCACACAGGGAGATCATTTGAGATTAGGTTCAAAGAACACATGGCAGCACTAAAAAACAAAAAATACCACACATCAGCTATTGCCACCCACCTGCATGAAACAAAACACCATGTTAACAACACAAGTATCAGCATCCTACACATCCAACCAAAAGGCAGAAAACTAGACATCCTTGAAACACTCCAAATATACAAACATCAAACTAAACAACCTGAATGCATCTTAAATGACAAAAATGACAATATTTACAGTAGTATCATCTCCGTTTTCAACAACTGCCTACGTCATTAAAAATTGCTAAGACCACACACACACACACACACACACACACACACACACACACACACACACACACACACACACACACACAGACAGACCCTAAGATTTACCACTAATATTTATTTATGTTACCATAACAGCCCTGAGTGTACAGGAGAGTGACTTCATTTACAGATATACAATCACACCAACAGTTTGTACCCCTTGTCAGCTTGAAACTATGTATACAACTGCTGATACAAATGCACATCCATGTGCACTTTTTAAGCATTTACCAATGTATTCCACAACCTTTAGACAGTTAATACATGCAACAGATATAATCTTAAGATCCTTTGCCTTGTAAAGTTTGCTGTCATACAATCTCTCTCTCCACCCTCTCCCTCCCTCTCATGTTCTCTTTATATTCCTTCCCCTCTGCCTCCAGCCTTTCATATCTACCTATGAACCCCTATAAGAATGGTCAATTGTGTATTATTTTATTTTATTTTATCACTGTAGCCAATATGATTATTGTACTTAAAGTTTCTAACACCTCACCTGATTGTATAAATGAGTATGAACTTTATGCTATTTTAAGCTGTCAAAATCGTATTTACTTACTGCCTGAAGTATTTACTCCAACAAATGTATTCAACACCTCCAAATCATTCAAAAAATTTTTCTGTAATAATGTTGTTACGACGTATATTCTCTGGACTTTGTGAGAACGTTTTCTCTTTTGCTGTACGATCCATGCACCTAATAGATTACGACGCCATATTTGTTTATACAATATGATAGTGTTCATGTGATGTGTTACGACTGTGAAAGGATCCTGTGACCACTGGAGGTACTTTATCTTACTTAATTTATGTTTACTGCTAGATACAAGTTCAATTTTTGTCAAAACAGACCAAGTTCTGAAATACTGTTTTGTTTTCTCCACTAGACAGTGTCACAACTTCCTCCAAAGAAATCGTAACACAACACAAACACACAAATGCCATATTAACTGATGTATATCCACCTGATGATGGAGGTTTAAACCTTTGAATCGCGTCGTGGAAACAAATAAACAGTGACTGGTAACAGTAAACTTATTGTTTCATTTAATTAACATTTTTTGTGTCAGAATGTAGTCCAACTGATATATTTCCCTATTCAAATTTGATATCCATGTGTAACGTCTCCTTTTGTGGTGTTCAAATAATGTGTTACCCACTGGTAATGAATTTTCTTTACAGAAACTAATTAGTCGTTCACCTCTCTCATTTTTTACTCCTAATCCTAATTTTCCAACTGCATCTTCATCTCTTCCTTCAACCACCACTGCATTCCAGTTCCCCATGGTGATGACGCACGCATTTCTGTTTTCTTTCTCGATGAGTTCTTGTATTTTCTTATAATATTCTTCCACTTCTTCATCTCTATGCTGGCTGGTTGGCATATATACCTGTATTAACACCATAGTTTTGAATTACCCTTCAATCGTATTATCATCAGTCTTCTGTCAATATATTGTACCTTCATTACCTTATTTCTCAGCTTTTGCCATATCAATATTCCTACTCTGTTTTCACCACTCTTTGTTTCCCCTGAATAAAAGAGCTTGTAAACTCCACTTTCTATCTCCCCATTCCCTCCCCATCTCATTTCACACTAACCAAAGGCAACTGATCTGTTCCTTTTCATCTCCTGTTTTGCCTTCTCTAGCTTTCCTGCTTGCAGTAGTGCCCTCACATTCCATGTTCCAATCCTTATCTTTCCTTCTACTCTCAAAGTGTTCCCCTCCCCGAGATCCGAATGAGGGGAAGTTTTAATCCCGGAATCTTTTATTTGGAGAGACATACCATGTACTGCTAGGGAATGTAATGTGGTAGTTTCCCGTTACTTTTCACATAGGCAGTATGTTGCCTGGCCTAAAATCAGCCGCTCACTATGACCATCAAAAGCAAACACAAATATTACTCATTTGGATGAACTGAATACTCGCTGTAAAAGGAAAAGGAGGACACAGTATAAAACAAGTTACACACGAATTACCCCGAAATATTTACCTACAAAAAGTTACTTATTTCCTAGGTAGGCCCAGTGTGTCAGTTCCTGTATACTAAAAGTACAAGCTACCTACTCCAGATAGGGTTTGACGTTCACCACACGGTGGTGCCCCTAGATTTTCCCTGTTGTGATAGATCCTAGTTCCAAGACGTTTTGATGCACAATCCTTCTCATCCATAACGGACCCAGATACAGGGAGAAAAATTTCTGTCATTGTTTCCGCTGTTTGCTGGACAGCCTGTGTGCCCAGACAAGGACTTTATCTCCCACGTGGTAGGCCATGGGACGTCCTGTGCTGTCGACCTTCTCTTTACGCTTGCGCGTGGGCAGCTTGATGTTGTCTATTGCTCTCTGCACGATTTCCTGATGCCGTAATTTCCGTTGCGGCTGGAAATCAATCACTCCTCTGATCATACTTTGTGACGCGTGCTTTTGCAGAACCGTGATCAGCTGCAGCGAAGTGGCGGAGTATGAGAGTTCATTGATAACCTCCTGGAAGTCGAGTAAGAACACATCCCAGGAGGAGTGTTGTTTGAAGCGCTATAATCTGCATAAGCTACTAAAATTCCGCATCACACGTTCGGTAGCAGTGTGAGAGGGGTGATGGGCTGATATGTATACAGGTTTTATCCTGTGACGACTCAGTGTACCCTCCTCCTTTAACACGACCGAAATTGTGTCCTGCTATTCAAAACGATTTTGTGAACCAGCACCAACTCTTTGAGGAAACGCTTTTCGAATGTGTCTGCCACGGTCTTCCCCGTCGCTCTTCTGGGATACACACCAAACACCGTGTGTCGTCTATTGCCCTACACCTAAATAGAACCCCTTTCCTGGCGAGATGCAACCGTCTCACCCCTGATTGTCTCTATTACAATGACGCAGTTTGACTTCACACAATGTGAGATCCTTATCTTGTTCAGCAGCTATGTGACTCTGTCACTTGTTTCTAGAAAACAACGTTTTCAAGGTAGTACAGGCTCAACTGGTTCTTTTCGAGGTACTCCTTGACACCTTCCGTTAGGCCCACGGGGGACATGACAAGACACATGTGATGATGTTGGAACTGCCAGGGACATGAGAAATCATGTTCTTGGAACAAGTTACCACTCAGAAATCAGCAGTCGTGTGCGGATGTGCAAGTGTTAGTGCCGAAACTAGAGCTGATTTTAATGTCTGATAATCTGTTTCTGCTTGATCGTCACAGATCCAGGCTGGTGCTTTACTCGCGAGCTCACACAGGCTTGGTGTAGCTAACCTTTCCACTGAGGTAAAACGCTTGTAAAAATTTACAAGACCTAGATATCCTCTAGGTCTGCAGAAAATTTCGTATGACCACTACTTCTGCGTGGTTGGGTGAGATCTCTTCCTTGGAGATGATGTGACTGAGGAATTTTACCTCTCACACCCATTTGGATTTCCCCTATTAGCCGTAACCCCATGTGTTCAGCGAGCAATCAATAGCTGGTGGAGCACGCCATGTGGTTCTCCCATGTGCTTTCCACTACCAAGATGTCTACATAGCGTGTGACGCGACGTAGTGACTCATCTAATACATGGTCTAGAGCTCTGATTAAGGCTCCGAAAAAATGGCAAGCCGAACATCAAATGCCGGAAATGGTAACAGTGACCGAACACAAGAAAGGCTTTATTATTGCGGCAGGACGGGTTAAGTTCTATTTGCCAATCTCTTGATTGCAAGTGGAGTGAGGAGAAAACTTGTGGTTCGTGGAACTTCTGCGGGAGCTCTGCAAGACTTTCTGCCCTGCATGTTTATGGATCTACTATAGTATTTATTTGCTTGGAGTCAAGTACCAGGTGAAGTGCACCATCTCGTTTTGGGACCGCGAGGAGGGGATGTTGTAGGATGTTACAGCTGGCCCAATTACGCCTTCAGCGAGCATTGCCCTTGTTTCTTGAAACGTGTATGCCATCGGTATGGATTACGGTCGAGTGAAGGACGGCTTGTGAACACTCACCCCGAACTCACTTCTTCTTCATTATCCGTGTTGTTATTGGCGTGACCGATGATCAGTCACGTTTCTTCCGAATCGGTACCAGTGGCATCTAGACAATATTGAAGGCAGGCTGATGAGATTTGCGCATGTATCGTGTATTCTTCAAAACATGTGCTAATCGGAACTCCTTTGCACAGGATAATTTCCCAATAACTTAGAACCAAGAAAATCTGAAACTCCCACATAAAATCCATGTCCAGTATTGCATTGACAGAGATGTTATTAACATTAGGAAGTTCCATTCGTGTGTGTGAGCTTGGCACTCAAATTCAAGGATGACCTGCCTCGTGACTTCTGTGGCCTTTTCCTCAATGACTCATTTTATATTTGCCCCTACCTACAATAACAACTCTGGCAGGATGTAGGTTCCTTGTGTCTGTCGTTTCTTTTTCTTCCAGGGACTCTTCCCGAATATCACGGTAACTCAACCAAAAGAAATTGCACCAGTCTATCTTTTCCTCATTGTTCATGGACATTTTCATGAACGTCCTCCACAGGTTCATCTGTTTGCTGTCTATCCTTGGACAAGTCCCGTCATTTTTGGTTTGTACTGTTTTGCGGCTGATCGCTCCGTGAGCCACAATCTGAGCACTTTCCCTCTCATGATTGTGCCCCTGTGCTCTTTCATCCTTTCAGTTGTAATTATTATTGTTACCTTGATTGTTCTGCCAGTTTCCTCTGTTGCGGAGTTTACTGTGGTATGGTGTCACGACCTTGAATGGAACTTGTCGTCCCTAGAAACCGTGTGGTCTTGCTACGTGTTGTTCGTTGCTATGAGTTGGGATGCTATTCCCGTTCTTACTATCGCTGTATTCAAGCTCTTGTAATAGGGCCACGAATGTTTCCTCGTTGTCTCCACAACACCCTACTAGTATCATCTGATAAAGAGTGTGGCAGCTTGCCCATCCAAGAACTGTATTAAATTAATTGGTGCAAAAGACGAATCAAGAAACTGGTTCTTCTGACACATTTTCTCAAAAATTTGCTGGGTCTGCGTATATCGAAGTTTGCAAAATTTTTTCCCAGCGTAATTCCGTGACCAATAGGTCGTGAGGAACTTCTCCCGAAACTCTCGGTAAGAGTGGCAATTCTGTGCTACTGTTCGCATCTCTGTCGCAGCTTCGCCTGCGGGGGAACTTCTCACAAAGTCCAGTTCAAGATGAACAGGACACGGTGGCGAGACTCACTGCCGAGGCTATAGGGTGGAGGTTTGGATTATTTTCCCTAAATGCCTGAAATTTTCGAAGTTTCAGCTACGAGTTAAAGTAGAAGGCTTTCCCCTCCGTCTACCTCGTGGCTTTATTGAATGCTGGATGTGGCTCATAACATGGGGCATTCAGAGTCCATGATGGCATGCTCCTATTGCCTGTGAGTGATTGATTTTGCTCACTGCCTGTCCTCATGTCGAGTACAGACAGGATGTTGCAGTCAGCTGTGCTGGTGTCTGTTACTCTGCCTAACGCTTGTGACACTTTCAGTTTCAGATGTCCGAGTTCCTGGGTAATTACTCCCTCCTGCTACTTGCGGACAATGTTGATATTTTCTAGAGTTTCCTTAAACTTCAACAGTTTTCACTCCTCTGCAGTGTCAGATATTTGTGCGAGAGATGTCAGTAGTGGGATAATGTTTGTTCTTTGCCACTCTGCATTATTGATAAAGTTATTCAATATGGCAGATCCTCCTTCATGCCTGCCGTCAGCCGCCTTGTATATATGTGGCAACATCACACTGATGATGTCATGGGTCTTCCCCCATCATCCTTCCTCCACCACCTCCCTCCTCCATCCTCACTCGTCCCCCTCCCCTCACCCAACTGGAAAAATGGCGGGAAAGTGGCTCTTTCTGTCCTGAGATGTTGGTGTGGAAGGACATAGAGTAGTTTATTTTCTTTATTTTCTAGTGTTATCCTGTTGGAAATTGGTGGTAAAAGCTCATAATTCTCTGCTGTTTATTTAATTTTGGAAGGTACAAGTGTTGTACAACTCTTCGAAAAAATTATCTACCTGTCAAAAAGTAATTAAATATGCAAACAGATCATTTTTTTTCCATTTGTGTGTACAATAGAGCCATGATATCGGCGTCAACATCAACATAAATATTTATTGTGCGCAATTACACTGCTTCAGATCACCCAGGTCCTCAAACAGCTGTAATCCTATAGGGATATGCGCTAGCAGCTATCTTCTTTGTCAGTAGCTGGCCACATGCCTATCGTTATGTGTATTTCCCAGAAGGAAACACTTGCTCAGCTGGTGGCTGTTCCAAAGGCCATCCTAGAAAGACAATATAATCCTATGCCCAGCAGTCGCTACTGGTAATTGTGGAATAATTTTTTTCCCCACTCCAACAGCCAGCAGACCAGAAACGGCATTTAGTGGCCATTGTATTGGACTCAAGTTGATGTGGCCTGTCGGCTTGAAGCATCTGTACAAAGCCGTTTCCCCGTTTCCCAGAAGGAGTGCACACTTAAAAATATACTTTCTGCATTCTGTCTGAAGGACGCTCTTCCCTTGTGAACCTCCCCATCCCCCAAAATGTTTGAGCCTGCAGACCTGTAGCAACACCCTCAAAGGCATTGCTAAGAAGATTAACGAAGAACAGTGCGTTTCCTCTCTCTCCACACACACACACACTCACACATAAGCACTTGTTTAAAAGGCATCCGCGAAAGGTCCATGGAAAAACCAGGATCTCTGACTTTGGCTTTGATGTAGCCAACAGCCGGTTTTCCAGGATGGACTTGTGAATGCTGGAAAAGACATTCGTGAAATGTTGACCCTGCCAGCAATACCCATCTCCAGAGAATTTCACACTGGCTTTGATGTAGCTGACAACAGGTTTTATCCAGGAGGACTAGTGAACACCAAGTAAGAAATTCCTGAAGGAAGAATAATTAGTTGTTGCTCTACCTGCATTCCATAGGACAACAACACCTAATGTGTCTGAATTTGCTGATCAGGTTTTTCGCCCTATATAAGCATTCCTATTGGTTCCCGCCAATTTAGTGCACAGTCACCTCCATTCTCCTCTGCTCTGTGATTATGTTCAGCTGTCCTCAGTAAATCTGTCTACCTCTTTTGCCCAGTCGTCATCATCTAACACCGCCATTAAGTTATCAGCATCTTCAAGCATTATCCGTAGCATCGGTGGCAGCTGAAAACGCTTGAGGCCGTACTTGGAGGAATTGCCATCTCAATACATATTTTCATGGCAAGTGTTCGTGTGTTCGTTGCTCTGAGTCTTCAGATTTCTATGTATATTTTCGTTATTTCGTTGCTCTAAGTGTTCAGATTCCGTTAAAACGAATTTAGTAGCAAGTGTTCGTATTTTCGTAGCATGTTTTTATCAAATTAGTAAGTGAAAACGAATTTAGTAGGAAGCGTTCAGATTTCGAAGTATATTTTCGTTATTTCATAACATGAGTTTATCAGTTCAGCAGTATATTTTCGCTAGAAAGAATCTTCCTTGTTACAGCATTCATTCATGAAATGTTGGCTGACATCGATCAGCAGATGGACGCTGAGACAACACAGTCTGATGAGCCCATACAACACCTGGAACAACCTCCAGCGGTTATTCCGCCATGTAAGTACATATTCTCTTTAAAAATATTTGTTTTCGTCTGTGTATGCCTTTATGTTTTTAAATCGATAAGTTCTTGCTCCTTAGGTGATTTTTGAGGAGGCTGAAAGGTAGTGTTACAACATCCTGATGATTCTAACACAGATGTTGTGTAAGTACATACTCTTCTCGTTAAATTTGTTTGATAGTGTTGTAATTTGCTTTTTAAATCAATATGTTGTTGTTGTTGTTGTAGGCAGCATCGGTGAGCTGGTCAGTGGATCCATGCCAGTCCAGATGAGGAAATGACTACTAGGTGGACAGGTTTGCCGCACTTGGGGGTTATTTTATTAACATTCATTCAAGCACCCACCAACTCAGAAAATATATATAAAAAATCTAAAAAAATTAAATTAAAAACTCAATATCATGAAATTCATTATCGTTATTTTTGAGCTCCTCTTTCTCTCGTTTATCAGTTTACTATGTCCATCTTCAAAAAATTAAAAATCCCAACCACCAATTAATTTCAAGTATCTGCTTTGAAAAATAAATAAGTTTACTGTCGAGCTTCATAGAAATTTTTCCACCATATTTAGTTATTAAATATTCACAGCGAATAATGTAATATAAATTATTTACTTCTAACTCACTAATCTTCTTAAATAAATTATAACAGTTTGTGTTATTGAGCTTCTTTATTCGAGCCTCAATTTATAAATATTAAAACTTTATTGAGATACAATTAGTAATCTTCTAAATAAGGATGAATGTTAATGTGTGGGATAAATTTAAATTTGACCAAACTATTAATGTTGAGAGAGATATTACTGCAAAATGAAACAATTTAAATGTAATATATGCAACTATTATTTCAAACCATCTTCAATTACACAACATTTGAGCATAGTGCTTATGAAGGAGAAGAGACATTTGAGGAATCTGATATAGAAATATGGAAAGAAATGGAAGCTTTGTGATTATTATTTACAAATAAATAATTTACAAAAAAGTATTAAAATTATATTAAATCTTATACATTATTTTTAAAAGTTCCTCATTCAAGAGACAAAAACCAAAATCTATAAAACTAGAAAATAGAGAATACAACAAAAACCAAGTACTAAATGTATTTTGTTGTTATAATGAAACAGCTAATATAAGTCTTATTTTTATATAAGAAGATATTTTAACTATTATTTATTAAAATCGATTAAATAATAAATTAAATTGATTTTAATATCCATAAGGCACTGTATCATAATTTTCTTGGTCTACTCTTTTATCATACTGAAATGAGAATACCTTCTTAACTTGTTTGTTTTAGTGTCTACATCTCTTATTATTTCATTATATGATCATCTGATTATATGTTTTCCTTCACTTCATTCTCAATGAATTTTATCATAAATTTGTCATTCAACTTTTGAATATTCGTGTAGTTTAATGTGAAGCCCTTTACTTTCATATCTGTGCTTTTATCGTTTTTCTCAAAATAGTAGCTTTTAGGTCTAGTTAAAGTCCAATCTGTTATTCAGTTATTTCTTAACTCATCAGTCGATTAACCTAACATACAACCTGTTTCCACAGTATTTTCTTCAGTGTCAATACATACTATACTGTCTGTATCAAAATATGTAGCATTTTTTCCTAGCTTATCTAACATATCATATAACCAAAGCCTTGCATTTGATGTGGTGAATGCTGCTATAAAAATCTTTGTTGCTGTATTATTTTCTACATAATGATTACATTAAAATTTTTTATATATATTATCTAATACATCATCCAATTGTATCTCATAAAATTGTTGCATATCTGTCATACTTAGTTTACCTCATATTTTGCCGTTGCCCAAATTTTCCCCTTCGTGAATTCAGCCATATTGTAGCAACACCTCGTTTTACTGGAGTTACTTCTATTCCGTCAAGATCTAAGCCAACAGCTACTGTTTCTTTCATATATTTTATACACACATAATTAGTTTCAACATTATTGGGTGTTGGTTTCTAATTTTATTTTCATAAAATCTTTCACATAATTTTTAAACAACATGTTGCTCTTACTTCTAAAATCCCACACTTCAAGACGTCTGAAATTTTGTTTTCTTTTTCTGTAACTTTATTTACTTCATCAGCTGTCCAACTTACTATAATACTTCTTTCATCATCGCTCTGATAACATTTATTTATTTTCTCTTCCCATATTGGACACACAAGGGAAACAACGATTTTTCATTTTTATCGATCTTCATTCATAATGCCAAAACAGGATTCTACAACCATCTAGCTGCCAATACTCTACATTTTACAAACCAACACCATTTTAGTATAATATCCTGGTCTACACATTTTTATAGGGTGGCTTTCAGAGTAATAACCATAATATTGCACAGCCAGATAAAGACTACATATGTCAATATATATTATTTAGAGTGTTAACACCATCTTATTTAGCTCTTAATTTCATTGTGTTAGCTGAACCGCCATAAAAAGCACCACTAGGATTCAGTGGTTCGACAACTTCAGGTAATTGCTTCAATTCGTTAAGTTTTTATATTCTGCTAAGTTGATCCAATCACATTCCCAGATTTCTGCTTAACTATGCCCAAAATTTCGTATTTCACTGCTTCTTATTGAAGTTTTTTGATACAGGTATTCATTATTTCTTTTTGTTGTTAATCGTCTCTCTGTTATAATATATTTTAGTCATGCCCAAAACAACCATGATATTGGTAAACAGTATTGGTTTCTTTATCAAAGCCATCTACTTTAGCTTCAGCTATATTTACTTCACAACCATTAAGAGCATGTTGAACATTATCATTGTTTAAACTATTTAACCAAGCTAGGGATAATCAAAATATCCACGGGTGTACTGCCGGTCTATAGTGTCCAACGGGCACAATATTTCGGCGATCAAACATGTCGCCATCATCAGGTGAACTGACGGACTGAGCTCCTGTGAACGCGCCGGTACGGAGATCTGTACGCTATGGCTGCTCAGGGGGAACTGGGTTCGGTCGCGGCGGAGGCCGATTTAAATACCCTCCGCCCGCGGCGCGCTCCCTCCGCCGTCCGCGCCCCGCGCCACGGTAGCGTGGTGGAACAGATTGCGACGGCGTCTGAGATGACGTCGGTGTGATGGCTCTGTCCACCGTGGTCGTCACAACTATGCGTTTGCTCGATTTACTCTTGATTAACCCAATCGCTGGTTCCCGAGCCTTGCTAAGATTATAGCCACAGTCACGGTTTATGAGGTCGTCATTGGTGCGAATTTCGATGGCCTCTCTAACAACGCTGTCCCAGTGTATTGCTGGGAAGTCTTTAGTCTGGAACAACCAGAACAGGATAATTTGTCTCGGGCTATACTCGCGACATTATCACCACCACGACGGGACGTCGAAGCAACCAGCCATCGCCTCCGGTACGCCAGATCGTTTTCTTGCAGTTAAGAAGACAGCTTGGTAATGTATGTCCGCAGCACTGGCAGATTAGGGATTTTCCTAGGTGATAATCAGAGCTCAGCAGAGTGCGATTGTTCGTCTTTTTCTAACTTTGCTCTGTCTTGGGTGTTCATTGTCTGAGTTCCCACTACTGTAGCAGCAATTAACGTTCGGTTGGCTGTGTGTTTCTCTTAAGATTTGAGTTGCAAGGAATTGACTCCACATACCACTTCGTCATAAATGTCACAATCTAGTTTAGGGACAGCTTCACCTTCACAGCATTTGTTTGAGTATCCAATTTGACACCATTTGACGTATTGTAAATTTTTCATGTGTTTTGTTTATTATTTTGAGTTAAGTCATAATAAATCGAATTGTGATTTTGGACAGAACTTTCATTCTGTGGATCGGTAAGGCAACCCTTTCATTTCTCACTACGTTTATGAAACTTTCCTTTATCAAATTAAATTATTGCAGGTGCCAAACTCTTTTCTACTCCACTTGCAGGGTCGATTACAGTCAGTTCGCATTTCTTATTAATCCATGTGCAACAGCAAAAGTCGGAGTTAGAAAAGAGCGGGCTCAGAGCATCATTTCCATATGAAGATTCTAGAAGAATTTGGTGTTAAATACACTGCTAGCCCCAGCACCTCGCAAGGTCTTCTTCTTCTTTTGCTGCTGGTGCGTAGTCGCTAATCGCGCAGCAGGTCCGGCTAGCGTGTGGTCGGTCGCCAGTGGACTTGATTCCCAACTCCTCTGACGAGTTGGTTGTCTGATTCACTCGTTGTCGCGTAAAAACTTGCCGCTGCTCGCCGGAAGCGCTGTTTAAGAGGCAGTATTCCGGCAAGTTCGTGCAATTCCCTCGTGGGGAAATCGCGTGGCAGATGCAGTGCTAGCCTAACAGTTTTGTTCTGCACCGTCTGGAGCATCTTCACTGAAGTGTCGGCCCGTTTCCCCATATTACGGCAGAGTACTCCAACACTGGCCTGATGAGCGTGAGATAGAGTGTTCTGCCACAGTCTGGACGTAGTGTCGACTCTGGGTTCAGCAGCGGGTACAGCAGACGCATCCTGGCCAGCGCCTTTGCCCGCACCTCCCGAATATGCGCCTTCCACGTCAGCCGCCTGTCGAGTGTAACGCCGAGGTATCGTGTGACCTTGGTATGTGGCCACCCATGATCCTGACGTCCGCTGGCAGCTTCTTCCATGTGTAAATCACTGCTTGGCTCTTGCCTGCGTTGAGTTTGAGCTCCCATTTGGTGGCCCATGCTCCGAGCTCGTCGGAGGCGAGCTGCAGGTGGCGCGCGGTAGTTGCGCGTTTATACCCCTAGCGAACAGCGCGGTGTCGTCCGCGTAGAGCGCCAGGTGAACCCTCGGCGTTTTCGGGACGTCTGCAGTGAAGAAGCGTACAGTAGGGGGCTGAGGACGGCCCCCAGTGGTTCTCCCGGTCTGATGAGGCGTGCTGTAGACTTCCCATCGTCGGCTCGCACGTGGAAGGTGCGTTCTTCGAGGTATGATTGGAGTAGGCGGACGTGCGGCACTGGCACCCCCTGCATAAGTAACTTGTACAGGAGGCCGTTGTGCCACACGCAGTCGAAGGCGCCAGCGACGTCCAATAGCACCGCCGCTCCAGCGTCCCCATCGCCTGCTCCACGAGTCGGAGCAGCTGTTGTGTCGAGCATCCTCGGCGGAACCCGAACTGCTCGTTGGGAAGCAGGCCTTCTTCGTTGACGTAGGGGCGCAACCTTCTCGCGCAAAGGTGCTCAAACACCTTTGAGGTGGAAGGCAGGAGGTTGATTGGCTCGTAGCTCTGGGCCAGCCTGTTGTCTTTCTCTGCTTTCGGAATGGCCACCACCACAGCATGTTTCCACGCCGATGGGTAGCTGCAGCTCTTCAAGATGGCGTTAAGAATAGCCGTCAGGACGCGAACTGCGTCAAGCGGCAATTTCTTCTGCAGCGCGTTGGATACGTTGTCGCAACCACCCGCCTTCCTGGTTGGCAGGAGGGCGATCTGCTGTTGCACCTCTTCTTCGGCTATTTCTTCGATGACGTCGTCGTCCGCTCTGGCAGCCAGGTAGGCGGGCAGCCGCTCTTACACCAGACGGACATGTTCCTCGTCGACGACGTCTTCCAGCGGCGTGAATTTTGCCGCAAACGTGTCGGCTAATACGCTGACTTTGGCGTCTGGTTCCGCGAAGACGTCACGCCTCACCTGCAGCGGCGGAATGCGTCGGCAGCGTCGCAGGAACCTCTTGGTGGTTTTCCATTCACTGCCGTCATCGATCCTGAGCGTTGAAATCAGGCCCGCCCAGTCTCGTGCTCGGTGGTCTGCTACTGCGTTCCAGTTGCCGGGCCATATGCCGGGCGTCGAACCCCGGCACGGACGGCCGAGAGAGCGCTCGCGGCGCGGACGGCGTAGGGAGCGCCAGAGGGAAGGGAAATGGAGTTCTGATGTATACCTCACGTCTGCCGTCCCTTGGCAGTACATCAGCGGACCTGACGATGGCAACAAGGTCGACTGCCTAAATATTGTGTCCTTTGTACACTCATTCCAGACTGTTTACCCGAGATTTATTTCGTCATGTAAATATATGTTCACATGGGCTAAAAAATTACATATTAACCACAGTGTAGCCTGACAATGTGGTACAGCACCTTTATTGTGTGTTTAGATGGGCCATATGTTATGGCAACATTTGTCTCTGTCTGTAGATGTTGCCCTCTCGCTTTCACCTTTGTTTGCCACTCCTCTTACAGACAGCACTCCTATCAGGCGTCTGAGCAGAAACAGTACCGTCTTGTTTTTGTTTGAAAGTCTGTATTTGTATGTGTAGCCACATGTTTTGTAGTTGTTTTTTGCCCAGAGTTTGTTATGCAAGCCAATGGAAAATGGACAAACGAGAGAACAACAAATGTTATATGCACGATTCAACTACAACCAGTGCTGTTGGACGTCGAAAGTAACGTTGTAAGTAGGCTGTTTAGGTTTTTATGTTGGTAACGCCACGTAGCGCTCTGTATGAAAATCACTGGCTGTGCTGTGTGAAGTCTGTTGCTGGTTTGCATTGTTGGAATTTGCTATTGTAGTGTTGGGCAGTTGACTGTTAACAGCGCGTAGCGTTGCGCAGTTGGAGGTGAGCCGCCAGCAGTGGTGGATGTGGGGAGAGAAATGGCGGAGTTTTGAGAGCGAATGATCTGGACGTGTGTCCATCAGAGACAGTAAATTTGTAAAACTGCATGTCATGAACTGCTATATATATCATGACTTTTGAACACTATTAAGGTAAATACATTGTTTGTTCTCTATCAAAATCTTTCATTTGCTAACTATGCCTATCAGTAGTTAGTGCCTTCAGTAGTTTGAATTTTTATTTAGCTGGCAGTAGTGGCGCTCGCTGTATTGCAGTAGTTCGAGTATCGAAGCTTTTTGTGAGGTAAGTGATTTGTGAAAGGTATAGGTTAATGTCAATCAGGGCCATTCTTTAGTAGCGATTTTTGAAAGTCAAATTGCGTTGCGCTAAAAATATTGTGTGTCAGTTTAGTGTTGATCAGAATAGGTAAAGGGCGAAATGTCTGAGTACGTTCAGTTCTTTTCAGCTGTTTGAAAATCAAATAACGTAAGGGGTTTACCATCACAATAAGTCATTAATTTTTCTAAGGGGACGTTTCAACGTATACAAAGACCGTAATCAGGAAAAGACAGTTGGCAAGCTGTCGTCGATGATCATACAAAAAATTCCGAAGCTTTCGAACCTGTGCCAAACGTGATGTAAAAAAGTTGCATAGGAACACTGGAAGTGCAGCTGGCTCTCCATCCGTATGATTTACACTTACTGCCATGAGGTTCAAACTGTCTCGACACGCACTTGAAGCAAAAATTGATAGCATAAACAGTGATGTGTGCTGATGAACAAAATCAAAACAAAAATAAAAATTTAATTCTTATGTCAACCTTTCATTGAGGAAATCTTTCAGGCTTCCTACCAAAACATTGCGTACTTCTTGTACCAAGAGGTTTACTGATAAGTAGAGAACTTAAAAGATGTATGTGAATCTTCAGGACAAATCATCAGTGGCTGAGAACCGAAGTTTGGTCGCCAGTCGGTTTCTAACTGATATACACTCTGTTATTTTCATATCGGTTGTAGCAATACTTGGACCATTTGCTTGCTCTGGGTATTCAAAATCATGTTTTGACATTCTGGTAAACTGCTGGAACAGGTATGTCTCCAGAACCAGTTCACTAGTTACATTTTCTGAAGCAATCTGCTTATTTAATAAAGGACGTATCCACAAAGCCAGATTTCTCTTGTTCTTTCTGACATGATTCCTTGTTTGATGTAAATGCAGTGGAGCTGCACCCACTTCCACCAGCTCGCGTTCGTCCATTTTGTGGCAATAATATGGCCGCTTGTAAACACTCCTGGCTGAGAAATGTACTGTCGTTAGATTGCCGGGCAGTAGTGGCAGGTATTGTTGTAGTTCATGTTGCTGCCATTCGTGTGGCCGTACTGTTGCCGGACAACACTGTCAGGAAATACCGTCGGACAGTCCTTGTGTGTATCGTGATATACTGTGAAATTTCGAATATATGCGAGTGCCCCAATAAACTAGTACTATTTTCGTCCATTGTAGGCCAAATATTAAATAGTGCTCTTTTGGAAATTTTTGAGAACAGTACGCCTATTGTCATTCAAAAACAATCTTTATTTGATTTCACTGTATAACTACGAAAGAAATAATTATTTTTTCGGGCGGACGCTTGCAAAAGTATGTTCTTGAAAATTTTCGTCAGTTACGACTTTTATTTCATAGCAGATCAGCGCTTGTGATTTACAGTTATTGTCGAAGAATACTTCATCCTGAATTCCAGCGTTTATCAACTTGAATAAATGCACACTTTGAAACACTTATTGCGTGCGTAGGCTATTACGTAGTAAATGGACGTTTGTGATCTACAGTCTGATTAAAATTACTTGATAGTCGACACTTCACGCTTTTGGGGTGGTTTCCTCCAATCAGGGCGCTCAACGTCACGCCTGAACCGTTCACCGTTGCCAGTTGCCCTAATAATTAGTTAGTTTACTTCTAATTCCTTGTCCTGCTTCCTTTCTTGATGTGTTCCGATCCCAGATCCCGGTTCAGGCCCTTTATTTTGTATTTCATCACACACGATAACCACACCAAAAACAACACACACACACACACACACACACAAACACAAACACACACAACGATGCTAACGAAATACACACGTTTCATACGCAACACTAACCACGCACTTGTGGATCCTTCAGCTTCTTTTTTGAAAGGGTATTCATATTTTTGTTTGCTCTTATTTTTCTTCCTATCATTCTTTTTTCTTTCGGAATCTGTTTGCGCCACCCATAATCCGGAACCAAGTGCCAAACAGGGCTGCTCGTCAGTTGGTAACACGACAGTTCCTGTAGCCAGTGTGATGATAGTTTTAGGTAACCAATAACAGAGATAAATTACCGTTTGATTTTAGCTCTGAAGTTGAAATTTTGTGTCTTCAACTTGCTCGTAAAGCTTAGATTTAATCGCCGTGAACAAGGCGATCGTGATTTTATGTCTGCCGCAAAATTGTTTATCGCTGTTTTCTCGGGTACATGGAACATCACGAGATTGTGGTTAGGCTAGGACAAGAGCTTAAACTCAGCGCTACAAAATGTGTCGTATGCCGAATTTCAGTCATTGGTCACTTAAAATCAGTTGTTGACAGAGCATCTCCCATTTCATTTCCGTCCGTCGCATCCCGCGGTGGCCACTTCCAGCATTGCTCCGTGTTATACATTAACAGCATTTGTGAAGTGACGTACAGCGTTTGTGTGTCTCCTATAACAGAGCGATAGGCGGCGATTGTGGCAAAATTGTAGCAGAAAGTGACAGGCATCAACTATCAAGTAATTTGAATCGGACTATAGTTATTGTTGCACATATTGTAGCTAACATATTGTGTTACACCTAGTTTTCCCTTTCAAAAGGAACGTAAATTATCTATATCTACCGTAAAGTAACATTATTTTCGAGGTTTTTTTGTCGACTATAGTCTTAGCAAGTTTTAGGAAAAGAGTGATTTTTACCACAGGTTTTTCTGTTACCTAAACAGGAATATCGATCTGTGTACCAGTTGCCTAGTTCTTAAAGAGAGTTAGTAATATTTTTAGCTCAACTGTTTGAAGAGAAATCAGAAGACTTCGTTTACTGTTATTTGCTCACTGCTCTGCAAAACATTGCGCAAGCCACAGTGCAGCCCCAGTGTGAATGCTGTTGTCGAATACGGGATGAGTTGGTTGTTGCTTGTAAGCAGCAGGAAATCGCCCTGAGTACTGCCAAATGATTGACAGCTTCTGCGAATCAGCGGGTTTGGAGAGCTGCCCACGGTCATGCACCAGAGTACCATCCTCTCCTGTGGATTCCGTCTCCTCTGCAGCAAGTATGGAATCTATCATTACTAGTCCACTTGACTGTGAGTGACGTTTCAGCAGTGGGACTGTACAGGGTAGACAGGCACCAAGGAGGACTTAGGGTGCTATACCCCCAACCAACAAGTTCAAAGTGTTGTTTGTCACTGAAACTGAGCCAGTGGGACTCACTTCACCTGTTTTGGAGAAATCTGCTTCGTCCTCTGTCGAGAGGAGACAAACGCAGAAGGGTACGCGCCTGTTAATCACCCGCAGTTCAAATGTATCCCTTAGGAAAATGGCAGCAAGGGACAGGAAGGAACACCAGGTGCACTCAGCATGTATGCCAGAGGTCTCTTTCAATATGTTGGCGAGACTATTCCCATTTAGGGAACAGCGTGCAACCATCGGCAGACTGTAGTGCACGTTGGAACAAAAGATGCGTGTCGTCTCGGCTTCGAGGTCATATTTAAACCATTCCAGCGATTCGCAGAGAAGGTTCAGAAGACTAGCCTTGTGCGAAACAGAATTTGTAGCATTGTCCCTAGAACTGCTCAAGACTCCCTGGTTTTGATTCGAGTGGAAGCACTGAACCAGAGACTTCAAAAGTTCTGTGATAAGCTTGGCTGTAACTTCCTGGACTCGCATCATAGGGATTGAGAATTTTAGGCTCCCCCAAAATGGGTCAGGCGTGCATTACACATCAAAGGCCCCTGCCCAGGTAGCTGACTGTGTGAGGGTTGCGCACAAAGGCTTTTTAGATTAGGCGAGTCTCCATCCAGTCCAGAAAAAGACAGCTGTAGGAGGCCAAGAAGTAATAGTATAAGATCCAAAGGAAAGCTCCCCACAGGTGAGAGTATTAAAATCCTAGTTGTTAACTGCAAACGCATTTGCAACAAACTGCCAGAGTTGAAGCTCTCCTGAAGAGCAGTGGAGCTCACTTAATAGTAGATACAGAACTCTGGTTAAGACCTGAAACTGACAGCAGTGAGATTTTTGGGGAAAATATAAGCGTATATCAGAATGATAGGTTGACTGGAAATGGATATGGTGTATTTATCACAATAGGCAAGATAATTAAATCCGCCGAGATAGGATTTGAAGCTGCGTGCGAGATTTTTTGGGCAACATTCTGTAGCAGAAGTAGGCATAATATGGTAACTGGACACTTCTATCGACAACCAGACTTTAGTACAACTTTATCTACATTATTTTGATAAACGACAGCTCCGCAGATGGAACGATGCTACGTAGTAAGAAAATTATGTAAACGTAGTGACTTAAAATTTGAACTAATCTCTGTTGAAACAAATTATTCCAGTTTCTTTAGTGAGGCATCTTGTCTCCTTCACTCTCTTCTGTTCCTTGCTTTCAATGCAGATGCACGCTTTGATGGGAGATGAGGTATTTTTAATGTCTGCATATTTTGTGTCAATATATCAGTTAAACTCTGAAATATTCTTATTTATGGTGAATTAAGACATCAACCTTGTCCAAACCCGTATTTGTCTTTTTTAGCATTAATTTGAGACACGGTAATGTGGAAGTCTTGATAAAGCAATGCAATTGATCGACCACCATCGTAGCAGTCTACATACAAATTTGCATCAATCATAGAATCTATCTTCATTATCTTTTCTTGATGTACGAAGTCTGATTACAATTCGTTGTACCCAAGTCTGAGTTTCTGAGAAAATTTTTGAAAATTAATTTATTGAATACAGATGTTATGGTGAAGATAAAAGATAACACAGAGGATCACCAGATAACAATAATGTTGAGATGAACGCTGAGAAAACCGAACTTGACGCTATGGATATGCAAAATTCTCATGTTTCGGAGACCGAACCATAATCTAGCTCTGAAACACTGGTACACATTTTAACTGGAAATCTGTGTGAAGGCGATATTCTCGCAGACAATCAAACATCAAATGTCGTCTTTGAAACTGGTGACATTTCACGTAAGGCGAATGTTTCAATGGGCAATGATTCCCGTAAATGTCGGCAGTTGTGGCCGAACGGTTCAGTCCGGAACCACGCTGCTGCTACGGCCGCAGGTTCAAATCCTGCCTCGGGCATGGATGTGTGTGATGTCCTTAGGTTAGCTAGGTTTAAGTAGTTCTAATTCTAGGGGACTGATGACCTCAGATGTTAAGTCTCATCGTGCTTAGAGCCATTTGAACCATTCCCGTAAATCTGATTTTCAAACTAATAATCAGCCTATTGATCCTTTTATGCCCGTGTTATAACAGTTACTTAAGGATTTTAAGCGTTTTAAATCAGAACAGAAAAAAAACAATCCAATGAATTAGCTGCTAATTTTAATAATTTGTCTATGCAGTACAACAGTAAGTGACGTGTCACAGTTGAAAAGAGCTCGTTGTGATATTCCGCTGGCTTTATCAGTTTTGATGACAGAGCAAAAGCAAGTAGTGATACCGTAAAACAATTAGAGAATAAAGTAAATACTTTCGCCGATGAGCAGGAGAAGAAAGTGGAAAAAGTTTAATGATCAATGAAAAGACATTGTTGACGAATTTTCCCAATGGCTAACAAAGAAAGACAAGGAAATCAGTGATAAAATCCAAATTCAGACGAGTTGAGAGTGACACGGTCTCTGCTGCCGTGTCGAACTGTGACAGTTCTTGTGAATCTAATAAAACAGAGCTCGAACAGATTAAACAAACTTTATGTAAAGATTTACCAGAATGGCGTGACAGGATGACTACGCCGATTTCTAGCATGCAACAATAAATATCTTTAGTCAAAGGTTTAGTTCGAGGTGCAGCATCGACTGCAAAACCCAATGTGTAATGAGTGTGTTAATACATTGTTCCTCCTACGCCGTACACTAAAGCTATGACCTCTAGCGGTTTGTTACCGAGTAACATACCGTGTGAAGTACCGGCAATATACCTATGTTGCACAATGTCTTGCTTGAGGAGAGCCTGCTCAAACACAGATAGTTCCAGCCTTTTATAACAGAAAAGAAAACTGTGTTTATTAAGGCCTTCAAAGACGCATTACTGCCATCCTGGTCAGAGTAGCAAAAGACACGATTCACTACAGGGTATTTACAAGGAGATAGAGGCCCATGGGCGACACAAGCGGCTGAGTACTGTCAAACTTGTGAACAGTTCGAGCAAACCTTTTTGTCGAAATATTGATATTGAGGTAATCAGGAAAACTTAGAAAATAGGTATTTAACCCAGAACAATTCGATTCCAAGTAAGGTAGTTTCCGCCGCTACTTCGAAAAGTACTGAACCAAAAACCGTTATTGGGATGAGCCAATCTCGAACGAAGACTTTCTAAGAATTTTGAAAGCAAAATTGCCATTAGATACTCGTAAAATGTTAGTTCACGTACAGAAGACGGTCCAGAACACTTTATATCGGTTGCACATTCGACTGACCTTATCCAGGAAGATGTGAAGGCTAATAAAAATTGCGATAAAGGCCACAATATAGCGCCACCGCGAGCCAGCCGCGCGCGCAGCAACGCAGGACGGAGGGACGACGGCTTCCGAGGTCCGCCTGTGGCGTCACAGCCGACGTCACCCCGGTATGACGTGAGACCATCTCATAATCACCCACGCATCAACAGAAATAATAATAATAATAATAATAATAATAGGATGCATAATAATAATAACAACAGTGGTGCATAATAATAATGATAATAATAATTACCGGTATCATCCCGAGTATCAACGGGATGATGTACGAAATTACAAAAATAAAAATAATGGGTACTGGCATGCACACAATGCAACCCAGAACCATAGAAATGAAAATAATACTTACCCACAACATAGTCACGTGCAACCCGGTTCGCCTGACAGTATCTGGCCAAATAAAAGTACATTATTGAAGTAAGGTATGAGCCGCTGCCAGCCGTCCGTGTTGAAGGTGCAACAAACTGTTTTCGACTTCATTCAGCTCTCCGATGTTGGTCGTGTCGCAGTGTGGGGGCAATGCTAGCAGTCACGTTAACATGTTGCGCTGTAATTAAAGGAATGATGTTACAAAAGAATTGTATAATGATCAGCATACAGTTTCGAACGAAATGCGAGTTATGGTGCAAGCAACTATAAATGCTAATGCAAGAGTAATCGCTACTACTATCACTATAGATACTGGTGCCTCTGTGATTGGCATGACGCAAAATAAATTAATAAATAAATAAATAAAATTAAAGAAGTAAACGAAGTACCAACATACCCAGTACAGAACTGTCGAATAACGAAAGCGGGTGCTAAGTCGTAGCCTGTCAATTAGCAAACTCAAGTAAATATTTTTGTCGGTAAAGGAGTCACTTTATGTCCGATCCTAATTATAAAGAATCTTCTAGTTGACTGATAAACACTAAGTTTTTGAGGGACAAGGACGCAACGGTAAACGTCTCCCAAGGTAAGTGCTGCTTGCATCGAGAGTGAACATGAAGTCGACTTAAGACAATTTCCAACTAATTCTGATAAATACTATCAAGGAATAAAAGTACGATTTTTAAAGACTAAGAGAGCACCTGTTGATACATGGACTTCGTGTAGTAAGATTTATATTGACAACACAAGTGCGTTTGACGATCATCTAAAATCACTACATCTTGATGAGCAACAACGACAACAGCTGAAAGAATTACTAACGACACATTTACATGGGTTCGATCGAAAACGTGGAGTAATAAACACTTACGCCCATCACATAAACGTTATGCCACATGATACTTTTTGTAGTAAATGATACAACATCCCACGTCTGAAAGACGAGGCTGCAGGTCACGAGATTAAGAGAATGTTATCATGAAATGTTACCTAGCCTTTACACTCCCAGTATTGTAGTCCTCTGCTACGTGCAGTATGCAGAAGCATGTCTAGTCCTATACTTATGTACAAATAATAAAATTATAATACCAGAAAGTACACTTACTATGTTTGGGATCACTATAGTGTTACTAAAGGCTTTAGGAAACTTAATTTGTACTGATACACTGAGCAACTTTTAAAAACTTGTCTCTTGTGCCAGTACGCTAAGCCAACAAACAAATGTTATAATTTTGAATTACAACCACTACTACCAACACAATCAATGCATTTAATATCTGTCGAAAATGGCTTGACCAGTGCCGACTGCACCAGGTGGTGTCGAATATTTGTTGGCTTTCTATGATATTTTCTCCAAATATCTTAAATTATATGTTTTGAAGTCAACAGGAGCATCTTCTATAGCAAGAAGAGTTCACAAACTGTACGTACCCACAGTAATCTTGTTGCAGTCCTTCCAGGAAATGCTTCGAACTTTACATGTAAGTGATAAAATTATTTTCTGAAAGACAATGCCATCAACCATGCTTTGATGTCTCGATTTCACCGAGAAAGTAGCCACGCCACACGCATTTTTAGGGAATTTAATTGATTTATAAGAACATATGCAAACACACGACACATACGCTGGGTAGAGTTTATAGGACATTGTGAACAAATAGTAAATAACATGCCAATTTACACCACACTATAAACATCTGTTGAATTACTCAGCATAAACAAAGAAGCAAATGATTGGATAAATCCCTTGTCACGTCTGCCGAAAGAAGTAATCTCTCTACAGGAAAAGGTAAGCGGCACACTAATCGCACTGACGGAACACACCAGCATTCGAAAGAAAACGCACGATAAAGAGTTCAACCATACACTCTTGTAGAACAGTTTTGCTAAGATCACTTCCGAAATCTTCTGTACTACATAAAAAAAGGTTCAAATGGTTCTATGGGACTTAACTTCTAAGATCATCAGTCCCCTAGAACTTAGAACTATTCAAACCTAACTAACCTAAGGACATCACACACATCCAT
This sequence comes from Schistocerca gregaria, assembly GCF_023897955.1. Taxonomy (NCBI): domain Eukaryota; kingdom Metazoa; phylum Arthropoda; class Insecta; order Orthoptera; family Acrididae; genus Schistocerca; species Schistocerca gregaria. The sequence continues at coordinate 639,852,712 of NC_064931.1, forward strand.
GCCCGAGGCAGGATTCGAATCTGCGACCATAGCGGTCGCGCGGTTCCAGACTGTAGCGCATAGAACAGCTCGGCCACCCCGGCCGGCTAATACATAAAAGCAATAGTAAATAACAACTGTTTTACATTGGTCCATATAAGATCGTTAGTATATCTAAACCTGACAGTTATCTTTTGGCTTTTCCAATATCCGGGAAAATCATAGTTTATATGCCCACTAGGATCTGAGCCTTCAAGCTCGGTAACGTCACAAAAAATATATCTATTTATTACCAGTAAACTGTGAAATGTCATGACAGATTTAAGTTTTTGTATATGTAACTAATTCCATTATGTGAGAAGTCATTAATGTCAATATATCGTGAATACTTGATTTAAGAATTATTTGTATGAAAGACTAGAATCATCTGATATCTAAACATCTAAACATCTATAACTTACGGGAATGCAGCCGGGTAATGTCGGCGACAAGTGCTGATAGTTCGACAGGACCACACCCCGCTATTTTCAAGGCTACATATTCCCTGCGGACTATAGTGTACTCCTTATGTCTGAATGTGCAAATGTGATCTAGTAACCTTTGGGGACTCTGATTTTCTCACTAGAAGTACGAGTAGGGAGGCGTCTTTAAAAACCCTAAGCATCTATAACTTACACGACAAAATAATACTCCCACTAGAATGACACCTAATTCAGGAACAGCCTTGGGCCAGATAACTCTCCTTTAGAATATACACAGCACAAAATTGTAATTATTCTATGCAGGATTCAGTGATTACCTTATACAAATACTAAAGCCAATATAAATGATGATATCGCCACTCCGAAAACCACAAGCAGATACTTCTCTGTGGAAAATATTAACTGTTTTAATAGGCTACTGATTAGAGGAAAATGGACAAAAATTTATGAAACAGAAGATATCATGTAAGCTTTAGGTTTTCCATAGGCAATGCTTGCAACAATAAATGGATCTTTGCAGGGATAGGAACCTGTTGCCAGGAAAAGAGGCTTCTTCACAAAATTTGTAAAGCGGTCAATGTATCACCTTAGCTATGTGCTTACTATAAACCGCACATTAATATTCTAAGCAAAGTAATAAGACTTACTAAAACAATGAACAAAAGTGTTTGCATAAATATCTCAACAAATAAAGTAAAAATCATGTTGAATCCTATAAAAAAGCAAACGGGGAAAAACAGCATTTCAGTATTAAATAAACACGATATAGTAATAAGATAAGCAATGCTACAACAGTCGCAAACCTGTTTAATAAGTTTTTACTGTAACTGCAGAAAATACAATTCATCGAACCACCTTCACAGTAATTCTCTATTATTCCAGTCTCATACAGCCCGCGGATAAAACGAACATCTATATCTTTTCGTAAGAGCTCTGATTTCCCTTATTTTACTGCGGTGATCGTTTCTCCCTACGTAGGTCGGCGTCAACAAAATATTTTCGCATTCGTAGGGGAAAGTTGGTGACTGAAATTTCCTGAGAAGATTCCGCCGCACCTAAAAACACCATTGTTTTAATTATATCCACCCCAAATCCTGTATCATTTCAGTCACACTGTCTCTCCTGTTTCGCGATAATACAAAACGTGCTGCCCTTCTTTGAACTTTCTCGATAAACTCCGTCAATCCTGTCTGGTAAGGATCCCACACCATGCAGTAGTATTCTAAAAGAGAACGGACAAGTGTAGTGTAGGCGCTCTGTTTAGAAGAAGTTACATTTTCTAAGTGTCCTGCCAATAAAACGTAGTTTTGGTTACCCTTCCCCACAACATATTCTGTGCGTTCCTTTCAATTTAAGTTGTTCGTAATTGCAATTCCTAGGTATTTAGTTGAATTTAGATTAGACTGATTTATCGTGTAAGCGAAGTTTAACGGATTCCTTGCAGCACTCATGTGGATGACCTCATACTTTTCGTTATTTAGGGTCAATTACCAATTGTCCTACCATACAGATATCTTTTCTAAATAGTTTTGCTATTTGTTTTGATCTTCTGATGACTTTACTAGTCTTTAAATGACAACGTCATCTGCAAACAACCTAAGAAACAGCAGAGCAGTAGAGGGCCTTCAAGATTACATCAGGGAACGCCAGAAATCGCTTCTCTCTTACTCGATGACTTTCCGTCAATTATTAACTGTGACCTCTCAGACAGGAAATCACGAATCCAGTCACATAACTGAGACGATATTCCATAAGCAAGCACTTTCACTAAAAGCCGCTCGTGTGGTACAGTGCCAAAAGACTTTCGGAAATCTATAAATACAGAATCAATTTGAAATCCCTTGTCAATAGCACTCAATATTTCGTGTGAATAAATAGCTAGTTGTGTTCCCGAGAACGACGTTTTCTACATACGTGTTGACTGTGTGTCAATAGACCATCTTACTCGATGTAATCCATAATGTTTGAAAAAAACATATGTTCCAAAATCCTGCTGCGTATTGATATTAATGATAGGGACCTGTAATTTAGTGGATTATTCCTACTACCTTTCTTGAATACTGGTGTGACCTGTGCAACTTTCCAGTCTTTGGGCACGGATCTTTCGACGAGCGAACGGTTGTATATGTTTGTTAACTATTGTATCAGCATACTTTGGAAGCAACCTAGCTGATATACAGCCTGGACCGGAAGATTTGCTTTTATTAACTGATTTAAGTTGCTTCACTACTCCAATAATATCTACTTTTTCGCTACTCAAGTTGGCACCTGTTCTTGATTTGAATTCTGGAATATTTACTTCGTTTCCTTTGGTGAAGGAATTTCGGAAGGCTGTGTTTAGCAACCCTGCTTTGGAAGCGCTGTCGTCGATAGTATTACCATTGGCATCGCGCACAGAAGGCATTGCTTGTGTCATACTTCACATATGACGAGAATCTCTTTGGATTTTCTCCCAGGTTTCGAGACAAATTTTCGTTGTGGAAACTGTTATAAGCATCTCGTATTGACGTCAGCGCTAAATTTTGAGCTTCTATAAAAGATAGCCAATCTTGAAGATGTTGCTTCCGTTTAAATTGGGCGTCTTTGTTACGTTGTTTCTGCAACAATGAACTGACCCGTTTCTTGTACCAAGGAGGATCAGCTCTGTCGTTTGTTAATTTATTTGGTATAAATATCTCAATTGCTGCCGATACTATTTCTTTGAATTCAAGCCACATCTGGTCAATATTTACATTGTTAATTTGGGAGGAGTGGTGATTGTCTCTCAGAAAGGCGTCAGTCAAGTGCAATGTTACCTGCGTTTTTGAATGGTTATACTTTTCGTTTATTTCCGGAGGATTTGGGGGTTACCATATTCCTCCTCCCTACGACAACCCTGTGTTCCCTAATCCCTGTATCCATTTTGATGCTTGTTATTAGCTCAAGATTATTTGTTGCTGAGAAGTCAAGAGAGTTTTCACAACCGTTTACTATTCACGTAGGCCTTTGAACTAACATTTTCGGGTGATGTTTTATGCGTATCTCCGGATCTAAACATGTATTTTCGGCAACATATCGAGGGTAAATTAACGCCACCACCAACTGTGATCGTATGAGTAGGGTACGTGTTTCAAATCAAACTCAAGTTTTCTTTGAACCTTTCAGCAATTGTATCTTCTGAATTAGGAGGTCTGTAAAAGAATCCAATTATTATTTTATTCCGGTAGAATGACCTTTGCCCGTACTAACTCACTAACTCTACTTCAACTTCGCGACAAGCTAAACTACTTGTAAGAGCAACAAACAGCCTATCGCCAAATGTGTTATCTTTTCGGAACACCGTTACGTTCTTCGTAAAAATTTCGGCTGAACTTATCTCCGGCTTTAGTCGGTTTTAAGTGCCTATATCGATATGAGCATCAGTGCTTTCTATTAGTGCTTTAAGCTTTGGTACTTTCCCAACACAGCTACGACAATTTACAACTGCTATACAGATAGTTCCTGTATCTGCGTCTGCCTGTGTTCGGCCTGCATTCTTTGAGACTGAAGCCCTTTTTGTGTTTTCCCGTGACCCTCTAGCCTGAAAAACCGCCCAGTCCACACCATGCAGCCTCTGCAACCCCTGTAGCCGCCTCCTGCATGTAGTGGACTTCTGAACTATTCAGCGGAACCCAACCACCCCATGGCGCAAGCCGAGGAATCTGCAACCTACACGGTCGCAGAACTGTCTGAGCATCTGATTCAGATCCTCCCATCGGCTCTGTACCAGAGGTCTTCAAATCGGTCCTGTCGACTATGCTGCAAATTGTCAGCTCTGCTTTCATATCGCAAGCAAGACTGGCAGCGTTTACCACTTCTGTTAGCCGCTCGAAACCAGAGAGAATCTCTTCGAATCCAAAGCGACACATAGCCTTGATTCCGACATGAGCCACCACCTGCAGTTAGCTGTACCCTGTGCTCGTCATGGCATGCAGAAGGACGAGTTCCACGTCTGGAATGAGTCAAAAATGGCTCTGAGCACTATGGGACTTAAGATCTATGGTCATCAGTCCCCTAGAACTTAGAACTACTTAAACCTAACTAACCTAAGGACAACACACAACACCCAGCCATCACGAGGCAGAGAAAATCTCTGACCCCGCCGGGAATCGAACCCGGGAACCCGGGCGCGGGAAGAGAGAACGCTACCGCAGGACTACGAGATGCGGGCTCGAATGAGTCCACTCGGTATGTACACGGAGTGCACATTGGCTTTCTTCCCCTTCTTAGTAACTGTGTCCCTAAGGGTCCCCATAATGCGTCTAACATTGGAGCTTCCAACAACCAATAATCCCAGCCTCTGTGATTTCCCAGATCTTGCAGGCTGTTTCCTCTGACACAGGACAGACGACTGCATCTGGCTCAGCTACATTGTCAGCTACAGACGGCACCCGGAACCTGTTTGTCAGACTAACTGGGGAGGCCTTATGTGCGACCCCCTGGAATGTCTTTTTCCACCTGTTACGCCCTGAGGCGATCTCCGCCTTGGATGAATGGTATACCACAGTCCGAGCAGTAACTCGGTTGGTCACCGGTGAAGACAGATCCGCGGACGTGCTGGACGTTCATTGGATCCTCACGGCCAGCCCACAACAGTGATACCCATCGACTGCAGTTTCAAGCTGTTAGATTAGATTAAATTAGATTAATACTAGTTCCATGGATCATGAATACGATATTTCGTAATGATGTGGAACGAGTCAAATTTTCCAATACATGACATAAGTTAATTTAACAACATAATTAAGTTAATACAACAACTTTTTAATTTTTTGTTTTTTTTAATTTTTTTTAATTTTTTTTTGTTTTTTCTTTTTTTCTTAATTTATATCTAAAAATTCCTCTATGGATTAGAAGGAGTTATCATTCAGAAATTCTTTTAATTTCTTCTTAAATACTTGTTGGTTATCTGTCAGACTTTTGACACTATTTGGTAAGTGACCAAAGACTTTAGTGGCAGTATAATTCACCCCTTTCTGTGCCAAAGTTAGATTTAATTTTGAATAGTGAAGATCATCCTTTCTCCTAGTATTGTAGTTATGCACGCTGCTATTACTTTTGAATTGGGTTTGGTTGTTAATAACAAATTTCATAAGAGAGTATATATACTGAGAAGCTACTGTGAATATCAATAGATCCTTAAATAAATGTCTGCAGGATGATCTTGGGTGGACTCCAGCTATTATTCTGATTACACGCTTTTGTGCAATAAATACTTTATTCCTCAGTGATGAATTACCCCAAAATATGATGCCATATGCAAGCAATGAGTGAAAATAGGCGTAGTAAGCTAATTTACTAAGATGTTTATCACTAAAATTTGCAATGACCCTTATTGCATAAGTAGCTGAAGTAAACGTTTCAGCAGATCATCAATGTGTTTCTTCCAGTTTAATCTCTCATCAATGGGCACACCTAAAATTTTGAATATTCTATATTAGCTATATACATCTGATTAAGGTCTATATTTATTAATGGCCTCATACCATTTACTGTATGGAACTGTATGTACTGTGTCTTATCAAAATTCAGTGAGAGTCCATTTACAAGGAACCACTCAGTAATTTTCTGAAAGATATTATTGATAATTTTGTCAGTTAATTCTTGTTTGTCAGGTGTGATTACTATACTTGTATCATCAGCAAAGAGAACTAACTTTGCCTCTTCATGAATATAGAATGGCAAGTCATTAATACATACTAAGAACAACAAAGGACCCAAGACCGACCCTTGTGGAACACCATTCTTGATAGTTCCCCAGTTTGAGGAATGTGTTGATCTTTGCATATTTTGAGAACTGCTTATTTCAACTTTCTGCACTCTTCCAGTTAGGTACGAATTAACCCATTTGTACACTGTCCCACTCATGCCACAATACTTGAGGTGGTCTAGAAGAATTTCGCGATTTACGCACTCAAAAGCCTTTGAGAGATCACAAAAAATCCCAATGGGTGGCGTTTGGTTATTCAGATCATTCAAAATTTGATTGGTGAAAGCATATATGGCATTTTCTGTTGAAAAACCTTTCTGGAAACCAAACTGACATTTTGTTAGTACTTCATTTTCACAGATATGTGAAGCTACTCTTGAATACATTACTTTCACAAAAATTTTTGGATAATGCTGTTAGAAGGGAGGTTGGACAGCAATTATTGACATCAGATATATCCCCTTTTTTATACAAAGGTATAACAGTAGCATATTTCAGTCTATCAGGGAAAATGCCCTGTTCCAGAGAACTATTACAGAGGTGGCTGAGAATCTTACTTATCTATTGAGAACAAGGTTTTAGTATTTTGCTCGAAATGCCATAAATTCCATGTGAGATTTTGCTTTTAAGCAAGTTTATTATTTTCCTAATTTCAGAGGGAGAAGTGGATGGGATTTCAATTGTACCAAATTGCATAGGTATGGCCTCTTCCATTAAGAGCCTAGCATCTTCTAATGAACACCTGGAACCTACTAAATCCTCAACATTTAGAAAATGATTATTAAAAATATTTTCAACTTCTGACTTTTTGTTCGTAAAGTTTTCATTCAATTTGATGGTAATACTGTCTTCCTGTGCTCTTGGTTGACCTGTTTCTCTTTCAATAATATTCCAAATTGTTTTAATTTTATTATCAGAGTTGCTGATTTCTGACATGATACACATACTTCTAGATTGTTTAATAACTTCTCTTAATACAGCACAATAGTTTTTATAATGTTTGATAGTTTCTGGGTCACTACTCTTTCTCGCTGTCACATACATTTCCCTTTTCCAGTTACAAGATATTTTTATACCCTTAGTAAGCCATGGTTTGTTACATGGTTTCTTACGACTATATTTAACTATTTTCTTGGGGAAGCACTTTTCAAATGCATTTACAAAAGTGTCATGAAATAAATTGTATTTTAAATTGGCATCTGGTTCACGGTACACCTCATCCCAGTCTAACTGCTGTAGGCTTACCCTGAAATTTGCAATTGTTAAATTGTTGACTGAACGTACTACTTTGGAGGACTGTTTAGTACTGCTGAATGGAGCTATGTCATATATTGTAACTAGCTGTGCACCATGTTCAGAAAGACCATTCTCAACAGGCTGAGCATTTATCTGGTTAAACTTATCTTGGTTTATAAAGAAGTTATCCATCAGTGAGCTGCTATCCTTTACCACCCGAGTAGGAAAATCTATAATGGGTGTCAAATCGAAAGAACCGAGTAATACTTCAAGGTCATTTTTCCTATTACCCTCTTTCAGAGAATCTACATTGAAGTCCCCACAAATAATAATTTGCTTCCCCCTGTCTGACAGATAGCACAACAAGGAGCCGAAATTATTCAGAAATAAATGAAAATTTCCCGATGGGGACCTATATACAGTTACAATTATAAATGTGCCTTTATTTAATTTAAGCTCACAGGCACATGCTTCTATATGTTTCTCTACACAAAACTTTTTTGTTTCTATACTTTTTGCACAATGATAACTTTTGACATATATGGTAACTCCTCCTTTCTCCATATTTTCTGCAATTACATGTGCAGACAGCTTATATCCACTTAAATTTACCTTATCCATAACAGTAACAATGTGATGCTCAGACAGGCATAGTATATCTATTTCATCCTCAGCTTCTAAATCTTCTAAACAAACCAGAAGCTCGTCTATTTTATTCTTTAAACTCCCAATATTTTGATGAAATATACTTACATTATTTTAATTATACTTTTATAAGAACCTTTACTTATTCTAACATTCGCAGTACTCTCCTGTCTGAGTTTCTCGTTGTGCTTAGGCCTAGTTCCTATACCAGTGGTCACATGGTGTTCAGAGAGGCAGATTATGTCAACTGGGTTGGGTGACTTTAATTCATCAATGCAATTACCTAGGACTGACATACAACTTGGTGGAGATAATATTTCTGGTGATTGGTGAAAATTTATAATTGACAGATGTGATTGGTGACCCAATGTGCTAGAATTGTGCTGTTTAATTTCTTTCCTAAACTGAAGATTTGTTTCAATCCTGACCTCTCGTAGAACTTGACATCTTTCTGTCTTACCTATCCTAAAAAAGGTGCTGCTCCAACATCTGTAACCACTGGTATATTACCATTCATGGTAGTGCCTTCCCCCCTCAAATTTCCTGCTATTAACCCAGCCAGTTTACCCTTCCCTTTCCTGTTGATATATAGGCCGTGCCTGGTATAGTCCCACCTACTGAGAGAATCAACAGGAACCACACCAATATGAGCCAACGCACCCGACCCAAGCAGCCGTTCCGACTGCAAATTAACTCTCCCAACAGAAGAGTTCAAATGAGGAAGGTCATGGCGTCTCAGGACAGATACAAATTCAACATTGATGTGTCACGATGCCGACGCAATCTTTACCAGGTCACGCTCTATACTGTACCCAGGATCTCTGTCGACACTGTTCCTTGGCGATCCCACAATAACCACGGTGTCTTCCCTGGTAAATCCTTTGCAGAGTGAACCATCCCACAATAACCACGGTGTCTTGCCTGGTAAATCCTTTGCAGAGTGAACCTAAATACTTCGTCACCTGATACAGACTAGCACTTGGTTTGAAAAAAATTGTGACCTGGTATTCTGGTCCTAATTCCTCCTGCAGAAGTTGGCCTACAGCTCTGACATGAGAACTGCCTAACATCAAAACTTTCTTCCTTTTCGATGACTTTCCTACATTCTTTTTCAATTTCCTATTGAAAGTTTGTTGTGTCCTGTCTACACCTACCTCTGCTTGAGGTTCATCAGTTTCTAACTGAAGCAACAGGTCAAACGTATTTTTGACATTCACCACAAACCTGTCAGACTTAGTTCTAGGCCTGTTCCTTTTGTTACCTGTTGCCACTTCCCACCTCTCTTTGCCCTTCTCACTGTCCAGATCTTCCCAGCCTGATCTACCTCAGCCTGAAGGGCAGCAATTTTCCCCTCCTGTTCCACTATCTTCCTATCTCTGCTGCAAATCCTACATAACCACTGATGAGCCTAATCCACTTTCCCGACACCCACGCCACTGCAGTCCCCACAATGAAAAAAACTACTGCATCCATCACACCAAACCCCGGAACTAACAATTCTACAGCAAGTCAGGCACTTCTCACTCATGGCAAAAATAATACTTTAGCTAGAATAAATCAATTAAATTACCGAAAATCAAAAAAGACGTTACAAAGAATTAAGCCTATTCACAAATGTATATAAGCAAGTTTCTGACTTAAAATTCCGCTGTTTTTCTGAGATCTGTATTAAAACAATGAAGGTATACGTTATTTATTATATATTTCACTCGATGGAATGAAAAAAAAGGACAATTAAACGAGATACTTTAAGTCTGATTCTCCAAAAATGTTATGAGAATTAGGCCTATAAACAAATGTATATAAGCAAGTTTCTGATATAAAGTTACACTGTTTTTCTGAAATCTGTATTAAAACAATGAAGTTATATGCTATTTACGGTAGTGTACTTATTTGTTACCGAGAAACTAGTCAAATTACCGTGAAACAAGAAACGAACACGTTTACAAAATTTAAGCCTAAACGCGACTTCGAGAAGTTACAATCTTTTCGTGTTTTCTGAAAAAATACGCAAATAAAAGTGAAACCTTTAATGGTAAGACTGAACAATACACTAATACACGTATTTAATTTGTTGTCGGTGTTAAACCAAATTATATTCCTGTCTAAATCACTTAACTTTCTGGAAATAGTTTCTGGCGTCACTTACTCGGCGGCCATCTTGTAAACAAGTTCTGTGTAACAGAAGCCATCGCAACCTGGAGCTGAGAACTAAATGTCACCAAGTCGGTATGCATCCGTGTACAACAAGACATATTAAAGACCATGGAAAACTACACAAGTCAAATAAACATACTATCGATATGTGCTGTGAAATTCTACTGTAGGCCATAACGAAAACGAAAGAACTGTGTCTAATAAATTAGATTAATACCCAAAGATTCAAAAATCGAACTACCGAAGCACTCGGGTGAGACTAAATAGTTCACTCCTGATTTGGAACTTATAATATGTCACAAGATTTGTTTACTTTCCGATGCAAACGAAAACGTGAGAGCTGTGTCTATTAGATATAAATTAACACGCAGAAACTCAAGAAACTAAACTATCAAAACACACAGATGAAATTATACAATTTGCTTCTGGTTAGAAACTCGTAAAAGTCACAAAATGAGATACTACCCTGTAACTACTGCTGTCTCGGCTGGTTGCTGCTGCCTGAATATTTATATTATTACAGTTTCTACTTACTCTGTAAATATATTTTTAAACATAAAGCACTGATTTACGTTAAAAGTTGTATTCATGTTTAATTTGTGTATCAGTTTAAGGAATTGTTTTCGCAGAAGGATATCTACTAGTACATTTAACATGTCCAATTCCTGTTGCACTCAATTCTTTTGTATATAAAAGGACTAATCAATAAAGAAATAGATGAAGAATCTGATGATAAAACTTTTGTTGGTAACACTGCAGATATTGATGGTACATGTTGTAACTAAGAATGAATAGAAACCGTTTATTTCTCTGCAAAATTTTCTTTTTCTGGAGTCGAGTCCATATACGAATATGGGCACTGCAGCTGTTATAAAACTCTCCTCTTGATCAGAACCAGAATCTAACAATATTTTTTGGAGGGACAATTCAGTTAGATTAGATGAAGATAATTTTATTTCCTTTGCTTCTCCCTTCTTCTTGAAATGTCTGTGCGTGCAATCAGCTTGCATTGAGTACAATAGTGTGCACTCGGGTACTTGCTATTGAAGAACAATTTATTTTAGGTTTATGAGTTGTTCACTGAATCGAAAAGTTACACCATGCAGCATTTACGAACAGAGTCCCAAACTGTCCCACCACACACGATTCGAAACTGGCCTACTGAGTAAATTCACAATTACTGATGTAGAAACGGATCAGTTCAGAAACAAAGAGTTCAAGACCTCCTGCCTCCCAACGTGTGAACATGGGGCAGCCTATATACGTTCCTCCTTTCGTTACTACAAATCTAACACCTACCACTTAATTTAAAACTGGATTAACACCAAACATACAAATTTTACACGAATTATAATAAAAAGACTTACATCTCAAATGAAGCCCAGTTTCACGCTGGTATTTTTCTTAAACAATAAAAAAGCAGAATCAATCATCGTGCACAGAGCACTTTAAAGAAAGAAAGCACATTTAAAAATCAGCTCAGTAACTGAATACGTAATGCCTTTAAATGTTACATATCTCGCAAATATTTAAAAAGGATATTGATTTGATTAATTGGCACACTAACAATCTCTCATGTATTTTCTGAATAAATATTACAACTAAACTTTTCATATGTGGAGCATTAACATACGAGGGATAGTAAGTCAGTTTTAAACGTCCCCACTAAAATTGATAAATAAATTTTTTATCTGTTTGCAGCTCTGAAAGCCCCACACCACAATATTTTAGATGCATTTAGAGGCTCCAAAGTAAAACGGCGTAACCCGTTGAGTGTGGTAATTAGTTTTCTGCATTTGAATGTGAACAACGCTGCAACAAACTTCTCAGAGTTGATGGAGGTGTAAGCAACAATTCACCATCACATGACACAACCGTTGGGGGGGCGGGGGGTGCTGACAGTTCCAATGTGGTCAAACACGTCTGAATGACGAAGAACGCTGTGACAGCGCTTCCATTCTCGTTAGAGAGGTATGAATGACGAGGAACGAAGTGGCAGACCTCCCGGTGAAGAAACGCGAACGGTGAGAGACGTCCAGCGCTTTAAAGAATGGTTCAAATGGCTCTGAGCACTATGGGACTTAACATCTGAGGTCATCAGTCCTCTAGAACTTAGAACTACTTAAACCTAACTAACCTAAGGACATCACACACATTCATGCAGGATTCGAACCTGCGACCGTAGCGGTCGCGCGGTTCCAGACTGTAGCGCCTAGACTGCATGCGCTTTAAAACGCATACCTTAAGAGCTATGAGCAGTTTTTCATCTTCGCTTCTGTGAAACGCATCTCTGCTACTGAAGAAATGCTCATAGCACTTAAAGCGTGCTTTTTAGAGCCCATGTTTACTAGACATTATTTTCTTGAGTGAAATTTTCACTCTACAGCGGAGTGTGCGCTAATATGAAACTTCCTGGCAGATTAAAACGGTGTACCGGACCGAGACTCAAACTCTGGACCTTTGCCTTTCGCGGGCAAGTGCTCTACCAACTGAGCTACCCAAGCACGACTCACGCCCCGTCCTCACAGCTTTAATTCCGCCAGTACCTCATCTCCTACCTTCCAAACTTCAGAGAAGCTGTCCTGTGAACCCTGCAGAACTAGCACTCCTGGAAGAAAGGATATTGCGGAGACATGGCTTAGCGACAGCTTGGTGGATGTTTCTAGAAACATGTATTTCCATATTATGAGCGTGGAGGTTATCTGCATAAAATACGAGGGCGTGCTGAAAAGCTATTTTGTTAACATTATAAATCTTCATTCTTTATGTCTACAAATTTGCAACCCTTCCGCTAGAGAGCTCTGTATTTTAGCGTGTAACATGGCGGTGTGTACCGTAACTAGGTCGGTGCGTGCGAAATAGAGTGCAGTAAACGAGTTTCTAATTGGAAGAGTTCGTACATACTTGTGCACCCTCTCCTTCAGCATGACAATGGCAAGCAACACACGAGCGTTGCGATATCTGCAACAATCCGACGCCTTGGGTTCACTGTCGTTGATCATCCTCCAGACAGTCCCGACTTGGCCCCAACCAATTTTCATCGCTTTCCAAAACTTAAAGAGCACATTCGAGGGCTTCAATTGGATAGTGATAAAATGGTGAGGTTGTGGCTCCGTCATCGAACTCAGACTACAGTGACAGTATCAACAAACTGGTCTCTCATGGGGAGAAATGTGTTCGTCGCCAGAGTGACTATGTTGAGAAATAAACTTGCCGATGAATAAAGATATAACATGTTAATAAAGTTTGCTTTATTTAAAAAAAGCTTTAAAAGTTTTTACATATAAAATTCGGAGGTATAACTTTTTAGCACGATCTCGTAATAAAGTAGAGACATCGCTGTAGCTGAGTTAATTTTTGTCATATGGACTGCGATAGAATTTTGATGAGTTTGTCTCATCAGTACGAATAAAGGTGTGTGCTCGGATTTTTGCAGATGTGTCGGAACATATAGTTTTAAGTTTCTGCCGAATAAGTGGCTTGTTTTGAATTAAGGTGCCACCACCAGCTATCGAGGTCACCACGCCAAAACAGACCACTCGGTTTTCCCCAAGCGTGATTTGTGCTCCACGTCTAGAAAAGCGGTGGCACTCAACTGTCAGACTGGAGACCCTTGTGAATGACAGTTATCCCTCTCGTCCCACTTCTCGACTAACCTGCACTCAGTCACGCCGGTACTCAGCACGTGCATCATGCAGCTCGGCTGACTGCAGCCCGTGCCTGTCATCTTACACGTTTACGATTTTTTGTGATCCTTTCTTCACATATGAATCGTGACGTAATTGTATTATGTTACCTGCCCATGATATTTGCGAACCCATTTCTGCTTACAGGTTGTCACAGGAGGAACGGTCAATGTTCAGGGACATGACAGGAACGATCAGTCGAAGCAAAAACGTCTAGTAAACAGGGACTCAAAAATGCATGCTTGAAGAGCAATGAGCACTACTTCATCTTCGATACTGTGAAACAAATCTCTTGCACTGAAAGCTCTTTGCTTTTCATATTTTGGGAGGATGCAGATGGACCAAAAAAAAACTGTCTAGTAAACGTGGGCTCTAAAATGCCTACCTTAAAATCTACGAACACTTGTTCAACTTTGCTACTGTGAAACACGTCTTTTCTACTGAACACTGGTGTTCCGTTGGAAGTGAGTGAGTGCTTGGCGAAAAACTATTAACAAAATTGGTTCAAATGGCTCTAAGCACTATCGGACTTAACATCTGAGAAAATCAGTCCCCTAGACTTAGAACTACTTAAACGTAGCTAACCTAAGGACATCACCCACATCCATGCCCGAGGTAGTATTCGAATCTGCGACCGTGGCAGCCGCGTTGTTCCGGACTGAAGCGCCTAGAACCGCTCGGTCACAGCGGCCGGCAGCTATAAACAACAAGGTGCCTTTCTCTCGACGTTCCGACGATATTAACTATTTTTTTTAAAGAATTATAATTTCTGTTTCATTAGTTATGATCTAAAATTGAAATAATTACAGAAGAGAACAAGTTTTTCTCATTTTTAAAAAATTCATTAACCTTCAAAGTAAACAAGGTGTTCCATCGAAGTACCACGATTGTCAAAGAGTTCCACCACAGGAAAAGTTTGGGAATCCCTGCATTATACATTACAAAATTAAACAAAATTAAAACCGTTGAGAGAATAAAAGTAAAAATTGACATTTACAGGGTTATAAATATTAGCAGACAGTTCTTAAACAACAGAAAAATTTACCTTCAAAACTGGTTCAAATAATTAATTATAATACAATTGCCAATTAACTGAGCACGTCATTCATGCAGTAATAGCACACGTCTCACCGTGCCAGCTATCTATACAGCAGTTGTACTACTCACTGCTCATCATAATCTCAAACGCTCTAGTCAAGGGCGTGCCCAGGATCTGAACTATGGGGCAACAGGTCAAATTAGCCTCGAGGAACAAGGAATAGGAACAATAGGCAGCATTTCTTAATAAATAAAAGACAAATCTAGTGAAAAACTGCTTTTGATAAACATTCTAAACATAAGAATGTGCTTGCATAAGAACACAATCTTTTGATTTATTACTAATCTTCTCGAATTTTCTGCAAATCAGTCAGTTACTTTCTTTTTTAATTTCTCACAGTTTTCTTTTACGTAATTTCGCTGTACGCTCATCAGGCAAAATCCAGTGAACATGTCTCCTTCCATAGTGCTTCTGAGCCCCGTCTTTACTCTTCGAAGCGTACCGAAGGATCGTTTCACAATCGCCGATGCGCCTGGAATAGTGTTCAAAATTTTTAGTGTGTTACTCGTGCTAGGGAAAAAGATATTAGTCTCCTTAAACAGGTCAATGTCCCTTAATTAAGATTCAAGTACATTCTTTTTCCTCCATAAACTGTACTATAGATTCAGTTCTCCATTAGTATCATCCAGACCATAATTTTTTTTACACAATTCTACCTTTTCATGAATGTCTGTTATACTAATTTTCTTATATTCAAAGTGTGTAGCTTATTTAGAGCAAAATCTGGAGTATTTTCTGGTGAAAATCGAGAATTTAACGATGTAGATGTAGATGACATTAGTGACTCGATGTATGGTATTACCAGCGAATGTCGCCAGTATTTACTTTTGAATACATTACGGGAGTGACAGTGATCAATGTGTTACAAATACACTCCTGGAAATGGAAAAAAGAACACATTGACACCGGTGTGTCAGACCCACCATACTTGCTCCGGACACTGCGAGAGGGCTGTACAAGCAATGATCACACGCACGGCACAGCGGACACACCAGGAACCGCGGTGTTGGCCGTCGAATGGCGCTAGCTGCGCAGCATTTGTGCACCGCCGCCGTCAGTGTCAGCCAGTTTGCCGTGGCATGCGGAGCTCCATCGCAGTCTTTAACACTGGTAGCATGCCGCGACAGCGTGGACGTGAACCGTATGTGCAGTTGACTGACTTTGAGCGAGGGCGTATAGTGGGCATGCGGGAGGCCGGTTGGACGTACCGCCGAATTGCTCAACACGTGGGTCGTGAGGTCTCCACAGTACATCGATGTTGTCGCCAGTGGTCGGCGGAAGGTGCACGTGCCCGTCGACCTGGGACCGGACCGCAGCGACGCACGGATGCACGCCAAGACCGTAGGATCCTACGCAGTGCCGTAGGGGACCGCACCGCCACTTCCCAGCAAATTAGGGACGCTGTTGCTCCTGGGGTATCGGCGAGGACCATTCGCAACCGTCTCCATGAAGCTGGGCTACGGTCCCGCACACCGTTAGGCCGTCTTCCGCTCACGCCCCAACATCGTGCAGCCCGCCTCCAGTGGTGTCGCGACAGGCGTGAATGGAGGGACGAATGGAGACGTGTCGTCTTCAGCGATGAGAGTCGCTTCTGCCTTGGTGCCAATGATGGTCGTATGCGTGTTTGGAGCCGTGCAGGTGAGCGCCGCAATCAGGACTGCATACGACCGAGGCACACAGGGCCAACACCCGGCATCATGGTGTGGGGAGCAATCTCCTACACTGGCCGTACACCTCTGGTGATCGTCGAGGGGACACTGAATAGTGCACGGTACATCCAAACCGTCATCGAACCCATCGTTCTACCATTCCTAGACCGGCAAGGGAACTTGCTGTTCCAACAGGACAATGCACGTCCGCATGTATCCCGTGCCACCCAACGTGTTCTAGAAGGTGTAAGTCAACTACCATGGCCAGCAAGATCTCCGGATCTGTCCCCCATTGAGCATGTTTGGGACTGGATGAAGCGTCGTCTCACACGGTCTGCACGTCCAGCACGAACGCTGGTCCAACTGAGGCGCCAGGTGGAAATGGCATGGCAAGCCGTTCCACAGGACTACATCCAGCATCTCTACGATCTTCTCCATGGGAGAACAGCAGCCTGCATTGCTGCGAAAGGTGGATATACACTGTACTAGTGCCGACATTGTGCATGCTCTGTTGCCTGTGTCTATGTGCCTGTGGTTCTGTCAGTGTGATCATGTGATGTATCTGACCCCAGGAATGTGTCAATAAAGTTTCCCCTTCCTGGGACAATGAATTCACGGTGTTCTTATTTCAATTTCCAGGAGTGTATTTACTATTAAAAACAGTCTTGATCACAATTTATTTAATATAGTGACCAGTTTCGACCACTACTGTGGTCATCTTCAGACCAATGAGTAAGAACCTCCTTCTGCTAGAGAATCACTACTATAAGAGGTGCACTGGTTTCTCCAGTAGTGATTCTCTAGCAGAAGGAGGTTCTTACTCATTTGTAAGTCATCGTTTTAGAGCTTTATAACTTTATGTATTTTCTTTAATGTATGTAGCCCTCTAATTAAAGCCTTTTATACAAAAAAATAAAAAAGTTTACTATTAAAACAGTATTGATCACAATTTATTTAGTACGGTGCCCGGTTTCGACCACTACTGTGGTCATCTTCAGACCATTGATTAAGAACCTCCTTCTGCTAGGAAATCACTAGCAGAAGGAGGTTCTTACTCATTGGTCTGAAGATGACCACAGTAGTGGTCGAAACCGGTCACCATACAAAATAAATTGTGATCAAGACTGTTTTTAATAGTAAAGATTCGCCAGTATTTGGTGTCATTTTCCGGTGGTAGATTGTTTCTGAATTTTTGCTTACGAGCAAAAAGTGGAGCAACAGTGTCTGTTTCCAGTTCCTTTGCAGTAGCATGTGCTTTCCCAAGTAATTCGCTAGTGTTCTGTATGCTTCCTTTCGGTCATTACTGAGAATGTCAAGGATTCTCGTGATGTGTTCCCTCACCGCGACTGTGTCTATAGACTTAGACTGCAGGGCATTAGCTGTTGGGTCCGAAATTGCCGAGCATTCGCTAAGCTAAGATGAACACTGGTTTTATAATGGCTGAGCGCAACTGTTAAGCAGATTCTCTCATTGTATAATTTCCCTCCGTAGACAATTTTTTCTAGAGCTCTCACGTCTGAGAGATTCGTAATAAATTGAAAGGATATTTCCGAAGTCTAGGCGATTCTCTAAAATGTTTACAGTGTCTTTTATGGTGTCAAGAGTACTCCTTATTTCCATCACTGTATTTGCATCTGCACCACAAGGTTGGGTTTGTGACTTGAGCAATGAACGTGTGAGGCTCGATAATATTTCTTTCTTAAAATGGCTTGAACACGGCTCTCTGCCTGCCATTGTACAACAGCCATCGAAGCCAAATCCTGCACGATCTTCTGCTGGTAGGTAATTACTGATCGATAAACGCTCCATTGCTTCGTCGATTGAAAAGGCAATTTGTGACTTTAGTTCTACAAAACCTACAAATTCTTTCCGGATTTTCGCTTTGCTTTCATCGTAGAACCGAACGCCTATTGATAACTGTTCCTTCTCGGCTATTTCTGCTGCTTCATCAGCCAAGACTGCGTAAAACTTTTTTTGTAATGCCAGTGGCTATATTGTCCCTAATAACACCGCCACACAAATTTATCAGTTCATTTTGTATTTTCGGCTATGTGCAAACAGCATTGCAGCGACACTTTTCCAGATGACTCCTTAGGCTCTCGTCACTAGAATCGATTCTTAAATTCAGTAAATCTAACAAAATACCTCCATCTGTCTGTTTTCCTCTAAGAAGCATACCATGTGCATCGCAAAAAATTATACGAGAAAGAATCGAAGACAATATTTGCCTGTTTTCATCGATCACTTTTTGATGCAAGTTAAGCTGTTGGGCATCCACAGTTACACACACAAGAAAAGTTTTTCTGCATCCGACGCTGTTAAGTGAGGCTAGGTTTTAACATATTTCCCCACAGTCCTCGTGCATATTCTTGAATTTTGTGAATGGACGAATCATAAATGATCCCAAAATGCCTCTAACAGGTGGGAACAAACCACAGAGCTTGCATAGAGCACCTTTTAGTAGTTTGGAATATACTAGCCACAGCACATATTGACCTAACCCACCTGGTAACTGAGAGCGCTAATGCGGGTAGACGTGCCGTCCCCAGATCGAATCCGCCCAGCGAATTAACGACGAGGTCCGCTATGCTGGCCAGCCTGGATGTGGTTTTTAGGTGGTTTTACACATCCCGCCAGGTGAACACCGGGCTGGTCCCCACGTTCAGCCTCACTCACACGACTCGCAGACATTTGAAACACATTCGCACTATTCCATGAGTTACACTAGACGCAGACAGCTGGGGTACATTAATTCCATACCGGCGGGTTCAGGGTGGAGGCAGGAGGGGCATCCGGCCACCCTCTGCAACTAACACTGCCAAGTCAATAGTAACAAGGCCGACCGCGCATTACCGCGGGAATAAGGCCTCAAACGAATGATGAGTGCATATCGATGTAACCGAGCATCATTAAATTTTCTTTGAAAATTGCTTGCATCACTTTCAGAATTGGTTCAAATGGTTCAAATAGCTCTGAGCACTATGGGACTCAACGGCTGTGGTCATAAGTCCCCTAGAACGTAGAATTACTTAAACCTTACTAACCTAAGGACATCACACACATCCATGCCCGAGGCAGGATTCGAACCTGTGACCGTAGCAGTCGCACGATTCCGGACTGCGCGCCTAGAACCGCGAGACCACCGCGGCCGGCTTCAGAATTGGAATCCCTTGGAGGGGTCCAAGGATTTAGTAAGAGATCCGTCTTCTTTTCCACTGATATCAGGGTAGTTAGACCTATATAATGGCCCAAGTCATTTTCATTGGTGTTAAATTTAACCGTAATTTCTGAATCTTCTTTGGACACACGAGCTGGTTCGGATGATGAATGAAAATAAAGAATATGGGCTGCTATAGTTGCAGGTATGGCTGCTGAATTTGACTGTTGTTCAGTGTCACCTTTAGGCGACTGTCATGGCACTTACTTTTATTATGATGGTCATCACTTTCTCTGCCACTATTTCGATTCCTTTTTCTTTCATGAGCAATAGGCCCGTCAAAACAGACACCGTATATTTCGACAGATGAGACGATAGCTGAAGCATAAAAAAAGTACCCAAAATCGGGGTTATCCTATACGACAGATATAAAACAAATTGAAATTTATATATATGAAAAACATCATAAAATAAAATAAATCACTTACCAGTTCATTCAAAACGCTGCAAAATCCTCACAATCATCGTCAAAGGAAAGCAGCTCTTCAAGTGTAGCCCCACTTCGTTGTTGAGAAGCTCATCGTACGTGTCTCATTATGCATTTGGTGAATCGATTTCCGCTTCGTCATTAGTTGTGTTGTTGTTGTCTTCAGTCCTGAGACTGGTTTGATGCAGCTCTCCATGCTACTCTATCCTGTGCAAGCTTCTTCATCTCCCAGTACCTACTGCAACCTACATCCTTCTGAATCTGCTTAGTGTATTCATCTCTCGGTCTCCCTCTACGATTTTTACCCACCACGCTGCCCTCTAACGCTAAATTTGTGATCCCTTGATGCCTCAAAACATGTCCTACCAACCGATCCCTTCTTCTAGACAAGTTGTGCCACAAACTTCTCTTCTCCCCAATCCTATTCAATACCTCCTCATTAGTTACGTGATCTATCCACCTTATCTTCAGTATTCTTCTGTAGCACCACATTTCGAAAGCTTCTATTCTCTTCTTGTCCAAACTAGTTATTGTCCATGTTTCACTTCCATACATGGCTACACTCCAAACAAATACTTTCAGAAACGACTTCCTGATACATAAATCTATATTCGATGTTCACAAATTTCTCTTCTTCAGAAACGCTTTCCTTGCCATTGCCAGTCTACATTTTATATCCTCTCTACTTCGACCATCATCAGTTATTTTACTTCCTAAATAGCAAAACTCCTTTACTACTTGAAGTGTCTCATTTCCTAATCTAATTCCCTCAGCATCACCCGATTTAATTTGACTACATTCCATTATCCTCGTTTTGCTTTTGTTGGTGTTCATCTTATATCCTCCTTTCAAGACACTATCCATTCCGTTCAACTGCTCTTCCAAGTCCTTTGCCGTCTCTGACAGAATTACAATGTCATCAAAGTTTTTATTTCTTCTCCATGGACTTTAATACCTACTCCAAGTTTTTCTTTTGTTTCCTTTACTGCTTGCTCACTATACAGATTGAATAACATCGGGGAGAGGCTACAACCCTGTCTCACTCCTTTCCCAACCACTGCTTCCCTTTCATGCCCCTCGACTCTTATGACTGCCATCTGGTTTCTGTACAAATTGTAAATAGCCTTTCGCTCCCTGTATTTTACCCCTGCCACCTTTAGAATTTGAAAAAGAGTATTCCAGTCAACATTGTCAAAAGCTTTCTCTAAGTCTACAAATGCTAGAAACGTATGTTTGCCTTTTCTTAATCTTTCTTCTAAGATAAGTCGTAAGGTCAGTATTGCCTCACGTGTTCCACCATTTAGACGGAATCCAAACTGATCCTCCCCGAGGTCTGCATCTACCAGTTTTTCCATTCGTCTGTAAAGAATTCGCGTTAGTCATTAGTCATTAGTATCCTATAACAAATCGTCCTCCATAGCACTGTAAATCCCACACTTCTTGAAAGATTTGATCACTGTTTTCACTTTCACTTTTTCCCAAGTTTGATCACGAAATCACACAAAACACCAAGTGAGAGACGTCTAAAGATTGTAGCATCGAAGTCAAACCACTCAGTATAAAGGCAATCTTAGTACCGCTTCATGCTATATGATTTTTGGTATTCTCCGTTATGTGACTGCGAAACATATACCATACCAAGCGACCTGGTCGCTTCTGCCGCGCATTTTCCATCCACAATTTTACGCCAATTTCGTCTATCCATTCCCTTTCGTGAAAATGTACAAGAATGCCTTTTCCGCTTGAAAATGACCATAGATTTTAACTTTGTTCCATCGGCCATGCATGTTGATACTACTGTAAACCTGGTCTTTTCATGGCCTGTACTTCTGACTTGATCAGTTTTTACATTTTTGCTTCTACAATTCTATTGCATATCATACAGAATTTCATTGGTGTTTCATCCATATTTCCAGTACGAGGTAGTGGTAAGTTGTATTTTTGCCTCATACGAATAACTCGTAATTTTTTTGTCAAGATCTTTCGATAATTTCGCCGGCCTTGTGACCGAGCGGTTCTAGGCCCGTAAGTCCGGAACCACGTGGCTGCTACGGTCGCAGGTTCGAATCCTGCATCGGGCATGGATGTGTGTTATGTCCTTAGGTTAGTTTGGTTTAAGTAGTTCTAAGTCTAGGGGACTGATGACCTCAGATGTTAAGTGCCATAGTGCTTAGAGCCATCTGAACAATTGTTTTTCGGAAATTGCTGTGCAATTTTTGCTTTCTGCCGTATTACCAGATTTCTTCTGTGCGTGACACGATTGCACCAGCCTACAGTTGCTTGAAATTCTTTGCTGTGCTCTGGATTGGCTCATGCCCACTTCAGTGCATAAGCCCTATTCATATTTCTTATAACGATTCTGCCTCTGTTCTTGTACCCACTGAACAGCAAAGACGACGTTTTTATAAATACTCAAGCTCATTACCCGAATCAGTGTGAGTGTTCTTACCCAGATGATCTCTGTTCTAAACTATTTACAGGCCGTTGAAAGTTCGGGGATCACCTTACATGACGGGTATACGGTAAAGCTATGTATCTTCGACGAAAACTTATACCTCGACTTATCTGAAGGTAGTCTTATTCGCCTAAATATACGGTAAATTTAATTTATATCCAATTAGATAGCTATAGAAAGAAAATAGGGTTAAGAAATGGAAGATAGATAGACTCATTGAAAATACAAGACGTTTCAAGAGCCAAGTATCTATATTATTACTTCCACCAGGACGGAAGCGATAAGAAGTTATTAATGTTACTTGTGAACTTGTCAACATATCCATGTCATTTAAGAACCTAGGATTTCTAATAAACTAAACACAAAACAGATAGGATGTCTAATTCCGGCAGCAATAAATTTATATTTTGAACTAAAGTAATTTGCTGTTGTAATTCTCTCTATATATTTCAAGCACATTTCATTATGTGTTATCTGTTGCACAGTTTGGAGGAACTGTTCCAGTATAAACAGCTTCTATTTTCCAAGGAAGTGTAATAGTTACTCTATTGTTTCTAATCTATATCAATGATTTAGTAAACAATCAGAGCAGACATCTTAGATTGTTTGCAGATGGTGCTATCATTTACTGTCTAGTAAAGTCGTCAAAAGATTAAAACCAGTTATAAAATGATTCTAACAAAAAAATCTGTATGATACGAAAAGTTACATATAACACTAAACAATCAAAAGTGTGTGGTCATCCACTTAATTACTAACAGGAATCCGTTGAATTTCGGTTACAAGGAAAAGCACACAAATCTAAAGGTTGAAATTCAACTACATACCTGGGGGTTATAATTAAATTGAAACCTTCATTTGTGTGGCCACATTGTCCCCAGCTACTTTAAAATTCCTGAGGGTAGTTGCAACGACTGAACGAAAATACCCTCAGAAATTAAACTGGAACGTTCCCTTAGGTAATATTGTGGGCAAGGCGAACCAAAGTCTGTGTTTTACTGGTAGAATACTAAGAAGATGCGAGAAATCCACTAAACAAGCTGCTTATACTACGTTTGTCCATACTCTCTGATAGTGCATTGCTGTAAGGTGTGGGATCCTTACCAGATAGTATTGATGGAGGACATAGAAAAAGTTCAAAGCTCGTTTTGTATTACCACAAAATAGGGGAGACAGTGCGTCGTACGAATGAAATTGAGAATGTACCTTATTCTCGGAATTTCGGAGAACATTCTCAGGTTCAGGTAGATAAAGCGAGTCGAAGAATGTAATTCACCTGAGAATGTTCTCAGCTTGAGTAAAAGGGTGGAGAGTTGCTAAGCGCTAAGAACATTCTCTGATTGTGTATGAATAAAACAATATAGGTGTCTCATAGGCGGAGAATATTCTCCGTTTTTTGAACTGAGCTCTGTTGCATACTTCGAGCTGAGTAAGTTCCGTTGAGGTTACGTTTTACCGAGTTTTCTTTGTTTCTTTTCTTTTTATTTTTACTTACAATGATAGAATTGATGTCGCTCAGAAAGCAAAAGAGATATGCACATCCCGAAGAAATACTGAAAGGGTTTATACAGGTTTAACAAAAAAAAACCTTATTTGGCTGCAAAACTTCTTTCCCGAAAATCATGAAAGAATGAGAAGGGGGAGGGTGGAGGGTGGAGGGACATTTCAAACGAATTGAAAATGAAAACAGTTTTGTGCTATATATCATACCCAGGTTTTCAGACTGGTGTAAGAAAAGACATAGTTATACATCAGACATCTGTGTCACTGACATTTACAGATGTTCTTCATCGTGTCTTCTCACAGCATAAATCTTATATGTCGTTATGTTAGAAATAAGCAGGCACATTAGAAGAAGTAATAACTGGTTTATTACAAACCTAGCGATCTGTTTCTCGTAACGGAACCGCACGGGCGACCGCTTAAGACTACGCTTGTCTTCTGTGCCGGACACGGCACCGAGAACCTTCTGAAGAAGGAGCGGAGGTAGTGAGAAAGAACTCCCTTCTCAAAGGATATCCTTCAAACTTTTTACACATGCGAAATTGAGAATTTTCTGAGAGAATGTTTTTTTGCTCTGAGAATCTTATCCGGAGAATGTTCTTTTTCTTCGTGGTGTCGTTCAAAGAAAGGAATGCCAAAGCAAGATAGGCACCTCACAAAGAACCCACAGAAGAGTATAGCAGCTGCATGCCGCACCGACGAATGTGAAATGTCGGCATAGCCACACATTCTAGAGCTTCGTTACGCCATCACAATAGCTCGTCTACTTACGGCTGAGCAGAGAAAAGCTCGGCCCGGTTCGCAGTCACCGACAGCGTATTCAATATCTCAAGCAGAAATTTAATGTTAACATTATGTCAATTATATTTACTTCAAGTGAAGAGTCATTTTCATTTGTCAGTTTGAAATGATACTTAAATATTCAGTGACAGTTGTAAATACTCAGAACATTCCTGTGGGAATGGATTGTACAACCTAAGTGAAATTTCACATCAATATTTCAATAAAATGAGGTAATATTTTATGATTTATACTTTCCCACAGTCTCCTCCTGCAGTAGCCCAAAGAATCCACCCTTGTACTAGCGAGTGTATTTTTGTCCAGTACAACAATTTTATTCATACGACTGAGTGTCACAGATATAACATGCGAGCTGAAGTGACAACCATTGAAGCAAAGGTATTCTTCGTTGTAGCGAGATCTTTTCACGAAATTTCAATCTCCAGCTTTCTCCCCAGAACTTGAAAATATTTTGTTGGCATCCACCTACATAGGCACAAATGCTCGTCGTAGTAAAAGACCTGAAGAAGGACATGCGTCGGCGTCGGTTTCAATCGAAAGAGGATGTGCAAGAGTGGGTGTAGTTGTGGATCCGTCAGCCACCAACCGCATTCTATTAAACAGAAGTTGATTGTCTCGTCTCCCAGTGGGATAAATGTTTTAACGTGTATGGTGATTACTTTTGAAAGAAACCATTCCACCCTTGTCGTGGGTGTTCAGTTTTCATTTGACAGTCCCTTATAAGAAAATCCACCTTTTTCTAAAAATACAAAAATCATAATATCCATTGGTTGGTTACAGTAACTCCACACAACAATCACAAACTACGTAACTCATATATTCAAAAGCGCTATTATTCTGGCACCCAGAACTAATTGTCTCTCTCGACTTCTTCTTTTTACACTGTTGTGGTGCGCACGTATTTCTTGGAGCCGGCGTTTGGAGTATCTGCTGCCGTCCACGGGGATGCATTCAACGTGTGCAAAGGGAAATATATTTTGACTGTTGTGCGCATGACATCATTATCAGAAGCTTGGTGCAGTTGTTTCGTTGAAAGGTATACTAAGTTTACCAAGGTATCGTTTTTGTTTTCTATTGTATCAAGTAGCTCTGTCCAGGGCACAATTTTTACGTAAAGGTGATCGTAGAGTCTTACGCTGTGCTAGGGTGTGCTCTTGTAAACTGTAATTTCCATAATCGTAATACAAAAGAAACCAAAATTTTACTCGTATTTCCCTAGTGTGCAAGGCTAGATAGAGTTTTGTTGTTTAAACAGTGTATAAAAGGCAATCTGAATGTAACAAACGGTCGTATTTGCTCTTATCGCTTCCAACAACCTGATTAAGTAAGAAACATTTTTCGGTCATAATCGATGAAGTTATAGCATAAAAGAGTGTTTAACACATATACATTCCATCAAGTACTTTGCCATGCAGTAGTGTTAGAACTCTCATAAGTGTGTCTTTGAAGTACCGTTTGCTCTTATACATGGATGCAACAACTTACTCTGAGAAAGGTGTGCCTTTACAAAGTTGTGTACAACGTCTACACTATTCATCCAGAAAGAAAAAAAATTGCTGTAGAACGTTAACATCCATCCTTCATGCAGCCGTCGAAAACAAGTAAGAAAACCACAAGCCGATCACCTCATAAACAAGAACTTGGTATTTATCTTGGTAATAGTGAACAATTAAATAAAAATTTGGGCAAATAAAAATTCCGCAGAGAACTTCAATTTACGACATACGTAACCGTAATGCAAGCAACGTCACCCCTTTAATTACGTGCATATAACTATACTTCAAAGTATCGTCCACTGGAAATGTTGTACTTTGATGTTACAACATACAGTCCTTGATTAAGAGATGTATTTAATGTCGTTTATTGTCGTTTGACAACGGTTATATAAAATAACCGGAACCGGTTCTTACCACTAAAAATCGTCTACAGTTATTTCGCAGCATTACAAGACTGATAATGCCAAACTCTGCCGTATTTACCGCACTGCATGTCTCACAAGGAGCATTAAGAAACGATTGACGAGAACAGGGAAAGGAACACAGTAGAAGAAAAATGGGTAGCTTTGAGAGATGAAATAGTGAACGCAGCAAAGGATCATGTAGGACTGAATTTAACTGACGAAAGGAGAAAATAAAAAAATGCAGTAAATGAAGCAGGTGAAAAGAAATACAAACGTCTAAAAAATGAGATCGACGGTAAGTGCAAAACGGTTAAGCAGAGATGGCTGCAGGAAAAATGTGAGGATGTAGAAGCATATATCACTAGGGGTAAGATAGATGCCACTTACAACAAAATTAACGAGACCTTTGGACAAAATAGAACGACCTGTATGAATATCAAGAATTCATATGGAAAACCAGTCCTAAGCAAAGAAGAGAAAGCAGAAAGGTGGTAGGAGTATACAGAGGGTCTATACGAGGACGATGTACTTGAGGGCAATATTATGGAAATAGATGAGGACATAGATGAAGATGAGATGGGAGATATGATACTGCGGAAAGCATTTGACAGAGCACTGAAAGACCTAAGTAGAAACAAGGCCACGGTGTAGACAACATTCCATAGCCTTGGGAGTGCCAACCATGACAAAACTCTTCCATCTGGTGAGCAAGATGTATGAGACAGGCGAAATACCCACAGACTTCAAGAGGAATATCGTAATTCCAAATCCAAAGAAAGAATATGCTGACTTGTGTGAAAATTAGAGAACCTTCGGTTTAATAAGTCACAGTTGCAAAATACTGACATGAATTCCTTACAGACGAATGAGCTTGTAGAAGCCGACGTCGGGGAACATCAGTTTGGATTCCGTAGAAATGCAGAAACACGTGAAGCAATACTGACCTTACGGCTTTGTATAGAAGATAGGTTAAGGAAAGAGAAACCTACGTTTATAGCATTTGTAGATTTAGAGAAAGCTTTTGACAATGTTGACGGGAATACTCTCTTTCAAATTCTGAGGATGGCAAGGGATAAAATACACTGAGGGAAAAGCTATTTACAATTTGTACGGAAAACAGATGGCAGTTATAGGAAACTACATCTACATCTACATCTACATGACTACTCTGCAATTCACATTTAAGTGCTTGGCAGAGGGTTCATCGAACCACAATCATACTATCTCTCTACCATTCCACTCCCTAACAACGCGCGGGAAAAACGAACACCTAAACCTTTCTGTTCGAGCTCTGTTTTCTCGTATTTTATTTTGATGATCATTCCTACCTATGTAGGTTGGACTCAACAAAATATTTTCGCATTCGGAAGAGAAGGTTGGTGACTGAAATTTCGTAAAAAGATCTCGCCGCGACGAAAAACGTCTTTGCTGTAATGACTTCCATCCCAATTCGCGTATCATATCTGCCACACTCTCTCCCCTATTACGGGGGCACGGAAGAGGAACAGTGGTTGATAAGGGAGTGAGACAGAGTTGTTGCCTATTTCCAATGTTATTCAATCTCTATAATGAGCAAGCAGCAGAGGAAACAAAATAAAAATTTGGAGTAAAAATTAAAACTCAGGGAGAAGAAATAAAAACCTTGAGGTTTGCCGATAACATTGCAGTTCTGTCAGAGACAGCAAAATACTTGGAAGAGCTGGTGAACGGAATGGACAGTGTCTTGAAAGGAGAATATAAGATGAACATCAGCAAAGGCCAAACAACGATAATGGAATGTAGTCCAATTAAATGAGGTGATGCTGAGGGAATTAGGTTAGGAAATGAGACACATAAAGTAGTAGATGAGCCTTCCTATTTGGGCAGCAAAATAACTGATGATGGTCAAGTGGGAAGGATATAAAATGTATACTGGCGATGGCAAGGAAAGCGTTTCTGGAAAAGATAAATTTGTTAACATCCACTACAGATTTATGTGTCAGGAATATTTTTTGAAAGTATTTGTATGGAGTGCAGCCATGTACGGAAGTGTAACATGGACGATAAACAGTTTAGACAAGAAGAGAATAGAAGGTTTTGAAACGTGGTGCCACTGAAGAATGCTGAAGGTTAGGTTGGTATATCACGTAACTAATGGGGAGATACTGAACAGAATTGTGGAGAAGAGGAATTTGTGGCACAACGTGACCTGAAGAAGGGATCGGTTGGTAGGACACGTTCTGAAGCATCAAGCGATCACCAATTTAGTATTGGAGGGAAGTGTGGAGGGTAAAAATGGCAGAGAGAGGCCAAGAGATGAATACACTAAGCAGATACAGAAGTACATATGTTGCAATAGTTACTCGGAGATGAAGAGGGATACTCAAGATAGATTACCATGGAGAGCTGCATCAAACTGGTCTTTGGACTGAAGACCACAACAACAACAATAATAAACTTCCCTGCCCACAGTCATGTGCCGATGATGTAAAAATAACGACGGGTCTGAGCGAACGAGTTCGAATATCTTGGGGTTGTGGAGGTGGCGGTGGTATAGTTGGGGGGGGGGGGGGGGGGACGAGAGGAGCAGATGACTCCCCCCCCCCCTCTCCGTTGCCCCTCGCTGGGTACGCACATGAGTCCAGTATCCCTCAGGCCCTACCGCTTAATTTGTAGCTCTGAAGCCGACAGAAAACACGGCAAGGATGTCGTCCGGATACGCAGTGTATCGGCATACGCATACCATCGGCATTAGTTCGCTTCCACTGCGTTACGGAGGGTTTGTATGGCGATATCGTAAAAGGTTCGACCACTACTCAGCCCCGTTGGCATCTTCTAATGATCGTTTTCATTACTTTCCTTTTCCCTGCAAGGCATTCCACAGCACGCCCTGTTCATTATTTTCCTTATACAGTCTTCTAGCTTCGTTGTTAGTAATCTGTACAATTTTCTCTATGCTATCTGAACAAATGTACAGTTGAAATGCGCTTGTCAGTGTTACCATAGTTTTTAAAGGAGAAGCATGGCTGTATCAATTTGAGATTTTATTAATTCTGTTCCCTCATGTGGAATTTTAATTCATACGAATCAATTTTTTCTGTGAAATACACCTTCAGTACTTTAAATATTTTTGTTGTTATCCTTATCTTATAGGTTCGAAAGATCTTCTAAGTCATGTACATCACTTACTTCTCTGACAATACGAGGTGCATTCAAGTTCTAAGGCCTCCGATTTTTTTCTAATTAACTACTCACCCGAAATCGATGAAACTGGCGTTACTTCTCTACGTAATCGCCCTGCAGACGTACACACTTTTCACAACGCTGACGCCATGATTCCATGGCAGCAGCGAAGGCTTCTTCAGGAGTCTGTTTTGACCACTGGAAAATCGCTGAGGCAATAGCAGCACAGCTGGTGAATGTGCGGCCACGGAGAGTGTCTTTCATTGTTGGAAAAAGCCAAAAGTCACTAGGAGCCAGGTCAGGTGAGTAGGGAGCATGAGGAATCACTTCAAACTTGTTATCATGAAGAAACTGTTGCGTAACGTTAGCTCGATGTGCGGGTGCGTTGTCTTGGTGAAACAGCACACGCGCAGCCCTTCCCGGACGTTTTTATTGCAGTGCAGGTAGGAATTTGTTCTTCAAAACATTTTCGTAGGATGCACCTGTTACCGTAGTGCCATTTGAAACGCAGTGGGTAAGGATTACGCCCTCGCTGTCCCAGAACATGGACACCATCATTTTTTCAGCGCTGGCGGTTACCCGAATTTTTTTTGGTGGTGGTGAATCTGTGTGCTTCCATTGAGCTGACTGGCGCTTTGTTTCTGGATTGAAAAATGGCATCCACGTCTCATCCATTGTCACAACCGACGAAAAGAAAGTCCCATTCATGCTGTCGTTGCTTGGCAACATGCCACACGGGCAGCCATGTGGTCGTCCGTCAGCATTCGTGGCACCCACCTGGATGACACTTTTCGCATTTTCAGGTCGTCATGCAGGATTGTGTGCGCAGAACCCACAGAAATGCCAACTCTGGAGGCGATCTGTTCAACAGTCATTCGGCGATCCCCCAAAACAATTCTCTCCACTTTCTCGATCATGTCGTCAGACCGGCTTGTGCGAGCCCGAGGTTGTTTCGGTTTGTTGTCACACGATGTTCTGCCTTCATTAAACTGTCGCACCCACGAACGCACTTTCGACACATCCATAACTCCGTCACCACATGTCTCCTTCAACTGTCGATGAATTTCAATTGGTTTCACACCACGCAAATTCAGAAAACGAATGATTGCACGCTGTTCAAGTAAGGAAAACGTCGCCATTTTAAGTATTTAAGACAGTTCTCATTCTCGCCCCTGGAGGTAAAATTCCATCTGCCGTACGGTGTTGCCGTCTCTGGGACGTATTGACCATGAACGCGGCCTCTTTTTGAAACAATGCGCATGTTTCTATCTCTTTCCAGTCCGGAGAAAAAAATGGGAGGCCTTAGAACTTGAATGCACCTCGTACTTCCATGATCGCCTTTGTCGTCTTTACTTACATCATTTGGTATGTAGTGCTAATGTTCGTCACTGAAATCACTGAGATCATCAGATTCTTCCACTGCTCAAAGAATTTCATCAGCCAATTTTCTCTTAGACATGTTCTAAGACTAACAGCTAATATGTTTTGTAGCTACTAGACAGCGTTCAACAATGGAGCATTATATTGCCGAAGTGTATAGTCAACAATGAAACGAAGCAAAGAAATAAAAAAAAACAAGTATGAAATTATTCTGGGAGAATCGACTCAGGTATTAATGCATGAATATTTTTAAAACAATAAAGACTCTTAGTGTTTATCATTGACTGGAGCAAAACACGAAGCTAGGAGAATAGCTAAACGTTGAAACCGCAGCACATATTTACGCCAAATAAAAAAAGAGATATATCGTAATGAGTCTTGGATACTCACCGTAGGAGTTCTAGGGATAAGAGAGGTTGGTTTAGCGTGCTAGTCAAGGTGGGGGAGGTTGCCTGAGCGAGCATCAAACCAAGATTGTGTACTTGGAGCTCTGTGAACATGGTTGTTCTCATCTTGTAAGCACACTGATTATGAAGATGTAGAAGAAAGGGCAACATTTGGTTACCGATAATGTTGAAATAAGCATCCTGTTCATTTTCCCGGTAATCTGAATTAGTGGGCCCAAGTTATGGTAAAAAAACACCCCAAAACTCACAGAAGCACCTGTGGCTTGAAAAATACCTTCGACACAATGTGAATTAAACGCCTCATTGTGCAGTCGGTGCTCCCGACGTCTCGGATTATTTGAAGAGATGCAAATCGTGACTCGTCTGACCACACGACACGCTTCCAGGCAGAAAATGTCCACTCTTTGTGTTGTCTGACCCAATGGACACGTGCAGCTTTGTGTTCCTCTGTGAGCCATGGCTTTACGTGAGATACGTGACTCCAAGTGCCCTGTGCTTGCAATTCCCTTCGCAATGTTCTCTCAGAAACTGGTTGAGAAGAACTTGCATCGCATGAGAGCAGCCAGTCATGTCGGATTTGAAACCGTTTGACACTAGCAAGGCGTTACACCCTCCTAAGGTCCCTGTCGGCTAGAATCTTTCTTACAACTGATCTTAGTCTGTAATGCATGGCTGCAAATGCATGCGTTGTTACACGTTCGAGAGTCCACGTTGATATACCAATCTCATTGATAGAGTGATCGTGAGCACGTCCAAACACAAAGTGTGTTCTTTTAAGCAGGTGTCTAGTATTCCGTCCAGTGAGCTTATACTGAGCACAACGTTATTATTTGAAGGACGACAATTGCACAAATAGTATCGGGATGGACCATTATAAATC
The DNA here is from genome assembly GCF_023897955.1 of Schistocerca gregaria. Lineage (NCBI taxonomy): Eukaryota > Metazoa > Arthropoda > Insecta > Orthoptera > Acrididae > Schistocerca > Schistocerca gregaria. The sequence continues at coordinate 639,885,505 of NC_064931.1, forward strand.
TGACATCAGTTGGGTTGCATGTCAGTTGGCACTATAGCGGCTAGTTATGTAGACACACTACTCTCGCTCCTAGAGCTTTAGTTACTCACCCGAGATCTGCATGAGCCAGAATGTTCCTCATTACATTCACGTGAAGAAATTTCACGCAAGAGAGTTTCGGTAGAAACACAGTACTTCGAAGAAGCGTTGATTGACTTAAATATCTGCTGCAGTTGTATATAATGTATCTTTTTATTGTACCACTAGATTATGAGGCATAAGGCCCGAGTAATTTATTAATACATGGATGCGTGGTGGGCGGGCTAGTCAACCATAAAAGATTAAATACACGTCTATACGACATATGGTAGCGTTGGTACATGGAACGGTGCGCCTGATTCGCCTACCCGTCACGCATCCATAATTTAATAAATTACTTGGTGGTACCTGATGACAACTGCAGCAGAGTTTTAATGCAATTACCATGCTCCTCACTTGCGGATGTTCTTAAAATCAGATTTTGCTGGGGTTATTTCTTGTTCAGCCTTCAATAGCTCATGAAATGAAAACCAAAGTGAAAATCAGAAGTGTTTTATTTGCAGCATTTAGCTCCACCTTACAGCTACTTCTCTACATAGTCGTCGCTTCAACTCAGACATTTGTCACAACGTGGCACCAACTTTCCAGTGCCCTTGTCCTAGAAGGCAGTCATGTTATGTCATGCTGTCCGCCAAGTCCCTACGCTCTTCTGCAACTCGTCTGTGCCAAATGCTGCCCTCATAGACAGCGGTTCATGTTGGCGAAGAGATGAAAATCAGAGGGCGCCAAGTCCGCGCTGTATGGTTAGAGATCAAACACTTCCCATCGAAAACGTCGTAGGACCGTCTTCTTTGCGCCTGCAGTGTACGGCCGAGAATTGTCAGGAAGAAGCAAACGCATGAGAGTGACATTATGTGAACTGCACGAAATCTGGTGAGACATCTCTTCCACGGACAGTGACAAACGGGGAGACTCTTAAAATGACAAACGTAAAAAACTGCATTATAATGAAAAGCGAGACTTTAAACTACTCCACTTCAGCAGCCTTGGCTTTGTGTACGCGTGTCACATGTTGGAGCTAGTGATCGTAAGAACCTGTTCCTTCTTTACTCGCGGAGGACCTATCTTCGCAGAGTCATTTCTTCGGAATGATTTACTTAGTCTGCATACTATAAAACTTTCATTGTTCCTTTTGTTCTTGTGGTTTTCGCGCCGGTCGGAAGTTCTTACGAGTCTCCGCTATATTCACACTATTCCTTCCAGCATTGATGGATCGTTCAAGGTCACTTGCAAATGTACTTGTTATCTTGTCGTCGAAGAGCAGCTCGTTACTCATGTCGGCTTTTACATTTAACAGGTTGCCCACTGGGTATTTTTTTGCTGGGCTGCCATTGCTATCGGCAACGTCGTGTTTATCCTGTTTCACCTGAAGGTGCTGGCATTGACCCGGACTTTCCAGTTAGTCATTACACGAAATTGTGTGTGCGAGCGCGCGCGTGTGTGCCGGTGTGTGTGTGCCTTTGTAGGGAGAGAGAGAGAGAGAGAGAGAGAGAGAGAGAGAGAGCTTGATGGCGGCGACGAAGAGTGATAAGTCATGTTATACTCTTTGCGAAGGCATCACAGAGCGACAACGAAATAAACAACACAGTCTTTGTACAGGTATCATCTGCAGATTTATTGCAAGTTAAGCACCGTCTTATAATTCAGTTTCGTGAGATGAGAGGCCATTTGTCACTCAGGTCAGTGCCCATCATTAAATGCAGTCTGTGATTAAACTCCCTTCTTATCTCTCTATCCCATGGAAATCTCTTTCTCTTTCACACATACTTACACATGCTTATTCATTCTTGCTCTCTTGACCTTAGTTTACTTTCATCCCATGTCCAGCGTAAAACAAAGATCCTACGCACTTGATACAGATACTTGTAATTTTTAATTTCAAACAATGGAGACTATTAGCACAAGATAAGCGAAAATTAAATCATACTCTTCTTGTATACAGCGGCGAATGTTCACTGCGTGCCTATGGTGACGACGTTCGCTTACTGTTATCCGGCAAGCAAACTCCGATGCTGGCCGGAGTGGCAGCCCCATGGTGTTAAGTCCTGATTAGAGAAAGAGAAGGAGACAGGGATTTTGCAAGAGTGAAATAACATGAGCGATGACACACTACACTAGAGCCAATCATCCCTAATATGACTACCGAGAAAGTATATAGGATCCGTTTTTACGATGTTGCTCGCCACGTTAGACTGGCAGTATCGGTACACTTCATTTTTATGATAATGTCATGATCTTTGTCAATCCTGAGAGTAAATTTTTCTTTTGACTTCGCTTTGATATGCGAAGTGTCATATCACGGTCTTCAAACTACATCTTCTGTCTAAGCAAGTGGCGTCTAGCAGCCTTCACACACTTTTTAACATTTGAGGGAGCAGTCCAGATCTTGGCTAGGATTTAAATTTGGGTTAGCTACATATTTATTTCTGGGAGAAGCTGCAGCATACTGGAAAAAATGTAAAACAGCGCTTCAGGCCACGTCAGTAGTTCCGTAAGGCGGCCACGAAATCGCGTTGTCGCATCCGATTGTATTCGATTGTATTTAACATAACTCAGTTTCGAGTTTCGACCATCTTAAATTTCTGTATATATTCATGAACTATTTTTTAATACAGTTTCTGTGTTTACGAGTAGTCTTCTCTCTAGTACGTCGCATGAAGGGTAATCTTAGCTTTTAGAGTATCTTTAGTTTTAGTAGCTACTATTTTTCATTGTTTTGTAATTGACCTGAAAATTGCATGATACTAATGGTCCAAATTCGGGCTACTCCATATGGTCTAAATTTGGGCTATAGTCAGATTTTGGACCATTATATCAATACGACTAATCAGGCCGTTTTCGTTGTAGAATTACAAGAAAAAAGCCACAATCTATTCCGCATAGAAAGAGAAGGAAATGGAATCAAACAGACATGAACAAGGCCATTCTAGAGTCAGAGATAAATCTACTTTTAGTAGTCTTATGCTGGGAGCATCGAGGACGTGTCAGCTCGGTTAATTCATTAACATCAGCCGAAAGGGTCTACCTCATCCTTAAACAAGGATGTAAAGCCGTAGGATCTGTTCTGATAACTTTCACTCCTTACACAACAATGTTCCACAAGGGTGTTACTGAAGAAAAAAATCCTACTGACCCCCCCCCCCCCCCCCACTCCCCAAACGAAACACTCTAAAAAAACCTGAAGTTTGAAAAAGTGAAATTTGAGAAGATTTTTTTTTAAATAAAAAATACAAATGAAAATGGATGAAAAAAGGTAGAAGATACTGGAGATGTGTTACACATAGATGAATGAGCCACGCCACTTTTTGATGACGACTTGAGGATTTACACTTTCCTATTGGAGAAAAAAATACAGGACAGACACTGACGACGCAGAATTCATTTTTGGTGCAACAAACTTTCCTAATGACATGCAATGAGAGTTGTGTATTATCTGCAACATATGTTCTGTGTGAACACACAACAAATGTGAGGAGCCCTTCAAAAGCACTTATATTTTAGACTTTTGTCAACAAAATACACTCCTGGAAATTGAAATAAGAACACCGTGAATTCATTGTCCCGGGAAGGGGAAACTTTATTGACACATTCCTGGGGTCAGATACATCACATGATCACACTGACAGAACCACAGGCACATAGACACAGGCAACAGAGCATGCACAATGTCGGCACTAGTACAGTGTATATCCACCTTTCGCAGCAATGCAGGCTGCTATTCTCCCATGGAGACGATCGTAGAGATGCTGGATGTAGTCCTGTGGAACGGCTTGCCATGCCATTTCCGCCTGGCGCCTCAGTTGGACCAGCGTTCGTGCTGGACGTGCAGACCGCGTGAGACGACGCTTCATCCAGTCCCAAACATGCTCAATGGGGGACAGATCCGGAGATCTTGCTGGCCAGGGTAGTTGACTTACACCTTCTAGAGCATGTTGGGTGGCACGGGATACATGCGGACGTGCATTGTCCTGTTGGAACAGCAAGTTCCCTTGCCGGTCTAGGAATGGTAGAACGATGGGTTCGATGATGGTTTGGATGTACCGTGCACTATTCAGTGTCCCCTCGACGATCACCAGAGGTGTACGGCCAGTGTAGGAGATCGCTCCCCACACCATGATGCCGGGTGTTGGCCCTGTGTGCCTAGGTCGTATGCAGTCCTGATTCTGGCGCTCACCTGCACGGCGCCAAACACGCATACGACCATCATTGGCACCAAGGCAGAAGCGACTCTCATCGCTGAAGACGACACGTCTCCATTCGTTCCTCCATTCACGCCTGTCGCGACACGACTGGAGGCGGGCTGCACGATGTTGGGGCGTGAGCAGAAGACGGCCTAACGGTGTGCGGGACCGTAGCCCAGCTTCATGGAGACGGTTGAGAATGGTCCTCGCCGATACCCCAGGAGCAACAGTGTCCCTAATTTGCTGGGAAGTGGCAGTGCGGTCCCCTACGGCACTGCGTAGGATCCTACGGTCTTGGCGTGCATCCGTGCGTCGCTGCGGTCCGGTCCCAGGTCGACGGGCACGTGCACCTTCCGCCGACCACTGGCGACAACATCGATGTACTGTGGAGACCTCACGCCCCACGTGTTGAGCAATTCGGCGGTACGTCCACCCGGCCTCCCGCATGCCCACTATACGCCCTCGTTCAAAGTCCGTCAACTGCACATACGGTTCACGTCCACGCTGTCGCGGCATGCTACCAGTGTTAAAGACTGCGATGGAGCTCCGTATGCCACGGCAAACTGGCTGACACTGACGGCGGCAATGTACAAATGCTGCGCAGCTAGCGCCATTCGACGGCCAAGACCGCGGTTCCTGGTGTGTCCGCTGTGCCGTGCGTGTGATCATTGCTTGAACAGCCCTCTCGCAATGTCCGGAGCAAGTATGGTGGGTCTGACACACCGGTGTCAATGTGTTCTTTTTTCCATTTCCAGGAGTGTAGAATGTTTTACATTATGCTACCATATTTTTTGATAAACCACAATGATTTAAAAACAAAAATATACCATATGTTTTTCACCTACTTTATACAATATTTTTAATATTGTAATGCATAAATAAATTGTTTTTCTTTCGATTAACTCATTTTTTTCTATGATATTACATTATTTTTAGGACTAGCCCAAATACAGAGCACACCTTCAAGCTGTGTCAACTTGATAAAATTTCTTTTAATCCAAAATAAGAAAAACTGTGAGAGTGTTACATTTCACCATATTAGTTTAAAATAGAAAGTTTACTGCAACATTGATTTTCAAAAGAATGTGAGTTATGTCCTAAAAAGCCCAAATTTAAACTACTTTCTCTGCTACTGCTTATCATGTAAAGATATGACAGGGGAAGGATAAAAATGTATTTTATATGTTCTAAAACTAACATATTCCCCATGTTCTCCCTAAAAGCTAACACCTTATCGATTTTGATGTCGATGATACTGTTTTTGACGGATAGCAACAAAATGCTTTTTTGCAGAATGTTGTAGACTGACTATGAAGAAAAAGATAGAACATACGAACGTCGATTGACAGTGTTATTTGTTAGTAGCATTGACTCACCATGCAGTTCCGGATCTACGATATCTCCGAACCGAGGACAAAACTTAATAGTGGCGGCTCCCCCCCTACCCCCTACCCCCCTACCCCCCTATCCCCCTACCGCCCCCCACCGCCCTCCCGTTTCCTCGAGCGTTTCGGATATGGCGTCAAAAATTTAAAAAAAAATGGTTATTCAGAAATATGTTCATTTCGTATTCACGTCTTTCTGAAGAGTTCGATATATAAATCATATATGTTCGAGGAAATATTAGACACGTTATTTGGCCTTAAGTTTGTCAAAGTGCAGTGCCACGACTCTTCACACAACATTCTTCTATCTTTGTGTATATTTTGTAATGAAAGCCGCCATTAAACCTATATTCAGGACAGGAAATTAAAACGTCCTGGGGTGTCTCTCCTGCTCCCAGTCGGTCAGTTTGACGTCCTACCGCCCTCCCCCCCCCCCCCCCCCCCCGAACCCGCCTCCCCCTCCCCACAGCTTAAAAAAATCACAATGAATACTGTGTGAGATTATTTATCACACAAAGAATAAGAACTCTAGAACATTTGCACTCGTTGTTGACTATTGGCTATTTAGCTAATTTGTGCGGCATGAAATTAAATATAGAGAACGTGAAGTAGTAAAGACAAGAAACAAGCAAGACAGTACACATGTCTTCAATCCTTAGGTCCAGCATTTTTTTCTCTCTAATGTTGCTGTAGATTTACACTGCGTGCTTTCTCTTCTGCGAAAGACTCCATTACCTTATAAAAGTTCGTCAGACGTTTTGCTACATGAAAAATCAAAATGTCGTTGTCTGATATTGAAAAAAGCTGTTAATATGAATAGTACAAGACTGGTGTGGTTTCTACAAACAAAAACTTTCGTGTTAGAAAATAGTTTCACATTTCATTCATACGCTCCAGTTTATCAAGTATGAGATCGAAAAGCAGTATTATGAAAATTTTTATATAAATTTGGAATAGTCATATTGTTTCATATAATTTCTGTGATGTCCCCGTTTCTTGTCCTTCCTCGTTCTAACAAACAATCTTAGCGTCACAAATTCTGTAACTACGCCTGCCATTCTCAAAACTTACCCTCCGGTTAACTTCACTAGCCCTGCCAGAACCTCTAGTTTAGTTATCCCGTGTTAGGCGTTATTACGTATTCGAACAAAGCGTTTTCCGCACTGTTCGGAGTATAGAACTCAACCGGCTGCTAACCGGGAATGTACAATGTGCCCTAGTAGTGAATCGATCTGGCAAAAAATTTTCTGTCAAAATTTCAATTTCTTGGATACACTGAGAAGATTACTTTGTAATCTTGCTTGCCTGTTAGTCGTTTATTTCCATTCTGGTAGTCTCAATCTATGGATTTCGCTAATAATAATCATAAAAATAACAGCAATGATCATACACCCAAACAACCATATAAACAAACAGCGATTGTCATCCACCCGTTCGGGTTTAATCGCCTCAGCTCGTATAGCCTCGTCCCCTTTTGTCTGCGGGAAAGTTTTTTATTTCTAGATGCGACGGAGACCCCCCGTGGCTGAGATATTATGTACACTACGCACGCATTCAAAAATCAACTTATGATTCGTACAGAAATCAACTTAGAATGTGTTCAAAAATGTTCAAAAACCAACACAAATGCGTTTCAAAGTCATATGAATAATCGGTAGACCAACGTGTGCTGGATGCTACGTGCTTTGTAGAACAAGGTATTTTCCTTGAGAAATAAGAATTTGGCGCCCCTGAAATTTACGCCGGGGCAGATATCCCGGTTAGCCCCCATAGATCCGGGCCTGTCATAACCCAATGCCTGAATGCACATCTTACAAGTTAAGCAACAAGGGTCGGTCAAGAATGGTATTCGGATACTTTTATAGGCTGCATGGGTCAGGAGCTGTAGTGGTAGAGCACTTCAGAGACAACCTACAGAATATCATTAATAGCTTTCCTGAGCATGCCGTTGTAAGAGAGCACGACTTCAAGTTGCCAGGCATAGACTGGGAGAGTCACACTAACAAAACAGGTGTCAGAGAGAGGGACTTGTGTGATATTATTCTGAATGTTCGGTCCGAAAACTACTTCAAGCAGATAATTAGAGAATCAGCGCAAGAAGGTTAGGTCTTAGGCCTTCTTGCAACAAACAGATCTCAACTTATCGAATCAGCTAACGCAGAGGAAGATATCAATAATTGTAAGGCTGTGATAGCAACTATGGCTACTGGTATTACAAGGAATGTTAAGTAAGGCGAGAAAATATTTTTTCTTAGCGTGAGTGGTAGGAAACAAACTGACGAGTATCTGAGTAGTCAGCATCAGATATTCAGTACTAAGGACAATGATGTAGATCTTAAACGCAAAAAATTCAAGACTATCGTTTAATATGCGTTAGACAAGTATGCTCCGAGCAAAGTCTTAAGTGATGGGAAAGACCCACCGTGGTTTAATAGCAGTGTTAGAAAATTGCTGCGCATACAAAAAGTGATTCATCACAAATTCAAGAGAAGTCAAAACCTAACTGACCAACAAAATCTGAACGAAGCGAAAATGAGCGCAAGGAAGATAACAGAAAGAAGGCTGAACTCGGTCTTCCGAAATTGTTTCACCGCGGATGATTATAACTCGATCTCTCCCTTCAATCGTCGTTCGAAAGTTGAAATGGCAGATATTGAGATAGCAGATCGTGGAACAGAAAATCAACTACAAGCGCTTATTAGTGGGAAGGCATCAATACCAGATGAGATGCCTGTAAGATTCTACAAAGATTCTGCGAAATAACTTCCTCTCCTTCTAGCAGAAGTTAATCGTACATTGCTGGAGCAACCAAGGGACCGTAACGAATAGGAAAAAGCCCAGGTCATTCCTCTATTCAAGAAGGGTCGTAGGAAATAAGCACATAATTATAGACCTATGTCGCTGACGTCAGTCTGTGGTAGAACTCTGGAACATGTTTATGCTCAGGTACTATAATGTTTGTGGAGAACGAAAACTTCCTCTACAAAAATCAACAGGGATTGCGCAAACGGAGATCTTGCGAAACTCAGCTCGCTCTGTTACTCCATGAGATCCATAGCGCTGTAGACAAAGGCGTTCAGGCAGATGACGTTCCTTGACTTCAGGGAGGCATCTGAAAGCGTCCTGCACTGCCGTTTAGTGAAACAAATACGAGCTTACTGAGTATCTGACCAGCTTTGCGATATGATTCAAGACTTCCTTGCAGATAGAACTAAACACGTCGCTTTTAACGGAACAAAGTTAACAGATGTATAGGATATTTCCAGAGTACCCTACAGAAGTATGATAGGACCGTTAATGCTTACAATGTATATAAATGATGCAGTACCACGCGTCAGAAGTTCTTTAAATCTGTTCACAGATGATGCGGTTATCTATAGGAGAGCCTCAACACTAGAAGGCAGTATCGATTTGCAGGTGACGTTGGACTCGCATTTGGGAGGACGACGATTCAAACCCGCGTCCGGCCATCCAGATTTAGGTTTTCCATGATTTCTCTAAATCCCTTCAGACTTATGCCCGAATGGTTCCTTTGAAAGGGCGTGACCGATTTCCTTCCCCATCCTTGACAAAAACCGATCTTATCCTCCGTCTCTAATGACATCGATGTCGACGGGACGTGAAACCTTTGTTTTCTTCCTTCCATCCTTCCTTCCATCCTTCCTTCCTTCTTCCTTTTCCTAATTCCTTCCTATTTCCAGAATGACCTGCAGAGGACTGATGAATAGTACAGAGACTGGAAGTTAACCCTGAACTTTAATAAATATAAAATATTGCTCATACATACGAAAATAAATCCACTATTGTACAACTACTCTATTGATGACAAATTGCTAGAAACAGTATCCGCAGTAAAATCTCTAGGAGTAACTATCCACAGTGACTTTCAGTGGAATAACCACATAAAAAAATTGTGAGAAAAGCAGATGCCAGACTGAGATTCATAGTAAAAATCTCAACGAAATGTAACGTATCCACGAATAAAGTGGCTTACAAGACGCTGGTTCGAACGATTCTGGAGTGCTGTTCATCAGTCTGGGACTTTTACCAGGTAGGACCGATAGAAGAGATAAAGGAGCTCCAACTAAAATCAGCACGTTTCGTCACGGTTCGTTTAGTCTGCGTACTAGCGCCAAAGAGATGTTCAACAAACTCCAGTGGCAGGCGTTACAGGAGAGAAGTTGTGCATCACGGAGAGGTTTTCTATTGAAATTTCGAATAAACACTTTCCAAGAAGAGTCGGACAACATATTACTTCCTCTCAGATAGATATGTTTTTGGATGGGGCCAACTTTAGCAAACCACAACAGTCATTCATCTCACATACCATTTGCGAGTGGAACAGGAAAGGGGGGAACAGTTAGTGGTACCAGAAGAACCCTCAGCCCGATAACGTTAGACAGCGTCACGTAGCTTGCAGTGTGTGATGTAGGTGTAAATCACCTGTTGTTTGGACTCTCATGCTTTCTTTTATTGAAACCGTTCTGGCTTTCAGCTATGCCCTGCCATTCTTCCATTGTGTCCCTTTTTTGAAAACGAACCGTATTGACTTTCTTAATATGCCTTTACAACGCGTCCTAAGTAAAAAAAATTCAAAGGTTTTGACCGAGCTGGAACTTATTTGTACGAGGGTCACTCCAAAAGAAATGCCTACTATTTTTTCTAAACTCCATCTTTTATTCTGCATGTTTGAAAGTTTTACAGTGTATAACTTGTAGATACATCCTGTAGGAACAATATTTTCATTTCTCCACATAATTTCCATCCCGCTCAACTGCCTTACACATCTTGGAAGCAGCGCCTGTATATCCGCACAGTAAAATCCTGGACCAACCTGTTGGAACCACTGTTTGGCAGCGTGCACAAGGGACTCATCATCTTCAAACCTTGTTCTACAAAAAGAGTCTTTCAGTTCCCCAAAGCGTCACATGGAGGCAGGTCAGAACCGTAAGGCAGGTGTTTCAGTGTTGTCCATCCGAGTTTTGTGATCGCTTCCATGGTTTTTTGACTGACATGTGGCCGTGCAGTGTCGTGCAACAGCAAAACATCCTGCTTTTGTCGATGTGGTCAAACACGACTCAGTCAAGCTTGAAGTTTCTTCAGTGTCGTCACGTATGCACCAGAATTTATGGTGATTCCACTTGGCATGATGTTCACAAGCAAGAGTCCTTGAGAATCGAAAAACACCGTAGTAATAACTTTTCCAGCAGAAGGTGTCGTTTTGAATTTTTTTTTTTTTCATTGGGTGAATTTGCATGATGCCACTTCATTGATTGCCTCTTCGTCTCTCGTGAAAAATGATGGAGCCATGTTTCATCACCTGTCACAATTCTTCCAAGAAATTCATCTCCATCATTCTCGTGCTGTTCCAAAAGTTCGCTGCATACCGTTTTTCTTGTTTCTTTGTGAGCCACTGTCAACATCCTGGGAACCCACATTGGCACAAACTCTTTTTAACGCCAACACTTTCACTATTCTGCAAACACTTCCTTCACTTTCTCAACGTTGCGTGACATTTCGTTCACTGTGATGCGTCCGTGAGCAGTCACCAATTCGTTAGCTCCCTGCACATTGTCTGGAGTGTGTGCAGCACGAGGCCTGCTGCTGCGAGGACAATCCTCAATATTGCCGTGCCCGCTTTCATCACGTAACCTGCTTGCCCACCGACTAATTGTACTGCGATCGACAGCATCATCTTCAAACACCTTTTTCAACCTCTTGTGGATGTTTCACATTGTCTCATTTTCACAGCACAGTAATTCTATGACGGCACATTGCTTCTGAATAACGTCAAGTGTAGCAGCCATCTTGATGACATGCTGTGACGGCGCCACTCACGGGAACAGGTTGAACCAAGTTTGAAAACAAGCAGGAAGGATGTATCTACACAATGTAAAACTTTCACACATGCAGAATGAAAACTGTATTTTTACAAAAATAGTGTGCATTTCTTTTGGAGTGACCCTCTTATTATTCCTAGTATAAGGCGACAGAAAACTAATACCAACTTTTTGTAGACTAATCCATAAAACACTCAATTTTTGTTCTTCTTTGTCCTTGAAAAATAAATTGAAATTCCACTTACCACCACTTGATGTCTCCTATTACGTATTATACTGTTTGTAGTCATATGATACCTTACTGTATTGGAAACAACTGCCTGCCATAATCTAAAGCCGGCCTCGGTGGTCTCGCGGTTCTAGGCGCTCAGTCCGGAACCGCGCGACTGCTACGGTCGCAGGTTCGAATCCTGCCTCGGGCATGGAAGTGTGTGATGTCCTTAGGTTAGTTAGGTTTAATTAGTTCTAAGTTCTAAGCGACTGATAACCACAGATGTTAAGTCGCATAGTGCTCAGAGCCATTTGAACCATAATATAAATCATTGCCATTTTCTCTCTTCTTCTTCTTATTGTCATCTCAATCACACCACTGCATTGTCCTTCAATATATTTTGTGTTATCGCTTGCTATGCTTGAACGACATACTTGCACTTCATGCAGCTGAACATGGCTGCAACTTGTCAGAGGTGCAGAGAGCCTTAAGAGTAATCCAGAGAGCCTTAAGGATATTTAAATTCTTTATGTGGTCTTCTTTCGAAGTCCTTAGCTGGTTGCCAATATACGCGTATGTGGGCTTCGTTGACTCCTTTTGCTCGGCAGACTTTATAACAGAATCTGTCTATTAATACTAAACCTATCAATTTTTTCCGGCTTTCCTAAACCCCATTACCCAAGAATAGATCACTCTAAGTTACTAATTACAGATACCAGCATTATGACGTAGAGTGGTAAAGATATTACTCATGCGAGGGAAGATTTTCGAACTCATACCGTTTCAAAACTAGTGAAGCTTCAAAGTGACCACGAGGGATCGTTTTAACAACATAAATTTGAAGACAAGTACCACTAGCGCCATTATCCAACATTTATGCAGATGATAGAATGCATTGTGGAATCAGTGGACAGAATTATGAAGGACAAAACGTACGAGGACGTGCTGAAAAGTAACGCCTCCGAAATTTTTATTCTCTTCTCAATATCGTTTTATTATTCGTCAGACGTATTACTCGGTCAGCTTTTTCGCTCTCCTGAAGCAAGTTGCAACCCTCTGACGCAAGAGGGCTCCAATCTGTAGCGTTTAACGTGGCGGCGTGTAGCGGAACTATGTCGGCGCGTGAGAAACAGCGTGCTGTAATCCAGTTTCCAACAGAAGAGTTCGTCAACACCCTCTCCTTAATCATGACAATGCCAGACCACACACGAGAGCTGCAACATCTGCAACAATCCAACAGTCACCGATCATCCTCCATACTGTTCCGAATTGACCCCATCCGATGTTCATCTGTTTCTAAAACTTAATAAACACGTTCGAGGACTTCGTTTTGGTAGTGATGAAGTGATGCAAGGAGAGATGATGTTACGGCTTCGTCAACAAAATCAAACATTCTACTGTGACGGTATCAACACACTGGTCCCTCGTTAGGAGAAATGTGTTGGTCGCCAGGGTGACTATTTTGAGAAATAGTTATGTAGGCATGAAGAATAAAGATGTAGACTGTTAATAACATTTGTTTTATTTTAAAATCTTTAAGAGTTGTCACAAAAAATTATATTAATGGTATGCCCTATAGTATTATAGCTAACTCTGAACCATTTCTGCTTGCTGATGACACTGGCTTGGTAGTAAAGGATGTTGTGTGCAACATTGGCTCGGTTTCAAACAGTGCAGTTAATGACATGAGTTCATGGCTTATAGAAAATAAACTATCGCTAAAACACAGTAAGACTCAGTTTTTACGGTTTCTAACACACAATTCAACAAAACCCCGAGTTTTAATTTCACAGAATGGGCATATGTTTACTGAAACTAAACAGTTCAAATTTCTAGGTGTTCAGATAGATAATAAACTGTCGTGAGAAGCCCACGTTCAGGATCTTGTTCAAAGACTTAATGCTGCCATTTTTACTATTCGAACAGTATCTGATGTAAGTGATCGTTCGACACGAAAATTAGTCTACTTTGCTTATTTTCATTCGCTTATGTCGTATGGTATTATATTTTGGGGTAACTCTTCCCATTCTAAAAGGAAATTTTTGGCTCAGATATGGGCGCTTTGGACAATAAGGGGTGTAAGTTCGCAAACCTCTTGTCGACAGCTGTTCGCTAGTCTGGGTATTTTGACATTGGCCTCTCAATATATATATATATATTCTTTACTGTCATTTCTTGTCAACAATATCAGCTTATTCCCAAGAATAAGCACCTTTCACTCAGTTAATATTCGGCAGAAATCAAACTTACATTTGAATCGGACTTCCTTAACTCTTGTGCAGAAAGGTGTGCAGTATACTACTGCCTCCATTTTCAATAAGCTAACACAAGAATTCAAAAATCTTTGCAGCAATCCAAGCTCTTTCAAATCGGAACTGAAGAGTTTCCTCATGAGTCACTCCTTCTATTCTGTCGAAGAGTTCCTTGAAAAATTAAGCTCATTCTTGTTGTATTGTTGATTGCGTTTACTTAAACTTACGGTTTGACTTTTTTAGGTTCATAAATATTTTATTTTTATCTGCTATTACTTTTAATTTGTAATTTCATGCACTGACACGTTCCATGACCTTGGAGATTTGCTCCTCAATTTGGTCCTACGGAACTTGATGTGTAAATAAATAAATAAAAATTCAGAGGCATTATTTTTCAGCACGTCTTATAGTTACGATTTTACTTCCATGATTCTTGTAAATGGATTCTGCCTCGTGATTACTGGGTGTTGTGTGACGTCCTTAGGTTAGTTAGGTTTAAGTAGTTCTAAGTTCTAAGGGACTGTTCACCATAGATGTTAAGTCCCATAGTGCTCAGAGCCATTTGAACCATTTTTTTGTAAATGGATCGACATACTGCAGCAACTAATGAGATCGAACAATCAAAATTATATTCTGGATAATGAGGTGCTACAGGCTTCGTATTTTCATATTAAAACTTTCCACGGAAACAAAAACTCGTCGACTAGTGTATCGTATGTACAAGCCGAGCGTAAATCATTTACCTGATTACAAAATTTTATTTCTAATGATCTATGCTAGATACAGCTATGCAGTTTGTTGCCACTTTAGCTTAACTCATTACTAGTCTTTTGTGAATGCACTTACAAAAGTCTATGTGGCTTCTGCAATTTTTTATGTGTACATCTCTACATGTGCACGTTGCGCCTCAAACCGAAAGAATTTCAACCATGGGTAGTTTATCAACAAGATAGGGAGCCGGTTACTTGTGTGTCAGTTCTTGCATGAAATCTTTCTGGGCAGATGAATCGACGGTCCAGCATCATGGTATCATGGCCACCGCATCACCATACAGAGCCCCTCATGAATTTCTTGGTGCGATAGCGTAATGTGTTCAGTTCAATGTAAACTACACCAACGAAAAAAAAAATCGCAGCACCCAAAAGTAATTGATTGGAGTAATGAAATTTCAGGAACATATTTGTCTAGGTAACATTGCAACATCACAGGTTAATGTAAGCATGAGATAAACCATTACAAATGTGAAATTCTGGTACATTAATAACCGGTGTAGCCGCCAGAATGTCGAATGCTGTAACGTTACGAGCATGTAGGCGGGTTAGTCGTCCACCAAGTACTGATACTGAGTAGGGCTGAATTTGCTTACTGGGGTGGGTGCGAGTCGGCTGGATGTGGACCACACACAGCCGTCTCACGGGTGTCCAGATGCGGAGACAAGCAGTCACCGCAAACGGGTAAATCCCACGCTGAGAATTTGGACAGCTGCTGCTCGCGTTGCCTTTGTGCAGGAGACAATGCTCCAAAAAATTTCGGAGCGTCAGACAATCTTAAAGATGACTAAGTTAAAGCTCTTTGAGATTCGACTATAACTCACAGTCAAATATTAAGGCAGATCTGAATACATCTGTGATCTCAGAAAAATGATGCAGATATAATGGCACAACAATATTTCAATATCTTTCGAAGTACAGAAGTTAATATTTTACAGTGAATAAACATTTACACAATGAATCTCTGAATTAACAACTTTTAATCGCTTCATGCGAATTCAGCAAACGGTATCTCAAATGATGGCATTGGATTATAGCTATCATCGCTGAAAGCTACATAGGCACTGAACAGCCAAAACGTTATGACCCTGGCAACCGCGAAGTTGGATGCTGTCGGGTGCCGTTGCGGGCAGGTGACGTGACAAGAAAACTAAAAGTGGAGCAGACACGGTAGGGGCCATCACCCTGGCGAAGATATTGGCGGCTAATGGGGAAGTCCATTGAGATAGATTAAGATGACAAAGGGTAGATTATTATCACGTAGCGCCCGCGAAGGAGCATCTCTAAAACGACGAAGCTGGTAGATTGTTCACGTACTACTGTCGTGAGCATCTATAGAAAGAGGTAGACGGACAGTGAAACCACCGCTAGGCGCCAGATGGTTGGATGTCAACGAATCTTCACAGAATGTGGAGTTTGAAGGTTTATGTGCTCTGAAAAGTAGGACAGAAAGTGATCTGCGGCATCTCAGCGTAAAGAGCACAATGCTGGTGCACCAAAAAGTGTTTCAGAGCACACTGCTCATCCTACATTGTTGAACATGGAGCTCCGCAGTAGACAACACCTACGTGTTCGTACGTTGACGCAACGACATCAAAAATTACGATTTCATTAAGCACAGGACTATGAGGACTCGCCCGTTGTTCGATGGAAAGGTGTCGGCTCTTCGGATGAATCACACTTTTGCTGCACTTGCTCGATGGTCGTCTCCACAAACGCCGTCATCGAGGTTAACAGCGGTTCGAAACGCGCACTGCGCCACGGACGCACGCGGGTGGGAGAAATATAATGCCACGGGAGACATTCTCCTCCACTTGCATGGGACCTGAGGAAGTAATCGAAGACACTCTTACAGTTGCGAACCACCTGCATCCCTTTATGCTTAATGTCTTCCAGACAGCGATATCATCTTTCAGCAGAATAATTGTCTGTGCTACAATGGTTTGAGGAGCATTATAGTGAACTCAAGTTGATGGCTCGGTGACCAATTCCACCTGATGTAAAATCCTATGGAACACATCTTGGTCTCTGGTCGCGCAGTCCGCGACATGACGCCTCAAACCGCGCGGCCACTTCGCGCGGTTCTTCTGCGTAGACATCTAATGCTACATACCTCCACAAACCTACCAACAAACTGTCGGAGCCCTGTACGCAGAATCAGTTGTGTATTTCGTTCCAAAGACGGGCAAACAAGTTATTAAGCAGGTGGTCATAATGTTTTGGCTCATCAGTATATATATATATATATATATATATATATATATATATATATATATATATATATATATATATATATATATATAAAATTTATTGAGTACAATGTCTTTTAAACGTGTTTCATTGTGCAAATGTTTGACAGAACATAACATCTTATTCCCTACATCTATAAAGCAAATAAAGACAGCACCAATACTTCATACTGTCATAAATGTATAGTTATTTAATAAAGAGTTTACTATTTTGCCAGTAACTTTATATAAATATTGCTTAAAAATGTGCTAATTTAAAAGTGGTCAATCACATGTGCTAGAAGGCATACAACTGAACAGAGAACCAAACGACGCATCTGCCAAGAAGGCATAACTAATTGTTTAAACAAATTTTAACAACAAGTCGTTGTCGTTGTACATCAGCGTACTTGTGCAAGAATACTGGCGCCGGCCGGTGTGGCCGTGCGGTTCTAGGCACTTCAGTCTAGAACCGCGTGACCGCAATGGTCGCAGGTTCGAATCTTGCCTCGGGTATGGATGTGTGTGGTGTCCTTAGGTTAGTTAGGTTTAAGTAGTTCTAAGTTCTAGGGGACTGATGACCACAGATGTTAAGTCCCATAGTGCTCAGAGCCATTTGAACCATTTGAAGAATACTGGCTTATTTATATGTTGACAAACCTTTCTTAGCTGAGTGTGTTAGAACGTTCTTTATTTAAATATTGTTATAATATATTAGTTTAGTGCTAGAAAGCGGTCATGTTGAGTCAGATCACGTCTTTAGAGATTAAAAACGATGTATTTTTGGTGGGGACGGCCTTCAGCCAATGGAGAATTAGACAGTAGCAGATCACTACACGAGTCAGGTGGAGACTGCGACTTTTCGAGTGAAGATCTCAAGAGAGCGATTCTGGATACTTTATGCTGAGTGCTGGAAGGAGGCAGACCTGCCTGTGGTAAAGAGAGATATTCGATCGTCGAGGAGTTTGATACTGGAATGTGAATGGCCGCAACCATACTCTGACCCTCTGAAGGGACTTCATATTTCGAGAGGTCTGAATATGCTCCAGAGTAGGACTAACTTCTGCCGCTTGATAAACTGAAATGAGAATAGACAGAGAATGATTTACTATTCTTTACATCATGTTTGTTAATTTGTGAATCGTCATGTTGAACTGTGAGCTGATTTCAGCTGGTGAATAATTCGCGTATTGTGATTTCGAATTGGACTTAGTTTTCGTGTATCTTTGGTTGCAATTTACTTTGGACATTTTGGTACCATTCTCATCGCGCTCTCAACGGAGCATTTGATAAGAGTATTTTCTGTTTGTATTTCAACTGAATATAGTAGGACCACTTCTCGTTTATTTGAGATGCCCTTTCTTGAGTAAACTTCATTCAACATAATTCTCTGTCATCTACATCAGTTCCAGACGTTAGAATAGAACCCCTGTTATTAAATTATTCATTTAACTTTTATTTTGTATTTCTGTGTTGTTTTTTCTCCTCGCAATTCTAGCCAACGCATAGACTATTTATCTGTAGAATCACAGCTACAGCTTATTATTTGCAGTGAATTAGCTGTGGGGCATACAAGTAGACGTGTGCGACTCGACCTTGTGCCTACATCCAGCTGTTATTATTAAACAGAGCCGTACATAGTTCTAGTACTTAAAAGTATGCATAACCACAGGTACACATGCAACTGGTATGGGAAGCTGTTTAGAGGAGCAGCTAGACAAGCAGTAACCGTTAGGTACCGTCGCAATGCAAGCAGGCGAATGTGCATGCAACCTGTTCTACAGGGGCCGAATGTCAGTTTGTGGAATTGAGTTCCATGGCTGTTGAACTTGGTGGGTCAATAAAGGGATAGTTGATGCTGTTTCTGGATGACGCTGGAGTTGTCGTCCTATGAAGTCCAATATGTGGTCGATTGGAGACAGATCTCATCATTGAGCAACACAATACGGGATATCGACAGTCTGTAAAGCATGTTGTGTTGCAACAGCGGCATGTGGACGAGCGTTATATTGTTGGAAAACACCCCTTGGAATGCTGTTCATGAATGGAAGCCTAGCACGCAGACTGGTTGATTCCAGGCCCTCAGTTGCCTACTTCTAACCAACGCACGGCCGTCATTGGCTCCGAGGCAGAACCAGCTTTTATCAGAAATACATCAGACCTCCGCCGAGCCCTGCAATGAACTCTCGTTTGACACCACTGAAGTTGCAAATGGCGGTGACTTTGGGTCAGTGGAAGACACACTACAAGGAGTCTGCCTCGGAGCTATCCTTGAAGTAACCGATTTGTAACAGTTCGTTGTGTCACTGTGGTACGAATCGATCCACAAATTTCCGCTGCAGATGCAGTACGATGCGCCAGAGGCACACGTCAAACACGTGTGGTCTTCCCTCTAGGTAGAGCCACGTGACCATCCGGAACCCGATCATATTGCGATCGTACAACATCGTGACCACCGCTGCCAGTAATAATGGACAATGGCTATATTCCTGCAGTGTCTTTCTACAATATCGCAAAAAGAACATCCAGTTTCTCGTAGTCCTATTGCGCGACCTAGTTCAAACTAGCGGAGGAATTAATCATGGAGGTTCTGTCACCTTAAAGGCATTCTTGAATGACATCAGCTCACCACGTCCAATCTCAAAGATAACTAACGCTCACAACCGTTACAGTTTGTATTTAAAGCCTGATTTGCATCCTCATAGGGGTCCTACTAGTGCCATTCTTATGCGGATGGCGCGAAATTGAAACAGACATCATCTTTCAGATGTAGAAACACTCCTACCAACTTTTCTTTATGTCGCACAACTCCTTTTTGTTGTTTCATTTCTTTTTCCATCAGTGTATTACGGCACGAAGACGACAAAGAAACGTTGTCAAAGACACTGACAGGAATTGCGTATCGGCTGGACGCTCTGCGGGTAATAAACGCAGTAGATGTGAAAGGGTATTCACAAAAAATTTGCAGAGTTAAGCTACTGCTTGCATCAAATCACATAGCTTTATCCAGTATAATCCCTCGGAAATAAAAATTTGTAATGAGGGAAAGACTTTATGCTGGCCTTATATTTTAAAATTCAAGACTGTTTTGAAAAGGGGTGTACGCACGAAATACAAAGTTCATCGTAAGAATCCGCAAACTTACACATCAGTTAAGGTGGCCCAGTGGCTATGAAACGACTCTCATTCAGTTTCAAATTCCCATGTGG
This sequence comes from Schistocerca gregaria, assembly GCF_023897955.1. Classification (NCBI taxonomy): domain Eukaryota; kingdom Metazoa; phylum Arthropoda; class Insecta; order Orthoptera; family Acrididae; genus Schistocerca; species Schistocerca gregaria. The sequence continues at coordinate 639,905,659 of NC_064931.1, forward strand.
CCTTCCAGATTTACGTTTCCTGTGGTTTCCCTAAACAGCTTAGAGCAAATGCGCGGATGGTTTCTATGACAAATTTTCCGTCCATTCTCAACACGAGCTCGTGCTCCATCTCTAATGACTCCGTCGCCGACGGTATGGTAAATCCTTCCTTTCTTCCATTTTTTCACACAAATTTGCATTCTGCACTGGAAATTTTTTTAACTGGTTGTAGAATGATGAATTGCAGAGGACCAGCGATCCAAATTGTATTTCTATGCAAATGTGGTCGGAAAATGATTGTTCAAAACTTAAGTTTTCAGCCCTCGTAAGACAGATGGAAAGCTATATTGAACACTGGATACAGAAAACACTTCAGCATCACCGTAGAATGCTCGTAAGTACACTAATGCTGGTTGAGGTTTTAATAATAAGTGTGTCAATAATCTGCCTATAGAGTTGCAGATACCCACATATCATTATTGCGGGCCTGAAAAGAAATTCGTAAAACGATTAGCACTCGATGGCTGAGGAATAAAACCATTATACGAAACTTGTAAGCAGCATGGCACTGCGTATGCATAAAGCAATAAAACCATTAATCGTGACGTTGCAGACCGCATACTAAATCATAAAAACGTAGACTATCTATAATAGGAAAAACTCACGAAGCAGACAATGCTTTATTTGTTGTTCGTAAGAGCATGTGCGCAGAACTCAAGATGAGGACATGAACACGACATCCACAAGCTCTAAAAAATAAAAATAAAACAAGGTCTTTGAAAAACCGGATGTGATATAACAGCGAGAAGATAGTGGCACTAGTTCTACACGTTGTGAATACTTTCCTTATCCTGAAGCTAGCAAAATAAAGTGCTCTAGGATCTCCTGGGACGGGCATCAGTAATCAAGAGCACCATCAGATCTGCGAATCGTGAGGAGAAGTAAATCAGGGAACAGAAATGACACATTCACACAAAACTTTTATATAGTAACTGTACCCCACAGATCACCCGCAAAATTTAAATACGTGAAAAAGCTCGACATTAACAAATCACACGACGTATCCACGTATAATATCTTACGTGCTGTAATGTGGATAAAAGCACTCTGAAACTGGACTCATCGTAAGGGAATTTGTCCCACTGAGAAGCACGCTTTAAGTGTGATGTCACAGTATGCTATTTTAACGCACGCGGCGATCTGAAACCTCCGACCTCTCAATAATCTTTTACTGAGCAAGGTGGCGCAGTGATTGTAATTCTGGACTCGCATTCTAGAGGACAGCATCCAGATCTAGATTTAGTGTCGTTCCCTTAAATTGTTTATAGCCTATGCCAACTGGTGGTTTAAAAAATGGCTCTGAGCACTACGGGACTTATCATCTGAAGTCATCAGTCCCCTAGAACTTAGAACTACTTAAACCTAACTAACCTAAGGTCATCACACACATCCATGCCCGAGGCAGGATTTGAACCTGTGACCGTAGCGGTCGTGCGGTTCCAGACTGAAGCCACTCCGGCTGGCCTAACAGGTGGGGATTCAGATTTGTGTTCTGCGGAGAAGGGGGTGACGGTTCAGATTTTGTTAATGACTCATGTCCACCACCCCCTTCTCTCTTAATAAATATTATTGGCGTCTCCCTCACTTAACATGCCACAGTTGCTTATGATTTTATTAAGCATCACAAGAAAATACGTATAATGTTTTACTACACTATTCAGTCGCACTAAGATGACCACCTGTCAGAAGTTCGAATAACCAGCTTTTGTAGAGCGGACCGCTGCGAGACATACAACAAGAAAGTCAGTGAGGTTCTAGAAGGTACCGACTGTCATGTGGAGCCATGTTCACACCAGTGCCGTGGACAGCTGCACATTTATAGCTTGAGAATCCATGACGCGAACTGCCCGATCGAGGTCGTCCCGCGGATTCTCGACTGGGTTTTAGTCCAGGGAGTTTGGTGGCCAGGGGAGTACAGTAATCTCGTCCTGTTGCTTTTAGAACCACGCATGTCCACGGCGAGCTGTGTTACACGTTGCATTGTCTTGCCGGCAGACGGCATCGTGCCGAGAAAAAATAAACTTCATATAGGGGTAGACATGGTCCCCAAGGATAGATACATACTTGTGTTCATCCATTGTTCTTTCTACACCGACGAAATCACCCAGAGAATGCCATGAAGATATTCCCCAGACCATAACGCGCGCAGGGTGTTTGCTTTCAGACGTTTCAAGCCGTACGTCCCGACGGTGATCTGTCCGATGCAGCATAAAAAGTGATTTATGCTTTTAATGATTTCCACAATAAAACATTGTCTCAAAATATGGTAGAAAACCCAAAGAGATTCTGGTCGTATGTAAAGTACACCAGTGGCAAAAAACAGTAAATGCCGTCACTGCGCCATAACGATGGAAATGTTACCGATGATGGTGACACTAAAGAGAATTCGAAACCAGAACAGCTGTTAGTATGAGTGACATAAAAGTAGATATCTTAGGTGCTGCGAAACAACTCAAATCACTTAAGTCTTCTGGTGCAGATGGTATACCAATCAGGTTCCTTTCAGAGGTTGCAGACACAATAGCGCCTTTCTTAGCAATCATATACAACCGCTCACTTGACGAAAGCTCTATTCCTAAAGACTGGAAAGTAGGATAGGTCGCACCAATATTCAAGAAAGGAAATAGGAGTAACCCATTGAATGCCCGCCCGGTTGGCCGTGCGGTATAACGCACGGCTTTCCGGACGGGAAGGAGCGCCTCGTCCCCGGCACGAATCCGCCCGGCGGATTTGTGTCGAGGTCCGGTGAACCGGCCAGTCTGTGAATGGTTTTTTAGGGGGTTTTCCATCTGTCTCGGCGATTGCGGGCTGGTTGCCCTTATCCCGCCTCAGTTACACTATGTCGGCGATTGCTGCGCAAACAAGTTCTCCACGTACGCGTACACCGCCATTATTCTACCACGCAAACATAAGGGTTACACTCGTCTGGTGTGAGACGTTCCCTGGGGGATCCACCGGGGGCCGAACCGCACAATAACCCTGGGTTCGGTGTGGGGCTGCGGAGGGGTGAAGTGAACTGCGGTAGTCGTCGTGGGGTTGTGGACCACTGCGGCTGCGGCGGGGACGGAGCCTCTCCGTCGTTTCTAGGTCCCCGGTTACCATACAGTACAATACAATACAACCCATTGAATTACAGACCGATATCACTGACCTCAATTTGCAGTAGGATTTTGGAGTATATACTGTACTCGAACATTATGAATCACCTTGAAGAAAATGACTTATTGATACATAACCAACACGAATTCAGAAAATATCGTTCTTGTGCAAAACAGCTATTCCCATGAAGTAATGAGTTCTGTCGACAAGGGATCTCAGAACGATTCCTAGATTTCTGGAAGGCTTTTGATACCGTTCCTCACAAGCGACTATTAATTAGATTGCGTGCATATGGAGTATCGTCTCAGTTGTGTGACTGGATTCGTGATTTCCTCTCAGAGAGGTCACAGTTCGTAGTGATAGACGGTAAATCATCGAGCAGAACAGAAGTGATATCTAGCGTTCCACAAGGTGGTGTCATAGGAACTCTGCTATTCCTAATTTACATGAATGATCTAGGTGATAATGTGAGCAGCCCCCTTTGATTGTTTGCAGATGATGCTGTAATTTACAGTCTAGTAAAATCATCAGACGATCAATTCCAATTACAAAATGATCTATTGAGAATTTCTGTACGGTGCGAAAAGTGGCACTTGGCATTAAACAAAGAAAAGTGCGAGGTCATCCACATGGGTACTAAAAGAACTCCGATAAATTTTGGGTATAGGATAAATCGCACAAATCTAAGGGCTGTCATTTCGACTAAATACCTTAGAATTACAATTACTAACAACTTAAATTGGAAAGACCACATAGATAATGTTGTGGGGAAGGCGAAACAAAGACTGCGCTTAGTTGACAGAACACTTAGAAGATGCGACAAACCCACTAAAGAGAGAGCCTACGTTACACTTGTCCGTCCTCTGCTGGAATATTACTGCGCGGTATGAGATTCTTACCAGGTAGGATTGACGGAGGACATCAAAAAAGTTCAAAGAAGGGCAGCTCGTTTCGTGTTATCGCGCAGTAGGGGTGAGAGTGTCACTGATATTACGCGAGTTGGGGTGGCAGTCACTGAAAAAAAGGCGGTTTTCTTTGCAGCGAGATCTATTTACGAAATTTCAATGACCAACTTCCTCTTCCGAGTGCGAAAATATTTTGTTGACACACACCTACGTCGGGAGAAATGATCATCATAATAATATAAGAGAGATCAGAGCTCGAACGGAAAGATTTAGATGTTCCTTTTTCCCATGCGCCATTCGAGAGTGGAATGGTAGAGAAGTAGTATGAAAATGGTTCGATGAACCCTCTGCCAGGCACTTAAGTGGGAATTGCAAAATAACCATGTAGATGTATATGTAGATTCATCTGAGAAGGCCACCTGTCGTCACTCAGTGGACTTCCAGTTGCGGTATTGGCTTGCAAATTACAGTCTTCGTCGCCGATGAACAGCAGTTAACATGAGTGCATGAACCAGGCGCCTGCTTCGGATGCCCATATGCAGCAACGTTCGCTGAACGGTCGTTAAGGAGGCACTGTTGGTACTCCCTTGGTTCATCTGGGCCGTCTGGGCAGTCAGCTGCTCAACAGTTGCACGTCTACTCCCCTGTACACAGCTCCGCAGCGTTCACTCCTGTCATCTCCACTGCACCGTATTCCGAGTCACCGCGACACGCAGTGTGCTGCTTTCCTGTACCATCCGAGTAGGAAAATCAATAACTGACATCAAGTTGAAAGAAGCAAGTAATACTTCAAGGTCAAGCTTTCTATTGGACTGTTTCAGAAAATCTACACTGTAATCCCCACAAACAATAATTTGCTTCTCTCTGTCTCACAGATAGGGCAACAAAGAATCCAAGTATTTCAAAAATAGTTCAGAATTTCCAAGTGGGGCCTATATAATGCTACAGTTGTAAAAGTGCCATTACTTGGTTTGAGCTCGCATCCACATGCTTCTTTATGTTGCTCCACACAAATTTTTTAGTTTCCAAATTTTTCACACTATGATAGAGTTTAACATATGTGGCAACTCCTCCTCTCCCCACAGTGTCTCTACTTACCTGTGCTGAAAGCTTATATCCACCTACATTTACCATTTCCATACCTGTGACTATATGGTGTTCAGACATGCATAGTACATCTAGTACATGCTCAGTATCTAAATCTTCTAGGCAAACTAGAAACTCATCTACTTTGTTTTTTAATCCCCTGGTATTCTGATGCAATATACTAACATTATTTTTCACTGTGCTTTTATGAGAATCTTGTGAGATAGTAAAAATATTTTTCACTGTACCGTTACCAGAATCTTGTGATATTTTAACACCTCTAGTAAGTATCTGCCTGAGCTTCTCATTAAGCTTAATTTCAATCAATGTCGGATGATTAGACACTGATCTTAGCGTACGCAAGAAGTCCCATGAGTTTCTGTGGCCCCCCCCTCCCCCCCCCCCCCAAAAATGATTTTGATATCAACCCAGCCAGTTTACCCTTCCCTTTTTTACTCAGATGGAGGGCATGCCTTGTGAAGTCTCACCTAGGAACACCATCAACAGGAACTAAACCTATACCTGACACAGTAGCCGCTTGAAGCAGCTGGTCTAGCTCCATATTGACCTTCCTAACAGAGCTATTCAATTGAGGCTGATTATACTGCGTGAAAGCAGGAACCAAGCCAACATTTGTATGTTTCGTTGCAGATGCTATTTTTACCAGGTCACACTCAATATTGTAGCCCTGATCCATATCAATACTGTTTCCCACTCCACCCACTACTACAACATGATCCTGCTTTGTAAATCCCTCACACAGTGTTCCTACATCCCATATCACTTGGCTGAGACATTCACTGGGCTTGAGAACACTTGTGACCTGGTAGCTGTCACCTAATTTTTCCTGCAAAATCTGGCCCACACCTCTTCCATGGCTGCTACCTAACAACAGAACTTTCCTCCTACTTTCTACTTCCTCTGAAAAAGTTGGTTTCTTAATGAAAGTCTGTTGAGTGCTGACTACACTTACATCTATTTGAGCCTCTTCCTTAGTTAACTGAGGTAGCAAGGCAAATCTATCATTTGTGCCAATGATGAAACTGTCAAATACTGTTTTCTTTCTGTGGCTCCTGTTCCTTGCTACTGTTTCCCACCTGTCTTCACCCTTGTCCCCCCACCCCCACCCCAATTAACCTCATCAGTTCCTCCCTAGCACTATCCAGTTCAGCCTTAAGGACTCTGAATCTTCCCTTCCTGTTCCGCTATTTTCCTATCTCGTGAACATACTCTGCAATACTCTTATCCGATTCCCATGCCACTGCATTCACCCCAATGCAATCATCTGTCGCAAAAGTTGCACAGAACCCCATAACTGAGTTTCCTATGGCAGGTCCATCACTTCTTGCTCATGGTTGTTGAAAATATTTTTACAAAATTTAGGCAATAACTGTAATATTCTACTAACTACAGATCACAATAGTCACTTAAGTTATGCAGAACACTAATATGGTGTATACTATTAATATAGTAACGTAATGCACTTAAACTAACGTTAAAAATCAAAACATGTTTTCCCGAAAAAAAATTGACGTAAGATTGTGTATGCGCGATACTTACTCGTTTTCAGACTAAATAAAAGACGCTACTCAAAACTTTCAATTCCCCTACTAGATATGGCACTACTAAATATATATGTAATGAAAACAATCTAAATTCGTCACTTAATACTTAAAGAAATGTCTTACATTTGTATGTAAACCTACGTCTAAAGTACTTCCTTTCATTGTTAGACGGAAACGTCTTTGCCCAACACTTATAATCTTATTAAATAAAGCCACAGATTTAGCTGTAACTTTCTCGATGTGCGAAGTGAAGCTCCGCCTTTCATCAATGTGGGTGCCATATAATAGGGTTTAGATTTAATTTACCCTTAAGCAAAAGATGAGCAGATTTTGCAGGTGCGACTGTCATTTTGGCATGGTTGCACCATTCTGTAAGTTTCGTTATGGTAAGACGTGCTTTTCTTTCCGATTTTTACTTTACTACCACTCTGCACCACGAAGATGAGGTTGTCCGCATAAACCACGATACCAAACACCACATTGGCCACTTGTAGGCTGTCTAGGAGCGATTCCATATTTAAGTACCACAAGTAGTGGGTGCGCAGAGAGGCCTTTGGCCAGACCTTGGGGACTATTTTTGAGACCATAACGCTAGAAGCCGTCATTTTCACATTCCGATCTTGGCAGTCAACCTCCCTCCCGACAACCGTACAGCAATCTTGGATACTCTATCTCCTGAAAAAGGCAGAAGAAGGATGGCCACCACTGATTGACGAAATCACCTGAAATTTCAACCATAATTCCTGTCACGTACTTCAACAGAGAAGCTGGGGAAGTTCGTTAATGGCACCCTGCTTGGATTAGCCCTTGTGAAAACCGTATTCCCTTTCATTCATGCCCCATAAGTCCGATTGCCCATCAGCCAGTCACAAAGACGCTTTTCGAATGTTTTGCCCAAGACCTCAAGAAGACAGGGAGACCTATATGATTTTGGGCGTGAAGAATCCTTGTCAGGCCCCTTCTGACTTATTGTAATTTCGATGATCTTTCATTTGCGTGGATTCTTGTCCGTTCCTGAGTAGTGATTGTACATTTTACATGTTGTTGTTGTGGTGGTCTTCAGTCGAGAAACTGGTATGATGCAGCTCTTCATGCTACTCTATCCTGTGCACGGTTCTTCATCTCCAAGTAACTACTGCAACCTACATCCTTCTGAATCTGCTTAGTGTAGTCATCTCTTGGTCTCCCTCTACGATTTTTACCCTCCACGCTGCCCTCAAATACTAAATTGGTGATCCCTTGATGCCTCATAACATGCCCTACCTACTGATCCCTTCTTCTAGTCAAGTTGTGTCACAAATTCCTCATCTCCCCAATTCTGCTCAGTACCTCCCCATCAGCTACTGATCTACCCGTCTAATCCTCAGCATTCTTCTGTAGCACCACATTTCGAAAGCTTCTATCCTCTTCTTGTCTAAACTATTTATCGTCCATGTTTCACTTCCATACATAGCTACTCACCACAGAAATAATTTATATTTTCTCCTCTCATCAATTAAATTCAAATCCCTTCTGTTAGCCAAGGATTTTTACTAGCCCTCGCCTTTTTACCTATTTCATCCTCTGCTACCTTCACTATTTCATCTCTCAAAGCTACCCATTCTTCTTCTACTGTATTTCTTTCCCCCATTCTTGTCAATCGTTACCTAATGCTGTAACTCTCTACAACCTCTGGTTCTTTCAGTTTACCCAAGTCCCATCTCCTTAAATTCCCCCCCTTTTGCAGTTTGTTCGCTTTTAATCTACAGTTTAGAACCAGTAGATTATGGTCAGAGTCCACATCTGCCCCTGGAAATGTCTTATAATTTAAAACCTGGTTCCTAAATCTCTGTTTTACCATTATATAATATATGTGAAACCTTCTAGTGTCTCCAGGCCTCTTCCATGTATACAACCTTCTTTCATGATTCTTAAACCAAGTGTTACCTATGAATAACTTATCCTCTGTGTTAAATTCTATCAGGGGGCTTCCTCTTTCATTCCTTACCCCCACTCCATATTCACGTACTACTTTTCCTTCTCTTCATTTTCCTACTATCGTTCCCGTTCCCAATGAATATTAAATTTTCGTCTCCCTTCACTATCTGAATAATTTCTTTTATCTCATCATACGTTTCTTCACTCTCTTCGTCATCTGCGCAGCTAGTTGGCACATAAACGTGTATTACTGTGCTAGGCACGGGCTTCGTGTCTGTCTTAGCTACAATAATGTGTCCACTATGCTGCTCTTAGTAGCTTACCCGCGCTCCTATTTTTTCATTCATTATTAAACCTATTCCTGTACTACCCGTATTTGATTTTGTTTTTATAATCCTGTATTCACCTGATCAGAAGTCGTGTTCCTCCTGCCACCGAATTTCATTAATTCCCGCTACATCTGACTTTAGCCTGTCCATTTTCCTATCTAAATTTTCTAACCTACCTACCCGATAAAGGGATCTGACATTCCATGCTATGATCAGTAGAACGCTAGTTTTGTTTCTCGTAACAACGACATTTTCCTGACTAATCCCAGCCCGGAGATCTGAATGGGGATCCATTTTACCTCCAGAATATTTTACTGAAGAGGACAACATTATCATTTAACCATGCAGTAAAGCTGAATGCCCTCGGGAATAATTACGGCTGTAGTTTCCTCTTGCTTTCAGCTGTTCTCAGCACCAGCCAAGCAAGGCCATTTTGGTTAATGTTACGAGGCCAGATCACTCAATCATCCAGACAGTTGCTCCTGCAACTACTGAAGAGGCTGCTGCCTCTCTTTAGGAATCACATGTTTGTTTGGCCTCTCAACTGATACCCCTCCGTTGTGGTTGCACATACTGTATGGCTATCTGTGTCGCTGAGGCACGCAAGCCTCCCCACCAATGGCAAGGTCCATGGTTCATGGAGTGAGGGGGGGGGACATGTTACAAAGTGCAAGTGAAATGCTTGGTGCTAAATACCATAGACTCTCAGGAGGTACTCTGCCTGGACCTGGCACCTTTCGTTTTGCAAAACTATACAATGTATTCTGATCTCCTCTACTGAGAAGGGGAATATGTGTTGCTGTTATGGTATTCCTGTGTAAACCTTTGCCGAATTGTTCTCTGTTCGCTGGGATTTGTCTCAGTGTCAGTGAAAATTCTTTAAGCAGCATTGTCACAGAGTCCTCCCATATGTTAGTTCTTCGATCATTTTCTATCTTTAACACGGAAAGTATCATAGGGGAATGGATTTTCTCACTTACAGTTTTGTGGGGTCCTGCCAGTGGGTCAGTGTTAATGGTCCCTTGACAAATTTTTCCCACGTTTGTCTTTTGTTCCTTTCTGTTTGACCTTCAAACTCGTGTTTTAACCGACGGTATGTTCTTAAATGATACCGCCTTTCAGCCTGTGCAAAGCATCTTTCGTAGTTATGTCTAACTATTCTAACAGACCACCTAATTTCCAACAGCTGTGGGGCTCCATGGAGTGCAACTCTGAAGGCAAACCTCGCCACCACAGTTATCGTCGATGTTATAGTCATTGTAACAGAGGAGACAAGCTCATCTACTTCTTAAGTCCACATCACCATCATCTTCCCCCATGTACACTCCTGTGCGACGCTAACTCGATTTGTTGTATGAAAGTTATATTATGGACTTATGAATTGTGTCAGATTTGTTGTAGATGTCTGGTATAATCATCTTGAGAGTAGTCAGCAGTAGGTCATACTACATTCTGAGACAATATTTGTGCAGGTTGCATACATTCATGGGCAAACGTCATTTATTTATGATACCCTCCCCTCCCTTCCCCTTAACCTATTGCGATGCTAATTGATTAGTTGTGTTGAGGATCAGTGGACAAAGTTCAAAACCATCGTACAATATGCGTTAGATGAGTATGTGCCAAGCAAGATCGTAAGAGATGGAAAAGAGCCACCGTGGTACAACAACCGAGTTAGAAAACTTCTGCGGAAGCAAAGGGAACTTCACAGCAAACATAAACATATCCAAAGCCTTGCAGAAAAACAAAAATTAGGCGAAGCGAAATGTAGTGTGAGGAGGGCTATGCGAGAGGCGTTCAATGAATTCGAACGTAAAGTTCTATGTACTGACTTGGCAAAAAATCCTAAGAAATTTTGGTCCTATGTCAAAGCGGTAGGTGGATCAAAACAAAATGTCCAGACACTCTGTGACCAAAATGGTACTGAAACAGAGGATGACAGACTAAAGGCCGAAATACTAAATGTCTTCTTCCAAAGCTGTTTCACAGAGGAAGACTGTACTGTACTTCCTGCCCTGCGCCTGCTACACGGACGTCTGAGTCACAGCTCTTGTACAAGATAAGTAGTTTAAGTAGTAATAAACTGTTTTTTAACACTTTAAACTAATTTATTACGTTAATTATAGTGCTCTGCAAGCATACCATTAAAGGTTTTTGTCTTACTCGCGTATCTTCACAGTAATCACGTAAAGTTCATTTTGTTTACATATCGCGGCCAGGCCGAACTTTTGAGTTTTCAGATTAAACTTCATACCGCAATCTTAAGTGCATTTACTGATAGTTTAGTGTGCTAAATACGTTTGCTGCCCCTTTATATCTGTAGAGTATCGTCATCTCTTAAGTAATTTCCAGTAAAAAACTTCTGAACCACTGTTTACATAGTCGCGAGTAGGCCTAATTTTTCGTACACGTATTTTCATTGTTTTCCGGTAACTTAATTGTCTTTCTGTCACTAAAATAGATTTGTACCATGAGTGTAAAGTGCCTGACGTGCCGTAGGATCGTTAGCTCCGGGGTCTGGTGTGATGGATGTAGTAACTTTTTTCATTGGGGCGACTGTAGTGGCGTGGGAATTGGGAAAATGAGCGAGACTCATCAGTGGTTCTGTAGGCTATGCAGTAGAGATAGGAAGATTGTGGAACAGGAGGGGAAAATTGCTGCCCTTCAGGCTGAGTTAGATGAGGCTAGGCGAGAACTGGGCAGGTTAAGGGGGGAGAAGGGTAAACAGGGGTGGGAAGTGGCAACAGGCATGAGGAACAGGCCAAGAAATTCTTCTGACCGCTTTGTTATTAATGTACAAAATAGGTTTGACCTGTTGCCTCAGTCAGAAACTGATGAGCCTCTCACAGAAGTAGATGTACACAGGGCTCAACAAGCTTTCAGCAGCAAATTGATTAAGAATGTAGGGAAGTCTGCAAAGAGAAAGAAAGTCTTGTTGCTAGGTAGTTCGCATGCTAGGGGTGTGGGCCAACTTCTGCAGGATGAATTAGGGTTGGATTACCAGGTCACAAGTTTTTTCAAACCTAGTGCTGAACTTGGGCAGGTTACAGAGGATTTAGGTTCACTATGTAAAGGTTTTACTAAGGAAGACACCGTGGTTATTGTGGGTGGGCCGGGCAACAGTATTGACAGAGATCCGGGGTACAGCATAGAGTGTGACCTGGCAAAGATTGCATCGGCATCGAATCATACCAGTGTTGGGTTTGTGTCGGTTCTGGAGCGCCACGACCGACCTCATTTGACCTCTTCTGTCAGGAGAGTTAATTTGGAGTTGGAACGGCTACTTGGGTCTGGTGCGGGGTCACACATTGGTGTGGTTCGTGTTGATTCACTCTGTAGGTGGGACTATACTAGACATGGCCTACACCTCAACAGGAAAGGGAAGGGTAAACTGGCTGGGCTGATAGCAGGAAATTTAAAGGGGGGAGGAACTACATCTCATGGTGGAAACTCTTTTTTAGTGTAAGATCAGTGTCCAGTGGGAAACTCAGCCATGCAAGTACTAAAGATGTCAAAAAAGTTCAAGATAGTTGCAAAAGTAAAATGAAAAATGTTAGTATATTTCATCAAAATATTGGGGGATTGAACAATAAAATTGATGAGCTTCTGCTTTGTTTAGAAGATATAGAAACTGAGAATGTAATAGATGTACTATGCCTGTCTGAGCATCACATTGTCACTGATATGCAAAAGGTTAGCATCAATGGGTACAAATTAGCTGCACATGTAAGTAGAGATAATATGATGAGAGGAGGAGTTGCCATATATGTCAAAAGCTTCCACAGTGCAAAAAATTTAGAAACTAAAAAATTTTGTGTAGAGCAACATATGGAAGCATGTGCCACTGAACTTAAACTAAAGGATGGCACTTTCATAATTGTAACAGTGTATAGGTCCCCCTCAGGGAATTTCCAGCTATTTCTGGAAAACTTGGATGCTTTGTTGTGCTATCTGTCAGACAGGGGGAAGCAAATTATCATTTGTGGGGATTTCAATGTTGATTCCCTGAAAGAGTGTAATAGGAAGAATGACCTTTTAGTATTACTCAGTTCTTTCAATTTGAGCTCCGTCATTGATTTTCCTACTCGGATAACAAAGAACAGCAGTACATTGATAGATAACTTTTTTATAGACCAAGATAAGTTTAAGGACATAAATGCTTATCCTGTTGAGAATGGTCTTTCAGACCATAGTGCACAGCTTGTTACAGTACATGACATAGCTCCATGCAGTATAATAAACCAGACTTTCAAAGCAGTGCGTTCAATTAACAATATAAATATTGCAAACTTTAGGGAAAGCCTACAGCAGCTAGACTGGGATGAAGTGTATAAGGAACCCGATGCAAACTTGAAATATAACTTATTTCACAATACATTTTTAAGGGTATTTGAAAATTGTTTTCCCAAGAAAATAGTTAAACATAATTCCAAGAAAACATATAAAAAACCTTGGCTAACTAAAGGAATAAGAATATCTTGCAACCGCAAAAGAGAACTGTATCTAACAGCAAGATGGAGTACTGACCCCGAAATTGTTCAATATTATAAAAACTATTGTGCGGTACTAAGAAAAGTTATTAAAAAGTCCAGAAGCATGTGTATCATGTCTGAGATCAGTAACTCTGATAATAAAATTAAAGCAATTTGGAATATTATTGAAAGGGAAACAGGGCAACCAAGAGCACAGGAAGACTTTAGTGCAATAAAATTGAATGACAAGTGCACTAACAAACAATCAGAAATTGAAAATATTTTGAATAATCATTTTTTAAATGTTGTGGAGAAAATAGGATCTAGATCTTCACTAGAAGAGGCAAGGCTATTAATAGAAGAGGCCATACCTGCACAGTTTGAAACAGCTGTAATTCCACCAACCTCTCCCTCTGAAATCAGTAAAATAATAAACTCACTGAAAAGTAAAAGCTCTTACGGAATTGATGGCATTTCCAGCAAAGTACTTAAAGCTTGTTCCCCACAGATAAGTAGAATTCTCAGCCACGTATGTAATAGCTCTTTGGAGCAGGGTGTTTTCCCTGATAGACTGAAATATGCCATTGTAAAGCCATTGCATAAAAAGGGGGATATGTCGGATGTCAACAACTACCGCCCAATCTCTCTTCTGACAGCTCTATCAAAAATTTTTGAGAAAGTAATGTATTCAAGAGTAGCCTCCCATATTTGTAAAAATAAAGTACTAACAAAATGTCAGTTTGGTTTTCAGAAAGGCTTTTCAACAGAAAATGCTATATATGCTTTCACTGATCAAATATTAAATGCTCTGAATAACCAGACATCACCTATTGGTATTTTTTGTGATCTCTCAAAGGCCTTTGATTGTGTAAATCATGGAATTCTTTTAGATAAGCTAAATCATTATGGTTTGAGTGGGGCAGTGCACAAATGGTTTAATTCATACTTAACTGGAAGAATGCAGAAAGTTGAAATAAGTGGTTCGTGTAATGTTAAAACAGCTGATTCCTCAAACTGGGGTGCTATCAAGCACGGGGTCCCACAGGGTTCGGTCTTAGGTCCTTTACTGTTCTTGATATACATTAATGACTTACCATTCCACATTGATGAAGATGCAAAGTTAGTTCTTTTTGCTGATGATACAAGTATAGTAATAACATCCAAAAACCAAGAACTAAGTGATGTAATTGTAAATGATGTTTTTCACAAAATTATTAAGTGGTTCTCAGCAAACGGACTCTCTTTAAATTTTGATAAAACACAGTATATACAGTTCCGTACAGTAAATGGCAAAACTCCAGTAATAAATATAGAATTTGAACAGAAGTCTGTAGCTAAGGTAGAATTTTCAAAATTTTTAGGTGTGTCCATTGATGAGAGGTTAAACTGGAAGCAACACATTGATGGTCTGCTGAAACGTCTGAGTTCAGCTACGTATGCTATTAGGGTTATTGCAAATTTTGGTGATAAGAATCTCAGTAAATTAGCTTACTATGCCTACTTTCATTCACTGCTTTCGTATGGCATCATATTCTGGGGTAATTCATCGTTGAGTAGAAAAGTATTCATTGCACAAAAACGTGTAATCAGAATAATTGCTGGAGCCCACCCACGGTCATCCTGCAGACATCTATTTAAGGATCTAGGGATCCTCACAGTAACCTCACAGTATATATATTCCCTTATGAAATTTGTTGATAATAATCCAACCCAATTCAAAAGTAATAGCAGTGTGCATACCTATAACACCAGGAGAAAGGATGATCTTCACTATGCAGGGTTAAATCTGACTTTGGCACAGAAAGGGGTAAATTATGCTGCCACAAAAGTCTTTGGGCACCTACCAAACAGCATCAAAAGCCTGACAGATAGCCAACTAACATTTAAAAATAAATTAAAAGAATTTCTAGATGACAACTCCTTCTACTCATTGGCTGAATTTTTAGATATAAAGTAATTAAAAAAAAAAAAAAAAAAAAAAACTTAATCATTAGTGTCATGCAATATTTTGTGTAATGTAATTTCTTGTACAGACATCTTTTATTAACCTGACACGTTCCACATCATTACGAAGTGTCGTATTCATGATCTATGGAACAAGTATTAATCTAATCTAATCTAATCTAATCTCTAGATTGTCGCACAGTTGACAAAATGGTAGATATCGAAATAGACGACAGAGGGATAGAGAAACAATTAAAATCGCTCAAAAGAGGAAAGGCCGCTGGTCCTGATGGGATACCAGTTCGATTTTACATAGAGTATGCGAAGGAACTTGCCCCCCTTCTTGCAGCGGTGTACCATAGGTCTCTAGAAGAGCGAAGCGTTCCAAAGGATGGAAAAGGGCACAGGTCATCTCCGTTTTCAAGAAGGGACGTCGAACAGATGTGCAGAAGTATAGACCTATATCTCTAACGTCGATCAGTTGTAGAATTTTGGAACACGTATTATGTTCGAGTATAATGTCTTTTCTGGAGACTAGAAATCTACTCTGTAGGAATCAGCATGGGTTTCGAAAAAGACGGTCGTGTGAAACCCAGCTCGCGCTATTCATCCACGAGACTCAGAGGGCCATAGACACGGGTTCACAGGTAGATGGCGTGTTTCTTGACTTCCACAAGGCGTTTAACACAATACCCCACAGTCGTTTAATGAACAAAGTAAGAGCATACGGACTATCAGACCAATTGTGTGATTGCATTGAGGAGTTCCTAGATAACAGAACGCAGCATGTCATTCTTAATGGAGAGAAGTCTTTCGAAGTAAGAGTGATTTCAGGTGTGCCGCAGGGGAGTGTCATAGGACCGTTGCTATTCACAATATACATAAATGACCTGGTGGATGACAACGGATGTTCACTGAGGCTTTTTGCACATGATGCTGTAGTGTATCGAGAGGTTGCAACATTGGAAAATTGTACTGAAATGCAGGAGGATCTACAGCAAATTACACATGGTGCACAGAATGGCAATTTAAATTAAAAAGCTTAAACGTAAATTTCAACCATAACCACTTTAATTTTTGAGAATTTGAATTATAGCTATACAAATAAAAAAAAGTACTCCAAAGCTGAGTCATTTTGACACTTAGAATATTATTGTAAAGAAAAATATGGATTAAGTTATAATGATTTGGAACAGTATTGCAAAGAAAATGGTAATTCAAATGTAACTATACAATGTCTCATAGAATATTTTATTGCTTTAATAGGAAAGAAATGAAGCAGAGAGAACTAAAATATAAAGAATAAAGGAACATCGATGAATATGTCAAACAAAAAAATTAAACAAATATTCCAAAGTTTGGTGACAAAAATTATTCGATCTTATTCTAAGACCTATTCATAATAAATTCAATAAAAAATCTTTAAATGATCTTCATAAATTTGATAATAATGAAAACTTTTTGAGTAAGCAGTCTTTCAATTATCTCTGTAAAACCTGTAAAACTAAAAATTAATTTTCAAAGGCTTCTAGTAGATAAATATCAAGACATTAAAAAAATTAACAAAATTTACCATATTCGAGATTGTGAGCATTTTTTAAAAAATCACTTAAACGAATTTATAGAAAATCATCTGGTTTTAAATCAAGAATAATAACTTATTTAATGTATAGTAATCATAATGTTGTTGAACCACAAGGATTTTTACAGAAAGTAAATAAGAGATAATCACCAAATTAAAGAGTATTTTAGTACAAAGAAGAGCAGCGAAAGTTAATATAACATTTTATTGTAACTTTAAAAGACAAAATTTTAATTAAAGAATTTAATTTTAAACTAAGTAATTCGTTTTATTAATAACTACTGCTTTACAATATTACTAACAAAAAACAATGAATAAACTGTTAACTGAAATAGAAGAAATGCAAAAGAAAAAATCTGGTTAGACTTTATTTTGTGTAAACAGTTAAGAATTAAGTGTTAATAGACAAAACCAATTACTGGTTCTACTTAGTTGGGTTTACCAAAAATAACTAAATATTAAAAAACAGTTATTAACACAAAAACAAGATCACAATTTTTTCATTTATTCAATAAAATCGGCTTTATATGCCACAAATCACAATGGAGAAGGAGCAAGTAAATATAAAAATATTGGATTACAATTAGATGACATTTTTGAAAAAGGGAAAACTAGTTTCCTTGTTCAGTTAACAGATATCCCAAATTTTAAAAAAAATCAAACACTACAAGTAATGTTTATGTAAATGAGAAAGAGAAACAATTATTGTATATTGTCTTTACTATACAAAATATAAACAAGACACATCTGTTATGTCTTCTTATAATTAAAAGTGAAAATAATTCACATTATTGGTGGTTAAATTCTATCCATATTTAATTCACAATCAGTTAAAAAGATCATTACATTTATCCTTGTGATCTCTGTTTAAGATATTTTTATGCAGAAGAAATATTAAACTATCGTGAAAACGATTGAAAAGAACATAAAGTGGAAAAAATAGAATAAATTTTAAAGGGTGAAAAAATGGAATTCATGAATTACAATAATTCATTAAGGGTACCTTTTGTAATTTGTGCACATTACGAATCTCTTTCTAAAGATGTTAACATTTGTCGACCAAATCATGAAAAATATTATATTAATAAATATCAGAAACATTTGCCGATTTCGTTCAGTTATTATGTTAAATATTGTAATGGTGATAATAAAAATTCTGTTACATATACTGTTAAAGATGCAGCCAAAAATTTCGTTGAAATGATAAAACGAGAATATAGATAAACTGCTAAAATATATCAATTAAATATACCAACAATAATGAAAAATAAATTATAAAAATTCAAAAACCTGTTTTATTTGTGAAAACGAGTGTAGTAATTCATAATTCACCAAGGAATTAAAATCATAATAAAGAGATGCTATTCCAAATAATGAACTAAAATTTATTTGTTTTAGTAGCTATGCTAAAGGTGGATATCAAGTAAGATTTTTAGATAAATTTTGAATTATTGTTTCAAGCATTGATTAATTATATTCTTACCTCCAGGAAGAACAATTTAGAGAAACAGAAAATTAATTTAAAGATGAAGAATTTGATTTAATGATTAAAATAGGTGTTTATTCAAATGAAAATATAAATTGTGACGAAAAATTCCAAGAAACAAATCTGGCTAAAAAAAGAAAGTTTCTAATTGAGAAATAATAAACTTATTTTAAAAATTAAATATTCATGATTGAATAAAAATCTAATGTTTTAATGCTATCAGATATTTTTGCAAATTTAGAGATACTTGTATTAAACCTTATAACCTTGATCTATCTTGATATTTTACTCCACTAGGACTATCTTAGGATTCTGTGTGAAAATGGCATAACTTAAAGTAGATTCATTTAATGATTACAATATATTAGTTCTTGAAATTGGAATTAAAAGTGAAATTTCTCGAAGTATTATATGATACGATCATCACACATAACATACATGAAAAATATAGAGCCAGAAAAACAATCAAATTATATTGCTATTTAGACACTAATAATTTATATAGCTGAGCAATACCTCAGTTTTCAGTTAGTTAGAACCAAAAGGTCAGTCGATAGTAAAAATAATTATATTTTACAAGTCGATTTAAGAGATCCAAACAATTACAATTACATAAAGATTTACCATTATCACCAGAAGAAGGAAATAAATTGTTAACAACATTAAGTAACATAGAAAAAATATTTTACATTATTGTTACTTAGATAATATTTCAATATTGGAATAAATTAAAGAAAATTAATAAAATTTAATAATTTGAACAATACGACAAGTTGAAGAAGTACTTGATTTTAATTAAAAAATGAGAAGAAATGCAGCTAAAGAATTTGAAAAATTTCCACGAATTAATGAAAAAGTCACAATTTGGAAAAACAACATAAAGTATTGCAAATATAAAAAATATTAACATAATACAAGATAAAAATAATATGCAAATTATATTACAAAAGCAATTTACGAACATACTACTTCATTTTCTGAAAATGTATTAGCAGCTCATATAAAAATAGTAAAAACAACATTGAATAAACAACTATAATTTGGAATGAGTTGTCTACATCTTTTGAATATAAAAATGTACGATTTTAATTACATTGCTGTTAAACTAAAATTTCGTGAAACGTTAATTTATATTATATGGATACTGATTATTCTATTTTTGATTTAACATCTAAAGGTTTTTTGAAGATATGAAATCTTTGATAAACGAATGTGCAATAAGTAAATATTTACAATATAAAGTTAATGAAATTCTGCAAGTAAATAAGAAAGTCTTAGGAAAAATCGGAGATGAAAACAATGGAAAAATTATGTTACAGCACTTTATGTTGTTCGTAAATGTAATCATTTAAAAACTGTTGTAAAAAGCGAAATTACTTTTCCTGAGTATAGCAATTGTTTAGGAAACACCGTAAAACAATATAGTAAAATGATTTTTTAGATCATTTATTCATAAATTGTATTCATTTGAATGTCATCAAATCGTATTCAGAGTCCATGATGATACATGTGTAGTATTAGGAGATGGAGATACTACATTACCATATGTTAATCATAAATTAGTCCCAAGTAAAGAAATAGATCATGACAATGATGTTTTATGGAGATTAAGCATGTCATAGACGTTTAACTAAAATAAAAAATTGATCTGTTTTGAATATTTTCTTATTGTATGACCGAGCATGGTGGCGCAGTGGTTAGCACACTGGACTCGCATTCGGGAGGATGACGGTTCAATCCCATCTCCAGCCATCCTGATTTAGGTTTTCCGTGATTTCCCTAAACCGTTTCAGGCAAATGCCGGGATGGTTCATTTGAAACGACATGGCCGATTTCCTTCCCAATCCTTTCCTAACCTGAGCTTGCGCTCCATCTCTAATGACCTCGTTGTCGACGGGACGTTAAACACTAACCAGCACCACCATCTTATTCTATGGTATTTTTTATGTTTTTCCAAATTTATTTTTCAATTAAATTTTTGACAATACATTCAAATTTCTGATAATCTCTTTCTTTTAAGTTTTTGTTAATTTACTGGGATAGCCTCTTTTATAGATGATAATGGTCACAGTTAGCAATATAATTAAGACGAATTTTTTATTCCCTTCTTACATATCATAAATAATTTTTTATTCCAGGACTTTTAATTGTTAATATTCATTTAAGCTATATTCTTTTTGCTTCTGGATCATAAAATCAGTACAATATGTTTTTGAAGACATATTCTGGGGTCTGATTTATATTTTATTATTAATTTCTATTTGTTGATTGCGCAATGGACAACTCATTTTATTTTCACTTCCCATTTATAACGAAAAAAATTATTGGAATTTAAAAATAGAAAAATATTTAAGTTATATTATATATAAATTTAGTCGCTTTTAAATCTAAAAAATAAGAAACTTACATTCAATAATCATTGATGAAAAAATTATCCTTGGTTTATGGCTAATCATGTTTGCGATAATGCAGAATATAATAGAGCTAGACGTGAAATTTATGCTCATATGAAACAGAAATCTAAAAATTTATTTGGAGAATTAAACTGCCATCTTTAACCCACCCTTCTGAAATCTACATGTCAATACTTTATTTATCTCCAAACCTGGCGCATTTTCTAAGATAACAAAATCAGTAACGAAAGAAGGTGAACAATTTCGGAATTGGGAGTTTGAAGAAGCTTTAGCTTCAGTAAAAAAATGTGACTAATACAAAATACAGAAAAATGTATAAAACTCTATGAAGGTCAAAGAAATCATTTAAAAGATTAAGGATAGTTATATAAAAATATCAAATGAAATGTAAGATAGAACTAGAAATTTTATGAGTAGAAATAAACAAATAAATAGTTTATTACTAAATGTTGTTCCTCAAACAACTAATTGAATTTTAAGAATAATGTAAGTTATTTTAAAATTATACGATTTTAATTATGACTATCATGATGTTGAAACAAAATTTAAAAATTCACAGAATTAAATACATATTATACGAAATAATTATTTAACTTGAGAAATATAACTAAAAATTAATTATCTACCAAATTCAAAACATTTACATCATCAGATGACTTTGGACAGATACTTTGGACAATTATTCATGAGAAAAGTTATATGATAATCTAAATTATCTTACAATCGTTTTTTTATAATAGAAATCACAATTTCAAGTAATTTTTTCGCAATTAAATTTAAATAATATCCAAAAAAAGATTCTATATGCATCTTATATACAAAATTCATCAAAAATTCCGTTAACATCATTAAATTTTTAAATATTTCTTTTTCAATAACCTTATTTTGAATATCAAAATATGCTCTATTTTCTTTAATGAAAGAATAGGAAGAATCAGAATTATATTCAATACCAAACCTGTTTAAACTTTCTGTATATAAAACTAAATATAAAATGATTTTTTAACATTTTAAAATATTACATTACTTTTACTTACCCACCTTTTATGTCACTTGTCAAATACTAACCATTTAAAATATACTTTATTACCTTAATATATTAAACTTTTTCAACAAGAGAATCATTAAGAAAATAAGTTTTATTAGTGCTTGCTCATCCAATTTGCCTCATATTGGTTCACCATTTAAATCATTCAATATGTAAGACATTGGATTAGAATCAACAACATCTTCAATTTCAAAAGTTTTTGGCGATCAAGTTCTTTTAAGTAACATATTATTACTTTATCACGAATGTTATATTTAGTATTAATATTAACATATTTATAACAGATACACTTTTCAGTCTGATGGTTCTTTTCTACTGTTGAATTTTTTATGTTGCAAATACATCAATTAATTTAGAAACTGAGACACCCATTTATAATTATCTTGAGTATTTCTTCCACAGTTTTATGCTTTCCAAGTTATATTACATTGTTCAATGTTAGACGATTTTAATTTACTACAAGTAGATTAATGATGACTGTTGACATTTATATTAATTTTCGAAATTCTCTATTATACAATTCTTTTCCAATATCTGTTTGCAAATTATATGGAAATCTATTTTTAAATATTTTTTCGAAACAATGTACTATATTTTAACTGTTTTATCTTTAACTGAAATAGTCCTAGAATATTTAGAAACAGTTAATAAATATATATATATCCACTATATTTTTGAAATGTATTTAAATTTCCTATAACCCATTTCTACTAAATGAGATTGCCATAAATGATCTATACCAAAAGTATGATTTGTTTTTTAAAATATGTCGTTTATTAATAAATTGTTCACGAATATATAATCGATTACCAAGAAAATTTATATTAATTTTATTCTTTTACATTTACTTACTGTACGAGGGCCTTCAATCCACTGTCTTCTATTTTTATTTGGCACTGTTTGAGAATTATATGTTTCTGAAAACATTTTATATTTCAGACAGTAGATATGATTATGATTGTTCATTTATATAGAATAAAATGTTTTATTTAACCTACTTTTTCGTCTTGATTTGTTTCACATATCAATTCAACAAATAAAAATATTTTTACATCTACTGCAATTTTAACAAATTATTTTTACCTTACAATTAGAAAACTCTCTTTATGCGCAACTTTTATTGAAATGACTGCACCAGTTACATGGTAAATTCATTCAAAAACATTTAGTACAACACCAAAATTGTTAAAAGGTATTTTTATTTAAATTTACAACACAAACAACCTTATTGAGATTAAATCCATGTTCGGAATTTTGCATGTTTTGTTCACAGCCTGTCACAAATGAGAATTCAGTAAAGAGTGTATCACTGATTTTATCACATTGAAAGCCCTTAAGATGTGTAATTAAATAGTTTAGTATTAAATAATCTGATAATACTTTTGTATTTCTTTTCTGTATGGTATTTACTTCTTCTTTAGTATTACAATTGTTGGCTAGTGTTAGAATACATGTGCATCTGTGTTTTGTAATAAGATTTCATGACACATTCTGTAAATATTGTTTGTTCACTACATCTCTTATGACTTCTGGATCTTTATATTTGCAATACTTCTAGTTTTGAAACCTGTATAACATCAAGTTACTTTTAAAAAAAGGAATGTAAGTCTTTCTGAAATAGTTTGATTACTTTATTATTTTTTAGTCTACTGATGATTGAATATCTTTGATTGCAAATTTTAAATTCTGAAAATACCTCATTATCAGTTTTTTGTTCTAATTACTGAAAATCTCATATGTTTTCTAAACTGTTATTGAGTGTACCATGTAACTAGTGCCAAAAATTTCATTTATTAACTTTAAAATACATTCACACTAGGATGAAATTGTATGTTCTGGGGCAACAGGACAATTTTATATAAAAAATTTCTCTGTCTGTGTCACTCACAATTTTCTTATTTTACACAACATTTTCCTAATCTCCTAGAACATAGAATCTCATCCTACTATCTCTTTTACCTAATAATATACTATAATATAATATTATAAGACAGTGACAGCTATATTAAAACATCATGTATTTTACATACATTTCCCGTAGGTGAATTTAATAAATATATAGTAAAAATAAATGTATAAAATTATTTACTTTCTGCTTTAGTAGCCATAAGATTATCATGAGATGTTGCTTCTAAATGTTTCTTAAAGGAAGATTTATTTACAGTTCTGAAGATTTACAAGTATCTTTAATTTTATTATGTTCTTTATAGCGTTCTTTACATACATATTTATGTGCACCTGTTCGATATTTATATTTATATAATTCCTCAATACCTTTTTTAACCATACATTGACAGCATTAATTTAATTGTGGCTTGGCACAGCCTAAAAATAGCTTCAGTTGTTGTTTAGCGTTGTCCATTTAAATAAAACAAAATTAATGAAAAACATAATTTCACATTGTGAACATAAGTAAGTTAATTAAAATAAACTAGTAACATAAGGTAAATAACATTAAAATTTAAAGTTTTTTTCGATTCTTCTTAAAATATTTCAGAAATGAATAAATGTACATCATAAGTAAGATTCTCATTACTATATATAATTACATAAGCAAGTGTATCATTAAAAGCTGCACAAAGTTTCATAGTTTTTTCAGTGTGGTTACAACATTCTATCTATGTGTCGTATTAATTACCTAAATTGGATAATTGTTTACAAAACTAAATGGATTAATACCAATATTTGATTATAGTGAAGTAATTCGTTTAAAATCTAAACATGCATCATAGAGTTTTAGAAAATTGTTTGGCGGATTGTTTAGGATAAACATCATTTCTTTCATTTTTTAAATAAATATTCTGTAGTTTAACATGATCAAATAATGATGACTCAACTAACTGATTATTTTCACGATTTGTCTGAAATAGAACAAAAACACAATATGTAATATGTTATAGTAATTTGTAATATCTAGTTCAACATTAGTTTTACCAGATAATGCAGGAACTTCTTATGTTTGAAGTTCATAAAAAGAAATAGGAATTTTAGGATTCTTAAGAATAATTTCACATTGTACAAATTCGATATTAGGTTCATCTTTAACAACAGGTACACGAATTTCCATAGATTCTATAATAATTATAGCATCTTTAGGATGTGTATCTTTTATTTCAATTCTAGCAACATTTTTACCAAGCCAACATAGAAGTACATTACAAGAAACTGGACTACACGTAATAATTACAGTTAAGTCTCTATCCCACATAATTTCTTTCTTTATAATCTTAAAAAAATGGACTAGTCTTAACATCTGATTTTAGTAAAGTAATCCTTTTATATTCTAAAAATGCATAATATGCATTTAGATAATTATTTGGCGGATTAATATACAACATCTATTGAGGAAAAACTTCATTTCTACCATTTTTAACTATATATATTAGAATTCAACATGCTCAAATAATGACGAATCAACTAATTGATTATTTTTACGATTAGTATGAAATACAACAAATACGAAATATAGCATTTCAAATTCTGTAGAGTTATAGTAATTTGTAGTATCTAATTCAAAATTATTTATACCGTATTATCCAGCAACTTCTTTTGTTCGAAGTTCATAAAAAGTATTGGAATTTTAGGTTTTTTAAGAACATTTCCTCGGTGTTCAAGTTCGTAATGTGGTTAATATTTAACAAAAGGTACACGGATTTCCATAGATTCTATAACAATTTTACCATCTTTAGCTAATGTATCTTTTATTTCAATTCCAGCATCATTTTTGTCAGTCCATCAATCAATTACGTCTCCATAAGGTGAATTATGTTTAAAAATTACAATTAAATATCCTTCCCAGCATAATTTTTATGTCCAAATAAGTCCACCAAGTAATGATAATGGACAATGAACATAATTTCTTTTACTATTCATTTTTCCTGTGTTAATTATATGTCGTTTTAAACTTATTTTGTAGGTAACAGATGTTGTTAGATGTAGTAAAACAGATAAAGAAATAAATGGATGCTCAATTTTAGATAAATCATTATTACCCTTTCTTATTGTTACAAAGTCAAACAATTTACTTTCATAATTATCAATCAATTTTTTAATTTGATTTTCCATCATAAGTTAGATAATCTGTTCCAACATTTCCAATAATACTAAAATTCATAGACAATTGTAGAGTATTTGGATGAAGCCAACAATCGCCAATATTAATTTCAATTTCTGTATCTTTGTTAGAATCATTTAAATAATTTTTAATTTTCTCAATCACAGGGAATGAATAGAATTAATAAATTTCAATTTTATTCCTGATTTATTTGCAATTATTCATTAAGAGAAAAATTTAAGATAATTCGGAAACAAAAGTGACCGTAACACCATTAAAGTAAATTAAATTATCATATTCATCAGGTATAGAAACTTCTAAATCTTGAATTGTGACAATAATAGGAACATTTATAAGATATTATGGCTCATAAATTATTGGTCCACAAAATTCTGTATTATGTTTAAATGAAGCAAAAAAAAAATTTAAGATAATTCTGAAAGAAAAGTGACAATAACACCATTAAAGTAAATTAAATTATCATTTTCATCAGTTATAGAAACTTCTAATTCTTGAATTGTAACAATAATTGGAACATTTACAAGATATTATGGCTCATAAATTATTGGTCCATAAATTCTGCATTATGTTTAAATGAAGCAATAATATTAGTATCTTTATGAAAATGTTTTTTTTATGTTTTACATACATTCCATCTGCAAGATTTAAATTTTATTTATTAATTCAAAAGGAATTATTTTAGGAATGTCTTTAGCTACAGCTCTTTCATTAGTCAATTTTTAAAAATATATTTCCACAAGATGACACAAAGTTAAATCATATTTACGATGAATTTGTTGGTAGAGATTTAAAGTTTGATAATTTTAAAGAAGTGTGTAGTACATATTGGAATGATGAATTTGGATATTTCACAATAGACATGGCTAGAAAACCAAATGAAGGTAAATTAAGAAATAGTATACAAGATTTCTCAACAATATAAACATTAAATTAAGACATACACATTAACATTAAACATTATTGTTTAAATGTTAAACTTCCAATACTTTCTTCTAAAGCTATATACATCACTTTCAGTAGTAAATCTGTTTAAAATTTCATCTGCTTTAATATGTATATTTTCAGAATGAATAATTTTTTAAAATAAAGTATATTATTTCTCGGCGTAATGCTGTTAAAAAAGTTGAATAAAAACCAACTAGTGAAACATTAGTATAACTATCACGTATTAGAACAGCTAATTTTTTTATACGTATTGAAGATTCATCACTAAGTTGAAAAGGGCGACTCATTTATTATGGAAACAATTATTAATAAATGAATCAAACCGGTAGGGAAATTAAAGTAAGAACTCCAGGAAAGAATGCAAAAACTAACACAGTAATCTTTTATAAAATTCTATAAGATGTGCAACAATTGCACCAAGTGGTTATGGTAAAACAACATTAATGATTGATAATTGTATTTTAGCTCCAGGTTGGTTAAATGGATTAAAATTAAATATTTATATAATTATTCAAAAAGTTTAGATCAACCCAAATATCAAGAATTTATAAAGCAATGTAAAAAAATTGAAGATAGAGTTAATAAAGCGATTGTTAGTTCTATTGAAAATAATAAGGAAATTATTACATTAGATCGATGCCAAAATAATTTATATATTGTATTGGATAATTTCATTTTAGGCTATCAAGATATTGTATGAGAATCTTTTAATAGAGAAAGACAGATGGTATATATTGCTTTAATTTAGGCCAAACATATTTAGAAATACCCTAGCAGTAAGTTAGAGACAATTTACAATTTTGAAATATGTTTCGATAAGATGACACAAATTTAAATCATATTTACCATGAGTTTGTTGGTCGAGATTTAAAGTTTGATAATATTAAAGAAATGTTGAAATGATGAATTTGGATTTTTCATAATAGACAGGACTAGAAAACCAAATGAAGGTAATTTAGAAATAAAATTCAACTTTTCTCAACAATATAAACATTAAATAAAAACCTTAACATTAACGTTAAACATAAATGTTAAACATAAACATAAGCAATAGACATAGATGTTAAACATAAACATACATGTTATACATAAATGTTAAAGATAAAAGTAAAATATAAACGTTAAACCAAAACGTTAAACATAATTGTTTAACATAATTAATGTCTTTCTTCCTTAATAAATGTTTGCAAAGTATGATAAAGAAGTTGTCAAAGAAGCTAAACCAAATAGAAAGTAGGCTGAAGAATTAAAAGAACAATTTAAGCTTTGGAAAAAGCAACCAAAAACAGAATATGATAAATAGAAAAAGGAAGATTAACCTGTTATTCATGCCATCGAAAAACTAAAACAAGATATTGAAGGTTTAGGTGACAATGATTTAAAGGCAACTAAAGAGAATAGAGAAGTTGAAAAACAAATGATTCCATTTATCTTCATATAGAAGATTTTGGAGACTTACCACTAATTAAACCATTAACAGATTGGTCTGATGATGTTCCTGGAAGGTATGACTATACGTTAAGTAAATTAGAAATTCAATACATATTTAAGTAAATTCCAAGAAGATAATGAAAATAAAAAGATAATTGAAAGGAACAAGATAAATGAAACTAAAAAGATATATGTTACTGAAAGAATGTTACAGTATATTAATCATAGTGAAAATAAGGTATTGGGTTTAAAACCAGTTGGTATATCTAAATATGTTGGTTAAATACCTGTTGAATTTCATGGTGATAACTAAAAATAAGTGATGAAGAGGTCTATCAATGAAACTTTTAACTGAAAAACCAATTACTATGGAAGATTTTTAAAAAAATTTAGATGCTGTAGATTTATGAAATATGCACATATTTTATTTAATTCAGGAGCATTACATTCAGATAGTAATCAAAATAAAGTAAGATCAAGAAAAGGTAATAAACATAATTACTTAATAAAAGAAATTGTTAGAGTTTATTTTTCAAATTTAAGAAGACAAACTAAAGATTCGTCAGAGCCAAGTTCTCCTGAAAAACAACAAAAAATTGCAGAAGCTTTCATTAAAAAGTATACACATAAAGGAGCTGAATATCTTTGGATGAGTGATGTTAGACAATTAATTGATAAATCAGTAGTTATACATGGTGAAAAACATGCTGGAAATAAGAATTATCATAAAGAAAGAGTACTGCACAAATGTTAAGAAATAAATTTAGTAATTTTATAATAGATAATAGAAAAGGAATTCCATATTTAATTAGATTTTTGAATAATCTTCTACATACATGTTGGTAAAGTGATAAATTTGGAAAAGAATTAGTAAATACTTAAATTAACACATTAACATTTGAAATTCATCTTCCAAGTTATAATTATTTTGCTCCAAGTACAAAATTGGAATAAAGACTAGCACAAGGTTATAAAGGTGTAAATCCATTAGTTGAAGATTGTAAAAATCGTGATATTGCTCATAGAGATGATAAAAACTAAGAAAAAAACATATGGCTGATAAAGTACTTCAATTAGCTGCATAACGAAGGATGTTTGCAAACGATGCTACATTTGGTGAAAACGTTGCAGCAACAATAGTTAGAGCAATAATGTACGGAATACAAACTTTAGCAATCGGAATTAATGTTGATGAAAATGGTGGGGGAATATAAGTTTAAAGAAATCTTTATTATATTTTTAACCATAAGAATGAATAATTTTACAGTTGATTGTACTTTACTACCTAGTGGCAAACAAAACCAAAGACAATTAAATTAAAGTTAAATAATGAATAAATAAATGCAATTGAACCATTTTTAACAGATAATCATAAAGAAAGAAAGAAAAGAAAGTTGTGGAAGTTAACTTATTACATTTAGTATTCCTGATGTTTAAAAAATTATTGAATATTCAACAAAAAAGAGAGATGGTAAAGGGCTAACACAACATGAAAGCGGATTTTTACCGTTATTATTAGCTGCATTACCTTATTTAGCAACAATTGGTTTTTTAGGTGGAATATAGGCAGCAATTGCAAATGCAGTTTTAAATAAGAAGGAAGCTGATAAAGAATTAGAAGAACAAAAGACCTGATTTAGAAATAGAAAAGAATACTGGTAATGCAATAAAGATAACAAAAAATTTCGAAAAGGTAATTGATAAACATTCTAATGCATTAAGTAATTTTAAATAAAAGAACTAACTAAAGAATTAAAATTCAAACACTTTTGTGGTGTATACATTATTGATGAGTTACCATATAAGCCACTAAAAATTGAATGTGGATTAATAATTTTAGGTACATCTGCTAATCCTGGTATACATTGCAATTGTTATTATAAAAAAGTAACAATGTTATATTTGATTCATTTGGTGGTTATATACAAAAATAATTATTTAATTATTTAGGTAAAGATGAACTATGTTACAATACAGAAACAACACAAAATTTTGATGAAGTATTATGTGGTCACTCATGTTTATTCGTTTTAAAATTGCTATGTGATGATTGTAACTTTTAATGATATTTTAAATTTAATAAATTGACGTTTTTGGAAAAGTAGTTAATGCAACTACATTGAATTTAAAAAAAATTAAAAAATTGAGTAAATTGAAAATATTATTAATCAACTACAATCATCGATAAATTCAAAGATAACTAATTGAAATAAACAATTTCAATGGGATTAGAAGTAACTAAAGGATATTTTGGTTTTAGAAATAGAAAACTTGCAAATGTAAATGATCCAATTGTTGCAAAAGGTGTAGTTAACAAACATTATTACGTTAATGAACTACTAAATTTTGGTTAAATAGCATAATATTCAAGTATTTTAACACAATTTAATAACTATTTGAATAAAAGAAAATTATAACTAGATTTGAGCAGATTTAAACAATATTCTTTCAGATTTAAAACAAAGAAATTGTACTATCGATGGTTTTATGGCACATAATAATAAAGAAATAAACGATATGAAAAGAAATCTGATTATTGCATTAAAGAAAATTGTTTCAATGGAAAGTTATTTTAGATCATTAGAATCAGAAATTAAAACATTAGAATCTAAATTAATAAAGGCTTACAAATATAAGAAGTTGAAGATTATGAAGAAATATAAGATATAACATAGTTAGATAAATCATTATTATAACTTTAATAAATGTTTGAATATTAAATATATTTTTAATTATATAAATCGAAAGTCATACCTCACATGTTTATCATTTTTACTGATACACATAATCCACATAGAGTAACAACAAAAATGAAAAACAATGAATTGAAAGTCTTTGTACAATATGTAAATGAAAAGGAGAAAATTAGTAAAAAAATCTTTGTAAGACCTGGTGAAGGTTTAAATAATAATAGTGAAAATATTATAAAATAACTACATAAACAAATGAGAAAGAATCTTAAAAGGAGAAATTTTATTTCTTTTAGTATACTTGATTTATGGCAAGTGAATTTAGTAGCAATGGATTCCGGTAATCTAAAAGGTATTTCTAAAATAAATAAAGGTTGTATATATTTATTGACTGTTACTGATGCCTTATCGAAATTTGCTTATAATATATTTGGTGCATTCGAAAAAAATTTATGGATAGAAAACCACATAGCTTACAAACAGATAATGGTAAAGAACTTTACAATAAAGAATTTAAAGAATTATTCAACTTCTTCAAAATTAAATACATCTGTTGTTGAACGATTTAACAGAATACTTAAAGAGAGAACCTGGAAGAACTTAGCATTACAAGGAAATTATCAATGGATAAACATAGTTAAAGATCTAATTGCTGAATATAATAACAAAAAACATTCTACAATAAAAAAGTAACCAATAGAAGTTAATGAAAAAGATTTAAAAATATGTAACATTATATCTTGTCACAGAATATAGTCTGCTTCAGCTGACACTAATGAGAAAGCAAAATTTAAATGAGGTGATAACGTAAGTTTTAGTAAACTTGAAGGTCTTTTTGAAAAAGGATATACACCAAAGTAGTCAAAAGATATATTTGTAATTGAAAGTGATATTTTTCTAATCATATCACAAATAAATTAGAAGATATATAAGGAATTTTTGTGAACAAGCAAAACAGAAAACAAAATATTGAGACATATACTTAGTTGAAAAAGTTTTAAAAAAGGAAGATAATAAAGTTTATGTTAAATGGTTAGGCTTTGATAATTCACATAAAAAATGGGTAAATAAAGATAAAGTTATTTTATAGTAGTTAAGTTTGATTAAGACTAATTATATCATAAATCAATAAATCTTGTGTGTAGTTATACTGAAATAGATCATATAACAGACAATCGTCGAATTTTCTTTCATTCTTTGATACAGATTTATTGAATTAGGATTATAATTCTATCTGAACATTTCTTTACAATTTGGATGTCTATCTGCGATTTATATACTTGTTTCTGTAAATTGTTAGTTGTGTTCTAATGACATAATAGTTATATTCACATTCATCATCAAATAATTTTAAAACAATGAATGTTGGTTTTAAACGATCATCAGTTGTTTTAGAAAGTACTATTTACTATTTACTTCTTCATTTCTTTTACCTGTTATTACTGAAGCAATAATTACTGTTTCTGTCAAATTTTGAGTATGATCATCTTTCATTTTAATTCTATCATCTATCATTTCAATTCTATCATCTGTCATCTTTTAATTGAATTATTTTTGTGATTAATTTATTCAGTTCTTGTACTTATTGTATACAATTATGTTTCTGTTTTAATTGATATTTAAAAGCATCATTCATCTCTTTCTTAATCTTATATTGAGCATGTTTTGATTTGATAGTAAAATATCATGAGTATTTTTTAAATTGTTTAGCTTCTTCTTTTTCTAATTTTAAAAATAAAGATAATAATCCAAATTCACAAATAAATATTGTAGATAATGTCATTAACTCTAAACTCAGATAATTTAAGGGTTTAGATAAATGTTCATGTTTTACTTTTTCAATAAATTTCAACATGTTTTCTAATTGCATCATCAGTATCTTTATAATCTAATATCAGTGCATCATCTTGTGCTTTAAACCATGCATTATTTTCTTAATCAAAGAGCATGAAAACTTCTTGATTGTTGTATGTAAGCTTTTTGTTAAACAGATTTGCAATCGAATCCATTTAAGAAAATAGTTTTGAAAAAATAAATATTAAGTGAAATTTGTAATTTGTATTTATGAATCTACTAAAATGGAGACTTTAACTTTTTTATAAATCCAGTGAAAATTATTTTCTTATCAATGGAGAACCACAACTAAATGCAAACTAAACTAAAAGAAACTTATCAACTAATAGAGGTCGGTGAAAAAGATATTGATTGACCTAGATGTTTACGTTATGAAAATAATAATCAGTTTGTGAAAACAACTTGCAGTAATATTTGTCATAAAGAATGTATTGATGAATGGTTAAAGTAAAAAGAAATTTGTCCTATTTGTAGAACTATTATTAAAAATAAAGTAGCAGAAAAAACCGAAAGAATTGATATTAATGCTATGTTTGATTCTCAAGGAGCTAATTACAATGTTGATAAAGGCTGTTGATTACCTTAAAAATAATTTATATATATAATATACAATTATAAAAATTGACTTTTATACAATTCTAATAGATTTTTTTTATAAATGGAGCACATTCAAGTTCAAAATAAAATAAAATTTTGTAAATATTGTAATACAGAAAAATCAATTGATATTTTCACTTTACAAAAATATAAAAAGATGGTTATAGAACTATATCATGTAAAAAATTACAATAAAAATCGAATTCCTTGTGTATGTGGAAAAAGCATTTCTGAATATTTCAATGAATGTCTGTGACGAAAACAAAGTTAAAAAAATACGAAAATGGAAAATGAACCTTAATGAATAATGAAGGAATGAAATGGTAATTAAATGGACACCCAAGCTGCGAACAGGCGTTGATATACTTCATTGCAGCTAGGATGTCCATTTAATTACCATTTCATTTCTAGCAAAGCTGCATGGCCATCTACGGTAAGTGTTCTTTCGGGAACAGATACTATCGTTAAGTATAATAATGAAGAAGTTATAAGTGAAGAGAAAAAGAAATGTAAAATTTGCCAAGAAATTTAAGATTTAAATTGTTTTTATATAAATCCATCACATAAAGTTAAAGATAATAATAAATGTATGAAATGTCCCTTACAATATACTAACAATAGGAAAGCTTTAACTTTAAATAATAATCCATTATGATTAATTTGCTATGCATCAATTAAATAATTAACAGTTTTATTTATCGAAAATCATTTTACAAATCTAATGACCTTTTTTGTAATAAATTGAATAGCAAACTGATTGTTAAACTAACTGTTTAAATACTAATTGATTACTAAACTAAATAATAAACTAATTGTTCTAAAACTAATTGATTGTTAAACTAATTGATATAAAAGTAAGTGATTCTTAAACTAATTTTCGTTTTGAATAATTATTTATTAAATAATAATCCTTGTGAACCTATAAAATAATTGTCCTTTTATTCAAAAGAATATATTTTACAAATCTAATAAACATTTTTGTAATAAATAGAAGAGTAAAATGGAAAGTAACATTGATGTTCAACTACAACAAGTTGTTAATCAGCTACAACAGTTACTCTTGTAAGACTTTGTCAATATTGTAGAATAAAATATTTACGAGTATAGTCAAGTTAGCGTAAATCTGATTTAATCAGATTTATTATTATTAATCGTTCAATTATTATTAGTAATGATCCAAATATTGTTAGTAATAATACATGTGTGGTAAGTGAAAATAATACAAAATTGTTCAAAATACTCTGTCTGAATTCAGTTAAAATCATAAAAATTATGTAACTGAAGTAAGTAAAAAATATAAAAATATTGTTAATATTTATGTACCTGAAGAAGTAAGTGATAATCAAACAACTATTGTTAAAAATAATAAAGCTGAACCTATTGAAAATGTTTGGATAAAGTTACCATTTTATGATATTTATAACGTTTTTCTAACTAAGCATGATACAACCATTAAGAGGAATATTTCCATTTTTCAGAAACAAAGGGAGAGAATATTAATTAACGACTACTTAGTTGAAAAACCATTTGGAAATACATTAGAAACTATACATTCAGAAAGTAATATGGATATACTTGATCTTGATTATTTCTTAAATGCAGAGAAAACCAAATATTTTAAAATTGTTAAAGACTATTTGAAAGTACTTCCCGGTGTAAATATAAATTTTACTTTATATTCTGGATATAAACTGCAAACAGATGAAACAAATGAAAAAGTTCAAGAATTTGGACAACAAACACCAAACTAATCTATTTTAACATAAAAAGATTTCAATAAAAAATTCAAATATGGTAAAAGGCATATTTTAGAAAAAAATTTAATTTTCAAGCACAAGGATCAGGATAGCCATTAAATAGAATTATTGGCTTACAACTAGCATTTAACAAGTATGTTCCACTGAGAGGATCATCTTACATTAACATACCAGCTAATATTAAAAATAAAAGAGCATGTGAGAATGTGAGAAACAATGATCAAAAGTGTTATTTATGATCGATAAAAGGAGATTTGTTCCCTGTAGATGAACATCCATAAACAATAACGAAATATAAAAATGTTGGTCTTGATCCTGATTAAATAACTTGAAAATTTTGAATTTCCTGTATTAGTTGATCATATTCCAAAAATAGTAAATTTAGTTAATGTATCTATTAATGTTTTTTCCTTTGATGATGATGAAAGATGTCAAGTATATCCATTAAGAATAACAAAATCTAAAAAGGAAAAGCATTTAAATCTACTTTATTTCGAGGAAGATAATAATTCTTGTATCAAGTCAAATGACTAAACATACTGAAGTAAAATTTATTTGTGATTTATGTTGATTATATTTTAATAGAATAGAAAAATTAGATGAGCACCAAAAATTATTGTTTATCTAATAAACCATTAAAAGTTGAAATGCCAGGTTAAGGAGAATTTATATATTTACAAAATTATAAATTTACACAAAAAATGTGACATTCTACAATGAGCACAGTATCAGAAATATCTCCTCCTGACGACTGTGCTTCTGGAAATAGCAGTATCTATGCCATTCTTATGTTTGGACATAATTTTCCACGTAAAATCTTTCATCTCCGTTATTACTATTAATGGGCTATAATCACAGTTTTCCAAGTCAATTCTATACTTCCCTTACGACTAGACATAGTCATTTTCCTTGCACTTATCAGAACCTTGACCACAGTAACTTTAGACTGCAACATATACCATTTCAGACAAGCAGTGCAGTTACCATTTATATGTGTATAGCACGTGAAAAAATTATGGTATGTCCACAGGCACACCAGCTAGGTGTCTCGATTCTCTTCAGTTCTAAAAAATTATTTGACGTTTAAGTCTTCCAGTCAACGTTTCCGGAAGGTACTGCATACCACCAAGACTCTCTCAAGCAAAAGGCGTGTGGCACTACACGATAATACACAGCACTCTCGCAGACAAAAGGTTTGGAAAGATTACTGATATGGGTTGGTGTATGTGGCCTTCGTGTCTTTGTTATTTTCTTGATTTCGCTGCTTCCACGAAACTCTTCCGTATTTTTGATACTAGTAAATGTAGCCAACATAGTGGCATCTTATATATTCGGACCGCCAAGTTGTAGTTTGTGTTAGTGCATTTGAGCCTTATGCCACATTTAAACGCATCATACAAATGTCTCGATTAAGAGACCACTCCGAGTGCAATATACTAGAGTACGAGCATTCAAGGTTAATTTTCAACACCCACACAAACGGGTAGATAAACGTTTACACACCATAATGCTATCGCAAAACTGTTCTGTATCGAGTCTAAGCACACTTTAATTTCCTCTTGATAAGAACCGAACCTATCTAACGCCTTGGAGGAGCAACACCCTGAGAAGGATCTGATGCAGCTGGCAAACATGTGCCAAAATACGATGACTTAATAGTACATATAAAGCATGTTGCATAATATTTGTGTCGAAGTTGAATTTTCAAAATGAATACCATTTTATGTAGAAACCTCCTGTAGGCTTGAATGCAAAACATGCATAATTCCAAGCATACAGTACGCTTTGTCTGTCACTTCAGTGCACTAGCTGTTTATAACTGAATAACCACTATGAATCCATCATCATTAAATTATTCAAATTCATGTGCGTGCAGCAAGTCTGTGAATAATGTGATGCTATTGGAAACTGGGACGAACAGTACCAATGCCTTAATTCTAATAGTGAATCTGAGCAGTGCTAGTGAGTGTATTGTGCAAAGTATGCTCGTGGATGCTGAGATTCATGCTTTAGTTATCACTATGTCAAAGCTATTAAGGG
Organism: Schistocerca gregaria; assembly: GCF_023897955.1. Taxonomy (NCBI): domain Eukaryota; kingdom Metazoa; phylum Arthropoda; class Insecta; order Orthoptera; family Acrididae; genus Schistocerca; species Schistocerca gregaria. The sequence continues at coordinate 639,942,934 of NC_064931.1, forward strand.
GAAATAGTGGCTGCAGGACTCTGTTTGTTCAAGAACATGTATGTTACGATAATTATCCTTTAGCACTACAGATTCACGGGGAAAGAGACTGTTATTGCTTTTAAAATGTCTGAATGTGTGAAATCATGAAATGTGCGTAAAGTGCTTAAAAGTTGTCACCGCTTAAACACCTTGATTACTATATGTTCCCTACTCACCATTACTATGTGTTATACCGCACAGATTCAATTTGCTACCTGACTCATTTCAAAGTATGACCCCTTCTTTAAGCACTATGACTCGAATTCGCTGCTGGATTGATGGATCACCATCTATTGAGATACACAGTGTTGGCTGTTTAGCTAAAATGATTAGTAATAATTCATAGTGTCTGTTCCATTGCCACAACAGCCAACTAAGCTTCTACTACTTTTTAAATAATCTATTGCTTTACATCATGGTTCCTGTGATGATGAGGGTAGATAGTTCATATTTAAAGGTGCAGCATTCGTAGCATACACAGAAGACACAAGTATACTAGGGACATCCTCAGCAAACATAGCATTTCCGAGGTCTTTCAAGGATGTGAAGTATGCTAAAATACGGAAGACTGCAATGTGTTTAACACATTTCTACAATGGAATCCATGGGGATGACCTTGGCACACCCTTCCGCTAGGCGTGCGTGTATGTACAAAGACATACAGAATACAGAGCAAGCGCTCTCCGAATGTGGAGGTGACTGGATATGCCTGGGTTACATTTACAGGCCATTTTAGAACACAGAACGATATGTTATGTCGCAGTCGCATGGATGGATCTGATATAAAATCGAAAGAAATGCAAAAGCTGATTAGGGCACACGTATAAACTAACCTAATATACGTCGAAATGCGGTGAAAATGAGGATGTGCTTGCTTATCCTCTGGTTTTCAGGGAGCAATTTGTACATGGAGTCAAGTATGCGGCAACAAGAGGAATGTAGGAAAACGATGACATCGAATAGAGGGGAACCAGGAAGGTGGTCAATTTTTTTCACGTTGAGTTCGTATTACAGTGTATGTCTACTGAGGTAGCAGTGATACACACGAGTTGAATACTGTATTTGATGCTTTTCAGGAGGACAGAGAATCACTCATGTCTAAACTTACTCACATCTGTGTTAAATGATAACAGAGAGTGTACGGGATGATCGATTAAGACAGAGCTGTAACTAGGTACGATTTAAATGTTGACTCATTTGTTCTAGAGAAGGACAAGTTTCTGAAGGTCAGTTTTTTTCCCCCAGTGTTCTATCTGGATGCTTTAGTCACGTGGTATAGACTGCATTCTAGTTGTATGGAGCTACAGTACTTTACACATGATAGATTGGATGATTTACATAAAAATGTGTCAGACTACGTTGCGTATAAGTATCACTCCGTTCTTGTTCTTCTTAACTGTATGCTATTAAATTAAGGCACTTTGAGATCTGTTACTATAGTTCGATATGGTGTGCTAAGCTCCAAGACTTGGTTACATCTCGAGAAGTGTGGTGCACTTGGAAGGGTTAAGACTAGGAAAGCTCTATTCAGTCAAGAGAGGTGAACTGTAGCTATATTCGTCTGCTTGGTTGAGGATTAATTGGATAGCGATGTTGCGGGGTAGGCTAGTCAATGCCAAAGTGAAGATGGTCTTTTAACGTAAGTTCTGTGACCAACATATGCAGAGAGAATGATCAAGTACTATGTGTGAGGTCTTAGAAATATATATAACATTGTCTGGTATACTTTGACTGTTTTTATGTGTTCGAGAATTAAGTGTGAATGGATGGACTGAGCAATCATCTATCAATGCTCGCAATAATACTTTCAAAGTAGAGGAGGTATGGTTTAGCTGTGATACTGAAATTAGGAAAACATGCTGTCATATGATTGGCCAGTGTTGGACTTACTGTAAAATTTTTCGCGAGATCAGCTGTGATGGATAATATTACAGTAGATTGGTGGTGTCTTATCCATCCCATCCGTCCATTGGGTACCACATAATGATTGAGTGACAATGCTTGTTTGAGTTGGGGGAGAAATTTTTGTTGATGGACCGAAACTTCTGGGGTTGCTAGCACCGAAAACGGTGGTCCCGCGTTTGTGTACAAAATGAACAATCACTAGAAATGGAACGCAGAGTTATCAACTATTGGAACATATGAGTTTAAATGTAGAGGCCGTCAATCACTTTCGGGGGGTAGTTTGGAAAGTCGCCACAACTCCACCAGGCTCTTCTAGTTTCCTTGTGTTTTATTATTAAGTGAGTTTTGACAAGAGTGTATAGGCTTTTATATATGATAGTATTTAAGATTAGTGAGTAGAAATTGTCAGTGCAGCGTGAATGACGTCGGGTTTGCTGGCTGGGAGAGACACTGTTTACATGTCGAGTTGGAAATGCAGGGGAGGATAGAGATCTGCGCTATTCAGGGATCCATTTGTGCAGTGTATGTCGTTTGTCAATAGCTGGAGAGCAGGTATAGAGAGAGCCGACTTCGGCATGCTGGTCCTGGTGCTGAGTGGATGGCTGTTTAGATGGACAGATATGTGGCTTTGACATGCCGCTGCCGGCGCTCGCATTTCCGTCGAATGGTCATGACAAGTTCCTGTTGCAGTAACTGAGGCGTTCTGTTTTTTAGACAGGCTGCAAAAGGTAATGGATATGTCTTTCTCCGACTTAAATTGCAGGTATCAGATGCGCTAAGATCTGGAAATGGGGTCCTCTGAACGATGTGTAGCGTGTGACTAAATCCAAGTTGGAATTTACTGTAGCATGCAGGTTCGGAAAAGGTGACACGTTTCACGCTGGGTGCAGCCATCTTGAATAATAGTAATTGTGTAATCAACTGACATGATGACAGAGCGCTCTGGTGGTTGTGATAGGAGCTAAACACAGTTGAACTTGGAGCCATTTTTGTTAGGTAAACGAATTGTATGATCCACCAAAATTCAAACTCCCTACCAAAATCGGACATCTTGAATGAGACTCTCTGCTGGTGGCAATGTGTACTAACCCAGTTGGACTGCGGACCTCGTGGAGAACACACTCGCATGATATAACTAATAATAAATTATAATAAATAATAATAAATGATCATAAATGATAATAAATTATAATAAATAACTGAAGCAGCTGTTCAAATGCAGAGACCTGCTGGAGTGTATCGATCTGTAAGAGTTAACTTTGATGTCCTTTAGACGACCGAATAGCGATGTAATAGTATGTGTGGGGCGGCTTTGGTGATCAAGTGAGAATCTGAGAAGATGATTGATTTGCGTTGGAGTGTTATTCGATGGAATATAGATTGTCCGGTTGACTACTTCTGCACATTTGCTTCATTTATTTAGTTGAGTGAAGATCGATTGTGGTGTGTTGGATACACGCTTGTCTGTTATCTAGACCTGGGACAGACCTTAGTTGACGTGTAAATTATAGCCAAGATCTCGAATATGTTGCATGACTGAGACCAGTATTCGAGAGTGGAAATATCATTTTGCGTGTGTTTTTTTCTAGTTAGTCAGTGGTTTACAACATGCTGCACATAGATAAAGTTCGGCTTTTGTAGAGAATTAGTTTGAAGTCTATATCTTGGGAATTATAATGAACTAGTGATCTGTAGGGTGTAGCCTAGTGCATGATATTGAGAAGTACAGCTAAAATGGTGCAATGTTATCGAGAAAGTACATGTGTTCTTGTAGTCTATGAGTCTGAGAATGTTTGTAGAAAGGCAAACAGACTAGGAAGGAGAGACAGTAAGGCGTTTGTTGTGAAGGGGAACGATACTGAATTTGTAAAAAGAGTTCTGAGGGTGACTTAGGTCTGCTGATGTAAGAGGGAAGATTAGCTCTGAGTGTCGGGGCTGTAGAGAGAAAGAGCAGGCTGACGGTGCTTTCCTAGGATTGGAGAACATTGCAGTATATAGACGCTGTAGGAATAGGATTTTTTTTAGCATGCTGTAGAGATATACTGGATAAGTGCACTGTTTTGTGTCAAATGTGTATATACTGTATTGTAAACTTACTGTGGTTTACATTGTGTAGCGTTTGTATATATTGCATTGTAAAGTTAATATTGTTTATGTTATGTGATGAGTAGAGAGGAAGACGTAAGGACGGTAGAGATATTTCCAGAGTAACAGCGGTCAAGAGAGTGTATTTCCGATACTTAGCTCGTTGTGGATTGCCAATCAATTGAGACCGCAATCGTAAGATTTAACTGTAAGTATAATGACATCAACGACTTCGGTATTAGAGAGTGCGAATATCATTTTTTGGTCTGTTTGTTTCTAGTTACTCCATGCTTTACAGGATGCTGTACCTAGAAAAATTTTGGCGTGTTCTTGTAGTCTATTAGTCTGGAGATGTTTTGTAGAAAAAAAGCGAGCAGGCAAGGAAGAAGAAGAGACAGTAACGCGTTTGTGTTGAGGGGAAGCGATCGCCGAATTTGTGGAACAGTTCTGGGAGGGACTTCCATCTGTTGATGTAGAAGGGCTGATTACCGCTGAGTGTCTCGTGTGTAGAAAGAAAGAGCAGGTTCACAGTGCTTCCTTAGGAATGGAGAGAATTGGAGCATGTAGTCGGTATTGTAAAGTTACTGTTCGAGAACCTCTTGTCGGCCCCTATTCAATAGTCTGGGAATTCTGACATTGCCCTCACAATATATATTTTCCTTAATGTCGTTTGTTGTTAACAATATTAGCTTATTCCCAAGAGTTAGCAGCTTTCACTCAGTTAATACTAGGCAGAAAGGAGTGCAGTATTCTACTGCATCCATTTTCAATAAGCTACCACAAGAACTCAAAAATTTTAGCAGTAGCCCAAACACTTTTAAGTCTAAACTGAAGAGTTTCCTCATGGCTCACTCCTTCTATTCTGCGAAGGAGCTCCTGGAGGAGCTGAAAAATTAAGCAAATTCCAGTGTTGCATTGTTGATTTTATTTATTTAAACTTACGAATTGTCGCCTGAATATGTTTCTTATATTTCATTTTATCTGTTTCCACTATCGTGTTATAATTTCATGTATTGACTCGTTCCATGACCATGGAGACTTCTCCTTAATTTGGTCCCACAGAACAATAAATAAATAAACTCTAGAGAGCTGCACGATCACCGATGATATCTGTTCTTTCGAGAATGTCCGAAAGAACAGATACCATCTTCATATGGTTAAGGCTGAAAGGTCATTGACCTTCTTCTTCTGTGCTGGATGTACACGCATTGCTCGAATTCTTACGGGACTCGGTAAGATTGTCTGCTGCGAGTAATGAATGTAATGGGCAGGGGCACTACGAATGTAGTGTGTGGACATTAAGTCGGGAATGTAGGTCTCACGGGGAGCGTGCAAAGGATAAATCCCTGCAGTCGCACTAGCTTCTGTGCTGTCGGTGGCTTAGTTGGCTAGAGCGTCTGCCACGTAAGCAGGAGATCCCGGGTTCAGTTCCCGAGTGGGGCACACATTTTCAGCTGTCCCCGTTGATGTATATCTACACCTGTCCTCAGTTTAGAGTCTTGATTTAATTGTCATTTCAACCATATTTTAGTCCTTTGTCGTCCAGCGTGGAAAGTTTGCGAGGAATTCATACAATGGCACGCTTCTCAGAGTAAAAATCCTCGGAAATAACCCAGCCAGCGTGTTTTCCGAAGTAACGCTTCCTTATTCCTCTCTGCTGCGTCCAAGATTTTCAGAGTTTACGGTTATCCTTCCAGTCTAGCTACAGTACCGGCCATCTGCCGCTGCATTGTGCTTCAGCACTCAGGTGCCCAACCGTCCGGCTTGGGCTACTTCCTCTGTTAAGCAGGACCAACGTACCTGTGCGGGCTTTTCCACCCAGGGCCTGAGTTACGCCTGCCATTTCATTTCTACTGGCGTTCCAACCTCTTCTAGTATAGGCAATCATTCATTACGCCGTTTTGATAATAAAGACACTCCATCACTTTTCATGCAATAAGCCTTAACAACTCTTTACAATGTGTATGTGACAATGTCAGTCTTCTTTAAATATTCATATATAAGATGTAGAACCTATCAGACGATACCTAATTGCGGATGTAAATAACGGCAAAGTATGTAGATGAGTGCTTGTAAGGTGCTAAATTATAGTCACCTTACAAAGTAATAATCCAGTGCACGGAATCAATTCCAAGCGTAATCGTTGGTGACGCACATGTGAGAATCCGACCAACACAGGAAACCGTACAGGTCCTTGGACGCAGCAAAACTCGTAGTCGGAGAAGCGGTTGGATCTTGGCTTATGACAAGGAAGGATGAGTAGGTCATTCACGTTTTCAGGAAAAGTATTCAAGTGAATGTAAACAGCTATAGACTGTGTAAGTGCCTTCATTCTGTTGTAAAATTCTGTATGCTGGAGCCCAAAAAGTTCCTTTGTAGGAACCAGAACGTCCTAACGAAAATATTACCTGCCGCCCTTTGTGACCGAGTGGTTCTAGGGGCTTCAGTCCGGAACCGCGCTGCTGCTACGGTCACAGGTTCGAATCCTGCCTCGGGCATGGGTGTGTGTGATGTCCTTAAGTTAGTTGGGTTTAAGTAGTTCTAAGTCCAGGGGACTGATGACCTCAGATATTAAGTCCCGTAGCGCTTAGAGCCATCTGAACCATTTGGAAATATTACGAGCGTACAAAATGTCAGGCCAAATTTTGGATTGGAATGAAGAGTTGTCTAGTAAACAGAACATTGCGCTCCGTTCTTAGCGGATATAATGTACCTCCAAGAAAGTGTTTAATGATAATTGTTGTTCAATATATAAATTATACGTCGTCATAAGCATTATGAGGCTGTTCGCCACTCATGCTGTCATACAAAGAGTAGTTACAGCTTAGAAACAACTAATCATAGTAAACACAGATGTCAGACTGAGATTCATTGAAAGAATACCCAGAAAAGAAAACCAGCCAACGAAGGAGCTGTTGCTGCTCACCTTGGGACCATTTAATGGTAGGATTTATAGAGGAAACAAGTAATATCCTAAGAAGAGCAGCTAGGTTTGTCACGTGTTCATTTAGTAAGTGAAAGCGTCACGGCGACGTTCATCCAGCTCAAGTGACGAACGCGACAAGAGAGGCGTTGTGCATCACGGTTAGAAAAACTGTTCAGATCCCGAGAACATTTGTTCCTAGATGCGCAAACCAACATCTAGCTTCCTCCTATAAGAAAGCGAGGAAGAGGCAGTGGCATGCAAAGTACCACACACCGCAAGGATGCTTACGGAGTGTATACATATAAACATATATGGCAGTCTAGATTACATGACAAAAGATTTAATTACACGCTCCTTACAGGGATTGTAAAATTTTTGTTGTGCATGCTCCGTCACTCAAATAGGTCAACTTCAGATTGCACTAGCGTCACACAAAGAAGTCAGCATAATTTCATGCTGATAGGGTTGTGAAATAGTCATTCTCGGTGAGCAAAGGTTTCTCTATAAACATGACGTTCGAGGGCGTTACCTTGCTTGCACTAGACATTCAAATGTGGTTTATCACAACGTTCCATACAGTGGTGACGTCTCGTAAATCGTTCAGGTCCAGGAAATGTCGTAAGACCATACAGAATATTCGATAGCTGACCAGATATCATTATGAAATTTAATGGAACATATAGGGATTCCATACTACATGATGGTGTCGTTGTTGGTGGTATTCGATCACACTGAAACCAGAGCATGCATCAAAGGTCGTAAGAAAATTAGTTGGAGACTGCAAGCCTTTCATTTACTAGTCGATCGTCGACGTAAGAACACACAAGGAAAGAAAAAGAAGAAGGATGTCTATCAAGGCATTATTTCAAGAGTCAGAATGAAGAAAAAGCAGTCACTGCTTTTAATACATTCCCCTGTATCCAATGAGTAATGTGAACCCACTTGTATCCTGGATAATAAAAAACATTTTGCTTTCTATAGATCAACTAGAGAACTTGAAAAGATAAATGGATACGTGAAGTTATTGGGAAATAATGAAGTGAATGGATTATCATAGCTATAATAGACACATTATCATGATCCACAACGGAAGTACAAGTCTACATGTCTACTAGCTCCACAAGTGATGAAGAGATTAAAAGAATGTTTGATTAGACAAAAGAAATCATTCAGTAGGTAAGCAAAGAGGAGAATTTATTTTTTTATTGGAAGGCAGGAAATCGATAATAGGAAAAGAAAGATAAGGAATGGCAGGAGAAGACACGGACTGGAAGAAAGGAACGAAAAGGGAAACCACCTCTTAGATATTTGCACAGCCTACAGTTTAATATTTGATAACACTTGGTGGAAGAATCACGAAGAAAGGTTGTACACGTGCCAGAGACTTGAAGATACCAGACCGTTTCGTATAGATTATACAATCGTAAGAAAGAGATTTATAAACCGTATTTCAAACTGGTAATAAGTTATGAAATACTTATAACATTGAAGAAACTACAGAAAGGTAGTAAATTAAGGAGATGGGACCTGGTAAGTTAGAGCAACCTGATGTTACCGAGGGTCTCAGAGGGAGAAATAGGCAACGACTGACTGAATTAGGCGACAGAAATAGAAAAGAAGAAGAATGCCTAACTTTATAAGGTGAAATAGTGAAGGCAGCATACTAACGGCTGGGAAATAACCAGGTCAAGTAAGAATCCTTGAATAACACACGAGATCTTAAATTTAATTCATGAAAGGAGAAAATATAAGTATGTAGCATAAAGCATATAACAAGGGTAATATGTGGTGTCTAGCCCACAAACTTTTGTAGACGGCTCTTCAAAAAAATGGGGTACGGCCCACAGCCTCACGGTATGTTTACTTCAATTTGAAGTCTGTTTGTCAACAATCAAGACCAGTGCGAAAACATCAGTAACATTCACGAATCTAAGGCTGTAAAGAGAAATGACTTATACTATCCTTCAATTAGTCATAGAGTACCACAAAAAGTTGTGAGGCAATTACCCATGAAAATTTTTTACCACTTACCCATTGATGGGAAGACTCTAATATACACTACAATTAACTTTAAACACGAACTTAAATCATACATAACTGCTTGACAACGCCATCTACTCCTTATATGACTTTCTGAATGTGTAATACTATGGTCTCTCTCTCTCTCTCTCTCTCTCTCTCTCTCTCTCTCTCTCTCTCTCTCCCCTCTCTCTCTCTCTCTCTCTCTCTCTCTCTCTCTCTCTCTGTGTGTGTGTGTGTGTGTGTGTGTGTGTGCACGCGTGTGCGTGTGTTTGTGTAGGTGTGGGTGTGTGGGTGGGTGGGTGGGTGTGGGTGTATGTGTCTGAGAGAGACTGTGATTTCGCCTAGAGTTAAGTATAATTTACGCCATGAAAATAAATTAAACGTAGCTTAAAGTTAACACAAAACACGATCGTATAAATGTTGTGATTGTTGCCATAGATTTCACTGAGGGATTCTACTACATTTGCGAGACAGCTGACGTTCCACATCACTGTGAGAGATCACAGCGACCATAAACGCTACATACAAATAACTAAACTAAAATTTCAAACAGTGCGATACGTCGTCCTTATTTTTACCTCGTTTTTTTGTTAGAAACGTTAGTGCAAACTTTCTATTGTGTTCGATTAAGTTGAAACGTCCCCTTAGAAAAATTTATGAATTTCAGTGCTGATAAACCTCTTACATTATTTGATTTTCAAACAGCTGAGCAGGACTGAACGTACTCAGACATTTCGCTCTTCACCTATTCTGATCAACACTAAACTGACACATAATATTTTTAGCGCAACGCAATCTGACTTTCAAAAATCCCTACAAAAGAATGACCCTGACTAACAGTAACCTATACCTTTCACAAATCACTTACCTCACAAAACTCTTCGTTACTCGAACTACTGCAATACAGCGAGCGCCACTACTGCCAGCTAAATAAAAGATTCAAACTACTGAAGGCACTAACTACTGATAGGCATAGTTAGCAAATGAAAGATTTTGATAGAGAACAAATAATGTATTTACCTTAATAGTGTTCAAAAGTCGTAATATATATAGCAGTTCAGCCGGCCGCGGTGGTCTAGCGGTTCTAGGTGCTTAGTCCGGAGCCACGCGACTGCTACGGTCGCAGATTCGAATCCTGCCTTGGGCATGGATGTGTGTGATGTCCTTAGGTTAGTTAGGTTCTAGGGGACTGATGACCATAGATGTTAAGTCCCATAGTGCTCAGAGCCAGCTGAACCATTTTTATAGCAGTTCATGACATTCAGTCTTACAAATTTACTGTCTCTGATGGACACACGTCCACATCATCCGCTCTCAAAACTCCGCCATTTCTCTCCCCACATCCACCACTGTTAGCGGCTCACCTCCAACTTCATTTAAAATGTCTGCTAACAAAGTATGCCACGTTTTAGTAAAACAGAACAGCGTTTACACGATTCTGAAGCAGTATATGCGTTTTCATGTTTAATTGTTCGTGTAGGTATTGTGTTTCCAGACTGAATACTGGTAACCAGGCCAGTATTCGTTCAACGGCTATTGTAAAACGCCTGAAAACCTCACAAAGAATGGAAAGTATACCAGATCCCCTGACGGACTGGATCTTGATCTGAGCTAGCAGCATAGATCGAATATGAAATGTAACTTTACTATTAAAACATAATACACGTAATGGGACACAACGCGAACGTTCGTACTAAAATTCCTAAGTAAAAAAAACCGAGGGAAATTACAGAAGAACGTTTTGTTAAGTTCAGTTGTGTCTGTTTCGTGCTGTTCATTAACATGTATGTGGTATGTGATACTAAAACATTGTGACATATCGATGGAGAACGCGAGTCATGGGGAAGGACATCGAGGAAAAAAAGAAAAAAAACATTGTACAATGATTCATCTTTATTGGCCCATCATAGTGCCAGTAAACAGGTGATGCTTCTTGAACGAGCATAGTGTCGACGAGGCATCAATTTCTGATACTCCTTCCATCTCTTCGAATTTGTGAATACTGAATGAAATCTGTGAGTGGCTATCCATCAGGCAGCTTGTAAGCACGAAAACGCGATAGGCGTTTTGTTTTCTAGAAACAGAGAATCTGCAACAGTTCTTTTCCCAGAATCATTTCTCAGAATTCCATCTAATTTGTTCTTAATCGTGGTCATTTCTCAATTTCCGACACTAACAAGTGCGTTTTCGTTACCCAGGAAGGTCAGCAGCACACTCATTGCTTTCTGTCGCTATAGGACGCTGGAACATAGTTGTTGATGTCGATATGTAATATTCCTTTTCCGCCTTTACGAACTACGAAATAGGCCATAAAATCGCATTTTTGTTATTTACAAGGAATAATATTGTATCTAAGAGTACTTTTGCCGAGCACCAGGTTCAAGCCGTTTCATGTCACTAATATTTATTTTCCTCTGCCGTCGCACACAGCACACACACAAATGTAAGTTTGCAACATCACCTTCGGGTAGTTTCACTCTTGGTAATGCAATATGCTTGTGGCAGGGCTGCAGGTAACACGATCTCCAAACTGTGCTGTATCAAAAATCTTAAAAGCCCGAACAATAGGCTCTACAGGTCCGCAGCAAGTCGACGGCTCTTAGGAGTTCAAAGCAGCGCAGGCGCTAAAAGTCTTGTCAAAAGCCCGCCGCCCTTCGACACCCCACCCTTACAGCGCCACAAGCCGTTCTTTCTGCGGTATTACAGCCACGAGTCATTCACAACGCTGAAGGATAAAAATGCTATAGGCTAGTCAAAGAACTCCAGATAGGGTGAACAGAGGCAAAAATAATGTACTTGCAATTTTTTGTACAGTAGTGGGAGGGAGTGTAATAAACAACACACTAAAAATCTGCACCGGTGGGGTGTGAGCGTGGGTCTTGGAGGATGAGGGAGCCGTTTGAAGGTCATTTGCTTATGTTTTTCTTTGATAAATGGGAAACCGAGGCTTCTAGCGAAAATATTTCACAGCACAAAATCAGACTACATCAAATGTAAGTGCGGCAGAGCCGAGTTAAGGGACCAGGGAATCCGTGCGACACATTCTCTCTTTTATAGTATTAAATAATGGCAGTATTTGGAATAAGTGTAGTCGTCGGGATAAGAATGTTGTCGGAATGAGGAGGAAATATCTTTAAAAATGAACCGAACGACTTGAAATAATGATCATGAATTTATGATACATCCTTGTATTATAGATTTCCATGTGTCCAAAAATGTATTTTCATTCGGAATATTTGTCCCAGCTTCTACGACGGGCAGAGATCAGAATTTCTCAGTAGAGCACATAACCTATTACTGTAACTCGGCAAATATTTGCAATTACAGTAAGCATCTTCGGCCGTAGTAACAATAGGTAAATGACAATTCAAGGCGACAATGTTGAATACATTAGTTGTTTCGGAAAGTATATTCATTTTGAAAAGTCGGAAATAATGGACTACAGCATTGGTCACGGTTATTATCTACGACAATGATGTATACAAATTATACAGTTAATAAGTACTTTAAAACAAATAAAACGGTATTTATAATAAGACAATATAAAAAGGAGGTCTTTTATTCGTGATTCATAACTTAGCTTCCTAAAATGCATGCTGGGGGTGACAATTATTGAACTATATTAAACAAAATCGTCATAATATCTGATCGGTTTGCGTTTGGATGTTCAGTCTGCATGGTTGGCCGCGGGGCATGATGGGAATTAGTATTAGCATGATGGTCTGGTTTAGCGAAGAAGTCCACTTTCATTTGGATGGGATTGTCAATAAGCAAAATTGGCGCGTTTGGGAACAGAATCTGCATTTCGCGATCGAGAAGTCTCTTCACCGTGAACGGGTGACTGTGTGATGTGCAGTGTCCAGTCACGGAATAATCGGTGTGATGTTCCGTGATGGCACGGTGAGTACCGAACGGTACGTGAAGGTTTCGAAAGATGATTTCATCCCCATTATCCAAAGTGACCCTGATTTCGACAAAATCTGGTTCATGCAAGACTGAGTTCGACCCTATCGAAGAAAGATAGTGTTTGATGTCCTGGAGGAGCACTTTGCTAACCGCATTCTGGCTCTGGGGTACCCAGAAGCCACTGTCATGGGCTTCGATTGGCCGCCATATTCTCTGGATCTGAACTCAAGCGATTCCCTTTTGTGGGGCTGTTGTGAAGACAAGGTGTACAGCAATAACTCCAAAACCATTGCTGAGCTGAAAACAGCCACTCGGGAGGTCATCGACAGCATCGATGTTCCAACATTTCACCGGCTCGTGCAGCATTTCTCTCTTCGTCTGTGCCACATCATCTCAATGATGGCAAGCATATCGAACAACTCATAACCCAAATCCGAATATCTGTAGTGACTTTTACATGTTGAATAGTGTGTGCACATTGTTGTTTGTAACTAATTTCAGTTTTCTTTGATGTACACTGAAACGCCAAAGAGACTGCTATAAGCATGCGTATTCAAATACAGAGATATGTAAACAGGCTGAATACGGCGCTGCGGTCGGCAACGCCTATATAAGACAACAAGTATCTGCGGCAGTTGTTAGATCGGTTACTGCTTCTACAATGCCATATTATCAATATTTAAGTGAGTTTGAACGTGGTGTTATAGTCGGCAAATGAGCGATGGGACAGAACATCTCCGAGGCAGCGATCAAGTGGGGATTTTCCCGTACGACCATTTCAAAAGAGTACCATGAATATTAGGAATCTGGTAAAACATCAAATCTTCGGCGTCGCTGCTGGAAAAAGATTCTGCAAGAACGGTACCAACGACGACTGAAGAGTATCGTCCAATGTGACAGAAGTGCAACCCTTCCGCAGATTGCTGCAGATTTCAATGATGGGCCATGAGCAAGTGTCAGCGTGTGAACCGTTCATCGAAACATCATCGATATGGGCCTTCGGAGCCGAAAGCCCACTCGTTTACCCTTGATGACTGCACCACACAAAGCTTTACGCCTTTCCTGGCCTGTCAATACCGTCATTGGACTGTTGATGACTGGAAACATGTTATCTGCTCGGACGAATCTAGTTTCAAATTGTATCTAGCAAATGGACTGCTCGAGCTGGTGGCGGCACTGTAATGATTTGGGGAGTGTGCAGTTGACTTGATATGGGACCCCTGATACGCCTAGATACGAGTTTGTCAGGTGACACGTACGTAAGCATCCTGTCTGATCCCCTACATCCATTCATGCCCATTGCGCATTCCGGCGGAGTTGGGCAATACCAGCAGCACAACGCGACACCCCACGCTTCCAGAATTGCTATAGGGTGGCTTCAGGAACACTCTTCTGAGTTTAAACACTTCCACTGGCCACCAAACTCCCCAGACCTGAACATTATTCAGCATATCTGGGATGCCTTGCAACGTGATGCTCAGAAAAGATCTCCACCCCCTCGTACTCTTCTGGATTTAGGGACAACCCTGCAGGATTCATGGTGTCAATTCCCTCCAGCACTACTTCAGACATTAATCGAGTCCATGCCACGTCGTGTTGCGGCACTTCTGCGTGCTGGCGGGGGCCCTACACGATATTAGGCAGGCGTACCAGTTTCTTTGGAACTTCAGTGTAATTCAATAATTGTCACCTTTTTGAAACTGTACATCCATGATGCCCCTTTGCCTATGATAATTAAAGTCTCTTTTTATGATCAAATTTTCCACAAATAGTCAGTTTTAGTGCAAAATCTGTACACAATCTCAGAAGCTGGCGATAAAACCATTATGGCTGTTCGATTAGTATGTTTTAGGAAAAAAGGATGATGACTTGAGGAACAGTATATATGATATGATAAATTGTATTCTGGGGATATTAGAGGATTGGGAAGGGGGAGAGGGCAGAGAGGGGCAGGTGGATAATAGAACCACGAGGAAGGTAGGTCGCCAGATTGTGGGAAGGTAAAAAATGGTTCAAATGGCTCTGAGCACTATGGGACTTAACATCTGTGGTCATCAGTCCCCTAGAACTTAGAACTACTTAAACCTAACTAACCTAAAGACATCACACACATCCATGCCCGAGGCAGGATTCGAACCTGCGACCGTAGCGGTCCCGCGGTTCCGGACTGAGCGCCTAGAACCGCTAGGCCACCATGGCTGGCTGTGGGAAAGGTAGGTCGCCAGATTGTGGTCACGCACTTTCCTCCTTGATAGTTCTACATTCTGAAGAGCGAGAAGGTGATTTCCCACTCTATCTATACCACTAAGTCACAACAAATTGTTTTATGAAGTTGTAATGACCCTTCGCAGTGCGTCTTATGATGAGTCTGCGGCGCCAGTGATCCATAAGGCGTGCTACGGAGGGTTAGTGTAACTTTGTAAAACTCCGTGTAGTTGCTTCTTGTGACGTAGTGGGATAGACACAGTGGTTAGTCAGTTGCTCGCTCTCCAGTTTGCAGACCTATGAAGGAGGGAAGTGCATGGCTACGATCTGACAGCCTATCTTCCCTCGCACTCCTACCTGCCACCCCTCCACTCTGTTATATCCCCAGCACACAATCTATCCCTTAATATGGCTCTACTGCACGTAGACATATTTAATATTTGTTCTTCTTCCGTTTCATTTAACAGTAAACAGTAATTTTGTACCACTAAAACACAACTTTTTATAATCAGCAGTTTCTTCATATCCTGAAACGCGCAGACTGTAAGTCCCAGAGAGAAAAATGAGTAGGACCTTTATTATAAGATATTTAAGGTAGTCTAATTTTGTACTGGGAAATATTTTCGTTAGAAAGCCACTACTCCACCACAACGCTCACACTCCACTGGTAGAGATTTTTATTTTTCTTCGTTCACTGGAATACTAACGAGTTTTGGTTTTGCGTGAAGTCAGTAAACGGATCAAAATTATATACAGGACGGAGAAAAAGACATTCTGATAATAAGGGCAGAGCAGACTAGGAGACGTCGAATCGAGAATTGTTTTCCAAACTTTCCAAATAATAGTGGTCGGAAATATACCACTGTAGAGTTACGGTCCCCATTGTAGAGTTTCCGGTCCCCAAATCCGATATTTTAATAAACTAACCCCAGAAATAATTAAAATAATAATTATAGAGTTATGAAATGTAATAAATATTAATTGTATTAATCTAAGTTACTCTGTATCAATAACACTTTTCATTATTTTGCAATACTTGCTTATTGGTTTAATAAGGCGAAGAGTATTAGAAAGGTTTTGAGTATCCTATATTTGATTTCCAACATTTATTGGTAGTATATTAGTTTTATTTATTGATATTACAGGAATTGCATTAAATGAAATATTTCAACCAAAATATATGACTACGGGTGTAATTTAGCAGTGCGGTTTTGTCGGACTACTATCTTAACAAATCAAAGGCATTACGATACTTTCAGCGTAGATGATTTAATAGCCAATATCTATCTAGTGAACATCACAGAAAATTCACGTCCAACTTAACCAGTCGTAAATGGAAGATAAAAGTTTGCCTAGCTTTGACTGTTCAGCTGATAACATTACCTTCAACTAATTTAATAATTGGGCTCTTTAGAAAAACATGTATAAGCTGAAGCAAATTACACTCCTGGAAATTGAAATAAGAACACCGAGAATTCATTGTCCCAGGAAGGGGAAACTTTATTGACACATTCCTGGGGTCAGATACATCACATGATCACACTGACAGAACCACAGGCACATAGACACAGGCAACAGAGCATGCACAATGTCGGCACTAGTACAGTGTATATCCACCTTTCGCAGCAATGCAGGCTGCTATTCTCCCATGGAGACGATCGTAGAGATGCTGGATGTAGTCCTGTGGAACGGCTTGCCATGCCATTTTTACCTGGCGCCTCAGTTGGACCAGCGTTCGTGCTGGACGTGCAGACCGCGTGAGACGACGCTTCATCCAGTCACAAACATGCTCAATGGGGGACAGATCCGGAGATCTTCCTGGCCAGGGTAGTTGACTTACACCTTCTAGAGCACGTTGGGTGGCACGGGATACATGCGGACGTGCATTGTCCTGTTGGAACAGCAAGTTCCCTTGCCGGTCTAGGAATGGTAGAACGATGGGTTCGATGACGGTTTGGATGTACCATGCACTATTCAGTGTACCCTCGACGATCACCAGAGGTGTACAGCCAGTGTAGAAGATCGCTCCCCACACCATGATGCCGGGTGTTGGCCCTGTGTGCCTCGGTCGTATGCAGTCCTGATTGTGGCGCTCACCTGCACGGCGCCAAACACGCATACGACCATCATTGGCACCAAGGCAGAAGCGACTCTCATCGCTGAAGACGACACGTCTCCATTCGTCCCTCCATTCACGCCTGTCGCGACACCACTGGAGGCGGGCTGCATGATGTTGGGGCGTGAGCGGAAGACGGCCTAACGGTGTGCGGGACCGTAGTCCAGCTTCATGGAGACGGTTGCGAATGGTCCTCGCCGATACCCCAGGAGCAACAGTGTCGTTAATTTGCTGGGAAGTGGCGGTGCGGTCCCCTACGGCACTGCGTAGGATTCTACGGTCTTGGCGTGCATCCATGCGTCGCTGCGGTCCGGTCCCAGGTCGACGGCCACGTGCACCTTCCGCCGACCACTGGCGACAACATCGATGTACTGTGGTGACCTCACGCCCCACGTGTTGAGCAATTCGGCGGTACGTCCACCCGGCCTCCCGCATACCCACTATACGCCCTCGCTCAAAGTCCGTCAACTGCACATATGGTTCACGTCCACGCTGTCGCGGCATGCTACCAGTGTTAAAGACTGCGATGGAGCTCCGTATGTCACGGCAAACTGGCTGACACTGACGGCGGCGGTGCACAAATGCTGCGCAGCTAGCGCCATTCGACGGCCAACAACGCGGTTCCTGGTGTGTCCGCTGTGCCGTGCGTGTGATCATTGCTTGTACAGCCCTCTCGCAGTGTCCGGAGCAAGTATGGTGGGTCTGACACACCGGTCTTTTTTCCATTTCCAGGAGTGTAGTTTAAATGCACATATTTCCGAGAGTGCGTCATCGATTGGCGGTCTGTTACGGTCATAGCCCCACAGCGGTGTATTTCCGAGCTACGGTTTATAAGAAAACTTTTCTCTCTATTCGGTATCCCTTACTCAACTCTTGCCATTATCGGCTTGTTTTTATCCGCCCTGAGTACAGTGTCTCTCTGATCACAATGTAACATTGCAAGGTGCTTCATACACAAACAATATTCTCTTTCAAAGATATCCTATGTCTAGATATTTCTTAACTATCAATGCCTGAATTTACATTAGTATCGATTGAGATCACTCAGTCTAAAAATGGAGTATTTTTGTGTGCATGTCGTCATCGAGTCGGTTGTGTATGTCAATAGTGTAGTAGTCGTAAGTATGAGGAGATGAGTTCTTGTAGCTAAGGCATCTTAAGGTAAAAGTATTTTTAAATTAATTAGCTCTTGCTAAAAGTTTTTAGCTTTCAATGCGGCTCCTGTACGCTAAATCATGAAATCTATCATTTCCTGTTTCACTCTCAAATGAAGCGAGGGAGAAATGGTTGCCTCTATGCCTCTGTACGAGTGCTTATCTCTCTTATATTGCCAATACGGTCCTAGTGATAATAGTAGCCAGACCGCACTAAAATGGAGGATCATACATAGAAGACCGAAATACAGGGTGTTTCAAAAAGATTGATCCGATATTACAAGACTACACTATTTGATCATAACTATCCGGAGACCCACATGTAATGCGGAATTGAACACTATATGTCACGAGAGGCATATGTGCCAGTATAAAATGAGGCGGGGAGTATTAGGTTGTCAGTAGAGAAGCAGTAACAGACGAGTGGGTCGGTCAGGAGCAGTGGAGTAGTAATTAGATATCACCTAGGTAACAAATGTATCACAGACATTTCAACAATTATAAAGCTGCCCATATTGGCTGTTGGTGATACCACTGTGAAATGGAAACATGAAGGAACAGCCACATCTAAGCCGAGACCTGGCAGACCTCATGCACTGATCGGCAGGAATCGTCGAGTATTGCATAAGGTGCTTGTAAAATTCAGCAAAGGAATCACGCATGAGATCCATAGTGATACCAGCAGTCCAGCTAGCACACTGACTGTGCATAGTGAGTTTAAAAGTGTGAGGTCCAGTGGTCAAGCAGCTCTTCATAAGCCACACATTTCTGTAGTCAATAGTAAATGACGCGTGAAGAGAGGCAAAGAGCGACGCCACTGACCAGTGGCAAACAGGAAACGAGTGATTTTTAGTGACGAGTCACGCTCTACCATGCAGCAATCCGATGTAACCGTGTAAGATGGCAATAATTTCGCACCTTACAAGAACTCATCCACGTACTTTGCCGTGAGCTACAAACACAATTAGGTACCAAGTGATAGGTGGTACATCGTATATATGAATATATAAAGGAGACTAACACTGTCAAGTACATCTTGTAAATAATTGTTAACGATTATTGCATGAAAGGTGACGGAGTGTCTTTATTATAAAAACGGGGTGATGAATGATTGCCTATACTAGCAGAGGTTGGAACGCCAGAGCAGATGAAACGGCAGGCAGAACTCAAACTCTGGGAGAAGGCCGGCACAGGAGTTGGTCTTGCTTAAACACAAGAAGTAGCTAGACAGACGTCGTGGCACCTGAGCTCTTGAGCACAATAGGGTGACGGCCGACCGCTATTGTAGTACGGGCTGAAAGGATAACCGGATAATACTTCCGAACGCTGAAAATCTTGGAGGCAGGTGAGAGGAACGGACAAGCGGCACCTCGGAAACCACGTAGGCTGGCTTATTTCCAAGGATTTTTACTCAGAAACGTACTATTTTTCCTCGCAAACTTTCCGCGCTGGACGACAAAAGACTAAAATATGGTTGGTCGGCGTTCGGAAGACTCTGTAGAGAGGGAGAATATACCGTGGTTTCGGGAATATGATTTGTTTTCGGAATTACGATGGTGGGGAGCCAAGCCTTACTGGGAAGCCAGCGCTGGAGATGTGAGATCTTCCATTGTGAGCACACGTGTGTGACGGTCGCTCGGTAACAGCTTTTGTTGGTACAGACAGACTTGCTGTCTTTGCTCTCAGGAGAGTTTATAGTTACAACAGTTAGGCACTGTACTGTTGCGAACCTAGACGATTTTGGACTTCACCTCTGGGTTGGAAGTCGTCGTTGAGTACGCAGCGTTCAGTAATTGAGAGCACTTCCTCTGCCTATACTTACGTTGAGACGTTATCTGAACTCCGTCCTTGTGTTTGGGAGTTCGCGTTTCTCGTCTGTAGAACACAGAGAGGAGAAGACGGTATTAGTCAGAGGACCGCCTTCTGCCGTCCTAGTCTCTGAAAGAGTTTATTTGTGGATGGAGTTCTTCCACCGTCGCAGACGAGTACGAGAACCATCACTTCGACGCACTGGACGCAGTGCATACGGTGATATCGGAAATTGCTTCGGCTTATTCGGTATTAGTCAGAGGACCGCCTACTGCCGTCCTAGTGTTCGAAAGAGATTATTTGTGGATGGAGTTCTTCCACCGTCGCAGACGAGTACGAGAACCATCACTTCGACGCACCGTACGCAGTACATACGGTGATATCGCAAATTGCTTCGGCTTATTAGGGCTATAAAAACTAAACAGCTGTGATCACGTTAATTTATTTTCACTGAGGTTCCACACCATCTTTGATAGTACTGTCTTCTAGTGTTCGGTACGTAGATGATGGCAGTCATTTCGCGTTATTGATATTAGGCCGCGCACTCATAATAGGGGGCAGAGTTGGGTAATTGATTAGTAATTTTACTTAGGAAATGTAAACTGTGTAATATAAAGGTTTCTTTTTAATCTACAATAGATATAAAAGCAGGAACCACGTTTATCATTTAGTAGGATTAGTTGCCTTCATCATTAATTTATGTCCAGATAGTAATTTATAGAATTAAGAGATCCTAAGATCTGCTTCAGGGGGTAATCAGACAGGGCCAAACTTAGCGTTTATTGTTTTCCGTTGCGCATATTCATTTGACACCCACCTGGAGTAGCATCTTGGAACCGTTGGGGTCTGGTGAACACGCAGGGAACGTTACCGGCCATCATGTGCAGCGCCAGCAGTGAACTATGGAGGAAGTGGTGTTCGGTATGGGAGGCTTTCCGTGATTAGTGTGTGGTGCCCTTACTGTGCGTACGAAAACGCTAAATGCTGAATTTTACACCATTTCGTGCTGAGTACAGTAGAAGAACAGTTCAGAGACGATGATTGTATCAGCATGACGAATCACCCTGTCATAAATCAGAATCTGTGAGGTAATTCTTTGTGGTCAACAAATTCCTGACACGAACTGGCCTGACCAAGGGTCACGACCTGAACCGAATGGGATGTCTTTGGTTTGTGTTAGGACGTCGAGTTCGCTCCAGACCCCATCGTCCGACATCATTACCGTCTGTGGTTTCGACTCTTGAGGCAGACTGGGCTGCCATGTCTCCACAGACATTCAGACACCGCGTTTAAAGTGCCATCAGCGGTCCAAGCCGCCATAAAATTAACCTTGAAGCTAGCTGTAAGTTGATAGTCCATGCAGTTGCCGGTAGTTTCACCCTGGAGCAGCTAGCGCACTCATTCATCTGGCTTTTTCCACAATTGCTAGAACACGTATGAGCACTACCGCACTGGCACCTACATGTAAGAGAGTTACTTAACATTAAGCTCCTTCAACGATGTATCGCACGCCTCTGAACAGCAGTGAATGCATTAATGCCAGACAAGCACACAAAATTATAGGATTAGTTTGACAAGCATATTGATATTTTTAGTGCGTTCGGTAGACAGCCCATTGAACATTTATGAAAGGTAAATAAAACTTTGTTCCTAAACGTATTTGTAAAAATTACCTAAGGTAATACGTGCATAAGTGTTAAAGATATACCATCGCTGAAGCTGGTGGTTCGTCTGAAAATAAAACTTCATAGTTCTATACATTAAGTTAAAATTTACCCCTGATTCCTGTCTTCATTCATGCGAAACTATCTTGAAACACTGCACACTCAGTTCGGTTCAAAATGGTTCAAATGGCTTTGAGCACTATGGGACTTAACTTCTAAGGTCATCAGTCCCCTAGAACTTAGAACTACTTAAACCTAACTAACCTAAGGACATTACACACATCCATGCCCGAGGAAGGATTCGAACCTGCGACAGTAGCGATCGCGCGGTTCCAGACTGTAGCGCCTATAACCGCTCGGTCACGTCGGCCGGCCTTAATTCGGTCTTCTATGATTATTTCATTGCTGAAGATTGTAATACAGTAGTAGGGGGCAACCAACGTAAGGTCCCACTGACATCATCCAATATGGCGGCCGTGACGTCAGTTGATGACGTGAGTACGTGACGTCACGTGACGTCAGCTGATGACGCGATTGACGTCATTCGAGATGGCTGCCATGACGTCAACTGATGACGCGAGCACCGTTACCAAAGATGGTGAGAAAGTGCCATGCACCCCCTGGTGGAAGTTTGAATTTTTGGAGGGAAGATGCGTCAGTTCGGCTAATTCTACTATCCTAAACAAAAGGTGGGAAAGAAAGGCCACTTGGGCTACCTCCACTAACCTAAATCACCCAACCGCCACCTCTTCCTAGGAGCTGGGGGGAAAAGGACTCGGCCTGTGCTGGACATAAGTCTTTATTTGCAGTCTTTATTTAAACAATTAGAGGCAGTATCACCATCAAGTGCGTTCGCCATGGGGTCCTGGCACGTCATTCTCTTGAAAAATGGGCAGGAATTTCGAATTTACTCCTGCAGCTGAGAGGTGTTGTGGTGTTTCCCCAACTAGAGGCTGGTCATTACGTCATTCAATTCGAATATAATTTGTTTAAATTTGTATAAATTTGTCGAAATTTATCATCCACCTACAGCATTAGTGTTGTGTTACCGCCACAATAGGCTGAGATATCAGTTGTCGGTGTGGAACGAGCATGATACTGGCAGGGAGTATTTTAATAGCTGTATTACATGCACTCAATCAGCTGAGGAATGGAAAGAGCATTAATGCTTGAACATATGAAGAGGAAGAATACAGTCCTGCAAATAAATGCTTTGCATTAAAGATGCATTTCACAACGCATGGAAACATCTGTCTTTGCTGGAATTGTCTGTCATTTCTAAAACCTACTTATAAGGTCCCACCACACAAGAGACAACAGCCTCGAGTCCACCAGACCAAAGAATTGAGGTAGTTGGCGAATTCACCGCTAGAGAGCACTGCGATAGGTGATGTGATCGTGCAGTTCAGTCCACAGGAGCACGGCATCATGATGACGTCACGTGTTTTTCTCAGCTGCATGTCTGCCCCAGCTTCCCCATCCCCCCGGCAGTCTGGAGGGGAAAACTGGCTGGAAATGGAATCAGCCTGTCCTGGGCTGCTGGAGAGAGGAATGGGTGTACTTTATTTATTTCTTGAACAATTTATTTAGGGGCGGATTTCACTTAGTTTATTTATTACGCTGATGCAAAACACTCACCCTGGCGTGCTTGGGGGTCACAATATACAGTTTACAAACCTAGAAACTACTCGTAAATAATATATTACCCTGATGTGCAGAGGCGCAAACAACATGTAAATTACCGAAATCATCCAGTACACAGTATACAGACGCTCAAACTACTCGTAGATCACCGAAATAACACATGCAAACATGCTCACAACGCTTAAACACCTGGAAGTAATTCAGTGCACAAACACTCAGTGCACGTAAAAACCGCAACTTGTCAGCAAGTCGAACTTTGATTCTACTGGATGGAAAGCCTAAGTGCATCCCCCTAATACATGGAAACTGTCCAGATGCGGGAGAGGAAGGCTAGGTTAGTGTACTTTATTTATTTTGCTCGGGAAACTGTCGCAAATATCCATCCTAATCGGGATAAAAATCTCGCAGTACCACTCGAAACCAGTGACAGAAACATTCAAACTCTACCCTACACCTACAAGCTAGGCGGGGAGGGGGTGGGGGGGGCAGGAAAGGGTGGGGTATAAGATACAATCTTTGTTCTTTTTGGTGGGAAATACGTTCAACTGACTGGATTCAGGTGTTGGACAGAGAGGAGTTTGAAACACAGTATTACCTCCAAGCACATAGCATCTTTCACCGTTTGACGTCAGTGTTCACTGCACACGCCTACTAAAAATCAGGCTACAGCCCAGCTAACCGAAGCCAATACACGCTATCACAGCTGACGGAATAAAATGCGTCACAGTTATAATTACACTTCGAAATTGTTGCGAAAAAAAAACAGTACTCATAGTGAACTGGTCATGTACAAGCACAAACTACCAAAAATTATCCTAGGGGACGGAGCTACTCAGCCGACAGCCTTGCAGCCCATGCCGGCCACCGCCTGCATCGATACGATAGCGCTTCGCCAACACAAAAGCAAGTATAAACTAGGAGATAAAAGGGCGGCTTTCCCCAAATACATCTTGGTCATCTAAAGTATAGTGGCGCAGCCATCCCTATTGGCTAGGAGGCGGCGCTGTCACAGACAAGACAGGTCCCCAACACCTCTCGTTCTGGAGTGGAAAACACTTTTGTTTAACGTCACGCAGGACACTCCATCAGGGACCGGACGAGAGCCATAGTATCGTAGAGAACTCACCTGCCATTCTCCAAGGGATTATTTAACATCATCTCGACTCATATAATAAAGGAACTATTAAAAAAAACATTCGCAACAATAACAAATGTCCTCTTTCCACAAAGATAGACAAAGTCCAGCTTCATTTAGTTTTATGAGCAAAATCGGTATAGTTATTTTTACGTTTGGCTGAGAAACGTATCACGTCTCCGAAGACATTTACGGCAAAACTCGAAAAAGAAAATAGAGGAAATCGATATCTGCACGCGCGAATACCAACATCAGTGATGTAGAAGATTCCAAATCATTCCTATAATTTACAAAGTCAAATAAGGTGTTTCTCATATCTAGAGAACCAGCAAACGTGTTTTCCACCTTCTAGATGCACACACCACAATCTCTCAACCAAGTAAAGATGTGAAATGCAAAGAAATGGTCGAGGCAACAATTTACATGGGAGGGAATAATGGCCCAGCGCAAACACACATCCATACTGAATCTTCTCAAATTTCCACTTGATTTTTAAAGCTGTCCAACACATATTAAGTATTAGTTCGCTATGCGGCCGTCTGGAGAACTACATGGTTAAGTCAACTACATTCGGCCGGCCGCGGTGGTCTAGCGGTTCTAGCTACTCAGTCCGGAACCGCGGGACTGCTACGGTCGCAGGTTCGAATCCTGCCTCGGGCATGGATGTTTGTGATGTCCTTAGGTTAGTTAGATTTAAGTAGTTCTAAGTTCTAGGGGACTGATGACCACAGATGTTAAGTCCCATAGCGCTCAGAGCCATTTGAACCATTTGAACCAACTACATTCCTGCATTGCAACAGCCCTCTTCATTCGGAAGGCCCCTACCGTAAGCAGGAAACGTGAATCATTTCCGCCACAGGCCATACATAGACAGAATCATCCTACGAAATCGGTCACATATATATTTGATCGCTATACTTACAATTAAATGTTACGGTTGCGGTTTCAGTTGAATGACATTCGAGAATGAGCGAAGTATCGGAAACACACCCTGTTGATGGCTCTGGAAATAGAAATACCAGTACCATTCTTATGACTTGACATAAGCTTCCCTTTGCTATCACAGTATTCCGTGTCAAATCCATACCTTCATTACGAATGGACATAGTCATCTTCTTTGCACATGTCGGAACTCAAACACATAATTTATAAACCTGATGCTCATGGCGAATATATCACACATCCCCTACTACTAAGTGTAATACGACGTCAATAACTGATTGCTGGCGATACGAAATAATATTGACCGAAAATCAACGATTGGTTGGCATGTTTCATAAGTTTTTTCTTTCAAGTGGTACCACTGTGTCTTAGAAAGAGAGGCATAATCGTCTTACAAACCGTCAATGTTAAAAAGCGGTCTTGGTTTTACAGGTGCATACAAGAATCCATGTTAAAAGCTATACTGGCTTTATAAATCGAGGTATGACATTGCCTCTCAATGACGTGGCTTTATGTCCAGACAAATACCGTGACATTGAATATAGACGGTGATTGCTGGAGTATATAGTATCAGACCAATAGTGCAGTTACACGCCACCGACGGTGCAACCTCGTAGTAAAATTCCCCAATTTATTTGCAACTCCCTCACTCCGCCGCCGCTAGATATTTCTCCAATATTTGTAACGCATTCTATCTCGATGTCATGCCAGAGGTGATATATTCCTGGAAATGGAAAAAAGAACACATTGACACAGGTGTGTCAGACCCACCATAATTGCTCCGGACACTGCGAGAGGGCTGTACAAGCAATGATCACACGCACGGCACAGCGGACACACCAGGAACCGCGGTGTTGGCCGTCGAATGGCGCTAGCTGCGCAGCATTTGTGCACCGCCGCCGTCAGTGTCAGCCAGTTTGCCGTGGCATACGAAGCTCCATGGCAGTCTTTAACACTGGTAGCATGCCGCGACAGCGTGGACGTGAACCATATGTGCAGTTGACGGACTTTGAGCGAGGGCGTATAGTGGGCATGCGGGAGGCCGGATGGACGTACCGCCGAATTGCTCTACACGTGGGGCGTGAGGTCTCCACAGTACATCGATGTTGTCGCCAGTGGTCGGCGGAAGGTGCACGTGCCCGTCGACCTGGGACCGGACCGCAGCGACGCACGGATGCACGCCAAGACCGTAAGATCCTACGCAGTGCCGTAGGGGACCGCACCGCCACTTCCCAGCGAATTAGGGACACTGTTGCTCCTGGGGTATCGGCGAGGACCATTCGCAACCGTCTCCATGAAGATGGGCTACGGTCCCGCACACCGTTAGGCCGTCTTCCGCTCACGCCCCAACTGACGGCGGCGGTGCACAAATGCTGCGCAGCTAGCGCCATTCGACGGCCAACACCGCGGTTCCTGGTGTGTCCGCTGTGCCGTGCGTGTGATCATTGCTTGTACAGCCCTCTCGCAGTGTCCGGAGCAAGTATGGTGGGTCTGACACACCGGTGTCAATGTGTTCTTTTTTCCATTTCCAGGATTGTATGTTCAAGGATTAATGCTCACTTCCATACGTCAGTTTAATGAGTGCATGTAATACAGCTATTAAAACACCCCCTGCCAGCATCATGCTCGTACCACACCAACAACTGATATGTCAGCCTATTGTGGCGGTAACACAACACTAATGCTGAAGGTAGATAACAAATTTAAACAAATTTCAAAAAATTTAAACAAATTCAATGACATCATGAGCAGCCTCTAGTGGGGGCTATACCGTACTAACTACCTTCAGCTACAGGAGTAATCTCTTAAAGAAAAATTTGAAATTTCGGCCCATTTTCCAAGAGGATGACGTGCCAGGGCCCCATGACGAACACACTTGATGATGGTACTGCCTCTAGTTGTTTAAATAAAGACTGAAAATAAAGACTTATGTCCAGCACAGACCGAGTCCTTTTCCCCCAGCTCCTAGGAAGAGGTGGCGGTCCGGTGATTTAGGTTAGTGGACGTAGCCCAAATGTCCTTTTTTCCCACCATTTTCTTAGGTTAGTAGAGGTAGCCCAATTGATGTATCTTCCCTCTAAAAATTCAAACTTTCCACCAGGGCGAGCATGGCACTTTCGCACCATCTTGGGTAACGGTACTCGCGTCATCAGCTGACGTCATGGCAGCCATCTTGAATGACGATAATGCGTCATCAGTTGACGTCATGTACTCGCGTCATCAGCTGACGCCACGGCCGCCATCTTGGATGACGTCAGTGGGGCCATACATAGGTTGTCGCCCTACTTATGGTTCCTTTAAATCATCGCAACAGCGCCGAAATCGTAGATACTTACATGAATTAGCGTGAAATAAAAAACCAGTTAAAATCGCTGGAATGAGTAATGGCAGCTTAGTTTAAGGGAGTACCTGGACAGTTTTAATATATTATACGAAATAACTTGCAGCCATATAGCGGATTTTTTTCAAAGGTTACTGAAGAAAGGAGGTTTCCAACACCAGCAAATGTAGCAAAATGAAGGAAGACCAGCAGGCGATCGATGCTTCGTATAGGAACTGGCAGTTGACCCTAGAAGTACACGAATCAAAAAAAGTTTAGCATCACCTTGGTTCCGAGAGTTCCGGAAACAGTACAGAAAACTGGAATTGAGGTCAATATAAACATAATTTCCGCCCTTTTTATTGCTCATCAAAACCATACATTGCATATTGTACCACCATACAGCGAGGTAGTGGTCCAGATTTTTGTACACACTGGTACCTCTAATACCCCGTAGCACATCCTCTTGCACTGATGCATGCCTTTATTCGTCGTGGCATACTATCCACAAGTTCATCAAGGTCCAGATTGTCCCACTCCTCAACGGCGATTCGGCGCAGATCCCTGAGACTGGTTGGTGGCTCACGTTGTCCACAAACAGCCGTTTTCAATCTTTACCAGGCATGTCGGACAGGGTTCATGTCTGGAGAACATGCTGGCCTCTGTAGTCGAGCGATGTCGTTATCCTGAAGGGAGTCATTCACAAGATGTGCACGATGAGAGTGCGAATTGTCGTCCATGAAGACAAATGCCTCGCCAATATTCTGCCGATATGGTTGCACTATCGGTCGGATGATGGCATACACGTATTGTACATAAATTAAGGCGCCTTCCATGACCACCAGCGGCGTACGTCGGCTCCACATAATGCCACCTGAAAACAGAAGGGAACCTCCACCTTGTTGCACTCGTTTGACAGTGTGTCTAATGTGTTCAGCCTGACTGGGTTGTCTCCAAACACTTCTCCGACGATTGTCTGGTGTGTTATATTAATAAAAAAAGGAATATGGGAATGGAAAAAAATTAAAGGATGCTACAAGTGCACTTAGGCTATTCTGACTTATTCTCTTACATTTCAATAGTAGATGCAGGCATCCGACTTCAAGGACACCAACACGTGCCAAAAAATGAAGAAAATCCTCCTTACTTGGCTCCACTTCACTTCAATAAAAATATTTAATACTGATATCAAATCTTCTCTTATTCCGGAACATATATGACACAAAACACTCGTAGCCCGTCATACTTCAAGCAGCACATCTTAACAGAACTTCTACATACGAGAGAGTGAAAAAACAAAATCATGTACAAAGGAAAATGAATGATGGTTTATTTTTCATTTGCCTGCGGCTTACCGCGCATTCATAATTAATGTCTTTGTCGACACTTATGGTTGATCACTGTTTCATTCATTTTTTAAAGTAATTTTAACCTTACCATTTCCGGGGGATCTTTCACCATGTACCTACACAATTGTCCCCACAATGTACGTTGACACGGTATGGAGACTTAGTGTTTTTTACACGTACCTATTTACATTTAGATTTGCCGATAGGGGTCGATGCCCTTTATTTGTCGGCTTCTCTTTTATTTAATGGTATGGATATGCCAGCTTATCCTATGTATGTTAAAGTTCTACAAGAAATTGAAAGATTATAAACATAATATTGTAAGTAGGCTGTTTAGGTTTTTTATGTTGGTAAGGCCACATAGCGCTGTGCATGAAAATCACTGACAGTGCTGTGTGCAGTCTGTAGCTGGTTGGCATTGTTGGAATATTCTCTATTGTAGTGTTGGGCAGTTGGATGTGAACAGCGCATAGCGTTGTGCAGTTGGAGGTGAGCCGCCAGCAGTGGTGGATGTGGGGGAGAGAGATGGCAGAGTTTTGAGATGTTAATATGATCAGACGGGCTGGACGTGTGTCCGTCAGAAAAAGGAAATTTGCCAAACTGGATGTCACAAATTATACAAATATACGAGGTGCATTCAAGTTCTAAGGCCTCCGATTTTTTTTTCTAATTAACTACTCACCCAAAATCGATGAAAGTGGCGGTACTTTTCGACGTAATCGCCCTGCAGACGTACACATTTTTCACAACGCTGACGCCATGATTCAATGGCAGCGGCGAAGGCTTCTTTAGGAGTCTGTTTTGACCACTGGAAAATCGCTGAGGCAATAGCAGCACGGGTGGTGAATGTGCGGCCTCGGAGAGTGTCTTTCATTGTTGGAAAAAGCCAAAAGTCACTAGGAGCCAGGTCAGGTGAGTAGGGAGCATGAGGAATCATTTCAAAGTTGTTATCACGAAGAAACTGTTGCGTAACGTTAGCTCGATGTGCGGGTGCGTTGTCTTGGTGAAACAGCACACGTGCAGTCCTTCCTGGACGTTTTTGTTGCAGTGCAGGAAGGAATTTGTTCTTCAAACCATTTTCGTAGGATCACCTGTTACCGTAGTGCCCTTTGGAACGCAATGGGTAAGGATTACGCCCTCGCTGTCCCAGAACATGGACACCATCATTTTTTCAGCACTGGCGGTTACCCGAAACTTTTTAGGTGGTGGTGAATCTGTGTGCTTCCATTGAGCTCACTGGCGCTTTGTTTCTGGATTGAAAAATGGCATCAACGTCTCATCCATTGCCACAACTGACGAAAAGAAAGTCCCATTCATGCTGTCGTTGCGTGTCAACATTGCTTGGCAACATGCCACACGGGCAGCCCTGTGGTCGTCCGTCAGCATTCGTGGCACCCACCTGGATGACACTTTTCGCATTTTCAGGTCGTCATGCAGGATTGTGTGCACAGAACCCACAGAAATGCCAACTCTGGAGGCGATCTGTTCAACAGTCATTCGGCGATCCCCCAAAACAATTCTCTCCACTTTCTCGATCATGTCGTGAGACCGGCTTGTGCGAGCCCGAGGTTGTTTCGGTTTGTTGTCACACGATGTTCTGCCTTCATTAAACTGTCGCACTCACGAACGCACTTTCGACACATCCATAACTCCATCACCACATGTCTCTTTCAACTGTCGATGAATTTCAATTGGTTTCACACCACGCAAATTCAGAAAACGAATGATTGCACGCTGATCAAATAAGGAAAACGTCGCCATTTTAAGTATTTAAACAGTTCTCATTCTCGCCGCTGGCGGTAAAATTCCATCTGCCGTACTGTGCTGCGATCTCTGGGACGTATTGACAATGAACGCGGCCTCACTTTAAGCCAATGAGCATATTTCTATCTCTTTCCAGTCTGAAGGAAAAAAAATCAGAGGCCTTAGAACTTGAATGCACCTCATATTGTGACTTTTGATCACTATTAAGGTAAATACATTGTTCTCTATCAAAATCTTTCATTTGCTAACTATGCCCATCAGTAGTTAGTGCCTTCAGTAGTTAGAATCTTTCATTTAGCTGGCAGTATTGGCGCTCGCTGTATTGCAGTAGTTCGAGTAACGAAGATTTTTGTAAAATAAGTGATTCATGAAAGGTATACGCTATTGTTAGTCAGGGCCATTCTTTTGTAGGGATTAGGGGATTATTGAAGGTCAGATTGCGTTGCGGTATAAATATTGTGTGTCAGTTTAGTGTTGATCAGAATAAGTAAAGAGAGAAACGTCTGAGTACGTTCAGTTTTGCCCAGCTGTTTGAAAATCAAATAACGTAAGAGGTTTACCAGCACAGTAATTCATAATTTTTCTAAGGGGACGTTACAATGTGATAGTTCATTACATATTTGAATTCAGCGCGCTGACAACAATGTTCAGATGCTTCGACCTCTCTGCCGGGTTTCGCACTTGCACACTGTCGGGTTTGGCGGCTATGCACTATTTGTTAACGGTCAACATGCTAGTTACTACCATCGCACGCGCGTGCACTCGTTTTCTTAGTGTCGCTTTCACAGTGAGTGTCACACTTTCACCTGAGTATCACATATTGAAGAACTGCCGTGGCGCTTGTCTTCATTCTGGGTGCAGTGCGTGTGTGCTTATTCTTCAAAATCCGACACTGTGGCAGAAGATCTACATTTTTACGGCCCGGGCGTCATTAGTCCCCTTCGTACTCGCATTTTCGGCGGAGAGATCTTGGCCAACAGCATCCGTCGACGAGGTAAGTACTGGCTCGAACAACTATAGTTCACTTATTACTGAATCAAGTGTCGTGAGCCACGAAACTCAGAAATTATTTCGTTGCACGCGTATGTTAATGTCACCACACTTGACCATCCACTTATTGAAAGACACGTATAGCCGTCCAAAAACATTGTATAAATTGCTTGACTTTAAAGTCCATTCCTTCACATGGAGTTTGGTTTCCAAAGAAAATTCGTATAATTATTGAGTTACAACAATGTACATAACATTTTCGCTTACACCTATGGCTGACATTCCATCCATTGCTTATATTACTAACATAAATTTCTTACTTAGGTAGAGGAGGGAGAAAAGAATTTGAAATAGGACTAAAACATTACGCATTGCTGGCCTAACTACGCTTGGCGCCGCCTCCTATGTTTGGGAGGGAAGAAAGGAAATACTCATCTACTGGTTCAAGGATTTATGAGGAAATTTTACTCGTACAATGATGGACTAGTTGCCAAGGAACTTATATTTCATGGAAATAATGTGTACTAACTAATCATTCACATAGTATCATGTTGTTTCTTCATGCGCTAGAGCTGTTTACTTCAATTCACGTGTAGCTTAGTGTGAAATATGAAGAAGTTTCAACCATCGTACACTTATCTTTCTCGATTACCTGGAAAAGTCATTATTTAAGGTTTTCTGTGGCACGAAAAAAACAATTGGCTTTGTAAAATCACATGCTTAAATGTTTATGTGTACCCTGCAGCGAATAGGTACTGGCAAATGTCACGGAGATATATTGCGTCGATGGATATTTTCATTTTTCATTTGCCTTATGACAATTGTATAAATATCCTTATAACTAAATACCCTTATAGCTCGAAGTGCGACCCGTTTCATTATTTGGTACCTGCTACTCTCGACGTAATTCTCTTCTTCTGCGCCGTGACGATACACCGATCGCTAAAAGAAAAAAAAAAAAAAAACTTAAAACTAACTGTATTACGTACTTCGGTGGCCACTGATACATTTGGTGATTACATCCGTCCGCAGATATTTCCATACAATGGGTCATTAGATCCGTCCGCAGATATTTCCATACTTTCTTTAAATTCATAGACATTCGTTTATTCTGTTACCCATTATGATCATTTTCCCGACAAAGAAAATTAATTTTCATTTCTAATGGTATTTTGTCGTTTCTTCTTAATTCACACGTCTCGTCTATTTTTTCATAATGCTTCCTTTTGCTTGTAAATATGTTGTATATAGCTTAGTATTTAATGAAATCTCTGTATACATATATCAGTAGTTTCCTTACTTCTTAGATAGGAGATGCAATTGCTTAGTATTTCCGTTTATTTTGTATTTAACTTAGGTACATGTACATAACGTATTACCATTTGGTTGCGCCTTCTGCCAGTCTGTCGCGCATGCGAAAAGGTCAGTGCCCCATCTCCTACCACTGACGTCAGCGCGTATTGTTAAGAGCGGACTGCTGAGCCATAAGCTAATTTTGTTTATACAGTAAAACTTCGTTAACACGAATCCGAAGGAACCGAAAAATCAGGAGTTAGAGTTAAAAAAATTCATGTTAAGTGAAAAACACAGATTTTAATAAGTATACACTTACATTAGTACACTAATGTGTAATACACTGCACTATCAATCACGTTATTGTAAACTTACAACACTATAAAGTGATTGTAAAATTACAAGTACTCACAAATTATGTACGTTACTTTCTTGGAAAAAATTCGGTCATGGTTCGCTGACGTTCATGGGAACGATAATATTTTGTAATTTCACAACCAATTGTAATGATAGCGTCCGTAAACCCAGCAGTGACGTCGGATGTTGAAGCGAACCGTCCTAAACAGTCCAAGGCTGTAAACATCTCCTGACGGGTACGTGGAATGGTATCTATATTCTCCTCCCCTTTCACTTGCTTCTGATGGCCCTTCTTGCACCTCGTTCACAGCTTTCGGCACATCCGATTCCACAGAAGCACATACGACAATATCGTCATCTACACTAATGAATTCTTCGAAACTAATCCCAGGGTTCGCAACGTCCTGCAGAACTGTCCATTCATCAGGTGAAGTGGCGTCTTCTAACTCGTGGACATCTTCAGTGTTGCTATGTCTCCAAGCTCTGTTAAAGCACTTCCCTGTATGATGTGGCGATACTGAGTTCCAGGCTGTCCGATGGCTTTTATTGCGTCAAGCAGATTCCAATTTGGGGTTGCACTATTGTTTTCAGCAGCACGAATTGCAGCTCTTACAAGTCGCTTACGATAAGCTCTCTTTATGAGAGAGATTATGCCTTGGTCCAAAGGCTGAAGGCGGCTTGTGGCGTTGGTTGGAAAAAACTGAACCTTTATGTTGGATAGGTTCAGATCATGAACGTTATGGGCAGTACATTTGTCCAATATAAGAAGAATATGTCTATTTTGAGCAACCATTCGACTGTTGAAACGAAGAAGTTACTTGCGAAATGATGTGTCATCGATCCAAGCTTTCTTGTGGTGAGAGTAGATGCAAGGTAAAGTGTCCATATTTATGTTTTTAAAACAACGTCGTTTCTCGGATTTACCGATAACCCAGGGACGAAACTTCTCACTGCCGTCACCATTACAGCACAGTACAACAGTCACACATTGTTTGCTTCGTGCTCCACCGTGACACTTATCACCATTTATTCCCAGGGTGTAATTTGGAAAAATCCAGTTTCATCCAAGTTAAACACATCACACGAGGCATACTTTTCCCTCAACCAGCTGTTCGCACTTTCTTCATCAACTCTATTTGCTTCACCACAAATTTGTACAGATGAAATTGAAAGTCTTTTTTGGAACCGATACAACCAACCAGCTGAACAACGGAAGTCTTCGATGCCCATATCTTTAGCAATATCATTTGCTTTTGACTGAATCACAGAGCCAGTTAAAGATATGTTAGATGCATGCATATGATTGGACCATACTAACAGTAATGTCTCGATGTCTTCATACTCGGCGGTTGTACGAAGTCGTTTAGATTTGTTTCCAGAACCTGATGCGACAGCATTAATAATTTTTTCTCCATTCTTAATAATCGTAGATAAAGTAGATTTAGGTATTCCAAACTGCTCTGCAATTGCTGTTTTCTTGGTACCACGGTCCACTTCATCTAGAATCTTAAGCTTTAACTGTACATTTAGAGCTGTCTGTATCCTCTTTGCCATTTTCGCGTACTACTGTACCAGTCGTAACTATAGTTTTTATTCAGTATTCCAACTCGATACAGCTACGACTAACAGAAAACCTGTCAAATCTGGTACTGAGTACGTTCCTAAATGTTGCTGCACACATTATTGAATATCTTACAATGTACAGCATACGCTGATTGTTGAGGTGATAATCGCGGCTACCGACCTACAATACGTTAAAAACGAATCAACAGTAAGTATAATTAGCTTTGTAGCTACATTCCCTACATTCATTTCGTAAAAAAAAATTATGCTTTAGAATACTCTAAGGTCGGAAGTTTGTGTTACAGTGAAATTTAATTACTCTAGGAACTGAAACAGAGTTCGCAATTCGCCTTAACCGAAATTCGTGTTAACCGATAAAACATATCATAAGAACTAATGTATTCCTGGTGGGAACAACATTTTTTTCGCGTTAAACGCGAGTTCGTCTTATGGGAGTTCGCGCTAACGAGGTTATACTGTACTTTCATTTCGCATGAAGCGGTGTACTACTTTTCATTGCTGATGATTTTATGCTTAGGTGTACAAATCGAAAGACTTACTTATGACTATACACATTACTTTATCTTAAAATATACTCCAGAAGAAACATTACAATTAGAGTTATGTACACTATGTACAGTTATCTTGGGATAGAAAGAAAAAATGCTACCTAGCTTCATTATTCTATAAAAGCTTTTATATATTTTATATCCTTGTCTCTCGCTGTTTTCTCGTAGGATAATCTGTACTTCCCAGGTTATGGCATTATGGAAATTACATGTATATGGTCCTGAATAGAGTAATTGCCACTTATTATTCAGTTTGCCAAATTATTTTCAATTTGGGGTGCGTCCATAAGAGGACTCACTGCCCTTCAAAAAATTGTGTAACTCGTTTCAGTTTCTTATTATAAATTTTCTCTCTGTATGTGGAAGGTTATTGACAACTTGCATGAAAGGAGTTACGTATTAAACCCATCGTGTGTGTTTGTGAGGTCTGTATGTCCTAATAAACCGGTTAAATTCTTTAAAGACTCATTCTACTGGGCTTGCTTCTGGGTGAAAAAAGCTTACTAATACATGTATTATGCCCTGTGAGGTCATAAATTGTTTCCACTTTTGCCCAACGAAATTTGAAGCATTACCAGTTAGTAGTACCTTTCGTTTACCTACTCTTTTCAAATAGTCTCCCTCAGTTCATTTTCTGATATTTCTGGCTGTTGCATTTTTAATGGTATACATCTACATCCATACTCAGCAAGCCACCTGACAGTGTGTGGCGGAGGGTACCTTGAGTACCTCTGTCGTTTCTTCCTTCTATTCCAGTCTCGTATTGTTCGTGGAAAGAAGGATTGTCAGTATGCCTCTGTGTGGGCTCTAATCTCTCTGATTTTGTCCTCATGGTCTCTTCGCGAGATATACCTAGGAGGGAGCAATGTACTGCTTGACTCTTCGGTGAAGGTATGTTCTCGAAACTTCAACAAAAGCCTGTACCGAGCTACTGAGCGTCTCTCCTGCAGAGTCTTCCACTGGAGTTTATCTATCATCTCCGTAGCGCTTTCGCGATTACTAAATGACCCTGTAACGAAGCACGCTGCTCTCCGTTGGATCTTCTCTATCTCTTCTATCACCCCTATGTGATACGGATCCCACACTGCTGAGCAGTATTCAAGCAGCGGGCGAACAAGCGTACTGTAACCTACTTCCTTTGTTTTCGGATTGCATTTTCTTAGGATTCTTCCAGTGAATCTCAGCCTGGCATCTGCTTTACCGACGATCAACTTTATATGATCATCCCATTTTAAATCACTCCTAATGCGTACTCCCAGATAATTTATGGAATTAACTGCTTCCAGTTGCTGACCTGCTATATTGTAGCTAAATGATAAATGCTCTTTCTTTCTATGTATTACACTTGTCTACATTGAGATTCAATTACCATTCCCTGCGCCATGCGTCAATTCCTCTTGCATACATTTTGATATGTTTCGAGAAAATATCGTATAGTGCTACAACATATCTTACGCATCCTTTAATTCTTGCATACGGACCAGCTATGTCCAGGGATACTATATCTAGAATGTTTTTTGTGAGTATTGAGTGTAGCTCAGTATATTTTGACGCATTGGACTGTTTTTATTTTTGACATATTGCACACTTTCTTAATACCTGCAGGACTCGCCTTCTCAAATTGGAAAAATAACAAAGTGTTGCAATTTTTTTCAGTGCACTTTCCTACTCCATAATGTCCCTATATGTGAAGTGTGTGTCTTATAAATTCGTCGATATAATCTTCAGGAATACACAAACACCACTGATCAGATTTTTCATTTTTCCTATGAAAGAAAACGCCCTTGCATTAATAACGTTTTGATTTCTGCATCTTGCTCTGTTAATTCACTAAATTCCTCTAAACCTTGTGGTAACCTAGACAAGGCATCGGCAATAACATTCTGACTTCCTTTAATATAAATGATTTCGAAATTAAATTCTTGTAAATGTAGACACCATCTACATCTACATCTACGTGATTACTCTGCTATTCACAATAAAGTGCCTGGCAGAGGGTTCAATGAACCGCCTTCAAGCTGTCTCTCTACCGCTCCACTCTAGAACGTCATGCAGGAAAAGCGAGCACCTAAACTTTACTGTGCGAGCCCTGATTTCTCTTATTTTATGGTGATGATCATTTCTCCCTATGTAGGTGGGTGCCAACAGAATGTTTTCGCAATCGGAGAAGAAAACTGGTGATTAAAATTTCATGAGAAGATCCCGTCGCTACGAAAAACCCATTTGTTTTAATGATTGCCACTCCAATTCACGTATCATGTCTGTCACACTATCTCCCCTATTTCGCGATAATACGAAACCAGCTGTCCTTCTTTGTACTTTTTCGATGTCATCCGTCAGTTTCGCCTGATGCGGATCCCACACCGCACAGCAATACTCCAGAATAGGGCGGACAAGCGTGGTTTAAGCAGTCTCTTTAGTAGACCTGTTGCACCTTCAAAGTGTTCTGCCAATGAATCGCAGTCTTTGGTTTGCTCTACCCACAATATTTTCTGTGGTCGTTCCAATTTAGGTTATTTGTAATTGTAATCCCTAAGTATTTACTGAATTTACAGCCTTCAGATTTGTGTGACTTATCGAGTAATCGAAATTTAGCTGATTTCTTTTAGTACACATGTGAATAATTTCACATTTTTATTTATTCAGGGTCAATTGCCACTTTTCGCACCATATAGATATCTTATCTAAATCATTTTTCAAGTCGTTTTGATCATCTGATGACTTTACAAGACGGTAAATGACAGCATCATCTGCAAACAATCTAAGACGGCTACTCAGATTGTCTCATATTCGTTAATATAGATCAGGAAAATAGAGGGCCTATAACACTTTCTTGGGGAGCGCCGGATATTACTTTTGTTTCACTCGATGACTTTCTGTCTATTACTACGAACTGTGACCTTTCTGACAGGAAATCCGAATCCAGTCGCACAACTGAGGCGATACTCTGTAGGCACCCAGTTAAGTTAGAAGACGCTTGTGACGAACGGTGGCGAAAGCCTTCTGGAAATCTAAAAATATGGAATCAATTTGACATCCCTTGTCGATAGCACTTATTACTTCATGAGTATAAAGATCTAGTTGTGTTTCACAAGAACTATGTTTTCTGAATGCGTGCTGACTATGTGTCAATAACTCGTTTTCTTCGAGGTACTTCATAATGTTCGAATAAAGTATATGTTCCAAAACCCTACTGCAAATCGGCGTTAGTGATATGGCCTGTAATTCAGTGGATCACTCCTACTTCCCTTTTTGGGTATTGGTGTGACTTGAGCAACTTTTCAGCTTTTAGGTACAGATCTTTCTGTGAGCGAGTGGTTGTATATAATTGCTAAATATGGAGCTATTTTATCAGCAACTCTGAGAGGAACCTGACTGGTATAGAATCTGGACCGGAGGCCTTGCCTTTATTAAGTGATTGAAGCTGGTTTGTTACACCGAGGATATCTACTTCTTTGTTTCTCATCTTGGCAGTTGATCTTGATCGGAATTCAGGAATATTTACTTCGTCTTCTTTGGTGAAGGAGTTTCGGAAAACCGTGTTTAATAACTCTGCTTTGTGGCACTGTCATCAGTAGCTTTACCGTTGTTACCGCACATTGAAGGTATTGATTGCGTCTTGCCACTGGTGTGCTTTAAGCTAATCTACGGTGCAATCGCTTACATGTTAAATGAAACGACAGTGACTGATGGTCACAGCAAACTTTGGTATTCTTACCCCACAAATATATTGAAACTTTTTAAACGCCCATATTACAGGTAAACTTTCCAATTCTGACACAGAGTAAGATCTTTCTACTTCTGATAATGTGCGACTAGCAAACCTGATGACCTTGAGTACTTCTTTACCTTCTTCTCGCATCAATAGCCTGGGGCTTAACTACGACCGGTTGGTATTTTCCGATGGCGTACTGTGACTTAATTCATAACCCGGAGTAATTTCAGTTAGTCGCACTGTGTGGGTACATCGCCAGTTTGTGTCGATGGCTGCTTTGCCGTTATTTTTCCGCCCAAGGGTCGACTGCGGTACAGCGTAAGGCATGGCAATGTTGCCGCGCGTCGGACACTGCTGCGGCTGACTGTTTCTGTTCATGTACGATATAGGGCCTTATGATGGTGGATTGTAATTCGCTCGTGCATTGAAATTACTCCTGCTGTTTTGAAAAATTCTTTTAAATCGTTTGTTTTTTCCGTTCCCGTTACCGTACTCGTTACCTCTGGGTATGTAACTTTGCTGTTGTGTGTACCATCCTTGATGTGTGTTTAGATCATGTTTTACTGACTGATGTACATAACTATGTCGTTGTTGTGCCTGATTTTCTGTTGCTCTATTGGGTGCAGGTCGTTCCTCATAAATTAAGTCGATGGAATGAAGCACTGACAGAAAGTATTCAGTGTCGTGCTCCGTCGTTATGACTAATTTTTCTCTAATGTGCGATGGTAAACGACTTTTCAAAATTTTTTGACACGTCTACTTGTGATATTGGTTTCATCCAGTAGCGAGTCTTGTTCAGGTATTTTTCAAAGTATCCACGTATACTACCATATTTGCTATTAAATGGTGCGGGATTGAAAACCTCGCGTCTGAGTCTTCCTTGCACTGCCTTAGACCAGTATTTGTCGAGGAAATCTGCTGCAACGTTCGGCCACTTCAGTTTCCCTAAAAGAACGTCACCTTGCGTATATCCCACGACAAATTTGATTTTCTGTGCTTCCGTCCAGTTGCGTGGAAATACATGACGAAAAGCACTGAAAGATACTAGTGGATTCATTCTTTAACCTTCGGCAGTGCATTAAGGAAACCGTCGATGTCTCAGCAAACCTTCGTCTGCAAAAATATTTGATAGACACGTGACATTTTCAGTCGTATTTATGTTGTTATTGTAGTTACCTGTAATTCCGGTTGGTAATTCAAAAATGGTTCAAATGGCTCTGAGCACTATGGGACTTAACAGCTGTGGTCATCAGCGCCCTAGAACTTAGAACTACTTAAACCTATCTAACCTAAGGGCATCACACACATCCATGCCCGAGGGAGGATTCGAACCTGCGACCGTAGCAGTCGCACGGTTCCGG
Organism: Schistocerca gregaria; assembly: GCF_023897955.1. Lineage (NCBI taxonomy): Eukaryota > Metazoa > Arthropoda > Insecta > Orthoptera > Acrididae > Schistocerca > Schistocerca gregaria. Next base: position 639,983,749 of record NC_064931.1, read on the forward strand.
ACTGCGCGCCTAGAACCGCGAGACCACCGCGGCCGGTGGTTGGTAATTGCTCAGGTATTTGAGTTGTGTGTATGTTTACATTTTGCACTCTACAACTGTCACTGGTACTTGCTGTGGGACTCGTAACAACTTGTGGATACATACCAACGGGTTGTGGTTTGTTGACTGTAGCCTATGTATTATTTACGTGCATATTTCAAGATCCGGTAATATTTTCTTCTAAAAGATTGGGGATCCCTTTTTTCTGTGGATTGTAGTTTAATCTTTACCTTGTTCACTTTTTCATTTTTTTCTGAATAACCATTTCTACTACATCTGTGTATAACTTACAATCTGTTACTAACTTCTCTGCAATGGTAGTAGGCCTACCCTTATCTAACGTACCTGCTTCAGCTTGACTAATGATATCACTCAGATTTTCATTAATATTCTCTCTTTCCTTCTTAGCACGTGCTGAGTCAACTTCTAATGTTACTACCCTTAAAGTAAGCTCTTCTACAGCTAGAGGTACACCTTCATAGTCTTTATTTAATTTGTTAACGACAGTGGTTACCTCTTTTACTGTCGAACACAACTGGTTTTGTGTGGCTTCAATATTTGTGTTTGTGTCTGTGATTATCTTTATCTATTGCTCTACTAGACCATGGTGGTCGTTAAAAGAATCTACTTTCTGCTTAACTCTGTCATGTTACTGTTAACTTCAGAAAGTACTTCATGCTTTACTTGTTTTTTCAAATCATTCAATTTTTCGTCGATTCCACCGCGAAAATTTTGGGCTAAGTCATTGAACTTCTGTGACACCGTGTCTTGCAAATCCTTGAATACTTGTTTTTGTTCTTGCTTCACTGCATTAAGATATTGTGTCACAGTGTTCATATCTTGTTGCATATCACTGAAATTGGTGTTGATACTACATAATTTCGTGTTTATGTTAGATAATAAATGACATAGTGGTGCGTCAGTTGTACTAATATGGTTGCTGTCAGATGTACTTTCCAAGTTAGTGTTTGCGTTGACAAGTCGTGCTTGTAACGTGTTCTCAGAATTGATATATGTTTCATTCATGAGCATTATATCACTCTGGGAGATGCCTGACATTGTCTCATCAATTGTAAACATTGTGTCGTCAAGGTTATTCTGCTGTGGAGCGTCACTATCATTTGTCACACTTGCGACACTCATTTCTTACCTGCTTAAATCTTCTGCAGTAGGCATGCATGGCGCATCAACTTCAGTTGTTCGATTGCGCAATTCTACGCTATCTTGGCTGATTGCGTTTTCGCTATTCTTATCAAAAATGGACATATATTTTTTTGCCATGTTATATGAATATGCGCAAATAAAAATTTCAACAAAATGTTAACATTTCATGCACTAATTATTACACTTTATAATTGTAATGTACGTGGTGTCAAACCCCTTTTTCGTCTATTATGATACGCAAACTATCGTGTGACAATTCTTTATGTTTTACTGACAACGCGTATCACAGTGAAAATTTCCTGTACATTTTCCACCATAAAATTCAAGGAAGAGAAAAATGAGGAAAAGGTTTTTATCTACATCAAAAGAGACGCTACCAAGCGTAACCATGCAAGGAACTTGCGTAGCCGTCCTACCTTTTCTGCGCCGAATAAAACAGCTTACTATGGAAAATTTTACGTAAACTGGGACCAATTCTTATTCCTTTCCAAAATGTTCTCCTCAATTTTTGCCTTTTTGCTTTACATGCTCCCAGTTGTGATTCATGCAAACAGAAAATACAGACAATTAGTTTTTATGACTAATAAAAACGTCATAAAAATTTCTTACTATATCAATAGTTAACAAACCCCGCTTACAACTACTGCCCTGAAGTCGTGGCACTCAGCTCGCCAGTTGTCTTATATTAATAGAAAAAAAGGAATATACATATGTGAATGGAAAAAAGTTTAAAGGATGCTACAAGTGCACTATTAGAAATGTTCTGCTTGTACGAATCTGGGCTATTTGGACTTCCTCTCTTACATTTCAATTGTAGATGCAAGCAGCCGACTTCAAGGACACCAATAGGTTTCAAAAAATGAAGAAAATCTTCCTTAATTGGCTCCGCTTCAGTTCAATAAAAATACTTAATACTGATATCAAGTCTTCCCTTACTCCGGAACATAGATGATAGAAAACACTCGTAGCCTGTCATATTCCAAGCAGCATATCTTAAGAGAACTTCTACATAAGACAGAGTGAAAAAACAAAATCATGTACAAAGAAAATTGAATGATGGTTTCTTTTCCATTTGTCTGCGCCTTACAGCGCATTCATAATTAATGTCTTTGCCAACGCTTATGGTCAAACGCTGTTTCATTCTTTCTTTTAAAAAAAATCAATTTCAACCTTACCACATCCAGGGGTCTTTCGCCATGCTCCTACACACTGGTTGAAGGCATATGCGAAACTCATCGGTGAAGAGAATGTGATACCAATCCTGAGCGGTTCATTCGGCATGTTGTTGGGCCCATCTGTACCGCACTGCATGGTGTCGTGGTTGCAAAGATGGACCTCGTCATGGACGTCGAGAGTGAAGTATGCAGCCTATTGCGCGCAGTTTGAGTCGTAACGCGACGTCCTGTGGTTGCACGAAAAGCATTATTCAACATGGTGGCGTTGCTGTCGGGGTTTCTCCGAACCATAATCCGTAGGTATCGGACATCCAGGCGCTTGGGCGGCCTGAGCGAGGTGTCATGGACATTTCCTGTCTGTCTCTGTATCTCCTCCTTGTCCGAACACGATCGCTTTGGTTCACTCCGAGACGCCTGGACATTTCTCGTGTTGAGAGCCCTTCTTAGCACAAAGTAACAATGCGGACGCAATAGAGCCGCGGTATTAAGTGTCTGGCCATGGTTGAACTACAGACAACACGAGCCGTGTACCTCCCTCCTGGTGTAATAACTGAAACTGATCGCCTGTTGGACCCCCTCGGTCTAATACGCGCTGCTCATGCATAGTTGTTTACATCTTTGGGCGGGTTTAGTGACTTCTCTGAACAGTCAAAGGCACTGTGTATGTGATACAATACCCACAGTCAACGTCTATCTTCAGAAGTTTTGGGAACCGGGGTGATGCAAAACTTTTTTTTATGTATGTATATCGAAGTTGCGTATTGCGCATAAACGGACGGTAGGATCCATTATTGGTCGTTTACACGGTTGGTAAAAAAATGTCGTGTGACTAGGGCTTCCAACCGGGTAGACCGTTCGCTGGGTGCAAGTCTTTCCATTTGAGGCCTCTTCGGTAACTTGCGCGTCGATGGGGATGAAATGATGATGATTGGGACAACACAACACCCAATCCCAGAGCTGAGAAAATCACCAACCCAACCGGGAATCGAACCCGGGCCCTTGGGATAGACATTCTGTGGCGCTGACCACTCAGCTACCCGGGGCTGACTACACGATTGGTGGTCTAACATTGTGAACAGTAACTGCTACGTAATATCTAGAATTAAATGTCCGCGGCTATTAAAAGAGGAACCACCAAGAAAAAACAAGCTATAGTTACAGAAGATGACATACTAAAGAGTAATAGGAAAAATCCCAAAGAAATTATGTCACCCAAGAGAAGTTAGCTTATAAAATCGTCTTTGGACCGACTTCTGAGTGCTAGTAGTCAGCCTGGGACTCCTACGACGCAGTATGGATAGATGATACAGAGAATATTGAAATAAAGGAGGCGTGTTTCGTTTACTAAGCGCGAGAGTCTTACGGAGATGCTTATCAAGGTCCATCGCGGCAAGGTACAAGAACGGAGTTGTACATAACAGAAAGACTCACCCATATTTTGATATCGTACGTTCCAAGAAGAGTCAGGCAATATATGCAGCCCGTCCAAAATATTTCGAGACTGATTTTGTTCCTGAGTATAAACGACGTCAGCACAGTAGGCGTGGTAACACCTTGAACTAACAACCGTACACAACAAATGTGCTTTCGACCAGTCAGCTGTGGACAGGCAGTGTTATGAAGCTAATGTACGGCCGTCGTGATGAAGAAAAAAGTGTCTGCAAAGTTTCTTCCATAACAGACGAACAAAATCAACAACGTCTGGACGTCTACCGCGACTTGACTGAAACGGAAACGTGGAAAGTTCTTTCCTGAGAAAAGTCATCACAGGTGACGAGATTTGGTGTTATCGATACGAATCTACCACAACAGACTAAGTGCAAAAATTCACATGAAGGGTCAACGCTTTGACGACAAATGTGTAACCGCCATGTAAGCCAATGTGACGCACGACTTGAGCAACGTCCAAAAGAAGTCATTTCCTGACAGTTTCACACTGTTGTATGAACGTTCTGTGCGCTGTTCTCATGTAGGAGTGGACTATGTAGAACATCCGAAGCATTAAAGCCACCATCTTAGCTTTTCTGTATTTTTTTTTTTTTATTAATTCGGTCTAGAAACGTTTTGGACTGACGGCGTATACTTTCTGTCACATGCAGTAGGTGGACAAAAATATTGAAACACTGCCAGAAATGCATGCTTGAACATACGTACAAATGCTAGCCAAGCATGCAGGTTGCGCTGTTGTATTTGACCACGAACGGCGCATGTGCAATGTCCTCAATAGATTGTAAATGTCAGTTTTGGTCTCAACAGTGTTGTGTGTGGTTTCGAGTGCAGTATGCCGTATTTCAGTTCATTCGAACGTGGGTAAATTGTTGATACTCGACGTAAGATGCTTCTGTATCCAAGGTAGCCGAACTTTTTGGTGTTTCAACAGGAACCGTATAGAAGAATTATACCATGTACAGGGAAAATAGAGAAACATCATCCGATAAGTCTCAACGCAGAAGAAATGTATATTGAGTGCTCGCGACATATGGTCATCGAAGTGGTTTGTAATGAAAAGTAAAATGACAAAAGCTACAAACGTCACTGTAGAATTTAATGTCACACTCGCTAACCCTGTCACCATTAGCACAACACAGAGGGAGAACCATAAGGAGCGAATTGCAGGGCGAACTGGAATTCCAAAACCACTCATCAGTGATGCAAATGCCCATAACAGGAAAACATGGTGCCGAAGCAATAAAACTTGGAAAACTGGTTAAAATGGCTCTAAGCACTATGGGACGTAACATCTAAGGTCATCAGTCCCCAAGACTTAGAACTAATTAAACCTAACTAACCTCCTTGCATCACATGCCCGAGGTAGGATTCGAAACTGCCACCGTAGCAGTCGAGCGGTTCCGGACTGAAGCGCCTAGAACCGGTCGGCCACAGCAGCCTGCAATAAAACTTGGAAAATGACACAATGGAAGAAACTCATTTGATTGTATGAGTCATGTTTCACACTCTTTCCAACTTCTAACCGAAATGGTTCAAATCGTGCTGAGCACTATGGGACTTAACATCTGAGGTCATCAGTCCCCTAGAGTTTAGAACTACTTAAACCTAAATAACCTAGGGACATAACACACATCCATCCCCGAGGCAGGATTCGAACCTGCGACCGTAGCGGTCCAGCGGTTCCAGACTGAAGCGCATAGAACCGCTCAGTCACACCGGCCGGCAATAAAACTTGGAAAATGACGTAATGGAAGAAATTTATTTGATCGAATGAGTCATGTTTCACACTGTTTCCAACTTCTAACCGAGTGTTCGTCCCAAGGCTGAAACATGGCGGGTGTTCGGTGACGATTGGAGACGCATATTGTGGTATTCCGTGGGCCCCATTGTTGCTCTGCTAGAGTGCGCTGCTGTCAAAGATTTCGCGACCATTTTGGCTGATAAGCTCCAGCCCATAGGATAATGTTTTTCCCCAGCTGTGATGGTGTGTTCCAAGATGACAGGGCCCCTGTTCACACAATTTGCATCGTCCAGAACTGGTTTTGTGAGTGTGAGAATGAGTTTACACATCTGTCCGGCCACCGCAGTCAATAGATCTCAGTATTATTTAGCCTCTGTAGTCTACTTTAGAGAAGGTGTGTGATCGCTATCCACATCCATCGTCGTTACCTTAAGCTGCAGGAAGAATGGTGTAAGATTTCCTTGAAAACCGTGCAAGGCCTGTATTTATCCATTCCGAGACGACTGGAAGTTATTTTGAAGGCCAAAGGGTTTTCTACGCCTTATTAGCCATGATAATGTGTTGTGTTTTTGATGTTCCCATATTTTTGTCCAGCCTCTGTAGATGTACACTACTGGTCATTCTTTGCCAGTAATCATACAGAAAACATGCGTCAACTATCCAGTAAATCTGATTTACATTCAGTCCGGCGTCTCCCTTTCTCTCATATTTATCCACTGGGGTGCTACCCAACACAGTAAGATGATTTATTCTACAACAACATAACACAAACATTTGCTGTTAGCTGCCACTACCACAGAGAACAGTTTCGTATAAATGCCAATTTCATCAATATCACTTGATGAGAGTTATTATCAACATAAATCATTAAATTATTGCAACAACGAAACAATTGACTGGCTCCGACAAGCAGTCCCTCAAACTGCGTGCGTTAAGCATCTCGATTTGCCTATACCCATCGACCACTTAATATGCGTTTGGCGCCTCCACATTTTTTATTTGATATGAACTTCGAGATCTGTGTCTTGGCAACATAACTTTTGTGGGCCTACACAAACACGTGGTGTTCTACATAAAATTAGAATCCTATTACTAGCTTATTCTTTTCCTTTTCTGCTTATTTTATTGAATTTTTCAACCATATATCACGGATGCTCTCAGTTATTTACAACTGCTGTTCTTCATTCCCCAGAAGTCCTGACGATTTTCTCTGATATTTGTTTTCTCACATAGTAGATGCACCAAACGATACCAGAGTTACAGCATTCTCCCTTAATTCTTCTAACACGACATAACAATACGTTTTTATGTTGCAAAATAAATCTTTCCAACACTCATATCTTCTGCTGTTCCAGCGATCCGTTTCTGTGAATAGCTTTCTTCGAAACTGTGACGACATTTGTACATCATCTTCACATGAAACTGTGCCCATCATTTCCGCTGCCATGGTCTAGATGATCTGAGTACCTCTCTTCTAAAACCAACGATTCCCGTGAATTATCAGTATCCCTTACATTTGCTTGCTCGTCTCCTAGTATCAACATTTCTCCTCGGGTTTCTGTATCATTCCCGTATCTCTCTGCAGCACTTCATCTCCTGTTCAATTATACCGATATTACTAATCTTTATGCTCGCACCTTCAACTACTAAGGTAATTACCTCATTAAATAAATATGTGGTCGTTCTCCACTCAACTGCTTTCCTCAATCATATTGGAACCCTATAGAAGCATCATCAAAGCTAATACCTCATTTTTTCGTTGGCTGTTGTCAAACATTATGAAAGTTTGCCTTTCCGATTTTCATCCTTTTATTCTTGGTACTGGAAGCAAAATGAACTCCTCGTATCAAATAATTTTTAGTTCCCTGTGAAAAGCGTCAGTCCATTTCGACTGGTCACTTTTCAGACAGCTTGGCATGTAGATTTGATTTAACTTAATTAAACTTATGCAGATCGTGTAAAAACATTTTTTCGTGTTGGACAAAACTATAACAGTGGTTGTAAGGAGCGATTTCAGTTCCTTTTCTTTACTATAACCTACTGCGTACTGTTATAACTGTTTCTGTGGGCGAACCTTCAAGCTGTGGCTTGCTGCAGTTCGTGGGAGAGGACATTCGGAGTGAAACAAAAGCCAAAGGGAGCCCCGCAGATAACGGACATGGTGTTCCGAGAGTTGGCCAGTGGTCGACACAGGTAAAGGCGTCTGGACCGTACGCATTGTCTGTGTGAAAGTGGAACACCAGACGCAGGCCCAGCGGTACCAGAGTGGCAGAGCCAGTGACTTTTCATCAATATGAGCCAATGTGGCGGCCACATTAAAAATACAACGTCCAGCGAGAGGACTATGCTTTTTATGGCCTGCACCCTGTTAGCGAGAGGTTCCCTGGAAGATTTAGTTTTGCAGCAAACAATTTGAGAAGGAGAGGGTTGCAGTCGGGCCTGTCTGAAGCAAATATTCTGCTGGATAGATCTCTCTGAATCATCATAAAATACATTGAGAGATGTCTGTCGCCAGGGAACGAAGTTACTTTTTTCTCTTAATTCTTTTCCTATGGCTTGAAGAAACTGTACGAGTGGCTAAAGGAGACCAATGATTGGTGGCTGTAGTGTGACTTGAGTCTGACATAGCGTTTGAGTTAATTTTTTTGCGAGAATAGTAGGTCGGAAAGCGAGCTTATTGGATTTGACGTTTTGGCAGTTACTGGTGGAAATTTTTAACATTAAAACAGCTGCGTCAATGGCGGAGAAAATGTAACTTTTTGAGGCTTGGTAGGCGAAAAGAGTTGGACATCTGTCACAAAAGGAGATGGAACTTTGGCTTCTGACGAGGTACAAAATAGATGGCCTCTGCAGCGGACAATGAGGGAGTCCAATGTTCGAGCTCACAGCAGAGCACTTCTAGGTGCGCGTTTGATGCCAGCCAGCCATGCTATCAGCGGTCTGCTCACATTACGTCAACGAATATGGTGAGAGTAGTTTGTAGCACCGGCACGTTAGGACGAACGGAACTTAAGTATTCAACATCATCTTCTGTTTGGCCGGCCGGAGTGGCCGTGCGGTTCTAGACGCTTCAGTCTGGAACCGCTCGACCGCTACAGTCGCAGATTCGAATCCTGCCTCTGGCATGGATGTGTGTGATGTCCTTAGGTTAGTTAGGTTTAAGTAGTTCTAAGTTCTAGGGGACTGATGACCTCAGATATTAAGTCCCATAGTGCTCAGAGCCATTTTCTTCGGTTTGGGCTTTCCATGTTCGACAGTACTGTCACAGTTGCATGGATAACTTCAGTTTGTCTTGAGCCACACAATCACTGTTATGAATGTATAGGCAGTTGGTGATAAATTCATTGGGAAAGGGAAGTGGTGTTTAGCCATCCTTTAACGCAGATCCATGTCAATTTAGAGACAGGTGGTCCTCTTCTCGAGGAAAGCATCCAAGACAACAGTCAACTTTTATGTATCCCCATTATCTCAACAGACATACAGCAGAATGTTGTTAAAAACCATGCAGCAACTGTTAGCTAACGTCACATGGTTGTGATTGGTAGAGAGTACAGAGAAACATAAACAGTCTTGCACATGGTCAAACATGCGATCCATTCGGTAGTTGTATATTGCAGCCCCCAAACTGGTAATACAATGTCGTTTAGCTAAGGACACTTAATGAAAATCTATAAGATGGTTGCCTATAAATTGGGAGTCACACCTGGGCTTGTGATCTGACATACACAAATTTATTACTCCACATTTGGTGGTCATCCACGTTAAACAATCTACTGCAGCTGTCTTCCTGCAGTCCACGAAAAATTAATATTTCCTTGGTCCCTAGTGCACCCACGTTGGCTTTTACTTGTATTCCTCTTGCTGTCACACACTCTTTCCTATGTACAAGAATTTTCCTGCACGAAGCAGACATATAAAAGTACTCCCTCATTCTCCCTCAATTTTCCCGCATTTTGTCGTATTTTCCCTTCGCTTATACGTATTCTTCGTCAATTTTCGTAATTTTATCGACTTTATGTCACTTCTGCTCATGTGATCATGACATCACTTCTGGTTATATATTCTAAATTTTTTTGTAAATATAGTACATCTCTCAACATCTAGCACAACTGTGTTATTTTTCTGTATGTGTATGTGCCTGTAATGGTTTCACGTGGGGGATACCCATGGCAGAGGGTAGATTGCAAGAACCTCCCACTCGTACTGAACCTCCAAAAATGTCTCAGTTCATCCGGTAAGTTCGTAAATGGAGGTATATGGGGCGTACAATATGACTGGCTACGATTTCCCACCCACGTTTTGCAATAATTAAGCCAGTTCGTCCTTGAACTGACTTAGTGAGCCTCCATGTAGGAATTCTTCCTACCTGTTTATGTGGAGATGCTCTTGTAGTGTTATGCCCCCTGTAGAGCTGTAACAGCGCCGTCGGATCGTGAAAGTGCAATACTACTGTCTGTGTGGTACGTAATGAAGCAGGAAGAAGCTTTTATGCAAATAATTTTTACACAGGATGCCATTATGGTTCGTTTATTTAAGAAACATAAAAAATTAAGTTGGTCACACTGGTTATAAGCTAACTATTAACAGTACGGGAGCGTGGTCTGCCACATGACTAGATCAAAAAGCGCCCTACCGGCGACTGCTGACTATGGCGCACAGTCTGTAACTTGAACATACAATCAGAATAGTTTGTATACGAGCTGTTCATTTATGACAAAGCTATTTATTCACATATCAATTTCAACGTTTCCTGGCATTGTAAAATTACTGAAAGATAGTATCCATAACCCGTAGACTCGTCCTAATATCTGAGTGTCAAAAGGCAACTTTTGTTAGCAAATACTTATTAATAACAATTACTTGATTCACGCCAGATTAAATGCTTTTCTGACATTACTAGCGATTTCTGCATCAGCTATAACATAATGGATATGCAGAATGTCCTCCCATCGTCTCTGCTAAGCATATTCTCACATGTTCTTTGTCGCACTATCGACTGCAATGTTTATTACATTACACCAACCCATATGTCTTCCCAGTCCTTTCATCCACAGGGGTTCTGTTGGTGGTTATCACATAGTCCTAGATGCCTGTCCTTTACAACACTTTTTGAAAGAGTCTTGATGGGATACAGCACCTTCGAGAAGTGCTGATTGAAAATACTTGCAGTCTCTTCTAAAATCTGATTGGCTGGAAGATCAAATTGTTAAATAAGTTCCTAGAACTGAGGAGAATCGAAGCACCTTCCCAGTATGTGTGTGTGCGTTTCCGTGTACGCTCGCGCACTTGTGTGTGTGTGTGTGTGTGTGTGTGTGTGTGTGTGTGTGTGTGTGTGTGTGTAGATATTCCATAATTTTTTCGGACGCATATAAATGATAATCACATTGGTTCTCTGAAACGTGTATGTGTTGGGGTGAAAAGGTACTATGGTCGTTTGGTCAGTGTTTCAACATGTGCAAAGAAAATTATGTGGGTGGGACTACTTCCATTCATAGGGGAGATATATATTTGAAGTGGAAAATTGCGATTTCAGTGTGTCAATAGCTGTAAGGGGTATGAAAGATTTTACATAGAAAATCATGTTCAGTCATGAGGAGGATACAGATTTATGAGGGATAGTGATACTTCCTGAGCTGCAATAGTCATGAGGAGGTACTTCAGATACTTCGCTCATTTTCTAATGTCACCAAATTGGTGCTGCAATCGTGATATTTAGTTGTTATTAAACTGATAACTATGTGGCTGGTTTCCTAGGACGACACCGCTCGACGTGCGAGTGGAGGTAGCTGGTGGCCAGAAAAGATGGGGATTTCCAGCTTAAAGTGCTAGCCGTCGCTGAGCCTCCCAAATTGGTCAGGTAGGGTATAGGGATGCAGACATAGTGTGATCGCTGAGACATGCGTCCTTGGTGGCAACCAGTGCTGCACGACCTCTGGCCTGGAGCACGGCATGTCAACACTGGGACATGAGGGTGCATGATGTACGAGTGTTTCAGTGAACTCTGACATTTAACTGTAGCAGCTGCTATTACAGAATGGAATATGATTTAAGTGTGTGATGTTTACTGCTTCTCAATACAGATCAGTGAACTCTACCTTGCAGTAGAAAGGCGGGAGTGGTATTTGTTCTTGTTAGTATCCTATCATGTGGTAGATCCTCCCTCCTCCTCCTCCTCCTCCTCCTCCTCCTCCTCCTTCTCCTCTTCGTTCTTCGTCCTAGTGAGGCTGAGAGAACCAACTTAGGGATTATAAAGTGCTTTAGAAACCAATAGCAAAGTCAAATTTCTGACTGATGATTTATTGTATCCAATTGTGGTACTGTGAGTAGACATATCAGTCCAACCCCATGCCATGTCTCCCGCAAATTGTTTAAGGATATTGCATGGAACTGCACTGAAATTTGAAATTTTCAACTACCTCCAACGTAATGGGCTTTCGGACAAAAGAGCTACCTGCACCAGTATCCACCAACTGGATGCAAGGAAGAAATCCAGAAAGGGGACGAGTAGGTTTTGGAAACCAGACGGTTGCAAGATCGAATCCTGGAACGTCCAATCCAAGTAGGGGTGGGGAAGTTGTTTCTAACAGCGTCCCCTGCTGGTGGTATTGTGAACTATCTCAGTCAGTAGCCGCACAGCAGGGCGAGCACATAGGACAGCCGCTTCAACTGACCTGGTATGGGACATGGATATTTGGGAGCAAAACAGGAAGTCACTCTGGCACCTGATAGTTTGTTCGGGGATTAAGTAGCAGGCAGTCTCTGGCTGCTACTGATGGTGGCCTGCCAATTTCGCAGTTACTGACCGGTGTTTAACATACATGCGGCTGCGACCCCAACATTGCCTGGTAGTCTGCGGGCGGCATGTGCGAAGAAGAAAGTGTGTGCAATCGGAATTTTTTTCACCAGATATGTTTAGCACGATCTGTCATAGTGTAATTATGTGCAGTGAGTGTTTTTTGCCGATTTCATGATGCTATTCCTTGTACTACCGAGAAAAAACCGATCTACTTGGGTATTTAATTACATTTCTTATGTACACTCCTGGAAATTGAAATAAGAACACCGTGAATTCATTGTCCCAGGAAGGGGAAACTTGATTGACACATTCCTGGGGTCAGATACATCACATGATCACACTGACAGAACCACAGGCACATAGACACAAGCAACAGAGCATGCACAATGTCGGCACTAGTACAGTGTATATCCACCTTTCGCAGCAATGCAGGCTGCTATTCTCCCATGGAGACGATCGTAGAGATGCTGGATGTAGTCCTGTGGAACGGCTTGCCATGCCATTTCCACCTGGCGCCTCAGTTGGACCAGCGTTCGTGCTGGACGTGCAGACCGTGTGAGACGACGCTTCATCCAGTCACAAACATGCTCAATGGGGGACAGATCCGGAGATCTTGCAGGCCAGGGTAGTTGACTTCCACCTTCTAGAGCACGTTGGGTGGCACGGGATACATGCGGACGTGCATTGTCCTGTTGGAACAGCAAGTTCCCTTGCCGGTCTAGGAATGGTAGAACGATGGGTTCGATGACGGTTTGGATGTACCGTGCACTATTCAGTGTCCCCTCGACGATCACCAGAGGTGTACGGCCAGTGTAGGAGATCGCTCCCCACACCATGATGCCGGGTGTTGGCCCTGTGTGCCTAGGTCGTATGCAGTCCTGATTGTGGCGCTCACCTGCACGGCGCCAAAGACGCATACGACCATCATTGGCACCAAGGCAGAAGCGACTCTCATCGCTGAAGACGACACGTCTCCATTCATCCCTCCATTCACGCCTGTCGCGACACCACTGGAGGTGGGCTGCACGATGTTGGGGCGTGAGCGGAAGACGGCCTAACGGTGTGCGGGACCGTAGCCCAGCTTCATGGAGACGGTTGCGAATGGTCGTCGCCGATACCCCAGGAGCAACAGTGTCCCTAATTTGCTGGGAAGTGGCGGTGCGGTCCCCTACCGCACTGCGTAGGATCCTACGGTCTTGGCTTGCATCCGTGCGTCGCTGCGGTCCGGTCCCAGGTCGACGGGCACGTGCACCTTCCGCCGACCACTGGCGACAATATCGATGTACTATGGATACCTCACACCCCACGTGTTGAGCAATTCGGCGGTACGTCCACCCGGCCTCCCGCATGCCCACTATACGCCCTCGCTCAAAGTCCGTCAACTGCACATACGGTTTACGTCCACGCTGTCGCGGCATGCTACCAGTGTTAAAGACTGCGATGGAGCTCCGTATGCCACGGCAAACTGGCTGACACTGACGGTGGCGGTGCACAAATGCTGCGCAGCTAGCGCCATTCGACGGCCAACACCGCGGTTCCTGGTGTGTCCACTGTGCCGTGCGTGTGATCATTGCTTGTACAGCCCTCTCGCAGTGTCCGGAGCAAGTATGGTGGGTCTGACACACCGGTGTCAATGTGTTCTTTTTTCCATTTCCAGGAGTGTATTTTACAAGATCTTCATAATCCAGAATTAAGTAAACAGCAGAGAATGATGTGCTTTTCCCACCAAATAAAGAGATCCAACCCCTGGATATTGGTATGCAAATTTAATTTTATAAACAAACAATATGTTATTATGCCCTCTGCATTGTAGTTGAATTTATGATCGTGGGATCCTTCCTCTCCTGCACAGAATGAGTCTTTTTCCACCAATTTCCAGGTGGAGGACGTGAAAGGTGAAGTAGGAGAGGGAAGGGGATGGCTGGGGACTCTCATATGGGAAGGGATTAATTAATTGATCGATTTAGTTAATTAGTCAAATAATTTTGTATGAAAAGTGTGTTTCTATCAGTGAGGGTGAGGGGTTGGAGATTTTCAAGAGGGTTGGTGCAGCTGGAGGGAGAGAGTGGGAGGTGGTTGATTTCTCAGAAGGATAGTTTATCCCCACGGGGCCTTGAATCAACCCGCAGGGTGTCATAAATCAATTAGCACAAAAATAGCGTGACCAGATACAATAGTTTAGAAAGGAGGACAAACAGCTTCAAAAAAGAGGACAAAATAAGAAAAAAGGGAAACATCAAATGGGTCAACTGCAGATGTGGATACCACCTGTCAGTTTTGATATAAATGTTTTCATTCTCAAATTATTAATTAACTCATGTAATCATGTACTTAATTATCTTCTGATTAGAAAAATTAATTGTTACTCTCAATAAATTCGTGTATGAAAGTATATCCCAAAATAGTTAATCTTTAGTTACACTTTCTACACTAATTAAATTAGTCTTTTAATAGGAATGATTTTCAGAGTATCATTATTTTGCACTTTTATGTTGTTGGTAGTCTTTTGTTAACCTTTATTTCTGCTAGAATACTTCATAACAGTCTACTATTTCTTAGTAGCCATGTTTGAATCACAAAATTTTATACTGCTGTTAAGCTACTATTGGCATATTTCCATCCATTAAATTCAACACTATATTTCTCAGGAGAAGTTAAATTGCTATACTATTACTATCAGTGCACTGCCGACCTTTCAATTCCATGAAACACTTGCATCATCAGATGCCTCCATCACACCATTCCTTACACTTACACTTTTCCTCACTATTATGTCAGCACCATGCTCTTCTGTACTTATTTATTTTCGAATGTGTCATAATGATGTCCACCCCAAGTGGTTACAAATTAAACAAACACAAGACCTATACATTTCAGAAGTACATGGAGACAGAAGATTATTGTACTCACACCTTTTACCAGGACATACACAGGCAGCACACAACAGAAACACATAGTGATGATTTTGCTGTCCATGATGTAGTCTTGCATTGCAAAACTCCAGACTTTCTCAATTGGTGTTGAGTTCAACAACTGTCTGCCCATTCTCCCATTTCCACCCTCAAGGTACAGCTCCAGTCCAGTTCCATGTAACAATAAAAAATGCTTTAAATTAGTTTCCTGATAAGTTTAAACAAATTTTAAATAGACATATTTTCATACACTATTACAATATAAACATATAATCTTCCATTTTGATTTGGCTAATCATAAACAACGACACTGTCTACACCCTACAACAACAGTGGTTTATCATTGTTTTTGTTTTCGTCATAGCTGTATCCACTGTTTACTTACATCTAGGGCATTTCCCTTCACATTCTTAAGAGCTTGGTGCTTGCTTGCACTATCTATTACTACTGATCCACTTCGTTAATGACTTATGCCACTACCCAGCATCTCTTGCTGGGCTCTGTAAATCTTACAGCTGGAAGCTTACAAATGCAACTGAGTGTCATTGTTGCTACAGATTGTACTAGTGGAGCTGTATATATGTATTGACTTGTATTTCCTACTAATTTTCATATACAACGTGTTTCAAAAATGACAGGTATATTTGAAACGGCAATAAAAACTAAACGAGCAGCGATAGAAATACACCGTTTGTTGCAATATGCTTGGGACAACAGTACATTTTCAGGCGGACAAACGTTCGAAATTACAGTAATTACAATTTTCAACAACAGATGGCTCTGCAAGTGATGTGAAAGATATAGAAGACAACGCAGTCTGTGGGTGCGCTATTCTGTACGTCGTCTTTCTGCTATAAACGTGTGCTGTTCACAACGTGCAAGTGTACTGTGTACAACATGGTTTATTCCTTAGAACAGAGGATTTTTCTGGTGTTGGAATTCCACCGCATAGAACACAGTGTTGTTGCAACAAGGCGAAGTTTTCAATGGAGGTTTAATGTAACCAAAGGACCGAAAAGCGATACAATAAAGGATCTGTTTGAAAAATTTCAACGGACTGGGAACGTGATGGATGAACGTGCTGGAAAGGTAGGGCGACCGCGTATGGCAACCACAGAGGGCAATGCGCAGCTAGTGCAGCAGGTGATCCAACAGCGGCCTCGGGTTTCCGTTCGCCGTGTTGCAGCTGCGGTCCAAATGACGCCAACGTCCATGTATCGTCTCATGCGCCAGAGTTTACACCTCTATTCATACAAAATTCAAATGCGGCAACCCCTCAGCGCCGCTACCATTGCTGCACAAGAGACATTCACTAACGATATAGTGCACAGGATTGATGACGGCGATATGCATGTGGGCAGCATTTGGTTTACTGACGAAGCTTATTTTTACCTGGACGGCTTCTTAAATAAACAGAACTGGCGCATATGGGGAACTGAAAAGCCCCATGTTGCAGTCCCATCGTCCC
The DNA here is from genome assembly GCF_023897955.1 of Schistocerca gregaria. NCBI lineage: Eukaryota > Metazoa > Arthropoda > Insecta > Orthoptera > Acrididae > Schistocerca > Schistocerca gregaria. Next base: position 640,000,493 of record NC_064931.1, read on the forward strand.
TGCATCCTCAAAAATTACTGGTCTGGGCCGCCATTTCTTCCAAAGGAATCATTGGCCCATTTTTCAGATCCGAAACGATTACTGCATCACGCTATCTGGACATTCTTCGTGAATTTGTGGCGGTACAAACTGCCTTAGGCGACACTGCAAACACCTCGTGGATTATGCAAGATGGTGCCCGGCCACATCGCACGGCCGACGTCTTTAATTTCATGAGTGAATATTTCAATGATCGTGTGATTGCTTTGGGCTATCTGAAACATACAGGAGGCGGCGTGGATTGTCCTCCCTATTCGCCAGACATGAACCCCTGTGACTTCTTTCTGGGGGGATACTTGAAAGACCAGGTGTACCGCCAGAATCCAGAAACAATTGAACAGCTCAAGCAGTACATCTCATCTGCATGTGAAGCCATTTCGCCAGACACGTTGTCAAAGGTTTCGGGTAATTTCATTCAGAGACTACGCCATATTATTGCTACGCATGGTGGATATGTGGAAAATATCGTACTATAGAGTTTCCCAGACCACAGCGCCATCTGTTGTTGACAATTGTAACTACTGTAATTTCGAAAGTTTGTCTGCCTGAAAATGTACTGTTGTCCCAAGCATATTGCACAAACGGTGTATTTCTATCGCTGCTCGTTTAGTTTGTATTGCCGTTTCAAATATACCGGTCATTTTTGAAACACCCTGTACAAGCAATATCTGACTTCGTAATATGCAACAGCTAATTGCCTTACTATAGCTAGACCTTTATTCCACGTTCTTTTCATATTTAAAACCAGTGTGTGTCATTCACTATACTTCACATTACGTGGTCCTCTATTTAAACCTACGTTTATGTCTTTTGTAAGATTCCATGTCAGTGTTGTGTCTTATGTCAACAATATGTCTGCTAACTTGTACTTCATACAATAATTGTCAGAAGCGACTTCATCCATAAATGCTACTTAACACTCGGATGTGCAGACTTTGCCTGCCCTCGAACCCCCAGAGGGGTGATTTTGACCCCTACCATTAAAAAAAATACTGAACTATTATTTCGATATTTTAAGGATTTATTATATTTTAGTGTTTACAAGATTTATAGCCATTTTAGATACAGAGTTTTGAATAAAAGGAACAGACACAAATTATATTATCTATTGACATATAAGCAAAATTCACTGAACATGGTAACACCCAAACAAGTGTAAGCAAGTGACAGGCTTTTCTTTGTTCTAAATTCATAAAAGATTAAACTTTTCATGTGTACAAAAATTTCAGCCACTTCATTGTTTTACACAATTGACACATTTGTATTCAGTTTCCTTTGTACATTTTTCACAAACCATCTTCTTACAAACACTGCACTTCGAAATAATTTTATTACATTTGCAGAATTTGAGAACTTGACATTTACGGCAGTTTTGTGGCATTTCGTCTCCATATGCATTTTGATTCTTTTCATACTTATCTGTGGACATACAAGGAAAGCGACTCGTCACATACTCAGAGCGTAGTTCATCTGCAAGCTGCTGAATAAAATGTCTTTTTTTTTACCTTTTCCCAGTAACAGCTCTAAATACTACATATGCATTTATTTCTGCTATGTCACGGATATTGTAGAAAGAGTGCACTGGCCAGGCCATCTTCTTGAGGAAGACTTCACTGAATACTGCCTCGCCATTTTGTCTACTATGTCAACCCCAAATTTTGTTATGTTGTAATAACTCACTGCTTGTGGAGTTTTTTCTCATTTGTATTTATGGAAACGTTTGGATGAAGAGAAGACATTACTAGCACATTTTTTTTCATTCTTCCCTTGATATACTGTCAAAGATATATCATCATGTTTTAAAACTTTTGTGGAATACTGAGGACTCCTCAAGGACGTCAGAGCATGTGGTATTTCTCTTCTTGCTCTATTTACTGTTCCTACAACGGAGGTTGATTTTTCTTTCAGTTTTTCGGCTAGTTTGAGTGAAGTGAAGTACTTGCCTGTAGTGACATTTCTGCCTTTTCCCATAAATGGTTCCATAAGACACGTCACTACATAATCTGACACCCTTTCGTCTTGGGATTGTGCAGTATCCTTACCAAGATAAGTGAACCCTCTGAGTATATACTTACTTTCAACGTGCAGTATTTTTGCCCATACTTGTCAGGCTTTGAAGCCATGAATTGTGTGAATGGGCATCAAGTTTTACTTGGGAAGAGCTGTTCATCTATTGTTACGTCACTTCCAGGTCTGTAACACATTGTACAGTTTTCTGTGAATTTGGTCCAGACAGCAGAAATCAATCCAAACTTATCATTTTGGAATCGTACAGGGTGTGTAGACTTCTCGTTGAACCTCATGAATCTATTTCCACTCATTATTTCCATACAAAATGGTAGGCCCCAGGAATCTGACCATAAGCTGTGAAGGTTTGTACTTCAGCAAGCACTCACACCACGAGCGTAAATAATTACAATAAATGCTTCTAGTCCTTCTGTAGTCACTGATTGAACAGCTGTCATTTCCTAGTACTCTTCGTGCCTCTATTATAGTACATTTCAAGATGTGTTTGATTATACAATTGTCTATGAACAAGTGCCAAGCACTTGATACAAGGTCATCACTGACATTTGTTTTACATGTGGTGTAGGTCCAGGAGATTCTCTCAAAATATTGTGATTTGTAAGACGTCCACCTTGTGAATTAGGCACTGCTTCTAACCAGACTGTTCCATTAGGAACAACTTCTTTATGTCTTTCATCAGACAATGAAGAAGCAGTCACTTGTTCTACACTCCAACGAATAGGATTATCTCCTCTTCTCTTACATAATTCTTCTCGATCTATAGAGCATGAAAAATAGAAGAAATGTAAGAAAGCCACCATAAAATCTAAATTCCGTACAGTAACAATATATGTGCCCACCCAGCAAGCTGCGCAGTCAAACGCGCTGCTTCCTGAGAGGGAAGGCGTGCCGGCCCTCAGCACGAATACACACGGTGGAGTTGTATCGAGGTCCGGTGTGCTGGCTAGCCTGTGGATCTTTTCTAATGGGGTTTTCCATCTGCGTCGGTGAATGTGGGTCGGTTCCCCTTATTCCATCTCAAAACTATGTTGGTGACTGCTGTGCAAACACTGTCTCCACATATGTGTACACCATAATATTACTCTACCACGCAAACATTTGGGGTTACACTCATCTTGTATGAGACGTTCCTGGGGGTGTCTTCTGAGGGCCGAACTGCACAATAGCCCTGGGTTCAGTGTGGGGACTGCTGTGGCCTGTTGTGGAGTTGTGGACCACTGAGGGCTATGATGGGATGAAGCCTCTCCGTTATTTCTAAGTCCCTGGTTCAATACACAATACACAACATTATATGGAGATAAGGATAGGATGATTATAAATTAGCAGCAATAATAATAATATACTTACTAGACTGTAAACTTCCATATTATGTATCTGAAGAATCAGAATCATTAGTATTAGATGATTCATCTTCTCTCAATGTCTGTGGTAAAAACTCTTCCTCTGATTTATCAGAAAAAAGTTCGCCACCATCTGAATCACATTCCATAACTCTTTGTAACTCTGCAATAATCTCTTAATCTCCTAAATAGGCTTTTCTATTCATTTCAATCTTCAGCTCACAATCACAATGACGAACAATGGTGAACCAAGTCCGTCGTTGTCATTTCATATGGCAATAATATAAATGAAAGCAAATTATTGCACTTCAGTGTAAGGTGACAAATGTATGGCATAACTATAAACAAAATTTTAGCATTTTTCTAAAGGGGTCAATATGTCTCCTCTGGGGGTTAAAGGCAAAACTGGAAGAAAGTGATAATCAATTAGGCAAAATGTATTGTTTTTTAATATAATGAAAATGCAGCCAAATAAATAAATGTCGCAAAATTAAATGTCGCTTGAATCATTCTTCAAAACATAGCTAGCACTAAAAAACCCCTCTGGGCGTTCGAGTGTTAATGGAAGACTTACACATCATCTTTTGCCTTTACTCCTTCACTCTTCATGAATGACTGACTGGCCTTCCTGTCGCCTAATAACCATACCTCTCCTTTCTCTCACTATGTAAATAATTGGCTGACTTTTTTGTCGCCTAATCTATAACTCTCTTCATAAAAAATTGGCTAACTTCTATGTCGCCTAATAACCATAACACTCCATTTACGATAAATCTCTTTGACATGACTATTCCTAGCCTATGAGAATACCATAATTAATTACAGCAAAAACCACTTTACCATTTCAGTTCATACTAAAGACTAACGATATGTCTATTTTGACACAATCTGAACATCATCTCAAGACATCATTTAGTTATTTTTATTACTTTTGGCATCAGAATTTCTTCTGCTGTACATTGTCATATTCACTTACCTGGTTTAGCATCGTCCTCTCCTTCTGCAACCTTCAGCCTATTTTTATGCAATATTTCTTATGTGTTATATATAATAGCTCTCATCTTGCTTTCCGATCCTTAAAATATTTTCAAACATAAAGGTTTATTTATCGTTGTTGTAAATATATAGAAACTGTCCACTACCTACTTTGTAATATTTTTGTTATATGCATTAATATGGTACTGATGTCTTGTAACTGTATACTGTGTTCTCTTGCTGGTGTATCTGTAATCCCATACTTCATATATTCTGGCCTGTTCACATATATTTCGTTAAATGTCTGTTTTTCACCTGTGCTACGCGGATGTTTATTCTACTGGGTTACTTTGTTTTTGTCATAATTTGTTTCTTAGCTGTCGCATTGAGAGTAAGAAAATATTCACATCTTAACCATGATAGTGAAGAATGTTGAAGAAGACAGGTATAGTTCTGAATGAGAGAAGTGGAAGAACTAATGCAAAGAAAAGAAAATGAGATATGCTGTCGGTTAACTCGGGAATCGTCAGTTACCTAACAAAACAAAGAATGTTATTTCCCCTAAGGTTTAGTACTCATAACATTTTTTCATGTCATTGATTGACATTTCTCCTAATAACTATTGTGCCAGTATTTCTGTGGTAGAATGAGGCACTTCATTCACGACCTTCTCAAATTCAACCACCTAATTTATGCCCGTGTGGTGCTTCTTAGAAGTGAGCTGATGGCTTTGTCTCCCGTAGATGAATTCAAAATATATTTAACCATTTTGTGCTAGTGGCCTCTGACAGAAGCTATCTGTCACTTCTGTGTTACCAGTAATTTAACTTTGGTACAGGACCTTCTAATACCTTACTCCTATCCAGTTGTTGTTGTATAATGACTTTTTCACCATCAACTCTCCTGTCCACAAATACTTCACATCTCGCTCTGTTTTGTCTTATGTGAGACCAGTATTGATTCAAGAAAGCTTAAACAAATTCTTCATATGTTTTACATGTGTTACTGACCCCAGTTCTCCATATTAGTTCTCCTTCTAATCTCCTGGTCATGAATTTGATTTTTTGTTCTGCTACATTTTCAGGAATGACGCTCTCAAACATTTTCAGGAATGACGCCCTCAAACTGTATAATAAAGGCTACTGTGTGTATAGTTCACTTACTACCGCAAAGTACTTTTTGATAAACAGGTGGAAATCTATTTTGCCCAGAAATGATGGAATTTATGTGCATTAGCATGATTTACTACATCACTTACATGAACGATACCTTTCTTTCTTCTTTACACCGAATTTCAACTTTTTGCTTAACTTCAGTTTCGATTTTGTCTTGCATCTCAAGAAGTACTTTCTGCTGTATTTCTCTTAGTTTACCCTGAATCGCACTTGTGTTGCCTTTAGAAGAGGAAATATTACAACTAAGTACTTCATGGTCATTTTTGATCCTCTGTTAATTAGTCCATTGTATTTTATGTTTATCATTACATGTTTTGATAATTTTGCTTTGCTCTTGCATTACATTACTTGTTTTATTAATTGTTGTTTGTATTACCCCATTTTGATCTTCCAAATCCTTATTTAACTTTTTGATTTCATGGTCAAACTTTTCATATATTTCTGACTTACAAACTTTTAATTTTTAACCCCCATTATTTTGTTTCATATTCTATTTTCTTGCAACATTCCTCACTTTTACCTTCAAGATTTCTAACCTTTTGTTTCAAAGCCTTGAACTTGTTTTTAAGTTGAGCTATTCCTATCTTAACTTCTTTTAACACTACTTATTTTCTTTTCTTGCTACTTTTTGTTCAGGTTAAATTAATTTTAGCATAGACCTTATATGTTGATCATCCTGAGTTGGCAAAGTGTCAGCTGACACTGTACCATGACTTAATGTATGTAACTCATCTGTTAGATTATTAGAAATGTCAATGTCAGAGCCATTTTCTCTGGTATCATCATTCCAATCAATCACTTCGTTTTGACAGGGTACTGCACATCCCTTGTTACCTTATCATTTTTGTCATTAGATCTACATTTGACTGCCTTCATTATTAGTTAACTCTACATTCCCAGTGGAATCATTCATGGGTACTTTAGAATTCTCAATGAGATCATCGATTATTGAATGTACTATTTCGGGTTAATCACCAAAGTTTGAATCTACGTTTTCATTTGAATTATTTTTTACTAAGTTTGACATCTCATTAAACCAATATCTGACTTCACCACCATTTATTTGTATCTGATCCACGGATCGTCACTACTACTGTGAGACTGAACACCTTCTCTGGTTCTAACAGCGTCTCTCACCTCTTTTTCTCCTGACATTATACTAATACTAATGTTCCAATTACAAACCTTAGACTGGAATATGCAAGTGCGACATTTACACTGCTTTTCTTTCTAAACGTACTGTCGCTGATTATCGTGTGGGCCACGCCGCTGGCTGCAGCACTGCTGTCGTGGTGTGCTGAAGATGGCGCTCTGTACTGCTAACCTCACTGCACCTGTTGTCCTTGGCTGTATCGCGTTACTCTGCACGCTGCGCCGTCTCGTACCATGGAGAATCTTGAAGTGATCATTTACAACGTAATATCATGGGCAGTGCACACAACTTTAATTTCAGCACTTCCTATTCCTGGTTTACACCAATAATACTTCTATGACAACAAAAAATTTGATTTTGCGGCATCAGTTCATTCAAGTTCAAAAACAGATCTAACACAGTTCCAAACCTACGTATCACAGTTTTAATGCAGCTCTATAGTAATTTACGGTTACCACGAGTCACAGTCCTTACACAGTTCGCTGGTAGGCTACAGTTCACAGTTCTCGCTAATAAAATCTCGCCTCATAATTCCAAAGCACTTCGACTTCAAAGATAATTATCCCCACCAGGAATACCACATATAGCAAATGGAAGAGAGAGAGAGTGGGAGGGAAGGAGGTATAACGAGAGAGAGATTTACATTTGTATGATAAATCCCTTCCCTCGAAAATTTCATCCTTTCATACCTCCTCACAGATGACATGTCACTGAACTCATTTCGTTTGTAGTAAGATTGCAGTACACGTCAGGTGCCTAGCTGCTTCCACCGCCTTGAGTGGAACGTATATGTTCTGAAAAATGTTCACCAACCTCCAGTCTTCTGTAGTTGTTGACCTCTATACTGAAAAGACCACGTAGCTCGTGAATCCGTTATCTTGAGACATTGTAAAAAAAAAAAAAAAAAAAAAAAAAAAAAAAAAAAAAAAAAATTATGAATTGTTTTTTTTTTTCAAAGGGATACCACTCGCTTTTTATTAATAGAATGTGAAAAACTTTTTGAATCATAAATAATTTCCATTCTTCACACTTTCACAGAGAATAAACAAAATAATGAACTGCGTTTTTGCGTAATTACTATCAAACTGGTTCTCAATTTCATATCCAAAAACCACAGCTTATTAATTAAGTTCTTATCCTATACCGACTGTGGCAGGCAACATGTCAGTCCACCCAGACTGTCGAACCGGCTCTGATCTTACAGCCGAATCACCTCGCCCGCTAACCAAGTTAGGAGCGATCAGAAGATCACCCCGCTTACCAATTGTTTTTTATTCTGCTGGTAATTAATACCTTTGAAATAATGGAATGATTGCCTGCTATGAGAGATGCTTTATATGAAATGCAAGTAAATTCACTGTTTAGTTTTTTTCTAATGTTAATAACAGAAGTTTATCATTTTGGTGCGCTACTTTCGAACACAGCAGCCAATCGCGGAGAAGGACAATAATTTAGGCGGTATTTCCCACGATACACAAACAGAATAAACCATCCGCCATCGGTACCTCACACCACATTACGTTATCTTCCCACTGCTCCCTTCTCAACTTCTCTAAGAAGAGCTTCTTGTGGCCAAACGTGATGGCTTTAAAACCAAAAATATCAATGCTCTCTCTGCAATAACTGGACACCAGTGTGGAGCGCCGAAATGATAGCCATCTGCGCTACGATCAACTCAGGGAAGGAACAAAGCTATCTGTTTAAGACTATGCATGTTCTGATATGATGTCATCCTTTCCGTCACTACGGATACTACATTGCTAACAGCGGCAGGTCAGTAGTTTTAGTTGAAAGTGCTCGTAAAGTATTGTGAAAGCAACATGGCGAATTCTGTAGATGATGTATAATAGAGGACCTTTTGCAGTAGATCTTTGGATGAGAAAGTGAGAGTTAAAGAGGTAGATAGACCCACTCCAAATGTAAATATAATAAGGGGAAGGTGTGGAGCAGGGCTCACCGATTTGGTACAAACTATGTGAGTAGAAACAGGTAGATGCCCCTTTCAACTTTCTAGAATATTCCTACAAAACATTCAGCAGCTCAGACGGCAAAAAAATATTTCTTTATGTAAGACAACCGGTTTAGACAGTCTTTACGGTCATCTTCAGGTCTTAAAAATCTTTTTGTTGTGAAACGTGTTCATTTTACGTTGAATCTCACGCCAGGTTCTCAGTTGGATAAAAATCAGCACATTACAAAAGGCTTGTGAAAAGGGCCATGTCTGTAAAGAGATCTATCACAAATGCTTATGATTTAACAAGCCACGACGGCGCATGCAGTATTCACGAAAAAACAAGCAGACAGAATGCAGTTCCTTATGGTCTTGAAGAAAGAACATAAGAGTGCCAAATAAGGGACTTCACGGCCTGTTCGAGAGGAGTTTAGTTTTTTAGACGCTCCAGAACTTTCTGCAGATCCCTGGATGCCGTCTTCAGTGACGTCTTCCGTAACTAGTTACCGTCGCCACCCACACACCGATCCACAATGTTGTTGTTGTGGTCTTCAGTCCTGAGACTGGTTTGATGCAGCTCTCCATGCTACTCTATCCTGTGCAAGATTCTTCATCTCCCAGTACCGACTGCAGCCTACATCCTTCTGAATCTGCTTAGTGTATTCATCTCTTCGTCTCCCTCTACGATTTTTACCCTCCACGCTGCCCTCCAATACTATATTGGTGATCCCTCGGTGTCTCAGAACATATCCTACCAACCGATCCCTTCTTCTAGTCAAGTTGTGCCACAAGCTCCTCTTCTTCCCAATTCTATTGAAATATCTTCTCATTAGTTATGTGATCTACCCACATAATCTTCAGCATTCTTCTGTAGCACCAGATTTCGAAAGCTTCTATTCTCTTCTTGTCTAAACTATTTATCGTTCACGTTTCACTTCCATACATGGCTACACTCCACACAAATACTTTCAGAAACGACTTCCTGGCATTTAAATCTATACTCGATGTTAACAAATTTTTCTTCTTCAGAAACGCTTTCCTTGCCACTGCCAGTCTACATGTTATATCCTCTCTACTTCGACCATCATCAGTTCTTTTGCTCCCCAAATAACAAAGCTCCTTTACTACTTTAAGTGTCTCATTTCCTAATTTAATTCCCTCAGCATCACCCGACTTAATTCGACTACATTCCATTATCCTCATTTTGCTTTTGTTGATGTTCATCTTATACCCTCCTTTCAAGACACTGTCTATTCCGTTCAACTTCTCTTCCAACTCCTTTGCTGTCTCTGACAGAATAACAATGCCATGGATTTTAATACCTACTCCCAAATTTTCGTTTGTTTCTTTTATTGCTTGCTCAATATACAGATTGAATAACATCAGGGATAGGCTACAACACTGTCTCACTCCCTTCCCAACCACTGCTTCCCTTTCATACCCCTTGACTCTGCCGTCTGCTTTCTGTACAAATTGTAAATAGCCTTTCACTTCCTGTATTTTACCCCTGCCACCTTCAGAATTTGAAAGAGAGTATTTCAGTCAACATTGTCAAACCTTTCTCTAAGTCTACAAATGCTAGAAACGTAGGTTTGCCTTTTCCTAATCTTTCTTCTAAGATAAGTCGTAAGGTCAGTATTGCCTCACGTGTTACAACATTTCTACGGAATCCAAACTGATCATCCCCGAGGCCGGCTTCTATCAGTTTTTCCATTCGTCTGTAAAGAATTCGCATAAGTATTTTGCAGCTGTTACTTATTAAACGGATAGTTTTGTAATTTTCATATGTGCCAACACCTGCTTTCTTTGGGATTGGAATTATTATATTCTTCTTGAAGTCTGAGGGTATTTCACCTGTCTCATACATCTTCCTCGCCAGATGGTAGAGTTTTGTCAGGACTGGCTCTCCCAAGGCTGTCAGTAGTTCTAGTGGAATGTTGTCTACTCCGGGTGCCTTGTTTCGACTCAGGTCTTTCAGTGCTCTGTCAAACTCTTGACTCAGTATCATATCTCCCATTTCATCTTCATCTACATCCTCTTCCATTTCCATAATATTGTCCTCAAGTACATCGCCCTTGCATAGACCCTCTATATACTCCTTCCACCTTTCTGCTTTCCCTTCTTTGCTTAGAACTGGGTTTTCATCAAAGCTCTTGATATTCCTGCAAGTGGTTCTCCTTTCTCCAAAAGTCTCTTTAATTTTCCTGTAGGCAGTACCTATCTTACCCCTAGTGAGATAAGCCTCTACATCTTTACATTTGTCCTCTAGCCATCCCTGCTTTAACCATTTTGCACTTCCTGTCGATATTATTTTTGAGACGTTTGTATTCCTTTTTGCCTGCTTCATTTACTGCATTTTTGTATTTTCTTCTTTCATCAATTAAATTCAATATTTCTTCTGTTACCCAAGGGTTTCTACTAGCCCTCGTCTTTTTACCTATTTGATCCTCTGCTGCCTTCACTATTTCTTTCCCCCATTCCTGTCAATTGTTCCCTTACGTTCTCCCTGAAACTCTGTACAACCTCTGGTTTAGTCAGTTTATCCAGGACCCATCTCCTTAAATTCCCACCTTTTTGCAGTTTCTTCATCAGTTTTAAACTACAGTTCATAACCAATGTGGTCAGAGTTCACATCTGACCCTGGAAATGTCTTACAATTTAAAACCTGGTTCCTAAATCTCTGTCTTACCATTATATAATCTATCTGATACCTTTTAGTATCTCCCGGATTCTGCCATGTATACAACCTTCTTTCATGATTCTTAAACCAAGTGTTAGCTATGATTAAGTTATGCTCTGTGCAAAATTCTGCCAGCCGGCTTCCTCTTTCATTTCTTAGCCCCAATCCATATTCACCTACTATGTTTCCTTCTCTCCCTTTTCCTACACATGACTATTAAATTTTCGTCTCCCTTCACTATCTGAATAATTTCTTTTATCTCATCATACATTTCATCAATTTCTTCATCTGCAGAGCTGGTTGGCATATAAACTTGTACTACTGCACTAGGCATGGGCTTCGTGTCTATCTTGACCACAATAATGCGTTCACTATGCTGTTTGTAGTAGCTTACCCATACTCCTATTTTTTTATTCATTATTAAACCTACTCCTGCATTACCCCTATTTGATTTTGAATTTATAACCCTGTATTCACCTGACCAAAAATCTTGTTCCTACTGCCACCGAACTTCACTAATTCCCAGTATATATAACTTTAACCTATCCATTTCCCTTTATAAATTTTCTAACCCACCTGCCCGATTAAGGGATCTGACATTCCACACTCCTCCTGATAATAACGTCCTCTTGAGTAGTCCCCGCCCGGAGACCCGAATGGGGGACTATTTTACCTCTGGAATATTTTACCCAAGACGACGCCATCATCACTTAATCATACAATAAAGCTGCATGCCCTTGGGAAAAATTACGCCTGTAGTTTCCCCTTGCTTTCAGCTATTCGCAGTACCAGAACAGCACGGCCATTTTGGTTAGTGTCACAAGGCCAGATCAGTCAATCATCCAGACTGTTGCCCCTGCAACTACTGAAAAGCCTGCTGCCCCTCTTCAGGAACCATACATTTGTCTGGCCTCTCAATAGATGCCCCTCCGTTGTGGTTGCACATACAGTACGGCTATCTGTATCATTGAGGCACGCAAGCCTCCCCACCAACGGCAAGGTCCATGGTTCATGGGGGAAGGCACCCTTACCGTCGCTGCCATCGTTGCCCCCGGCCCCCACAACCCACAAAAACCAAGCCCAGTGACATGTTTCAAAGTGTCACAAAGGAAAAAGAGAAAAGTGTTTTAGTGTCTTATTCTCAAAGTGTATCTTGTATTTTCCAAGCATTAATATTATTGTCGGTTTTTCTTTTTTAGTTTGCAAACAAAACGGGAGCCAAACAACGATTATTTTGCCAACAGTACAGCTTAGTGATGTAATCAGTTAGCGTTAACACTTTTAAATATGCTCTCTCTCTCTCTCTCTCTCTCTCTCTCTCTCTCTCTCTCTCTCTCTCTCTCCCGCTTCCCCACCGCTCACTTTTTTTTTTATTGAATGTAAAATTTTCCCTTTGTTGAAATTTTGTGTGTTTCTTTATCTTTCATTTTTGTACTTCTAAATATATGGTGTTTTCATGTATAATGTACTGCATTAAATTGTCAAACTAACGCTGCCGCATCATACCACAATGAAAATATGATACCTCCAACGCTAATGATACTAGTGCTCGTAACATTAATTCGTCGGGCCCTGCTAGACTTAATCATGAGTGTCCATAAATGGGTGGGTTAACGCACCTACGATTTTTTTTCTTTCTATTCACAACAAATTTAATGTACTAAACCATTGATAGAAGTTTTAACGAACTCAGTTTGAGGGACACATATGGAAAGAACAATTGCAAAACACTCACTGATAAAAAATTATCTGGACTCGACGCCTAAGACGATAATCTGTTTTCTGGAATGTAATTATATTGCGCGAATGTAATTATTAGTCTGTAAATAAAAATATACACACGACATAAAAACAAAATAAAATTTAATAGAAACCTAGCACTTCGTTGGCTCTGGTCCGACTTCCACTGCGACCATCGGTTTTTCCATTTTATTTTATTCTTCTTATAAAATTTAAATATATTTAATCAGTTCACTTTATATACGTAAAATAAAAATATTCAACTTAGTTAAAATTACTGCCGTTGTATTTCAAAATGCTGCAGATGGTGATTAAAAAGAAGCGGGAATATGAGGAAATTTAGTATGAAAGGGTATGAAAAAGTGTTGTGTCTGTGGGTGTAACGTTTGCAATGCACTAACATGCTTTTCATGTTTGTTGCTCGCGATCAGTGGTGCGTGGGGTGCAGGGGGAGTGAAAGCTCTAGGACACATTAATGCATTAATAAAAACAGATAATGGAAATCATAAACATATAAAGAAATGCTGGATCTTAGTGCATTAAGTAAAGCTAATATTGCAACGCTATTGAGTCGCGTCCGTCCTGATGACACAGTGAAACACAATGTGTTTATTTTTGTAATACTTTAGCACAATGGTACATTTTTGCACTACCCGCCACAATCTACAGTACCGGTAGTGGGATGCCCTGGTGATCATCATAAACTAAAGGCTTTGCCTTGTCGATTTAGCCACATCCCTCTTTCCATAGTCATCCTCTTCAATTCTTCATACGATTTTATGCCCATATCTTCTTTGATGTTATTGAAAGACATTGCTCTTGGCCTGCCTCTTGGTTTTTTCCCTAAAACTTTTCCTTCAAATACATTCTTTAGGAACTGGTTGTGTCTCATTATGTGCCCTATCATTTTTGATTTTCTTCTTCCTATATAATTTAGCAGCATTCTGTTCTCATTCACTTCTTTTAAGACATGTTCATGACTTTTTCTATCTACCGAACTTGTTTTCGTAATTCTTCTCCATAACCACATGCACTGGTAGAATGTAAAAATTCATTTTGTGCAATGGACAAAGCAAAAGCCGAATCAATACAGGATTTGAAAGTTGTAGAACGTAATGTAAACATCAGTACTTGTTTCAAATTGCCTGGGTGGTGGAATTCCTACTTCAATTATATTAAGAGCATTTTCTCTAGTGGGACAATTGTAGATGCACGTAAAAGTTTTTAAGGGAAAGTTAATTCTCTTGCATTTTCAGAAAACTCGTATGAGCTCTTCCTATAGAATGGGATTTTATAGCCTGATGTTCCACACTGGATAAATCAAAAGATTTTTTACATATGTTGTAGTACACTTGTTAACTGATAGGTTCTTTCCTCCATCAACCAAAAAACTGATGACTGATTTCAAAGCCTAACAACTGTTACTTGAAAACAGTTTTCTTTGAGACATAATATACCTATGGAAAAAAAGTTACAAGGAACAGTAACTTAGCTTCCATCGTCTATGAAAATGGGGCCTAATATGTAGTCTGACATGACACTGGTTAAAGGCTTCTTTCCAGCTATTTCTACATCAATTTGGTGTGACAATAGGAGGCAGTAAACGGAAAGATGAAGATTTAAATATCACATTAAAAAAAAAAAAATCATTCATGCTGGTGGACCAAATAGACATACCATCACTTGACTGTCAAACAGCCTCACATATGGAAGACATGCACACATAGAGATGCAACTGAAAGAGTTGAAAATAAATAAATTGCCCAGTCTGGATGGAACCCCAAGTTGTTTCTACAGAGATTACTCTACAGCATGGGCCCCTTACTTAGCTTCCATCTAGCACAAATCCCTCGCCCATTGCAAAGTTCAAAGTGACTGGAAAAAAGCACAAATGACTCTTGTATATAAGAAAGGTAAAAGAATGTATCTACAAAATAAGAGACCAATATCCTTAACATCAGTTTGCTCCAGAATTCTTGAGCATATTCTAAGTTGGAATGTAATAAATTTCCTTGAGACAGAAAAGTTTCTGTCCACATATCAGCACAGATTTCAAGATCATCGCTCATACGTAACTCAGTTTGCCCTTTTCTTAATCCTTCAGATTTCTGGTTATGGAGATCGAGAAGCCAGTTGTGTTTGCATGGGTTTGAGATTACTCGAGGTGGATGGCTGGGTGATGTGTAAGGATCAGTAGTAAAACCAACGAGCACCTACTGTAGCAGTAATTCAGACAAATGGCTATCATAAGATGCAATTCCATATCTCAGCAAGAGTTTGTTTCTGAACATTTGTTTGTGGGTTTTTGTTTCAGACTTTTGACAACCACCTGTAAGAACATGGTACACTTCTTTAAACACCCTCTAGATGCATAAAGGCAACCTATGAAGGAACATAAGTTAAGAGGCTGCTAGGAGAAAGTCCTGATTGAGGAGGGACACAGGAAAAGTGGGAAGGAGAGAGGGAAAGAGGGGCAGAAGGAGGTATGCATAGGAGCTGACGGCAGGAATAAATGTGGTGAATGGTTGAAATGGGTGCGCTAGGGTGTAGTAGATAAACAACAGTGGGAGCGAGAGGCTTGCACGGGCATTCAAGAGGAACAGAAAGGTTAGTGTTTTAACATACCATAAACAACAAAGTCATTATAAAATCATTGGGAAAATGTCAAGAGAAGGAAATCAGTTATTTCCTTTTTAAAGGAACCATCACAGCATTCTCATTACGCAATTTGGAGAAACTGTGGAAAACCTAAATCTGGAAGGCTGAACAGGGATTTGAACTGCTGCCCTTCTGAATGCAAATCCAGTGTCTAAACCATTGTTCCACTTCTCTCAGAGGGACGGACCAGGGTGAGAAAAGGAGAAGGGGTAGAGGACAGAGACTAGCAGTGTCAGAATTGCAGAAATCAAAGATATGCTGCAGGACAGTTTCTTATCTAAGCAATGCACAAGAGTTGGTGTTGTGGGAGGTGGAATGCCTTCGGGAAGGGTTGTTAAGCTGCTCCTGAAGTCAACCATATTATGTTAAGCAGCACGCTTCAAAACTGGATGGTCTAGCTGGGACTTCATCACAATTTTGGGAGTGTTCATTCACTTGAGTGGATTATTCGTAGTCATGCCCACAAGAGAGACAATACAGTAGAGGCAAAGTTTGAATTTAATGTGTCCACCTCCAGAGCTGAGTGGTCAGTGCGGCTAACTGCCATGCAGATGGTTGGATTCGATGTTTGGGATTTTTCCTTCATGGGAAGCCTGGAATGGGCTGCACTCACAAGGGAATGGTCCAATCCATGTTGAAACATGCCCTGAAATTTTTATACAGGAAGAATACATGAAAAGAAAGACCCAGTCAAAATTTTAGCTGCCAAGAAGCACTGCAGGCATTTTTTTTTTAAATTTTAAAAATTGCCAAATCTTTAGGTTGCCAAGCAGCTGGAGATAAGTACACCACTACCAGAGCTGTAGCGGACTACGCATGTGCAACGTGGCAGCTTCGTATCCTTCGTTGACAGCACATTGGTACACAGGCAAAACGACGTGGCATGATCATAATTTGTAAAATTAATTTCAGTTCTTGTTGATAGTTTCTCTGAAATGATTGCCTGTAGTTACTGTTCACTCAAATTTGCGACTCATTTAACTTCCAAAATAATTACCTTTGAAGTTAACAATGGAGATAAAACTGAATAAATACTCACCATGTTTAATGCTTAATAGTGTTAAACAGTGTGCAAATGTGCTTTTGCTTCATACAATCTAACTGTGAACTGCATAAATCAAATAAAGACTTAAATGAAGTAACAAATACACGCCAAAATATGAGAGAAAAACTATCCAAAAAATTTTGCTATACAGGATACTCACAAAATCCAATCTCCCCCCCCCCCCCCCCCCAATTAATAACCAATGTAAACCCCTAAACTTAAAGAAATAGTATGAACCATGTACAGCTGCTCATGAGAGGCAATGTACCATTACCAATGGAGATGTATGAGACTAGACCCTCCAAATCACAGCTAAGATGAACACTGCTGATTTCAAGACTTCTTTGACCTGTTTGAGCAGATACAAGAAAACATACAGTACAGGAATTTGCAAAATAAAAATGTTTACTTCAAGTAAAAGTGTAAAGGAGATGTCATTAATTCGTAGCTGACATGAAGACAAAGCTTTCTGATATCCCCACACCTGGTATGCCTAATGTTGATTAGTTAGGTCTCTGATTTTGAGGTGGGGGGGGGGGGGGGCAATCACAGTTGGTTGCGCACTTGATTAATCTTATGACACATTCAAATACCATGACAGTTATAGGTATAGTTACATTTATAGGACCTCCAGGCATACTTGGCAAAAACCGTATAACTGACCTATCAAAATGTGGAAAAAAATGGGAAAGAACAATTTTTAACATTTCATTTGAAATGGTTTCTAATTATTTGTAGAAATTAGTTCATTGCTTTTGTTGGACTCTTTGCCTGGACATAACTGTACCTATGTCTATCAGGAGGACAATGGAACAACTGTTGATGTAATTCAGATTCCACCCAGAACAACCAATGTGACTCCCGATAAAGAATTTTTTCGATTGTAGAAGATATTTGAAAGGAAATTGTCAGACAAAATAAGTTTCAATAGCTCCATGCCACTTGAGGTTTCCCAGGTTCAGTTTTCCTAAACTGCAGTCATTTGTGCATCATCAGTTTGCATCGGCACATTTTACAAATTCCTTACAGTATGCCCGGTGTAGCACAAGAAGCAGAGCAATGGCTTGGAATATTTCTTATGCCACCTCAATTCTGTTAAAATAAAACTATTAATTACTGTGGAGTGCCTGAAAGCATTCATTTTTCTTTCATCAGGTGTGCCTGCTGTAAGGAAAATATTACCTTTTTTTTCGTCATTCAAATCACTTTACTTTATTGGGATGACTATGGGTCAAAAACAAGGAACTCATTGTTACCAAAGTATGCATTATTCAAGTAGTATAATAAGAACTGTTCTACAAGAATTGTTATAAAATGATGTATGTGTAAGAAATATTTCATTTCAATGAATGAAAGTCAAGATTGATGGAAGTCATCTGTAATGCAACATCAAACACTGATTTGATTTATTTTCCTGTCCTAGTCACCTTTGTAAGAGTTACATATGCCACAGTCAAGCGTTCGATATGAACTACCTCTTATAAAAAACATTAATGATATGTGACCTTTTTTGTGTGGTTTATGTGCTTCAGTTTCACATGTCACTCCGGATATTTGCATTATGCAGCACTACACACTGGTCAGGCTAATCGCATGTTAAGTCAAGAAGAAGGGCTGTACAAACTGCTGTCATAAGTAGTTTGTCATGTGATAAGAACGAGTAACTTCAACAATTATTAAATAAATACTTGGAGTGCATCATGGCAGCTAAATTTTTGACAGTGCATTTCTTTCATTGGAATTCTTCCTGCATATAAAATTTCGAAGTGGGTTTCAACACATCGGATTGGACCTCTCCCTTACAAGTTTCATGATGCTACTGCACTGAGTAGCAGTGGCTCCAGGCGTCGAAAACTGACAACGCCAGGGGAGCAGTCTGCTAACCCCACACCCCTCCACGCAGCATCCAATGCTGCCAATGGCGGAGCATTACATGGCAATTGTTCAGAACCAGTTGGCTTGCCACGGCCTGTGGATGGAATTTATATCTTTTTGAGTGTACGGTGGCAGTGTAAAACCAACCTGTACTTAGAATAAAGTCAAGAAGGGTGTACACGAAGGGTGTACAAGAAATTACATGAATGCATGGCTTAACATCATGATTTATTATAAATTATTATACAATCTACAAGTGATACAGGTACTGACATAGCATATCAATTTATCGCACTTATTCAAAACACACGATTTACATGATGGCAGCATACAGAACTGCCCCATCTTATAACTATTAACTCACAACAAAACAGAGAAGCAACAATCACAGATGGCAGTGAATATATTTATTATTATAAAGGCATTTCGTTTTATAAATCACAGCAGACAGTAGAGCCAAAATTTACAAATTCCAAAAGGGATAAAACAAATCTGTATATCTCTTCAGTCTTAAGTGCACATGCAGTGGAGTGTTTTATAAAAATTTAAACAAACAATTTCAAAAGTACAACATACCAAAATATATGTTTCATTTACATTTACCGCATGTTTTGCATGTGCTTATAATGTCTGCTGAGCTACTGCTATAATATGAGATATGCCTTTTCACAACAGTAAAATGGGACTTAACACGAATACACTGATTGAGCCCTGTTGACATTATCTGCTACTGCTTTCTGTTTTGCCAATATTTAAAAGTTTCCTCTTTAGACTGGTGGGATTTAAGTTGCTATCACAAAATACTGTTACACTTCATCTTTACTACAGCATATCATTAAATATAAAAATTGCACAACTTTATTTACAGCTCAAAATCCAATAAAATCATTCATATGTGAACAGGCAGAAAGGTTCACGTATTTTTCACAATACAAATTTCAAGCCACTCCACAAACTTTTTGCTGTGCCTGTTCGTACTATAATTGCTTTCCTACACTGTTATTTTAAATGTAAATGTCATTTTAAGAGAAAGGAACTTCTGTGAAATGGGAAATAATTAAGCCCCTCGCAGTCACACTTAACACATTAAGACTGTACACATCTTTCTTCAGTTTATTGCTGGCAATATTTGATGTTCATCCTTGCAAAGGCACATGTTATGGAAGTGACAAAACACATACAAAAGGCAACAATGTTTTAGTGTCAATTGATACTCATAGCAAATGCTATACTAATGTACACATCTATGTTATTGACAGCAATATACTCCAGTGTAACTATCTGTGGGTTTGTAAAATTAATAAAACAGATGTCATTGTTGTTACATATACAGCCAATGACAGAAAGATAACAAACATGGTGAGCATTTTTTTCCTTTCACTTTATGCATTTAAAGAAATTCTAAAACACATTAAGATCTCTACTTACTAATACAGGGATTTGTGCAAATAAGAGAGGATAAGGAGACATCTAACTCATTTATTGTCACAACCCTGCAATTATCACTGGTCAAGATGGGTAATCTTTCCTTTTCCTTTCAACCCCCCTTTTTTTTTACTTAAAAAAAGTAAATGATTAGTTTACGATGTACTTTGCTCTCAAATGAAATATGGAATTGCAATTTTCCCCCATAAGACATAGTTAATATTTACTTTCTGAAACTTAATTGTTGTATCCTGTGCTGCTTGTAATGACGTGTTACTTCAGCCTAGTAGTTTTTGTTCATGAGAGCAAAATTTTCATTTTCTGGCCTGTTTACAAAGTGACAGTGTTCTGTAAAGAGCTAGCAAGGAATGAACAGTTAATGACTAACACAATAATGGACTTACACTTCCGTTGGGTTCTATTGTTTCCACCAACCTGACAATTTCAGTACATGAAGGAAAAGTCTCTAGAACAAAATTCCAACTGAGATACATAAATGTAATATGATCACTTGTGGTTAAGCTGCCAACATCAACACAACTAGACCAAAGATATATGCTGTTTTCCATGTTTTAAACTTATCACTGCCTAGAAACAGGGTTCATTATGACTGCTTACAACATGAAGTCAATCATATCTAAGATTAATGGTATATAGTCAAGCATTTGCCATCCATAACACCACCACTCTTTTTTTCCCTACAGTCCAGAATTCCTGGTACTGATTGAACTGAAAGTGTTGCCTGTTTGTTATTAAACATAAGATAGCTCAACATCTATCTTAGAAGTTGTTCTATTTCTGAGGCAAGTTGTTGATATGATCTTTACTTTTAATTACTTTCCTTCAGAGTTAAAACAGTTGGAACAACCAACTGGAATTTAACACTGAAGCTGTGCAACATTATTCAGGAGTATATAACATATTGCCACCAAAGTGATTTTAGAAAGTCAACTTTTAAAAAAGAATGTTTTCATTTAGAATACTGGTTTTGTTAAGGGGGTTGATGTATATTGAAATGGAAAATACAGATGGCAACCGAAGGAGAATCAGTAAAAGCTACGTGAAGGGATACACTTATGTAAAGTGACACTGTTACAATTATCAGCTGTAGAGTATGTAACTGAAGTAAAGGGAAAATAAAAATACAAAATTGCAACTGAGAAAAAAATCAAACATGGAAGCTTTACATGTAATATCTGTGGCAGCTTGAATGTTTCTGCATTACTAATTGGATAGCAAACTGTATTCATTTGGGTCTACAATTGTTTCTCTAAGAAGAATCACAGGGACACAAAATCATATTTATCAGAAAACTATGGGCAAACTGTAAATTTAATGCATAGGCAGAAAAACCCACCCAGATAGCCTCGTGCATTGTCACTTGCAGGATTTGGGAGGCATGCCAGCCCTGATTCGAATCTGCCCAGTGATTTAATGACGAATTCTGGTGTACCAGCCAGCCTGGATGGGTTTTTTAGGCAGTTTTACACATCACACTAGGTGAATACTGGGTTAGTATCCACATCCTGCCTCAGTTACATGATTTTGAAACATCCTTGCAAAGGTTCTAATGGAGGTGGTTTCCTTTTATTTTCATCTGACTTCATAATAAAATGTGCCAGTTGTACAACTATACTCTGTCTATGACTTCAAGTGCGCATGGAATACATTTTACTATAATAAAATTAAAAGTTATAAAAACAGTGGAGTCCAGAGTTAGACTATAGCCTGCTGCTTATGAAGGGAAAAAAACTCCTTTAAGTCTACTAAATATGATGTATGGACTACCATGCTACGATATCGCACAACAGTGAACAACCTGAAAATCAGGAACTGTACAGTCACTGACACCTATCAACTTCTTACGATCTAAATTCCAGTTATCAAGTTGATTCTAGCTTTTAGGCTCAAACTGGTTACCCTTTGTGTAAGAATGATCATGATTTAGTGACCTCTATCATGAAGCCATGTCTGCATTTATATTTTAAAATTGAGTAAGTGATGTGACATTAAAGAACCATTTCTAAGGTGGCACAAATAAGATGATTAATACATAATGAACAGTTTAAGGAGTTTTAAATAAAAACTGTCACAACAAATGCAGATAATTGTAATAACTACTTTTTTCTGGACATCAGAAAACTGTGATAGCACGAAGACTAATCTTGTAATCACAATTAAGCTATATGTGGTTTGCAACATATTTTAAATACTACTTCTTTGGGCTCCCACCACAACATTTTCTCAGGAAAATGTGGGGCTGTCAACAATAAGAATGATGTAAGTGTTTCTATTGGCTGATTTTTGTAATATAAAACAAATAAATTAATCCAGATTTAACTTCATTTTTATTTTGTTAAGGTGCCAATAATGTATTTATTCAGTCATTGTTGTTCTTTCAAACACTAGGCCAAAAACAACAATACTGATAGGACAGACAGATGGACTCCTAGTGCAATATCTGGCTGCTGATTGATAAACAACATAAATCCTCTACATCAAAAAGCTCAAAATAATTTTAAAAAAATGCTTCACTCTTACAAGCTGCATTCTTTTAAGCTTGTAACATCATATTTTTAAAACTGTGCCTGACATAAATCAAACATAGTCATAGAATATATATATATATAATCACTTCCATACACGATTCATTTTCTTTTCCTGAAAGAAATAATTCCAGTTTGTGTAGCCCAGAGATTCCATTAGCACTGACCCTAAGAAAAACATTTGACATCTAAGCAGTGGTTATATATATATACACACACACACACACACATATTATGTACAAATGGAAACAAAACATTCTACATTTGAGAAGATACATTTAAATTACAGTCTATGTGGCCAAACTTCAATCACCTTCCCCTCCAATGGCAGATTGTGAGAGTGCAAAGTCACGAAACATCTATTAATAAAAGTTATGATAATGTAATCTGCTCAAATATGCTAAATTAATATGATATATTTATAAATTAGTCATGTCTCTCCTGAATAATTTAAGTTCCTTCAGGTTCATTCAGTTTTAGAAGCTATTCTTGGCTTATCAGAAGGGGAAAATTACTTGAAATAGTAAAGATAGAAAGTTGTTGAAAAGATCATTTGAAAATGCGACATAGTACAAATTCTCAAGGCAGTAAAAATAACAAACACATTTTAATTACTGTAACTTTATTTTACTACTAGAGGAAATTTAAAATATTTTTATGCATTTTTCTGTGAAAAGAACTTTAAATATTAGAGAATTTAGAAAATTTAATCTCTGGTGAGCAATGAAGTGAGATCAGTACTTAGGAATTTGCAGCAGTCTTGTATCATTAATTTCTTCGTGTGTGTGTGTGGGGGGGGGGGGGGGAGGGGGGGGGGGTCACAATAAGGCGTTCAGTGACATCTGTGACTAAAATCAGTGATAGCAATCTTGGCTGTATATACATGGAAAAAGCTTTGGTAGTTACACAAACGAGACTGCACTACTAGTGCATTACATTTCATCTAAAGCAATGTCAACAAGGTTACACCTGCATCTTTGTCTCCTATCATTACTACTTCAACCAGTTTGAAACAATGCAATTAAAACAACTCTTAACACAATTTCAATTTTACACTGGAGACAATTCACAACCAATACTGATCAAATGTCAATTATCGTTATAAAATTTCTGAGAAACGTGTCAAAAATAGAAAACTGAAGTTGAACATCACTGCATTAAAACTACATATGGAAATGAAATTTCAAGCTCTGTTTTCAGTTCAGATGCTGTATGATTACACATTACAAGCCCATAATGAAGTAAACATTTGAATTTACATAGTAATGCAACTGTTTAAAGCACAAGAACTTGGAAAAAGAAGTTTTGAGGAAGTAAAAAGAAATAAAAGTGCGATACAAAGCTATGCTCACAGAAAAAAAAAGAAATAAAATGAAATGATATGACACAATATGGTACTGATAGAACCACTCAAGTTACTTGAAATGATTTATTGATCACTCAAAATCTGTTTTAATTAAAACACTACAAGAGTATATAGACTAAAAAAGCAACAGATTGTAACAAACAACCCCAAAGGCATGCAGTACAGCCAAACATACTGCTAAAGTGCACACATACATTACAGCAGGAGAAACATATGTAATTGTGGCACAAGCAGTAACTGTTTATATGGTTTGGTGTCTGAAAAATGAGGAAGACGGAAAAGAGCCACAATAGGGTAATTTGTGAGTGTCTCATGAAGGAAACAAGTATCAAATGACTTTCTCCTACAAGCACTTTAGTCTTTCTTTCCCATGTTTAACTTTTATCAAATAATGTCTTCTAGTCAGAAACACCTTTTTGCTATTATACGCTACATGAAACCACTGTATTAGTATGGAATGCAAGTCATCTGATACATAGCATCTGTAACTACTGCTTTCATCTCAATTTCATATTTTTACATTATCATGCTTTCTGATGACACATGTAGAAGTGATCACTCCTTTGCGACACTCTAATGTCTGGCACAGTCACAGACTCTGGACCATATAAGCAGTTGCTGTCCACAACATAATCAGTTATGCTTACAATCACAGTGCTGTATGTGTGTAACATATCTTTATGTTAGGCACTAATTTTATGGTTAGGAATGTAGTCATGTTTTTTCAAGTACAGAAGGAAGGAAGGGAAAATATTTGGATTTAACAGTCATTAGAGACGGAGCACATGCTCGAAATACATCAAGGATGGGGAAGCAAATTGGCCATTTCCTATCAGGGCAACTGTCGCTTACCAGGAGCAATTTTGGTAATTGAGCAAAACCAAAATCTGGATGGCCAGATGTGGATTTGAACTGTCCAGTGTGCTACACCAAAATCTGGATGGCCAGATGTGGATTTGAACTGTCCAGTGTGCTACCCACTGCACCACCTCACTCAATATATTGTTTAAAAGCTGTTGCTTTTTGATCTGTACATTCTCATACTGCTAATATTGATTATAAATGCATTTTAAGGTATGTACAAAGTCAGTCCATCTGAAAGGTTATTTGTGTTCAAATTGAAGCCACTCAGAAATGGTTTATTAATCATTTCAAGCAACTGGAGGACTAGCATAAAATTTGACAGTTGTCAAGCCATTCCATAGCCATGTGAGAATCATAGACACAAACATATATAAAACAGGACAACAGATGTAGTAACATAGTACACATAATTTTATACAAAGTAAATAAATAAATAAAAAAGTCAGAAAATGATAGGACAGCTTGGAAGAAAAAAAAAAAAAAAAAAAAAAAAAAGACATCGTGGGGGGGGGGGTGAAAGAATGAAAGAAAGTGTACAGTCAGTTAAATTATAATGTATAAATAATAACTATCACTCTCATTCACCACCCAACCAAATATATTTTGGTGTATGGTGAACACTGATTTTTGAAGTCACAGTAATAAACCATAACAAAGTATTTTCTAACTTTCTGCACGCATCCAGTCGCACGAGAGAACAGATGACCATTTGAACCTTGAGTGAGTTTGTAAGCTCCTTGCCACACACACACATGCAATCACTGAAGGAACTTATCATCAAAATTTTAATCTATGTATTTTTAAAATTTTTCCAAGGCGTTGCTTTACTGTTGCCATTCCTTTTTTCGGCTTTCGATCTAAAACAAGAAAGAAAATACATAATGCAACTGGCAGATGTCACTGGATACTACATATTCTGATAAATTAAGGAAATGTTTCTCTATCATAAAAGATTCCAATGTAATCATGGATTAAGTACTTTTGTTTCAATAAAGTGAGAGCAAAGTTCTTTCTTTACTAGTAACAGACAAATAAAATGTTTAAAATACATGAAAGGCAGTTGTTCATATTTCACTGTGGACTGTTTGGATCTGTTCTGAAGTTCAGTCAAGTATAGGCCATTTAAGGATCATTAATTTCAACATATTACTACTTTATGGGCATTAGAAACCTACTCATATACTTTAATGGCCTTTGTTTTGTTTCTATAAAAGAAAGAAAAGAGGATCATGTTTTAATGCCTGCAACACAGTCATTAGAGATGTGTGCAATTTCAGGTAGGGCATCAATGATGGAAGAAACCACAGTGTCCTGGCATTCACCTTAGCTCATTTTGTGAAACAACAGAAAAGCTAAGTCTTCAGGACCAGATTTTCTTGAATGTGAGCCTTAACCACTACCACCCTCTGTTTTGTTTTGCAAAGAAGTGAAGGGATTGACTTTTCTGTAACAATGCTATCGAAGGATTTCATTTACTCACAAATTAAACTGAAAATATATTTATACAATGTTTCTCTTTACACATTATTGTTTTCCTTTCACATTAGAACGCTTAAGAAACTAAATACAATTACCATTTTTGCTTTGTTTTAACCAGAAAAAAGTTTCAAACTACACAATAATGCAGTTGTGCTCAGACAGTCCCTAGTTCTCATGAAAGACAGACATGCAGCATTCAGTAGTGGACAATAAACTGAAACACATTGACATCCACTGTGCTAAAAATGTTGTTGAAATGTACTGGATGTAGAATGTGTCACTCACTAATCATGTGAGAAAATCATAGAGAATTTTTATGGAAATTCATTTCAATATCTCGTCACACACAACTGTATGTGTCATATTTTCATAAAAAATGACAAGTAACTGTTTTGATAAAAATTTTAATCACATATTTTTAAAAACAACCACCTAACTTAACTCAAGGGTTCATTAAAACGCTAATGACCTTGTTGTCGAAGATACAAATCGGCAAAATCTTGTTTGCACACAAAAAACTATGTAGGAAAAAAGAAGTGAAAAACAAAAGAAAGAAAAAACAGATTTTGAAATATTCCACACAGGAAAGTCACCACTAGTATATTACAAAGTATTTCCCCAAGGCCTCATATATATACATACACTCCTGGAAATGGAAAAAAGAACACATTGACACCGGTGTGTCAGACCCACCATACTTGCTCCGGACACTGCGAGAGGGCTGTACAAGCAATGATCACACGCACGGCACAGCGGACACACCAGGAACCGCGGTGTTGGTCGTCGAATGGCGCTAGCTGCGCAGCATTTGTGCACCGCCGCCGTCAGTGTCAGCCAGTTTGCCGTGGCATACGGAGCTCCATCGCAGTCTTTAACACTGGTAGCATGCCGCGACAGCGTGGACTTGAACCGTATGTGCAGTTGACGGACTTTGAGCGAGGGCGTATAGTGGGCATGCGGGAGGCCGGGTGGACGTACCGCCGAATTGCACAACACGTGGGGCGTGAGGTCTCCACAGTACATCGATGTTGTCGCCAGTGGTCGGCGGAAGGTGCACGTGCCCGTCGACCTGGGATCGGACCGCAGCAACGCACGGATGCACGCCAAGACCGTAGGATCCTACACAGTGGATTAGGGACACTGTTGCTCCTGGGGTATCGGCGAGGACCATTCGCAAGCGTCTCCATGAAGCTGGGCTACGGTCCCGCACACCGTTAGGCCGTCTTCCGCTCACGCCCCAACATCGTGCAGCCCGCCTCCAGTGGTGTCGCGACAGGCATGAATGGAGGGACGAATGGAGACGTGTAGTCTTCAGCGATGAGAGTCGCTTCTGCCTTGGTGCCAATAATGGTCGTATGCGTGTTTGGCGCCATGCATGTGAGCGCCACAATCAGGACTGCATACGACCGAGGCACACAGGGCCAACACCCGGCATCATGGTGTGGGGAGCGATCTCCTACACTGGCCGTACACCTCTGCTGATCATCGAGGGGACACTGAACAGTGCACGGTACATCCAAACCGTCATTGAACCCATCGTTCTACCATTCCTAGACCGGCAAGGGAACTTGCTGTTCCAACAGGACAATGCACGTCCGCATGTATCCCGTGCCACCCAACGTGCTCTACAAGGTGTAAGTCAACTACCCTGGCCAGCAAGATCTCCGGATCTGTCCCCCATTGAGCATGTTTGGGACTGGATGAAGCGTCGTCTCACGCGGTCTGCAAGTCCAGCACGAACGCTGGTCCAACTGAGGCGCCAGGTGGAAATGGCATGGCAAGCCGTTCCACAGGACTACATCCAGCATCTCTACGATCGTCTCCATGGGAGAATAGCAGCCTGCATTGCTGCGAAAGGTGGATATACACTGTACTAGTGCCGACATTGTGCATGCTCTGTTGCCTGTGTCTATGTGCCTGTGGTTCTGTCAGTGTGATCATGTGATGTATCTGACCCCAGGAATGTGTCAATAAAGTTTCCCCTTCCTGGGACAATGAATTCACGGTGTTCTTATTTCAATTTCCAGGAGTGTATATTCCACACAGACCAGTTCTTTTGTATGTAAAGTATGTGGAAGAAGACATTATCTACTCCTTACTCCTCTCTCTCTCTCTCTCTCTCTCTCTCTCTCTCTCTCTCTCTCTCTCTAGTTTCTATCTCTGAGTTATGAAGAGTGGGGAAAAAATGCAGTATTGGTGGTGGTAGTGGGGGACAGACGATCAGAGGATGGGATGACAGGGGATGGAGAAACACTGGCTCAGGAATAAACATTGGCGAGGGGGAGGGGGGGGCGGCGGCAGAGGCAGATGTGGTGAAAGACAGTTGTGGTAAGCAGACAGGAAGGCGGGTGTGAAAGTATGACACCAACACAACAGTACAAATGTTATGAATAGTTTCTTAGAAGAAAAAATTACACCTACATTTTTGAATATCACCATTCCTTGCGGATGGGAACATCCCCAATGCTGACACTGTACTCGTTGGCTGCTGAGCTAACGCAGCACTGTACTTCACTTTTTTCTTATTGTATGGTCTCTTCGGAGGCTATGGAGCAGAAATCATCCCTTAAGAATAGTTACAATATTAACAATAAAGGCTTACATGTCTAATGATATTCATTATTTCTATATTTTTATTTTTATTAATTAATTAATTAATTTTTTCTTTTTTTTGCCACACACTCTTCAATTATTTTGAATTAGTGTTTTCTTTACAGAGTAGTAATGTCTGTGATTGTAAAATAGTACCCCATCTGTAGTAAATAATCACTAGTGAAACGAAAATACTACAAAGTTCAGCAGAAAGTATTCTCTGATTTAATACACTATGTGATCAGAAGTATCCAACACCTCTATCTAATGCATAATTGACCACTAGATACCATGAAAAGTGGACCCGCCAGCATAAAAGGAGGCGGACAGTACTGTGTTGTCAGTAGAGAAGCAGTAACAGCAAAATGGATCAGTGAGGAAAGCTCAGTGACTTCGAACATGGACTAGTCATTGAATGCCACCTGAATAACAAACACATGGAGGATATTTCAACCATTCTAAATCTGCCCACCAAGTTGACTTGTTAGTGTTGCGAGTCTGAAATGTAAACATGAAAGAACCATTCGGCATTGTGGAGGATGGTTGATAAAAGTTGCATGCAATCAGCAGAAATAATTACTTGTGAGTTTCAAAGGGCTGCCACCAATTCAACTAGCACAATGACTGTGCACAGGGAGATGAAAAGAATGGGGTACGATGATTGAGCAGCTCCTAATAAGTCACACATTTCTGTAATCAATGCTTAGTGATGCTTCAGGTGGTGTAAAGAGCAATGTCACTGGACAGTGAATGGCTGGAAACAAGGGATTTGGAGCAATGAATCACATTATATCCTGGGGTAACATGATGGAAGGCTTTGGGTTTGGCAGATGCTTGGAGATCGTTATCTACCATCATGTATAGTGCCAACAGTGAAGTACAGAGAAGGTAGTGTTACGGTATGGGGGTATTTCTCGTGGTTAGGGTATGGTCTCCTTATTGCACTTAAGAAAATGCTAAGGATGTGAACACATTTTACAGCACTATGTAATGCCTATATTAGAGTAACAGCTCAGAGGTGATGACTTATCAGTCTGATAATTTGTTGTTGTTGTCTTCAGTCCATAGACTGGTTTGCAAGCTTTCCACACTACTCTATCCTGTGTGAGCTGCTTCATCTCTGAGTAACTACTGAAACTTACATCCTTCGGAATCTGCTTAGTCTATTCATCTCTTTGTCTCCCTCTATGATTTTTACCCTCCTTGCTTCCCTCCAATACTACATTGGTGCTCCCTTAATGCCTCACAATGTGTTCTACCAACCGATACCTTCTTTTAGTCAGGTTGTGCCACAAATTCTGATTCTCCCCAATTCTATTCAGGACCTCCTCATTAGTTATGTGATCTACCCACCTAATCTTCAGGATTCTCCTGTAGCACCACATTTCAAAAGTCTCTATTCTCTTCTCGTCTACACTATTTATTGTCCATGTTTCATTTCCATACATGGCTACACTCCATACAAATACTTTCAGAAAAAACTTCCCGATACTTTAATCTTTACCCAATCTTAACAAATTTTTCTTCTTCAGAAATACTTTCCTTGCCATTGTCAGTCTACATTTTATATCCGCTCTACTTTGGCCATCATCAGTTATTTTGCTCCCCAAATAGCAAAACTCATCTACTACTTTAAGTGTCTCATTTCCTAATTTAATTCCCTCTGCATCACCTGATATAATTCGATTACATTCCATTATCCTTGTTTTGCTTTTGTTGATGTTCATCTTATATCCTCCTTTGAAGACACCGTCCATTCCATTCAATTGCTCTTCCAGGTCCTTTGCTGTCTCTGACAAAATTACAATGTCATCGGCAAACCTCAAAGTTTTTATTTCTTCTCCACAGATTTTAATCCCTACTTAAAATTTCTCTTTTGTTCCCTTTACTGCTTGCTCAATATACAGATTGGGTAACATCAGGGTAGGCCACAACCCTGTCTCACTCCCTTCCCAACCACCGCTTCCCTTTCATGCTCTTGACTCTTGTAATTATCATCTGGTTTCTGTACAAATTGTAAATAGCCTTTCACTCACTGTATTTGACCCTTGACACCTTCAGAATTTGAAAAAGTATTCCAGTCAATGTTGTCAAAAGCTTTATCTAAGTCCACAAATGCTACAAGCATAGGTTCGTCTTTCCTTAATCTATCTTCTAAGGTAAGTCATAGGGTCAGTATAGCCTCGTGTGTTCCAACATTTTTACGGAATCCAAACTGACAATTTACCCTATCATAAAGCACATTTGTGAGGCAATATATTATGAACAACAACATTCTTGAAATGGACTGGACTGTCCAGAATCCTGACCTAGCTCCAACTGTTAGTTAGCTGTTAGTTAACTGTTATAACACTGACTTTTCTCCAGACCACAGAGCTTCCAACATCACTACCTTATCTGGCTTCAGCTCTTGTGGACGAATAGGCTGCCTTTCCTCCCCAGACATTCAGACACCACACTTAAAGTGTCCCCATCATGAGTTCAAGCTGTCATAAAGGTGAAGGGTGGATGTACCTCATATTGATGTCCACTAATAGGTGTCCAGATACTTTTGATCATACGGTGTATATTAATGAACAACTATTAAGAGTTATTACTCTCTAAGTGTTTAAACTATCTTTGCCAAAAGAAACTAGATGTCGTAGACACAGAAAATCTTTGAGTTCATTCATCTCTCAATGACTGAGAATCCAAGCACAAGATGAACAGCAAAATTTCATTACAAGCTCCACTGCAGAAAAATCCTGGAAACAGTTGCAGGACACACTATATCAATGAAAACTGTCCACACCCATCTCTGACATTGGCATCTCTGCATATGTGCCAGTGGTGTGTCCCCCATTAACAGCTCAACACAAAGTATCCAAAGATGTCACATAGTGGAACATTGAATAATGATGGGAATGTGGGTAATACACCAAATGGAGACATTTCAGTGGAAAAATTTCCTTCTCTGATGAGTTGCAATTTATTCCCACTCCTGAGAACCAATGTGTTCACATATGGAGAGCATGAAAAATTTGGAAAGGCTCATTCCAAAAAGGAACATCCCAATATCATAGTGGTGGTATGACAATGCTGACAGGAATCAAAACTGGCTGAATAAATTTCTTTCAACATGTTATTCTAATCCTGTGACATAAAATAGTTATATCACTGGCAATTCTTACAGTCCAATATGATATTCTGTTTCAGAATTGACACTTTTTAAAGACACCAGAAACTGAGTGATCCCCTTATTTCTTCCTTAAATACAGTATTGCTCAGGATCACACATAAGGACCATATCATCTTGGAATTCATCCCTCAAATAGCACACACATGTCCCACTGCACCCATCATGAAGCTCGTCATCTCTGTTGAAATCCTTAACGGACTGAAAAATCATCATTTGCTTGCTCTTGTGATTGTCATTTGGTCTACTCTTTCCATCAGTTTGCTTGTTTTACATTTACATTAACTGAAGCAGAGAAATGTAGACCTTCACCATCAACTAGAAACTGAAAAGAGTTAGTTAGTTTGTGTGCATGTGTGTGTGTGTGTGTGTGTGTGTGTGTGTGTGTGTTTACATACTTTCTGCAAGAGCAGATTTTGTTTCGGTTTTCTTTTTTCCCTTTGACCAACCCCTGTCCATGTATCTGACACTTTTATTTAAGATTTTGCACTGTGGAGAGTTATCAAAAAGTGAATAAGAAGTGGTTGGATCACTAAAAAAATTTCACAGCATGGACCAAGTATAAATAACAAATAAAATAATAATAATAATAGTCTTGTTTTAAACAAAATATTCTAGGGGATGTATAAGTTTCAGAATTATACTTGCAAGCGTACAATTTCACTCACTGGTACAACTGCCCGCTTGGCAGCTGCGGCCTCAAGAACTTTTTCAACACACTGTTTCTTTGTCCCTTCTCTCAAAGGCCTATCTGTCTTTGGAAGCAATGGGCCTAATCTTGCCCTAGGAGACCATGATTCATCCATGTTTCGTTTTCCTCTCGATTTGAAAGTATTATCTTCGTCATCAGACGTGTCAATTGCTGGGTAAACTGCAAAATAAAAAAGTTGTCTTAATACAACGATTGGTCTTGAAAGACAGGAAAAGACTAACATTCAAAATGAACTTATACAAAACAAAATCAAATACAGGAAACTCCAAACCAAGGGGAGCATCATATTAAAATTACTTTTTACAATGATCACAATATACGGGTCAGCTACAAGAAACTGTGTTTACAGCTTAACGTAAAAGTGGTTGAAACAACAAAACTGAATGTAAACAATTTCTATAAAGGACCACTCAACATGACAAAATCCCCACCAATAAATAGTGTACAGACTTACTTAGACATCACATAAAAACTTAACATTCACACTACAGTAATTTCATAAGCATCTAAAATAGAGACCATCTCAATTGTCTACTGGCTATTGTCATTGGCATCAGACATGGTGATCTCCAGTTCGATTCCCACTCATCATCCGAGATATTTCGAGATTGTAAGATTTGGAATTGAATCCACTTTGCTTTAAAAGAAAAAAAAAAGCAATCTA
This sequence comes from Schistocerca gregaria, assembly GCF_023897955.1. Taxonomy (NCBI): domain Eukaryota; kingdom Metazoa; phylum Arthropoda; class Insecta; order Orthoptera; family Acrididae; genus Schistocerca; species Schistocerca gregaria. The sequence continues at coordinate 640,033,975 of NC_064931.1, forward strand.
TCTTAAACACAAGCTGCGTAACTAGCTTCAAATTCAAATGCTTACATCAGGTTGCATAATACACAGAAATTATAATAATAATTTTTTTCTGAAATGGAGATCACATCCCCATGATACAGCTACTTTTTCATTTCTATATGAAGCACAACTGGTTAATAATATGTACAATCACTTATCTTTTAATTTTCACTTATTGTGCTAGCAAGATCTGGTGCCGAAAGCCACATAGCAGCTCTGGTGGATAGTGGCCGTGGAAGAGATTGGACCTGGCTATGCCTAGCAATGTTGTGAGAGCACCTTCAGTGTCGGTGTTGCCTAGGACTATTCTTTTGCTTTTTAAAGTTCTGACATACCTTTCAGGTTCTCTGTTCCAAGGTAACTGAGAAGGTGGCATGATAATGTGTTCTAAGTCATTCTTCTGGTAAAAGGTTGTGAATATGGATCCAGTGAACTTAGGACCATTGTGAGACACAATGTTTCTTACAGTCTCCACAATAGTGAAGATAATCAGTAGCTCTGTAGCTGTGGGGGAAGTTATTTTATAAGTGTATACCAAGGCTGGTCATGCCATTCACAGTAACAAGCCATGTTGCATCATCAGAGATACGGTCCAGAGAGTTTTCTGCTGTTGCATGTGCAACTATAGGTGATGTTATGGAGAATCCTGTGAGACTGATCTACATGCTGGAGTCATCCTGTAATCACATGCCCTTCCCATTTTTAAACAGTAATCTTGATAGGGGGAATAGTGCTTCAGCATGGGCTTGTTGACTTGTTAATCTACAATCAAGTTTGTAGTTGTAGTTGCAGTTCCTCAGAAAAGTCCCACAACACTGCAGTCTGTGAGACATTTTTCAGGCAGTTAAAACCATGGTCTGAATTAGGCTAAAAGCAGATTATGATCTGCAAATAAGTGGAATTTCTTTTGAAATGTTTTCTTAAATACTTCACAAAAATGATATTTACTTAATATCCAAACGATTTTACATGCATGGTGTTATAAAGATGTCCAAACATTAAATAAATGAATATTTTTGATCCACTATCTTTTGTTTAAGATATGACACGATTTCAAAAAGCATGTCGCAAGATTAGTTGATAGCATTCCCAACTGAATATGAAGTGCTTGTAACTCAGCCAGATACAGATACAAAATATTAATTCTGGTGTATCATAAACAACATTTTATTTAGGTCACTGTCGCAGAACAATGCAGACACACAATGAAACAAGACAGAATGATTGTCACAAGGCAGTTATGTCAGTCAAGCTTGATCGGTAGATGCAAGAAGTTTTTTCAGAACAAAAGTGTCAAAGTGTCGCACTGCAGCAAAGAGAAATTTAATCACAGCGCTACTGGTAGCCAGCACACAAACGTTTTTGACAGCTTAGCCCAATAAGTCAGCTGTTGACTTGTTATTGGGGGTTGTTGACATCTGTTGCTACATCAAGCCCTCGGGGAGAGTGGAATGTCCCCCACGAATCGCACCAGGAACTGTGTGCATGGTCTAGAATGCGTTTGGCACTGTAGTTGATCTTCTGCTTCCAGTGGAGGTTGCTGTACTAGAGATGCAGATTGTGGCTGGTTGCATTGTGCATGCTTTTTGTTGCAATTCTGGCAACAGAAAGGATGGCTTACCCAGTCAATGGAGACAGTACTGGGTTTTCTGTTAACTGAAATGTCTATTTTTTTCTTCACGTCTGCCAATGGCACAATGAGGGCCTGTGTATAGAGGTGTCAGTGCCGGCTTCGTTCTATCCCTGTGTAACATCACATGTGTGCAAATCTGTAATTTGCGGTGCACAAACGTTTATGATGTTCCATGCCTCGATGTTGGATTTGATTTGTGCCCTTCATCGAGACCATGCAGGGATCAATGAATTTGCCAGGAAACTGTAGTACCTCTCCATAAATTAGCTCAGGCATTGAGGATTCCACATCAAATTTGCAAGCATTATGTAGACTGAGCAAGACCAATGGTAAGGCTGTTGTCCAATTTGACTTATGACACATTAATGCAGCTTTTAATGACCAGTGCCAGCATTCAGTCATTCTATTTACTTACCGGGTGACAGCTTGTAACCTGGTTAAAGACAGTGGCTAATGTTTTCTCTGAAATATTGTTTAGTTGTATGGCTTCCAACCAGTTCATAAAGCAGTTGATTGCTTTTAACAGATTTCATTGGCCTTTTGAGGGCGCTAATGGTCCTACAACATCAATTTGTACATGTGCAAATCTTGCAACTGTGTCTGGGAAATATCACACAGATGCAAGAACATGGCAAAATACTTTGTTTTGCTGACATTGAACCCATGCACGAGTCCAGGTTCTAAAAACTTTCTGCACACTGGACCACATAAAATGTTTAACAGTCAGTTTCACTGAAACTTCCTGGCAGATTAAAACTGTGTGCCCGACCGAGACTCGAACTCGGGACCTTTTGCCTTTCGCGGGCAAGTGCTCTACCAACTGAGCTACCGAAGCACGACTCACGTCCGGTACTCACAGCTTTACTTCTGCCAGTATCCGTCTCCTACCTTCCAAACTTTACAGAAGCTCTTCTGCGAAACTTGCAGAACTAGCACTCCTGAAAGAAAGGATATTGCGGAGACATGGCTTAGCCACAGCCTGGGGGATGTTTCCAGAATGAGATTTTCACTCTGCAGCGGAGTGTGCGCTGATATGAAACTTCCTGGCAGATTAAAACTGTGTGCCCGACCGAGACTCGAACTCGGGACCTTTTGCCTTTCGCGGGCAAGTGCTCTACCAACTGAGCTACCGAAGCACGACTCACGTCCGGTACTCACAGCTTTACTTCTGCCAGTATCCGTCTCCAACCTTCCAAACTTTACAGAAGCTCTTCTGCGAAACTTGCAGAACTAGCACTCCTGAAAGAAAGGATATTGCGGAGACATGGCTTAGCCACAGCCTGGGGGATGTTTCCAGAATGAGATTTTCACTCTGCAGCAGAGTGCGCGCTGATATGAAACTTCCTGGCAGATTAAAACTGTGTGCCCGACCGAGACTCGAACTCGGGACCTTTTGCCTTTCGCGGGCAAGTGCTCTACCAACTGTTTATGTAACACCAGAATGACATAAGTTTTTCAGGCTCTTGGAAGCATGTTCATGGACTGAGGAAGATATAAATGAACAAGATATGACATTTGAAACTTTACGGCAGGAACAGCAATCATTTTCAGCCGAAGGTTGGAGGAAGTGTGTTTAAGCAGATCCTATAGCTTCTGGTCCTACTGTTGTGCTTTGGCAAGCTGAGTAAAAACCACGGCATCCATTATAGTGTTTACACAGGATAGGCAGTCAACTACTATGTTGCCAGTTCTTGATATGTGGCATACATCGGGGCAAAAATGAACAATAAATTCCAGTTGTCATGATGAGAATTTATCATTGTTCTGTGTGAAGGCATAGATGAGTGGTTTGCAACCTGTGTGAACTGCAAACTCACTCTCCTCCTACAACATACGAAAGTATTTAATAGATTTGTAAACTGCAAGTTGTTTGTGATAGTATACACACTGTTTTTGTTGTGACAGAGAGAGCTTCTCCTAGTAAAATGTGAGTGGCTGCCACACATCATCTCTTGTGTTGTTGTAATGCTGTGTCAATCGTGGTTTGACTTTTGTCCACCACCAGTGCAAGAGGTGCTTGTAATGTGGGATGTGCAAGGAGTGCTGCACTCACTATACTTTGCTTGGCTATCTCAAAAGCAATGCTCGTAGCATCTGTCTACAGTACTGGAATTTTCCCCTTAACTTTAGGGCCAGACAATGGTGCAGTTAGAGGTTCTTGAACCTCTGGTGAATATGGTACAGGACACTGGCAAATACTGAGGATTCCCAGAAAGAGGCATAATTCTTTTGGTGTTTGCAGCCATGGAATCTTCAATATTGCTTCTATTTTTTCTGAAGTGATAACAATCCTGCTGATGAGATCAGATGGCCTAAAACGGCGATTTCTGGTTGCCCAAAAACATACTTGGCAGTGATTGACACAACCTTGCTGTGGCCGAAAGAACAAGAATTTTGATAAGATACATGAAGCAATATAACAAACCTTGTAGCACTGAATCTATAAACCTCTGCTACGTCTATGCAGAATTTCGTAAACTGAATGTCATAAATTGTCTCTCAAAAATGGCAAACTGTATACTAATAGCCGTCTTCAGTACGTCCTTTTCAGCCACAGGAATTGTGTGTACACCTTAGCACAGTCTAGCACACTAAATACAGTTGCACCACGTAATGTGTAGTTGTAGTGTCTTAATACAGGCACAGGATAGTGATCTGAGATTGTTCTAGTGTTACGGGATGTGGAAATCTCCGCATGGGTGCCATGTGCCACTTTCTATTGGCACCAAGAACAAAGGCAATGACCAGGACTACTGGAGGAGCATATAATTGCCTTCCTTCAACACTGCATTGAAATTTGTTTTGGCAGTAGCGTAAAGATCTGGAGCTAGGTATCTTGGCTTACATGAAGTTGTGGGCCTGCATTGGTGTTAATGTAGTGCACAATGCTGTGACTTAACTTTATCTGAGCACCTGGGGGTCGCGTTATACCCGTGTCCACAGAAAACTTCTGTCCTGTCTTCCTATCAGTTACGAAAAGGTGCAGGGATGGTGACTGTCGATCAGGTACACCTACCTCTGATTGCCGTTGCTGTTTGGGGAAGCTCAGGGTGAATGGCATTTCTGTGCCTCGTCTCTGATCTTTCAATGATACCAACAAATTTCATGCCGCCCGCTACTGAAGAGTTCTTAGAGGGGTGACTTCTGGACCTACTTTGAAATTGTCTTATAGTGTTTCAGTCAGAAAGTAGCTCAATGACTTGTTTGCTCAGAGCTTCAATCTCATACATTGATGTGCTGCTGCATTCCAACACTGTTGAACTGTTTGTGGATGGCACAATCATATCCTGGATTCTATCCAACAGGTCTCCTACAATGTCTGGTGATACCTATGTCTGTGATTGTATAATGGCCTTTACTTGAGCTGGCAGCCAGCTGCTCCATGGTGTGCACAACAGTGCATCTGGTGTGGTATATGCACCAACATTGCTGCGCAGATGTCAGAGGTACCCAGACGCCTTTCTTCCCTGATATCTTCTTGCACAAGTACTTGTCTCTGGTATGATTCTCTGAAGGCATGGTTATTATTTCTTGTACTTCTGCGACATAATGATGGTATAACTGGCTGACAACTAGTGTGAATTATGTGGAGTCTGCTGCTACTCTGTTGCAGAAAAAAAACTTGCCTTGACTTGAACAAGCCATAATACTGGATTTTGTGGCCAAAACGGATGTAGTACTCCACTATACTGTGGTTTACTCGCAATGGCTGTATCACTTTGGGATCACCACTGTCACAGGACTAGTTGATAACCTACCAAACTGAAAATGAATAGCTCATAACTCAGCGAGGTATGTGTACGAAATATTAATTCTGGTGTATCATGAAAATTTGATTTAGAATAAACTATGTCGCTGTTGCACATGCAGAACAATTCAAACATATAAAGAAACGAGACAGAATGATCATTAGAATGTAGATACATTAGTCAAGCTTGGTGGATAAGTATGTGAAGTTTTTTTGAAACAAAGTTGTCATAGTGCATCGCACTGCAGCAAAAGGAAATTTAATCCCAGGGCTCCAGGTTGCCAGCGTGCAAATTCTTAATGATTTAGTGGAATGAATCAGCTGACAACTTGTTATCCAAGCGTGTTGGTGTTTACTGCTACAAGCATCTACTACACTCCTGGAAATTGAAATAAGAACACCGTGAATTCTTTGTCCCAGGAAGGGGAAACTTTATTGACACATTCCTGGGGTCAGACACATCACATGATCACACTGACAGAACCACAGGCACATAGACACAGGCAACAGAGCATGCACAATGTCGGCACTAGTACAGTGTATATCCACCTTTTGCAGCAATGCAGGCTGCTATTCTCCCATGGAGACGATCGTAGAGATGCTGGATGTAGTCCTGCGGAATGGCTTGCCATGACATTTCCACCTGGCGCCTAAGTTGTACCAGCGTTCGTGCTGGACGTGCAGACCGCGTGAGACGACGCTTCATCCAGTCCCAAACATGCTCAATGGGGGACAGATCCGGAGATCTTGCTGGCCAGGGTAGTTGACTTACACCTTCTAGAGCACGTTGGGTGGCACGGGATACATGGGGACATGCATTGTCCTGTTGGAGCAACAAGTTCCCTGGCCGGTCTAGGAATGGTAGAACGATGGGTTCGATGACGGTTTGGATGTACCGTGCACTATTCAGTGTCCCCTCGACGATCACCAGAGGTGTACGGCCAGTGTAGGAGATCGCTCCCCACACCATGATGCCGGGTGTTGGCCCTGTGTGCCTCGGTCGTACGCAGTCCTGATTGTGGCGCTCACCTGCACGGCGCCAAACACGCATATGACCATCATTGGCACCAAGGCAGAAGCGACTCTCATCGCTGAAGACGACACGTCTCCATTCGTCCCTCCATTCACGCCTGTCGCGACACCACTGGAGGCGGGCTGCACGATGTTGGGGCGTGAGCGGAAGACGGCCTAACGGTGTGCGGGACCGTAGCCCAGCTTCATGGAGACGCTTGCGAATGGTCCTCGCCAATACCCCAGGAGCAACAGTGTCCCTAATTTGCTGGGAAGTGGCGGTGCGGTCCCCTACGGCACTGCGTAGGATCCTACGGTCTTGGCGTGCATCCATGCGTCGCTGCGGTCCGGTCACAGGTCGACGGGCACGTGCACCTTCCGCCGACCACTGGTGACAACATCGATGTACTGTGGGGACCTCACACCCCACGTGTTGAGCAATTCGGCGGTACGTCCACCCGGCCTCCTGCATGCCCACTATACGCCCTCGCTCAAAGTTCGTCAACTGCACATACGGTTCACGTCCACGCTGTCGCGGCATGCTACCAGTGTTAAAGACTGCGATGGAACTCCGTATGCCACGGCAAACTGTCTGACACTGACGGCGGCGGTGCACAAATGCTGCGCAGCTAGCACCATTCGACGGCCAACACCGCAGTTCCTGGTGTGTCTGCTGTGCCGTGCGTGTGATCATTGCTTGTACAGCCCTCTCGCAGTGTCCGGAGCAAGTATGGTCGGTCTGACACACTGGTGTCAATGTGTTCTTTTTTCCATTTCCAGGAGTGTAGTTGCTAGGCGTGGAGTTCAGAAGATTATCAAATGTAATATTATTTCATAAAGGAAAAAATAAAATTTCTCATTGTGTAGACTATAGTTGCTAACTCTTGTTTTATTTGGGAATAGTTAGTTTGGGTACTAGTAACTGTTTTTAAGGCTAATGCTATAGGCTTGACTGTAATGTTGGCGTTTTGTCTGGGGCAGCATGGTATCCATGACATTTTGTGAAACATTAGTGATCAGAACTACACTTGCCTTGCATATAAGTGGACAAAGCTGAGGTGAGTATTTAGAGTATGAAATACGCTTTTACTGTCACACTTACCAGTGCAGACTGGTAACAAAGACACAAAAATATGGAATAGGTACCCAGATATGTGAGAGGCTCTAAGCCTCCTTAGGTAATAGAACCCATTGAGTTGTCCTAGATGGCATGTGTTCATTATGCCCCATAAAAGTGTGATATAACTTGTTTTGTTCTCTATATATGAGGGTTGTACCAAAAGTAAGGTTCCCATATTTGTTTACAAATAGAAGATATTGTTTATGGTTATCAATTTATGCATCATTGTAAAGCTTACAATTTTGTCTATTTTTCAACACAGTCTCAATTTTTTTGACACACTTTTGAAGACTGTGCTCCATCTTTTATATTCCTGAGTTGAAGATGTCTCTCACCAACTCGTTGAGGAAGCGTGTGACCTCTGATCGGACTTCATCACCCCTCTTGAAGCGTTTGCCACCTAAGTGTTCCTTTAGCTCAGGAAAGAGGTGATAATTGTTGGGGGCTAAGTCCGGGCCAAAGGGGGGTGGGCCATAACAATCCACCCAAATTTCTTGAGAAGCTCCTGTGTTTGATGAGCAATATGGGGTCGAATGTTGTCATGAAGAAGCACTACTCCCTCCATCAGTCGTCCTCTCTGGCAATTCTGGATTGCTCACCGGAGTTTGGTCAATGTTTCACAATACCCGTCTGCATGAAATCAATGAGGAGTACCCCCTTCCGATCCCAAAACACACTCACCATAACTTTTCCTGCCAACTGTGTTTGTTTGAATTTCTTTGGTGGCGGTGAACTGGAGTGACCCCACTGGTGAGATTGTTGTTTTGTTTTGGGGGTGTAATGAAACATCCACGTTTCATCTCCCATGATGATAGAGTCCAACAACTTCTCCTTGTTGCCTCCCCCCTCACATTGTTGAAGAAACTTGTGAGCACAGTCAAGGCATTGCTCCTTGTGTCCGTCAGTCAGCATCCAGGGGACTCAGCGAGCGCACACCTTGTGATAACCCAAGGTTTCTGTTACAGTTCTTTCAATTAAGCCGTGGAAAGCTTCAGGAATGTGTTCAACAAGTTCATGGACAGTGACCCTCCGATCTGTGAGCAGCTCACTGTTGATCTTCTGGACAATCACATCTGAAACCGGCGGTCTTCCACTCTGTTCTTCATCGTGAACTTCCGCGTGACCCTCAGCAAAAGCCTTGCACTATTTGCCGATGTGCTGAACGGACATGCACTCTTCACCATAAACCTCAGTCAGCTGCCAATGAATCTCCACGGGCGGTAACTTCCTTGTGTGGAGAAACCGGAGTACTGCTTGAACCTCGCACTTGGCGGGAGCGGCAATCAACACTTCCATTTCTGACGGCTGCCAAGCCAACACTGAGTGACATAGCAAATTGCGGACAGGTGGGCTCGAGAGGGGGGAAACCACTGCAAACGGCACTGTTGTCAGATTTAGCCTAGCAACTTCTCTTGAGTCTGTAGCTCATTGGGAACCTTACTTTTGGTACAACCCTTGTACATAAACAATCTTACAGATAGGGTGCACATCAATCTGGGACTGTTTCCTGATGATGCTTAGTGCTTAGGAAAGTGTCATCATGCTGTAAGTGTAGGAGGATACAGGATGATCTAGGCAGAATTTCTATCTGGTGTGATGAATGGCAACTAGCTCTAAATTTAGAAAAAGGAAAAACAGTCCTGCAATGTTCAAATAAAGTATTGGTGGTTTACTTTTTGGGCAGTCATCTATGCATAATATGTTGCAAAGCAATAACAAATGAAGCATGTAAGGTCAATAGAAGGGAAAGCGAGTGGTTGACTTATATTTATCGCGAGAATTTTAGGAAAGTGCAGTTTATCCATAAAAGAAATCATGTACAGAACACTTGTGTAACCCATTCTCAAGTACTGCTGTAGTGTTTGGGTTCCTCGCCAGGTCAGGCTACAGATAAACCTGTAAGAAACGGAGGCATGCTGCTACATTCGTTACCAGAAGGTTCGATCAAATCCCAAGTATTATGGAGATGCTACATGAACTCAAATGGAAATCCCAGAAGGGTAGACAATGTTCTTTTTGTGAAAAACTATTGAGAAAATTTAGAGAACTAGCATTTGCAGCTGACTGCAGAATGACTTGAAATTAGGGTTAATACAGAGGCATAGACAGTCAGTTTTCCCTTGCGCCATTTTTCAAGTGGAATGGGAATGCTAGTAGCGGTGCAAGGTACCCTCTACCACGAACCATATGGTGGCTTGCGGAGTATGTATGTAGATGTAGATGCTTCCTCACAGTACCAGTGACAATAATGCCATCAATGTAATCAACACAATGGTAGCCAGAACATCTGAAAACTACAAGTAATAAAATAAAATTATCACAACAAATCATGGTTATGATCTTGTGATATTTTGATCTTACTATGACAATCTATGGTTTTAAATCCCCAAATCCCACACTATGGCCCATGTATTTGTACAGGGTGTTTCAAAAATGACCGGTATATTTGAAACGGCAATAAAAACTAAACGAGCAGCGATAGAAATACACCGTTTGTTGCAATATGCTTGGGACAACAGTACATTTTCGCTGCAAGTGATGTGTAAGATATAGAAGACAACACAGTCTGTGGGTGCGCTATTCTGTACGTCGTCTTTCTGCTGTAAGCGTGTGCTGTTCACAACGTGCAAGTGTGCTGTGGACAACATGGTTTATTCCTTAGAACAGAGGATTTTTCTGGTGTTGGAATTCCACCGCCTAGAACACAGTGTTGTTGCAACAAGGCGAAGTTTTCAACGGAGCTTTAATGTAACCAAAGGACCAAAAAGCGATACAATAAAGGATCTGTTTGAAAAATTTCAACGGACTGGGAACGTGACGGATGAACGTGCTGGAAAGGTAGGGCGACCGCGTACGGCAACCACAGAGGGCAACGCGCAGCTAGTGCAGCAGGTGATCCAACAGCGGCCTCGGGTTTCCGTTCGCCGTGTTGCAGCTGCGGTCCAAATGACGCCAAAGTCCATGTATCGTCTCATGCGCCAGAGTTTACACCTCTATCCATACAAAATTCAAACGCGGCAACCCCTCAGCGCCGCTACCATTGCTGCACAAGAGACATTCACTAACGATATAGTGCACAGGATTGATGACGGCGATATGCATGTGGGCAGCATTTGGTTTACTGACGAAGCTTATTTTTACCTGGACGGCTTCGTAAATAAACAGAACTGGCGCATATGCGGAACCGAAAAGCCCCATGTTGCAGTCCCATCGTCCCTGCATCCTCAAAAAGTACTGGTCTGGGCCGCCATTTCTTCCAAAGGAATCATTGGCCCATTTTTCAGATCCGAAACGATTACTGCATCACGCTATCTGGACATTCTTCGTGAATTTGTGGCGGTACAAACTGCCTTAGGCGACACTGTGAACACCTCGTGGTTTATGCAAGATGGTGCCCGGCCACATCGCACGGCCGACGTCTTTAATTTCCTGAATGAATATTTCGATGATCGTGTGATTGCTTCGGGCTATCTGAAACATACAGGAGGCGGCGTGGATTGGCTTCCCTATTCGCCAGACATGAACCCCTGTGACTTCTTTCTCTGGGGACACTTGAAAGACCAGGTGTACCGCCAGAATCCAGAAACAATTGAACAGCTCAAGCAGTACATCTCATCTGCATGTGAAGCCATTCCGCCAGACACGTTGTCAAAGGTTTCGGGTAATTTCATTCAGAGACTACGCCATATTATTGCTACGCATGGTGGATATGTGGAAAATATTGTACTATAGTGTTTCCCAGACCGCAGCGCCATCTGTTGTTGACAATTGTAACTACTGTAATTTCGAAAGTTTGTCTGCCTGAAAATGTACTGTTGTCCCAAGCATATTGCAACAAATGGTGTATTTCTATCGCTGCTCGTTTAGTTTGTATTGCCGTTTCAAATATACCGGTCATTTTTGAAACACCCTGTACAAGTGTATGATAATAACAGTATACATCACACTGAAAGTGTGTTTATGTGGAATGTACATGGTATGGTGCATCTGATTTTTAACAAAACTATTTTTGTCTGTTTTTAATTATAATGTGAAATTACCGGATGGAGTCCATAGGAAGGAGCTAAACGAAGATGTTAATCACTTGATGCCAATGTGAAATCAAGTATGAGAGGTGTTGAAGATTAAAGGAATGACAATGAGACAGTTTTAAGCATGACATGTATGCAATATGCAAAGTCAGTTGAACATACCTGTTACCTGTTGCCTTTGTTATCATTATATGAATAGGTATAGAGCACTTTGTTCACATCCACCAAGTACACAACTTTCTCTAAGGAATTCCTCCATACAGCTTGCCACAAAGTTTTATTTTACTTGTGATCTTTTTAATGAAACTAAACAAGATAAACACACCTTCTAGACACACATGTAAAGCTAAATTTAAACATAATGTTATAGCTTAATGCTAATGCCATGTACTGCGCGCAACGAAAACTATCACCAAACTGAGAAAAACAGAGAACATTTACTGTTCTACAATAATAGACTAGCAAAGTCTCTTTGCAATTACCTTCATTGCGTGATTATGATATGGAGAATAAGACTTGACATGATTAGATTAGATTAGATTAGATTAGTACTTGTTCCATAGGTCATGATTACTACACTTCGTAATGATGTGGAACATGTCAGGTTAATAAAAGATGCCTGTACAAGATATTACATTACACAAAATATTGCATGACACTAATGTTCAAGCTAGTTTTTTTCCCCTCCCTTAATTTATATCTAAAAATTCAGCCAATGAGTAGGAGTTGTCATCTAGAAATTCTTTTAATTTATTTTTAGATGTTGGTTGACTATCTGTCAGGCTTTTGATGCTGTTTGGTAGGTGATCAAAGACTTTTGTGGCAGCATAATTTACCCCTTTCTGTGCCAAAGTCAGATTTAACCCTGCATAGTGAAGATCATTCTTTCTCCTGGTGTTATAGCTATGCACACTGCTATTACTTTTGAACTGTGTTGGATTATTAACAACAAATTTCATAAGTGAATATATAAACTGTGAGGATCCCTAGATCCTTAAATAGATGTCTGCGGGATGACTGTGGGTGGGCTCCAGCAATTGTTCTGATTACACGTTTTTGAGCAATGAATACTTTTCTACTCAACGACGAATTACCCCGGAATATGATGCCATACGAAAGCAGTGAATGAAAGTAGGCATAGTAAGCTAATTTACTGAGATTCTTATCACCAAAATTTGCAATAACCCTAATAGCATACATAGCTGAACTTAGACGTTTCAGCAGACTATCAATGTGTTGCTTCCAGTTTAACCTCTCATCAATGGCCACATCTAAAAAATTTGAAAATTCTACCTTAGCTACAGACTTCTGTTCAAAGTCTATATTTATTACTGGAGTTGTGCCATTTACTGTACGGAACTGTATATACTGTGTTTTATCAAAATTTAAAGAGAGTCCGTTTGCTGAGAACCACTTCATAATTTTGTGAAAAACATCATTTACAATTACATCACTTAGTTCTTGGATGTTATTACTATACTTGTATCATCAGCAAAAAGAACTAACTTTGCATTTTCACCAATGTGGAATGGTAAGTCATTAATGTATATCAAGAACAGTAAAGGCCCTAAGACCGAACCCTGTGGGGCCCCGTACTTGATTTAGCCCCCCCCCCCCCTCCCCAGTTTGAGGAATCAGCTGTTGTTTTAACATTACATGAACCACTTATTTCAACTTTCTGCATTCTTCCAGTTAAGTATGAATTAAACCATTTGTGCACTGCCCCCCCCCCCCCCCCCTCAAACCATAATGATTTAGCTTATCTAAAAGAATTCCATGATTTACACAATCAAAGGCCTTTGAGAGATCACAAAAAATACCAATGGGTGATGTCCGGTTATTCAGAGCATTTAATATTTGATCAGTGAAAGCGTATATAGCATTTTCTGTTGAAAAGCCTTTCTGAAAACCAAACTGACATTTTGTTAGTACTTTATTTTTACAAATATGGGAGGCTACTCGTGAATACATTACTTTCTCAAAAATGTTTGATACAGCTGTCAGAAGAGAGATTAGGCGATAGTTGTTGACATCCGACGTATCCCCCTTTTTATGCATTGGTTTTACAATGGCATATTTCAGTCTATCGGGGAAAACACCCTGCTCCAAAGAGCTATTACATGCGTGGCTGAGAATTCTACTTATCTGTGGGAAACAAGCTTTAAGTATCTTGTTGGAAATGCCATCATTTCCGTAAGAGCTTTTACTTTTCAGTGAGTTTATTATTTTACTGATTTCAGAGGGAGAGGTTGGTGAAAATACAGTTGTTTCAAGCTGCACAGGTATGGCCTCTTCTATTAGAAGCCTTGCCTCTTCTAGTGAAGATCTAGATCCTATTTTCTCCACAACATTTAAAAAATGATTATTGAAAATATTTTCAATTTCTGATTGTTTGTTAGTACACTTGTCATTCAGTTTTATGGCACTAAAGTCTTCCTGTGCTCTTGGTTGCCCTGTTTCCCTTTCAATAATATTCCAAATTGCTTTAACTTTATTATCAGAGTTACTGATCTCAGACATGATACACATGCTTCTGGACTTTTTAATAACTTTTCTTAGTACCGCACAATAGTTTTTATAATATTGAACAATTTCAGGGTCAGTACTCCCTCCTGCTGTTAGATACAGTTCTCTTTTTTACGGTTGCAAGATATTCTTGTTCGTGTAGTTAGCCAAGGTTTTTTATATGTTTTCTTTGAATTATGTTTAACTATTTTCTTGGGAAAACAATTTTCAAATACCCTTAAAAATGTATCGTGAAATAAGTTATATTTCAAGTTTGCATCGGGTTCCATATACACATCATACTAGTCTAGCTGCTTTAGGCTTTCCCTAAAGTCTGCAATATTTATATTGTTAATTGAACACACTGCTTTGAAATTATGATTTGATATACTGCATGGAGCTATGTCATGTACTGTAACTAGCTGTGCACCATGATCTGAAAGACCATTCTCAACAGGATACGCATTTATGTCCTTAAACTTATCTTGGTCTATAAAAAAGTTATCTATCAATGTCCTGCTGTTCTTTGTTATCCGAGTAGGAAAATCAATGACGGAGCTAAAATTGAAAGAACTGAGTAATACTACCAGGTCATTCGTTCTATTACACTCTTTCAGGGAATCAACATTGAAATCTCCACAAATGATAATTTGCTTCCCCCTATATGACAGATAGCATAACAAAGCATCCAAGTTTTCTAGAAATAACTGGAAATTCCCTGAGGGGGACCTATACACTGTTACAATTATGAAAGTGCCATCATTTAGTTTTAGTTCAGTGGCACATGCTTCCATATGCTGCTCTACACAAATTTTTTTAGTTTCTAAATTTTTTACACTGTGGAAGCTTTTGACATATATGGCAACTCCTCCTCTCATCATATTATCTCTACTTATATGTGCAGCTAAATTGTACCCATTGATGCTAACCTTTTGCATATCAGTGACAATGTGATGCTCAGATAGGCATAGTACATCTATTACATTCTCAGTTTCTATATCTTCTAAACAAAGCAGAAGCTCATCAATTTTATTCTTCAATACCCCAATATTTTGATGAAATATACTAACATTATTTTTCACTTTACTTTTGTGAGTATCTTGAACTTTTTTAACATCTTTAGTACTTGCCTGGCTGAGTTTCCCACTGGACACTGATCTTACACTAAAAAAAGAGTTTCCACCATGAGATGTAGTTCCTCCCCCCTTTAAGTTTCCTGCTATCAGCCCAGCCAGTTTACCCTTCCCCTTCTTGTTGAGGTGTAGGCCATGTCTAGTATAGTCCCACCTACAGAGTGAATCAACAGGAACGACACCAGTGTGTGAACCTGCACCAGATCTTAGTAACCGTTCCAACCCCAAATTAACTCTCCTGACAGAAGAGCTCAAATAAGGCTGGTCGTGGCGCTCCAGAACCGACACAAACCCAACACTGATATGACTCGATGCTGATGCAATATTTGCCAGGTCACACTCTATGCTGTACCCCGGATCTCTGTCAATACTGTTGCCTGGCCCACCCACAATAACCACAGTATCTTCCTTAGTAAAGCCTCTACATAGTGAACCTAATCCTCTGTAACCTGCCCCAGTCCAGCACTAGGTTTGAAAAAACTTGTGACCTCGTATTCTGACCCTAATTCATCCTGCAGAAGTTGGCCCACACCCCTAGCATGCGAACTACCTAGCAACAAGTCTTTCTTTCTCTTTGCATACTTCCCTACCTTCTTATTCAATTTGCTGCTGAAAGCTTGTTGAGCCTTGTCTACATCTACTTCTGTGAGAGGCTCATCAGTTTCTGACTGAGGCAACCGGTCAAACCTATTTTGCACATTAATAACAAAGCTGTCAGAAGAATTTCTTGGCCTGTTCCTTATGCCTGTTGCCACTTCCCACTACTGTTTACCCTTCTCCCCCTCTTAACCTGCCCAGTTCTCACCTAGCCTCATCTAACTCAGCCTGAAGTGCAGCAATTTTCCTCTCCTGTTCCACAATCTTTCTATCTCTACTGCATAGCCTACAGAACCACTGATGAGTCTCGCTCATTTTCCCAACTCCCACGACACTACAATCGCCCCAATGAAAAAAGTTACTACATCCATCACACCAGACCCCGAAGCTAACAATTCTACGGCACGTCAGGCACATTACACTCATCATACAAATCGAATTTAGTGACAGAAAGACAATTAAATTAAGTTACCGGAATACAATGAAAATACGTGTACGAAAAATTAGGCCTACTCGCGAAAATGTAAACAATGGTTCAGAAGTTTATTACTGGAAATTACTTAAGAGATGACGATACTCTACAGATATAAAGGGGCAGCAAACATATTTAGCACACTTAACTATCAGTAAATGCACTTAAAATTGTGGTATGAAGTTCAATCTGATAGGTCAAAAGTTCGGCCTGGCCGCGATATGTAAACAAAACGAACTTTACGTGACTACTGTGAAAATACGCGAGTAAGACAAAAACTTTTAATGGTACCCTTGAAGAGCACTATAATTAACACAATAAATTAGTTTAAAGTTTAAAGTGTTAGAAACAGTTTATTACTACTAAAATTACTTATCTTGTTTGGGAGCTGTGACTGAAACGTCCATATAGGAGGCGCAGGGCTACCAATAAATTAAACATTTATTTCCCTGCACTTTTAATTATCATGGAAAGAGTGAAGGAAGACCTTACACTTATAGCAAGTACCCTTGTGAGATACTCGCACTAGTCTGCAGATGAATACTAAATGAATCTGCAAACAAAGGGATTCAATGCTGCCACTGATTTTCTATATCTGGTGAAGAGTTAGGCTTCTGAACTAACCTACAACTAGAACAATGGAATGTATGTTGAAACCAAGAAGCTTTTTAGGCTTAAATTTTTTTAAGCTATTAGCTATTTAGTGTCTTATCTCAGTCTCTCTATCAAAACTTGGCATTTCTGGTTACAGATAAGATTGACATCAGAATACCTCTGAGTGAACATGAAATTCCAAACACTGTAGGAGGTTGGACACAATTTGTTTCCCTTGATTCTTTTCTATGGCACAGCAAGTACTTGTTAATGGGTCTTGGGATGAATTAATCTGGCACGCATCTAACATTCTGGTTCATCCCATAAATGTCCAGTGGGGTTCGTGTAAGGCCTCTGAGCAGGACAGGCCAGTAATTACACCTGATTTTCTTTCGACTATGGTTAAGCTTGCTTTGAAGGCAGCAGCATTACTACAGCTATACAGAAATGGCCAGCTTTGAAGTTGTGCCGCAGTGAGAGAAGCATAGTATTGTCTAATAGGTTTTCAATAACACAGGTGTTTGTTTTGTCACCAACAAATGTGTGTGTGTGTGTGTGTGTGTGTGTGTGTGTGTGTGTGTGTGTGTGTGTGTGTGTGTGTCATATGTCTTGTTTGCTGGTAAAGTTACGGCCAGCTGCACCAATCAATTTCCATTATTGTTTCCTATTGAGATCATCCATTTTTCTAATTTGTGTTTGTAATATCAATTGTGAATTCAAGCCAAGAGTATTTCATCTTTTGTGAAAGCAATTTCAATGTAACTGCAACATTGTGATGGTAATTAAATATGATTAGTGAGCTCTAGCTTAATATTTGAAAGCAATATGTCCTAGAACAAATAATTTTGCCCTGTGCAACTAAAGTCAGGTTAATTCAAATTTGTTTCATCAGCATAGTGAGACACTGTTTAATTTCCTTGAGTTCAGTAATGGTGGTTTTTCTTTTTTTGGGAGGGTGAAAGGTGGCTCACTCATTATTATCAGAGAAATGCGAATGATGGCTATGTTACAGGTACGATTTATTTGTATGAGTAAGAATTTTCTTTCATGTTAGAAAGCAATCACCATTTGTTCTTTACAGGAGAAAAAAGGATCTTTCCTGTGTGCTGCATGCAGTCTTTTCTCAGTTGGTTCGGCGCAAACTGAATTGCATTCTGTTTTAGAAAACTTACTAAACAAATAAAGTTTCAATGCAAAGACCTACAGTATGATGAAGAAGCACTTATGTCTTGTTCTTTTGATCCTGAACAGTCATACTGTTCTGCGGTGGTTGATGAAACTGTGCAGATTGTGTCTGAACTGTTTTACATTCACAGTGTTTTTAATGTGACCAGGTTCAAATTATTTCCATGCATACATACGAAGTGTTGTTACACTGGGAAAAAACGGAGTGGCCAACAACACATCACACAATTCATCTAATAGTACATACATACATACTCAAGCCATCGCATATTGCATGCTCAATATCTGTTGTATTTTAAATATAAATTCTGGTTCTTAACAGCTGCCATAGCAAGAACTGTAGAGCATGCAACAGAAGCAGAATATTATTTTGTAATGAACCATCAACCCCCCCCCTGCCCCCCCCCCCCCCAGATTGATAACCATTCACCTGAATTTTATCAGGTATCAGCTTCAGTAGATACAGCACCTGTAATGTGAAACTAAGGAACTAATTGCTGGTTCCTCAGAGGCTGTATCCAGCCATTTCCTGGATTCACTGGTGCATTCACTATACAGTAGAAATTTGTGTCACTCACTTCTTTATTACTATCTAATACTCTAACCCTTTCACTACTGTGGGTGTGTAAACACATCCTGAGCCCTCATACCCTCACTGCTGTGGACGAGTTACTTCCATGTGTAGCTAAATGCAACGTATGTGCCTCATTGCGTGTTATCATTTGCAAAAAAACTCATTTAGCTGTCTTGAACTGTTCATGACATATGATGATACTTATGACAATGATTTATGATGCACAAGGACAGGAATGGGCGTCTCACGCACAACCATCTATTGGATAACAAACCCAATAACTTGAGAACGAAATGCGATGTCTTTCAGCTCTCAATTATAAATAATATTTCACTATCTTATCTACATTTCATTCTGTAGCGGCACCACCGTTTAGGATAGGGAGAGTTAGTTTTGTGCAATATTCTGAGCACAAGTTACAGCCAGGTGCGAGCTGGACTGCAGTAAGTTATGCATACCAACAGTTGCGAAGTAGAATACATGCCATAGGGCTGTCAAAATGCTGAAAGAGTATATTGATAATTTTTACTTATGGACCGTCTGACAGCAACTGATTAAAACACAATTTTAGTGCCATACGCGTTTCGCCTTTATTTTCTGCAAGGCATCATCAGTGGCCTGGAATATGTACATATATTAGCTATTTAATTTACATTTTTGTCACTGTGCCTATAGGTTATAAACAGTTTTGGTGGTTGGTATTTCCTATTAAGTAGTAATGTTTTGAACTGTACTTACAGGTTGTGTGGACAATTTCTTACATATTACGCTCCTGTTGCATTTTTGGCATTGTTCTTCTTCTTATGAATGCCAATTTGCGGTTTTTTCCCACATTACACAGCACTATGAACTGAACGCTTGTTTCAATGCAATGTTTTGGTTTCTGTTGCCGAGTATGAAATGTTTTTGCCAAAGATCAAATGTTATTGCCTAACTTTCGAGTGTAGTTATTAAAGTATCTGTGATCTGTTCATGTATGCATTCGCGCGTGTGTGTGTCCAGATGGTGTGGGGAAGAGTTTTTTTTTTGTTTTATGTTATCATTTCCTTTATTAAGTGTAATAGGGAACATGTACTGATGTGTGTTTGTTCATTTATCACGTTTGTTCTGCTATGGCTTTCTGGATGTGGAAGTTTTCTTGCATTTGTATAAGATGTTTGTCATGTTTGCTTATTCTCATTATTTTCATTTCTTGTTCCATGTTTGTAGGATGATGGTTATGGTGTTTTAAATGCTCTGCAAATGTAGAATGGTTTGTTTCATACTTCCAACATCTGATATGTTCTTTTTATCTTGTTTCAAAATTCCTGCATGTCATGCCTATGTATACTGCATCACAACTTTGACATTCAAGTTTATATATTCCTGATTGTTGGAATTTGTCCCTCTTGGTAGCTGGCTGACTTAGGTGTGGTTGGAGGGCTTGCCCAGGCTTATATGCTATTTTGAAGCCTTGTCTCTCTAGGATGTTTGCAACTCTGTGTGTTAGTTTATGTGTGTATGTCATGGTGTACCATCTGGATCTTTTCTGTGTCGGATTGTCATTGTGTGTGTTTGTTGAGTGTGTTTGTAAGTTTTCAGCTTGTGAGTTCTTTCGTATTCTGGAAATGTTGTGTTTGTTTTGTATTTGTGTTTTTATTTTTTGATTGAGCCTGTGTACCACATGCGTGTCGTACCCATTGTTCCTAGCTATTTGTATGAGTGTACCCATTTCTTGTTCACAGCTTCTCCTTCTGAGTGGGATTCTGTTTAATATATGTAACATGTGTCTTAGTGCTGCATGTTTCTGGCTGTGGGGGTGGATGGATGTGGAATGTATTATTGTGTCTGTGGCTGTTGGTTTTCTAAAGATGTTAAATGTATGTTTGCCATTTTCTTTTTTATTGTAATGTCAAGAAAATTTATTTGATTTTCTTTTTCTTTTTCAAGTGTGAATTTTATGTTCTGATGAGCTTTGTTTATTTCCGAATGGAGTTCATCTATTTTTTCACTTGGCTCATCTACCAGACAAATAATGTCATCCACGTATCTGTACCAATATATGATTTTGAAACTTTCATTAGTGGTTATCTTTTCAAATATCTGATTTTCTAGGTGACTAATGAAAATGTTTGCTAGTGTTCCTGATATTGGGGATCCCATGGGCAGTCCATCACTTTGTAGATAATATTCTTTCTCAAACTGAAAGTAGTTTTGTTCAGTTGTCAGTCTGAGCATATCTGTTATTTCTTTTATTGTGTCTGTGGTGAGGTTGCTGTGGGATGAGAGATTTTGTTCTATGATTTCTATTGTTTCTCTGATAGAGATGGAGGTATACATATTTCCTATGTCGAATGAAATCAGTGATGCTGTGTGTGGTACCTGTATGTTCTGTATGATTTCCATTAGGTTTCCTGTGTTTATCACTGTTCTGTTGTTTTCTACTTTATAGTGTTTTGTAACTAACTTTTGGAGGTGTTTGGCTATGTGGTATGTTGGGGCCTTCTTGAAGTTAACAGCTCTCATTGGCATTCCGTCTTTATGTACTTTCGGTTGACTGCAGAGTGATGGTGATTGTGGGTTTTTCTGTGTTATGTAGTATTTCTGTTTGTCTGTGAGTGTGTGTTCAATGTTTTTCAGTGTTCGTTTAACTTTTACCTGGAATTTTGTAGTTGGATCTGACTTCAGATTTTAAATGGTATTGGTGTTTGTGTATTCCTTGGTTTTTGTGATGTAGTGCTCTTTATCCATGAGTACTGTTACATTTCCCTTGTCTGCTCTTGTTATTAATATGTTATTGTTTGTTAACTTTTGTTTTAACCTTTTCATAGTGGCTGCTTCTGTTTGGTTGTTCTTATTGTGTGTCCGCTGTGTTTGTTTTATTATGCCTTTTATTTCTTCTTTTACTAGTTCTCTTGTCAGTCCTATGTTTATTTCACAATTATTTTATTGTTCTTCACGTGTAAGGATGTGTTCAGTTTCTACTATGAGATTTTCTAGGTATTGATTGTTCACTTTGCCATTGGTACAGTGTTTCAAACCTTTTTCCAAGAGCATTTTTTCATTTTAATGTGGTTCTGTCTCTGTTAGGTTAACTAAACGTGGATGGAATGTGTGTTGGTTTTCATGTGGTTTCACATTTAAAATGCAAATGTATTTTTGTGTCTTTTTTACTGTTAGTTTCATTATCTTCTGTTTATGTTTGTTTTGTAAATGTTTCATTGCTGTGTATGTGTTGTGTTTAATTTTTTCTACTAGTGCCATGAAAACTGTGGCGTTTCCTACGTTTTTTGCCAATTCTAGATGAGTCTCATAGAGCATCATGTTTAGGTGTTTTTTTCCGATTAGACCAGCTTAATTTCATGTAGTAACCAATATCGTTCTGCAAATGATTTCAACTTTTGTGCCACTGTAGAACTGTTTTTAACCTTTACATTGATGTAACTTGGAATTAAATCATTCTTTTTGCATGTTTTGTTGAATTTCATGTGCTGTATCATCTTATGGAGTCTCAGATGTATTTTCTTGAACCTGTTGTACACATTGACAGGGAATGCTTGACATAGCTGTATTAACATCTTCAATTTTAGTAGTCCTGTCTTCCGCAGTTGCATGTAATATCACGGTATATTGATAATTTTTACTTATGGACCGTCTGACAACAACTGAATAAAACACAATTTTAGTGCCATACACGTTTCGCCTTTATTTTCTGCAATGCATCATCCGTGGCCTGGAATATGGACATATGTTAGCTATTTAATTCACATTTTTGTCACTGTGCATATAGGTTATAAACAGCTTTGGTGGTTGGTATTTCCTATTAAGTAGTAATGTTTTGAACTGTACTTATAGGTTGCGTGGACAATTTCTAACATATTATGCTCCTGTTTCATTTTTGGTGTTGTTGTTCTTCTTATGAATGCCAATTTGCGGTTTTTTCCCCACATTCCATAGCACTATGAACTGAACGCTTGTTTCAATGCAATGTTTTGGTTTCTGTTGCCGAGTGTGAAATGTTTTTGCCGAAGATCAAATGTTATTGCCAAACTGTGTGTGTGTGTGTGTGTGTGTGTGTGTGTGTGTGTGTGTGTGTCCAGATGGTAAAAATTAGCAATACACACAACTGAGGAAGACAGGAGTACAAAATTTGAAGATGCTGAAAGAGTATACATAGCAGTTTTGCATATCGCAAATCACAGGCACAAGGGGTCCACTGGCCAACCTAGCGTGTCACGAGTACGTGACTTGAAGTGGCGCATATGGCAAAACAGAGGCACACAGCCACATATAAATAGGTGTGGGTTGCTAATGAGATTGATTCAAGTGTGTCAGCTCTCCTGGACGGCGGGGTGTGTCACACTACCAGCTACACGCAGCAGCAGATGGGGCGCCAGCGTTCCAGTCCATGGCGGGTCACTGGTTCGACCCTCTGAGGCCAATGCAGGGTCCGTAGCCAGCCAGCGGTGGGCCACTCCACGGCTCGCTACTGTGGGCAGTCGTCCTGGCTTCCCACACATGCCGGCGGTATCCCGAAGTGAGGGCCACAGATTCGGACACTGGACTGCAGGCGCTTGTTGTCGCCACAATTTCAGCCGCACTGGTGAGGAGCACGCTGCTGGCCACCTGTGGCTCACACCGAGCGGCACTGAGTTGGCAGGGACACAGGCCGCTGAGTCAAATGCCAGCATCCTGACAGCGACGCAACTCCACTGGCATACAAGGCCGACGCACAGTGCATGCATGGGTAGCTGAGGCAGCCATTCCATGCCAAGCCATTTCACAGACAGCGAAGTGGTGTCTTCAGCATTGTGGGACCCGGTGACGCAGACGAAGGGGAACACGGCACTGTAGTTGGAAATAATAAATCACTTGCCTTCTACCTCTCCCCGCTACATTTGGGCATCCTGATACATTCGGTGGCAGAAGTTGCTACTACAATTCAGTGCAATGTACGAGATAAAAATCAACCGGATGCAAAGTTTATGCAATATGTTCGAAGCTCTGCAGACTCTTCAAAATTTCGTGCAGTAAGTATAACGAATAACAAAAAGAAATTCAGTTCTTTATCAACCGAAGATGTGCAAAAATCAAATATTTTTCATCCAATAGTTTTCGAAAAATCAGCTGATAAGTATTTCATGTTGGCCAGAACACTATCAGCATAGGCACCAACATTTGGCGAGCAGTACCGCCATAAAGAAAAACACCCTTAGTACAGAATGCAGCAAAAGGGTCAAGCCTTATCTTTTGTATACTGTACAAGTGTGTGTTAAATGGCTGGCTTTTAAAGGAGCTGTGTACAGCAAACAAAACACAGAAAGTATTAAATAATGTTAATGCTATTAAGCTTCTATCCAATGCAACATTTCAACTTACTGTAATCTTCATCTTGGTGGACTTTCCCCATTGCTTCCAAGCCTTCTTCATCCAACTGTGAATTTTTCCCCTGTAACCTAGGTGCAAGATCTGCTTTAGAGCTGCCAGCTTCATTTAAAAAGGATCCACTAATACTCAGCATGCCTGCAATCGCCTCTCTTGTTGAGGGAGATGCTCTACCAGAGCTGAAATACAAGTTGATTTTGAGCAATGCGGAGTTATTAAAGGAGCATTATTCTGACAGCCTATTGAGATAAGTGAAAGCAAAATTAATGAGATGGAGATAAAAAAACTTACTACACAAACTAATTTTATGTTCAAGATATTTCAAAAAGACTCGTCCAATTTCACATTATCTTCTATGTGAATGACAATGTATTAATTTAGTACATGGCAGAACATATGGAATTATTACTCAGATAGAATGGAATTAAGGAAAAATATATAAAACAGAATGGAAATATCTTACATATATGGTACAACAGTTTATAACATTAAATTTAATTTCTCAACTCAGTCAACAGAACCTGTGGTCAGGGTCAGACAGTTAGTCATTTGCATTGCCTGGGTACCATGTTAAAGTACACTCCTGCACAATGTGTTGAATGGACTGGGGTGTCCAATGCAGCTGCAAGACGAGCCAGGCACTTTTTTTCCCACTTGAAAGGAAAGTCCTTTTATAGTCCATTTTGTACTCCTGCTGGTGTTTGCTGGATCCATATTTGCTTACACTTCTGGCACATCTTAAATCCTTCTTCACGGACTTCTGCTAGTTGCCTGGATTTTAGCCTGTCAGATGTAGCACTTGGGACATAGGTATGATTGGGAAGCTCAGTGTTGTCCAAGTACATCCTTATAATCACTTATAAAAGCTTCCTGTCTTCCGAGTTAAAGTGGAGCGATATGGATTAGAAATTGGGAGATAATTGGTGAAGGTTTTTAGAGAGCCTGTTATCATACATAAAGTTGTATTGAGTTTGGTATCAAGTTTGCTTATATGGCTGCTGTTTAGTCACACAGCAACACAGTATTCTGCTATGCTATACACTAATCCCAAACCCACAGTGGGACGGTGCTACAGCTGTTATCCCGAAGTGGTAATACAGGCTTTGATGGGTATTGTTTCTGGTACGAACTCTGGATGTAATATTTTTAGTATTTGATGGTGACATGGATTCACTGGCCAGCACAAATATCAACAGGGAGAACATATCAGACACACACTGACTGCATACTACAGCTACCGCTTGTGCCTGTGCAAGTCACTGCAACTATAGTGTCTAAGTGTCCTAAAAAAGTTTTTTGTATCAAATCACATCCAGATTGCATCCCACAGATCAATGGCATCACTGCCCTTTGTGTGCCATCATTTTTTTGCATGCTACAAACTGGGGGCACATCATGAATGTTTGCCTCGGCCGGCAATCATCAACTACATTGTCCGTCACATGCTGCATGCTACCTTGGAAGTGGCCATAACAGCAGCAGCAGACAGGATGCAGCACCACATGTTACAACAGGAAATCAATGGAGCACCAGCACATTGCCAGTTGGATCTGTATCTTATTAATGAGGACACATACTGACACACTGGCTCCCTGCAATCGAGATCTCCTGAGTACAAAGTAGCGATTTACAATGGCCAGTTAGTCTCATGGCAGGGTCACATCATAGCCCCAGCCAAGTATAAAAATGTAGCTCAGCAACTAACCTTGTTAGTAGTCAACTCTTTGACAACATCAAAATTTTTGGTTTAGACACTTTTTGGTTTCCAGATTCAAAACCAGATAAATCTAGATTCAACTAGAAACAGCATGTAGTGTTCAGAGAATTATTGAAAAGAATGCTTACTGTACACAACAGGACAATTCACATGCTCTTATGATTGTTTAAATGGTCACCTCTAAGATTTACATTAGACCACTGGAGGAATCACCATTCCAGGTGGCAAAAAAAAAAAAAAAAGAGAAGACGTGTTGACAGAGACAAAGTGTCACATTTGCTTGTCATGATCTTCCTCATGGTGCTTCTGCAGTTGGAGTGGACTCATGAGGATGTCCAGGGAAAGATTTGTGTTCATTTTATATGCTGACAACCATAGTTGAACAAAGTGACACAATAACTGTATGCTGGACATATCTTATTAAATTTTTTGGAAATTCAGAAGCTGTGACAGAGGCAACTGAGTGGGTTCTGGCTCCATCACTAAAACACAATTGCCTAGTAGGGACCTTACAATCCTGTTTTCTTCTCACCAGACTTCTCTTTCTTTACACAAGTTAAGAAACCATCCACAGTCAACATTTTGAAACACTGGAATATTTGTGATTAACATATAAAACCTCCCTCAGGAAGCGTACCATGGATGCTTCACTAAGTAGTTTGAAAAAATGTAGCAATATAGGCTGTACTTTAAACAGAGTAGTCCAAAGGAACTGAGAGGATAGTTTCCAGAAAAAGAGTAATGGTCTTTCTCGTAACGTTCAAAGTGATCAAATGTTTAGGACCGGTGGTAGGAACATTATACTGAGTGCACTATCCGAAAATTACCTTGAGCAATTAAACAGAGAACTGACTCATGGAGATAGCATCTTGGACCTACTGATAACAAACAGACCCAAACTTTGACTCTGTAAGTGCAGAACAGGGAATCACTGATCACAAGGCCATTGCAGCATCCCTGAATACGGGAGTAAATAGGAATATAAAAAAAGGGAGGAAGGTTTATCTGTTAAGCAAGAGTAATAGAAGGCAGATTTCAGACTACCTAACAGATCAAAACGAAAATTTCTGTTCCGACACTGACAATGTTGAGTGTTTATGGAAAAAGTACAAGGCAATCGTAAAATGCATTTTAGACAGGTACGTGCCGAGTAAAACTGTACGGGACGGGGAAAAACCCACCGTGGTTCAACAACAAAGTTAGGAAACTACTGCGAAAACAAAAAGAGCTTCACTGCAAATTTAAACGCAGCCAAAACCTGTCAGTCAAACAGAAACTAAACAATGTCAAAGTTAGCGTAAGGAGGGCTATGCGTGAAGCGTTCAGTGAATTTGAAAGTAAAATTCTATGTACCGACTTGACAGAAAATCCTTGGAAGTTCTGGTCTTACGTTAAATCAGTAAGTGGACTGAAACATCAGTAAGTGGAACGAAACAGCATATCCAGACACTCTGGGATGATAATGGCATTGAAACAGAGGATGGCATGGGTAAAGCTGAAATACTAAACACCTTTTTCCAAAGCTGTTTCACAGAGGAAGACCGCACTGCAGTTCCTTCTTTAAATCCTTGCACAAACGAAAAAATGGCTGACATCTAAATAAGTGTCCAAGGAATAGGAAAGCAACTGAAATCACTCAACAGAGGAAAGTACACTGGACCTGACGGGATGCCAATTCGATCCTACAGAGAGTACATGAAAGAACTTGCCCCCCTTCTAACAGCCGTGTACCACAAGTCTCTAGAGGAACAGACAGTTCCAAATGATTGGAAAACAGCACACGTAGTTCCAGTTTTCAAGAAGGGTCGTCGAGCAGATGCGCAAAACTATAGGCCTATATCTCTGACATTGATCTGTTGAACAATTTTAGAACATGTTTTTTGCTCGAGTATCGTGTCATTCCTGGAAGCCCAGAATCTACTCTGTAGGAATCAACATGGATCCCGGATACAGCAATCGTGTGAGACCCAACTCGCTTTATTTGTTCATGAGACTCAGAAAATATTACATACAGGCTCCCAGATAGATGCCATTTTCCTTGACTTCCGGAAGGTGTTCGATACAGTTCGATACAGTTCCGCACTGTTGCCTGATAAACAAAGTAAGAGCCTACAGAATATCAGACCAGCTGTCTGGCTGGATTGAAGAGTTTTTAGCAAACAGAACACAGCATGTTGTTCTCAATGGAGAGACTTCTACAGACGTTGACATAACCTCTGGCATGCCACAGTGGAGTGTTATGCGACCATTGCTTTTCACAATATATATAAATGACCTAGTAGATAGTGTCGGAAGCTCCATGCGGCTTTTCGCAGATGATGCTGTAGTTTACAGAGAAGTTGCAGAATTAGAAAATTGCAGCGAAATGCAGGAAGATCTGCAGCGGATAGGCACTTGGTGCAGGGAGTGGCAACTGACCCTTAACATAGACAAATGTAATGTATTGTGAATACACAGAAAGAAGGATCCTTTATTGATAATTATATGATAGCAGAACGAACACTGTTCTGTAAAATGTGTGGGAGTATGCGTACGGAACGATTTGAAGTGGAATGATCATATAAAATTAATTGTTGGTAAGGTGGATGCCAGGTTGAGATTCAATGGGAGAGTCCTTAGAAAATGTAGTCCATCAACAAAGTAGGTGGCTTACAAAACACTCATTCGACCTATACTGGAGTATTGCTCAACGGTGTGGAATCTGTACCAGGTCGGGTTGATGGAGAGTTAGAGAAGATCCAAAGAAGAGCGGTGCATTTCGTCACAGGGTTATCTGTTAAGCGTGATAGCGTTACAGAGATGTTTAGCAAACTCAAGTGTCAGGCTCAGCAAGAGGGCGCTCTGCATCACGGTGTAGCTTGTTGTCCAGGTTTTGAAAGGGTGCATTTCTGGATGAGGTATCTAATATATTGCTTCCCCCTACTTATACCTCCTGAGGAGATCACGAATGTAAAATTAGAGAGATTTGAGCACACACGGAGGCTTTCTGGCAGTCATTCTTCCCGTAAACCATACGCGACTGGAACAGGAAAGGGAGGTAATGACAATGGCACATAAAGTGCCCTCTGCCACACACTGTTGGATGGCTTGCGGAGTGTAAATGTAGATGTAGAATATTTATTTCATGTAGTAATCCTTTATTCATTACACACATACACACACATGGAAAAAAACATAGATTTTACTTTTACTTTACTTCTGTATGATTATTATTCAGGAAAAAAATTGCAATTTATATATTATGTAGTGCATGGTATTAGTGTACCTGAGTAGCTTAAATCAATTATGCTGGCCAACTTTTACATGACAATAGTCTCAAACCATCTCCTAAAACAACAACAAACAAATTGTAAAAGAGAAATTTCAAACTAGCTTTTAAAACGTAATGACCAACAATTTGAGAAAGAATGTTTCAATCACTCAGCAGGACTATATATGGAGTTATTCCAAAAATGGTTGGCTCTCAGTAGCCAGGTGTTAAAGCATTCTAGCACAGGCAAACTTCCAGAGATGGGTGCAATCGGTGCTATTACTTATGTTGATGACTGTATGAGCTTGTCAATACGTTAAACCTTAAGACCAGCATTCTAAACAATTGTAGCAAATTACATCAAAAATAAAAACTTTAGAGCTACAACAAACAATTAAAAGTCCAGACTGGAATATTAACAACATTATGAAAAAGATGTTCTGTTCCCCATAAGGATGACACATTGGGTTGTAGACAGACAACAAAAACATTGTCACACACTATGCTTTTGGCCACAGCCTTTTTAAGAAAGGAAAAGACACACATATTCACACAAATAAGCATGTTTCATGTACACATATCTACTATCTCAAACCGCTCGAGCCAGACTGCAACTGTGTCGTGTCAAGCAAAAGCACCAACCTAGAGTGGAGCTGGAAAGGGGACAGGATAGCAGAGTATGGGTGGGAGGAGAGGAGTCAATGGTAGCTGGTAGAGCTTGCAGGTTCTAGGTGGTAGGACAAGGCTGCCAGGGGCATTGTAGGAGGCTGGTGTGTGTGTGTGTGGGGGGGGGGGGGGGGGGGGCTAAGAAGGGGAAAAGACCAGCTTGTGTATTGGCAAAGAACAACACACACTGATGGCAAGGGGACGGCAATGAGGTGAGAGGATGAAAATTAGGGTGAGAGGGCGTGAGCTGGGAGAAGGTGATAGGACATGGGGGGCAGAAACAATAGGGTGTAGGGTGTGGGGATGGCGGGTTATCATAGGTTTAGGCTAGGATGGTTTTTGAAGTGGAGGAATTGTTGTAAGGATTACTCCCTTCTGGGATGGCCAGTGGGTGTGGCACAGGGGCGGACTATGATGATGTGGAGGTTGGGTGGATGATGGAACACCACTTTGTGAGGGGTGGGAAGGATCTTCGGTAGGATGTCCCTCAGTGCAGGGCATGATGACATATAATCAAAGCCCTGATGAAGGATGTGGTTCAGTTGCTTCAGTCCAGGGTGGTGTTGCATGGCATAGGGAGCACTCCTTTGTAGCCTATTCTTGGGATGGTAGGATGGTTAGGAGTGTGCGGGGGTACGGTATGGTAAATCTGTGGACAGGAGAGAAGGTGTTGAGACTGTCAACGAATGAGGGTAGTGCCTCGGCCCTGAGCCCAGATCATGAAGATATCATCAATTGACCTGAACGTGAACCAGAGAAGTGGTTTGAGGATTTGGAAGGCTGGGAAGGTTTCCCCTAGATGGTTCATAACCAGGTTGGCATAGGAGGGTGTCTACCGCTGAACAGCAGATTTGTTTGTATATCTTCGCTTCAAAGGAGAAGTAGTTGCGTGTTAGTGTAAAGTTCGTAAAGTTTATGAGAATCGAGGTAGTGGGTTGGAGTCTGAAGGACGCTGGGAGAGGTGGTGTTCAGTAGCGGCAACAATATGGGCATGAGGGCTGTTGGTGTATAGGGAAGTGGCATCAGCAGTGACGAGTAGGACTCCTGGAGGTAAAGGAGTGGGGATGATGGAGAATTGGTGAAGGAAGTGATGGTATCATTCACTTGGAAACCATCTCTGCACCCTCCACAAGATACTGTTACTGTGCAATTCCTACTACATACATCACATCTCTGAAATTGAATTTCTTGCACTTCAGCATCTGGAAGAGCATTCGAGACACCACCTCCATAAGTTATCCAGCCTGCTGATATTCTACTGCCTCATTGGGCCACCACTATGCAACTCCTATCCTACCCACAGTGTTTGTATTCAACAACTCCTTATAGCACTCAAACCCTGCCTAGATGACCTTTTCAGCTTGCCATATCCCCCAAAACTCCCTTCAATACTCCACAAAATCGAGAACTGAAACAATCCCAGAATACTGCTGTTAAAAGTTTCCACCAAAATCCTCAGCTCTGCAGAAGTTTCATTCTTATCTAATGGTCTCAGCTTCAAACCCTAACCCAAATTTAAACATGTTGGACTTTTCAAAGACCTACTCTCCTCTTCCTGATCCCTGCAACGGAAACACTTCTTTTCCACCAATTTCTCCAACCAATGCCAACATAATCCCAAAATTGAACAATGTGCTTCCCAGTTCATACCACCATCCAACTGTAATCCTCACATCCTCCCCACTCTCAACCAACCACTCCCTGGTCACCTTACAGGAATTCCTTACCTCCAGCTTGGCCTCACCATCCTTCCCCAGGTCCCTTCCTAAGAAACCAATGTTTCAGCAGAAGAAAACGCAACCATACAAAGCCTCAAAACAGATCCTGACCTAATCATCCTGCATGCAGACAAATAGTTCACTACTGTTGTCATGACTACTGGAAGGCCCCTGCCATTTGTCTGTCTCCTCCACCTATAAACTCTGCCAGAGTTACCTCTGAATGCTCCATCCACACCTCTGTCCACATTACACCCACCAGCCAGCAACTGTTGCCATCCCTTCCACACCAAAAAATCCCTCCCATACAGCCTGGCCACCTGGGAAGGGTGTATCTGCAGTGACAAGAACTCCCTTGCAAAGCATGCTGATGGTCTCACAAACGCTTTCACAAACTGGCACTATCCTGCAGACCTTTTCTGCAAACAGATTTCCCGTGACACATCCCCACACAATCCCAGTCCTCCCACCATTCACAGGAATCAGCTACAAAGGAGTGCCCCCTAATACCATCCCATTGCCACAGGGAGATCCATGTGCAAGACCTGCCTAATCCATCGAACCAGCACTTCCTGTTCCAGGAATTTCACAGGCTTATCCCACTACTTCAGAGGCTAGACCACCTGTGAAAGCATCCATGTCATATACCAGTTCTGCTACCATCACTGTATGGCTTTTTGCACCATTGTCGGGTGTTCAGCTGGGTGCAGTCATTTTTGTACCACGATGTTTCAACTATGTACCTTGCCATCACCTTCATGTGATACCTGTAGATCGAGTATCTTTGCTACATCCCAGCTCCTTTATACTCTTTATTGCTCTCACCCCTTCCTCCACTGCTGGTTGTACACTGTGATGGGTAGAGTGGTGTGGGGGATGGCATTGCTCGATGCTGAGTGCGAACTCTGGTCCCTCAGTACTCCTGTGGCCTGCATCGAGTACAGTAGTCACTCTCTGCCAATGCTGTGATTTTACTTGGCCGAGTGCTGGGTTCCAAGCTTTGTTGAGAGTAAACCCAGTATATTTGTTGATCAGCTATTGAAATACGAGAGGCTGATAGGCTGATCAACAGAGACACTGAATTCACTCTCAGTGAAGCTTGGGACCCAGTACCTAGCCAACTAAAATCACAGTGTTGGCCAAGAGCAACTTCCGCACCCGATGCAGGCCACAGGAATACTGAGGGACCAGAATTCACACCCTCATGCCACACCACTTCATCCATCGTGGCATGCAACTGGCAGTGGAAGAAGGGGTGGGGAGCCATAAGAGTATAAAGGAGGTGGGATGTAGCAAAGATGTTCATTCTACAGGTATCACCAGAAGACGATGGCAAGTTATGCTGCTGAAATATCATATTACAAAAATGACTGCACTTGCCTGGACTACAGACAACAGTACAAACAGTTGAGTTCAGGGAAAGCCGAAGATCACATTGCACAGCTTTTTAAATTGTTGTGACAACCAACCAGATGTTCACCAAGATGAATGACACCAATGCCA
The DNA here is from genome assembly GCF_023897955.1 of Schistocerca gregaria. NCBI lineage: Eukaryota > Metazoa > Arthropoda > Insecta > Orthoptera > Acrididae > Schistocerca > Schistocerca gregaria. Next base: position 640,066,814 of record NC_064931.1, read on the forward strand.
AACTGTGGTCAAAATCTCAGTACACCAACTTGTGGCACAACATGCAGCTGAATATAGCATGTTTCACAACCTGGACCATCTGGATCCTCCCCTCCACCTCCAACTTTTCTGAACTGTAGATGTGGGAGTTCTCAGGCCCTGAAATCATACTAGCATTAACCTACTTCAACCACCCATCCCCCCCACCTTCCCCCTAACAGCTTCTGCTCCCCCCCCCCCCCGCCCCCCCCCCCCCCCCGTCCTATCACCTCCTCCCAATTCAATTCCTCTCACCCTCATTGTTCACCATTCTCTGGCAACTCACCCACTTGTCTTTCCCCCTTTCTCTGGTCTCCTCTTTTTCTGCTCCCTGACACCCCCCCCCCCCCCCCCCGCTCCAAAGCCTCATGGCATTGAGCCTGGTAGCCTTGTTCTGTCACCTACTCCCTGAACGCTCCACCAGGTAGTGCCGACTCCTCTCCCAATGTTTGCACCATGCTATCCCTCCACATTCCCTACCCCACACTGCATTGCCACTTCTGCTCAATGCAACACAGTTGCATTCTGTTCAAAGCAGTCAAAGACAATGGTCATGTGTGCATGAGGTGTGTGCACTTGTGTGAATGTGTGTGCGTTTTCCTTTCTGAAGAAGACGTTGGCTGAAAGCTCAGTGTGTGATAGTATTTTCATTGAGCCTATTGGCAACTCAACATGTCGTCTTTATGGTGAGTAGCAATCTATCCTTTTCACAAATGATAAAACTAGTAATCAGTACGAAGCAGGAGAAGAAGAATGTCAACTTACTCAATATCAACAGATCTTGCATTGCGCTCTTGTGGTTCATCTGCATAACCAGATGCTTTGAGTAACTCTTCAATTCCGTTTTTCGGGGTCTCAAATGAGTCTTCATCTGTAGTCGAGGATGGTGTCACAGCATCTTCTGGTTGTCCTCCCTCTGCATTTTTGTACATATCTGTTTTTAAGTAACAATGATAAATTCAGGACACAAATTACCAAAATTTCAAGACACACACACTATATATATTAGTCTGACATTACAAGTTCACTCTGTCCAGTTTTAACATCACATGTATACGCACAGCCAATAATTTGTTAATATACTGCCATGACAGTAATATAGTCTGAACACGATTGCTGTAACTATCAAAATCAGTATGTGGGACATTCAAACAATTTTGCCAGTGATCAAACATTTCTAACACACGTAGAAAATCACAGTAGACTTCTCCAATATTGCACAATTCACTACCAATGACAATACGGCAGTGCAATACGCTACAATTCACAAAAACAGAACTTTGGAAAAGTCATGGCCTTCATGAACCCTTTACAGTTACTGTCCTTTGGTGGAAATAATATTCTGCCAGCAATAAAGTAAAACAATATAACACTACATAACAATTAAAAATGGTACTGATAATTCTATCAACAGTGAAGTAACAGTTTAATAACAAGGAAGTTATGTGGCTTCTTGTGACGCAAAAATGTAAACAATGCTCCTCAATGACCACATGCACCGTAAGTTGGGCGTCCAGCGAAAAGTTGAAAGTCCAGCGAAAAGTTGAAAGTCCAGCGAAAAGAAAAGTTGAAAGTCCAGCGAAAAGAAAAGTTGAAAGTCCAGCGAAAAGAAAAGTTGAAAGTCCAGCGAAAAGAAAAGTGGAAAGTCCAGCGAAAAGAAAAGTTGAAAGTCCAGCGAAAAGAAAAGTTGAAAGTCCAGCGAAAAGAAAAGTTGAAAGTCCAGCGAAAAGAAAAGTTGAAAGTCCAGCGAAAAGAAAAGTTGAAAGTCCAGCGAAAAGAAAAGTTGAAAGTCCAGCGAAAAGAAAAGTTGAAAGTCCAGCGAAAAGTTGAAAGTCCAGCGAAAAGTTGAAAGTCCAGCGAAAAGTTGAAAGTCCAGCGAAAGCACTGTCAGTCTTACCATTACCACCATTTTGATCACACAGGTTTAATTTTTAATTTAAAGTTTTAATAGGCTTTATTTATCCCTTGGATTTGATTTCTAACAACTGTGTGTGTGTGTGTGTGTGTGTGTGTGTGTGTGTGTGTGTGTGTGTGTGTGTGCGCACAAAACTGTAATCTTACAAAATAGTTACTTACTTGAAAGCCTCATCCGTAAAGGTGAATCATTAGATATAACTACAATCCTTTTATTTGGCAAACTGCGCTCTCTTATTATTAATCTGTCTGAATCCGAGTCAGACTCTGTATCATTTTCACTTGGAAGGTATGAAATATCACTGCTTGCAGGTGCCATAATTTCCTCTTCATCACTATCATCATGGAAATCATACACTGAAGATCCTCCTATAGCATCTATATTATCTTCCCTGCAACAATAAAGATTAACATTAGTGTTACCAGAGTACTGAAGAATTTGACGCTTTGGATATTTTGCCACTTACTGAGAAATCACAGCAATTGCACTTTTTGTACTGATTTTATAGTTTTGTATCTTCCATACACTTTATAGAGTGAACAGAAAACTCAATAACATACAAGTCAGTATTTGATATCATCAGGCAGCATAAAAACATATACTAAGATATGATGGCTTGCAGATGATAATGAACACTGTCAGAGATGTTGAAGTGAGCCACTTAACAATAAACATTGTGGCACTTTCAAAAATAAAGAGTGCTTCTATGAAATATAATAGATGTTATTTTGCCAATGGATACAAGTAGACAGTAATATCTTCTTTGGGATGAATCACAATTAAAGTATTTACCTAAGAAAAAATCTCTATAATATGTAATCAAACCACCCACCAACTTTTTCTGTGGCCACATATATTTGTGATATAATATACCATAGTCTATTTAGCTGAAATTTCGGAGCAATAAAAAGACTACATTCAGCTGTATGCCCACAATTTTCGTTGGTTACATTGAATGATAGGTTACAACTAGACAGCTTTTTTAAATGAAAAAATTCAATGACAATACAAAACATGTAGTAATTACTTGGCTAAAAATGCAGCACATTTACTATGACTGAAAACGAAGACTTGACTTCAAAAGACACTACCAACATTGTCATTTGAGATAACAATAGCTGTAGTATCACAATGGGGTAGCTTCAATGGTGATAGGTACTTTTTTTGGACAGCTGTAAAGTGAAAAAAATTTCCACAAGTACTGCAGTCTGGAGCACTCCAAGTGTGTGCTCTTTCCGTGTGGCATTTACTCAGCTGTTGAGTAAGAGAGAGAGAGAGAGAGAGAGAGAGAGAGAGAGAGAGAGAGAGAGAGAGAGGGAGGGTTAAGTACACTTCGCACAGCTTAGCAGTAGTTGCTACAAATAAAAGTTTCAAATTTCAGAATATCTCAGCAGTCAGCACCAAATATTCGGTGAGGACGAAGATGTGGAGAACAAATGGAAAAAATTCAAAGGCATTGTTCAATGTGTCCTAGACAAGTATGTCCCGAGTAAGGTTTTAAGGGATGGGAAATATCCACCATGGTTTAATAGAATTGTTACAAAAGTGCTACATAAACAAAGAGCACTTCATCTCAGATTCAAGACAAGTAAAAACCTAGCTGACAAGCAAAAGCTGAACGAAGTGAAAATGAGCATAAGGAGAGCAATGAGAGAAGTGTTAAATGATTTTGAAAGTAAGATGTTGTCAACCTATGTGAGTAAAATCCCTAAAGAGATTTTGGTCATAAGTATAATCAATAAGTGGGCCTAAATTCAATCTCTCAGTGACCACACAGGCACCAAAACAGAAGATAACAGAGAGAAGGCTGAAATACTGAATTCGGTCTTCCAAAGTTGTTTCACTGTGGAAGATCATTACACTGCCCTCCTTCCAATCATCGTACAAACATCTAAATATCAGATATTGAGATAACCGATCACAGAATTGAAAAGCAGCTACAATCACTTAGTAGTGGAAAGGCGTGAGGACCAGATGAGATACCTATAAGATTCTATAAAGATTATGTGAAAGAACTGGCTCCCCCTCTAGCAGTAATTTATCGTAGATCACTTGAGCAACAAAAGGTGCCTAACGGCTGGAAAAAGGCACAGGTCATTCCTGTTTCTAAGAAAGGCTATAAGACATATCCACACAATTATAGACCTCTCACATTGATATAAATCTGTTGTAGAATTACGGAACATATCCTCTATAAAAATCAACATGGATTCCGCAAACAGAGATCCTGCGAAACTCAGCTCGCTCTGTTCCTCCACGAGATCCATAGTGCTGTGGACAACCACGCTTAGGATGATGCTGTGTTCTTTATTTCAGTAAGGAATGTGACACCATTCCGTATTGCCATTTAATGGGGGAGGGGAGGGAAGACTTGCAATTGGATTTGACTTCCTTGCAGACAGAACTCAACACGTCCCTCGTAACAGAACAAAATCAACAGGTGTAAAGGTAATATCCAGCGTACCACAGGGAAGTGTGATAGGACCATTGCTATTTACAATAAATATAAATATAAATTATCTCATAGAAAGCATCGGATGCTCTTTAAGGTTATTTGCAGATGACACAGTTGTGTCTATCAAAGTAGCAACGCCAGAAGATATTAAGACTTTGTAGAATGACCTGCAGAGAATTGATGAATGGTGCATGCTCTGGCAGCTGACCCTGAAAATAAATAAATGTAACATATTCCACACACATAGGTACTTTGTTGGACAGCTATGAAGTGAAAAAAGTTTCCACAAGTACTGCAGTCTGGAGCACTCCAAGTGTCTGCTCTTTCCGTGTGGTGTTTACTCAGCTGCTGTGAGAGAGAGAGAGAGAGAGAGAGAGAGAGAGAGAGAGAGTTAAATACACTCCGCACAGCTTAGCAGAAGTTGCTACAAATAAAAATTTCAAATTTCAGAATATCTCAGCAGTCAGCTGCACTATTGATGGCAAATAGCTGGAGACAGCATCTGCCGTAAAATATCTAGGTGTAACTATTGACAGTGACCTGAAGTGGAATGACCATATAAAACACACTGGGAAAAGCAGACACCAGACTCAGATTCAATGGAATAATATTAAGGGAATGTAGCTCATCCAAAAGGTAGGATTGATAGAGGAGACAGAGAAGATGCAACAAAGAGTGGCAAGTTTCCTCATGGGATCTTTTAGTAGGGGAGGGTGCGTTACGGAAATGCTAAACAAACTCCACTGGCAAATGTTACAAGAGATGCATTGTACATAACAGGGAGATTTACTATTAAATTTTTGGACAGCACTTTTCATGAGAATTCAGACAACATATTACTCCCCCCCATACATCTGACATATTGACCACGAGGAGAAAATTTGAGAAATTAGAGCCGACACAGAGGCTTACCAATAATCATTCTTCCCACTCACTATTCGCAAGTGGAGCAGGGCTGGAGGGATCAGATAGTGGTACCGAAAGTACTGTCCGCCACACACCATTAGGTGGTTTGCGAAGCATGATGTAGATGTAACTTAACCTTCCTTACTTAATGACACAACTGCTTGCATGGCTTGCACAGCCACAAGAATAGCACGCAGATGTGCACGGGCTACGAAGTTTTGATATGTGTGTGTGTGTGTGTGTGTGTGTGGGTGGCTTCGCCACAGGAATGAAGTGCACTACTGCAGCCAACAGAGTCAAATGCCTCCACCAGATATATAAAGATCACACAAAGGTGTCTGTTAGGTTTGCAACCCTTTTCCTCTACACCATGCCCTGTACATATTTTTGATGTGCCTGTGTCTGGAGAATCTACACTTTGTTTAAGATAACATCTCATTTGACAGCATGCAGTTGCACAGTGTTCAAACTATCATGTTTTCAACAGGCAAAGATTTACGAGTTTCAGAGATCCAGTAGAATATCCTCTGTCCCACATACTTTTATCATGAGATCATTAAGGTGACTGGCTAGTAACTTACAATCTTTCCCCGAGGCTTCTGCAGATTGCCAGCTGCACCAAGTTGCTTTCTGTGACTTAATCTGGATAATGATTGACTGAACTTTGGCTACTTTGGATGTAAAACAAAATCTTTATTTAGCAGTGCCTGGATGATGGAATTACTTATGTTTAGAGGCACCTGTTTATGGTGAAAACTTTTGCCCTATTTCGTCATTTTTAAAAAGTTGTTTTGGTATATTTTTCGCTAGTTTTTTTTTCCATTTTGTCAATAATTTTGTTAAATTTTATTTCCACAGCAGTAAAAGGTACAGGAAATACATTTATGGCACATTTGCAGTGAAAAATCTTTTATTTTACATAAATTGAAAAAGCATAAAAATTATAAATCATGTAAGTTTGGAAAACATTTATCCTGTCCTAGTCTATGTACACCACACACAAGTCAGTCCAAGAAAGACAAGGATACAATGACTTCCATATTACTGGGAGCCAGAGCTGTTCTCCAGTCAGACATTATGCTGCAGTATCTAGAAAATGATCTCTCACTATCAACATTACTGACTGGGATCCACAAAGCCTCCACTACAGCTTTACACAAACCTGGTATGTATTTGTTCATCCATTCTCTCAGCTTCGAATGATCAACTTTTTCCATCGGAATGTTAGCCTCAATGAAAGCTCGAGTACCGAGCGAGGTGGCACAGTGGTTAGCACACCGAACTCGCATTCTGGAGGACGACGGTTCAATCCCGCGTCCGGCCATTCTGATTTAGGTTTTCCGTGATTTCCCTAAATCACTCCAGGCAAATGCCGGGATGGTTCCTTTGAAAGGGCACGGCCGACTTCCTTTCCCGTCCTTCCATAATCCAATGAAACCGATGACCTAACTGTTTGGTCTCTTCCCCCAAGATCCCCCCCCCCCCCCCCCCCCCAAAGCTCGAGTAGTTGATAAAATGAATTCTTCTTTATCATTTTTCACTTGTTTTGCCCCTGCAGTGACTTCCGTCAGTGTAGCTTGTCTTTTTATACCAGTAGTTGTTAGCGCCTTATCCTTGTTGTTCTAATGGGAAGAACTGTTATTAATGTGTTTCACGCACATGTCCTTCCTTTACCACTCAATACGCACATTGCAGTATTTGCACATAAGTATCTTCCTAGCCGGCCATTGTGGCCGTGCGGTTCTAGGCACTTCAATCCGGAACTGCGCGACTGCTACGGTCGCAGGTTCGAATCCTGCCTCGGGCATGGATGTGTGTGATGTCCTTAGGTTAGTTAGGTTTAAGTAGTTCTAGGGGACTGATGACCTCAGATGTTAAGTCCCATAGTGCCAGTATCTTCCTACTTTTGTCGAAAACATAAAATCCTTCTGACGAAAATTCCTTTTCTCGGTCGAAAACTGTCACTACCATATTCATCATCTGTAGCACGAAAACAAAACACAAAATACCACACACAATGCACCGGCGATCCACAACAATTTCCAACACGTAATACTGAATACACTGCCAGAACATTGTAGAGTGTCTTTGGAATACTAGATATATTATATGTATCGAAATGGTGTACAATCGATATCCAGATTGTATTACCATAACTGCAGAAATTCATTTGGAGTTAAGTTCAAATGACGAGATTTTGCAAAGTTTCGTCAATTATTTCGCGATTTGGCTTAAAAGTAAATAGTTTTGCGTTTTCAGCAAAATCTGTAAAATTTTGTGAAAATTTCAAGATTTCGTGCTTTGCGAAAAACAGGTACCTCTACTTATTTTCCATCAACTTCTGCATCAGCATTTAGTAATTCCAAACAGCACTCTTTCAAGCAATAATGACAGTCACCGCCTCTAAGACAAGTCTTGCCCTTGCATATTATGGGAATTATCTCATGAGTGGATAGTCCTTTTATCGCCTCTACAGTCAAGAAGAGTGAGTGTGTGGTGTTAGTATTCAAATACAGCTGCAGTTTCCTAGGTTTGTATTTCTACAAGCAATTTTTTGAGAATGTGTCGTTTTATCCACATCCATTTAAGTTCCTGGAAAGCTTTCTTTTATGAAGAAAACTTGATTTATTTTCTATGCTGTTAACGTGTTCTTCCTCTGATCTATATCGAGCTAAACATATTTCTCTTCTTGTCTAATTAGTTACGATGCTAAGCAAAATCAAAAACTGGAAAATTCAGGATGGAATAATGACAATATTCGGAACGAATGAATGAACGAAGGAAAGCGTGCGCGCGCACGCGCACGCACACGCACACGCACACACACACACGCACACACGGAGCATGTGCAAATGCAACTCTTGCACACATGACCACAGTCTCTGCTGCTGAGGCCGTGTGTGTGTGTGTGTGTGTGTGTGTGTGTGTGTGTGTGTGTGTGTGTGTGTGAGTGGGGGGGGGGGGGGGGGGTGGTCTATGTCTGATGAAAGGCCTTTTGGCCGAAAGCTTGCTTGTTCACAGTCTTTTTGTTGTACCTATCTGCAACTCAGCACCTCTGCTATATTGTGAGTACCACTGTATTGCGAGTACTACTATCCTTTCCATTATATTGTCAATTCTGATATTTATATGTCATAATCGACATGACCAACTGCGAACCTGGTACACGGCTAAGTGGAGGATCTGAATCAGAGGCTCTGACAGTTCTGTGACTGTGTAGGCTGCAGATTCATCAACTTGTGTAATAGGGTGGTTGGGTTTCAGGTTCCGTTGAATTGGTCAGGAGTCCAGTACACTCAGAAGGGTAGCAGGGATTGTGTGACATGGACTGGGGGTTTTTCAGGTTAGAGGGCCTCTGGCAAACACACAACGGGCTTGTCACAGCGTGTGCAGGCCCAACACAGGAAGAATGTAAATACAGGAACCATAGGTATAACAGTGGTAAATTATTGTAGCTGTGCTGGGAAAGTACCAGACCTTGAAGTGCCAATACAAAGGACTGATTGTCAAAGTGTTGTAGGCACTGAAAGCTGTCTAAAAGCCGGAGATAAGTTCAGCCAAAATTTTCACGAAGAAACTAACAGTGTTCTGAAAGGATAAGCTAGATAGTTCTTACGAGTTAGTATGGGCAGAGGTCATTCTTGGCAATCAGAATAAAATAATAATTGGATCCTTTTACCGACCTCTCAATTTAGATGATACAATTGCTGAAAGGTTCAAAGAAAACTTGAGTTTGATTTCAAACACGTATCCGACAGACATAAGTCTAGTTGTCGGTGACTTTAATTTACCCTCCATCTGTTGGCAAAAATACATGTTTCATTCCAGAGGCAGGCATTAAACATAATCGGAAATTGTGCTAAATGCATTCTCAGAAAATTATTTCTAGCTCTTACTTTACCTCGTAGCGACAAATAATCCTGAGCTAATAAAAAGTATCAAAATGGATACAGGGAATAGTGAACATAGGGTTGTCATAGCGACACTGAATACTGTAGCCCCCAAATCCTCCAAAAATAAATGAAAAATATACCTATCCAAAAAAGCAGATAAAAATTCACTTGACGATGGCTTCCTGAGAGACAATACCCACTCCTTCCAAATTAACAATTTAAGTGTAGGCCAGATGTGGCTTGAATTCAAAGAAATATTATCAGCAGCAATTGAGAGATTTATACCAAATAAATTAACAAATGACTGAGCTGATTGTCCTTGGTACACAAAACGGGTCAGAACACTGTTGCAGAAGCAACGTAAAAAACATTCAAAATTTAAACGGGCGCAAAATCTCCAAGATTGGCGATATTTTACAGAAGTTTGAAATTTCGAGTGGACTTCAATGTGAAATTTTTGTAATAGTTTCCGCAACGAAACTAAGTCTCAAAACCTGGCAGAAAATTAAAAGGAGATTCTGGTTGTTTGTGAAGTATGCTAGTGGCAAGACACAATCAATGTCTTCTGTGCATGATAGCAATGGAGATACTACCAGAGACAGTGCTGCCAAAGCAGGGTTACTAAATACAGACTTCCGAAGTGCCTTCACCAAAGAAGATGAAGTAAATATTCCAGAATCTGAATCAAGAACAGCTGCCAACATGAGTAATGGAAAAGCAGATATCCTCGAAGTAGTGAAGCAACTTAAATCACTTAATAAAAGCAATTCCTCCAGTCCAGACTGTACACCAATTAGGTTTTTTTTCTGAGTGTGTTGAAACAATAGCTCTATACTTAACAATCATCTACAACTGTTCGCTCGATGCAAGATCCATACCCAAAGACTAGAAAGACACCAATATTCAATAAAGGTAGTAGGAGTAATCCACTAAATTACAGGTCCATATCATTAATGTCAATATACAACAAGATTTTCGAACATATATTGTGTTCGAACATTATGAGTTACCTCAAAGAAAACTGTCTATTGAATGCAGTCTAACACGGATTTACAAAACATTGTTCTTGTGAGAAACAACTAGCTCTTTACTCGCACGAAATGCTGAATGATAATGACATGGGATTTCAAATTGATTACGTATTTCTGGATTTCCAGAAGGCTTTTGACACTGTACCACACAAGCGGCTTCTTGTGAAATTGCATGCTTATGGAATATCGTCTCAGTTATGTGACTGGATTCACGATTTCCTGTCAGAGAGATCATAGTTCACAGTAATTGACAGAAAGTCGTCGACTAAACCTGAAGTGAATTCTGGCATTCCCCAAGGTAGTGTTACAGGCCATTTCCTGTTAGTTATCTCTATAAACAATTTAGGAGAGACTCTGAGCAGCCATCTGATGTTGTTTGCAGATGACGTTGTCGTTTATCAACTAGTAAAGTCATCAGAAAATAAAGGCAAATTGCAAAACTATTTAGAAAAGATATCTGTAAGGTGTGAAAATTGGCAATTGACCCTAAATAATTAAAAGTGTGAGGTCATCCACATGAGTGCTAAAAGGAATCCGTTAAACGATAAATCAATCAAATCTGAAGGCCGTAAATTCAACTAAATACCTAGGAATTACAATTATGAACAACTTAAATTGGAAAGAACACAAGACAAAGCTGTCCATTTGTTGATACACATTGCACCAAGAGAAAACATCACAGGTTTTACAAGTTGCATAACTGCACAGTTACATAAGTAATAAACAGAAATAGAAAGTGTCATACAGCTTCAAAGTTCTTTAGAGTAAAATCATCCTACACTGAAGAGCCAAAGAAACTGGTGCACCTGCTTAATATCATGTAGCAGCCCAACGAGCATGCAAAAGTGCCACAACATAACATGGCATGGATGGTTACGTTAGGTTAGTGTTGTTTAATGTCCCGTCAACAACGAGGTCATTAGAGACACAGCGCAAGCTTGGTTTAGGGAAGGATGGGGAAGGAAATCGGCTGTGCCCTTTCAAAGGAACCATCCCGGCATTTGCCTGAAACGATTTACGGAAATCACAGGCATGGCATGGACTCTACTAATGTCTGAAGTAGTGATGGAGGGAACTGACACCATGAATCCTGCATGGTTGTCCATAAATCTGTAAGAGTACAAGGGGGTGGAGATCTCTTCTGAACAGCATGTTGCAAGGCATCCAAGATATGCTTAATACTGTTCATGTCTGGTGAGTCTGATAGCCACCGGAAGTGTTTAAACTCGGAAGAGTGTTCCTGGAGCCACTCAGTAGCAATTCTGGATGTGTAAGGTGTCACATTGTCTCGCTGGAATTGCCCTAGTCCATCGGAATACACAATGGATATGAATGGATGCAGGTGATCAAACTGAATGCATACATACGTGACACCTGCCGGAGTCATATCTAGATCTATCAGCGATCCCATATCACTCCAACTGCACATGCCCCACACCATTACAGAGCCTCCACCAGCTTAAGCAGTCCGCTGCTGACAAGCAGGGTCCATGGATTCATGAGGTTGTCTCCAGATCTGTACACATCCATCTGCTCCATACAATTTCAAAACAAGACTCGTCCAACCACGCAACGTTTCCAGTCATCTACAGACCAATGTTGGTGTTGACTGGCCCAGGCGAGGCGTAAATATTTGTGTGGTGCAGTCATCGAAGGTACACGAGTGGGCCTTTGGCTCTGAATGCCCATATCAATGATGTTTCATTGAATGGTTCGCACGCTGACACTTGTTGATGGCCCCCCACTGAATCCTGCAGCAATTTGCAGAGGGGTTGCACTTCTGACACACTGAATGATTCTATTTAGTCACTGCTGGTCCCATTCTTGAAAGATCTTTTTCCAGCCGCAGCGATGTCTGGGATTCAATGTTTTACCAGATTTCTGACATTCACGGTACACTCTTGAAATGGTCGTATGGGAAAATCCCCACTTCATTGCTACCTTGTAGATGCTGTGTACCATCGCTTGTGCACGCTCTATAAGACCATGTTCAAACTCACTTAAATCTTGATAACCTGGCATTGCAGCGGCAGTAACAGATCTAACAACTGTGTTAGACACTAGTTGTCCTACATAGGCACTGCAGATGTCAGCGCCATATTCTTCCTGTTTACCTATCTGTGTATTTTAATATGCATGCCTATACCAATTTCTTTGGTGCTTCAGTGTATAAAGGGATAAAGAATAGCAGCCTATAGCCTTACGGAATTATTTTCTCAAAATAAAAATAACTTGATATCAACAAACAAGTGAATCTTTAATTATATCAGTGCCAATATCATCCCATCTATAGGTACATACCACTGCAGATTTCCTTACTTGGTTCTCACCTAGCATCAAACAATTGGCAATGATGATTATAAAAATCATGGATACATCACAAGTGCATATACTGCAGATCATTTAACTACTCTTGACTAATGCCAGCACTTGGGTAAACGTATACATTTAGTTATTACACCATTAGTAATGTTATGACTTCAAGCATCTGATGAATGTACATGAAAATCCATACCACTTCTGTCCCTGAAATAAAGGCACATGAAATTTTGAATAATCTTTACGACTTTCCCTAAAATTCTTTGTTGCTGTTGTTGTTGATCAAATGTGTGAATCATGTGTCAAAGTCACAAATATGTTTTTTTTAAATTTTGGAATAATTAGATTAGATTTACCCCTTGACAGATACGATAGGTGGCGTGTTGCACTATTAACAATAGTTCAATCCAGAATAAGCACTTGAAGTTCTCTCTCCACCATCTAATGAAGATAGAGAGGTTATAAGAAAATCAGACAATGGAACTATTTGATGTATAAAATGCCTCCCAGTTTTACTGAAAAAAATTAATCAAGATGATACAAAAGTAATTATATGAGCCATTGGCATAAATTGTGAGAGAAATCATTACCACTTACTTTTAGAAAAACTATTGCTACTTACTTGTACAGCAGAAGGAGTAAAGGTGCAGACGAAGAAAGATCAAAAGAAAAGGAAAAAGCTTGAACTGAAAAGTATGTTTGAAAAATGTGCTAGATAGACAAAAACAACATCAATTTTTATGTTAAACAAGGCAACAGAACTAATATTTAAGAATATACTTACTCAGAATGATTCTGCAGAGCATCATTAACCAGACTGTCAGCAGATGAGACAATGTTTTCGCCAACAATTTGACTTCTTGCTATTTTTAATTTCAGTTCCCCTTCAGTCTTTGACTGGTGAGGTTCATCATCTAAGAACCTCCCATTGTATGTTGTATCAACATTATCATTTAATGTTGGATTCAGAGTTGAATTTATTTCATCAGAAGCATTAATTGAGTCAACCATATGAAAATTTTCTAATTTATTTATACTATATGGATACATTGCTGGTTTTGGCAGTGTTAATTTCAATGGTGGCCGTTGCATACCAACAGGTTTCTTATTTTGAAACGGCAATTTTGGTACTGTCCGAATTGTCAGTCTTACATGGTCCTTAGGTTCAATCTGAAATGTCACATATAGACAAACCATTAATGTAAAACAAAAATTGAAAGCAAAATATTTTAAAATTAATCTTTAATGTATGCTTGTGTGTGTGTGTGTGTGTGTGTGTGTGTGTGTGTGTGTGTGTGTGAGTCACTTACACACTCATCCAAATTTGGGCAGTATGAAAAATCCACAAAGTCATCATTAATAGGTTTCTTTTTTTTCCTCTTTGATTCTCTTTCTGGCTTTGGAGGATTCAAAGAAATCAAATATCTCTCAGCTAGCCTGATTTCTTTGTTAAGTTCTTTAAATAATTTTGAGACATCAATGCCATTTGGTATCTTTTCCCTCATTTTATGTGTCACCTGCAACAAATAATTATACTCATTCCTCAAGGGAACAAGAAGTAAAATTCATCATCTTCCCTGCCATGCATATACTTTTTGAAACATTTTATTGTAATGAAAAAACAACAAATTTATTTTCATTTATAATGTGAAGATTCAAATGCAATTACTTCTTTTTATATATACATAATGGAGGACCCCAAAACATTTCAATGGCTTCACACATCCATTACAATATAATTCCTGTAGTACACATTACCAAAGGTTGTTTTCATTGTAAATAGACTTTTGTTTATGAAAAATTCTGGTAAATTACATATCATGCTGCCAATACACTTTACACGTATGTGCGTTATCTTTTCTGGAACTTAGGAATATAACAAAAATATAGCAGACTGTCACACCAAAAAAAGTTTGGAGCTTTTCATAAAGTCTAATAAGCCAAATGCACCAGAAAGAATTAGCTTTTGTTGTTATAGTGCACCTATTTAAAGCAACAAAATGTGAAAAAGACATCACATGCAATCTGAAGACTAAATACTTCACTGATTCACCATCATAGTAGGTAGTATGGAATCTGAAGTTCGTGCAGAGAGCTCTTCTCTATCTGCAGTTCACACATGCACTGCACCCAATGCATCATATTTTCTCAGTTCCACAATGCTGCTTACCTATTCCACCTCTACTGTTTACCAACCAATAAAAACTCAAAAATAAATCTCTCAAGAAAGACAATTGTGAAGACAGTGATAATTTCTTTGCCCATACTCTTACATCACATCAATGCCTTACACTGTATGTTCCAGTGCCAAAGAAATTATAATCACTATTAAGAAGTAGGCAGCAAGAATCTCAAGAGCATAAGCCTATGCCACAAACAGTTCACATAGCAGACTGTAATTCAAATGTAAGTGTGCATCAAAAATGACAATACAGCAAACATAAAGTGGCATGTGCTCATATTTTACTTACAAAACAAAGTTTTTATTTATCTGCTGAATGTTACAGTAACTATGTGAAAGTTTTAACATCTATCCAGTGTGTATTTCTTTACATGTCACTATTTTTTCGACAAAGTGGTCACTTTCACCCTTAACAGTACTTCTTTCAAAAGAACAGACTTCAACCATTTTCAATATCTTCTTATTTTTCAAAGAAAGATTAAGAATAAGAGTCAGTAGAGAGGACTGCAAAACAAACAAGTAAATTTCTCTCCAAGATATTTTTCTGCTACAAGTACTAACTGACTTAAAAGACACAAATTTGCAATTCTCAATATACCACAGACAGGAACAATAACATTGCACACAGTGGTCTAAGAATTCAAAAAAATGAAAACATGATTCACACTTCTGAGACACATCACAAAAATATCTTAATTATCAGGATATCACAACAAAGACATTGTTCAATGCTTTCAAATCAACCTCCACTGCTGCTCTGAGAGTGTCATTGCAGTATTTGGATTCAAAATGCACAAAATGCATACGGAACCTCTCTGGAACATAAATAGCAATGATAGCAAGACATTTATTAAGAACTCAATTACAGACATCCACTTTTCAGGATGCGGCACTCCTTTTCAACTCCGATGATGGCAGTGGTGAAACACTGAAAAATGGACTCCATTGGACACCAAAAGTATTAGGAAGTCATTCACGTCTATGAATGCTCAATTATGTCCACAACTCACACAGAACACTTAAAATTTAAAAACTCTTTTTTTCTCAAAGGTCTTTTAAATTGTCTACATTGATACATATGTAGAAATTAAAATATGATGGCTAGACTAGTTTCAGTTGTCAACACAACTATCCTCAGATCACACTGGTATGAGACAAGTTGAACAAAACCTGGATGCATCAGTAATAACCATTTCATGCAATAACTTGCACTTGTATAAGAAGCAAGTTCAATGAAAAATTTTGGCTTTAATAGCACAACAAAAATCTGACTGGTTCTACACCATAGATAATAAAATTTTAGACAAACATAACTGATATAAAGGTCATCATTACACCATATAACTTGATAGCAAAATAAAATGTTTGTGTAGGACTAACTTCACTATTACCATTCACAGCCACAACATAACAATGGTGTTAAAAAGTTTTCTTCCGTTCAATGCTTCATCAACCATTGCATCTGCTGTTACAGCAGGATGAAATCGATAAAGGAATTGGTATCCTTAAACAAAATGCACTGGTCGATGGATATACAATACTCAGTGTTACTAATTGTTACAATAAAATAAATAAAAACAGAAAATTATACACAATAATAATAATAATAATAATAATAATAATAATAATAATAATAATGAGGAATAATGAAGAAGAAGGAGATGAAGAATGTCCGTAACACTCCAATAGCAATCATAAAACAAACTAAATTTGCAGCTATGGCACGCGGCGTGCACCATTGAGGTTTCACAAAAAAATTGAGCAATGTTTTCGTAAGACTGATGTTAGGATTGATTTTCTGACTACTTCACCTAGGACACACTTATGTACTGAATAGGCCCAAAACATAATAAGTTTAATGTGTCAGGAGTTTACAATACAAGATCAACTGTAAGGATTGTGACCACTACTATATCAGCTAGATGGGTTGCTCCTCTGATGTACACATTAGAGAACATACCTATTCCCAAAATAGAACAGCTTTTGGTATGTACATCACTATGGAGAGAAACATGGTGCACGAATTCAACAGTTTGGAGGTGCTGTGTAATGCACCTAAAGGAAGCAATCTGGGATTTTCAAAGAACTGGAGCTCCACAATTGTCAGAGGGGGCTCAACTGAGTATTAAAGAAGCTGAACAAGTTTAATCAGAATTATTTCTTCACTATTTTTGATGAACTGCTATAGAATTTTAGCAAGTAATACTAATGATAAACTGCAATACTTCCAGCACGACGACATTGTGCTTTTACTGTTGCCTTTCTAACTGCATCAGCACATATGACTAAGTCAGATCACCTTCACGTCACTAGAGATAGTGCCCCATCTGCATAAGCCATTTTCTCACTATAGCTGTTAATTTGATTTGTTAATATGATACGTTGGCAACATTATGAGATTTAAATCTTTTGTTATGTTGTGGCAACAGGCCATACTGCTGTTTCATGTTCTGCTCGTAATTTTCTTGTAATTAATACCGATTTGATTTTCTAGCCTGATTTTTGTTTATTTAGATTTCTTTGTCAAGTATTTTTAATTATTACAGTGTTTTTTTTTTAAAAACTATGTAACCTTTTATTATTTTTACATGTCAATCTATGAAAGTGTATAAACTTGCGCATCAGCTTTTCGTCAAATTTTGCTTCAGCCTGTGTGAGTCCATGCAGCAGCAGCAGCATTATGGCTATTAATGGGTAATAAAGTTAGTCCTACTGGAAACGCAAACATTTTATTTTGCTACTGACGAGTTATGTGGTGTAACAATAAATTTTTTATGGTTTAAGTTTGTCTACAATTTTACCGTATAAAACGGTATCTCGTTTTCACTGAACTTTCCTCTTATACAAGTGCAAGTTATGGTTATTATTGGTACATCCAGTTTTTGTTCAACTCGTCTTATACAAAAATTATCTGAGGCTGGATGCATTCACAACTGAAACTAGTCTAGGCATCATATTTTAATTTCTATGTACGTGCGAGGTCTACACAATTAAAAAATTATTTAAAATTTTAAGAAGTTACGTAAGATCACTACTTCTTCCCAGAAAATGTCAGACATTACTCACACAGAATGGTCAGTGATAAATTCGAAGGCTTGAGGTTTGAGGTTAGGTGATTCAAAATAACAAAGGGAAAGAGGGGAAGGAACACAAGCACGCCCTTGCCTGTGGAGAGCTGCTCAAAACACTCCAACACAATATGGAGCAATGGGGTGGCGCATAGTCTTGCCAAATGTATATGTCATCTCCAATTTGCTGCAGGTGCATAAGCAGATACACATTACTGGACAGCTGTTTCCCGTATTGTTCAACAGTGAGATACAATGATAGACATATCAGGGATTTCACCCCATGTAAGTGTATCTCACCTTCACCACTTGCATGTCAGCATGCACAAAGAACAACCTCAGGTAGTTTCTTAGGTACTTGCAGGCTGCCATTTGTCTTTCTGATGAGCACAGCAACTCATATGTCCAAACATCCTTTTTCTATATTGAAAAGTGTATACTGATGATGTTCCTGCTTCCATGTTAATCACTGTGCCTTGCGATGTACACTGAGCAAGCACACGAGCGTGGTGGCTTCTGTGCCCACAGAAAATAGATGGTTCTCCAGGGTATGACTGCTCTCTCAAAATGATGACTGACCGGCTGCAATGTGATCTGTCTTGTCACTGTTACAATCCACAACAGTAAATGGTTACTGCTCTTATCCATTTGTTGCTGCCCACTTCAGTTGACTGTGGTGGTTGTGGTGTTTTCCCTGAAATGCGGTACTTGTGGTACATACACGACACGATGTCTCACGAAAACCCCAGAGTCTAAACAACTTCAAAGATGGAGTATCCTAAGTAAAAAGCCCTTATGATCTTGTCCTGTCTATATTAATATAATATAATTTGATGTGCCTGAAGTAAACCTATGTCAAGCTACTCAATTGTTGTGCAATGCAGAATTATATAATGCTATATCATTAGACATGTTATGCAAATGCCTGCCACAATGTACGCAATATGGTTTGATAGTTGATATGTAGACATGAGGTGAATATAATAATTAGATATATCATTCCGCAATAGAACCCAAGTGCTCAAAGTCAAGACAACTGATAATGGCACCTACTTGAGATGGTGAAAGTTTGTACTGTGGGCTTCAAATCAGTGTCACACAAGTAGTGTGCAACTGATAAATGTTCTCTAACTGAAAGCTACCATCACTGTTTTAGAAAAGGAGCAACACAAACAGATAAATTCAGTAAATGAGAAGTCTGGCACCACTAAAATTACACACATGTCCCTCCAGAGGTCTGATGTCACAATGTAAACATAGTTCACACACTGGATTTTTCTCATTTTGAGAGAGCTGAAGAGCAATCTGCTTAATTGTTAAAAAACATTCAATAGCCAAGATCGCATAAAATATATTTTTTTGAAGTTAAGACAAACAGTTTAAACAGACTATGCTGTCATAACTAACGAGGAGGTACTGAATAGAATTGGGGAGAAGAGGAGTTTGTGGCAGAACTTGACTAGAAGAAGGGATTGGTTGGTAGGACATGTTCTGAGGCATCAAGGGATCACCAATTTAGTATTGGAGGGCAGCATGGAGGGTAAAAATCGTAGAGGGAGACCAAGAGATGAATACACTAAGCAGATTCAGAAGGATGTAGGTTGCAGTAGATACTGGGAGATGAAGAAGCTCGCACAGGATAGAGTAGCATGGAGAGCTGTATCAAACTAGTCTCAGGACTGAAGACCACAACAACGACAATAACAACATGCTGTCATCTTCAGATCTTAAAATCTTTTTGTTGTAAAACATGTTCATTTTACATTGACATCACACGTAAGATGTCAAGTGGATAAAAACAGCACAATATGAAAGGTTTGTCATGCCTAAAATGTTTAAAAAACATGAAGCACCTTGTGCAACGTGCTATGTACATACACATATTGTTCACAGTTGTTTGTTGCATCACACAGTACCCAAAATCACAACTATTTACATATGCTGGACATATTCTGAAGTACAAATCCACTTTAAATTACAGTTTTACCTGTTGCTTAAGGTGCTTACATTTTTTAAATATTTTAACAATGACAAACCTATTATAATATGCTATTTTTATCCACCTGACATCTTGTGTGTGATGTCAGTGTAAAATGAACATGTTTTACAACAACAAAATTTTAAGACCTGAAGATGACGGCATAGTCTGTTGAAACCAGTTGCCTTACACACACACACACACACACACGCACAGATATATATATATATATATATATATATATATATATATATATATGCCTCACCTTCAACCCCACTCTGCTGGAAATATCACTTTGCCACGAAGAAAAATAATCCTAATGATCCAACTCCCCAAGACACTATCCAAATTGAACACTGCCTGGAACAGTTCCGTCCTCCATCACAGCGGGACCCACCTCCTCTTCCTCAAAATCACCCTCTCCAAACCTTCCAGGAATTTGTCACTTTCAGCCTTGCCTCTCAATCTTTCTTGAAAAACCTTAATCCTACTTCCAACATGACCACAGCCAAAGCCCAGGCTATCCGTGATCTGAAAGCTGACCGATCCATCATCATTCTTCCAGCTGACAAGGGTTCCACGACCGTGCTACTTGATCGTCGGGAGATCCGTCGGGAGTACGTGGCTGAGGGACTGCGTCAGCTTTCAGACAACTCTACATACAAAGTTTGCCAAGGTAATCCCATTCCTGATGTCCAGCGGAGCTTCAAGGAATCCTCAGAACCTTAGGCCCCCTACAAAACCTTTCACCTGACTCCATCAAACTCCTGACCCCACCGACACCTCGCACTCCTACCTTAAAATTCACAAACCCAAACATCTCGGCCGCCCCACTGTAGCTGGTTACCAAGCCCCCACAGAACGTATCTCTGTCTACGTAGATCAACACCTTCATCCCATAACATGCAGTCTCCCATCCTTCATCAAAGACACCAACCACTTTCTCGAACGCCTGAAATACTTGCCCAGTATGTTACCCCCGGAAACCATCCTCTTAACCATTGATGCCACTTCCCTATACACAAATATCCTGCACGTCCAGGGCCTCGCTGGAATGGAGCACTTCGTTTCATGCCGATCACCTGCCACCCTACCTAAAACCTCTTTCCTAATCACCTTAGCCAGCTTCATCCTGACCCACAACTTCTTCACTTTTGAAGGCCAGACATACCAACAATTAAAGGGAAAAGCCATGGGTACCAGGATGGCCCCCTCGTATGCCAACCTATTTATGGGTTGCTTAGAGGAAGCCTTCCTGGTTACCCAGGCCTGCCAATCCAAAGTTTGGTACAGATTTATTGATGACATCTTCATGATCTGGACTCACAGTGAAGAACAACTCCAGAATTTCCTCTCCAACCTCAACTCCTTTGGTTCCATCAGATTCGCCTGGTCCTACTCCAATTCCCATGCCACTTTCCTTGACGTTGACCTCCATCTGTCCAATGGCCAGCTTCACACATCCGTCCACATCAAACCCACCAACAAGCAACAGTACCTTCATTATGACAGCTGCCACCCATTCCACATCAAACGGTCCCTTCCTTACAGCCTAGGCCTTTGTGGCAAACAAATCTGCTCCAGTCCTGAATCCCTGAACCATTACACCAACAACCTGAAAACAGCTTTTGCATCCCGCAACTACCCTCCCGACCTGGTACAGAAGCAAATAACCAGAGCCACTTCCTCATCCCCTCAAACCCAGAATCTCTCACAGAAGAACCCCAAAAGTGCCCCACTTGTGACTGGATACTTCCCGGGACTGGATCAGACTCTGAATGTGGCTCTCCTGCAGGGATACAACTTCCTAAAATCCTGCCCCGAAATGAGATCCATCCTTCATGAAATCCTCCCCACTCCACCAAGAGTGTCTTTCCGCCGCCCACCTAGCCTTCGTAACCTCTTGGTTCATCCCTATGAAAACCCCAAACCACCTTCCCTACCCTCTGGCTCCTACCCTTGTAACCCCCTCCGGTGTAAAACCTGTCCTATGCACCCTCCCACCACCACCTACTCCAGTCCTGTAACCCGGAAGGTGTACACGATCAAAGGCAGAGCCACGTGTGAAAGCACCCAAGTGATTTACCAACTGACCTGCCTACACTGTGACGCTTTCTATGTGGGAATGACCAGCAACAAACTGTCCATTCGCATGAATGGACACAGGCAGACAGTGTTTGTTGGTAATGAGGATCACCCTGTGGCTAAACATGCCTTGGTGCACGGCCAGCACACCTTGGCACAGTGTTACACCGTCCGGGTTATCTGGATACTTCCCACCAACACCAACCTATCCGAACTCCGGTGATGGGAACTTGCCCTTCAATATATCCTCTCTTCTCGTTATCCACCACGCCTCAATCTCCACTAATTTCAAGTTGCCGCCACTCATACCTCACCTGTCATTCAACATCATCTTTGCCTCTGCACTTCCGCCTCAACTGACATCTCTGCCCAAACTCTTTGCCTTTAAATATGTCTGCTTGTGTCTGTATATGTATGGATGGATATATATGTGTGTGTGTGTGTGTGTGTGTGTGTGTGTGTGTGTGTGTGTGTGTGTGTGTGTGTGCGCGCGTGTGTGGGCGCGCGCGTGTGGGCGCGCGCGTGTGGGCGCGCGCGCGCGCGAGTATATAACTATCCTTTTTTCCCCCCGAGGTAAGTCTTTCCGCTCCCGGGATTGGAATGACTCCTTACCCTCTCCCTTAAAACCCACATCCTTTCATCTTTCCTTTTCCTTCCCTATTCCCGACGAAGCAACCGCCGGTTGCGAAAGCTCAAAATTTTGTGTATGTGTTTGTGTGTTATTTTATCGTGCCTGTCTACCGGCGCTTTCCTGCTTGGTAAGTCTTGGAATCCGTGTTTTTAATATATATATATATATATATATATATATATATATATATATATATATAATAGAAAGAAACTTCCACATGGGAAAAATATATTAAAAACAAAGATTCCAAGACTTACCAAGCGGGAAAGCGCCGGTAGACAGGCACAATACAATAACACACAAACACACACACAAAATTTCGAGCTTTCGCAACCGCGGGTTGCTTCGTCAGGAAAGAAGGAAGGAGAAGGAAAGATGAAAGGATGTGGGTTTTAAGGGAGAGGGTAAGGAGTCATTCCAATCCCGGGAGCGGAAAGACTTATCTTAGGGGGGGAAAAAAGGATAGGTATATACTCGCGCGCACACGCACGCACGCACGCACGCACGCACACACACACACACACACACACACACACACACACACAGTATATGTATGGATGGATATGTGTGTGTACGATTGACACTTTTATTTTACCGATAGCACGCGTGCGCGGAGAGAGAGAGAGAGAGAGAGAGAGAGAGAGAGAGAGAGAGAGAGAGAGAGAAAATTAATTTTAAAATATTTTGCTTTCAATTATTGTTTTACATTAATGTTTGACTCTTTGTAACATTTCAGACCGAACCTATGGCACATGTAAGACTGATAATTCATACAGTATCAAAATCACCATTTTAAACAACATTCAACTGAATATTGTGCCACTGGTGCATTGTTTTTCTTTGCTAACAAAGATCTCAATTATTTTTAGCATGGTAATTCTTACACACTGCACAAGAACAGCCACTTAATATAAAAACACACTATTACCACACCCTTCCTTGATAACAAATAGATATACTTTCGATTTCCCATGCATACTACCTATTAAATAACTGGCTGCTCCTGTAAGCTCTCTGCTGCAAAAAGATTTTACATAAAAATGTGGGTATATAGCCAAATAAGGTTGGCAAGATGTTTATAAATCATTGATTACTTGGTCTCCACGTGTCTGAAAATTTCTGCACAAGTAAAACAAAAGAAGTGAAACGTGTGAAAATGATTAAATCAGAAAAATTACCCAGAGTGCATCCAATTGTTTTCAACACAAACAAAATAAGCTCATCCCATCATTTCTTTGGGGAATTTGCACTACTGTGTGTTAGTGGAACTCAAATTTATATGTAAAAGGGAATACTTTGAGTGACATCAGTTTTGAGTGGTTAGAAACAGGACTCCTCTTTGTTGTTTCATATGTTCAACATACACAATTTTTATGTAAGTACAATAATGTACAACATGCAGTTTCTCTGTCTCCCACACATGCTTGGTGGTATAATATGGTCTCTATGAAGTAGTTCACGAACACTACTGGAAACTGAATCCAAGACCTGTGCAGAGGACTTGAGGAGTCCTTGCTGGTGGCTGGTAGGCTACAATTTATCTCCTTAATCCACCTCCTGAGGTATGTTCTGTTGGATTAAGATCTGGAGACATTGCAGGCCAGTCTATGCAATAAATTGACAAGAAATTCATCCAAAAGAGCAGTATCATCATTATTATCCACGAATTATCATATATGAAAATGAAGTGTGGCTGAATCACACCTCTGACTAGTCATACAAGTGGTTGCAGTATTTTATCAACCTATTGATGTTATGATCTTCAGTCCAGAGACTAGTTTCATGCAGCTCTCCATGCTACTCTATTCTGTGCAAGCTGCTTCATCTCCAAGTAACAACCACAAACTACATCCTTCTGAATCGGCTTAGTGTATTCATCAGTTGGTCCATCTCTATGATTCTTACCCTCCCTGCTGCCCTCCAGTACTAAATTGGTGATCCATTGATGGCTCAGAACATGTCCTTCCAACTGATCCCTTCTTCTAGTCAAGTTGTGCCACTAATTCCTCTTTTCCCCAATTCTATTCAATAACTCCTCATTAGTTATATGATCTACCCCTCTGATCTTCAGCATTCTTCTGTAGCACCACATTTTGAAAGCTTCTACTCTCTTCTTGTCTCAACTGTTTATTGTCCATGTCTCTCCCTTCCATACATGGCTACACTTCATACAAATACTTTCAGAAAAGATTTCATGACACTTAAATCTATACTTAATGTTAACAAATTTCTCTTCTTCAGAAACGCTTTCCTTGCCATTTCGTCTACATTTTATATCCTCTCTAATTCGTCCATCATCAGTTATTTTGCTCCCCAAATAGCAAAACTCACCTACTACTTAAAGTGTTTCATTTCCTAATCTAATTCCCTGAGCAAAACCCGATTTAATTCGACTACATTCCATTATCCTTGTTGTGCTTTTGTTGATGTTCATCTTATATCCTCCTTTCAAGACACCGTCCATTCTATTCAACTGCTGTTCCAGGTCCTATGCTGTCTCTTACAGAATTACAATGTCATCCGTAAATCTCAAAGTTTTTATTTCTTCTCCATGGATTTTAATACCTACTCCAAATTTTTCTTTTGTTTTCTTTACTGCTTGCTCAATATACAGACTGAATAACACCAGGGATAGACCACAACCCTGTCTCACTCCCGTCTCAACCACTGCTTCCCTTTCATCTGGAATACAAACAAACTGTAAATAGCCTTTCGCTCCCAGTATTTGACTCCTGCAACCTTCAGAATTTGAAACAGAGAATTCCCGTCAACATTGTCAAAAACTTTCTGTAAGTCTACAAATGCTAGAAACATGTGTTTGCCTTTCCTTAATCTGTCTTCTAAGATAAGTTGTAGGGTCAGTATTGCATCATGCATTACAACATTTCTATGGAATCCAAACCGATCTTCCCAGAGGTCAGCTTCTATCAGTTTTTCCATTAATCTGTAAAGAATTTGTGTTAGTATTTTGCAGCCGTGACTTATTAAACTGATAGTTCGGTAATTTTCACAACTGTCTACACTTGCTTTCTTTGGCATTGAAATTATTATATTGTTCTTGAAGTCTTAGGATATTTTGCCTGCCTCGTACATCTTGCTCACCAGATGGTACAGTTTTGTCAGGGCTGGCTCTCCCAAGGCTATGAGTAGTTCCAATGGAATGTTGTCTACTCCCGGGGCCTTGTTTTGACTTGCTCTGTCAAATTCTTCATGCAGTATCATATCTCCCATTTCATCTTCATCTACGTCCTCTTCCATTTCCATAATATCGCCCTCAAGTATATTGCCCTTTTATAGACCTATATACTCCTTGCACCTTTCTGCTTTCCCTTCTTTGCTTAGAACTGCTTTCCCATCTGAGCTCTTGATATTTTTCTTTAATTTTCCTGTAGGCAGTATCTATCTTACCCCTAGTGGTGTATGCCTCTACATCTTTACATTTGTCCTCTAGCCATCCCTGATTAGCCGTTACGCACTTCCAGTCAATCTCATTTTTGAGACGTTTGTATTCCTTTTTGCCTGCTTCATTTACTGTATTTTTGTATTTTCTCCTTTCATCAATTAAATTCAATATCTCTTCTGTTAGCCAAGGACTTCTACTACCCCTCGTCTTTTCACCTACTTGATCCTCTGTGGCCTTCAATTTTTCATCTCTCAAAGGTACCCATTTTTCTTCTACTATATTTCTTTCCCCCATTCTTGTTGATCGTTCCCTAATGCTCTCTCTGAAATACCCTACAACCGCTGGTTCTTTCAGTTTATCCAAGTCCCATCTTCTTAAATTCCTACCTTTTCCAGTTTCTTCAGTCTAATAACCAATAAATTGTGCTCTAAGTCCATATCTGCCCCTGGAAATATCTTACAATTTAAAACCTGGTTCCTGAATCTCTGTCTTATCATTATGTAATCTATCTGAAACCTTCCAGTGTCTCTAGGCCTCTTCCATGTATACAGCCTTCTTTCATGATTCTTAAACCAAGTGCTAGCTATGATTGCATTATGCTCTGCGCAAAATTCTACCAGGCAGCTTCCCTTTTCATACCTTACACCTACTACTTTTCCTTCTCTTCCTTTTCCTACTATCGAATTACTGTCCCCCATGAGTATTAAATTTTCGTTTCCCTTCACTATCTGAATAGTTTCTTTTCTCTCATCATACATTTCTTCAATCTCTTCGTCATTTGGGGAGCTAGTTGACATACAAACTTGTACTACTGCGGTAGGTGTGGGCTTTGTGTCTATCTTGGCTACAATAATGCATGCACTATGCTGTTTGTAGTAGCTTATCCACACTCCTATTTTTTTTTTTTTTTTTTAAATTCATTATTAAACATACTCCTGCATTACCCCCATTTGATTTTGTATGTTTTACTCTGTATTCACCTGACCATAAGTCTTGTTCCTGCTGCCACCGAACTTCACTAATTCCCACTATATCTAACTTTAACCTATCCATTTCCCTTTTTAAATTTTCTAACCTACTTGCCCGATTAAGGGATCTGACATTCCACACTCCGATCCATAGAACGCCAGTTTTGTTTCTCCTGATAACAATGTCTTCCTAGTAGGCCCCACCTGGAGATCTGAATGGGGGACCATTTTACCTCCGGAATATTTTATCCAGGAGGACGCAATCATTATTTAACAATACTGTAAAGCTGGATGCCCTCGGGAAAAATTATGGCTGTAGTTTCCTCTCCTTTCAGCCGTTAGCAGTACCAACACAGCAAAGCCGTTTTAACGTTACACGGCCAATCAGTCAATCATCCAGACTGTTGCCCCTGCAACTACTGAAAAGGCTGCTGCTCCTGTTCAGGAACCACACGTTTGTCTGGCCTCTCAACATATACCCCTCCGTTGTGGTTGCACATACAGTACGGCTATCTGTATCACTGAGGCATGCAAGCCTCCCCACCAATGGCAAGGTCCATGGTTCATGGGGAGGGGAGGGGAGGGGGGGGGGGGCTGTTATCAACCCATGAGTATTTAAAAAATCCCTTATCGTCAATGAATATGTGTATCTCTAGCCATCTATCCGACACAATGTCTACACACAATATCCATGCTGTTGAGTTGATGCCACGTGGCCACCAAATCTTAATTGTCAAATTCAAGGTTTTTTCCAGGTTTTCACATAACTTATTTTTACTCAATGGAGTTAGCAAACATACGATGCAGCAAAGAACCACTTACATATTTTTAAAATATGGTGTGTATCAAAAAGAATCATCCGATTTGGCGCATCTATATTTATGAAACTAATACACATATACACTGAATTTTGTTTTTTGATAAATGGGAAACTCAAAGTTCTTTTTTTTTTCATAACTTTTCATAGGTGTTCAATATGACCCCCCCCCCCCCCACCTCCTCGAGATACACGGCTTATGGCAATGCGGTATTCGAACTGTTCTCACACTGCAGTGAGCATGTCTTGAGTTACAGCTTCCACAGCTGCTGTTATGCAATGTCTCAGTTCATTGTTGTTGGTAATGGAGGGACATAAACAGGGTCTTTTATAAACCTGCACAAGAAATATAGTCAGGTCCAGTGACCTTTGAGTCCAATAATGTAAGGCTGAATTATTTGGTCCAGTGTGACCAATCCATCGTTTAGTTTGTCTCCTTCATGGAGAGCTTGTAGTAGTTGAATTTTGAATGGTTTCACACGAAAACGTTGGTGCAACACGTGTGAGACAGACATCAGGGGCACGTTGAGCTGCATGGCGAACGGAGTTCTACAGACTTCTTGTGATACTATAGCAGATATATTCGACATCTGTGTCAGACACTCGGGGGGGGGGGGGTGGGGGGGGGGGGGGGGGGCAGCTCGACAATTTGCCTTTACACAAACAACCTGTTCTTGGAATTGTTCATGCCATCATCTAATGCTCTTTGCTGTAAGAGAATCCACACCATATGTAGTACAAAAGCCACACTGAACAGTTACTACTGACCCACACTGCGTAAAACGTGGAACACAAAACACTTTGTCATCCCGACATCACTTTTACTGGAAGTGAAGTGGGCACATACTGTTACTAGCTAGAGGGAACCATGTAAAACTCGAAAGTTTGCTCTTTCCAACAGTACCTATCTCAAGTAACATAATAGTTATGATTTTTTTTAATCGAATGATTCTTTTTGATACACCTGTATATGTCATCCAAATTGAACCATGACAAGTTAAGATAAACACCACGTACACTGTAATAGACTAAGTCAAGTTTGAGCAGTTGGAGGATACTGCATGTCATAATGAGACACGGTTTGCATTTAAATTGTATTTGTTTATCCAATGCGGTCTGTTCATTTAAACTAGACTCCTTATGAGCAATCGATGGTTTAAACAGTCAGTGTGTGACAGAGGTGACAAAGGGCAGACACATTAAAATACACAGTCAATGACTGTACAACACTGCAGTTCATATCAAAAGAAAACGTGAAGTTTCATTTAGAACCTTTCTTGTTTAAGTTTTTTATAGCAATAGCAACCTAAAATGGGTTTGTTAACCCAAAGAATGTCCTTGCATGATTATGTAACCAAGACTTCACAACAAATCATATTTTACGTGTATGGCATTTTTCAATCTGTCTATACAGCTACACTATGTAACAGAAGTGACAGAATAGTGTATGGGATAGTTTTGAGTAAATGTGGCAAGCCATCAACAACTACATGAGATATAAGTTTGAATGTTTGTCAAGTCTACTGAGATAAGCATTCAAGTGATGTGTGATGGGCACAACATAATGCTGCATATCCTCACCTCTCTGCGTAGCTACCATACATGTTTGACTTTGACTGGCCCTACTCTAGTGCCCCCCCCCCCCCCCCCCCCCCACACACACACACACACACACACAGACAGACAGACAGACAGAGAGAGAGAGAGAGAGAGAGAGAGAGAGAGAGAGAGAGGATATTTATTTCCAAAATAAAATTTTGAAACCCACTGTATTTTGCATGATTGACTGTACTTTCAAGAACTGAATAGTCATTTTTCTGTTTCAGTTTTCCATTTATATTTATCCCAATGATGGATTTCAATTTCCACATCATTAAAACATCAGTATAGCCAAACAAAACTCTAGTAACAGATCAATGAATGTTAATGCCTCTATGTGTGTAATTAAATAAGCCTAATGGAAAATGTTATGAAGGTACAGTTCTGGAACTTGGAGGAGATGAAATGCGACATGGGAAATAATTTCAGGAACAATGCATGTGTAGCATTGATACTCACAGCATCATCCGGCAGTAACATATTAGTTATATGCTTAATAGTGCATTTTAAATGAAAACATCATTTTGTTCTAATTGAGATCCTTCATTTTTTTATTCTTGCAGTTCTAAGAAAGATACCAAAATATACACAGATAATCCTCAAACCGGATAACTGCAAGTTTGCTATACTGGTGTAACTTGATTTATATTATGATAATGATGTATTATGTAGCAATGAATTAAAATTTGTACCATCACCAGTATAAATTGTAATTCATTGCTTCAGCCTACATCATTAACATATGTCTCAGGAACATCAATGATTCATCTATATTATTTTCCTTTTTTCAACAATATTTTACAAAATCACGGAAGACAGGTATACACCATTTACAGGTCTATTTGTGAAATAAATTAAACCTACCTATATTTCATGAACATTCACAAATTCTGCTTTTGGTACTTTAAGTAACATTTCACCAAACAAATAACTTGGAACATTCATAAAGTAGTATAGTTCATATTGCATTATGAACAACATGATCAAAAACCACAGCTGCTAACTTTCAGAAGATGGTGTTAGTAATCACGTGGCAAATATGGAGGCAGGTCCAGGGGGCCTTGGCCAGAAAATTTTACAAATTGGAAGGCTGATTTAGGGCTTTAAATTCTACATTTCAGACAGTTTCTGAACCACAATAAAGATTTTCTAGGAATAAAAAATGTAAATGGAAAAATTGTAAATAGGGCAAGAAATAAGTAAATGGGGCAAGAAATATGTAAATGGGGCAAGGAATATGTAAATGGGGAAAAAATGTAAGTGGGGGAAAAAACCAAGCATATTTTTAGTAAGTCATCATCTAGTGCAAATTCTTCTTTGATGTGGTGACATCAATCAGTTGATGAAAAGACTTCTGACATATTCACAAAATTGAAGTACGATTTTTCGAACCTGGTACAATAAATGTAGCTTCTAGTGTCTAAATCAATGACAGTATCTTCACCCCCTTCCTAATAAACTTCAGTCCCAGCAGGCAAGCAGAAGCAGATGCTACAGAAGGTTTGATAAATCTCGCAACAAAATTTGTAAATAAGATATTTACTATGCTGTGAAGTATCTGAATTACTGGCTCTTTTTTTCTGTAGGAATGCATTTGGTTATGTAAACAATAATAGTATTCCGCAAAAAAAAAAAAACACACAGAAGAAGAAAGTTAGATTTAGTTTGGTAACTGGGCTATTTAGAGTTGGTGTACTTTACTTAACCCTTTGAGTGCTGCACCTGTGCGTGTGGCTGTTCGTGTCAAGCCAGCCCTTGGGGCCACCTAATATGTGTACCTGGGCTGGCTGCCACTTCCGCACACTACTGTGTGTGCCTGCACTCTCCGCTTGGCCGTCCTCGCCCTGGCCTGAGTATTTCTGGAACCACAGCAATCGTGACAGTCTGGCAATCAGTGTGATCGCTGACGTTACGAAAAACACAGGATATATGGATACTTATTCCATAGCTTTGAATCTGGAGATGAATTGCTTGACAGACCTAATGTACACAAACTGCTTACGCTGATAACATGTAACTCCTCATCAAAGGCTTTCTTTCATTTGCAATTAGTTCTTGAGAATCTTCATAAGGTCTCAGTATACATCTGTGTTTAATTTGGCATACTGATAATTAATTATCAGATTTTTGTATGCAACTTATGTTGTAAACGCTGTAGAATCTGTAATGAGCAAATGTTGATGTTCTTCTGCACTAGTGAAATAATTTGCCCGCAAACAACCTTCGAGGGAAGCATCTGGATGCCGAGACACACTTTTGAAGCTAATCACTTATTTTGAGAGCATTAACCCAATAAATTATTGCCAAGGAAACTTCAAAATCAAAAATTCAACATTTCTGAATTCTTTTTATATGGGATGCAATTGTTATTGTACAGTGGAAACAAACAATGATTTATAACTTTTGTTTAAGAGTTAGATAAGGAAATACTCAAGTTTCTAAACTACCTAATTAAACGTCACCTTTAAATCCTAATGACCTTTTGTGCTTCAGAAAAAGGTGTGCAACTGACCAACGAGTGCCAATATGTCTTTTCCAAGTGTAGGCCTAGAATTTTTTCACAAATCCAGTGTCCTGGAAAAATAGGACAGCAATCCATTACTGAATATTACTACAAAATTGTAGCCTGAGTTGTGGTAAACGATATTTATTTAAGAGGTAACTAGTTTCAGGCAAAGCCCATTTTCAAACAACCATGTCAAAAAGGAATGTGACAAGTACATTACAGCTGCTAATAAAACCACAGAACATCGATACCTATCCATCTTCTATGGTTTTATTAACAGCTAAATCTTTTACCGCAACCCAGGCTACAATTATGTAGTAATAATAATGCTAGAATTTTTTGTTTAATTAATGATATTTGCACTGAGATTAAGGTTTACCTTCTACCAAGAAGTTATGGAAGAATCCATAAATTTGAACTAAGTTATTATTTTTGCACCTTCTGTACGAACATTTGAAGCATCCAGTCTGTTTTTGTCAGCACAGGCTGGATGGTTCCACATGTTCATACATAAGGTGTTTGTCAGCAAAGTAATTTATCTGGAGAGGCTCTTAAAGCTCAGATAATTTGGTGATTTTTTGTTTTGCACAGTTATATTTCCCATCCTTATTTCTCATCCGAGCTTTGGACTGGCAATGACGAAGTTAAAAAAAATTAATTTTTGTAATTTTTTTTATTTTTAAGTAATTTTTTTCAGAAGTAAGGGCTCCATTTCATCTTCCATCTGTAGCAACTTGGCTAAAAGTTCTTCTTTGTGTGGTATGTTTCAAAACATTGGTCAATGCACAAAGGTAAATTGCGTGTTTTGCATTCATATTTTGTTTCTCGATGCACATTCTGTTTTGAGCAGACTGCAAATCTATGCTATAGTCCGCGTTTCTTGGACCGGTCACTTGGAATGACATGTAGAAAGTGCCTACCAGTAAAGCGAAGAAGATTCTCATCATCAGAGTGTCTTCCTTTCCTATCTCTCTTCCGTTCTGTAGCAAATTTTTCCACACGTTCTTGTACCAGAGATAAATGAAAATCTGCTAATGATATTTTGCTCCCTGTCACTGATCTGTGAAAAGTGTAACCATTCAAAACACAAAGGTCCACAACATGGTGGTGGTGGTGGTGGTGGTGGTGGTGGTGGTTGGGGGGGGGGATAGTGTTGCAGGTAGTCAGCATGAACACTTCTCTCTTGTCACACCACTTGATAGCAAGCATTGTGTCAGTTGACATAAACTCAACTTCTCCTCGTTTCAGTTTCTTTTGTAGCTTCAGAAAGTTGCACCTGTTCCTACGTACAGTACCGCATGCTGCTGTTCTCTGGTTGTGAAGCCAGAGGAACAAAGGCTGGACTTGTATACCAATTGTCGACATGCAGGGTATGTCCACATTCAAGGTATGGCTTCATTAGTGTTGTCACATCATCACCAGATTTCCCCATATTATGAACTTCAACTTCTGTTGTTGTGCCTGTGTATACAATGAAATCCAAGATGTATCCAGTTTTACAGTCGCACAACATGAATGTTTTGATTCAAAATCTACTTCGTTTCAAAGGAATGTATTGTTTAAAAGATAAGCAACCTTTGAAAAATAATAGGCTTTCATTGACACAGAGTTTTCTGCATGGATTAAATGCACTGCAGAATGCCACATGAACTGTATCAATTATTTTCCTAATTTTAAACAAACCGTCATCTCTACGATTGGCCGAGATGTCACTAAAGTGCAACATTCTCAAAAGTAACATAAAACGGTCACGGGATGTAACTTCGCCAAAACTTGAAGTACTCAGAAGTACATCTCTGGAGCAATATTTCTTTGTTCTCAACTTTTTAACACGAGCCATGAGAAGCCAAATACCAGTGAAGCTATACATTTCCTCAAAACCTGTGTCTTTCCAGGTGGATAGTCGAGAATGAACTAATTCCGATGTATTTGCCTTTGTGAAAGTGAAAATTTGGTTCATTTCAAGTGCCATAAATTGCAACAGATCTTCTGACAGAAATAGCATGAAAAAGGATAGAACATTTGAATCAGGCACTACTTGGCAATTATGTCCTGAAGATGAGTCATCAAATGCATGAAGTGCTGGACTGAAATCATGATTTTTCCAGTCAAATTTCTCATTCTCACTATGGCGTGGCCTCTTACGGATCAATTCAACTTCACTTTCAGAATCTGAAGAACTACTGTCTTGGTTAGCTTTACTAGGTGAAGCATGTGGAGGTGTATTACTACGAGATTCTTCAGATGAATCTTCGTCACTACATTCAATGAAGATGCCACACTCACTGTCACTGTCACTCCTTGTCAGTATCTCCACTACCTCTTCGTCAGTGCAACAAGAACGATGTGCCATTTGTCTGTGGAATTCAAAAGTGACAGAACTCTAAAAATCCTGATGAAATGATAGATAGCTGAACGACACCACACAAGCAGAATGCAGAAGATCACATGAACCAGTTAGCACAAATGTAGAACAGCAACTGCGAAATCCGTAGCAGAGCGTTTCCCAGATAGCAAGGACAGCAGCACAGAACAATAAATAGGGTACATCCATCCCAGGGAGTGCACAGAACAAAAGAACTTGTGACGGGCCACCATGCAGCCCGAAGCAGCTATTGACGTCCGCAGACCTACAGGCAGTGGAACCAGATGCGGTATAAGCCGTCATTAGGACTCAAGTACTGGCCACGCCGCGCGGTGAATGCCGTCTGCAGGGCCCACGGGAAAGCCCACTTCTGCGGCAAACAATGTCTGCAGTCCCCACGGCAAGATGGAGGGCTGCGGCAAACAACGTCTGCAGTACTCAAAGGGTTAAGTGAGAGTTATTATAGTTTTTAAGTTACTCATTGAAAAATTTTTGCCAGAGGTTTCCACTTTTCAATTATTCCTTATATAGTTTGGAGCTAAGGAAGCCATCTTGTATGAACATACTTCACTATTTTGTATGGTTTAGTGCCATATATATTTTAGCACACTTTAACATTAGTGTCTTTCTTAACTTTTTTGCACACAGTAGTGAAAATGCATTACAAATTATTCAGTACGAAAATATTCCAGGATTTTCACACCTGTTTGTGAAGATAAATGAAGTCAGTGGCAGGAATTAGTTTGTATCTTATGCATGGTTGAACTTTCTTCAAGAAAGCAACTCCTACTCCTACATATTTATCCCTCTATTGTATCTGCATTGTCACATACGGATAATGTGCAATTTTTCCAGGTTATTCCTTTTCTCAGCAGCTATTCACTTAAGACATTAAAGATGTCATCTGCTTAGAAAAACTGCAACAGCTTACAGCAGTGGACAAGGAAAAAAATTTTTTTCTGGTTTCCCCAGTTGAAAATACACTTTTTCCGTGTTAAATGGCAGTATACGTTTCTCGGCACTGTAAAATTTGCCAATCCTTAGAATGTTTATGGTTTTCTACACAAAT
Organism: Schistocerca gregaria; assembly: GCF_023897955.1. NCBI lineage: Eukaryota > Metazoa > Arthropoda > Insecta > Orthoptera > Acrididae > Schistocerca > Schistocerca gregaria. The sequence goes on from NC_064931.1 coordinate 640,102,022, forward strand.
GTAGAATTTGCCGGTACTTTAGAAAATGAAACCCAGGGGGAAAAAAAAGAACACATTTTGTAAAGATCTTTGATGTGCAGCAACATGTACGCTGCAATTCTTCGTTTTACGGAGGTTTAAATTCGAATTCCACCAAACACTGCATGTTACTTTCTGAAGCAATGAAATCGAGATTGTGACGCACTTTTGTAAGCCAGTCATAGCTCATGTCACGTGATCTCGGCAGCTGACGACAGCACAGGATATGTAGTGCAGTCAACCAATAGCAAGATCACTCTTAAATAGCGCGAACACACAGAAAGAAAAGTTAATGGTTTAAATTAATATACACAGTTTTGCTAGAAGAAAAACAAAGCTTTCACAAATAACATTGGTCTCTAAGATTAATAAGCTGCAAGAGAAGCTAAACTTCCACATATAATGCTGATCATTTTGCGCGTGTTATACTTAGATCCATCACACAAATGTGCCAGTAAAATTTTTAATAATGACGTAAATGTCTGATTTTCTGGGTTCTAAATTCTTCTAGATGGTCATTCTCAAAGACTTGATTTTTAAATGAGAGTCAAACGCTCTGTGATTTAAGAAATTCATCATACATTCTCGCACATAGTTCATCTTGTGTAATAGGAAATTTACTTTGCACAGGTGCGATGACGCAGGAAGCCCGAATGTTCGTACGTGTAAAACATTAAAAGATCTTGCATTATGTCATAAAAGAAACAAGACACCAAAGAATACTTCAGGAGCATCGGAATTTCGTGAACTATACTAAAATGCATAATTCGGCTTAAAGTGCACAACCATATGTCCGGATTCGGATGTAAATTTTCTTCAGTACCAGTACTGTATTATCTCATGTTTGGTCCTTTATTATGGCATAATGCCATACGAGCTAGAAGATGGAAAACACGCACTTGAAATGCAGCGAACAGTTGAAACTAGCCAACAGTGTGAAATTAAACACTTCGTTTCAAATAAATTGACTGCCTCAGCGTAAAATATTAATAAAAGCCAAATCTCTTTAGCAAACCGACAAAAATAACTTCATTGTTCTGTAAGGTGATTAATGCTTGACTGTCAGAAAGGTGGAAATATAACCTGAAACTAACATCATATTTTAGCCTTCCGTAATTATGCGAACGTTGTTTTAATTCATTTGGTAGCTCTCGGCCACAGAAATCCATTTTGTTTTCATTTAATGTGAAAGCAACAAATGAAAAGGAAACAGCAAAATCACTAAACGTAAACACAGGTCATGTGGAGGCTACCCACCTACCCACTACAACTCAGACTGCTCTGTGCATCAGCCCTGGATCTACGATATTTCCGAACTGGAGCAATTTAGATAGTGGCGCCCAGCCACAGATCTGTAGCTAGAAGTGGGAGAAGGTACTACTCATAGGCGACTCGAATGCGCATGCACAAGAGCTTGCCTGCAACTGCTCAAATGAATCAAATGCAAACAGCTGTCATGTCACGTTCATCAGAGGCAATTTGTTGTTAGGAAGCACTGCATATTCTTCCTAAAGCCTTTGACACACTTTGGTTGGCAAACGCTTGTATGAGCATTGTGTTTTGTTGTTGTATATGGTGCATTTCCTTTGCGACTTAAGTTTTATTTTATTTATTTTTTCCTCTAGTTCATGTTTTTTTGCTGCAGCATTATTCTGCAGAAGCGGGATACACTAATATCCTTCGTTAGAGTATTGGTTCTTAGCAGTCAAAATCACAAAAATTTAACTGGTAACTAAAACAAGGAAAAGTTCCCGGAATTCTAAAAAATTCCAGGATTTTTCCTGGTTTTCTCCTGGATGAAAAAATTCCCAGTTTTTCCCGGATCTCCTGGGCGTCACGGGTCGTATACACCCTGTTACAGGGAAAAGCCTTGAACCTTATGACATCACTTGGTTCAAAAACAGTTTTATTTCTATTCTATAAGCTGTCATGGGCAGAACAAAAAATGTTCGTTGCCACTCAACATAACCTATCTTAGTAAACTGTGGTAACGAAATTATTCATAGACAGGTTTACTCAGTACTCAGGAAGGAAATCATTATGTACATTTGACAAGTAGTAGCATATGATCAGTGAAATGTAAACAGTATGTTTCCTATTTTGTTTTTAAACATTAAATTATAAAGCGTGTATTTCCATAATTTTTAGTAACTTCCCATAACTCTGTAATTAAGGTAACAAATCCATAAGAATTACAGGCAATCTATAATAACTGGCAGCCATGAAAAATCAACAAAAATATTTACAAGAAACCTACTTTCTCAAATGTTCAGTTCATAATTGTAGCTGCAACAGCCAACATTTTTGTTTTCTTATATTCTAACTTGTTAATTTCACACTGCATTATTTTTCCGGAAACTTCTGGTTATTGTTGTTTGACAATTTCACTTAGTCATTTCTTTTTATCGTTTTTATACAAGGAACTTGCATTATACATAGACAGAATTAAACTTCTGTCAATTTCAAAATTGTCAACACCATCTACATCACTGATCATAGCATAAATAGGTCTTTGAGCATCAAGACTTTTTTTGTCTTCAATCGTCATATGATCAATAGACATGTGTCTGAAGTGGTGTAAGCAGGACACATGCTGTCTGGCATACAGGTTCATTGCCTACGCCCTGAACAGTTTATCACAAAGCTACAACTCTTAGGGCAACAGTACAGCTTACTACGGACTTTTTCGGTCACTTATGACCACATATTGACACAGTTGTGGAGTGGTTAGTTTCAGTCAACCTAACACTGGCCACTAACATCATCAACATTATGTTAAACCAAAATCTTCCGTCCTTCTTACTAACAATCGAAGTTTTCCATGACTCTGAATTACACTAAAGCTACGAAGTGACACCGAGTGGCATTTTCAAAACTGCTGAGACTGTGACTTGTGTCTAGTCTAAAGTAACAAAATGATCCTACTCAGCAAAACATTGTCAAAATAGTGGCTTCTAGAAATGAAAGGAAGTAATATTAGTGTAGAAAATCACACTGGCAATGAAATGATTAGGAGTTTATTAATCAGTCAATGTTTTTCACAATATCACTTCACTGAGATTAGGAAAGTATGGCTAGGGTAAGTGGCAGGTTAGGTCTGGGAATTGCTCCGCAGTTGATCCAACACCATTTTCTGTCACTTATTGCTTCTTCCATCTTTGGCAATGAAGTAGGAAATGTCAAGTTACACCATGGTTCAGAGTCCATGTCAAATTGTAGGTGTCTCTCTCCGACTCAACAATTCAGTTCTAAAGTCAAAGGAAGGTACTGGTATATGATCACCAAGAGGAGTACTGCAGTATTCAAAACGACCTCTAGCTGGGTAAACTTCTACAGATATGTTATCTAACAGTTTTTTGATTTCCCACACAATTCTGGCAGAAAAATCAATAGCAGAACCCAGGTTATAAGTGATGTGCTCAAATTAAAGTTCCGCCATTTCCAACTTTTACTAAAAACTATTTCTATGCTGTAATGGTCTCTGTTTTGAAACTATATGCAGACCTTTGAACAACTTTCACATGCCCACAATTACTCATAATTTTTCTGTATGAAAATCAAAGGTTAAATGCAAACTAAGACAACTGCACTGGCCTGTAAGATTCAAACACAGAAATTTCCGTCAGCCAATAAGCTCTTGCCATGTAGACCATGGACATGACTTTCCACCAGCTAATGCTCACACACTTAGTTTGAGTCACCATAATTTGCTACTTTACGTTCACAAATTTTTTATGCATACAAAAATATCAAGGTATTTTACAAAACTCCAGTTACTCCAGCAGAGGGAAGAAGGAAACAGAGAGATGACATTACCAACATTATTGTGTCAGCTACCCACAACATGTAAAATTCTGTTGTAAGCTAGCCTTCTTTGTGCTGCAATATTAATTGCCAGCAGTGCATTTCGCCATTTGTCTTCATTTACTAAACAATACATTTTGTATAAAAAAAAACTATAAACATACTTACATCTCTTTCTTGATACCAGCGCTTTAACCGAAGTAAAAGTGCTTTAATCCCCACTGCAAGATAATCAGGAAGTTTCTTCCCTTGCTTGTTTAGTTCTTTCATTTCCATAAGAATGCTACCAGCAGCATACCAGTTTATAGTCTCAAATGCAGGGTAACAAAATTTGTTTGGAGTCTGTGCTCTTCGCTCCATCTCATATATTCTGTAACATGAAAATTCCAAAAATATTTTACACTGCAGTGCACAAAAAGGGGGGAGGGGGGGTTGAAAGAACAATTACTTTCAGTGAAGCTACAAACTATTGTCTGTTTAAAATTACTTTATAGTTCATATCTGTCATCTGGTGCTGCAGTGTTGCCACACTGGCTACTACTTGGTTAAAGGCAACACCCAAACATGGCAGATCAACTCATAGGTGCTGAAATGCAAGTTCTTGTAATGAGGAGCGATGTTGGCAGCTGCTGCCATCAGATAAGGCAGAATGTGAGATGCTTTGTCTACAAATGATTTTAAATGACCAACAGCTGAACTGTTGCAGACAATATGTTTTGTAGCCCCGAATTTACACTCATGTCCTAACTTAACTACAACCTCTTGATGTGCAAAGTATCCAAGAAACCGGTGACCAGCAACCTGCAGCACCACTATTCATCATGCTCACTTTGTTGACACTGATTAAAGCTGAGCTCTATGAACAAATGCAAAACAAGAAAAATTCAGTTTCAACCCTAAAAATGAAATCTAACAACTCGCTGTTGCTACATGAGCTGACATGATACTGACTGATAAGCAGTCCTGGTTAGAACACATTTACAGGTTATAGGGGACACAGACAGATTCCAAATGAAAAACAAATGATAGGAAGAAAAATAAGAGCAAATAAAAAAGGCAATAAAATGATGACGGTGATGCAAAGATAGACTAAAAATAAGACTACACTGAAACCAATTAATAGAAAATAATAATCACAACTATTTGATAAAGATTTAAAAATACGTATTAGCACCCAATGGGATTTGAACTCGCGAGCTCCACGATTTGAAGCCGCAACTGTATCCCTGTGCTACCGAAGACCTTTTGATGGTGTTGTTGTATATATTTATCTCTAGAAACGGTTGCACTGATCATTTGCCATCTTCCAAAAGTTGGATTTCATGCCATGCTGTACGAAGTTCACCTACTGTAAGCCAATCTTTGTGATGATAATAACTGAATATGTGAAGCTCAATTGCATCTTGTGTGAAAGAATCCAGTAGTCTGACTAGCAGTGTGTATAAATTGTGCATTATTTCATTGCCACTGATGCTGAATGCTCTGATTGGAGGAACACACCTCCAGCATGTGAAGTGTCAACTAGCAAGTAATTTTAAGCACAGAGCTGTAATGTAAAAAATGAATGAGCAGTCACAAATATAAACCTCAAATTTTTATACGTTTTTCCATTTTCATGAAGCGCACATTGTAAACATCATCATGTAAGCAAAATGCTCACAAATTTGAATATAAATTTTTAACAGTACAAAAGGTAAAATCTCAGTAATCTCAAATGACCTACAAAACAAGAAAATACTACACTCAGGCTTTAATAAATAAAAGATGTTTAACTAGTATCCTATGACTGAACTGGAACTGAATAATGTTAATAGAGGTGCACTTCAAGAAATTGTGATACACAAGAAGTAAGAACAGAACAAATCTGGAATGAAGCAGAGGATTCCATCTGTAAATTATCAACTTTTAACAGTAGTAAACCAGCTGACATTGTTTATTACTGGTAAATTAATGGAACTTAACTTGCAAAGAGCACATTTTCATCAAAGCTGTTGTTCTAATTAAAATATCAAATCACTATCAAATACTTTTTTCTTTTATTTGTGTGCAGGTCTTATACAGAGTGTATAAAAACATGTCAGAAATTATAGGGCTTCATTCTTCACTTTAAAACCTTATAAAAAGTTCACGTGAACCTGGGTCCCAAAATCCTTCATTAGGGAGATATGAAAGGAATTCCCTATAGTAACCCCTGGTCGGATAATTTAGCAATAGTGTGCATTTTTACTTACTTTCTTGTTTACAGTTGGTAAAAGCATTTGTTTTGTTTTGTTTGATTGTTGTCTGGTCTGTTTCAGAATAACTTACATCACAACATCACATAACTATGTATTCAGTGTCTTAAATGATGGATATGCACAATATGTAAGGCCTATCAGATGGGAATGCAGATGTAGCATGTCAATTTTATACTCTATATTAACCTGGCAGGCAGTTACCTTGTGCAAGAATATTTTATACGACTCCATCAGAGTTTGCAAGAGAAAGGATCATTTGAAAAGAGGGTTGCAGATGATGGGACACCATGAGATGTACAAATGCCCAAGCTGGAAGAAAAGGTGCTTTGTACTGTGAATGAAAGCCCATCAACTGGAACAAGGAGAAATGCAAAAAGGGAGGGCATTAATTACTTGATGATCTGGATCATTCTGTATGAATATCTTCTTTGTCCATTTCATCTTTAATAGGTGCAAGGATTAAATGAGGCAAACTTTCAGCCAAGAATAACATACAGTCCGCACATGTTACAACAGTGTGCTGTGTTTCTGTGGTTCTTAGCATGTATGTTACTCACTGATGAGGTTGGTTTCTTACACAATGGAATCTTCCACTGTCATAAGAATCATGTTTGGTCTTAAGAAAGCCCTCATGAAGTCCAACAAGACAGACATCAACAGCAGTTCAGCCTCTATATGTGTGGTGGAATCCTTCATGTTCATCTCAATGGTCCCAATTTCTTTCCAAAATGTCTTATTGGACAGCCGTATCTGCAGTTTCTCAGACATTAGTTGCTTAGTTTACTTTATTATGCACTTCTAGATGCCAACAAACTCAGTTTATGCACAGTAGTACTCCAGGGAGGCTACCCTGTGCAGCAGACAATCTGAAGTATCTAAAAAGTTAAGAACGATGTCACATGAAATAGGAGAGCATTGTAACTGCAAAAAGAATTGCACTGATTTGCTAACTGATGCAGAGAAGTCTACATTAATATCTAATTTCAATTTGCTGAAGGACTGGAATGAGCAAAGTTGTCACCTGACAGGACTGATTTCTGTTGACAATGTAAAACACTGAAGGCCTTGCAGATATGAGATAGTAGCTACTTTGCGTGATTATACATTTCATTTTAAAATCAGAATAATGAGAGACAATTCTGTGACAGAAATGTCTGTTTGTCAAAAATCATTCATATCACTGCATGGTATTTCAAAGAAAAGCTTAGAGACTATCAGGAATTCCTTAAAAAAATGAAGGCATGGCACCAGTTGATAAACGAGGGACACACAGAGACCAAGTTCATAAACTTTCAACAGAAACAGAGAAAAACATCTGGGCTCACATCAAGTCCTTCAAAGAACGGTTCAGTTATTACAGCATAAATACAACACAGAAACTGTATTTGCCTGAAGAACTCACAATCAAGATGATGTTCAAGATGTTTCAAGAGACATATTCTACTTGTTCCGTATCATAATGAAACTTATCGTAAAATATTTAATACAAAATGTCATATCTCATTCGGTTTACCTCAAAGTGATACATACAATACTTGTGATAAGTTTTCTGTAACTTTCAAAGCTCTAGAGGCACAACTCACACGTGAAACAGATGGAAAGTAAAGATCAGATGTTCAAAGTAATATTAAGAGAGAGAAGATTGAATACGAACAGCACCACCATAAAGCTGATGCATTCCATCAGCATAAAAGACAATCTTGAAAGAGAAGCAGAAAGTTTACAAATACAGAATCGATACGTATAGATTTCCAACGAAATCTTCCATGTCCAAACATCAGCATAAACATTGTCTAATATAAGTGATAGCTTTCTCTATATCTGTTTAACATACATCAATTCCCAGACAGTAATGAGTGTTTTATGTTTATCCTGAAACTATAGGGAAGAAAGATTCAAATTAAATAGTTTCTTTTCTATATCGTAATGTTATTTCATTTCTGGATCCTAATGTTAAAAATTTGGAAATCTGTGACTAGCGTGGTGGTCAAAACAAAAAGTACACCCTAACAGGTTCATCCATTATCTCATCCATCACGAAAAGCAATTTCAATCAATTTGTGTGACATTCCCAGTAAGCGGACATTCATACCTGGAAAGTGACAAGGACATGGACCTCATCAGACGAAAAACAAAAGCTGAGCTCCCAAAGGACTGGACAGACATGAATAAAGATGTGCATGTGAAACCCACTCCTTTTCAGGTTGTTGAAGTTGATGGCTCAATGACACGTGACTGCACCGATTTCTTGCAACCAACATACAGACCAAAATGTCCATTCCCTTTGCAAATTATTAAGGAGATGAAGACGGAACATCACCATCCAAGGATTATCACACATCATAACACTTACAATGGATCTTGGATCACATCAGCTGATACTGCTCCTGCTGGGCGAATGGTAGATGAACCCGAACTTGCAGAAAGAGTGTTTTTGTTCCCTTCACCCTGTTACACAGGTAGGGTGGTAAAGACTTTAGTCACAATAATTAAATGAAACTAGATCATATCAGCGTGTGAAATAGCAGGTCCTGCTTTATTATAACAAACCTATTGAGATACCATGCTAATAAGAGATTAGATTAACCCGATTAGTCATGAACATCCTGTACAATAATGACTAGACTCAAAGGTGAATAGATCTTTCTCAAGGGAGTTGCTGGGAAGTTTTATAGTGAAGTATCATACCAATATCACATTACATTCTGACTTTTACAATCTAAGTAGTGCATAATACAAAGAAATTTAAAAAAGACATTCAGATAAAGACATACAAGGGTCCTATTTTTAAAAAGATTTTTTTTTTCCACTTTTAAGGAATCCTAAAGAAAAGGTCATTGAATATACTGTATAAATTACAAAAGCATTATTCAATAACCAATGAAACTGCAACGTTTTAAAGTTTAAAATTCCTCAGCTGAAAAATCTATACAATGGACTTAACCCCTTCTTTCCATGTTGTCTTCAAATCCTTTCATACCTCCTCAATGAAGGATTAATGTACCCATAATCATATGAACTTTTTGTAACGTTTTGATGTCAAGACTAAGTCCCTACAGTTTCTAACACTTGTTTTTATACACCCTGTTTCTGCAGATTGTTTCCATCTTCCTCGTCATAAGCTACTCAAACTTTGTATTCATGATCCGTTAAGCACAATATGTAAAAATTAAATAGCAGTCATCGGACAATAAGTAAACATACACAAAAATGATATAGAAGCAGCTCAGGCTCATACAGTAATTGGGGTACAGCACCAACTACTAATTATTCATAATTTAAAACAAACTGTAAAAATAATAATTCATTCTCTCTCTCTCTCTCTCTCTCTCTCTCTCTCTCTCTCTCTCTCTCTCTCACCCCCCCCCCCCCCCCAAACAAATAAACAAGTACTTTAACTCAGAACTACAAAAAGCATTGATCATCAAGCAGTTTTTAAAACCCTATTAAACTTCACTGGATTTCACCTACCAACAAAGGAGCATTTACTTGGTACTTTTATGAACTCCTGATGGCTCTAGTAACTCATATAAATCGAGCAAAACATATAGAACCCGATACTTCAACAAGGCTGTGGCAAAATCTTGTCGTCTTCCTGATGTAATGTGTATTACACTATGTTTCAGGACTGCAGCCACACGATGTCAACTTCCTGTTACAATATTTTAAATGAAAACCAGGCAGCTATTTTCAGATGAGTTTTACAATTGGAGATTGCATATGCATGTCACTAAGTTAATACCAAAAATTGGCACAGTGACGCATGAGCATACATCTCTGCTGCATGACCCTTCTCTTTCAAATTTAGCGCTCTAAATCTTAATCTACAGCTGCAATCCCCAAGCCTCCTTATGACATGTGGAGGAGGATACTTTGCGTGCCCCTATCAGTGCGCAGGGTCGTTGATTAGCATCTACATGAACTGGAATCTCTCTCTTTTTTTTACATTTATGGTCTTTCCATGATATATACACACAAGGAAGCAATGTATGGGTAGACTCTTCTAGAAAACTGCACATCAGACATTTTAGCAGTAAATAACAGCATGACAAGTAATGCCTCTCTTTGTACTGTCTGCCACTAAAGTTGAACGAGCATCTCTGTGACACTTTCATGCTTACCAAACAAACCTGTGATGAAACATGCTACTCTTCTTTGGATCTTCTCTATTTCGTCTACCAATCCTTTCTAGTATGGGCCCAAGACTGACGGCAATGTTCAGTACTGGTCGAATGAAGGTTTTGTTAGCTGCATCTTTTATTGATGGACTACATTTTCTGAGGATTTTTATGGTGAATCACTGTTTGGCATCTGCCTTATGTTTTATGTGGCCATTTGACTTTAAATCACTCCAAACGCATACTCTCAGATATTTAATAGGTGCAACTGCTCACAGGGACTGTTTAGCCATGGTGTAATCATACTATGATGGGTCTTTCCTCCTATTGAAGCGAAATACACTCCCTTGAGGTATGCATTAAGTTACTTTTACATCTAAAGATTTCGCTCAGTTAAGAATGGCATGCTGTGTTCTATTTGCTAGGAACTCTCAATCCACTCACAAAGCTGGTCTAATATTTCCACTCTAGTATTTTGCTCATTACGTGACAGTGTGGAACAGTACTGCATGTATCCCAGAAGGCAATATTCTGAGGCTCACAGGATCAGGTGTAAGGTTGCTATTGCATGCACACTGTCTGCTGAACTGCAGATCCATGAAGTTAAAATTCAGTAGTGAAACTGATAAAATTGTTGTGTGAAGTGTCTTTAGGCATAAAAAAGTTGACTTTGTGAAGAAAATAAAGAAATGAACATGTCTCTTGCCTTTGCCTGCTCAAAGCAATCATCACAGATAATGAAATCTTCTGTCAAATGTCTTTTCCACAAACTCCTTAATAATTAAATCCAAAAAAGATTTCTTCATGGCCAAATTCTTTTGTGGCAAAGGAATCCATGGAATGACCTGTGGACATACAATGATCAGCTATCGCTGCCTTACCACAAGGCGAGTGTGGTGATAATGTTTCATGCACATTGTGCTTGTAGTCTGACCACTGTAGACCATGCCATGTTGACATGACATTTGACAGACTCCAGGCTTCTGCAAAAATTGATCTTCCTTTACCAAACAGAGAAGCACACAGGTTTATGTAATTGGGCAGAAGATAACTTTAATATAATCTTCACTTGTAAAACTCGCATCAAGATGACTGCCTGATTTTCAGCCAAAATGTACCATCCCTCAAAGTTCCAAGAGTGATCTTATTCGTGGTGTGTAAGTGACGACAACACAGTAATTACAGTGGCAGCTTGCACTAACAACTGTAAACAGTATGTGTGTATTAAATCAGTCAGTTGTGAGCAGGTAGTGGTAAGTAGTGACCGTGCAGCTATAGTGTGCCAATGATGATGTCACAACTCACAATGGAGCAACATCTCTAAATCAAGTATTCAAAACATTCTCCAGAATGTATTGAAGAAGAGAACAATGTGTGCAATGTTTGTCTCCCACACCTTAACTTCTGAACAAAAACAATGACACAGACACCTATCATGCCTTGACTGAAATATTGAATCGAAAAACAAGAACAATTTTTTACCGAGAGAGCGAGAGAGAGATGGGTGAGAAGACTTGGTTTTACCAATAAAAACCTACCACAAAATTATGAAGTGTAAGAATTCACATGATGTAACCAACAAATAGGACTTTTTAGACAGTTTCACATGGTTGTATGAATGTTCTGTGAATTTTATTTAAGTGAGGGGAGACTATGTGGAAAATGTGAAGCCTTGAAACTACTATCTTAACGTTCCTCTACTTTATTAACCCAATATTGAAACTTAGAGAACTGATGGGTAGCTTGGCAAGAATTCACTATCAGCCAGCTCTTGCAATTTTTCTATTGCAACATAAAAATGTTTATAACCTGTGGTAGTAATAATTAACATCTCATAAAACTAAAGAAAAAATACACAATTATTTATCTCACATATACTAAGATGGCACATTACAATGAAATTAATAACAACCATTACTGTCAATTAGATTACATGTAGAGACAGCAGAATGTTGCCACTCATTTATGACACAAAAATTAACCACTGCAAATCATGGCCCAAGTTAAAGTTCCGTATATGACTGATGCCAATAAATAACAATAAATCATTATTTCAATCTATGTTGAGAACAACTGAAGATGAAATGCTATTTGAAATATTATGCAAAAATAATCCTGTCAGTACTGCAGACCTATTCCAAGACGTCATTGAAAATTTCCCCACATATGCTCTTTATCAATCCCCTTGGCAAACTAGAAATTCACAGACAACAACTTCTACCATTAGTCAACACACGAGACAGTTCTGACTTCTGAAACAAATAATAGTATATTATTATCTTCATTATTAACTGAATTCAGTAGTCTATCAGGACACAGAAGTATCAACAGCTTATTACTTAGCACAAGCAACAGCAATAATAGGAATGCAAACCTTGTCATATCATTTCATCTGGATTTCATTCTGACCATTTGCAGTTTAATTACAGAAAAATGGAATCAGAAGATAACTAACAGATTATGCTGATTGTCTGTGGAAATTGGAATCAACTACTAAGGTAGTCCCCCAATCAAGAAAAGTGTGTTGTACCTCACAGCTAATGAGATGATGCTGTTGTGAACTCACAGACGATGTTGTTGTAAACTCACTCTCACTCCTTTTACCGCATTTACTCAAATCTATGCCACACTTTTTTTCCGGTTTTTGTGATCCAAAAAAACCACCTGTGGCTTAGAATCGAGTGCAAAGTAAGCGGAAGTTCTGAAAAATGTTGGTAGGTGCCGACACAACTAACTTCTGCCATCGAATACATGTAGCGCTACGCAGGCATGCTTTGCAAGCACAAAGATAAATTCTGGCGCCAAAACCTCAGCGTCAGTAAATAAATTTTTTTTAAAAAAAAGGTGGAAGACGAGCTTTTTTTTTTTTCCACCTCGAGTTTCGACCACTGCATTTTCATATGTTATCCAAAGAGGTAAATACAAATTCCATATTGTTTATCTTCGAATGTAGCAGCATTTCAATGTACTACAAAAATCCGACTGGCAAGACTGTTTGGGATGTTTGTCAATATGGCCAACTCTACGTTCTGAATTCTTTGCTACCTGGTTGCTAATAGGAACATTATGAATTGTGAATCACATGCAGTATTCTCTTCACCATAAGAATAATATGAATATAAACATTTTGCCATGTATTCTTTCGCGTTTGCTGCTATCTCATTTATATCCTGTCTGCCTTATAAACTACGAAACTAGAGTGAGACAACAGCAAACATGGAAGAATATACATATCATGTCATGTTTATATTCGTATTATTCTTATGCCTAATAGTGATACAGTCAGAAATGAAGCACGGTAGTTGACTAGATTTTAAATCTAAAATGACTCTAATTTTTGTGCAGAATGTAATGTACTAAAGAGGCGCCTGCAAGGAATTTTCAAACGGAGAAAAATTTTCGTTATACTCTCGCTCAGATCATCATCTATCATACGCAGTCTGTTATTTGGTTCTTGTTGATCATTATCAAAGAAAGCAGCAGCGTAAATAACAACAAATAGCAGTCTCTTGCCATTGTTTCACTAATGAGACGATTCCTCTCCGGTGGTAGCGTGCACAAAAGCAAGCCATGCCGCGAGCGGCAACAGGCCGTAAACACTCATTATCAGAGTGCAACAAACAATGCATGACACAGTATAGTAATGCATTTTCAGCTTAGAGTGACGTAAACACCTATAACAAAGAGAACGGCACTTATCAGATCAAAGAAAAATAAACAATCCATTCAAACCAGACGAAGCACGTGAAAAAGGAAGGGTACCCGTATAAATACAGACGGAGCCCCTGACGCATAGCAATGGCTACCTGGTAAAGCTTAACTGCTAAGCTTACGATTCAAACAAAACTACTGTAGATGTATCGTCATTCATTCGACCTAATTGTGTCTCATATTACAATAGACCAACTTTGTTTCGATTTGGAGGTGCGGCCTAAAACTTTCCTCTCCCCTTGAATTTTGAGTCTCAAATTTCAGGTACGGCTTAGATTCGGGAATTTTTCCCCCCCCCCCTTGATATCAAGTCTCATTTTTCAGGTGCAGCTTAGATTCAAGTGCGCCTCAGATTCGAGTAAATACGGTACTTGGTATGACAGACAGTTCATAGCGTAAAAAAATAGCAATTGTAGCTAACACATGGAACCACCTTTCTAGAGTAATAATAAAAATAATAATAATAATAATAATTTTACTGGTTCAGTGTTACATCTCACATGTGAATAATTCTGAATATTTCACCAAGTCGACATGAGAATATCTATTGAACTTAGCTTGGCAATTCAGCATGACACCAAGAAATACATAGACTTTGATTAGAGTTCCCCCAAAATATTGCCAAATCTCAATTACACTAATAGCAGGAAGCACAGCCAATTTGTCTCTTCAGTGGAAAGCCTTCCATTCAAGTGCAGCCTGAGCTGAGCAACCTTTCAAGATAAGACAAAATCAGACACCATTTGAAAGAGAACCACAATACTGAAAGGATTTTGAAACACATTTAATTGCCATTTTTGGAACTACATTGGAACTCTACACCACTATTAAGAGGCTTTCATATACCAACATGAGCTAGCATCAGATTTTTATGCAAAGCATCACAGTTTGCATCTAACTTAAGCCCTGAATTATGAAGCCGTCTGAACTATTTGGACATTTATATGAGAATTATTGAAGTGTAACAGACTGATACCTTAACAGTGGCTTCATCTTTGGCTAAAAATAAGAACCCAGAATCCTTTGCAAACAAAGGAAAATCATTCTTGTTAAGGTCATTAATATTACACATTACCTCCAGAGATTTTAACAGCTGTGGAGAAGAAAATAATTGTAATGATTATAAGATGTTTGATTTCTGTGATAATCTAAAAATTATAAGTCACAGAACATCCCCAAATGAAAAGATAACAAAAGAGTAATGAAATTACAGATACATATCATTAACTGATGAAATTAGATGTCTTTTTTTAAACTGTACTGTCAAAGAATACATTTATCTTCTCAGATATACAAGTTTGAGTTTTTGCTAGGATCAGGCCACTGAATTATTATTCACTTGTTGATAAATGAACAAGACAAGATTTTCTTTCATTCAGTTATGTTATTAAATAAAATATTACAATAAAAGAAC
Organism: Schistocerca gregaria; assembly: GCF_023897955.1. Classification (NCBI taxonomy): domain Eukaryota; kingdom Metazoa; phylum Arthropoda; class Insecta; order Orthoptera; family Acrididae; genus Schistocerca; species Schistocerca gregaria. The sequence continues at coordinate 640,117,324 of NC_064931.1, forward strand.
TTACTGGAGCTGCATTGGTATATTTAGGCTATGCAAGAAGTTCCCTCCATACACCAACGATGTCTCGGGCGTTAAAACAGCATGGATCCAACCAGTTGGAATCAACATTGTTTCACCTTCATTCAAAACGCACCTATAGCACATGTCAACCTAAACAGAAAAATGATGATTATATTAAATTACCAAAAGCTCACATATACACTGAGTTGTGATGGTAGTGCAAGAAACTGAATATTAAATACTCATTATCAGCTGAAATACATGGAATATTTTGCACAATAACGAAAATGCATGTAGAAAATAATTACAATTCAATGTTAACTGGACCAATTCTAAGGAGAAAAAGCATCTGATAGTAGAAAATAAAAATTAATGTATGGACAATGTACTGATTTATTTTCTTATCAATATTATACCTCAGATCTCTTGTCGCAAAGGTAAATCAGTGAGATTACTGGACAGCTTTTGATGCTGTTTCCACATTATCTCTCAGACACAAGAAACAGTATTCTCCTCCTTTTACTCTTTAGAATTACAGTCATTCTCTACATTACTTTTGGTACATGATACAGCAATTGTTTTTGTAACCTTTTTATTTACAGAGTAATTGCCTTTAGTCAGCTGGACAACTTCATCTTACCCATGGTGCTAGACTGTCACTGAAATGAGCCACTTTTTAGTAATGATCCCACTTTCTCCAGTAAGTCTTTATGTCATTTTACTTGATGTATTTTTAATTAGATCTCTGAGTCAGTGACAAGGTCATAAACATGTGTCATTAAGTATTTCTAAAATAAAGCTCTAGACTGAATGCAGCAAAGAAAATAATATATTAAACATACAGTACACGGATATCTTAGCAATGGGCACAATGCTGGCTATGACCTATTAGTATTAAGCATCCCAACCTGCATCTGCCACTAATTATTTGAGAAAACCAAGGAAACCCACATCAGGATGGTTGGATTGGTTAACTAGTCTGAGAATCCTCTTCACAAAGCCAGTTTCTCTTACTTTGGAATACATTTTAGTTATTACTAACTAAACACAATCAAGCAGATCCAAATTAATCATTTATTACAATCTTTTATCACAACTAAGTGGGCCTGAAGAATGCTTGCAACAAAAAGACTTTTTCAAAAGAAAAGTTTTCCACTTATTGGGTATCATATGCTTTTTTTACCTACACCTAAATGATGTGCTTATAATATAATGAACATTTTCTGTCTTCCAGTCCTGAATGGGTGCTGTGGATTCTCTTAAACATGTTCTCATTTAATCCACAAATCTCTTACGCCAGTACCTATAGCATGATGAAATTTCCCGTCAGATCCAAACTGTGTGCTGGATGAAACCTGGTACCTTGGCTCTAGCATGCAGTGCCCTGACTGACTAAGCTATCAAGACCGGACTCCATACCTGCCCTCACACTCCAGTTCTGTGAAATTGGGGAACTAGGCATGAGGTACTGGCATAACTTTTGGAAGAAAGTAAGTTCACGGAAATGAGTTAGGAACAAACTGTGCGGTGGTTTACAAAATGAATATTTCACTCTGTAATGGATTGTGTGTTTTGAAATGTCCTGACTAATTATAACTGCCCGCACAGTCATGTCAGTGAAAGAATCCCAGCTGTTTAAACTGAGACCAACATGAACTTCAAGCCTTGCTGGATTACTTTTGAGCTAAAAATAGTCTTCATGCCTTAACTCAGTTTCCCCAAAATATTACTTCACGTGACGGCAAAGAACGCATGTAGGCAAAGTAAACAAACTTGATTTCATCTGTAGATTTTTACTGGGCTGCATTTTATCGGTACGGATAACTGCTACATTCAGTTCTGCAGGTCATGAATATGTACCTTTCATGAGAGCTTATCCATGAGACTCATCTGCAAAAATCTGGCATCTTCTGTTTCATGGATAGTGCCACCATGGGAGAAGCAGCAGAGTCTCAAGGATAAGCTCTCATGAAAGGTACATTATTCATGACCAGCAGAACTGAATATAGCAGTTATGTCTACCAGTAAAATGCAGCCCACAGTCAGCATCTACAGACACAATCAAGTTTGTTTACTTTCCTACATTCATTCTTTGGTGTCACATGAAGTAATATTTTGGGGAAACTGAGTTAAGGTATGAAGACTATTTTTAGCTCAAACCAGAATATATGAAGCTGTTATAACAAGTGGGATGCAATTAGGAAGCTGTGGATATCTTTCCTTTGCAAAATTTAGTTTGCTTTTCTAACAATATTTTACTGTTTTGCTAAATCTCCAAATCATTATTTTTGAAAATACCTTATATGTAGTGTTGCCATGTACAGTAGTGAAATGGCTCAATAATTTTGATTATTTTTCTTTAAAAAAAGGTTAATGTGAATGAATAGTCCTGACTCCTCTGGTACTTTCTTTTGGGTCCAACTTTCATATAGCAGTTCCAAAAAATCAACTTTGTATTTCAAGAGATGCATATTTAACTCACTGTGTATTTATTCCTTCATTTCTTGGCAATTTTTTGTTGTCCATCTGATTCACTGTTTATTGTGGCTCTTTAATCTCCATCTCCTATTTGTTGTTCACTTTCTTCTAATAGGTCCAGTGTACTGTCAATTTCTTCTTTATCTATGCATCTGTACCATAAACTGGTCCTTCACCTATACTTGTTACATCTGTTTCTGCATTTTCTTTCTTTATTTTGTTCAAATGTTTATTTATGTTTACTCTTGTCCCCAAATGTAAGTTGTCTTCCATTAAAGTTATTAACCTATCCAAGCTTTCTTGCTTGCCTTTCCCTTTTAGCTTTAACTTCTTTTCACAATGTTTTAAATTCTTCTTTGTTGTTTTCATTTGCAATTTATAAACGTTTTCTGTAATGTCTGGTTCTTGCCTTTGATAAAGTTAGTTATTTGTTCATCCCCAAATCTTCAGTTTTCTTTAATTTCCTTTGTATGTAACATCCAAGGGATTCAAAATCTTATCTGGAAGTCCTTCCATATCCTCTCCTTCTTTGTGGTTTATACATGTTCTCTCAGTCAATATGATACTTATCAAAGGGCGCCCTGCACTATTAACAACCAATCTCACTGTGTCCTATTTCCTGAAAGACTTGAGACATTTTTCCCTATAAGAGTTTGTTTGGTTTTACTATAATGGACTGATAAATGACAGATCACTATACTCCTGAAAGGGGTAGCACAGTCAAAGGTAGGTGTAAAAAGACGCTTGAAAACTGTGAAGTTAGAAGTAGGAAGCATGGCCATTTATGAGTCTAATATCAAGCACGGAAAGAATGAAAATGAAACAAAAACCAGCAGCCAAGATACTGTAGTCCACAGAAAAAGACAGTGAAAGTTGTGTGCCTGCATCTCGTGGTCGTGCGGTAGCGTTCTCGCTTCTCACGCCCAGGTTCGATTCCCGGCAGGGTCAGGGATTTTCTCTGCCTCGTGATGGCTGGGTGTTGTGTGATGTCCTTAGGTTAGTTAGGTTTAAGTAGTTCTAAGTTCTAGGGGACTGATGACCATAGATGTTAAGTCCCATAGTGCTCAGAGCCATTTTTTGAAAGTTGTGTGTGTGGTGAAGTTGACACCTAGATGATAACTACACTACTGGCCATTCAAATTGCTACACCAAGAAGAAATCCAGATGATAAACGGGTATTCATTGGACAAATATATTAGACTAGAACTAACATGTGATTACATTTTCACGCAATTTGGGTGCATAGACCTTGAGAAATCAGTACCCAGAACAACCACCTCTGGCCATAATAACGGCCATGATACACCTGGGCATTGAGTCAAACAAGAGCTTGGATGGTGTGTACAGGTACAGCTGCCCGCGCAGCTTCAACATGATACCACAGTTCATCACGAGTAGTGACTGGCGTATTGTGACGAGCCAGTTGCTCGGCCACCATTGACCAGAAGTTTTCAATTGGTGAGAGATCTGGAGAATGTGCTGGTCAGGGCGGCAGTTGAACATTTTCTGTATCCAGAAAGGCCCGTACAGGACCTGCAACATGCAGTCATGCATTAGCCTGCTGAAATGTAGGGTTTTGCAGGGATCGAATGAAGAGTAGAGTCACGGGTCATAACACATCTGAAATGTAATGTCCACTGTTCATAGTGCCGTCAATGCGAACAAGAGGTGACCGAGACGTGTAACCAATGGCACCCCATACCATCACGCCGGGTGATACGCCAGTATGGCGATGACGAATACACTTCTCCAACATGCATTCACGGCGATGTCGCCAAACACGGATACGACCATCATCATGCTGTAAACAGAACCTGGATTCATCTGGAAAAATGACGTTTTGCCATTCATGCACGCAGGTTCGTCATTGAGTACACCATCGCAGGCGCTCCTGTCTGTGATGCAGCGTGAAGGGTAACCGTAGCCACGACCTCCAAGCTCATAGTCCATGCTGCTGCAAATGTCATCGAACTGTTCGTGCAGATGGTTGTTGTCCTGCAAACGTCCCCATCTGTTGACTCAGGGATCGAGACGTGGCTGCACGATCCGTTACAGCCATGCGAATAAGATGCCTGTCGTCTCGACTGCTAGTGATACAAGGCCATTGGGATCCAGCATGGCATTCCGTATTACCCTCCTGAACCCACCAATTCCATATTCTGCTAACAGTCATTGGATCTCGACCAATGAGAGCAGCAATGTCACCATACGATAAACCGCAATCACAATAGGATACAATCAGACCTTTATCAAAGTCGGAAACATGATGGTACACATTTCTCCTCCTTACACGAGGCATATCACAACAATGTTTCACCAGGCAACGCCGGTCAACTGCTGTTTGTGTATGAGAAATCGGTTGGAAACTTTACTTAAGTCAGCATGTTGTAGGTGCCGCCACCAGCGCCAACCTTGTGTGAATGCTCTGAAAAGCTAATCATTTGCATATCACAGCATCTTCTTCTTGTCAGTTAAATTTTGAGTCTGTAGCACGTCATCTTCGTGGTGTAGCAATTTTAATGGCCAGAAGTGTATTATGTTGCAAAGCTTTCTGTGTAACGTAACTGTTTTCAGTAACATTCACTTGCTATTTGACAGTGATATTGACAGTTTATTTCTCCTTGCTACTGCTCACTTTCCCATGACCTCATTCCTTCCCTTTAGCCAGATGAAAGAAACTCTAGTTCCGAAAATTAGTGTCTTATGAGTATTTGCGTAAGTCTGTGGTGCCGCTTGGTAAGTAAAATTATTTCCTGCCCTTTTTGGCAAAACACATTTATGGACTATTCTTCCAACTGAGATTTCTATGGTTCTGAACACACACAACATCTGTGTGACACGGTAACAGTCAAGAACACTGCTCACTCCTTTTTTTGCAATGGGCATGTATTACAACCCACAATGTTCAATCTAATGGTGGTACACACATATCCCCACAAGGCAATACCAGGAGAGAAAAACAATTGATGAAACTCTTATCAGTTATAAAAAAAAATGGTAGACAATAAAAAGGACTGGAACACAGAGCCATACAGTTAATGTGACAAGTAACAACAATACTTCATCAGTGTATGAAGCAACACGTTTATTTCACTGTGACTACTAAATGTTTCTGTCACACAATTGTTTATGTAAACAGAAAAGGAAATATTTGCATGAAGTGGCAATACAAGTATGCCAAATGTTATGTGACGGTCACAATGTAGTAGCTTGTGTTTGTGATTTTAAGGAGTTTGTGAAGGATAGTTCAGGCAGAATGTAAATAATTTAGGATTACATGAGTGCGCCCACACACACACACACACACACACACACACACACACACATACACACACACAAACTGTGCAGCTATATTGTGTCTGTTGAACAACACTGAAACTGCAGTTTGGCAGCCAGACTAGGGTGAGTGTTTGCGTCACATGGAATGGGTACAGAGGGGGAAAATGGGTCAGGAAGCAGAAGCAGGAGGCACAAAGGGGGGGGGGGGGGGGGGGGGAGAAGGCGGAATAGTAGCTGACAATTCAGAGGGAAGCAACAAAAGTGTGTAGAGTGTAGGGTAAGAAATGTGGGGGAGAGAGGCAACAGGTGGCTGGGATAGGAACACGACACACAGACAGCAGAGCTGGTGAGTTTGTGTAGCGCACAAGGACAATGACTTGGAAGAGTGGATTAAACGGGGGTGCCAGCACAGAGGAATGGCAGACTGCTGAGTAAAGGATGTGAGAACAGCAGATTAGCAGAGATCGAGACCAGGATGATTACGGGAATGAAACACGTGTTGCAACAATAACTCCTATCTACGTAGTTCAGAGAAGGTGGTGCTGAGGGTAAGCATTTAGATGGCAAGGTTTGTGAAGCAGCCATTGAACTTGATCATGTTCCGCCACTTCTTGGTCACAGTTGGGTGGTGACTGATGGACAGCTGATTGGTGGTCAGGCCATGTAAAATGCTGAGCAGAAATTGCAGCAGAGCTGTCCTCTGATGGAACAGGATAAGTTTATGACAAGACTAGAGTAGGATGTACTGGGTGGGTGAAATGGGCAGGTCTTCATAGGGGTTGGGCTCCTGTGGCAAGGGGTTGGGAGTGAAATTGGCATGGTGATGGACCAGGATGTTGTGTAGGTTGGGTAAGCAGTGGAACATCACTTTAAGAGGATAGGAAAGGTTATGGGTACACCCAGCTGTTACTGAACACTACTACTCCTATGTCCTTCTGACTCCAAACCCACTACCTCATTTCTAATACATTCAAGCAATTATATCCTCACACACAACCACTTTCCTTTGAAGGGATGGCATATAAACAAACCTGTGGTAAACCCATGGCCACTAACATGGTGCCATAAAATGCCAACCTGTTTAAGGGTCATCTAGAGGATACCTACCTAACCTCCCTCCCAAAACACCAAACCCATTATCTGGATCATTTGATTGATATCTTCATTATCTGGATTCAGGGCCAAGACATCATATTCTCATTCCTCCACAGACTCACCACCTTTCCTCCCATCTGCTTTACCTGGTACTACTACTTAGCCCAACATGCCACCTTCCTGTACACTGACCTCCACCTCCCTGATAGCTCCATTCATACATCTGTCCACATCAACTCAAGTAACATCAACAATAGCAGCATTTTGACACTAGTCATCCCTTCCACACCAAAAAATAACTTGACTACCCGTGGATGGCATATCTGCAGTGATTAGAATTCTCTTGCCCAGTATGCTGGAGGTCTCACAAAGGCAGTCACAGACAGATACATATGGCACACTAACAGAGGAAGCAGCTACTCTGGTAGCAGAGTACTTGTTGAGCTCACATGGTAGTTTTCAGGCTAAGCGATAGTTTGAAGTCCTATGACACAGCTGAAAAACAGAGTGCAATCACATCATGTACAAAGCAGTAAAAACACTTTAGATCTCATGATTTTAGCATCTGTAACAAAGAATCTGAATTTACTGCCCTCCAAGAAAATTGTAACACTCAAATTATACTTGGAACTGAGAGCTGGGTGACACCAGAAGTGTATCATGGTCGAAGCTGACTCACAATGAAGTTTTCTGGACATGAATAACTAGCCTAAGTGAATTCAAATTAATCATCAGATGATTTAACTGACATCTCAATTCTGATATAATTATTGTAGAATCATTCAAAGAAAGTCTATACCAAGTAGTGCAGAAGAACCCTGATTATAAAATGTTAGTTGGAGTCAATTTTAACCTACCAAATATAGACTGCGATGCCTATGGATTCTTTGCAGGAGGCATAGACAGTCTTGCAAAATGGTTCTCAACACTTTCTCCAAGAACTTTTTAGATTAACTATTTTGACAACCCGCGGACAATGGAACTATTTTAAGTCTTGCAGCCACAAAAAGACCTAATGTTACAGACAGTGACAATCCACAGGGTGAACAGTAACAAAACTGACAAACTGCAGGAACAGATTCCTGACTGGAAATGGAGGAAAAAGGTTAACATGAACATGGGTTTGGAACTGCATCATTGCCATGGTAGATGGAGATGGCACTGACGAATGACAGTTCCTCTGATCATGTAACATGTGTTCCTTGGGTGTTGCAGGCTGTCCAGTTGACATAATGAACTATAAGTAGCAGAACCGTCCAGTATTCATGATGGAAACAAGCCAAGATGGTTGTGTATGGCCGAGCAGATGAAAATGGTCGAAAGGCAGCACAGCTATACTAAAGGAAAAACAACAGTATATAAGCTTCCATAAAAGTCTTTATTTCTCTTCTCTAGTCTTTGCAGTCCTTGCACAAGGTGTGCGATGGTGACAATAGAATTGTCCTGCACTCTCTTACAAATGAAAGTTCTCCAAACTTTTTCAATAGATCTATGCGAAAAGAATGTCTTCTTCCCTTCATAAAGTTCTGTTTGGGCTCACAGAGCATTTTCTTAATACTCACATGTGGATCAAACCTAATGGTAACAAATCCAGCAGCATGCATCTGAATTGCTTTGATGCCTTCCTTTAATGTGACATTTTGAGGATCGCAAACACTAGGGCACTATTCAAGAAAGCATCTCCTTTGTAGCTGAGCTACACTTCCTTAGAATTATCCCAATAAACTGAAATTTTTAGCATTTGCCTGCTCTAAAACCAACCTCACGTGTTCGTTGCATGTCACATCACATTCCAGTGTTACATCTAGATATTTGATTAATGTGACTGTGCCAAGCAACACACCACTAATACTGTATTTAAACATCACAGGAGTTTATTTTATTTTTTTTCCCTACTCATCTGCATCAGCTTAAATTTTTGCACATTTGGAGCAAGCTGTCATTAACCAAAACACACAAAAATTGTGTCAAAGTCATCCTGTGTCCTACAGTCACTCAACATTGACACTTTCCCTTACCCTACAGCATTATCAGCAAACGGTCATAGACTGCTGCACACCTTATGCAACAGATCATTTGGGTGTCATTCAGAACAAGAGCAGCGGTCCTGTCGCACTTTTTTGGGGCACTCCTGATGACCTCTTTGTTTTTGTTGCACATTTGCCATCCAGCACAACAATTTATTGGGTTCTGTTAGATAAAGTATCTTCAAGCCACTCACATATGCGAGAACCCTTTTCTGTATGCCCAAATGTTTGTTTACAGTATGCAATGCAGCACTGTGTCAGATGCGTTCCAGATATCTAGGAATACGGAATCTGCTTGTTGCCCTTCATTCATGGTTCACAGGATGTCAGGATGTTGTGTGAGAAAGGGGCTAGCAGAGTTCCGCAGCAACTATGCTTTCTTGCGTGAGTGTGCTTTCTAAATCCTTTCTGATATTTGGACAGAAGCTTTTCTCTCTCAGGGAAATTTATTATATTGGAACTTAGGATATACTAAAGAATTCTGCAGCAAACTGTTGTAAATGGTACTGATCTTTAATTCTGTGGATTTGTTTTCTGACCCTTCTTACCTTCCCTTTTTTCCTGTAACTTCAGACTTCACACTGAGGAAGAGAATCACGCGAAATCAAGCTAAGTAAGAGGCCAATGACAAAGAGTACTCACTATAGAAATGAGTTGGAACTCCATCTGGATCTGGCAGCTTATTTGTTTTCAACTCTTTCCATTGCTTGTCAGTGTCAGGGATGTCTATTTCTACGTCCTTATTACGGCAGTTTATCTGATGCTCTAACAATTGTACGATACCAGCCACATCACACATTTCCAATCTTTATGGGTGTTTGTGTGACCATGGGTCTTTTCAGACAGCTGAACATGGAGGGAGGTGGTGGACTGTGCATACCCCAGATTTGGAGGATCTGGTTCTACACGATTTTGAGATGAAACCTAGTACAAGTTCTTCACAACTGGCGCACCAACATGGTGCAAGTCAAAGTACGATTATGTGTCCTGCACGACAGCCGTCACTATCCCTATCACCTACAATACCACGAAGGCCACTTTGAACATCTGTTGTGACGTGGATGCAATGCAGCTCTATACTGCCTTCCAGGACGATGGTGCATGCACACCGTCCATTTCCAGGCACATGTTAATAGGAATTATTTTTCCTCCATTTCTAATCAGGAATCTGACCCTATAGTTTGTCAGTTTTATTAACATTCACCTTGTGGGCACAAGGATTAGTGATCACTATGTCATCATGACCATTAATGGTTATTAAAATTGAGGATAGAAGAGTTTTTATGATGGAAACAGCAGATAAGCAGTTGTTAGCATTCTACTTTAACAAGGAATGGACATCAATCAGCTCAAATATGATGGACATAGGGAAATGATGGTGGCAGAGGTAAAATACAGGTAGCGAAAGGCTATTTACAATTTGTACAGAAAGCAGATGGCAGTTATATGAGTTGAGGGGCATGAAAGGGAAGCAGTGGTTGGAAAGGGAGTGAGAGAGGGTTGTAGCCTATCCCCGATGTTATTCAATCTGCATATTGAGCAAGCAGTAAAGGAAACAAAAAAAAAATCCGGAGTAGGAATTAAAATCCATGGAGAAGACATAAAAACTTAGAGGTTCGCCGATGACATTGTAATTCTGTTGGAGACGGCAAACGACCTGGAAGAGCAGCTGAACGGAATGGATAGTGTCTTGAATGGAGGATATAAGATGAACATCAACAAAAGCACAAGGACAATGGACTGTAGTCGATTAAATCAGGTGATGCTGCGGAAATTAGATTAGGGAATGAGACACTTAAAGCACTAAATGAGTTTTGCTACTTGGGGAGCAAAATAACTAATGATGGTCGAAGTAGAGAGGATATAAAATGTAGACTGGCAATGGCAAGGAAAGCATTTCTGAAGAAGAGAAATTTGTTAACATCGAATATAGATTTAAGTGTCAGGAAGTCTTTTCTGAAAGTATTTGTATGGAGTGTAGCCACATATGGAAGTAAAATGTGGAAGATGAATAGTTTAGAGAAGAAGAGAATAGAAGCTTTCGAAATGTGGTGCTACAGAAGAATGCTAAAGATTAGATGGGTAGATCACATACCTATGAGAAGGTATTGAATAGAATTGGAGAGAAGAGAAATTTGCAGCGCGTCTTGACTAGAAGAAGGGATTGGTTGTTAGGACATATTCTGAGGCATAAAGGGAGCATCAGTTTAGTATTGGAGGGCAGCGTGGAGGGTAAAAATCGTAGAGGGAGACCAAGAGATAAATACACTAAACACATTCAGAAGGATGTAGGTTGCAATAAGTACTGGGAGATGAAGAAGCTTGCACAGGATAGAGTAGCATGGAGAGCTGCATCAAACCAGTCTCTGGACTGAAGACAACAACAACAACAGGGAAATGATAAAGCAAATTCAAAACTGATAGTAATTATGCTCTTTAGAAGTATATGCCAATTAAGTGGATTAATGACTGAAAAGACCCACTGTGTTTTAATGACAAAATCTCAAAAAAAAAAAGGTGAGAAAACAATTCAAAAAATAACACAGCAATTTCAACAGGCAAAATTTAACAGAAATTAGTATGTCTACAAAAAGATTAATGCGCGAAGCACAAAACAACTTCCACCATCATTTATTAGTGAAAGATCTTGCCAAGAATCCTGGTCCTACACCAAACAGTTATATAGGTCAAAGGCTTCTATTCAGTCTGGTATGGCAACAGAATACAGCAAACGGAAGGCGAAGTTTTAAATTTCATGTTTAAAAAATCATTCACGCATGAGGATCATACAAATGTAGAATTGTTAAAGCATCAGCTAAACTCACATATTAAAGATGTAGAAATAAACATTTTTGATACTGAAAAGCAATGGAAAGAGTTGAAAACAAATAAGCTGACAGATCCAGATGGAGTTCCAATTCAGTTCTATAGTAATTACCCTTTGCCATAGCATCTACATCTACATGACTACTCTGCAATTCACATTTAAGTGCTTGGCAGAGGGTTCATCGAACCACAATCATACTATCTCTCTACCATTCCACTCCCGAACAGCGAGCGGGAATAACGAACACCTAAACCTTTCTGTTCGAGCTCTGATTTCTCTTATTTTATTTTGATGATCATTCCTACCTATGTAGGTTGGACTCAACAAAATATTTTCACATTCGGAAGAGAAAGTTGGTGACTGAAATTTCGTAAAAAGGTCTCGCCGCGACGAAAAACGTCTATGCTGTAATGACTTCCATCCCAACTCGTGTATCATATCTGCCACACTCTCTCCCCTATAACGCGATAATACAAAACGAGCTGCCCTTTTTTGCACCCTTTCGATGTCCTCCGTCAATCCCACCTGGTAAGGATCCCACACCGCGCAGCAATATTCTAACAGAGGACGAACAAGTGTAGTGTAAGCTGTCTCTTTAGTGGACTTGTTGCATCTTCTAAGTGTCCTGCCAATGAAACGCAACCTTTCGCTCGCCTTCACGACAATATTATCTATGTGGTCCTTCCAACTGAAGTTGTTCGTAATTTTAACACCCAGGTACTTAGTTGAATTGACAGCCTTGAGAATTGTACTATTTATCGAGTAATCGAATTCCAACGGATTTCTTTTGGAACTCATGTGGATCATCTCACACTTTTCGTTATTTAGCGTCAACTGCCACCTGACACACCCTACAGCAATCTTTTCTAAATCGCTTTGCAACTGATACTGGTCTTCGGATGACCTTACTAGACGGTAAATTACAGCATCATCTGCGAACAATCGAAGAGAACTGCTCAGATTGTCACCCAGGTCATTTATATAGATCAGGAACAGCAGAGGTCCCAGGACGCTTCCCTGGGGAACACCTGATATCACTTCAGTTTTACTCGATGATTTGCCGTCTATTTCTATGAACTGCGACCTTCATGACAGGAAATCACGAATCCAGTCGCACAACTGAGACGATACCCCATAGCTCCGCAGCTTGATTAGAAGTCGCTTGTGAGGAAGGGTGTCAAAAGCTTTCCGGAAATCTAGAAATACGGAATCAACTTGAGATCCCCTGTCAATAGCGGCCATTACTTCATGCGAATAAAGAGCTAGCTGCGTTGCACAAGAGCGATGTTTTCTGAAGCCATGCTGATTACGTGTCAATAGATCGTTCCCTTCGAGGTGATTCATAATGTTTGAATACAGTATATGCTCCAAAACCCTACTGCAAAACCGATGTCAATGATATAGGTCTGTAGTTAAATGGATTACTCCTACTACCCTTCTTGAACACTGGTGCGACCTGTGCAATTTTCCAATCTGTAGGTACAGATCTATCGGTGAGCGAGCGGTTGTATATAAGTGCTAAGTAGGGAGCTATAGTATCAGCGTAATCTGAAAGGAACCTAATCGGTATACAATCTCGACCTGAAGACTTGCCCGTATCAAGCAATTTGAGTTGCTTCGCAACCCCTAAGGTATCTACTTCTAAGAAACTCATGCTAGCAGCTGTTCGTGTTTCAAATTCTGGAATATTCCATTCGTCTTCCCTGGTGAAGGAATTTCGGAAAACTGCGTTCAATAACTCCGCTTTAGCGGCATAGTCGTCGGTAACAGTACCATCGGCACTGCGCAGCGAAGGTATTGACTGCGTCTTGCCGCTTGTGTACTTTACATACGACCAGAATTTCTTCGGATTTTCTACCAAATTTCGAGACAATGTTTCGTTGTGGAACCTATTATAGGCATCTCGCATCGAAGTCCGTGCCAAATTTCGCGCGTCTGTAAATTTTAGCCCGTCTTCGGGATTTCGCGTTCTTCTGAACTTCGCATGCTTTTTCCGTTGCCTCTGCAACAGCGTTCGGACCTTTTTTGTGTACCACGGGGGATCCGTTCCATCTCTTACCAATTTATGAGGTATGAATATCTCAATTGCTGTTGCTACTATATCTTTGAATTTGAGACACATCTCGTCTACATTCGCATAGTTAGTTCGGTAGGAATGTAAGATGTCTTTTAGGAATGCTTCTAGTGGCACTTTATCCGCTTTTTTAAATAAAATTATTTTGCGTTTGTTTCTGATGGATTTGGAAGAAATGGTATTGAGCCTAGCTACAACGACCTTGTGATCACTAATCCCTGTATCAGTCATGATGCTCTCTATCAGCTCTGGATTGTTTGTGGCTAAAAGGTCAAGTGTGTTTTCGAAACCATTTACAATTCGCGTGGGTTCGTGGACTAACTGCTCGAAATAATTTACAGAGAAAGCATTTAGGACAATCTCGGAAGACGTTTTCTGCCTACAACCGGTTTTGAACAAGTATTTTTGCCAACATACCGAGGGTAGGTTGAAGTCCCCACCAACTATAACCGTTTGAGTGGGGTATTTATTTGTTACGAGACTCAAACTTTCTCTGAACTGTTCCGCAACTGTATCATCGGAGTCTGGGGTTCAGTAGAAGGAGCCAATTATTAACTTAATTCAGCTGTTAAGTATAACCTCCACCCATATCAATTCGCACAGAGTATCTACTTCGACTTCACTACAAGATAAACCACTACTGACAGACACAAACACTCCACCACCAATTCTGCCTAATCTATCTTTCCTGAACACCGTCTGAGACTTAGTAAAAATTTCTGCAGAACTTATTTCAGGCTTTAGCCAGCTTTCTGTACCTATAACGATATCAGCTTCTGTGCTTTCTATTACCGCTTGAAGCTCAGGGACTTTTCCAGCGCAACTACAACAATTTACAACTATAATTCCGACTGTTCCTTGATCGAAGCACGTGAATTGCCATGCACCCTTTGACATTGCAGCCCACCCCGTACTTTCCCGAGGCCTTCTAACCTAAAAAACCGCCCAGTCCACGCCACACAGCCTCCGCTACCCGTGTAGCCGCCAGCTGAGTGTAGTGAACTCCTGACCTATTCAGCGGAACCCGAAACCCCACCACCCTATGGCGCAAGTCAAGGAATCTGCAGCCAACACGGTCGCAAAACCGTCTGAGCCTCTGATTCAGACCCTCCACCCGGCTCTGCACCAAAGGTCTGCAGTCAGTTCTGTCAACGATGCTGCAGATTGTGAGCTCTGCCTTCATCTCGTAAGCAAGACCGGCAGCCTTCACCAAATCAGATAGCCGCTGGAATCCAGAGAGAATTTCCTCAGATCCAAAGCGACACACGTCATTAGTGCCGACATGTGCCACCACCTGCAGCTGGCTGCACCCTGTGCTCTTCATGGCATCCGGAAGGACCCTTTCCACATCAGGAATGACTCCTTCCGGAATGCACATGGAGTGCACACTGGATTTCTTCCCCTCCTTAGCCGCCGTATCCCTAAGGGGCCCCACTACGCGCCTAACATTGGAGCTCCCAACTACCAGTAAGTCCACCCTCTGCGATTGCCCGGACCTTGAAGGCTGAGAATGATCCTCTGAAACAGGGCAGGCAGCTGCATCTGGCTCAGCCAGAGACAGTGCCTGAAACCAGTTTGTCAGACGCACCGGGGAGGCTTTCTGATCAGCCTCCGGGGACGCCTTTCGCTGCCTGCCACGCCTTGGAACGACCTCCCAATCAACCACAGGCAAGGGCTCAGCCCCACTGCGGGCAGCAACCGGGGCAACCACAGCGGCAGACCAATATGGGGACGGACGGGACGAGGTTGACATCCCCGTGACACCCAAGTCCGGCTCCCCACAGTGGTGCCCATTGGCAACAGCCTCAAGCTGCACGACCGAAGTCAGCGACGATTGCAGCTGTGAGCGAAGGGATGCCAAGTCAGCCCTCATCCGAACACAGCAATCGCAGTCCCTGTCCATTCTAATCGATGTTGAACAACAGTTACTGAAACACGAGTCCGTGCCTAGATAACACAAGCAAAACACGCAAAGAATGTATCAACTAACTTGTACAAATGCCTAACGACTGCGCTAAAATCTGCTGAATTTACGATTACAGTAACTAAAACTGTAAATTGCACCTCCTATACGAAACTCACACGCAATTTAAATAAGAATCTACCAAGTAAACACTAAAGCGCAATGCTACAACTGTCAAATACTATAATACGCCCGAAATATATGAATTAAACAATGCAAGTACCCAAAAACACGCAAAGAAATTAATTAAACTATCTAACAAATAAGTAAGTTAGGGTTATATGACTTGCTGCTGCAGCTGCTTATCCAACGGCGGCAGGGAGCACAATGGCTGTGACCAACTGACACTGGCTGTTCAAAACAAAAACAGAAGACAGACGGCTACGCGAATTTACACTATTCAGGTAGTAAGGCGCGACGCTACAACCCTCAAATACTATAATACGCCCGAAATATATGAATTAAACAATGCAAGTACCCAAAAACACGCAAAGAAATTAATTAAACTATCTAACAAATAAAAAAGCTAGGGTTATACGACTTGCTGCTGCAGCTGCTTATCCAACGGCGGCAGGGAGCACAATTGGTCCTTTACTTAGCTAGATTTAGCAAGAATCTCTTGCCCAGTGCTAAGCGAAAGGAAAAAAGTGAAGAAAAGAAGCGTCAGAAAACTAATTCACAGAATTATAGATCAGTATCATTTACCAACAGTTCGCTGCGCAATTCTTGAGTATGTCCTAAGTTCCAATATAATATATTTCCCTGAGAGAGAAAAGCTTCTGTCCAAATATCAGAAAGGATTTAGAAAGCACACTCATGCAAGAAAGCATAGTTGCTGTGGAACTCTGCTAGCCCCTTTCTCGCACATCTTGTGAATCATGAATGAAGGGTAACAAGCAGATCCGTATTCCTAGATATCTGGAATGCATCCGACACATTGCTCCATTGCATACTGTTAACAAACATCTGAGCACACAGAACAGGTTCTCACATATGTGAGTGGCATAAGACATTTTATCTAACAGAACCCAAAAAATTGTTGTGCTGGATGGCAAATGTGCAGCAAAAACAAAGAGATCATCAGGAATGCCCCCAAAAAATGTGACAGAACCGCTGCTCTTGTTCCTGATGACACCCAAATGAATTGTCGCATAAGGTGTGCAGCAGTCTATGACCGTTTGCTGAAAATGCTGTAGGATAAGGGAAAGTGTCAATGTTGAGTGACTGTAGGACACAGGATGACTTTGACACAATTTTTGTGTGTTTTGATTAATGACAGATTGCTCTAGATGGGCAAAAATTTAAGCTGATGCAGATGAGTAGGGAAAAAAAATCCTGTGATGTTTAAATACAGTATTAGTGGTGTGTTGCTTGGCACATTCACATTAATCAAACATAAAGGTGTAACATTGGAATGTGACATGACATGCAACGAACACGTGAGGTTGGTTGTAGGGAAGGCAAATTCTAAAAATTTCAGTTCATTGGGATAATTCTGAGGAAGTGTAGCTCATCTACAAAGGAGATCCTTTCTTGCGTACTGTCCTAATGTTTGCGATCCTCACAAGGTCACATTAAAGGAAGGCATCAAAGCAATTCAGATGCATGGTGCTGGATTTGTTACCGAAAGGTTTGATCCACACGTGAGTATTATGAAAATGCCCTGTGAGCCCAAACAGAAATATCTGAAGGGAAGAAGACATTCTTTTTGCATAGCTCTGTGAAAAAAGCTTGTAGAACTCTCATTTGTAAGAGACTGCAGGCAATTCTATTGCCAATATCGCACATCTTGTGCATGGTCTGCAAAGACTAGCAAAGAGAAATAAAGGCTTGTATGGAAGCATATATACTGTCTTTTTTCCTTTGCTCCATTTGTGAGTGAAACAGGAACGGGAATTACTAGCAGTGGTACATGGTACCCTTCCCAATGCATCATATGATGGCTTGCTATAGTACGTACAGGGGTGGACATAAATAGGGAAACACCAAAAACACAACATGTTACCATGGCTAATACTGAGTAGAAAACCTGTTGGCACTTAAATCAGCTCCCAGTTATCTCACAATGGATAAATACAGGTTCTGTGTTGTTTTCAAGGGGGTATTACACCACTATTCTCCCAATTTCAGGTAATGACAATGGAGGTAGATAGCAAACACACATCACTCTCTTTGAAGTCGACCACAAAGGCTTAATAATACTGAGATCAGGTGACTGTGGTGGGAAGTGGAGCTGCAACAATTTATCTTAAAGCTCACAAAACCTGTCCTGGACAATGAAAGCTGTGTAAACAGGAGCCCTGATTTCACTTCTCAGCATCACCATTGTGGAACAAACACTGTACCACAGGGTGGACCAGAAAAGACAAAATAGTCACCTAATCCCTGATAGTAAGGTGGCCATGCCAAGTAACCATGGACTATCATGATATGGCTGCTCAAATCATCACTGAAGCCCTGCCATGTTTCACTCTTGGGATGTAAACCCACTCAGAAGTTCAAATCTATGAAACAAGACTCATCCGACCAAATGACTTTCTTCCATTGCCCTGCTTCAGCACCATGTTTTCGTGTTATGAACATTTGCATCACTGAGTGGTTCTGGAATTCCCTGCTTACAGAATTTCTTTTGTGTTTTTTTTTGGCGCTGACAGGGTTAGCGAGTGTGACATTCCGTTCTGCAGTGTCTGCTGCTGTCATCCTCATTTTTCATCACAGTCCACTTCAATGACCATCTGGCACAATCACTCAACACACTCCAAGTTGTGACTTAGATGATGATGTTTTTTGCTTCCATGTACACAGTATGAACCTTCAATACTGCGCCTTTTGGAACACCAACAATTTGCGGATCTTAGTTACGGAAACACTCAAAACCAACAATTTGCCGACATTCTAATTCAGTTAGCTCCAACACAATGCACTCAAAACTACATAGAACATTGACCTCACCACAAGCAACACTTGCAATACATTGACTACACTGCACAGGTGTTGTTCGTGGTCAAATACAACAACACAACCTGCAGACTTGGCTAAAATCTGCATTTACTTTCGAGCACGCATTTCTCATGCTGCTTCCGTATTTTTGTCCAACCCCTGTAAATGTCGATGTAGATATACTGGGGAAAAAAAGGAAAGGACAAATGTTTTATGAAATGATTTGTCAAAAAGTAAGAAATAAAACAGATTACAGAAATATTTGATCCACCTTTGCATCATGCTCGAAATCATGTACAGCATATAAGGTGCTTATTGGTAATTTAAATTGCATTATTTAACTCATAATCTTACAATTTTTCAAGAATACTAGAGTATATTTGCTGTAGTACACATCATTCAAGGGGGTGTCAAAGTTCCTCTAACCCCTTTTATTTTTCGCTTGTAGACAAATCATTTTAAAAACATTTCACTTTTTTTCCAATTTCTTTCTAAATTTCATGTTTCGTTCTGAAAGCATTAAATATAATTTATTTTTATATTGATCAAAGTTCTATTATTTTTAATTATCCAGATTACTTTCAAGCACTTAAATATCTTCTTTGCAAAATCAGACCTCATGATGGTCAAATTGGTATCCCATTTGTCCATTTTCCACTCTTGACTTAGCAATGAAAATTCTATTGTTTGATTTCTAGGGAGTCTTGCTTCTGCTCCACTCAATCATTTGATGAAAAAATCATTAAGTAAGATTGTTGGCAGCATAATTCAATGTCTGGTACACATACATGCAGAGCATTTCCTCTTTCTGCATCTTATGTATTATTTACTCACACTTGTATACATAGGAAGCTGCTTCAATGAAGACTGTCAACTTTCTTTTTGCCTATCAATGTCAAGTAGCAGCAGTTTCACATAAACTGACAACTTTATTGTCGACGAATCAAGTCTCAGCAGAATTTTAGGTATTCCAGAGACACTTTCATTTCAACACGCAGCCTTACATTTTAACACATTCATGATTCAGTACAGAAACATCAGTTACTAAACTGCTATTATGGTTATTGCCTTTACAGTCAATCAAGAGCAGTGCTTTATCTGGTCTCAAGCTCTGTTCTGGCACCATCGTCATGACAGCATAATTTAATAAATGCACAAGTAGTAAGAAGGCTAAAAGCTTCAAAGATGCCGTCACCTGGACTGAGGGAGATTATATGTAAGTTATCTTAGAAGTTCAGCAGAACTTTCTGTTAATTTTTATGATCCGTCCTTACATTTAAGACTATCTTATCTGTCCATCTCTTTATGATTTTATGTTTGAAATCCAGATTTTCAACATAAGGCAGTGTGATAGACCTTCTAAATTTGGTAAGGAGATGCAATGGACATTTTTTTAAAAACATGCATATTTTTTAAACTTTTTCTTCCATGTACTGATGACAAAATATGCACATATGGAAAAGAATGTTGTCACTGTTACAGTGTCTAACAGTGAAAGAGCAATACATACTGCATAAATATCCGAAATAGGGTACTTGTTGACATTTAGACTTACCTGGTCTCCAAAGAACATTTCGCTATGGGTGGCAGATAATGTCCATCTTTGGTACAGTGACAGGTTAGCAGGGGTTGGCTTTATCAGATAAAAAATCTTCTGACCCTGGGGATAAAAATAGAAATATGAAACACTATTTCTCCACAATAATGCATTAGCAAGTTTCAATCACACGATCATTACTGGTCACTCTTGTTTACAAACATTACTGTAGCAGCCATTGCATGTATTTTGAACATAATTTTATTGCTTACACTCACGACAGGCTCTTTGATTGGGAATTCGCATTAAAACCAATTATTGATTTCAGAGGCAAGACACTTTTGTGTCTGACAGAGTATCAGCACTAAATGGAAGTATGTAGATAGCAATTATTTATTTTGATTTAATGAAATTGTATGGGACATGCCACATTTTGGCATACATAATATTATTACAGTATTAGATGAAAAGCTCACCAATGGTTCTCTTCATACCTAGAAATGAATCAGTAAATGTTGTTCTCCAGCATCAATAAACAGGCGATGAATTTAAATCTGACTGAAAAGGGTCACTGATCTGCTCTTGGGTATTTGTCCTGATACACATTAACAATGGAGCACTAAACTTAACAGACAATTTCTTGTTTTCTCTGTATCTGTAGATTACAAATATGTTATTGTGAAATATTCCGAGTGTAAAGTAAATAATGTAATGAACAAGATTTTGGATACACACTGCTTCTATCTTTCGGTGAGTCATCGCCTTTATTCATAAATAGGCCTAATTCGTTATGGAAAACACTGTCGCTTAAAAAAGAAGAAGAAGAAGAAGAAAGAAACACACTGTATATAATTTTCTACACACAAATCATGCAAAACTGTCTTCCAGCATTTAATCAGTGAAAACAAACATTTTAAATTCCTGAGAGTGAAGATGGATTGCAAGCACACTTACTACACAGTGGAAACACTGTGGCACTATTAAAACACACTTCTGTTACTGAACCTGAAACATGATAGCTTATTTTCATTCCATTATTTCCAATGCTAATATATTCCAGAATAAATCTTTGCCATAATATGGAATACTATTAGCCCAGAAAAGGGCACGTGTTCAATTTTGCTGTCAGTCTGTGAAATTGACGTTTCAAGAGTCTGAAAATTCTAACACAGACTCCCAATGAAAATATATCATTTGTAGTTAATAACATGGATTCACTCAAAATTAATATCAGTGACCATAAGAAGAAAACCAACTGGCAATTAGATGGCATTTCCTTCAACTATTGAAGGAAGGAAGGAAGGAACATTAGGATTTGATATTTCGTTCATACCAGACCTAGAGCTTAGAGTTAAGTCCCTGGTGACTAGGCAGTAGGCTTCTACAAAGTTGAAATTAAGTGAGGTGAACCAGTAATTAGACACTGAACTTATATTTTGGAAGATCTGAATTCCATTCCACAGCTGGCCACCACAGTTCTACGTTGTATGTGTTGTTCTAACTTACTTTTGAAAAATAATGTGAAGGTTTCTACATTATGACCATAATTTGCTGCTCCAACAAAAGTACCACTCTGTCTCTCAAACAGCATACACCAAGATGTTCAGAACAGATGATAAGAGTTTACATATTTAAAAATAGAAGTTGACACAGGGAGTGAAGCAAATTAAATAGACACTAAAGTAACAGGAGTTTTATCACTGTTATTTATGTTTACCCACCAAAAAAAATCGAAATCTCTAAAGCATTGGTTATGCAGAACACTTCTACAAGTCACACAATAACATAATAGTTTGGCATTAGCAAGAAGCTTATGCTGGATTTCAAATTTCATAGTTACTGACCATAAACAATACAAATGTATTATTCCTCACGAGTTAAGAGTTCATTTTAAGAGAGACAGACTACCATTTACCATTATAACTGGAAAGAGATAAGCGGCCACAGTACAGAAATTTTTCATCATCAGTGACTGAAAAGGTGCGTCTCTCTTCCTGCCTCTAATAGTTTACACTGCCAGGTGTTCATGATGCTTGGAATAAACATTTACTAATGACAATTTCTATAAATGCATTGAGAGAGAAAAGGTAACTATTCCAGTGTTTGTGAATCATGTAAACTATAACTTTTGGAAAAAAAAAAAAGGTCACGGGATGGAAAAAAGAAGAGACTGGGATTTAATAGCCTATCAGTGACATGGTGATTCACAAGTCTAGTTCGAACTAGGTTGGAGCAGGAATCCAGCCATGACCTTTTCAGAAGAACCATTCCAGCACTTGCCTCAATCGATTTTGGATTATAACTGAAAACCTAAACCTGGATGGCTGAATGTGAATTTAAACTTCTATTAAAAATAACACGTTTCTTCAGGGAACAAGCCCTCCCAATTTTTTTCAAGGAACAAGAACAATGAAATGGTATTCAGATCCCTTCCAGATCACACATGGCCACTCATTTATGTGGCTTAGCACATATAAAACCATTTTGTTTCCACTATGGGAAAATATCCTAGTTGCAAATTGTGTTGTTGACAAGTACCAGCAGTAGCTGCACACAAGTTTTCTTTAAATACTAACAATTTTTGCTTTGTTCTATTTACATTGAAATATATCATCTACAACTTAAAGATCAGATAGCACAAAAACTTTCTTTTAGTCTATGATGTTGCAGGCACTGAGAAAAGTTCCTTCTCATAAACAACTTTATAATAAAGCATAACATGAAACCCCCATTCCAACACATAGGCTTAATTTTTGTGAAATTTGGTGCCAAACACTAATTTGGCTATGTCACACAAGGAACAGGTCACCACAGCTCCTCTTACCCAGATTTCACCCCTTCTTTTGATGCTACTGTGATGGAGGTCAGAATCGCGACATCCAGTGTTGAAATCAAGAGGTTTTCTTGTAGATGCCCACGGAAAATGTTTCACAGATACCACCACTCATAATTGAAATGAAAAGACCTCAGCTCAGAAGGTGGTACAAAGGATGACAATGAAATCATCCCTTTCCATTTCATGGTTAAAAATGCAGGTCACAATGTAATGAGCAACAGGAAGACATTCTTGACAACCTTTGCCTATGCTAACATCCTCAAACATTACAGTTCTCCAGGAGGGCATTGTGGGGGCTGCATACTCTTTGGACATGATCCCAATCCTTTGAAATGGAGTACAGCTACAATTTTTTGCTCTTGTCTAATGGTTGGAGCCACTAGGGACCATTCAAAACCATTTGACGAAATTTTAACACGATCCAAAGCAGTGAAGGGTCCTTAACCTTTTTCAGTGCTTCTGTTCCCATGACATGATCACACCGGTGTGCGTCATTGACACATGAGAATAAAACTGAAAAGGGTCCCTCTAAAACCCCCCAGTTACGCAAAACCCTACGCACCCACATTTATGGAAACTTTTAAAATGAGAAAACCTGTGAAATACTCCCAGGCAACTGATCTCAGAAGTGAGTCAAGTTGTTGCCTAACTGCAGGTGCCTTGGGCTATTTCGTAGGTTTTCTCTGTAAAGGCACATTTTAAAAATGATCAATAAATGTGAGCTAGTGCCACCACAAGATTCACTGAACTGTAACGTCTTCAAGGGACCCTTGGCCATTTTATTCACACATGTGTCAATGCTGCACTCCTTCATGATTAAGACCACAGAGAAAGCGTAAGGCACCTTCGCTGCTTTTAATGATGTTCAAATTTTGCTGAATGGTTTTGAACAGTCTGTAGTGGTTCCAACGTGTCACCAGATCAAAAATTATTGTCATACTGCATTCCAAAAGGGTGATATCATGTTCAATGAGGTAGCAGCCCTGTGATACCCATAGAGAAAGGTTGAATCATTCAAGAGGTGTCAACAGTGTCAAAAGTTGTCAAGAACATTGTCATTTCACTCATGACACTGAGAATTGTTATTTTTGACTGTGAAATATGTGGGAATTAAAGTCTCAAGGAAAAGGTGGTTTCATTGATGCCCACTGTGCCACACTGAAACATTTAAGTTTCGATCCAAGTGAAAGCGTGTCCGAAATGTTTTCCTTGGACACTCACTTATAAGAAAACAACAAGATTTAAACACTGGGCATCACAGTTGCAACCTCCATCGTAGAGGCGTCAAAAGAAGGGGGAGAAATGTGGGTAAGAGGGACTGTGACAATCTTTGTACCATGTGATACGTCCATGGTGGCATTGGGCAGAAATGTGAAATTTGTTGCCAATGTGACATCATTAACCCACTTTACATGCCACATGAATTTTTGAGCTGTGGCCTTTTTTCTGCATATGTAGACATCTTGCTGTTCGAAGCATTGTCGAGTCTCAGGGTTTAGAACTCTTTGCTCTAGGCATAAGCTACAAATGAGCAACAATGGTGTAGTTAGATAACATTATTTCATTATTTCCACCACAAACCTATTGGCTGCCAGCCTGCTGTCATTTCCAAGGTCAATGGTGCTCAATTCCCTCATTTTAAGAAGGTAATTTGGTGCAAAGTTGTAGGAGGCAAATGTCCAGTTTGTTAAAATAGCCTTAAAGTCATAGATAATGAATGTGCCATAGGGTATGCACAAGTAGCAAAATTTTTATTTGCATTGTTCAACAAGACTTTTGCAAATACGTAAGATTCAAATTGTTAGTGAAGGAGTATAATGAATAATAATACTGCTTCAACTACCAAATATGTGTGTGCATTCCTTTGTAGTTTGCACATGAAGTCTGTACTTGATTCAGCCACTAAGGGCTACCTGGTCTGCTAATACGACAGCAGCTGACTTGCGCAGCCTGCCGGCTGCACCCCCTGTTAGAACTAATTACTACATAGGCTGGAGAGCAAGGCTCCGCCAGCCACTTGTGTGTTATCTGTTGTATGTACATTATCTCTCACGTTTTTATGCTTTTTTGTGTAATAAAGTTACAGTGTTCTTGGGTTACTACAAATACTGTATTCACACGTGGATCGATGACTCAGTGGTCAAGTGCCAAACTATAGAGCCAAAGATCTAGGGTTCAATCCCAAGATTTTTATCTTCACTTAACACTTCTTTCATCTCTGGCAATATTTGTCAAGGTGAACTGCAAAGAAGTATGGAGTCCACATTAAACAGTATGTCTCGCTGTAAGTGGCTGTTAATTTAGTTCAATGTTCTGATGAAGGCAATAACATGTCTCTCCAATAGGACCACACCTAGTAAAGCACGTAGGTGTTCAAATCAACCTTTGGGTTGATAACATCTTTACCTTAGTGTATTTTTATGTTTGTTACAGTATGCTTGTCATGACACAAGTGCACCTCGATAGTAGCTATCTTTGGACATGTTGGCTACTTTGGTAATCATACGTCCATGATAGAGAATAATTATCGTGTGAGAACAATTACCATGTCCATAAATAGCAGTAGACAGGCATTGTGACTCAAAAATGAAGAGAGACAGTTACAAGTAAATATACTGAAAGTAAAGGAAACCACATTGGGGAATTTTTAGGTTTTGGAGTTATAAATGAACCTCAATAAAATTATTAAGAACAAACAAGTCAACAACAGACCTGGTGCATAAAATAATATTTACATTTTGCGTAATTAACCAGCAGGTAATTTCTGCAGGACAGCGTCTACAATTCAACAGCTTCCCATTTAATATTTCCAATCATCAAATATAGAAAAGATTCACATACTGGCAGAGACACAACAATGGCGCATGCAATATCTATATCTGTATTCTGAAAGCCACTGTACTGCATGTGGCAGAGGGTACAGGGGGAACCAGAATCATCCACCTGATCCATTTCTTGTTCCATTTGCGGTGGTGCGTGGGAAGAAAAATTGACGATACCCCCTGCATCAACTCAAATGTCTCTAATTTCAAACTCATTAGTCACTATACAAGACACACAATGCACGAAGTAATATGTTTCTGCATTAACAGTTAAATACAGACTCCGAATTATAAGGTTAAGGCCACCTATGATGCACTGCACGTTACTTGTAGTTACTTCCATTTAAGTCTGTGCTGACTTATCAAACTGGTGACCAAGCATGTAGCAATTTCTTTTTATCTTCTCTCATCTTTGGAGCCTGACCAACAAACAATCCAACTTGGTAAGGGTGCCACACCAGCAAAAAATACCAAAGAGTTTATTCATTAAGGCAATCTCCTTATGATAAATCTCAACATGTTATCTGCATTTCCAATGGTAACACCCCCCCCCCCCCCCCCCCCCCGCACAACAGATGCGCCTTCATACTTGACAGTTTTGACTGAGTTCAGCGACTGGTTGACAACTGTGTTGTAAAAAAAATTATCAGTTATTTATGTCTATTTGTTCTCTTTCCAGTCCATTTATTTACGTAGAGGGTCAACTGCTAGACTTTTGACCAAGTACTAATCATCACAAAGTCTAGTTCCATTTCACAAATTGTGACACCTCTATGTATAGAACTTCGTTTATCAGAATAGTCACACAAGGGTAAAATACTGGCTGTCACATTACTTTTTTATGTATAGAAGGCAGGCATTCCGAAAGTTAAGAAACACTGTAACAACTTTATCCCTGCTGACAACAATCTTCTGCACCTCAAGAATGAAGAAATGAAGCGAAGTTTTACATGATGGGTCTTTACTTAACCTATGCCAATTCCTACAGAGGCCTCCAAAAATGCATCCTATTTAAGCACAAAATATATTGCACAGTTCTTCAACAATGTGACATTAATAAGACTGACTTAAATATGTGCATCTGTCCAGTGACACACTATAAGTACTAGAATTATATTGGCGTGCAAAACGCAAGTATGAAAGTAACTTTTGCATGATGTGTCACCGAGAAGTAGCATAGCTCAATTAAACTTGGACCACACACGGAAAGAACTGCTACAGTATAGTACAGAAAGTAACAAAGAAATACATAAGATGAATAAAAGTGCCACCTTTATTCAAAGAAAATAATTACATTGAAGTCACCGCAATTTAAGATGGTTCACAGGACATTACAAAAGGCAGGACTAGGTTGTTAATAGGCTGCGAGACCACCACACATGGCAACGCATGCTCTGCAATGAGCTCCCATGTTGGCCACATGGGTGGTAACCTTTTGATAGGGCATTCCATTCCTCCACCAGCATTTTCGACAACTGCTATATGATCATTAGGGCATGAGAATGTGTTACAATATGTCTCCCCAATGCGTCCCACACATGCTTTGTGGGATTTAAGTCAGGGGACCAGGCAGGCTAGTCCATTTGCTGAATATCCTCTCTGACCAAGAGCTCCTCTACTGCACAGTTTGATGCAGTTGTGCACTGTCATCCATAAAAATGAAGTCAGGGCTTAATGCACCCCTGAAAAAACTCACAAGGGAACGAGTACAGAGTCACGGTAATGTTTACCAGTCAGTACATGAAATTCAAAGATTTGGAGGTCATTACACCTACGCAACATTATGCCTCCCTACACCGTATCAGTGGGATCACTAAAATGAGCATGATCAACAATATTCCTGGGTGCATTGCATGTTCCCACCTTTTGCCTTACGAGGGTGCGTAATTCACCCTGGAACAATGTTGAAAAATAATCATTTTTTGTGATCCTTGTTTCATGGTGCAGAGAGGTGTGGTGTTGCATAGGTGTACTGACCATCAAATCTCTGGACATGATTCATTTGCCATTATGTCCAGGGGACCATCATAAATCCTGGTGACTTCAATACAGTTATTGTCTTTGAATAAAAGTGTCATTTCTGTTCACGTCACTGCGTATTTCTTTCAGTTACCTTCTGTACTGTACTGCACTTGGCAAAATCAAAACCATGGAAATACCAGGATGGAATAATGTCAGTATTATGAAAAGGATATATTATTACTCAGCATATAGAGGAGATGCTGAGTTGCACACATGTACAACAACAAGACTGCTACACATATAAGCTTTTGGCCAAGAGGTCTTCTTCTCAAGCAGACACATACATTCATGCAAGCACAGCTCCTACACACATGACCACCATCTCTGGCCACTGGGGCCAGATTGTGAGCAACAATCAATGGGTGGTGGGGGCAAGGAGGAAGCAGGGTGGTGGGGTGAGGGTGGGGGTGGTGGGGGGGAGGAGAAGGGATAACAGGATAGATGTAGGGGAGGGTGTAGTTCTGCTTGTGGAGTATGCAGCAACTTGACAGGGCCACAGTAGGGATACTAGGTGCAGTCAAGACGGGTGAGGGGGAGGGGAGCAGAAAAGGAGAGAAGTAGAGAAGGGTAAAAAAAGACTACTGGGTGCACTGGCAGAACAGAAGGCTGCATAGTGCTGGAATGGAAGCAGGGAAGGGGATAGGAGGAAAAGTGGTGGTTAGTGTTTAACGTCCCGTCGACAACGAGGTCATTAGAGACGGAGCGCAAGCTCAGGTTAGGGAAGGATTGGGAACGAAATCGGCCGTGCCCTTTCAAAGGAACCATCCCGGCATTTGCCTGAAGCGATTTAGGGAAATCACGGAAAACCTAAATCAGGATGGCCGGAGACGGGATTGAACCATCGTCCTCCCGAATGCGAGTCCAGTGTGCTAACCACTGCGCCACATCGCTCGGTGGATAGGAGGAAAAGGCTTGCCAAGTTGATGCCAGGGGTGTTAGGGGAACATACAATGTATTTCAGGGAGAGTTCCCAGTTGCACAGTTCAGAATAGCTGGTGTTGGTAGGATCCAGATGGTGCAGGCTGTGAAGCAGTCACTGAAGTGAAGCAAGCTGTGTTGGGCAGCATTGCAGTAACAGGGTGGTCCAATGGTCTCGTGGCCACAGTTCGTCCATGACCACTCATGTGAACAGACAGCTTGTTAGCTGTCATGCCCAGCAAAGTCATTGCAGCTTAATTTGTAAATCACGTGACTACTTTCACAGGTAGCCCTGCCTTTGATAGGATAGGTGATGACTGACTGAACTGGAGTAGGTGGTGGTAGGAGGATGTAAGGGACTGGTTTTCCATCTAGGTCTACTACAGGGATACAAGTCATGAGGAACGGGGTTGGGATGGAGGGGAGCAAGGTGGGAGGAAGCAGGCATGCAAAGATCTGGGAGCATGGTAGTAAGGCGGTGCCTCATAACTCATATTCCTGCAATATGACCTAGATGTGCAATAGACCCAGATGCAAGTCCTGTCCCACACATCTACCCAAGATCACCACCACCAACACCACCACCACCACCACCACCAACACCACCTACTTCAACGTGGTCACAGTCACTCCCACCCCGTCCAAGGCAGGGCTTCCTGTAAAAGCAGTCATGTGGTCTACAAACTGAGTTCCAACCACACTGCTGCTTTCTACATGGGCATGACAACTAACAAGCTGTCAGTCCACAGGAACAGCCATTGACAAACTGTGGTCAAGAGACAGCTTTACCACCCAGTTGTCCAACACAACATGCTTCATTTAAATGACTGGTTCACAGTCTGCACCATCTGGATCCTTCTTGCCAACATCAGTAATTCTGAATTATGCAGATTTGAACTCTCCATGCAATATAACTTATGTCCCCATAACTCACTCCCCTGGCGTCAACCTTCGCTAGTCCCTGTTCTCCATCCACCTGTGCCCTTCACTGGTCCCACTGCAGCACAATGCAGCTTTCTGCTCCACCAATGCACACACTCATCTTTTCCCTCTCCTTTATTTTTCTCCTTTCCCACTCCCTACTGTGCTCCTCGTCTCCCTCAAAATTCACAACTGCACCTAGCATCCCAAACCTTACATACTCCCACAAGCAGAACCACATCTCCCCTATCCTACCCCTACCCCTGCTATCCCTTTCCCTCCCTGTCCCTGCCTCCTCCTTACTCCCCACCACTTTGCAAATTGCTTCTCCTATCAGGCACAGTTGCTCACAGTCTGGCCTCAGTGACCTGACACAGTAGTCATGAATGTGAATTGTGGTTAATTGACTGTGTGTTTTCTACTTCAGGAGACGTCCTTTTGGCTGAAAACTTAACTGTATAGCAGTCTTCTTCTTGTGCCTGTCTACTACTCAACATCTCCTGTATTTGGTAGGTAACAACACTCCTTTTTGTAATATTATGCTACTTGGCAGTGGCACGATAAGAAAGTTACTTTCATTCTCAATTTTAGCACACCAGTGTCCTTGCATCTTTTTCTGGTCACATATGATGCTCCACTGTTCCACTGAGCTATGATTGACTGTCAGAAGAAGTGCGGACAGTTATCACTCAGTCAACATAGAACCTATTGCTGTCAGTTGTTTACAGCATGTTTCAGCAAGCTCTACTGTGTAGAATATATATCTTTTGTATTCTGCCAGTGTTACTTTCGGTTATGCTATTATGCTATTAGTCTGCAGGGAAAATGAATTAACTTTAGTTGAAATAAGAGAATCAAAAAGTGGTACATTTCAATGTTCTAATGTGACTTAATGGTGCAACTTGTTTCACAATGTATTATTTTGAGAAACCCAAAGACAAACGAAGGTGATTTAAACATTCGGGTAGTAAATGGTTACAGTATTTTTATTCTGGAAGCTAATGTAGACTTTGATATCAATTAATGAATTATAAACTCATAAAAAGTTCTATTAAGTATCACAACGGACAGTGCTATCTCCCTATATGTACCAGAATATTGGGTTTTTCTAATCTCAAACTCGCTAATGTAATAGTTTTGAGGTGTTTTGTAGCGAAATAGTATATGAAAACAGTTCAAAAGGCTAGCAGTCAATACATCCGGCAAACTGCAATAGTGAACAGAAACTGGAAGGTGATACAAAAATAAAACCAGCAGATTTCACTTATTTCAATATATTATGTAATATGGAATCATTTTTGAGCACCTTATCAAGCCAAGCTACAGTTTTTGGAGTCAATTAGGTTGATATGGTACTCTAAAACAATATGCTCGAAACTCAACTTAGCACAAAACAACTTGTAGAATTCACAACTAGGTTGACATGGCTGAATGCAGCCTGTTCCAATCTTCCCATTATGGAAACATTCCTAGCAGTACCAGAAACTGAACCTGGGTCATCTGTACGGCAGTCAGATGTGCTAACTTCAGAGCTATGGAGGATGACTTTAAATATTTAAATACTAATGACAAATACATTTATAAGAGTACTCAAGTAAGTAGGAACTCAACAGCAAACAAAATCAAATGAATGCAGATACAGTGTGGCACAAGGTAACAGGAAAATTTGAAGTAACTATAATGAAAGTAAAGAGCATTAATTAGGAAGTTTTAATTTTGGAAGCTAATAATAAATTAAATGTCATTAAGTATCACAACAACAACAAAAAATAGTCTTAAATACAATAGCCATTCAAACACACACATTTCTGGAAGTGAGTGCAGAGTTTTTGCAAAGCACCTTTGGACACTGTAACGGGGATTGTAGATTTCTTCTCGAATGCCGGTTTTTAACTTGGCAATTGTCATTTGATTAGTGGTGTGCACTTTCCTTTTAAGGCAAACCCACAACGGGAGCAGGAAGGGGTGGGGGTGGAGGGAGTGACGGTACCGACAAATCTAGTTATCTTGAGGGCCAACAAGTGTTGCCAAACATTTAAATTATATCATTATGAATATTAGGAACATTAAATGCTGTTCTGGTACAAAAGCTAAAGCACATTGACATTCTGTTCAGATGCTCCTCTCTCAGCCTCAAAGACACAAGGTCCCATCACACCTCACGTTGTGACAGCAAATGGAAAGCTTTATGTTAAATGGTCATTCACACAATATTGAAAATTATATTTGTTTATAATGCTGCTGATCTGGAAACTAGCCTCACCTGACTTGAAAAGATTGAGATTGTCATTAATCTTTTTCATACTTTTTCTACAGAATTATTGTGTACCATGTGGTTTGCTGATTCACTTCCTGTACAACTTGAATTTTGTAAGGTCGAAACTTCAAATAACTGTGTAGAATTTGATTGACAGCTGTTCATTTCAGGTTTACTGTTGCCTTGTATTTCTTACCGCCTGCTGTAGAAATCTTCAGAGTGTCTGTGTTTTTTGCAGTTCATTGAGTGTGTTGACCTAACACAGGATTCTTTCTTATAGGTGAACCTGTCTCTTCCGAATTCTCATCCCATGTCTTCATGGTATGGAAAAATAGAATGTTATAATTATATCCTAAATTGTAATGACATTGGAATTCCCATTCTTGTAAAGTGTGTTCATGGCAAATGCACATTATCAACTAACTGTTTCGCAATTATTAAATAGTGCAAGCAGTTGCACACAGAGAGACCATGCACACATTTCTACCAGCTCCTAAGGGCTGCTTCCACTACTACCAAAATTTCTAGTATTGTTGTGACTATTAATGGACAGTGCAAATTCATGGAAAAAGTTCACAGACCCTGAAAGTAAGGTGAAAGATGAGTAGTTTACAATTACACAGCATCACATGAAGAGTCACTACAGTAGCCTACAGCACATGTGAACTGAATCCATTGCCAACGACGATCAATTCTCTTCACAGCTGAGAAATTTTTCCCAGGGAGTGTTTCAGCATTTGTACTGACCTGATTTAAACAGTAACAAGTTAACACTCTTCACTTAAAGAAACAATAGACCAATACTAAACCACAGGTTTACTTTTTTTCAGATGGTACATTCTTTAGTGTGATGTCTTTGATTATCATGTTAGAAAATTCACAAAATAATTATGCCAAAAACTGTCAAACAAATGTGCTAGGATCTTACTAGTAATTTTATATCAGAGGACATCATAAATAAAAATTCTAACACTGAAAGTAAATATGTCAACATGTCATTTTTTAGTAATTGTCTTCATTTTATGTTTTCAGCCATTCCATTAATAGTTTATCTACAACGGTGGTGGAAAAAGAAATTTATCTGCAAAGCTTTGTATGGTATGTGAGGACAATATCCTGGCATTTTAATAGTATCCCTACTCCTACACAGTTTTCACAAGGATCCCATTCAGAAACATTCATAATTATATTTTCCTTAAGGAAACCACATTTAAAATTCATTTCTGATGAGAATCCTCTGTCTAGAACTAAATACTGGGTTCCTCTGATATGGAATTGTTAACTGCTTCATAACTGATCAGGCACTGATTAACACGCTGACTTTCATGAGGCATTCGACAGCCACAGAAGAGCATTACGCCTTATGCTGTGTCTGCCGGCGGATAAAGCACAGCCCACCTGACATTGTGGCCTGGCCCAGCCTACTGGTGAGACAGCCATCACTACACATCCAGCAGTCATTGTTTTAAGAACATATGTTGGTGATTAAAACTACAAGGTGCAACTGTCAAAAAAATCTTCCAAACCTTATAGAAACCTTTTGAGGTCACATACTATCCAATTAGAGGTTTCATAAAAAAAAAAGCAAATCTCAAGACTGTGGTACTGCCAATGTCAGTTCATTTTATTTTGCAAATTTAATACTTTAAATTTACAAATTTTTATGCACTAGAGAACATCTGTAATTTACTTGGAGTATTAAATTTTACAACTTGTAAAGAACAAAAAGAAGAAGAAGAAAAACTGTTTCAGATTTAATTTTTACACTATGTTTGCAACTTCTTGTATGAGGTTATAATAATACAAAAAAAAATCAGACACTACAGCACAGTTAACAAACTAGCACCTCTGTATGCTACCAAAATTCTCATAAAACATAAAAGGTGATATGGAAACATCCTGAAAGATGAATGTAAAATTACAAGGAAGTTTCTTGTCCCAAGCAGGGCAAAAGATGCCTACAGACAAAAACCCTGGAAAACAACAGAAAATTATTCAACCCTATGGCACACATATGAAAAGTAAAATTTTATACACACATCCAAAAATGTCAAGTACCAAGACCTATCCACAAAACTTTAACATACATGGAAAATAGAAAACAATAACCTAAATTCAACAAGGAAATGAAAAAAATCTAGCAAGAGCACAAATAAATCCCTCTGACGGTTTGAACAGAAACTCTTACAGGCAAAATACTTACAGATGGGAAGTGCAGTCAGAGAACAGTAGTATGAAGGAAACAGGGAGGAAATGGACTGAAGAAAGAAAGAAAGAAAGAAAAGTCATGGAGGAAAAAAAAATGGCAGCTGCATGGAAAGTCAGAAAATTAAGTCATAAAGCTTTACAAGAACCAATAGAGTCCAATCTCACCTAACGCTTCCAACATAATAATAATAATAATAATAATAATAATAATAATCCTGTGTCTCTCTTGAATACTAAATTGTTAAACTTTTGGGATGATTTATCAGCTCAGTGTCAGGTCACACCCAAGTATGAAGACATTCTTAATTCTTCTTACAAGTCACAATGGTACTGAAAATAAACTGACATCATCTTTATTGTAGCTCAGCCTAATACTCAAAACACTGACAAAGGATTCAGTAAAAAGGTGAAGGCATGCACCACCACAGTAAACAACAAAAACTCCATTCCATCACCACCAGTGGTGTATCATGTAATCTGCCCAATGGCCATGCCTCGGCTTAAGTTATCGGCCATCAAACTCGCTGTTTACTCATGAGACTTTAGTGGTTTTTGTGTCGAGAGGTTTGCTAGCAGAAACAAATGTAATTCATATGTTGATAACTCAGTGTTTATTTGTATTTTTTTGGTTCTAATAAACCCCATGTCATTCCAAGCATGTGTGTCAATTTTTACCTCTCTATCTACATTATTCCGTGATTTATTAAGTTTTCAAATTTATACTGACTTTTTGATCAACCGGTATATAACGCAACGTGAAACTTCGAATGATAAATGAAGCAAGCAAACGAATGGAAGTTTTAACATTCTTTCCATGTACACCATAGATGTGTGCGATACAGATTTAACATGGATGATATAACATTACTTTGTTGTTGCGACATGATTTAAATGGGTATCAGTCTATAATACAAGCAGAGCCATAGAAAAGCATGAGATTACACATTGAGTGATTATTACACAAATTTTTCCTTCTGGTGATTATTGACATTTCAAATTTTTACATTATTATATCCTTCTGGGTGGAGCAAGCAAAGGAAGATACTTCAGGAAGATGATCCCTTCTAATCTTAACTCTTATAACAGTATCACAAATCGAGTCTGCCTTGGTGCGAAACACCTTGTTTTATTTGTTTACTTGTTTATTTCCCCAAACTAGCTTCGGCAACAAATATCACCATCAGCAGTGGGTTTTTTAAAATCTAAAACATGCAGGAAATAGCATAGTTATACAAACACTGTAACAAATTATTACATTTTTACTGTTTGTTTTTTGAAATATCATTTTCTATGGATACTTTCATACTACCTTATTTATTTCATGTTATGGCATGTTTTTGAGAATTATTGTCGCTGTTTGCGGCACATTTTCTGTGCTTTTTTCCTGTTGGCATTTTTTTCTCTCAGCAAACATCATGTCATCTGCAACTGTGTGAGGGGCTGTTAGTAAAAAAATACTAAAAGGTGAACTTACTATGTCAGCAATGTACACTTGGGGTTGCAGTAGTGTTGTGAAATCTAGTTTTGGTGTGTACTGGGCTGTTATATAATTATTCGTGTACTCCCATTTGTTAGATGGCATGTAGGTAATCTATACACAGAAAAACAAACCTTTCACACTTTGTTTATAATCAAGAACATTACACCATCTCGCTGTTCGCGCCCGTCGCAAGAGGCGTATCGCATGTTGTGAGAAGACTATGAAAACTGTAGCGGGAATTATGATGACCTCTGTTCCTTATTTGTGTGTGTGTGTGTGTGTGTGTGTGTGTGTGTGTGTGTGTGTGTGTGTGTGTGTGTGTGTGTGTGTGTGTGTGTGATGGGGAAGTGGTTCTTTTTCGTGTGTGTGCTTTCTGTTCTGTGTACTTGGTCAGTTTTATCAGAGTGGTAAGGAATGTGTTGTAAAGTGTTGTGTTTTCATTTATTACATTTTTCCCTTCCACTATAGACTTTTGTAGGTAGTAATTTTCTTCTATTGTTAGTAGTTGGTCTAGACTGTTGCTGTTTTTCAGAATGTGTAGTTAGTTTTTGACATTAGGGGGGTTATGGTTTGTGTTCATTAGATGTTCTGCAAAAGTTGAACGTGTGCTGTCACTCTTTAGAGCCCTCATGTGCTCTGTTACACACTAACATATAATAACAAAATATCACATAGAATTGGAAACATCTTGAAAAAAGCAAGGGATTTCAATAACATTCAGAACAAATAATACAGTTCAAAAAATGCTAAGACCCATCAGAAAAACCTCAGAAAAATTCAGCAATGCTGGAATATATCAACTCACATGCAACTCTTTGTCAGGCTCAATACATAGGGCAAACAAGCAGAAACTTCTGAACGAGGTACACTTCTGCATCACACACAGAGAATAAATAAGGAACAGAAATCATCATACTTCCCGCGACAGTTTTCATAGCCTTCTCGCGACATGCAATACACCTCTTGCGACGCGCGCGAACAGCAAGATGGCGTAATATTCTTGATCATAAATAATGTGCAAAAGTTTTGTTTTACAGTGTATAGAATCAGCTACATGCCGTCCAATGAACATGAGTACACGAATAACTAAGTAACAGCCCAGTACACACCAAAACTGGATTCCACAACACTACCGCAACCTCAAGTGTATATTGCTGACATACTATGTTCACCTTTTAGTATTTGTATACTAACAGCTGCTGACGCAGTTGCAGATGACACAACGTTTGCTGAAAAAAAAAATAGTAACGGAAAATATGCCTCAAACAGTGTCAATAATTCTCAAAAACATGCCACAACATACAATATATAAGGTAGTATGAAAGTATCCACAGAAAACAATATTAAAAGTAAAAATTTAATAATGTGTTACTGTGTTTGTATAACTATGCTATTTTCTGCAAGTTTTAAATTTTGAAAAACCCATTGCTAATGGTAATATTTGTCACCGAAACTAGTTTGGGGAAATAAATGAGTAAACAAATAACAAGGTGTTTTACGCCAAGGTGGACTCAATTTCTGATATTATTGTTTTTCAGTGCAAACACAGACCAAATAGGAGAATTTCAAGATAAATTTATTGACTCTAACTCTTACTTCATTACGAGGAAACAAAAGTTCAAGTCTTACCTTGTATACATGATACCATACAGAAGTCCCACCAAAATCTATATGAAAATCTGTGTACGAGTCTCTCATTCCAATTAAACAATACTTTTGTACTGCAGGCTTGTCACACTCTGATCTCTCTGGCCATGCAGAGTTCACCCAATCCAATTCCCTTGCAACAGTGGGGGCTTCTACAAGTTCTGACAAACTGAAAAATAGAAAATGTCCACGTTCAGAAGCAATATAACCATTGAATTTAAACACAAATTTTACACACTGAAAGCGGGGGTCAGAAAGCTACCTTCAGGCAACAGCTTGAATGAATCCAAACTAGCAATACGCATAAAATAGCGTACCAGCAACTGTGCTTAAGGCTGCAGAGAGAGTACATATAGGCCCAATGCCTTCTCACATACCCACAGAAGTCAGTATTGGGGGCAGCCAAAAATGGACAGTACCTCTCTTTGGTGTCAAATGGATAATTTTAGCACACAAGTAAGTTAA
Source organism: Schistocerca gregaria (assembly GCF_023897955.1). Taxonomy (NCBI): domain Eukaryota; kingdom Metazoa; phylum Arthropoda; class Insecta; order Orthoptera; family Acrididae; genus Schistocerca; species Schistocerca gregaria. The sequence continues at coordinate 640,155,120 of NC_064931.1, forward strand.
AATTGTAGAGAATTATCAGTTAAAGGAAAGTTGTTTCACATTCTGACATTTTGGCTAATATGGGACAAGATGCAAAACAACACACACACACACACACACACACACACACACACACACACACACACACACACACACACACACACACACACACACACACACACACGAGAGAGAGAGAGAGAGAGAGAGAGAGAGAGGACTTTAACCTCCGCCGGGACCAGCCGCACAGTCCATGACTGCAGTGCCTTAGACCAGTAACTGGTATCTTCACACGAGAGCATTGTGAAAGATGTGGTTTAATGTTCATAAACACAAGACATAATCTGCTGCATGCTGGCCTAGAGGCAAATGCGCATTTGCATTCGTTTCCACAATGCAGAAAACCACTAAATCCACCAAGTGCACTAGCAATATGAATTCTGATACTAGTACACAGAGTGGCAAAATTTAGTTTTTTACACGAGTTCCTCTTCAGTGTGCGCCACTGTGAACATTGCACACATGTTACACTCAACCTTGCTGACTACAATCTATAATGTCCACATAAAAGCTGTGACTCTTCAAGCGTTCCTGGCAGATATGTTGTAAATAATCTTCATGGGTTTGACACTGGATGATGTGCAAATTCCACAATACTTCCTCAGAGCAACTGTCCAACACCTTCAGGTACCTAGTCGTCAGCAAGGTTGAACCACCTGAAAATGTTGGAAATATTGTGGAATTTGCACACCATCATCCGGCAGCAAACCCGTGAAGACTATTTACAATATTAAAGCTTTTCAGCCTGGCTCAGGGATGATGTTGATATGTTGATATTGGTGAAAAATTGTCTTTTTATACTGAAACACCTGCAATAATTAGGGGGAAAAAATAATAAAACCACCCTGTTTCATTTTCTGCCAATTTGGCACTATGTTTCACCAATCTTGGTATTAGTTTCTCACCACTTATTCTTGAAGTACAGTTATGTTCATTATTTTTGTTTCATTTCATTGTTTTTCAGTGGTCAGTTGGGGAAAAAAAAAAAAATTCCATCATCACCTACTGACATCGCACATCAAATTTTTTTTTCCACCATTGAAAAAGAAATTATTTATGATATACCCATTAAATGTAATTAGTTTAATAAAAAATAACTTTGCAACCATACAGTGTTGAAAGTTTTTCAAAAGAAAACAATGTCATAATTTCAGAATCCTCTTCCAGGACACTACACTGTCGATCTGTCATCACTTCAATATTGCGTGAAAACAGCTGCCCAGAGTCTAAATTTCTATGTGGAAGACAGACTGCCTTCAACACAACACCAGACATTTGCCAATGTGCACATATCGTGCTGGTATGGAAATTTGCTTTCCCAATAAATTATGCAGGGATTTATGTAGCGTCACAATACCTTACACTACAGACCTGCCATGGTGGAAACAAGAACCTAGAGGTGTGAACAATTACACGGATATGTGGCCTTTAAGAGTTGGTAGCCTAATTTGAAAGTACAACCTAGTGCGTTTCAGCATTTCCTTCACCTCCACCTGAAGTATTCGCCCCTTCATATTTCTCAAAACCTTGCTAACTTAATCAATGAAAATTTATTTTCCCATAATAATCAAGTACTCTTCACTTTTATCTTGCAATAAAGGTAATTGGTTTATTTGGCAAACTCAGATTTCAAATTATACCAATAAGACACAGTCTGTGTAGCACTGTCATGCAGTGAATAATTTAAACTGGATATTTTGGCGGTATCCAAGTATAAATATTAACTCACCAAATTCAGCACTTTAGCTACACGAACATATAAACCAACATCTCACTCGCTCAGTTTGCTTCTGTCAGCAGATTGTAGCATAGGACACACGACACCATGCAAACATGTTTCTGATGATAAAACAGAACACTGAGGAAGATTATTTTAATGTTTGTTCAATATTATTTTGACTATGTGAGATCAAAGTTTGTGCGACAACACAATCTGTCGCACAAATCGGGGCCTAGGTTAGGTTGAAAGGTGAACAGGTGCCATGTTTGTGTTTGCACAATTTAAGTGATGTATTTGGCATTTTCCATATTTTTAAGTGCATACTATGAAAATATGTAGTTTAATTGATGCACCAAATTAAAGATACATCAAAAAGCATAATTTTTTTGGTACAACAGATTGTGCAAAAGTGTTGTTAAATGTCATATCAGTGACTCAAACCATTACTGGACTGATGTTCACGGGAAAGGGGTATTTTTGTTTGATGTCACATCTAAAGCTATAGTTCTTTTCATTTGTAAACAACTGTCATTTTAAGACTGAACATAATTCTCAAAGTTCAATAACTATCAAGTAACAAAATTAGTAAATTGTTACCATCACATTTACAACATCTCTACATGTTAACAAGGATAATGCCAAATTTTGTGACATTTCATTAAAAAAACTGGCAGTTTTATATTATGTCACTGAAAAATCACAGATGTAGGGTTTTTTTCCATTTACATAAAATTTCCAGTCAGTAGTAGTAATGTGTAGATAACGTCATGCGATGGCATCCCATATTAGCAACTACACGTGAAAATCTAAAGAAACTGCACAATATGGTATTGGACAATACGTGTGTATATATATATATATATATATATATATATATATATATATATATATATATATATATATATATATATATATATATAAAGTAGATGGTACCCACAATGTTTGCGCCAGCTTTTGTGACAATTTGGCACTGTGTACAATATGTGGGTCAACACTTCAAACAACAAACACACTAGTGATCAAAGTAGTCAATGGAAACATGAGTTAAAAAAGGGGGAGGGGGGGGGGGGGTTACGTTGTGGCTAGCCTGGATTGAACAACAAAACCAACATCTTTAAACAGGTCAATGCACCTGCCAATGGAGGTCCTTTGGCCATGGGAAAACGTAAGGATACGAAACATAAACTGTGGGAAGATCTCTGTATTTACCAGATTTGGAATCCTCTGAACCCTCAGAGTTCCACCTATTCTCACATTTAAGTAAGTTTGTTTTACTATAACTTATGAAGTACGAATGTCAATCTATATTTTTAGGGTGTTCATGTAGCTAAACTGTTTACAGAAAAAGTAAATAATAACCTTGTAACTTCGGCTACTGCTCCTATAACACACGTATCACTTCATCTTACTCCTAGCCAGACCATCAGATAACAGCAGAGCAGGGTTGATCACACGACCAGATCTTGATATTTAAAGATTTTTAAGCTTTAATCACATAAAAATAACAGATATATTGTGAGAATATTGACCATACATTGAATTTAAATCTTGTAATGAATCAGAATAACAACAATTCGAACCATATTTTCAACATAGGAAAATATGCCTATTGTATTCTCTCTGTTTCCTAGCATTTACCCTGTAATAAAGCATCCACTGTTTTCCGTTATTGGGCAAATTTACTTCATTTAAACTTTATGGTTAGATGCCCTCCTGTTTCCACAGTCTTTAGTTAACCTAAGGCCTGAATTACACTGTCAAAGTGTATAAAAGCTAAGAACATACAGTAATTTTTATAGAGGTATGATAGAACACACTAGGAATGATTTTATTAAACATCTTTTGTAAAACATATTTACAAAAAGATCTTTTACAATGTAATACAGGCCAGAGGCAGGAAAGCTGTATTCAACATAAGTTTGTGAATCATAAAAACTCTGTTCTGTGTGTTGTCATATTTTAACAGTGTTACAATACACTGTCCCTGCATCCACTTCATATTACATATTACTCAATGGGAATGCATATTTGCTTAATGAAACAGCATAATTAGCAAATGTCATTAAAACATATATTAATGTGAGAAATTCAAGTCTACCAATGGAAAGACCGTACAAAAATTAAATTCATGTATCACTACTACTGTGACAAAAAGTTTAGGGCACTTTTTATTTATGCAAGATTCACACAATTTTTCCCCACGTTCATAAATCAGTTAAGATACTGATAACATCCTAGCACATTTGACATCATAGTGAAAGTGTATCAAATTTGTTATGCCACTACAGCGAACATCAAGAATTAAAAAAAAAAAAGAAGTGCTGTTTGCATGTCCTTGTCTACTGGTGTAACAGGTACTGGTGGAGGAAGAAACTGAGTATACATGGCAAGCACAGAATCGCCATGATCTTTGCTCTCTGGTAGTCACAGTTAGCTTGTCCTGTTTAATCATGCTCTATGAGACAAAGTGGGTTTTTGTTTTGGAGCCAAACAGCTGCACATGCATTCACTCATGAACCTTACCCAATTCTGCTAAAAGTTATAAATATTTTAAGCATTTTAATGTTGGATTTTATGGTGCTCATAGGTTTTAGTGAACATTATATTAGCGTGTGTGTGTGTGTGTGTGTGTGTGTGTGTGTGTGTGTGTGTGAATGTGGTTTTTTTTTTTTTTTTTTTTTTTTTTTTTTACAGAACTACTGCTTGTCCTACAAAGTCTGTCACTAAAGTGATGAAAATGCTTGCTAATGAGTATAATGAAACACACTGCCTAACAAAGAAGATGAAGCACACAGGCTGGAAGGAGGAAATGAAATTTCAGAGTTTGGGAGGGTATGTAATGTTACTTCAGTGATTACAAAATCAAGTCAAATTTACAAAGAACTTTGAAGTATGAGCTTATCAGTATGATACTGCAACACCTTCCCCAGTATGTCTACACTTGTTTGGTTGGGAAGTGTGTAACAAAGCTGTTGTATCTTCTCCTGAGCCAGCAAATGTTGTAACTGGTCTTTTGTGTACTAGAAAATGGCACTAGGATAGAGTTGACATCAGAGCTGATCCCACACACATTCTACTGAGGACAGATCTGGGAACCCTGATGGCCATTATAGAACCTTAATATCATGCCATTATAGAACCTTAATATCATGCAGACAGTGCACAGATACATGTGTCGTGTATGGAAAAGAATTTTCCTGTTGAAAAATGGCACCAGGTACCATTGCATGAGAGGTAATGTACAAGGATACAGGGTGTCAGTGACGTATCATTTGTACAGCAGGAGTTCCCTCAACCATTACCACCATGACCTGAAGTTAAACCCAACAACTCCCAACACCCGAACACCAGGTGCGTCAGATATGCCTGTCCAACACATAAGAACAGGACCTCTCTCCCCAGTTCACCACCGTACTCGCCATGTGTCTGGCGCACAATGCAGCGCTCCTCCCTTGTGGTGGTCAGATGTGGATGACTAGAATCATGGCAAGTATGCCTGTTTTCATGTACTCATGCAGTCAACACTGGGCTACTGTTGCCTCTGAATGCCCCACAAATCTGGATATTGCACAATTCGATCCCACACAGTGGCCCCTTCCAAACTTCTTCAGGTGCTGATAACACTGTCTCTCACAAGTCTGTGGCATTTTGTATCCTCCACATTGATCACTCAATATCTGATGCTGTTCCCACCCCTTATATATGCTCCCAGTTCTGGTAACAACACTAAACATGAAAAACACAAATGCCATTATACCTGTCACAGATAATTACTCCTCTAATCATTTACATACCTGTTGATAGTGTGACTGTGTGCTAAGTTAGACTGACATCTGATCACGTCTTTTATTGGGCAGCGAGTATTACGGTCTCACTTGCTAGGAGAAGCTTATTTTCATCCTATCATTTTATTGATTTTACTTTGGAAGTCTGCTGCACTACCTTAACTTTTAGAACTCCTTAAATATTTTATTTGTAGCTCGCGATTTTGCATGGGTGTGCAATCACTTCTATGGCTTCAACACAACAGGATTTTTTTTCCCCCCCACTTGCCATCCCCAGTGTTCCAGACAAATATTTTTCCCATCTATAAAAACTCACTTCCTGATTTGTGTTGTGTTATTGCCGGAATGTTGCGCAATATGGGCACAAATAGAAGGGGTAGCATTACAAATGAGGTACAGCTCCTACTTCAAGAAAACCCACTTGCTGTATATTTTGCACGACGATGTGTGGTGGTGGTGGTGGTAATGGTGGTCACCAAAACATCTTCAAAGAATTACAGGTACTATTCAGTTCCTGGTCTGCCCGCCTGCCTGAAATGTCACCTATGCAACATGTCTGATACAGGGTTTGCCACCAACTAGTATACCAAGATCGTCCAGTTACAAATTTTTTCATTTTGTAGATTCTCATACAAACACCATGGGGTGAGATGTCACAAGAACATGAAGATCACACACTTAGTTTCAGTATCTCAGCATTTAGGGATAGCATGTATAAGTTTACAGTAAATTAAATTGTCTAATAAGGGAATGGTCCAAACCACCATGTTGAAACCTGTCCTGAAATTTTTTATATACTAAGAATATACCAAAAGAAACACAATGTGAAAAATTTAGAAGGCAAGACATGCCACAAATATATTTTTTTTAAATGTTGAAATTTGCCAAATTCATATCTTGCCAGATGGCTGGAGAAATTTATACCCCTGCTGTAGCTGTAGCAGACTGCACATGTGCAATATGGCGGGCACATGTCCTTTGTTGATAGCATGTCTGTTTACAAACATTATGTGGTTAAGTTCCTTGATACTAGGGTGCTCTACTTTGCAGATTTAAACCGGTAGACATGTAAAAGTTCGAACAATTCATGCCGTATCTCCCGCCACTGCTAAACTCTACTCTGTGTGGCGGCTGAGAGGAGTAACTAGGTTCGCATGAATAAAGATATCACAGCCATTTCCAAACTGTCCCTACAGCGCGTGCACAGTTTTGTGATTGTTGTAATTGTCATCACAGCTCTGTCGTACCATATTTAGTGTGTTTCGTCTTTTGGCCGCTTGTAGTGCTAGTTCGCACCTTCACTCAGTTTGTGTTGCTCAAATGTTTTTGGTGTGTGTTTCTACATAACTGAGAAAGCAAAGTACTGGATAGCCTCAAAAATATGACTACAGTTTAAGAGATGCAGAACAACATATATGCAAACACCACACAAAATACTTATGTACATATTTGCACTTGATATTGAGAAAAAAATTCTCGAAATGCACTGTGCTAAGCATGAAAAAGTATCTAACTGACGCAGAGTTTTATTACTTAAATAATGAACGATAGCTGCAGGCCTTCCAAAAACATCAATAATGATATAAGAAACTGATTCAAATGTTTCTGCTTCCCACTTGTCAGCTCCCATTATATCAGCAGTTTTTATTAGATAATAACCAAGTCCCTGACAAGAGTATTTTTTGATGTCTTATGTGCACATACATAAAGTGTGTAAATACAGTAACTTTTTTCAGCTTAAAACATTATTTCCCAAACTTTACATTTTCCGACATTTTACAAATTTTTAAGTCCCTTGAAAAGTATGAAAACGGGGTTTCACCATGTAACTCGCAACACTGCTATCATACTTTATACAGTCAACTTCAGTTCCAGTTCACAGTTTCTCTGAAAACTGTTCACAGTTACTATTTGCTCAAATTTTCAACTCGTTTGATATCCATAACAATTAGCAGCTGCCTTTGCGATACTGCTAAGTGTTAATGGAGATAAAACTGAATTTTCCTTGTGATCTCTTCATATATTCCTGCTAAGAGCATCTGTCTTTGTGCAGCTTACAGACTTTCACAGTAGTGTGGAATCTACCTTTGTGAAGATGAAATATGAAGAATGTGGTAGGCAACTGAAATCACCCATTTTCCTGAATACCTATATACGTGCATTTATTTGCTAATTTCTTGGACACTCAGTCAAATGATGTCGACATTTTGTTAAAAACTGTGGAAACAGTAGAGGAAATTACTGATGATTTTGTATACTGTGGTTTGAAGGATGAAAAATGAGCTAATTAAAGTCCTGAAGAGAGACATCACCCACCAATCCCAAAGAAAACCTGTACAGTACTAACTTTCAGTGACAAAGGAAAGGTTGTAAATTATTTGGTTACATGAAGGTGGGTATAATGATCACAGTCAAGCAGTGTGCAAAGCCAGTTTCATTTTTGTAAAATCTGGATCTTTATTGTATAAATGGAATTAAGATTTATACCAAGTACAAAATATGCGCAAAAGTGTAACAAAAAATTTTTCCGAACGATTTAGAACTGCTTGTGAGAGTCAATTCATTGTTGCTGGGATAGATCAAAACTGGGTTCTCTGAATTGCAAGTTGGATGAACATCACTGATTTCAAAGCTTCTTTGACCCACTTAAGTAGCTTCAAGAATTTATACAAAAAGAGTGTCACAAATTTATTAAGTTTACTTGAAGAAAACCTATAGAGAAGGCGTCATTAACACGTAATACTATTAGGGAATTTGAAGATGGCGTGAAAATGAAGCTTCTTGCTGTGTACAAAAGCAGTCAATCAGGTTTTATGCAAGAACGGCATGAAAATCGCACTTTATTATTTAGAGGAAGAAGAAGAAGAAAGAAAGAAAGAATTCAGAGTTGCTGGTGCAGTTGCTGAATGCTTTGACACATGCTATCATTCTCTCCCATTTTTCTAGATTTTACTACATTGATTACAGCATTTTTGCCACTAAATAGTCTTTTTTTTAATTTTTTAACTTCTTACCAGCTGCAAAAAATAATTCACTGCTTTTGTTGTGCTCTTGTCCCAGACATGATGACAAAAAACACTTAATATTGTTGCAGAAGAAGCTGAGTAGCACCATGGTGTAGTGGCTCTGATACGAAACGGTTGCAAGAAGGGTCGCGAGTTCAAAACTTACCTGGACTGTACAATTTTAATTTCTATATACGGTTCAAATACATTCTAGAAGCAGCCATAAATTTGAAGAATTATTGTACTGGAATGTTCTGTAGCTGTATACATACTGTATGTGTTCTGGCCGGGGGCAGTTCACTCTGGGCTCTTGTATGCGCAAGTGCTGAATAAACCTTCATTAAGTGAAGTTAGTTTTCATTATTCCATCTAATTAGACCTTCTGCTACGTGACATTATTCTGGTGGAGGCACTGGGTATTAGAACTTGTGATAGCGCACATTACAGTCCACACAGTGGCTCCCATCAGGCCACGACAGAGCCGCCGATTACGTGGTGAGAAACCCGAGTTTGAGCCATATTCAACAGATCACTATCTACCAAAGACAGAAGAAGAGGATGTTGCAATGACAGCAACTGTGTGCCACCACATGAGACATCCTTCCAGGTTCTCTGGTGATGATGGCCAAGATCCAAACAATTGGCTGAAAGTATATGAGCGTATAGCCAAATTTAACAAATGGGATGACACTGTGTGTTTGACTAGCATATTTTTCTACTTGGAGGGCACTGCCAGGCAATGGTATGAGAACAACGAGAAGAAATTCACAAGCTGGGATGTATTCCAGGCAGAACTTGGCAATTATTTTGGGGATACACACCGACAGAACTGAAAGGCTGAAGATTGTACTGGGCACTGTGCCCTGCACTAACTACAGCATCCTACAGTCAAGACGTCTTTAAGGTGTGTGAAATAGTGGCTCCTAGAATGAAGGAGGAAAACAAGGTTGCACATCTCATGAAGGGTGTTGCTGAGGACATTTATCAAGACCTACTCCTGAAGGAGGTTTCAACAGCAGACGACTTCATGAAATGGTGCCAGTATATCGAGACAATGGATCAAAAAAAAAGAATTACACACAAGAAGTTTGAATGGCCTTCAAACATCATACTGACATCTGTGATGGAGGAAGTAACTGATTTTACAAGTGTTCTTAGTCAGATAGTGAGAGAGGAAGTTCAGAAAGCACTTGAATTGCACAACTAGCAAAAAACCAAAACACTTCAAGAGGTCATAAGGGAGGAAGTGGTACAGACATTGAACCCAATCTCTCGTCCTTCATTTCCCTTTAAAACAGTGAAACAGTCGAGACCCAGGAGAAGTTACATTCCTACAATGTCGCATGAGGAACCTGTTTGGGCACCAAAAAAGACTGACGTCTGGAGAACCCAGGATAAGCAACCAGTACATTTCCACTCCGGATGACTGGGACATGTGGTGTGCTATTGTCAAGAAAGGTGGCGGATATTTGACGACATCCACGCCAGAAGACAGCAGATTGATCTTAGCCGATGCCACCTCTGGGACGAAGAAGATGAACAAGAAGACATGGGTGGAAGATGACGTAGGTCACCATCGCCGCAAGCTAGCCGCTGGAGAGGACGCTCCCCAGCACGTTGATCGAGGTATCCATCGCCGTTTAGAAGCTCCAGCCAATCACCTAGCTACCGCAACCTGGAAAACTAAAGGGTGCGACCTTCCTTGGAGGTAAAGCCGCCGAAGAGAAAAATCCTACACCATCAATCACTACAAAAATGATAGTAAACTATGTCAATATTCTCATGGATGGCCGACCAGCCCAAGCTCTTGTTGACTGTGGAGCATCATATTCAGTCATTTCGGAGAAGTAACGTCACCAGTTGCAGAAAACCATATTCATTGACAACAAAACATCTCTGCTCAAGGTGGCTAATGGGAAATATGTAAAACCTACATGAAGATTTACCATTTGTGTAGATATAAGTGGCCATACACAGCCCTTAGAATTCATCATCTTACAAGAGTGTAGTCATGATGTCATTCTTGGATGGGACTTTTTGAAAGCTTCTCAGGCTATAATAGATTGTGGTCATTCCAAGATTATGCTAGATGAGATGGGATGAGATGAGATATTGTGGACAGGAAGATGCACATCCGAGTGTGTGGAGACTACGTGTACTGGATGAAGTTGTTATTCCTGCAGTCAGTGCTAGTAAGGTAACTGTCATGTATCATGCAATGCATCAACCCATGTATCTTGTAGTGGAATGTAAGAGAAGCATACCACTGAAGAATAACTTGGTCATCCCAACCTCTGTCATCTCGTTTAATAACGGATTCAGTGAATAGTTAACCGTCGCCGAGAACTGCAGATCCTTCCAAGACACACGTGTGTAGCAAATGCTGAGCCATTAATTGAAGAACAGCTGAGAGTCATAGAAACCTCCCATGCCGAGTCTGTGGGCGAAATCAGCACTACCACTACGAGACAAGATCTGCTAGCTTGACTATCACCAGATATCACTAAGGAGCAACAGAAGAAGCTACTTGTCATTCTTCAAGAGTTCTCCGAATGCTTCAATCCGCAGGTGAAGAGCGGATCAGACAAATCAATGGTAAAGCACCGGATTAGCATTGGAGACCATCAACCAATAAGCCAGATAGCATACCGTGTGTCAGCAATGGAACGCTGAATAATTCGTGACGAAGTAGAGAAAATGATGAAGAATGACATCATTTAGCCTTTGCAGTGGCCATGGTCGTCACCAGTGGACCTTGTCAGGAAGAAGGATGGCAGTTGGCACCTTTGTGTTGATTGCAGAAAGCTTAATAAGGTAACTGGAAAGGACATTTAGCCCCTTGCACGAATTGACAATACACTAGATTGTCTGAAGGGGGCCAAGTTTTTCTCAACCGTGGACAAGTACTCGGGATACTGGCAAATCGAAGTAGATGAGGCTGATCATGAGAAAACTGCATTCATCACCCCTGAGGGCCTGTATAAGTTTAGGGTAATGCTGTTTGGTTTGTGTAATGCACCAGTGACTTTTGAACGGATGATGGATAATCTTCTAAGTCACCTGAAGTGGATGATGTGTCTTTGTTATTTAGATGATGACATAGTATTCTCAGTGACATTTGATGAACATATAAAAAGACTGCGGCCATTCTTAAGTGTCTCCAACAAGGTGGACTGAAAATTAATCCAAGAAAGTGTCTCTTTGGGGCAAAAGAAATGAAAATACTTTGACACCTTGTGCCAAATGAAGGTGAGCGGCCAGACCCAGAAAAGGTGAGATCTGTAATGGCATTTCCTAGTCCTAAAAGTATTAGAGATATGAGAAGCTTCCTCGGATTATGTTCTTAGTACCGTCATTTTATCAAAGACTTTTGTTCAAAGCCAGGTCACTCCAAGAGTTGTTAAAAGCTGATGCTAAATTTACCTGGGGTGGTGCTCAATAAGATTCTTTCTACGTGCTGCGAAAACCTCTGATGACTGACCCTGTACTTGGTCTGTATGATGAGAGAGCACCTACAGAACTACACACAAATGCCAGTGGGTATGGGATCGGTGCTGTTCTGGTGCAAATTTCAGATGGAAAAGAGAAGGTGCCTATGCTTCTAGGACACTTACAAAAGCCGAGAGAAACTACTCAACTACAGAAAGAGAATGTCTTGCTGCGATGTGGGCCAAATGCTAATTTCGACAGTACTTCTATGGAGGACCATTCACAGTTGTTACAGACCATCATTCACTTTGTTGGTTGACAGGTCTTCAGGATCCAACAGGGCGACTCGCAAGGTGCACAATATGTCTTCAAGAGTATGACATTACCATAGTGTACAAAAGTGGAAGAAAACACAAAGATGCTGACTGTCTCTCAAGAAACCCTGTGCAAGACCATCAAGACTTTGACGAAGGTAGTGACTGTGTTGCTACACTCCAGGATCTCTCTGCTGAGCAGAAGAAGGATGCCAAGATATCTCAAATTATGCTTGCCTTAAATCAGTAGGAGGATTTGAAAGGACAATTTAAGGTAGTTAATGGATTACTTTGCAAGAAAAACTTTATCCGTTTGGAAAAGAAGTGGCTACCAGTGATTCCTTAAAATATGCACTTAGATGTTCTACATAAATTCCATGACACACCTGAGGCCGGACATTTAGAGTTTATTATGACCTATGACAGAATCCGCAAGAGATTTTTCTGGCGAGGTGTATTTAGGAGTGTCCATCACTGTGTGTCGCACTGTTGAGAGTGCCAGAGGAGAAACGCAGTTCCTCAAAAACCACTTGGCCGACTCAAACCAATTCCACCAGCCAAAACGCCTTTCCAGCATGTTGGGATTGGCCTCCACGGACGATTTTCAACATCTGCTAGTGGCAATAGACGGATTATTGTTTGCACTGATTATCTGACATGCTATGCTATTACGAAAGCCGTGAAAACAGCCAAAGCATCCGAGGTAGCCAAATTCATTGTGGAAGACATCATATTAAAACACGGTGCCCCAAGGTTGTTAATCATGGATTGAGGGGGAGTTTTTCCAATTGAATCTTGTGACAGAGATAAACTGTCAGTGCTACATTACTAATCACATGACGACTGCCTACCATCCGCAAACTAACGGGCTTACTGGATGCCTTAATAAAACCTTGGCCAACATGCTGTCAATGTTTGTCAATGTTGAGCAGAGCAATTGGGATGAGGTGCTGCCTTTCATGACATTTGCCTACGACACCGCCAAACAAGACACCACAGGATTTACGCCATTTTCCTGGTGCATGGACGTGAGGCGACTACGACGATGGACATGGTGTTTCTGTTACATCCTGATGACATGGACGAGCACTCCATCAGCCAGGTGTTAACCTGAGCTGAGGAAGCTTGGCAGTTAGCTAGACTCCGCAAGCTGCATGCTCAACAAAATCATCGCCAAAGGTATGACGCGAGCCACCACCCTGTTGTCTACCAGCCTGGTGACTTCACCTGGATCTTCACTCCTGTTCAGAAGGTTGGAGACTCAGAGAAGCTCCTCAAGCACTACTTTGGACCTTGTACAGTTGTAAGACAGTTGTCTGATGTTACTTATGAAGATGAAGACTTCGACACCTACACAAGATGGTGAAAGATCAGATGGTCCACGTCCTTCAAATGAAGCCCTATAAGCATCCTGCAACCCAGGGTAAATTTGAAGCTCGAGTGTTAGGCAGCAAGCGGAAAGGTGATGAAGAGCGTAGTGACAAAAGAAGTCCTACGAATATCACTGCCAGGGCGAGAATTAGTCATCGGGAGTCGAAGTATGCAGGACCTGTAACTCATTCCTGCACTAGGAGGATGTTACACCGAGACACTTATTTTGAGGTGAGAGCGATGTCTTAGAAGAAGCCGAGTAACACCATGGTGTAGTGGTTATGATACTAAACTGTTGCATGGATGCTCGTGAGCTCAAAACTCACCTAGACTGTACAATTTTAGTTTCTATATTCGGTTTGAGTACATTCTAGAAGTGTCCACAAATGTCAAGAATCCTTGTACTGGAATGTTCTATAGCTGTATATATACTGTATGTGTTCTGGCCGGAGGCACTTCGTTCCGCGTTCTTGTATGTGCAAGTGCTGAATAAACATTCGTTAAGTGAAGTTAGTGTTTATCATTCACCTAATTACACCTGTTGCTATATGACAATGTAATTGAGATTCCACCTGGAACTTAGTGTTATTCAGTGTCTTGGCAAAGAAATTTTTTGATGGTGTAATGTCTTTTTCCACAATTTATCAGTGGAACACTGTTGTTAAACTTTACTCATTTGTGCATTGTTCGGTTGTATTAGCATGTTTTATGTATTTGGTTAGGTACACCTGTTACAGCACATTATGTGGAACAAGGCTGTGACCATTTCTTACTCCATCCCACTTCTGTTTACATAAAACTAGCAATTACTGTAAAGTGCCTGAATGCACTGATTTTTCTTTTGTCGGTATGCCTGGTATACTGAATAGCTTAAGTGTTCACCATCCAACAGACACTTCCTATTTTTGTGACAACTACATGGAATAAACAATGAACTATTTCATTTTTAGTAAAATAGACATGATTAAAAAATCATCGTAACAACAGTGCTATGAGAATTTTTATACAATATTTAATGTCAACAAATTAATGTCCCAATTGATGGAAGTTACCTGTAATACATCATCATCCACTGCCTCCATTTTCTTACCTCACTTGTATAATAATTACATCTGCAACAGTTTAGCTGGCAATATGCACTACAAGTTATTCAAACAATTAACAACTGGAGACTTTTTGGTACAGTTTAAGTGCTTAGAAAGTGTGCGTGTGTGCGTGCACTTTCAGCTCAGTAATATGTGACTATCTGCTAATTTGCCGATTTACACCTAGACAGGAAATGCTGCGCGAACTGCTGCTATAAGCAGTTCTCTTCTCATGACAATTTTCAGGGTAGGTTTTGACCCGTCAGACTGGACCATTCCTCCGTAAGTCAAAATTCATATAACCATCTAAAATCCTAATAATTAGTGTATTATTGTCATTTAAACAATAGTATACATTTAATTTTAATCATGTGTTATTTTTCATGATCCAATTTTCACCGATGTTAGTGTTTCATAATCACAGAACATAAATCTGAGACAATGTGACACCCAGCGATTATATGGAAGTTTTATTTTATCAGCAGCTGTAAGTTATGGCTACAGTAAGAAGAGAAGCAATTCAGACTCTCTGATTCTGTAAGATAAATTTATTGAAAAGGAACACAGAAGAAAACAAAATGCAGTGTCATGTTGTGCAGTATTTTTTAAAATTGTTTGTTTATTTATCACTGTGTTCCATTTCTGTACCTTTGTGTCACTCTTGACACAGAGTTCTTAGTGTGTTATTGCCTCTTTTTCTACCTTTGGTAGACTTATAGATATTATGCTCTTTCTTTCTTCCCCTTGCAGATTTTAAGGAAGCTGAAAATAATGTAATTTGGCATTTACTTTTAGTTTAAAATAATTCTCATTTATTGTTCAATCTCAGTTGCACATTTTGAATTATTGCCATGTTTTGAACAAACTGGATCATATTCAGATCTACGTAGTTGTGTCAGCAACCCATCTTGTCTAGTCAAAACCTCTTTTCAGATTACTGTATCTCTCTAGACAAATATGTCAGCTACAGTATTTTTAGTCTGCTGTAGCTTAAATCCTTGTGGCTACAAATCAGGAATATAATTCTGAAGTTGAGAAAATAAAATATTAACTCTGCGGTCTACTTACCGTGTATCGGATATTTCCAAACTGATTAAATTGAAAGGATTTTTGCTAAATGGAGAACAAAAGTAGTCAATAAATGTTTTGAAAGGCATTGTGAGGGTCGTCTGTCTGATAACATCAATCACATCAACTTTTCGCTCTGAGTCTGCAACAAAATATAAGTTTACATGATATTTTGTTCATAGAATATGACAGAGAGTAAAACTGTGCAAATTTCAGGAAATAAAAATAAACTTAAGACATTTGAGCACCAAAAGAAACAAATATGCTCCAAGAAACAAGATGCTGGATAAATATATTTCAGCTAATAATACGAAAAAATGATATTTGGTGGAAAGCAGGAAGTATTTTTTTACTAATAAAAAGTGAAAATAAAATGCTAAGTTAATTTATGGAAAACCAAGGGAACACACACACACACACACACACACACACACACACACACACACACACACACACACACAAATGGAAAATGAAGTACTCCCATTTATCACGTATAATTTTAACTGTACTTTGAACCAAATGGACTCCCAAACCATTTATGCTTGATTAAATCCAATAACTTTTTTCAGTCTAAACATATTGCCATGAATAGCCTACAGAAATATTATTTACATTGATTGATTTCATGGCAAGTCACATGATGGGGCCATAAAATAATAGACTTCAAACACATTTATGATTATTGATGAGTTCCACTAAGAATTGATAAAATATGACAGCGACATGAAATGTATGCTTTGTCATCACATAAACCAGCAAGAAGTGCTTCTTACCCAAGACTTGAACAATATTTTCTTCACTCCAAGCCAAGCCATTTCATTACAAAATTTTGCACAAAATGATGTGGCTTGTAAATTTTGACAGTTATAGTCACAAGTGTAACAGTAAAATTTTCAGTGTCAGTTCAACATAGGGCAGTAAATTAATTTCATTATTACCTATGTAACTAGCAACTTCCCATATTGATTTCTCTGGTATCTTCATTCCAAGTCCTTTCTTGTCTTTTATAATTATAGGTCTGTCAAAACCATGCTCCTTTAGATAAGGCACTGAGAGCTCTTCTCCTTTCATTGTGACAATTATACCCTCACAGCTGAAATAACAGAACAGTTTCTGCACGATTAAAAAATCAAATAAAATGTTGAAATTGTGTTATAAATGGAGGGTGAAACGATTACCCAAGTGTGCAGTTTGTCATGCATTAGAAAAAGGAAGCGAATAACCAGCAGAATACAATAATTACTTCTAGCCGTACACCACTGTGTGTACATACACAGAAAAAGTAGCAATGACACCAAAAAATTATCTTGAGCTACATCATAACATTACTTATGTCGAGGAAGGATGGTGGGAGGAACCACGATGCCGGAAGCTGTCCACTCTATTGAACTTAGAAGCATTCTTGGAAATTTGTTTCTCGGACCTTTCTTCTATAAATGTTGGTTTCTTTGGCCAGCACACATACATTATTAAAATCTATGTCTGAGCCACAGTTCTCATAATGCCGATTTTACACTTTGTTTTCGCTGCATGTGCTGTTCATGTTCCTTAACGCATTCTTTAACAGTTCTCCCCATTTCGCCTATATACACTTTGATACAGCCACATATCACTTGATAGATGTCTGCATGATGGAGGCAATCAAGTGGATCCCATTTTTTGTCAGAAAAAGTTTTTAATTTTGTTTTGATTAAAGGAAGATGTACGTATATCATTTCTCTTTAAAATTCTGCTCATGCAGTCAGTGACCACAGAAACGAATGGTAACCTAACCAATGTGAGAAGGCAGTTCCTCCTCATTTTTATTAGCATGATTAATATTCCACCTAAAATCCCTGTCAGCTGAATAACTATAATAGACATTTGTCTTCATTGTCCTCTTTAAAAAATCCAACTCCGATTTCAGGTTGTGGTCATCGCTAATAGAGAAGGCAGGAGAAGACAGTGTTGAGCACTGCTTGCTTCTGGGCTGGGTGAGAAGTGGCATCTAAATACCTGTGTGTGGGTTGGTTTTCTATATACACTGTGACCTAGTGTATTATCGTATCTTCGTATATCAACACGTCTAGGAATGGGAGACCAACCTCACTCTCAAACTACAAGGTAAATTAGAGTTTGGGGAGAATTCCATTTAAGAAATTGTGGAACACATGAAGATCTTCTTCGCCATATAACAAATGTATCATCCACATAGCAGAGCCAACAAGAAGGCCTCAAAGGAGTGCTACTTAATGTCTGTTGCTCAAAATGTTCCGTAAATATGGCAGCTGCAACTGGTGATACGGGTAAACCCATAGCAAAGTCATCAGCCTGTTCATAGAATTCACCATTTTAATTAAAATAGCTTGAACAAAGACATAACTTAATTAAGTCACAAACATCTGGAGCAACTTTCTCCCTTATGATCGCCACAGTATCAGATACAGGAACATTAGTAAGTAACGATGTCACACTGAAGTTAGCAACAATGTCACCTCCACATATCTTCACTGTGTGTATAATTTCTAAAAGATATTTTGAATCTTTGATAAAAGTATTTCTTTTAACAACTAGAAGTCTCAGTTTACCAGATAAATGATGTGCTAGAAAATAGGTTGGCGAGTTAATCCCATTGACGATAGGCTTCAGGGGAACCAATTGTTTATGTGACTTGGGTAGTCCATACATCCTGGGTGAGACTGGTGTTCTAGGTGTTAGATTCTTTGTAACAGAGCTGTGATTATTTTAGAAGAAAATATGACACGACCTAACAACCCAGCAGATTTTTACTCTCACACATTGTTCATCCACATCTTCCCTATGTTCTCCTTCTCACTTTCTTATGCCTAAATTTTATTACCCATCACTAGCTTGCTTGTGCTGGACTTTTTGGTGCCCTGAGGCATAATCTGTGGCCGCTTCGACTGTAGTGCACTTTATCCATATATCCATCTAATTGCCTGACTTCAATTTAAAATTATTTATCACATTACCTCATTTTACCCTCTCATTTATCCACCCCTCTGCTGTTTCTGCAAAATATTGTTATTGTGCAACCCAAATTACTTACATTTTATAATGTAAACCCTGCTCTCCAAAAACTGGAAGTTCGTTCCAGAGACCACCTCTAAAAGTTCCCTCATTTGCCCAACAACTTATTATCACCTGACAATACCTACCCTAATTCCTGTGAATCTACACATTAACCCTCACTGTATTTGGACCCTGCCTTGGAGACATTTCCCATCTTCCATATCCCCAAAATACCCTCCCACCACACCACAAAACCGTGAACTTAAAAAAACCCAAAACACTGTTGTCAACCTATCTACCTTAACACCTTCAGTCATACTGGACTCATCAATGACTTACTCTCTTTCTCCCAAGCCCAACAGTTGAAATGCCTTTTGCAAAAATACCTCTGAAATTTATGCAATTCAACCCTGGTGATCTTTACTTCTTTCATTACATACGTACTACATTTAATGCAATTGTGAACGGATTTCTATCAATCTTTAGCAGCTGATTTTTCAAGAAAACAAAGCATGGCATCAATAAGACACCAAAGAAGCCACGAATTGCAAAAGGAAAGAACAGTTAGTAAATTATATGAAAATATCAGCAAACTCAGAAGACTGAACTCATGTTACATAAAATACTGTGCTGCTTTAAGGAAAGTGATTAAAAATAAATAAAAAAGCTATTATTAATGTCTGCAAAAATCCAGACGACAAAATCTATATGAGCAGCAATCAAAAAAAAGAAACAGTCAGTAATAGAAAGCAAGGAATTTTTATAAAAGAGAACAGCCAAATGATAAAGTGATCATGGCCAGGTAGCTCGTATATTTAATAACAACTCTCTGGAATAGTTCAGAAGATTAGCAATGGCAGTTCTAATGAATAAAGCAACAGACTAATTGTAAGAAGTATTGCCACATGTGTGCATACATATAAGCATGCATGCAGACGGACAGACAGACAAAGAAATTTACATTGTAATCATTGTCTGCAAAGCAAAATCTCCCACAGGGTTGATAATATTTCAAGCCCAAAATGTATTTCATCCATGATGGATGCAGCTGAGCTCCAGGACTGTTCCTTTATAGGATTTAATAATAACCATTACCAGTCACAACAGGTGATTTTATTTAACACATTATCAGCTTTGGGCTTGTACCCATCTTCAGACAGTTTACACTCAAGTACATGTTTCCATACTTTGCGTTGGAGATCACTGCTTAAATCAAAAACAAATAATGTGATGAGGACTAAACAGACACACATTAAACATCTGGAATTGGCTACACAATGTGTGTTTTAAAATATTACAGCACTTACATATAGGTGACACACCCACATTGTTTTCACATTGCCTCTATTATATTTTTACAAAAGATATATTTTTTTTTTTAAAACAAATTAACCGTATATTAGTCATCATGATAATTGCTGGTGCTTCCATATTATGGTCATAATGAAGTGACGCTTCAGTTGTTAGGAAATTCAGAAGCACATGCGCTCACAACACCCAGTGTGTTTACATTGGAAAACAAAGGTTATGGTGAAAGAGCTTATGTCAGAGAAGTACAGAGATATTAAACATAAGATACGTGACAGACATTAAAAATTAGGAATGTGAAATTGTTACATGATTGTGGAACCATGCTGTCATTTATCATATATAGAATGGTTGCTGGCAAATTACATAAAGTTATCTAGACACTTGTCTTTTTTTAAAAATAAAAAAAAAACATGATAGTTTTGAGGAGGATACAATTTAAGGCCAATTCACACTGGTTGTCACATCACATCACATCCCCTCAATACGTTCTGCAAAGCATTTCGAATGGCGGCACCCACAACGGCTGTCCTGTCTTGTCACGTCACCATCGAGATTTCTCAGAAAGTAAGTTTTGACGGTTGACGTAATCCATCCGTTGTTGAACATGTGACACCCAAGCGCATTTCCTCCTGATACACAGCCACATGCACATCCCCATACTTTGTTTCATCATGGTTTTTGTGGTTGATATCAGTTGTTTGTTATAAATTGTTTTGTTTCATTATTTTTTCTTTGAAATTTATAATAAATGACAAAAGATTAATCAAAGCACTAGGTACCAGTTTGTAATGTATGACACGGAAATGGAAATGAAGTCCCATGCTTCTTGACAGAATGTAGGAAAACGATGCAAGAGACCCACACCGCTGTACTAGGCAAGGTCCTAATGGATGTGGTTTGCCGTTGCCTTCCTCCAACCACAATGGGGATGAATGATGAGGCAGGTGAAAATCCCTGACCCTGGGACCCTGTGCTCAGGAAGTGAGAATGCTACCGCAAGA
The DNA here is from genome assembly GCF_023897955.1 of Schistocerca gregaria. Taxonomy (NCBI): domain Eukaryota; kingdom Metazoa; phylum Arthropoda; class Insecta; order Orthoptera; family Acrididae; genus Schistocerca; species Schistocerca gregaria. The sequence continues at coordinate 640,176,257 of NC_064931.1, forward strand.
CCATGAGCTGTGGACTGTATGACATGAGCGTACTAAATTACTTGCGCTCTACTACATTTACAAAGTGGATTTTTATACATACTGGTACTGTATTTAATATTTTACAATGAAATGGAATGTAACATGGCTGCAACTGTGGGTAAAGTCACATTGGTCAGTAGGTGGAGTTTATTTTAATGTTGTCTGGCATTTGTAGTGTTTCATAAAGAAATGGACTGAAACCTTCAGACACTGCAAGTTCTCTCTCTCTCTCTCTCTCTCTCTCTCTCTCTCTCTCTCTCTCTCTCTCTCTGTCTGTCTGTCTGTCTGTCTATGTGTGTGTGTGTGATACATTGTTAAATAGCTCTCTGGATAGTGTGTGAAACAATTTTGCAAGCATCAGTGGCCAATATTTATGTGGTTTCACTAGCTAACCCCAATATAAATAAGGCACTCACACTATTAAAGGGTAAATACAAAATGTGAAGAAAACCTATAAATCTTGAAATGAAAGGTACTGACAGAGATATGACCATTGCACAAATATTTTCACTGGACTAACAACTAAGCTTAACCTTAAACAAACCAATTTTTCCATGAGATGTGACAGCAGCTCTTAACACAGTGCTCCGTTTAGTAATTCTGGGTGCAATTTGACACAAGAAATGAAAAAAAAGTTGATGCTTCAATTTTCTAAAATATAAAGTACAGATTCCTCTTCCTCAATCTCCTTCTATAGTGTGTGAAATTTCCCTTTTTGTACCACGTAATGGCACTTTTTTGACCCACACTCTTTTTTTGTGTTACTGGGCACTTCTGTCTATCATCTCAAATATATGAGCTATCCCTGCAAGCTGCAAACCATTTGAGTTCAACAACTGTCATTTTCGTACAAATGTGCACTCCAGCATCCATGTATGTAATGTACTACATTGTGTATGCACACTTTCATGTAAAAACGAAGACCACAATTCCCACAGCAGAGGGGGAGATGGAGGGGGAGGGGGAGGGGGAGGGGGAGGGGGAGAGAGAGAGAGAGAGAGAGAGAGAGAGAGAGAGAGAGAGAGAGAGAGAGAGAGAGAGAGAGAGAAGTGGGGGCGAGGGGCTGGTTTCACATATAGTATGAAAAAAAATAATGATTAGGTTAATAAAAAAGCCAATATATTAAAATGGTCAGCGCATTGTCACAAATTTCACTGAGAAAGTGGCTTACATTTGATCCATGGCACATGCAATTAACTGACTCATTGGGAATTGTACCTGTGATTTCATCATCCAAAACTAGCGACTTAACTACTAGGCCAAGGAAGTCTCCTTGTATCATCACAGCCTGTGTCTGTTTATTTGCCTTTCTAAAAGTTATATTGATTACATGAAGTCCACAAATTTCCACTTGTAATGAAATGACAAATTTCTGTCTTCAAGACATGGTGAAGTCTACATCAATGCAGCTCTGCCACTTTGAAGTTATTAGAGCGTATGATGTATGACTGAAACATCCATAGTAGCTTACTCACCATTTTAATGAAACAGCAATTTTATTAAATAATGTCTAAACGACAAGAACTTCAAATTGGATAGTACCAGTCTCAGCATTACTACCTAAGTACAACAGCAACCAAAGTGTGACCCTGTCTTCCAAATATGTGTAAAAAGGCCAAAAACTTAAAGTGTCAGTGTGTATATGCGGAAAAGCAAAAACTCCCGAGATTTCCCAGTTAAATTGCACTTTTTCCCATGGGAAAATAGGCTTCTCCTAAGGTGAAAAATACACTTTTTCCATGATAAGTAAATAGCAACATCACTGTTAAGTATTGTTAACACACAAAAAGGAAAAGTTAATGGTTTAAATTAATGTACATAGTGTAGCTACAGGAAAAGTTTAGATTTCACATATAATATTGGTCTTTCTTTTGTGTTACACTTTAAGATCCATCACATAAATGTGCCAGTAAAATCTTAAATAATGCCATTAATGCCTGGTCTTCTGGGCTCGAAATTCTTCTAAGTTGCTAGTCCACAATTTGTTAAGTCTTAAATGAGAGTCAAACACACTGATTTAAGAAATTCATTGCACATTCGCACATGTAAATAATTCATCTTGTGTAAAAGGAAATTTACTTTGAAACTAACGCTTTTCAAAGTACCATTCACAATATTTTCCTGCAACCTGTTAGAAATAGCTTCGTTTCAGCAGTTGCCAAAGAGAGCCAAAGAACAGACATTACTGCAAGTGGGCAGCTACAATGACTAGGAGACCCGCATGTTCATACACATATGGTATTAACAGATATTACACGATGTCATAAAAGAAATAGGATACTCCCAGATCATTGGACTTTCGTAAACAGTACTAAAATGCATAATTCAGCTTAAAGGGCACATTCATATGTCCAGATTCACAAAGAAGTAGGTCACAACCTGATATTAAGCTTTTCAGTGCTGTTTTCAGGATGCAAATTTTCTTGGAGTACCAGTATTGCATTATCTCCATGTTTGGATCTTTATTATGGTGTATTGCCGTACATGCCAGAAGATTAAAATGTGCACTTGAAAATCAGTGAACAGTTTAGGTTAAACTAGCCAATAGTGTAGAACAAAACACTTTGTTTCTAATAAATTGATGGCCTCTGTAGAAAACACAAAATGATTGACTGCCAAAAGTGTGGAAATAAAATAAAATCGGAAAACTAATAACATACGTGGGCCTTCCGTAATTATGTGACTGTATTTTAATTTACTTAATAGCTCCCAAGCACAGAAATCCATTTGTTTTCATTTGATGCAAGAAGTGCAAACAAAGAGGAAACAGCAAAATAACTAAACAAAACATGGCTTACGTGAAGACTAACTCCCACTACAACCCAGACTACTATGTGCATACGCGAATCTGGCAACTTGGGTGCACCAGAAAAATATTTCCAAGTAGCATCTGGCAGTTTATTGTTATTGTTAGCCATTCTTCAATGAGCCGGAAGCGGGAGAAGTTACTGCCATTCGCAACTCAACTACGCATGCGCGTGAACCTGAGAGCATCTGCTCACATGAACTTTACATAAACAGTTGACACCACACTCATCAGCAGCAGTTTATTGTAATTAAGTATTCCATAATCTTCATCCAAAAGTCTTTGACACATTTTGCTGTTTATCAGCTCTTACCAGTCAAAAGTATGAAACTCTACCGGAAATATTCCCAGAATTCAACAAAATTCCAAGGTTTTTCCCAGATTTCTTGGTTGCCTCAGAGCGTAGACACCCTGAGTGTGCTCTTTGAGTAAATATGGAAAAATTGATATGGGATGCCAGCCTATAGTGGAGATCGGGCTTGCGTACAATGTTACAGGAAATTTTAAGACAGATGTTTGTTGCTCAAGTTTCTGTCACTATTTCAAATTCACTCACAGCAAGGTGTCAGATTTCCAGGTGTTTCCTCAGATTCAATAGGTACTCCTCCCTCATCATTTTTCAAATGCTGTTTTCAATTTTGTCTTTGTAATGTTTATGTGGAGCAAGCTAAAAGAAACAGCTCATTGTTTCAGGCTACATCCAGTGTGAACGGAATTTTTCCTTCCTCAATGAAATCATAACTTTATACTCCCAATCAAGAGTGCAGCCTCAAATTAAGTGAATTAGCCTTGAACTAAATTAGCACCAGACATATGTGAAGCAACTTTATCTGCATACGAGCTATAACATTTTGTTTGTAATTTGAATCAGAATTACATCACCCATAAACACACAAATACTGGGCATCAGGTGGTTTCTGATGAGTACTCTTGAGTTTAGGTTGACTGCACCAACATATTATAAACACAAAATTTGGTATAAAACAATATCATAGTATCAAATATCCATGATAAGCAGTCACATTTTACTGTACAGGTTAATACACTATTTTTGTTATCAAATACTTCAACATCAAATTCACTTTTCTCGCATATTCTACATTATTGTGTGGTTCTGCATTGCAACGAGTATTCTACTGATATGTGAAGTTTCCCATTAGCAGGAACACCACAAAGGTGAACATTGAACCACAACAATAAGAATGGTATACCTGATAACCTTCAAATTTTTTAGTGCTCAGAACTAATGCAGTAACTGTGATGACAGAATGAAGTTTTTATACACAGACACACACACACAGGATGTTTAATTTATCTGAAGACATTGAAATATCTCTAAAACTACACAATCCAGCCAATTTATAGTTAAAATGTGTAAACCCCCATTTTTTTTATACTGTATGTTCAGATTCTACAGAAAAAAGTCTTAAGTTTTGTCTGAAACATTTTTCTGTTTTGCAACATATGGTACAGTATACAGAAAAATCAAAATGGGTAGAAAATCTTATGTTTCACAATGCTATGCAATGACACTTTAAACCCCCCCCCCCCCCCCCCCAAATATACACACTGCAAGGGTATGACAGGCAATCATTTCACAACTTTTAACTGGAAACCCTATTGTCAATGTTGTATTCTTCTGACAAAATGAAAAGGGGATTGCTCAATGCACCACTTGGGCCACGTAGCAAACTCTGACTAGCATAACAGTCAGTGCCGTCCCATTAAAAGGTATAATTGCCTGTTCTACACGCACACCAAGGAGGTGGGGGGTTAATTCAAAGGTACTGGATAGCATTTTGAAACATATGATTTTCTATACAGCATCATCTGTCACATGAGGGGGGCGGGGGGTAGGGAGCGGTTGTTTCAGACAAAACTTGCTTTTTTTTCCCTCCCTAACATCCAAATAAAAAATTGGGGTGCCGATTCAAGATTTAAAAGTTACTCCCAACTTCCCACACACAGGGTGCGATGGAAGTAACAAACAAATTTTAATCATTACATTTTTGGATCCACTGTGTTGTTTTCAAAATTTTTCAATGACTTCAGATAAATTGAACACCCTTCATACAATTAATATCAGTAAATTATTGTAAACAATCATAACAGTACCACTGGGAATTATATTTGCACACATAATGAAGCACAATACCATACTGTTTCATGAAGAACTGCAGCCAACCCACCTGGGAAAATGTCTCAGTTTTAATTCCTCAATGAAAACAGTTGTCCCACTCTGTACTGGTCTTGAATCGGCATTCTGTTCAGTTGGATCATGTCGATGCCAGTTTGTCTGCTCTTTAACTATAATCACAGAATTAAATTTTATCAGTATTCTACAATTCAATTCATAGAGCACTTGACAATATGCAGTCAAAATGTGTTATCCACAAGATTGCTCCATTTATTTATATTACAGCAGGACACTTGTTTTATAGGGCAAAAGAAACCGTAATAAAAATACATGGAGCAATAGTTTAACAAACTAGTTTGTAGAACATTCTTAACCACCTTTCTTTTGTGTAAAATACATTTTTATAGGTATCTTGAGGCATGTATAACAATGAAGCTGTTAACTGAAATTTCGGAATAATTTAGCCAATGAGATGTGCATCATAGTTGACACTGATGTTAATTTTATGTATGGCTTAGTGGTTGAGTGAATAAGTATCAGACTACAAGTCCAAAGTTTTGGTGTTTGATATCTGATCAGTCATTGTGCCACACTGGACTTCAGTCATTCAGATTCAGACGCACTGACTGAATCTATTGTCCTGATGTCCAGGGTAACCTCCCCGTTTCCAATAGGTAATTAAGGATGCAAGTGCCTATCAATGTCATCCCACTTTTCTTTCAAATTGATTCTGGATCTTCAATCACTATGTCAACTGGGAGACATATTGGGTTCCCCATGACTAGTCTTGTTCTATGCAGTTGAAAAGTTATAGTGATAACACCACTGCGGTAGAAAGTCAACTCGCCACTCTAGTTCACTACAAAGCAGTGTACCTGTCAGCCTGCATCCTTGTAGTCAGTGCAACAGGGCACCAACATTTTGAGTTTGGATCCGTTCAGTGCTGTTAGTTTAGAAGTCCACCATTCAATGAACTGCATCTAGCCATTTGTCCCAAGTTCCTACATGTGAGACCTTTTTTCAAAATATGCTTTGGTTTTCTCACATCTATCAACTTGCATCACTGACTTCGAAGCACACATCTCTTTACTGCCTTCGGTGATGCCCCGATTTTTTAAGGCCTGGAATGTGCCTTTTGCTATGTGCATGCTTCGTCTGTAACTGCAGCGCCTACAGGAAGAAAGAATTTTGATGCTCATTAAAAGCACTCCGTATGTCAAGCCTATTGCGACCGTTGAAAAATCAAATGGATCGCTGAGGATTTTAAGTCAACTACTGATTCACAGTCCATCATCAACACATACCATATTCCTAAAGTGCAGGAGATCATGGCACGCCTTGCTGGGCGAAAAGTTTTTCCAAAAATTGACCTATGGGACACTTACTTGCACCTCGCCTTGGACAAAGCCTCCAAAAGCACCCTGGTAATCAACACACAATTTGATCTTTTTTTTTTTTTGTATAACAGCCCGCCCTTTGGCATCGGCAGTGGACCATCCATACTACAACACTGCATGGAACACCTAACACGAGACGTTCCACCGACGGCAAATTATTTGGACATTATCACTGTCACTGGAAAAAATGCAGAGGATCTAGGAACCAATTTAGACTCTTTGTTCAGCAGGCTCCAATGGGCTAGTTTGGAATGCTATGAGGAAAGACGTTACTCTGTGCCCTAAGTGGAATATCTGGGATATGTATTCGGCCCATCTCAGAGATACAACCCAGTCTACACTATACCGAGGCCATACAAAACCTACCATCTCCCAAAGAAGACAAACAACTGTAATCCACATTAAAATACAGAACATTCATTCCTCATGTGGCAGCTATCTCCAAACCACTACATCAGCTCCTTCACAAGAATGTTAAGTGGCAATTATCCTTCACTTGTGACAAGGCTTTTTGGAATCTCAAACAAGCTTTACTCTAACATGCATCAATACGTACATCCCTCCCAAGTGCCTGACAGTAGAGGCAAATATATCAGACTACAGCTTGGGAGCCATTCTTTCTTACAAAATCGACAGAATTGAACACCCTATTGCATTTGTTTCTGAGCCATTAAGGCAGGCACATCACAATTCCAGTCAAATTGAAAAGGAAAGGTTAGCTTTCATTTCTGCATTGAAGAAGTTTCACGATTATGTGTACAGACAGCTATTTAGCCTGTTAACAGATCATAAGCCTCTGATACCATGCAGATCACAAAACTCCGTAATATAAATTTGTTCAGACCTACTGGTACCACCAACACGAGTTGTCCACTCTCAAGGGCATCTTCTTGCTCCAAGGAGCTAATGGCGACACCACAGTAGTCCTGCAAGCACTCCAACTTTGCATCTTGACATTATTACATGACTGTCATTGCAGTATGGCCCTCAGCAAACAGTTAGCCCACCTACATCTCTTCTGGGAGGTCATCGACAAAGATATAGAACACATGGTCGCAGCATGCATAACATGTCAAAGCAAGCAGGCAACACAAGCCCATTGACATTTTCCTTACCCTAATGCAACATCCCATGGGCTCGCATTCATCTAGATTTCTCAAGGCTCTGTTTGGGTTACTCTTGGTTGATCATGACAGATGGCAGCAACACCTCTCCATGCATATGTTTCGTGGATGTGCTCATCGTTATTAACAAAAACCATCCATACCTTATCTCAAATCTTTTCCTCAGCTGACAGCAGCAGAATTCTGCAGTTTTTGTGCAGAGAATGGCCCAGACTTGGATAAGTATGACACTGTTCCATCCTGCTTCCAATGAACTCACAGAGAAATTGGTCTATACTTCAACTGGCGAAATTGTCTCTCTCTCTCTCTCTCTCTCTCTCTCTCTCTCACACACACACACACACACACACACACACACACACACACACACACACACACACAGCGCTGCAGGACTCTCAGCCAGGACACCAGCCTTCCAGCAGGCCAGGCACGCACTATCAATGGACATTAACAGCAGCCCCCCTGGGTTCTCCACTTTCCAAGGACACCAACAGTAGAACCATCACCTTCTGGGGTGGAGAGAGGTGTCACTATCTCTCTTCTGAAGGGGTGAGGGACACTACGTCAGGGCTCATAGCCCTCCAGCATAAAAGCAGTAACTACAGCACAAGTAGTCTATGCCAAAAGTCACAGGGCCACAATGGTGAACACTCCTTAGTGCAGTAATGAGCACATGCCTCACCAGTAAGTAGCAGAAGCATCAGTCAGAGGGCACAGTCAGTGCAAACCTACTCACTTCCGCAGGATCACATGCTCAGAAGTAGGTCTCACTGCATCCTGCCGCCTGTACAGCGTTAAAGCCAGCATGCAGCTTAAGATGAGCTCTCTGGCTTTATATTGACCACTGCTGCAGTTTCTCAATCAGAAAATCTAGTGGATCATCCCATTACCTTTTGTCCAACACCATTCTACCAGCTTGGAAGCTTCAACTCCAACAGTGAACAGAGCTCTCAGCAGTTAACTTCAAACTATGCTGAAATTTGGCCTCTACATTGCAGACCTCTGGAACTCTGATATTTTGGTATGACATGTTGTCTGTGTAATTAAAGACAATTTGTGCCTCGTGAACCAGAACACCAGTAATTGTGACTGTTTTCCATGGCTAACATTCCATTGGACTCATTCAATGAGAGAGACTTAATTGTGAACTATTTCTTGTGTTATTTAATTGAACTTCAAAGGAGGACGATTGAAGATTTATGTTTGTGTCAACATACATTCTCCTCATTGTCTAACTGGACTTCAGCTTCTATGTGTCAAGCCCGATGCAGGCCACTTAACAAGCCACCAGACTGAGTTCACTTCCAAACCTGTCAAAAATGTATGTATCTTGTTTTAATGGGTGTATTGAATTTTAAATTTTAAAGCTCCAAGGTTATCTAATGCTTCCCCACACCCTTAGAAATATTGTTCGAGTCATAAAAATGAGCAGACACATCTATCTGAGTTATAATGACCGGACTGCCGTGTGACGACACGGTTACCTTCAGGTCCACTTAAATTGCAATAATCTGCCATGAAAGCAGATTCTTTCTCAATAACCAAATATGATAAAAATGGCTTTGTCAGCTGACATTAGCTGGAATGGTCTTATTCAAGAACTCTTCACTTAAAAACAGCTTAAGGGTAACATCATTTCTATGTGCAGTTACAAATCCCTTAAAAAATTCTGTCTCCATCAGGAGTCCTTGGTTAAGAATCACAATGGATTTGGTCATAGCCCATTGATGTGTAACATACTGCTGACAATAGTGAATGCACCACCCACACCGAACAGAGACAGTTGCAATCTTCATTATTGATCTAACTAAGGTCCCAGCCACTCCTACACATGATGACTTCATGAAAACAAAGCTGGGACCTGGATGGTTGTGGCAGTAACACAAGTGAAATTCTCTACCATGATCTGTGTCAAGTCTCGTTTGCTAATCTGGAGATTATCAACCCTACTTGCAGCACCTTATACTACGGTCTGTGCTTTATTATGTATCATTCAACTGAAGGTTTAATGAAATGGTATGTGGAGTTAAAAAAAATCTGCCCAAATCTCTTCTTAGTCTCCTTAATTGTATAGAAGTATTTTGTCCTAGCTATATGAAGGGTTGCAAGATTCTCACAATGGAAAAGAGAATGGAAAAAAGCCAATAACTACATTAAACTCGGTAGACTAAAAGAAGCAACTAACTGTTTGGCCTTTGCAAATAATCTTATGATAACAGATGGAACCTTAGAGAATGCAAAGAAAAGACTAAAACTTAACTGCCAAAGCATTCTCAACAAACTGCCAGAGTTTGAAGATCTCCTAAAAAGCAGCTCACATAATGTGCATTAGTACATGAAGCTGGTTAAAACCTGAGGTTAACATCAGTGAAATTTCGGGGAAATTTACCAAGATAGAAATTGAAGCTGCATGCAAGATCATCTGAGAAATACTGAGTATCAGACAAGGGCATAAAATTATAATTAGATCCTTTTATCGACCACCAGGCTCAACTCCTGACGAAATCGAAAACATCCATACACTAGTACATATGTTCCCAATCATACTGTAATATCAGGGAAGTTTAACCATCCAACAACTAATCGGGACAGTTACAGTTTTGCTATAGCTCACATTACGCTGGAGGCAGCCCTATTTTCAGCCATTCTGTGCATCTCCCACCATTAACTGCTAGTAGCCAATAAGATTCATCCCCTTTCCGAGTGGTTAGCCGCGAGTTACAAACGGGACTGTGAGAATCTCTCTCCCATGTGCTCCACTGTTGTCGTATTTTGCGACAATGCAGTTTCATTTACAGAGCAACTGAATTATTCATTTAGATGCCAATGTTACTTTCTCACAACAGTATAGCTGTGAATATGTATCTGTAAAGATTTTCGTGTAGTTTCCAAATGAAAATGTCATGTCATGGCATGGCAGTAAACGTGAAGTTCCTTTAATTAAATTGTGTGTCTGGAGTATTGTCTTATCCATGTGATTGGTTTCGTGATTTTCTATCAGAGAGATCACTATATGTAGTAATCGACAGAAAATAATCGAGTAAAACAGAAATGACAGAAGTGATACCTGGTGTTTGCAAGGAAGTGTTATGGGCACTCCTCTGTTCCTTGTCTAATAAACGATTTAGGAGACAAACTGAGCAGCCATCTTAGACTGTTTGTAGATGATGCTGTGATTTACCATTTTCTAGAGTATTTACCATCTTATAAAGTCACCAGAAATTAAAACAGATTAGAAAATGACTTGGACAATGTATCTGTATGGTGAGAAAATTGACAATTGACTCTAAATAATGAATAGTCTGAAGTCATCTGCATGATTACTAAAAGGAATCTGCTCAATTCGGTTTACAGGATCAAACACGATTCTAAAGGCTGTAAATTCAACTAAACACTTAGGGATTACAATTACAAATGACAAAATGCAACTCTCACATGGATAACACTGTGTGGAAAGCAAACCAAAGACTGATTTTAGAAAATGCAACCGGTCCTTTGAAGAAGCTACTTGCACTATCCTTTCCCGCCTACTTCTGGAGTATTGCTGTCAAGTGTAGGATGTACAGAAGATAGAATTGATCGAAAAAGTTTAAAATAGAACAGCTTGTTTTATATTTTCGCGAAATAGGGGAGAGACTGCCATGGATATGATACACAGTATGGGATGGCAATCATCAAAACAATGTTGGTTTTCATTGTAGCAAGGTTTTCTCATGAAATTCAAGCCACCAACTTTCTCCTCAGAGTGTGAAAATACCTTGTTAGCGCCCACCTACATAAGGACGAATTAGAGTTCGCAAGGAAAGATACAAGTGTTCCTGTTTCCTGTGCACTGTTCAAGAGGGGAATAGTAGACACATAGCTTGAAGGTGGTTCCATGAACGCTCTTTGAGGCACTTAACTGTGAATTGCAGAGTAATCATGTAGATGTAAATGCCTCACAAGCAATCAAGGAGGTTTACGTCCATCATTTACAACACCTTCAAATTTGAATGTGAAACTGATACTCCTGTTTCTGACATTTTCAAGACTCAAGAAAGAACTGCAGAAGCACGTGTTAGCACGAGAACTGCACAGATGATAGTAAACAAAAGTGTTGGAACTGTAGAAAACTCAGGAAATTTTGTTTTTGTGTTGCCTGAAAATAATAGAAATTGCAAGATACCAGTAACACAAATAGATTGTTTTGACAATGATGTTTTAAAGTGCTCTGTGTTTGAAATGTATACAAGAAGGGAATACCCAACATTACAAGAACTTGCTGCAATTGTGCCTGAGCAAATTGGCTTCAAAGGTAGCGTTTTGTCAATGTAAAGAATTTTAAAATACATTGGTTTTAAACATGTTAAGACAAGAGTATTTAATTGAAAGAAGTGACACAGAAGCAACACAAAGCCCGCCCATTACAAAGATTCACAATACAAGAGGAGTAGGCAGTTCTACAGTGTATTACGTTGATGAAACATGGGTGTATCAGAATCATTCCATCAATACCTGCTGGAAAATGAGTGATGGTACTGATGGTTTCAAAGTTGCCTTAGGAAAAGGTTATCGGGATACTCATTTTGCATGCTCTCTCTTCTTCTGATTTGGTTCCTGAGAGTAAACTTCTATTTAGATGTCAGAAAAACAATAGTGACTACCCTTTGGAAATGAACGCTGTCACTTTCAAGAAGAGATTTACTGAAAAATTCTTGTCATACCTAGCTTTGAAGTGTTATCATTCAGTTGTTACAGAGAAATGACCAAGTACGAGTACCAGAAACAGGATATTGTGCTCTGGCCAAAAAATAAAAATATTTCAGACAATATAAGCCAGACCTGTGCTGAACTCTTGCAGCTTGTTAATTTATATAAGTCACGTGACAGAATGTACAAATTTGACTTTCTTGCATGTGAATGTGGTCACACAGTTTTGCATTTACCCACATTATTACTGTCAGTATAATCCGACAGAATTATGAGCACAGGTTACAAGCTATGTGGGGCGGGGGGGACAAAACACTCAAGATAACAGACACTGAGTGGCTTGTGCTTGAAGCAATAGACAGCATCCCCCTTCAGAGTCAGCACAATGTGTGTGTGTGTGTGTGTGTGTGTGTGTGTGTGTGTGTGTGTGTGTGTGTGTGTGTGTGTCACGCTGAAAAGTAAGATTTTCACAGGGAGGTGAAAATGGATAAAAGCCTTGAATGTATCATCCTAAATTTACAATCAGATGGTATTATGGTGTAGAGTTTAAAACAAAATATTGATCTTTTCTTGTTTTAAAGAATCACGGTTTTTGTCAACATATCAATTGGATACACTGTACATGAGAACTTCCTGGCTTTTATAGATTAGGAATATGTAGGCTGTGAATTATTCAGACTATATTGGTCAACACATTACCCAAGGAGAAGTTAAGCTTTTTCCAGCCTGTTTTATTACTTGAGAGACTGTGGCTGGATAAATTTGTCACAAACTCCAGTATTTCGACACGTAAACCCCTGTCATTTTCATGGCACAAATTGGAAAAAATGCCTTAAAATGAAAGAAAGGGTTGCCTGTCAATATACCGGTGGTTTTCAATGTTATGGGTCAGCATTCCACCTAGTTATATAAAGAAGATGGTTAATTGTTAGTGTGTGCAATGCATCAGAAATGCATTCACCCACTGTAATGTCGAACAAGTTAGTTTAAACTCATAATGCCTGTTGTCATCAAAAAAATGTAACAACACACTGACAATTTTTACGATAGTCTTTCGTACTAGTGTTTCTTTTCTTATACATAGGGATTTACACTGAATAGCAGTAAAATACACCCTCATACGCACATCACATACATTTAAAAAATTATATGGAGTAGAAGCTGTTGTCAAATAAATATAATGATTTTGGTTTGAGTCTGAAGTTTACTTTGTTACGTACTACATTTTTGCCCCATAACACAGTCCAAATCACAATAAATGTCAATTATTGCAACTATTTTCAATAATCTAGTTGCTAGACAATCTTCATTTTGAGAAAAATTGTTCTTGACGGCTTCACAAACCTGTATCAGCTGTTCTCGCCTTCCGCCATCACACACACAATTTCTGTGGAGAAGTGGACACAACCTCAAGACCTAATAGTAAAATTTCTCTCATGTAGATGAATGATCAAAATCAGTTTTAAAATGTATTATTCCATCACAGATTTCAACATAAAATATGAAATACCAAAGGTGAATGAACACGACTGTTGTCCGCAGCAACACAGTTCGGCAACACGAAATTCGTTTGCCGGCTCTCTGCCGCCATGCATGTGCAAACCTCATCCCCCTCTATGACTCCCTATCGTTCTGCCTCTATGAGCGGAAGTGTCTTCTTCCGTGAAGCAGTCTACAGTGGTAAGCATTACAAGACATCCTATGATACATTACAAGATGCCTTCTCTGAAAACTATCTAGAAGAGACAGTTCAAAATCTAACTCATGGCAACAAAGAGACCTGACCTCTGATGAAGTCAGAGTCAAAGCTGGTATCAGTGACCAAGAGAGAGCTGTGGAAACAATGATTACCAAAGTATAAAGGCCAACTAAAACAAGTGGAAAGATTCAGTAAACTACATGAAGAAGAAGTAGTAGTATCATATCTAATGAGGAACTTTAAACTTTTAGCTTGGAACGGGAGCATGTAGAGAAAATATTGCTCGAGTGTAAAGGATAGTTGACCATGTACTGGATAAATATGTACCCAGCAGAACATTGGTTCACCATGGGGGAGGAGGTGGGTGGAAGGGGTGGGGGGGCCACATCTCCATAGTAAACAATCACTGTAAAGAAACTTCTAAGGAAACAAACCACTGCATAACAGGTGCAAGACAAAGCCCAGAGCAACAGATGCTGAATGAAATGTGTTTGGTTGTCAAGAGAGCAATGCATGAAGTGTTCAACGAGTACAGTACCATAAAAATTGTTGGAAGATCTTTCACAAAATCTAAAGAAATTCTAGTCACATAGTAGTAGTAGAGGGGTTTTGGGCACACGACAGCAAGGTCTTCAGCGCCCATTCAGTAACTTTCTAGTCACATGTACAGGCTATTGGTGGCAACAGAGTTAGTGTGCAGTGACTCACAAACAAAGATAGGAATGAAATTGAGGATAGAAAAGCAAAAGCAGAGACACTGAGTCCCATTTTCAAATGTTCCATTATAAACCCAGGTATATTCCTGCAATTTAACTCTTGTATCACTATAAAAATGAGTGAGATGGATATCAGTGACAGTGATGTTGAGAAACAGCTGAAATCACTAAAACTGAACAAATCTCTAGAGCCCGAGAGCCCAACAGAATCCCTATAAGATTCTATACTGAATTTATGGCTAAGTTAGCCCCTCTTAACTACATTCTCCCATCGATTCCCTGGGGTGAGGAGGAGGGGGCATACCATCGAAAATCCTTGACATCCATTTCTAGAAAAGTCTTAGAACATGTTCAGAGTTCTAACATAATGAGGTATCTTGAGCAGTATGACCTCTTTCATGTCACCCATCATGGATTCTGAGAACATCAATTACGTAAAACCCAATTCGCACTTTTCTCACATGATATAATGAAAGACATAGTTCCAGGCTGGCAGATAGATGCAGTGTCTCTCCATTTCCAAAAGGTGTTTGACTCAGCACCACATCTATACTTCTTATCAAAAGTATGATTGTATGGGGGTATCAAGCAAAATTTGTGATTGGAGGGAGGATGCAGAAAGTTATCCTGGATAGATAGGAACTGACAGGTGTAGAAGTAACTTTGGGTGTGATTAGTGAAGTGTGCTGGGACCCTTGTTGTTCCTATTGTATATTAAACCTTGTGGGCAATATTAATAGCAAACATAGACTTTCCAAGACGATGCAGATACGAATAATTAAATACTGTCCGAAAGATGATGCACAAATATTCTGTCATATCTTGGCAAGATTTCAAAGTGGTCCAAGAATTGCTTTTCTCTTTGTTGTATCTTCCTGAAAACCTTTGAATTTCTTGACTTCTAGTCTGAAATTCTCGCTTTTGAGTAAGGTTTCTCACTCAATCTGCATTCCTTCCGAGTCCTTTTTGTCTTGCCTCCTCATCCACTTTCACTGTCTGTTTTCATGTCTTGGAAGAAAATGTGATTCTTCTTTGTTAATCTGTCTTCCTTCATTCTCTTTAGATGTATAGAGTGTAACACCTCTTTTGCAGATGCCATATATTGTTGTAGTGCAGGATGTGTATATTTCCTTGTGTGACCACGAAACAAAATTGCAATCTTTGTTACTGATTGAGCCTAATATTTTTCACAAGATGCTTCTTCCTACCTTTTCCAAATCTTCTAACGCCGTTTTACATCCAGATAAAAATAGTGTTTGTGGCAAATGGAAGACATCTGGTTTTGCAATTGTACTATAATCCATTAACTTAACATATTCAGAAAAAATATGTTTTTATTGTACAGATTTCTTTCATTTATGCTCTTTTCATTTTTCCAGTTTTGTTTTTAATTGCTTCTTTTTCATTTTTTACATTTATTTTTGACCCAGATATTTAAAGTTGTCTGTTGTCTTGGCCTTGTCACAATCTGTTTTTAAAATTCTCATTGACCATGCCTTCTGTCTTTTCAAATGATATTCATAGACCAGCTTTTCAGTTGTCTTCTTCTACATCTACATTTTTACTCTCCAAACCACTGTGAAACATGTGGCAGAGGATCTCTGTGGGAGCAGTATGTAGGAGGCTGCAATTTATTCCTACGTTCATTGTGTAAAATTGTTTAATGAATGGCTGTTGCAGTTCCTTTTAAATGAACCCATATTAGAAACAAACTTAAGGGGGTTAGTACATGTGGCCTACATGAGGGACAGTGTTAGAATTCTGCTATGCAGGAAGTTTGCAGACGGACACCATAGGCCCCTCTGACCACCATTTTCTCTGATAAGAACATTCCTGATGAATGCACAAATTTGTACCAAATTATGATAACCACACAATATGACTGAATCTATGGAAGCATATGAACAGTCTTCCATGTCTCAATGTAACACTATTCTTATGGTGGAGACAGCAGTATCCAATTTCTGCAGAAAATTATGAACTAGATTATCATCCATTTTTACTCTTAGAAATCTAAAATTTTCAACTTCACTAGCTGTTTTAATAACCTATTTTTATGTGAGTTCTGTGTCAGAAACTACATGCACTGTGTTCTGTTTCAGATAAGTGACCACCTTTCCTCTGTAAACCCCAACCTGGTGTTATCTGCTACCCTATCAGTTAAATCAGTTATATTGCAACCCACATCATTTCAAATAACACTTCTGTCATCTGAAAAATACATAAATACTATTCAGTGAAACACTGTAATTGGCACAATGACCACTTCCCACAGCTACAAAGAACGTCTGTCAGAATGCTTTTAAAGTTTGACCTGAAGTGATACTACATCCACCCACTATACCACCAATCTTAAGTGAAATAAAGCCCTCCTTCACAGTTGTATCCAGATACACGATGTTTATAGTGTGAATTGACGTACTCACACTCTCAATCAGTAAGAAGACATCACTGTGTCTCAGGAGAAGTCTTCAGTACCCTCTCAGATCTCATTAACTCACCTTGGAGTTGTATCAAGATGACATGGAGACAAAAAAAGGAATGTGAAGTGAACTTAAGTTGTGCATTTCCAAATTCAACTCCTGTTTCAAGTCACAACCTACACTATCGTAAGTTTGTTCCCTAACAAGACTGCTGACAGCCTCCTCTAGTGCCCCAGTCTAATGTTAATGTTGAGTTAATAATACGAGACATGACATTTGATACCAATAGAAAAGAAAATATGTATAAAAAATATGATACTTACACACTGAAGGCCCAGCTATGTGGATACACTTAGGACAATGAAACTTGTCCACATATGGAACGAGATATTCTTGCAGGTCAACACAACTGTAAAGTAAATAATGCATTAGTTACAGTTTTTTTCCATCTGAGTTAAGACTGAAACAATTAAAATGAATGGCCTTGATACAGCATTGTCACAATTCTGGTATTGTAGATGGCATAATAGCATTTGCTTAGCAGTCAATCAGATAGACAATCAAAGGGCAGAGTTAACATTTTTTTTAAAATTGGTAATAGCAGAAATCACAAGTTTTTATTGTCTTGATAGTCCACATTTTCTATCATTTTATCAATGCTAGCCAGTTATTATAACGTAATCAGTAACTACTCCCAATTACGAGTGAGATTCGAGGAATCTGTGTTGGAGGAATTGTTATTCTTTGGATTTTAAAACATCAAATAATATTTTATTTAAGATCAGAGGAAAGTAGTGACACTGCACAGAACACAGTTCTGCAATGGGAATTCATGATTTAAAATGAGTGTGAAGAATTCATGAATTCAGCACCACATCATTGACTTTTAAAGGAAACACACATCATGCAACATGTATGCGACTATCGAAAATTTCCTGATGGCGGAATGCATTAGGTTATCTTAGATGGGAGCCCTCTGCAGACAAGTAATATCTGGTGTGGCTGAGGGGAGTGTAATAGGACTATACTGATGTTGTTGGACATGTTATACATTCATGACTTTTAGGTCAGTATCAGTTGCAAGATAGATACTGCCTACAGGAAAATTAAAGAGACCTTTGGAGAGAAGAGAACCACGTGTATGAATATCAAGAGCTCAGATGGCAGCCCAGTTCTAAGCAAAGAAGGGAAGGCAGAAAGGTGGAAGGAGTATATAGAAGGTTTATACAAGGGCGTTGTACTTGAGGACAATATTATGGAAATAGAAGAGGATGTAGATGAAGACGAAATGGGAGATACGATACTGCGTGAAGAGTTTGACAGAGCACTGAAAGACCTGAGTCGAAACAAGGCCCCCGGAGTAGACAACATTCCATTAGAACTACTGACGGCCTTGGGAGAGCCAGTCATGACAAAACTCTACCAGCTGGTGAGCAAGATGTATGAGACAGGCGAAATACCCTCAGACTTCAAGAAGAATATAATAATTCCAATCCCAAAGAAAGCAGGTGCTGACAGATGTGAAAATTACCGAACTATCAGTTTAATAAGCCACGGCTGCAAAATACTAACGCGAATTCTTTACAGACGAATGGAAAAACTGGTAGATGCAGACCTCGGGGAGGATCAGTTTGGATTCCGTAGAAATGTTGGAACACGCGAGGCAATACTGACCTTACGACTTATCTTAGAAGAAAGATTAAGAAAAGGCAAACCTACGTTTCTAGCATTTGTAGACTTAGAGAAAGCTTTTGACAATGTTGACTGGAATACTCTTTTTCAAATTCTAAAGGTGACAGGGGTAAAATACAGGGAGCGAAAGGCTATTTATAATTTGTACAGAAACCAGATGGCAGTAATAAGAGTCGAGGGGCATGAAAGGGAAGCAGTGGTTGGGAAAGGAGTGAGACAGGGTTGTAGCCTCTCCCCGATGTTATTCAATCTGTATATTGAGCAAGCAGTAAAGGAAACAAAAGAAAAATTTGGAGTAGGTATTAAAATTCATGGAGACGAAGTAAAAACTTTGAGTTTCGCCGATGACATTGTAATTCTGTCAGAGACGGCAAAGGACTTGGAAGAGCAGTTGAACGGAATGGACAGTGTCTTGAAAGGAGGATATAACATGAACATTAACAAAAGCAAAACGAGGATAATGGAATGTAGTCAAATTAAATCGGGTGATGCTGAGGGAATTAGATTAGGAAATGAGACACTTAAAGTAGTAAAGGAGTTTTGCTATTTAGGAAGTAAAATAACTGATGATGGTCGAAGTAGAGAGGATATAAAATGTAGACTGGCAATGACAAGGAAAGCGTTTCTGAAGAAGAGAAATTTGTTAACATCGAATATAGATTTATGTATCAGGAAGTCGTTTCTGAAAGTATTTGTTTGGAGTGTAGCCATGTATGGAAGTGAAACATGAACGATAACTAGTTTGGACAAGAAGAGAATAGAAGCTTTCGAAATGTGGTGCTACAGAAGAATACTGAAGATAAGGTGGATAGATCACGTAACTAATGAGGAGGTATTGAATAGGATTGGGGAGAAGAGAAGTTTGTGGCACAACTTGACTAGAAGAAGGGATCGGTTGGTAGGACATGTTTTGAGGCATCAAGGGATCACAAATTTAGCATTGGAGGGCAGCGTGGAGGGTAAAAATCGTAGAGGGAGACCGAGAGATGAGTACACTAAGCAGATTCAGAAGGATGTAGGTTGCAGTAGGTACTGGGAGATGAAGCAGCTTGCACAGGATAGAGTAGCATGGAGAGCTGCATCAAACCAGTCTCAGGACTAAAGACAACAACAACAATCAGTTGCAAATCAGGCTTTTCACAAATTATCACTTCTACAGCGGGGAAATCCTATCCAGTAATTCTATCCAGTGCATTAATATCCATGTAGACACTGACAAAATATCAGACTGGTACAAAGAGTGGCAACAAGCTCTTAATCTAGAGAAATTCAAAGTTGCATGTCACAAAACAGAAGTATGGTAATCTTTGAGTCCAGTTGTGACTGATAAATCCCGCAGGCAGTCATGTTATAAATATAATAATTCAGAGTAAAACATTTGATGAGATATGAAGTAGAATGACCACTTAGGCCCACTTATAAAGCAAATGGCAGGCTTCAAATTATTGGCAGAATACTGTAAAACTGAAGTTTGTAGCAAACCATTTTTATGGGCCATACTCTAATATTGCTCGTGTACATGGGACCCATGTCAGGTCACGCTGAATGGTTGATTTTTTATACATAAAGAAGCCCAAAAATGAAAGGATGGACTCTCAATGGAATCTAGTTGCAATTAAACAGCGACTGTGTATTAAATGCTGGAGAAACTTAAAGATCTCCTTGCCAAACATTTTGAATTATTCACTTCTAATACAATACAAAGTGAATAAGGAAGCAAGTAGGATTATGTGAATGATTATGTAATTAGAAACTGAGTACAAACTAGGATAGGGCAACAATGAGTAACAAGATCAGCTATGCCTTTTTCAGAGGAATAATCCTCATATTTGCCTTAATGTCAGCAAAACGTGAGAAATCTGGTCAGAGGCACATTCCTCCCAAATTTAAGTCCAGTGTGCTACTACCTGTGCCATCCTACTTTGTGTACAAAGTCAAAATTGTAATTTTCACATATATGCTTCCGATAACTTGTAGTTGCAGGTATGTATGACTCCGCATGCTGCAGGCCTTTTGAAGTACTTAAAATTTAATTTATGCCACATGACAAAACAAGCAACCATTTTTCCTCATTAATGATACAAGAAGACAAGGAATATTTACAGAAAATTTGTGCAAAAATTTAGGAGACATGAATAGATATTTACAGAATAAGCTCAAGTTACCCTGTGAAATAAGATAGGAACAACCACTTCATGAAGTAAAGGCTCCATGAAAATGGACTGTTGAAAGTTAAGAGGTCTTAATGTTGACAGCCACAGATGCATGTGATTAAACTCTCTACAGCATCTTCTTCATTCTACTATTAAACCACTTTCACAGAATGTGCATCAATAAAGCTCCTCCTTTATCAGTTTCTCATCAGAAATGTTAACTCCATTATAGATATACTCATACAATAAAGACACTGGATTTAAAAAAAAAAAAAAAAAAAAAATAGAACACCTCTACTTTCCTTTCAACACTAGATGTACCTCACACTCTTGATTTACATTAAAGTCGCTCATAAAATGTTTGTGCATTGAGGAACAAACAAATATGTAACATCCCCCTGTAAAACTATTAAATTATATAAAACTGGTGAATTTTTATCTCTTTCATTAGAAAACCACCATGAAATTCTTAAATGCTTTCATTTGCGTATATAGTTAATCCTTGTGTAAAGGCAAAATACCTGCTTTAAAATAAAAGTCCTTGTCACTAATGTGTAATTGTGCATAACATGCTAATGTTTTCAATTTTTTATATATAATAACTATGCTGTCCACAGGATCCAGTTTCTGCACCAAAATATTATTCTGGCATCTGAAGTGGAGATACCTTGCCAACCTCTAAAATAATTATTGGCCAGAGCATCTGCTTACACATCGTAAACAAACTGTGCATACTGCAATCATTTATGCAGAAGATGTGGACAAATCCTTGCTGGTTGATATCTTCAAAGAAATGGGGATATCCCATATTTATTTTTGGTCAAAAGGAAGCCATGCTTTGGGAGGCAGTTAACTAGGAATGACTTGTTCTGTATGACAAAGAGTCCACAGTAACAACACTTTTGCACCTATTAGACATTTGTTTTGAAACTTCCATGTTTTATGGGTCTACCTCAGCTGACAGATATTGTACAATAAAATCAAATCAGTAAGAAATATTGTCAAAAGAGACAGGGAAAGAAGCATAGGAGATGACATGTTCTGTAAAGAGAACACATCGTAAAAAACTCTTCATGTGCAGCACAAATTTTTAATAACTACTTTTTAAAAATAGGTGACAAAATTGGTGAAACTAGTTCAAAAGACAAGGCCAAAGATTACACTAAACAAGCTATACAGAGTACATTTAGTGAAATAGAAATTAATCTCACAATCCCATTTGAAACAAAGAGAATCATAATGACTAAAAAATGAAAATGCGCATGGGGTGAATAACATCTCTAAGAAGTTGTGGCTCTATATTGTGTAATGCTCTTAATCACATTATGCATCATTAATTCAGGGTATATCCCCAAACAGATTGAAATATGCCATGGTTAGGCCTTTCTAAAAAAAGGTGGCTCCACAGATGTGAGGAACTACTGCTGGCTGGTGTCACTTCTATAATTTTCTAAACTTTTTGAAAAGGTAACACACTCCAGTGTTGTTACCATCCTCTACAGTAATGGCATACCTGGCAAATCACAGTCTGGATTTCAAAAGGTCCACTCTACCGAGTCAGCTACTTATATATTTAATGAGCACATAATAAAATCTTTAAATGGCAAAATATCACTATTTGGGGTATTCTGTGACAAAAACCAAAGGCACTTGATTGTGCCAATCATAACATTCTCCTAGAGAAGTGGATTTTTTATGGATATGTGGTTCCAAATATGTCTGGGTTAGTTCTTATTTAAAAAACGAAGTGCCGACAGTTACCCAAGGCTGGGGAGAAATTCTTGCTTTATGTTAATGCTCTATCATTTCATTTGAATCGGGAGGCAGAATTAGTACTGTTTTCAGATGATACAAGTTTTGTTGTGAAGTCAAGCAAAGAAGTATCAATGGAGAAAAAGTCAGCAATGATCTGTGAAAATTACTAATTTGTTTTGCACAAATAGCCTATGTTTAAAATTAAAACAGAACAAAACTGGTCGATCTGTATTTTTAGAAAATATCCCATGACTAATAAGCTCATATACTTACAAGGTGGTGGCGGGAATCAAGATAGGAAATTATATATTTCTTACAATAAAAACTTTAAACTGAAAATACCATAAACTAGGCCTGCTGAAAGGTGCAGTTCTGCTACTTTTACCACAACAATAATCACCTATTTTGGGCGCACAGAAATGAGAGCGATAAGATATATTGCACATTTTCAATCACTGATGTCTTGCGGGATAATAAAATGGGTAACACTTCACTTAGGCAAAAGTATTTATTGTGAATATTTATTTTTTCATCTCACAATGTAAACATTTTAACATTAATGTAAGGTTTCTGTGAAAAGACAGCTACATCTACACAACAAGGCAAGTGACAAACTAGATCCTGCTCAAATAATCAGTTTGTCTTTCTTGAAACCGACTGACTGGAAGCATCTCTGAGGTACAGAACGATGTAACTTTTTTTTTTTTCAGTGACTCTAGCTTCACACTAATAATTTTCTTGCCTCTTAGTTTGTTGAGAGTCTGAGCAGGTACATTTAAATGATGAGCAGGGAGATAAAATAATCTGTTGGTGAATAATGCCACCAGACATGACCACTTTTATTTCAAAGCCATAACCAATTTCGGGCATTCATATGCTCATTTCCAGTTACATAAAATGTTCTCCATCAGCAGCATGTTGTCAGTTCCAGCAATTTGCTGATGAGAACAATTCTATAACAGGAAATGTTAGCCATCTCAAAATGGGAATGTATGCCGAAAAACAGCTATGCCTCTAAAATAAAAGCATTTGAAGAGTAATTGTGACTGGCTGCATTATTCACCAGCCATCATTCATAAACGGCCACAGTGTTCACAAGTTCCAGCATATATTCCTATGTAAAAAGATGGTAATATCTTAGATATACCAGGGAGATAACTGTTAGTAACTGCAGTTTTAAACAATGGCCAACCTGGTCCCCTTCAAAGTACAACATGTGTTTCTAATAATTATTTTCTGCAATTTTACTATGCACAATGTGTTACTCGAATTTTTCTTAAAAACAATACCACAACTGATTGGAAGTAGCCATGGAACACATTTTTCCTAGTGTTTATGTCAGTGACACTAGCTAATATTTGGGTTGCAATTGCAAAGCTACATAATTTGTTTACTAGATACTCAGCATGTTTAATCCTGTCTGAATTCTTATCTAGGTTTAATTCAAGGAATTAAACAGAAACCACTTGTTCTAGAAATATATTTTTGTGATTAAAAAATTTCTTTGGATTTTGCCTGTTTTGTTCTGAACTGGATTATATGGGTCTTTGGACTGTTCAGTATTAATCCATTGAGCTGAAACTATGTTTCTAAATGATTTATTGCAGTTTTAATCTTTTCAATGAGTAAAGACCATCTAAATATTAACTTTTATCACAGAACCCCTGGTATGTTTCTATAGAAAGAATTGATGCAACATACTATAGATGGATTATCTGCAACAAAAAGGATAATTATTCCAAATAATG
This sequence comes from Schistocerca gregaria, assembly GCF_023897955.1. Classification (NCBI taxonomy): domain Eukaryota; kingdom Metazoa; phylum Arthropoda; class Insecta; order Orthoptera; family Acrididae; genus Schistocerca; species Schistocerca gregaria. Next base: position 640,200,617 of record NC_064931.1, read on the forward strand.
TTTATTTGTTCCAAAAAGTTGCTTCAAAACAAACCCAAAAGCTCTTAAGGTAAGTTAAGTTTAAAACAACATAAACAGCATATGTTGCAGTATTACTTTTTGTTGATACATAAATTGAGTCTCCTGTTTTACACACACACATGCAGCTGCAAATGGTGAGAGTACAAAGACAGCCTTTTGCAGCAACCTAGGCTACGCATCTTGTAAACTGTGCCACAATTCCAGTAATGGCATCGATTTAATTTTTTTTTTTCCAACGATGAATCAAATGTCAGTTCAATATAACTTTCATATTCTCCTGCTGACCTAATTGGAGGTTGTGTGTTGTCAATAACTGAGTATTCACTTCACAATTCATTTGGGTATCCATGTGCTGTTCCCTTGGAAAATACCAATAAAAGCTTCATTCAAACCTTCAACACGCGGAATGACTTCTCCAATTAATGCCTGTCACACTTCAGACACTTCCTCTTCATTTATTGTTGGTAGCCAACCAACACATTTGTAAACCGTTTGTCCAAAGTGTTATCTTTTTCTTAAAAGCAAGATAAGTTGTTGTGAACATTAAATACATTTACTTGGTTGCCTCGAAGAGTTAAATTAAGTTCATTCATCTTTGTAGAATTGCCACTTAAATGAGTAATTTGAAGCATAACATACTGGTTTATTACACTGATGGAATCGGGACATATTTTTACTCAGTCTTCAATTAACATGGGTGCATCATATGCAGTTAAAATCAAATGGGCATTTACACTGGTGGATAAAACATTAATGTAGAACAGGGACAAGTCCTAGTCTGGCACATGATTTTGATCTGTCAGGCAATGTCAAATCAATGAACACTTCTTTCAAAGTGCAAGTTGATTCTGGAAGAACAAAATAGGTCATAGGATAGGGCCTTGAGGTATACAACTTTCACTGTTTTCTAGGTGGAAGAACAATTTGAAGCATTTGAAAATATAGTCACACTGTTTTCTACTGCATAAGTAAGATGTGAGCCACTGTAGAACATTACCCCTGATCCCATACCTATCAAGTTTGTAAATGGCCTGAGGGAAAAAAAAAAAAAATAAATAAATAACGGGTCAAATGTTATGTGAAATAATTTGTTTAATAGCAAGAAAAACTAGATTAGAGAAAAATTTGACACACCTTCCACTGAATGCTCAAAAATCATCATGTACAGATTGAGAATTTGAAGTTCAATGCTCAACTTAGAATATCAGAATTTTTGAGAGTACTAGAAGATATTTATCTGGCGGAACTTTAAATTCTCAATTAGCACCTCACTTGTTGTACATGATTTCAAGTATCATACAAATGGCACATCACATATTTCCTTAATCTATTTTATTTCTTATGAATCATTTCACAAAACATTTCATAGGATTTCTAAATCTTTCATTTTAAATTTTTTTCATATTACCTTGATTATTTTCAAACAATCTCTCTCTCTCTCTCTCTCTCTCTTTTTTTACAAAACTATATACCATGATGGTCAATTTGATACCCCATTTGTCCATTTCCCACTCTTCATCTGGCTATGAAAATTAAGACAAAAATTCATTTTGTAATTTCCAGGGACTCTCGCATGTATGTAAACGGTTGGAACTGTATAAATAAATCATGGCGAATTCAGTGTAGTTATTGCATTGAATAAAGCTGCCACATCTGTTCATCTCATTGTACAATTCTTTCAGTTTCACTAAGCTTTGTTACTTTCCACAGACATTTTAACCCCTCTAACCTGAATACATGCACCATGTCAAATCTATTTTAGTGTTTCCTGATGCAAGATGGTCCACAATTGTTGTAACTGGTCCTTGGTATCCTAGATACTGGCACTGAGACGGAGCTACCATTAGAGCTGTTCCCAGTGTCAGAGCCACCCCACATGAAAGTTACTTTCATTTTTAAATTTTGGAAACCAGTGGGCTTGAGAAAGCTGCTGACAGCCATATTTTAAATTGTATTCAAGAGTGTGATTATTTTTAAGTGGGATCACACTGCTAAGTTCTTTGAAAAGTTGAATATACTTTGTAAGCACTGGTACATCATCATATACCCTCTCAACCGATGAAGTTTCATTTTGTTTCCTCCACTCCTTCTGGTTGATACACGTTTTTGTCGAACAATATAGATAAACAGTCCATGATTTATGAGTCAAATGCTTTTGTTAGATCACAGAAAAGCCCTATAACTTTATTCAAATTCTCTATGGCTCTTTTAACTGTCATTGAGATTTAAAACTTATTTTTATTTATTTATATTTCCTCACATGGAGTGATCTCCAGCTTTTTGTGCACAACAGGAACCTCCAGCAACGATGTCAATCTTCCCACATACTTAATTCATTTCCATAGAGTTATTAATATGCTATACTACTTTGTCTCTCTCGTCCTTAAGTTTTTCAGAGCAGCGTACTTTCCATATGGCTGGAAGAAGAGTGATGGGCTGATCATTTCCAAATATCCTCTCAAGCTCTTTTTTCCTTGTACAGTGGTCTTAATTCTGTAGACTCCAGTACCTCCAGGAAACTGGTCAAAAGATAAGTTAATTATTACAGATAGTGGGTGTCCTATTATTTTAGACACAAATTTAAGGACTTAAGGGTATACCATTCTGACTTGCAGAGTTTTGTCTTCCAATTACAAGACAGTTTCTACATGTACTGCCAAAACTGTTTTAAATTTTGTGAGGCATTCAGACCTCTGACCAAGCCCGAAGGGACATTATTTGTTCTTATAATCTGCAACACTGACATCTGATTTCACCATACTAATGAAGAATGTCTTTGACACACACTGAACTTTGAGCTACATTTACAATTATTTCATGTACATGATCACCCTTACAAATTTTATAACTAAAGACTTTGAAACCTAATTCAGATTTCACACACAACCACACTGCTTTTGAATTATTCTCATGTCTTACATTTAGCCTACTATTTGTTATTTGCTTTGCTGCCTTAATATCTTTCTTAAAGATAATTTTGTACTGTCTAATGCAGTGAACAAAGCCAGTCTTTTTTACTACATCTTTCTTCTTTACATAGCTTTCTTTTCTTGGCACAAGAGATTTTTATACCTTTAGTGATCTATTTTAATTCTCTTGCCACTTTAGTAAGTTTTGTGAAATTGTGTGTGGGTTTCTCGTTCATCTGGTAGAGCTCCGTTTATGCAGCTGGGAATATTACCTACAGCAGATTTACTTACTTATGAAATTTGTATTAACATTCCATCCAAGTCTAAGAGTAACAAACGTATTTCCACATACACTAACTTGAATTTCCCTTTAATGACTGACAATTTACCTGAGGAAATAAAACATCAGGCACACACTAGGAGTTTTTTTTTTTTTTCCTTCCAAATGGCGATTAAAGATCAGAGAGAGAGAAGGGAATGAATGCAAGTTATAGTATATACAGCTACAATTCAGACAATTAACTATTCAAACAAAACAATGAATCCTAATGTGAACACAGGATCGTTCCAATACAAGGCTGTGACCATGGAATAGCTATCAAACTTAGAAACAAAAAGTCTGACAAAACCAATACCTTTTCAATATACATTATTTAATTTGTAGGTGGAATCACAATCAGCACTACATTTGCACAGAATAAACCTGTGTACCGTATGACGAACTCGTAGTTAAGAGCTCCGCATTAGCAAATAAACAAGGAGTTGTGTGGCTCATTACTAAAGTAAAATGGTTTATCCATTTGTAGGTCTACTCTCCCACTGTTATAGGCCACACAAACACACACTCACATCCTGGTAGACCAAACTTTCCAGGAGGGAAATAACAACAAAAATAATAACACTGTTAATGAGCCAAGTCATTTAATATTCACATGTTACACCTGCTATTACCATACACCATTACTTGAATAAATCCACAACTAACCTATTTCTCTCAAATCATAACACAATCTCTTTGCCACTGGAATGTGCAGTATCACAAGGACAATTAGAAACAAGCAGTACAACACAGGAAAAAATAACTAAACAGTTTAAATCACTTTTATCCATAGGAATTTAGCAGTCTACCTGACACTACTTAAGGTATTCTGACAGGCATGCCTGAATAATTACAGAAAAGGTATAAGGAAATTTATTACTTCAGAACACTTCCAAAAATACAGCAATGTAAACACATTTACGATTTTCATATGGTATGTATTCTATTGCAAGAGATGTCAGCAAAACTATGACCAGAATTTATAGAGATAATTTATTTGCTTTCAACAATAATGTATGCTACAGAACATGCAAAAGAAATGTTAGCATATTTAGGCATATGTACTACTACACTGCTAACTGTAAGTGAAAATAAAAAGAAAAGGTTGCTATTGTATAATGACAGTTCTGTTCTGAGGTACAATCTATCTACGGTTTCTGAATCACTAACATAGTTACAGTAACATATGAATACCACATCTGCAGGATTTGGGAGGTAAGTACCTCAGCATACATAACAATCCAAATCAGCTAAACTTGTGGCTGGATATCTATAAAACTATATATACATATATACAGTATCAGAACTCTATTCACTTATTACATTATCAAATCATCAATATTACGAGCCCAGAAAACGAATACTGTCACCTTAAGGAAAAAAAAATTTCAGCATAGTTTTTATACAACTTTCCAAATGGTGGTGAATAATGAAATATTTTAAATAGTTGTTCAGAGCTCGTCAATAATTTGTAAACAATGTCATTGACGTGGGTGTATCTCAAAATGCCGCGAATCGACACTAACTTGTACAGCTGCTTAGTGGTTATAAAAATTAAAGCGATGCTATAACTTAGGTAACGTAACACCAGTGTAAGGCAATTAATGCCGAAAAGGCGCCAGTTCATGAGGAACTTTTGTTATTTTCCTAGCGGTAATGAAGACTTCAAATTCACATATAACGGGGAAGAGATTGTCTTGTGAAAATAATCGAGTATTTCGCAAAGGCCTTACACTGGAAATGTATGCAGCAGATGTGAAAATTTATATAAACAAATACACTGAAAAGAATACTTAAACATGGAATAGATTCATAACCAAGTGCATTATGAAATCCTGACAAAACTAACAAATTAAATGAAATCCACGAATTTTTATGGCTTCGGTGATTTAGCGAGGCAAAGCAGAAACCGTATGTTTCACCTAGTCGACAGACATTCCAACAATAAAAATACAAAAATGTGCTACAGCAAAAAACTAACACATTACCTTTGATGATACCACTCTTTGCAGCCATCACACTGGATCATATCTCTTGTAGCATCGTAAGTTTGACCACATAAACAATACCTTCTCTCGTCAGACTCCATTCTTTAAATCCCTTGTTACAAACACAACATCCCATACGTCCACAGATTACTTATAAAACATGACACAGCAAAGATATTACAATCTGAAGCACAGTTGTCACTTGTGTGTTCAAACCAGGAACCAAACCTCATGTTTATTTCCGTCTTTGTGTACACACTACTCACTTGGCCAGTGAAGGTCAACAAATGATAGCCAATGGGGTCGGCCTGTCATCTTCATCATACCAAGGTATTAGGCCAAGGGATTCGATCGTGTGGAATCGCAGTTCGATATGATAAGAAGAGGATTTGACAGTCGTCGCATATGAAGCATTTATTTTGCTGCGAGAAGCTGATCATCTACAAAAGAAAAAACGACGCTGGTAGACGACCTCTCTTTTAGAAAGTAGTAAGCATCCCAAAAACTTTTAAAGGATTATTTAATGGAAAAAGAATTTTATAGAGTAGAGGAGTATGTGTATCAATAAATGAAAAGTGATACTATTACTGTTATAGAGGTACTGTCACTAATTGAACATATTATGATACTTGAATAACACGAGAACATGAATACTGAGAGAAAGATGTAAATATGAGTATAAAGTAGTATGCAAATAACTTTCAGGAACTGAAAAGTTGGCGAAAAATGTATGCAACATTATTATAAGTATTGCCACTTTTATGTATTAAATTGTAATAAATAGGTTAAATATTATAAGAAAATAGGTTTAAGGTGACTTGTCCTATATTACAAGTAGACACTTTGTACAAAATGTAATCAAATGGGACCAAATAAAAATCAATCAGTCAGTGAGTGTGGTGGGACAAATCAGTCTGACCTTTAAATGAATTAGAATATGGACTGTTTCATTTTTTTTTACAATGAAATTTCCAGATCCCTTAAACACTCCCATTCACGGCAGAACTTCGTTAGCTTTAATGCTGTCACTGCATTCCATTCCATACTCCAGTATTTTTAAATACACTACATACACATCAAAACCATTTGCACGACCCAGCCCTGTATAGATGTGGCCCTACAGCTCAGGTCCAGTTCAGTTGGTATTAGAAGTGGAATCTACAATTAATGAAACCGCCATCCGTGGATAGAGAACACGACTCAACTACTGCATGGTTGTAGCTTCATAAAGATAGGGGTGAGGTGAGTAAAGTTTTTCGTTTACTGTATTTTTTCTGGCTCCAAGTTTTATGGAGAGTCAGTGGGTTTTTGGCAATATGTATTATCAATTGCCAGGAGTGTGACTCATTGCCTAGTGGTATGTAAGGCGTTAACCATGTGTAGCAATTCAGGAGGTGAAGATGAGTGCTGTCAAGGAGTATTAATTGTTTTCAATGTGTGAAATAGCAATTATGAACAGCTACTCAGGCAGAGGAATTAAGTCCCAGTAAGAAGTATTATTGTAGTGTTACAGTTAAGAGTCCTTCTCATTATCTCATTTTGTTCTGCTGTTTTTTAATTATTTTGTTTATTTATTTTTGTTTTGCATGTATTTAATAGAGTTTCAAGACGCCAGAGCAAAAGTTTGTATCATTTCGAACAGTTAATGGTGTTTAGAAAAGAATATGGCTCTGTACAAAAACGTAAAGTGGTGAGAAATGTTGGGAAGTGGTACATTTAAGTGTCCTTGTCATTTGTGTTTGCATAGCGGATAAAGGGTAATCATGTCATGGACAGTACCACTGGGAGCCCTTTCTGTACCCCAGGGGGCTACAACAGAGCAAGTATTGGAAATTTTAAAAAGTGGATAAGATATGAGTGGACAATGTAAAGATGTCCAAAAGACTGGAAGCACTCCAGTCGAAGGAGAAGGAAATAGCTTTCCACAAGGCTGCAGAGTATGGAGTAGGATTTGCAGAGCAGATCAGAGGGAAAAAAAGAAGAGGTGAGGAGGGGAAAATGAAAAGAAAGGAGCGAAAGGCCTGTGTTTAGTTTACCCTTTACCACAATACATCCAAATAACGCTGCTGTGGTTAAGCGTGTTGAACCTGTGTGTATGTGGCCAGTATTTAATGCCTGCTGGAGCAATTGCTTGAATGGGAAAATTATAAGATAATTAATTAAGTGGGTTATGACATGGTAGAGAGTTTTCTCAATGTATAGGGTACTAATAGGGTACTAAAATCCTTACCATTAGGGTCGTAAGACAGAAGTACCTGCTTCAATATCATGTGGAGTTGTATAGTCTGAAGAAGCTGTAGTGCCAGACAATGTAAGTGTGTCCTGTATGGGAGTGAATAAGTGCGTAGATAGCAACATGGATGATTTAACTGGAGTAGTATCAACACTATTGGGTGATAGTGGCTGTTGTTTACAGGTTGTGGAGCTTGGGTCAGATGTGCAGGGAAGTACGTATACCACTGACTGTTGGAAAATTGTGGTAAGTTCCTATGGGACCAAACTGCTGAGTCATCGGTCCCTAGTCTTACACACTACTTAATCTAACTTAAACTAACTTACGCTAAGGACAACACACATAACCATACTCAAGGGAGGACTCGAACCCTCAACGGGGGCAGCTGTGTGAACCATGCATAACGCCTCAGATCGCGCAGCAACACTGACTGTTGTGTCGTACTGAATGGAATCACAGAAGATGACGTTGTTGTAGATATTATGGGGAATCGTCATAAAGCTGTTAACATCGATAGTTGTGTGGCAAACGCTGTGGAGGAAATGGTACAGGCTCTTATATTACCTCAGAGGCAGGATGAGAATAGAAAAAGCCATCAAGGCTGAGTATATGCCTTGGGAATGAATGTCTGACGTTCAGAATGTTACAGCAGCACAAGCATTCACTCAAGAGCCTTGTAAAGCAAGAAGCTTATCGTCAGTGCCATCTGGTTACAATACAACTACAGTCTGATGTTCATGATGTGTGTTCAAATGGTTCAAATGGCTCTGAGCACTATGCGACTTAACATCTGTGGTCATCAGTCGCCTAGAACTTAGAACTAATTAAACCTAACTAACCTAAGGACATCACACACATCGATGCCCGAGGCAGGATTCGAACGTGCGACCATAGCAGTCGCGCGGTTCCGGACTGAGCGCCTAGAACCGCGAGACCACCATGGCCGGCCATGATGTGTGTAATCTGGGTGAAAGCTAAGAGGAAAACCTAAGAGTAAACTTCCTGTCTGAACATCAGGCCAAAATTGACTTTTGGCAGCACGCAGTGGGACCTGAAAGGAAAAAATTCCTCCTAGTGCAAACTGTTGCCAGTAGCGTACTGTTGCACTGTTCATATTTGTTGATTAAACTGTGAACAAACCCGCAAAGGCTTAATTCGTATGATATAGTGAAACTTGACACAGGAAGTAGCTTTGGAAGAGGAAGGAAACCAAGCATTTAGAAAGAAATTCTGTCTTTGATGAGCACTACAGTGACAGAAAAAAGTGGAACTACCTGCTGACTTGTTGTGAGTTGTAGTACCACATGTGAATCATTTATGAGAACAGATTGGGAACACGTTTTCTAAGGTAGTATAAGGAAACTGTTGACACAAGGACAGAGTTCACAAGAAAACAATGAGTTAAAAAAATCACCAAATAGACGATAGAGCAGCCAAGCACGAGAGATTAATAGAACCAGACCATGTACCGTTAAAGGTGATTTGTTAAGGACAAGTTATTAAGATGAGAAGAGTTCTTCCGTACTGTTCTTAGTTTGTCAGTAAAACCTGAAAACACAATTGTTGTGTGCTAGAACCTTATAATGGAAGTGGAGTTAAGAAATGTGTTTTCTTGTATTTAAGATGTTGTAAAACCCTAGTTCACAAGGCTTGAGGGCCTCGAGTGATCCTTGAGAGATGCTGTCAGATGTAAGCGTCACACAGAGGGTTGCCATGGTAGCATCACTGAGCAAGGGTGACAATAGCAGTTGCGAATTGTGTTGTGTGATTTTATAGGCAATTATTTGACTGTAAAAGAGTGTAATTGGGAAATTTAGCTTACCCATTGTGAGGGAATAGTTCGGAGCACTGTGAAGCCAGAGGACTAACATCTCTAGAGTAAACTCACTGTCTCTGAACCTTGTGGTTCAAGCCTCCCAGTACTTAAGAAGAAAAAAATGTACAAACTGTACATTGTCGTCCATGTATGCTGAGTTCTGTTGCAGATCGGTATAGGGTGGAGACCTGATGGCTGGGTCTTCCAGAGGAAGAATGTAATGGGCCACCACTATTTTTTTGGCATTAACACAGAAACTAGCACTTCAGATGCAGCAGTTGAAGGTAACCTGAAGGTACCAAGGTGTCACCATGCCGAGTACACCAATGGGGCTGTATACACATAATAATGCAGACCAGACCAATCCCTGTAATACGGCAATACAGTGGTAAGATAGGATGAACCAAGCTATTTACACATTGCCAGGCCACAGATTTTCTGTCCGAAACATGACTGGAAACATCACTTTGGCACAACAAGTGGACCACAAGCCAGTATAAATAATCATTAACTTCAGCAGAAGAGTTAGGAGTTGACAGTACCTATGGGGATGAGATGGCTACACCAGGCGACTGAGAAAAATGGGACGACATATAGCTGCCATAACCTTGGGCCTCAGTTACTACACCATTTGCTAGTGCCAGGCCCTCGTTCTTGGACTTGGGGCTTCTTCATCATTGCCAGCAGTCTTCAGCATCACTGGCTCCAACCATGAGGAGCCATGTCATGCTAACTACGACACACACAGCTGCAGTCTGGTGACTGTCAGCTCGCCGCCGCCATGCACCATACTCCCCGCATGCTGCAAGGGGCTGTGGCTGCTGCCTTTGCTGAGACACTATGAGTGTAGTCACATGTTGATAAAAAATTTTGGCTTTTGATGCTAACTGTCGAAGCTGCTAATGACCTGCTCCCTTGCCAAGACCCACCACCACAACCCAATCCCATGCAAAAGTGGTCCTACACCTTGGGTCCAGTTCACTTCCCTGGATTTGGATATTGATGAAGACTGGGCTGCCATTTCCCCACATAAATTCAAACACTGTATGGAGAGTGTTGGCAGCAGCGCTCAGGCTATCATAAGGGCAAAGGGTGGACACACCCCATATGAATGTCCACTAATATGCATCCAGATGCCATTGATTAAACAGTGTACATGTTCATAATTCACAGCATGTGTCGTTTTAGAGCGAAAGCAATAATTTTTGTAGTTATCAGAAATATGTGTCCTTTTAAGTACACTGTAATTTGTTTATTACAGTTTCCCATAATTGATCCACTTTCTTCAAATTACCATCAGTGGTTTTTAAGGTTCTAAATTGTCATTTTTGGTAGTGTTTTCCTCATATTAAATGTTGTTTCTTGGTGCATTGTTTCACTAAAAAACTGTAGACCTTGTGTGAAGTCTTAGAGGGGAAATGGTATTTTGTGCTATGTTGAAATACACTACCAGGAAAAGGTGAAGTATCCAGAGGGGGAGGACGAAACAAAATGAAACTTCACAGGTTGAAAGGGTATGCACTGCTATTTCAGTGATTGCAAAATCGATTCAAATTAACAAAATATTTGGGAGTCTGAGTACATTTATCAGTGTGACTTTGCTTCCCCAGTGGCCTGGATCCAAGCACTGATGATGTTTGTAAGGATATTATAAAGCCACTGCAGTCTCTCCTGATGCAAGATGGCTCACAACTATTGTAACTGGCCCTTGATATTCTGGATACTGGTACTGGGACAGATAACTTTCCAGCTGGTCCCACACATGTTCTATCATAGACAGATCCGGGGATCTTTATGGCTACAGGAGAACATTAACATCATACAGAAAGTTCATAGAGGGACATACCACGTAGAGAGAATCATTGTCTTATTGAAAAATGACACCACAGTATTGTCCCATGAGAGGTAGCACATGAAAATCTGGACGTTTTTGACGTATTTTGCCATCAATCACTACCGGCCACGACCTGAAAACAAACTCTATGGTTCCCCACACCAAGAGTAACACTGCTCTACCTCTCCAAACATTGGAAGAGTGAGTCCGCTCCCCAGGTTGTCACCATGCTTTCTGACGATGGTGATCTGCGGTAGTGCAGAAATGTGACTCATTACGGAACACAGTTTGAAGCCACTCATTGACAGGCAATTCTTTCCAGTCGCAGCAACACTCCAGATGCAGCCATTTGCGTTGTAGTGTTAATGGGAAGCTATGTATGGAATGGTAATTTCCTAGTCTGTCTGCTGCTAGTCTCTGATCAAGGGTGCAGTATGAGAGAATGTTGCAAGGAGTTCACTAATTGTTCTCGGGTGGCAGACTCATATGTGAAGGGGTTATCATATGTTTGGTGCTAAATATGGTGATTGACTCTTGTGGTGGTTGGATGGAGACAATTGGAAAATTGACAATGAGTATGCCTGTCCTCACATTTACATTCTATTCAACATTGAGCCATTGCCACAACAAATTCCCCATCAATTTAGATACTGAGTGATTCGACCAGCCAACCAAATGGAGACCCATGAGGGTGGTCATTTCAAAATTTCAGGGGTTGATAATTCTGTCTCATACAAGTACATGGCATCTCAATCTCCTTCACAGTGATCACACAACATATTATGCTGTTCACGCTCTTTATATAACCTACCTTGGTAACAACACAAATACTTTCTGGTGACTTTTCTACACTCCCTAGTGTACTATACTGTTTTGCAAAGAAGTTACGTAATAATGCAAAAAGCTATTGCTGCACTGCTCATTAATTTCTCATTCTCAGTGATTGCACTCACTACACACAGTATACTCACATTGTTTCATAATGTAACACTACACACACTGTCAGCTGATCTCAGTAACATAGTGACAATGTTCTGGCAGTTTCCTATATGCCAGCCTGAAAAACTGAGTCATTATCCCTCTGTATTGAATGAGATGTTGTGCTTAGAAAGAGGATAAGGAGTTAGTAATATATATTGTATAGCTCTGGTAGTAAGTTAAACAGAAAATAAAAAAAGAAGGAAAAAACATAGTGTAAAAGTGTGATGTGAAATGGTAGATGTTTTATTATTGCTATTATTATTTGAGTTACATTTTTACCAAACCAATACTCTGTTTCGTTTAAGTAATTCTTCACTGAATAGAATGTATTGATTGAAAGGTGGTTTTTAACTGCATTTTTAAATCAGTTTGTTTTAGAAATCAGTTTAATCTCTGTGGCCAGTTTACTGTATAGTTTTATTCCTTGGTAGAAAATGCTGTTTTGAATTTATGATTATTCTTTCTTCATAAATGTAAGTTCTGGTCAGAGCTGTTCATGCAGTAAATATCAATGTTCTTTTTATGTGTGCAATTGATTGGTAAATATACCCACATGGTGTAGTTAAAATTCCCTGTGATTGGAACAGACATGTACAAGGAGGTCAACCATTATTTTGGTTATAATTCTAAAGGCGTTTTTCTGTAGTTTGAAAACTGTATTCATATTTAGTGCATTTGTTCTCCAGAAAAGAATTCTATAGGTAAGAACGGGGTGTACATATGAATAGTATGTAACTAAAGGACACTAGCTGTTATATACTGATCACAGGAGTCTAAGGACATAACATGCTGATGACATTCTGTTTGGAAGTATCTCTGTGTTTTCACATCACTTGAGCTGAAAATCAATATTCATCCCTAAAAATCTTGTGTTTGTTATGTAGTCTACAAATGTGTTATCTACATTGTCAATTTCCCTCTTCAAATTGAAAATCATAGCATTAGTCTTCTTTGTGTTCAATGTAACTTTATTCTATATTGGCCAATTGTGAACTTGAGGGTGTCATATCCTTTTTCTGTAAAGATCTCTTTCTTTCTTAGTGAGTGCAATGTTGTTGTCCTTGGCAAAACTAATTTTTCTCTATGACTAGCACTACTGCGAAAGTCATTGATGTATATTAGGAACAGTATTGGTCCTAATATGGTACCCTGAGGAACTCCTTTATTTACACATTTTGGTTCTGATAAATGTTTCTGTAACAATTTTGAGTTATCTGAGTATGTGTTATCTCTACACGTTGTATCGTGCCTGCAAGTATAACTGGGAAGGTCATTAGTTACATCTCTTATTCCTAACTATTGTACTTTATTAATAGAATCTTATGGTCAACAGTATCAAAATCCATAGAAAGATACACAAAATATACCTGTGACACACCCAGTTTTGTCAAGGGTCCTAGTACTAGTACCACTTTTTTGAATTCTACTATGGCTGATTCCATACTTCTACCATTTTGGAAAACAAACTGTGATTCATATAGAAGGTTGTATTTATTCAAGTCATTCTCTTTCATAAAGGAGTCTGCTATTTATGAGAATGATGAAAGCAAGGAAATGTACCAGTAGTTTACCATGTCTTCTACTAGGTAGCGAGGATAATTCATTACCTTATCTCTGTCTCTTACCTGTGTATTATTATGCCTTTGTTTGCCTTTCTGTTTTCTGTTTAATGACATCCCAAACTGCTTTACTTTTATTCTCTGCATTGTATATTATTTTTTCAGTAAATAACATTGTTGCTGCAATCAGCAGCTTCCTGGAGAAACGTTTTGTACCTATGACATAAATTTCAGGCCTGCAGCACACCGTGACTCTTTTTCATAGGACTGAGTTGCTTAAGGGTTTGGTTGGACTTACTAATACCCACAAAAATCCATTTGTTTTTGTGACACTGGTACTGATTAAGATACATTTGGAATTGTCTTTTCAGAATTCAGTTTAAATAATGTTGAAGAATTTCGCGATTGGATTGGTTTCTCTACACACTTCATCGAAGTCTTGTTCTGAAAAATCTTGTCTTTCCATTTCTGCGCTACATGGCCCTTTTTTTTAGAAATCCTCACATAAAAAACGTAAGTCCTCCATAACTTGACTCAACCTGTATTTTGTTTGAAAATGCTGGTGGCCTGGTACATTTCCCCTAAACTGATGGCTGCTAACCTGCAGCAGCCCTTTCTTCTTCATAACATTCTGTATGTTCCTGGGCTTCCTACTTTTGGCTGAAGTGTGCTGCACCTTTTGAGGCCCTTGTCCTACTGTAAGTTCTTCTTCTCTTAACTCTGACAGTGGTAGATAACTGTATAAACTGTTGATAATAAAGCTGTTATATTGTGTTATCATTCTCCCTGCCTCCCCATCCATTTTTATTTCCCAATCACCCTCTTCTTTGTCTCCCTTGACCACGATGAATTCCTTCACTGGTTCTTCCAACTAGGCCTCAAAGGCACAGACTTTCCCTTCCTGCTCCTCAGTCAAAATGTTCCTGTTGCATACTCTGCAATTCCAAGAGAGAGACTCTTCTTTTTTCCCCTGTTATCCCACGAACCCCCCTCTCCACCCCACCCCCCACCAGTCATCCAAGGAGACAATACTTTCTACAAGACTGGCAACAAATCGCCTTACTGATTAGCCAATAACAACTACCACATTTCTCACTCATGGTCTGTATCAACAGAGAAGTAAGGCTTAACTTGAAAGTTCACATGAAGTTCATCAAGGTCACATGTTTGACTACATATAAGCAAAAAGGACACCATAACAGCTTTGTGCTGTTACTGCTGTTTTTGTGTTGATTTAGAGATAATGAATTAGCATAATAAGCTGGGGTGACTTTGACCCTTCGTGGGTAACTTTGGCCCACTGGTTAAAAAAGTCTTAAATTTTTTCCCACTAAAACTACATCACTAACGTGGTGTAAACAAGACAGTATCAATTCACAATCTCCGAAGAACACTCTGGGAGGTTGTGAGTGCAATGAAATAATATTGTGTTGGCAGCACTGGACTCAATGTCGATCATAAGCATTGTAACAGCTTTTACAGCCCAATAACTTCCTCTGCATGGAGGATTCTCATCACTTGAGCTAAAAATACAGTGAGTTAATTTTGCATTATCAGCATAAGATAATGACGTAAGAAACTGTCATTTGTGTGAAATACAATTTAGACAGTATGTCTTACACTTGCAAAAAAATTATGCACATTTTTGTAAAATATGGGGTTACTTTAAGTCTGGGCCAAACTAAGCCCAAAATGAAGATGGTGTCAGAATATGATGGTAGCTCTGAAAGTTTCTCTGACGTGCAAGATGAAGTTCAGCACCACAAAATGTTGAAAGATAAATTAGAAGTTGGCCAAAACACTAGAGTTTTATGTGACAAAGAAGAATATTCTGTAATTGGGACTGAGATGACTGATAAAAATGTAAATGTTGTGTGACTATGGCCTTCCGTCAGGTAGACCATTCGCTGGGTGCAAGTCTTTCGATTTGATGACACTTCGGCGACTTGCACGTCGATGGGGATGAAATGATGGTGATTAGGACAACACAACACCCAGTCCCTGAGTGGAGAAAATCTCCAACCCAGCTGGGAATCGAACTTGGGCCCTTAGGATTGACATTCTGTCACACTGACCACTCAGCTACTGGGAGAGGACAGATGTCTAATGAGAGTGCTAAAGTGAATGACAAAGTCGTTCTGCAAATGTCTGGAACAAACTGATAAACTATTTTATCCTTGGGAGGATTTGATAATAATTATAAGACCAACACGACTAACAAAACATAGCTATTTTCAAGTCCCAGAGCTTTAGTAATTTGTGTAATAAAGCTCATATCCCTACTGTGAAATATTCTCAGCACATGATATATTTTCTTCGCAGAAGTTACCATAGTGTTACACGTGTCTTGAAAATGAATTAGACAGTTGGTGAAGTGTACTACATTTGTACATTTACTGTATCACTTTATGAATAAAGTTCAATATTCCCTATTCTTGCCTCCAAAATTTAGTGTTTTATGTGCCCTCGTGTTCCTGAATGTCTACTCTAGAGACAATCATTGTGTTTCTTTGTTCCAACATTATACAATAAGGTGACAAAAGGTATGGGATAGCAATATGCAGATATCCAAATGTTGGTAGTATTGAGTACACAGGGTATAAAAGGGCAGTTTATTGGCAGAACTGTCATTTGTAATCAGGTAATTTATGTGAAAAGGTTTGTGACGCGATTGTGGGTACAAAACAGGAATTCATAGAATTTGAACATGGAATGGTAGTTTCCATAGACTCGTCAGTGCTAACAGACAACCAACACTGCATAAAATAACCGCAGAAATCAATGTGGGACGAACGATGAATTTATCCATTAGGACAGTGCGGTGAAGTATGATGTTAATGGGCTATGGCAGCAGGTGACCAACAGGAGTGGCTTTGCTAACAGCACGATATCACCTGCAGCGTCTCTCCTGGGCTTGTGACCATATCCTAGACAACTGGACAACTGTGGCCTAGTCAGATGAGTCCTGATTTCAGTTGGTAAGAGATGATGGTAGGATTCAAGTGTGGCACAGACCCCATGAAGCCATGGACACAAGTTATCGACAAGGCACTGTGCAATCTGGTGGTGCCTCCATGATGGTGTGGGTGTGTTTACATGGAATGGACCGGGTCCTCTGGTCTAACTGGTTGACTGGAAATGGTGATGTTTGGCTACCATTTGCAGCCATTCATGGACTTTATGTTGTCAAACAGCAATAGGATTTTTAAAAATGACAATATCCCATGTCATTAGCCTACAGTTGTTCAGAATTGGTTTGAAGAAACTCTGGACACTTCAAGTGAATGATTTAGCCAACCAGATCACCTGACATGAATCCCATCAAAAATTTATGAGACATAATCTAGATGCCTGTTCATGCACAAAATCTTTCACCAGCAACACATTCACAATTATGGATGGCTGTACAGACAGCAAGGATCAGTGTTTCTGCAGGGGACTTCCAGTGACTCGCTGAGTCCATACCACATAGAGTTGCTGCATTATGTGGGGCAAAAGGAGATCTGACACAATATTGGGTATCCAATGACTTGTCACCTCATTGTGTTAA
This sequence comes from Schistocerca gregaria, assembly GCF_023897955.1. Classification (NCBI taxonomy): domain Eukaryota; kingdom Metazoa; phylum Arthropoda; class Insecta; order Orthoptera; family Acrididae; genus Schistocerca; species Schistocerca gregaria. The sequence goes on from NC_064931.1 coordinate 640,217,827, forward strand.
GGATTTCTCGTTTTTCATGAACAAATGACTGGGTGGGTCAAAGTAACCCCAAGGGCAGGTAACATGGGTCCGATTTTTTTAATGGTACCACAGTAAAGGATGTGATGTATTTTGTTGAACATCTTTTTAATTGATGGTACAAGCCTGTGACAATACTAGAAAAATGTATTTTATAATTTTATTCTGTCACTATCCACTGTTTTCTTGCCATACATAAAAAGGCAGGTAACATTTGGGCCAAAGTAGACCTGGTTTACAGTAATAGTATTGTTCTGAAAGTATTTGCATTACAAAGATTGTATGGTTAGGTTTTTAAAAGTTTATAACTCGGAAAATTTAGGCCCATATCACATCTATCCAAATAATAACTAGTACAAAATGTGTTCCGAAATACAATTTAGAAACGCGTAATTACTCGTTTATGGTGAGAGTAGACACTACTGAGGCTAGCAACTGCCTTGTTTTAAATATATTTGTATTGTTAAGCAAATTGAGGAAGATCTATGATTGGCTGATGTCTCAACCCTACCACTCAGCTCGCACAGTAATTATAAACAAAGTATACTGAAGTAGCTATCCAGACTATCACATTTAGTGTTCCTCTTTTCATTGGTACCACAGTGAGAGAAATGAATTGAGATATATGAAAAACACAAATTTAAAAAAAAATCTGGTCATACTAGTCATTGTATCTCGAGAACAGTGAAAATTAAGTTAAGATGCTTATGACAATCTGCACAAAGTGTTGCAGCAGTCTAAGTTCGAAATCAAAATACAGACAAAGAAGCACCAACGAAGGAGCGAATGATGGACCATCAGGCAAATAGGCGAAAAAAGGATAGAAAACATATAAGATAAATCTTATAACAAAATTACTGAATTGCAGTAATAAGCACTACACTTAAATTATTACAAATTATATTGCTTCCTGGTTTATTTTTTTACCTAACGAAACTATTGAATTTCTAATACCAAATAAACAAGAAAGATACAGACAATACAGTTAAATGTAAATCAGTCGTAAACAGTGTAATCATATTCAGTACAAAGACTTATGCCACGATCACTTGCAGAAATATTCTTAATAGTGAAGAAGAAGAAAGAACGGACAACTTCCTTCTTGAAACATCTAAAGCAATTTATTGTTACACATGTAAAATGTTATCTCATTCAAAGTTTAAATCGACTGAAGGGCTGCAAAACTGGAGAAATGATGGAATAATCTTGTCTAAGCATGTTGCAGGACAGGTTGTCCAGTTTGTGTACAGAAATAAGTTATTTTAATGCTGAAATAAGATTGACAGCTTTGACTATAGTATTATTCATTGTATATATGTTTTAGTTGTACATTTTGTATAAGTGAAGAGAGTGCATTTTCTACAAGAAAAATACGAAGAATATTTCACGCAGGCTTTGCAGAGCAGGTGGTCTGGAAGCACACTCATGATATAAATACATTAAACCTAATGGTAAAAATGGACTTAATCGTCTTGAGGATATTAGTACTAAAACTGCTGTCAATGACCATGAGGCAGTTGCAGTGACAAGTACAAAGCACAAAGAGCAACTGAAAAAAGTAGAAAGACTTACATATTCAGCAAAGGACACAGTAGTGTAATATCTCAACGAAAAACTTGAAACATCCAGTTCTGGGTATGAACATGTAGGAGAACTGTGGCTCAAGATTAGAAGAATTATTGACCAAGCACTGGATATGTATACACCTTGTTGAAAAGTTCAAGATTGCAAGGACAGTCCATAGCATACTCTGTGTCAAGGAAATTCTAAAGAAACACACGTCGACTGTAAATATTTGAAAAAGATGTCCGTCATTCTCACATCTCGCTGCTAAGCATTCAATTTTCTGTATTTACTTATTTTTGTGATGTGAGCACTATGTGGTGGGAGCAATGATGATAAACTGATTGAAGCAACTTGCCGTCGTTGCTGTGATATTCTAGAAATAGTAATGATGATACTGTTGGCAGTTACGTAATAGTAAATACTTATATCTTAAATAAGGGTGACCGGTGGTCACAGCGATATATATATATATATATATATATATATATATATATATATATATATATATATATATATATATATATATATATATACATACATTATATTGTTGTTGTTGTCTTCAGTCCTGAGACTGGTTTGATGCAGCTCTCCATACAGTAAAGATATTTCAGCACTTGTGAGGGAATGTCATGGAGTAGGGATGTCACGATGTTCGCATGCCGACACTCTCTGCTGCAAGGCAGCAGGAGTATTAACACTGATGACGATGAATATGAAAAAAAAAACAAATAAGCTTAATGCATGTTTTCCTTGCAGGCAGGGCAATGTCGTTGCAGCAGTAGCCATATGACATGATCATAATGCTGTTCATCCAAATCTTCTCTCTGAGCACCAATGGGTGTAGGCATGTCAGTGTCAGTATGATATCGAATAGGGAGTTCTACCCAGTGGTAATATTTGAAAACACTTAGTGAAATCAAAGTAATATTATCCATGGACGAATGGCATTGATTGTATGATGTGTCAATGCATATTTCAGCCTTGTTCCATGAAAATGTTTACTCTCTGTCAATAATATTGAATGAACATACAGTCTTTGTTGGGGACTTACCTGGTACAGTTAAAGTATTGAACAACAAAAAGTGCATACATCTATAGGAGCAGACTTTCAAAAGTTTAATGAATTCCAGCTATGCAATACAGCATGAGTTAGAGTGCTGACAAAGGTGGCAGTCATATGTCTACGAGACATTGTAGAGTAACCTACTGAAGTTAGCTTGTCAAACTCTCCGCCCATCAGTAAAAACCATGGATCAACTGTACAATGCATGCTGTGCATCGGTGAAGGTGTTAGCGTATGATTGACCCAGATGTGGGCACATAACTATGATATTATTTAAGTTTGGTTATACACCCAGCTATATGTAAGTGTTTATAAAAAACCCTGAGTCCAATGTAAACGAACATTTACCACCATGACTGAGTGGGCAAAGCAGCGTCATCACAAGGGTCTTGTAGCAAGCGTCTGGTCCAGCAATGATGATGCTGTAAACCAGAAGAACAACACAAATGGATCATTACTTCCTGATAAAACACATGATTTGATTATTTGCCTTCAGACTGTGGGAAAACTAATCTTGTTCTAACAGTGTTACCGCACCTTCAGGGAGTTCTCTTCCAGCATGTATATATATTTTTCGAAAACCCTCTTTCAGCCAAATTATCAGCTATTACAGGAGATTTTGTACAGCACTGAGAGAGTAACATACCAAACATTCAGTGAAAGCAGTGATATTCCACCGCCTGAAAAACTGAATCCAAACAACATATTCATATTTGAGGACATCCCAGTGGAAAATCAGGATGAAATCAGCAGATTTTTCCGCTTTGGTGGCCATATGCAAGTCAATATATTGTATTTGAGACAGACGTACTCAAGGATCCCAAGCAGTTGGTTCAGGGTTATGATATCCTTATTATCTCTTTCAAACCGGACAACCAGAATTTAAAGTGAAATTACCAAGCAGGTTTAGTGACCGACATGTCATTCAATGAATTCGTTTCCATATGCGAGGACTGCTGGAATAAATCGCAATATAGCTTTCTGGTTATAGATAAAACTAGGAAACTGAATTAGGGCCAATATACATGGAACTTTGATGATATTCGGCATAAAAGGTAGTGTATGAAAATGGAATTGTGTTAGTGTACTGTCGACTATGGAGGAATTTGCACTACATCACACACTAGTTCAAAGGGTGCTACGTTGAGAGATAAATCAAGGCAATCAGAGCTAAATTAATGGAACTGGAACACTTTATCGAGGTGGGGGCTATACATGTTGCGGAACTGAATGCTGGAATGCAGCAATGACCAGTATATGTCAATGAGAAAATTGAAGAGGTCAATATACAACTAACACATGTGATGGGATGTATTAAGATGATAGCCGAGCCACTTGACTAGCACCATTGCCAGTAGTCTCAAAGTATATATAAGTTGTACGCTATCTCAAAAACGGCTTAATATACAGCAGCATGTTATTGAAAAAGCGTAAAGTTACTGTGGCTGAGATGGCTATTCGACGAAATTTGCGACTGTTAAAGGTAGGGCAGGTGCAAATATCAGCACCTCTTGGTAATATTTAAACAGTAACTGTCAGTCTGATAGTATATGAATAGGGGCAGAAAAGATGAAGAAGAAGAAGGAGAAGGTGAAGGAGTATATGCTATTACTGACCTCATTAACAGTTAACGGTAATACCAAGTTGACAGAACGAAATTATATACGTTAGGTAAGTACCCAATGTGTTTAACTGAGAATATAATATGAGCTGAGGATAAGGAATTTCAAAGAATGCTCAGTTTATTAGAGTCAATATACTTAAAAACTTCGAATGTCAAAAAGTATACCCCAAAAGGGATTAAAGTGTATGATCAAATATTATGCACGACTAACACACATAGGACCTTGAAAGAACGATTGATAGCCTCAAAGAGTGACAGATACCAGAATATAATTAAACCAGTCTTAAAAGCTGCACATATCACATGTAAAGTGGTTGAAGTTCAGCAAAAAAGACTAAACAATCTACTTCTGGAGTATACATATTATGATGACCCAAATAAAATCATAGATCGATTACCTATACTTACACCTCAGTTGATTAAGGAAATACGGGTCACATGAACAAAATAATATGGATCACATCTGAGCTGCAAGAAAGATGCATCATTGAGGGTTGTTCATGAGTTTCACAGATCTACACACAGAAAATTTCTGTGCAGATATGTGATAGTACATGGATTGAATCATTTATAGCAGACTGATCTAGTAGACATATGAGACTACCCATGATCTAATAATGGTTTAAAGAATGTTCCAATGGTCATAGATACATATTACAAATTCAGTTGGGGTCTGCCTGCGAGGGTAAAGATGGGGAACTGTGTTCCAGAGGTTTTTGAACAATTGCTGACTCGAATGCACTGGTTTCCCAAGAACGTTCAGACCGACCATAGAGTTAAGTAGTACAATAAGCATTTCAAATCAGTAATTGAACGATATGGGATAAATGCATGGGTCACTGCATTTCGGAAGTCGTTAAGGGAGTCAGTATTCTGTGATTCACAATGTCAAGAGTGTGCCAAGAACACTAAATTTCAGCCATTACCTTTCACCACAGAAGATGCAATGGCCAACGGCCTTCATTCAACAACCAAGGGCAGCAGTGTTTGTGTAAATTCGTCAGTGCTAACAGACAACCAACAGTGCAAGAAATAACCGTAGAAATCAATGTGGGACACATGATGAACATATCTGTAAGGACAGTGCGGTGAAATTTGGCGTTAATGGGCTATGGGAGAAGACAACTGACTCGAGTGCCTTTGCTAACAATAGGACATCATCTGCAGCACCTCTCCTGGGCTCGTGATCATATTAGTTGGACCCTAGATGACTGGAAGTCCATGGTCTGGCCAGATAAGTTCCGGTTTCAGTTGATAAGAGATTATGGTAGGATTCGATTGTGATGGAGACTCTTTGAAATCATGGACCTAAGTTGTGCACAAGACACTGTGCAAGCTGGTGGTGGCTCCATAATGTTGTGAACTGTGATTACATGGAATGGACTGAGTCGTCTGGTCCAACTGACTGTATCGTAAACTACTCACAGCTAACAGGAACTGTACAACGTGTAGTATAAATGTAGAGGTATTACACATCGTGTCGAGCATTATACGATACCTCAAAGAGCAAGGATTGTCGCACACACACACACACACACACACACACACACACACACACACACACGGGTTTTACAACGAGTGTGGACGATTTGTGTTTCAAAATGTTGCGTTCGCTGTATTCTGATGCTGGACAAGTACTAATGAGGTATTACACAATCGTTGCTTCACCCAAACCGTTTCTGGGTGCAGTGTGCTAAAACTGGAAAAACGGGGTCGTGGTTGACACGAATTTACCACGTAAATAGCTGGCATGGTGAAGGCGTGGTGTATGATGATATGGTATCATTGCCCCAAACATATGGTCACAGAGACAGCATAGCTTATAGCAAAGGTCATGATAAGATTTCCTGGTTTCAAGAAACTGGTAATACGCATCCATCCAGAATCCAGAAATAGAAGGATGTCCTACCCTCAGGTAGTTGAAGAAGAGATATGGACAATGTGGGTTTATGAATGCTTCAGAAAATATACAACTTTTATTCAATTGACTTACCAACAAATAACTTATTTCTTTTTAAGAAAACTTTGTATTTATTTATTCACTTCCTATTTTCTGCATCCCCACTTAGAGACTTCAGGTGAGTATTTAACTTACACTCTCTAATGAGCAGAAGAATAACACGAAGCACCGGGAGTCCTTGCGAGCAGATACGTTGTTAAGCAGGAGATGTCGTGCCAGAAGGCACTGGCAAGCAGTGGCAGGAAAGGGCAGGGGCTGTGCCGTTTACACATGCGTAGCACCATGCCAGTGTTGGATTATAAATACAATAAATGTGAGCGTAGTATCAGTCAGTAGTGTTGGATTTCACGTGTGTATGTGTGTGAACTACAGCTAATTCCCGTTCTCACGAAAAGTGCGAATGTAGTGGTACAAGTAGGCGAGTGCTCCACCTTCAGTGAAAAGTACGAATGTCAGTACTATGCTAGATGCATATGAACAGAGAAGCCTGCCTCTCTCGGTACACGTATACCCACACCTAGATGCACGAGCCACTTGTATAAAAATAATCAGCACTGAATGGCTCCTTCCCATTTCAGTCTCATCAGCCATGCAGCATTCTGCACAAACTAATTACGAAAGTGCTAGTAAATGAGCGTGTTTGACAGGCTTGAAAATTTGGTTGCAAGCATAACGTCACCAAATTTCTATGATGAGACAATGACATTTTTGACGAATAATTTACATGAAGGTGAGTGTAAGAATTTGTTTCCATATGATTATAATTTATTTTTCTCATTTGCATGGGTACTTATGTGTCCTATTGTTTTTGCTACAGAAGAACAGACCGGTTTTCACCTATCATAATAGGCGCCTATGATGCCTTTTTCCATCCAGAGCTCGTAGGTTTCCGAACTAGTTGTGGATCAGCTACCACAAGAAACGACAACTTTTTTTTCTAGTCAGAGCTCATGGGGAATGGCGGCAGACGGTGAGAGGCAGCTACATGAGAAACAGTATTACTGCTTCTTCTGTCAATAATAATAATAATAAATTTTTATGCTTCCATACAGTGTTGTTTCTATATGCACTTGATGCTGATATTGCAATGGAAATGGAAAGCTTGCTAAATCCAGAAACGTTAGAATATACCTCACCTAATTTTATGAGTATTAATAAGGGTGATGAGTGGCTGAAAGCACTTATCATTGGGGAACCTTAATGTAGGTATCATAAATTAATTATTATTGGTTGATGTGCAGATTTATTGCTTGCATTTGTGTGTCATACTACTCAATTTCTTTTTCTTCTTCTGTTGCTGATGGAGTTTTGCAACATTGCAGAACTGGGCTCACAGCATCGCTACTGGACACATCATTGATGCAACCATCGACACCTGCGTCACCCTGGCCTAGCAGTAGCAAGGGGGTGTCTTGAATGTCTGCATCACCTTGTCTGGAGCTATCTGGCTACTGTCGCCATCCTAGCAACATCTGGATCACCTCATCCTAGAAGCAGTGCCACCAATGTTTGCACCAGTTCTTCTGGGGCCATTGGGTTACTGTCACTAGCCTAGCGATAAAAGGGTGGTGCCATCGAAGTCATCACTGTCACCCTGTCTCCTGTGTAGCAGTAGCAGCTCCACAGCACATCTTGTTCACCCACACCAGGTAAGTCACACAGCCACCTTAGACTACTCAGTGGTCGCTGGTACTTTCAGGGATAGAATCTTACAACGTCACATTGGTAATATCAATGCTCGATTTCGGGATCTAGCTACCTTCCTTCGAGCCTGTGAAGTTACGTTGCAAAGGGAGCTCCTTGAAATCATTAACACCCAGTGGAATCCCACCATGAGATGCAAGGCAGTTCTCTCCTGCAAGCTGTCGCACTCCAGTAAATAAGTCAGCAATGATTCTGCAGAGACAAGCATCATCAGACTTTTGGGAAAGGAAGGAGTGATGTCATAGAACACGCAAATTCCAGAGTGGTATGGAAATTTTACCGAGAGCATCATATTGAAGCGGTTTAGAAGTATGAAGGGAATAGGCTCTCGTGAGTTGCTCAGCTGTGTTCTCTACCTGGATATGTACTCATATATTTATTATCCAGTTAATTGGGGGGGGGGGGTCCAGATTCATCCCTTTTCCAAATGACATTATCTCAAAAATGACGTCCAGAATCTAAATGAGAGGGACGAATATTTCTTCACATGGTCGCTTCTGGCTTGAGATAGAAATTACCGAAAAGATGCATGTCATACATACAAGACAACTAACATCTGCAGGCATTGTAGCTTCGAAGGCATCTCATTTCGCATCAAAATCGCAGACCTGCCAAAATTCTAGAGGGAGAGCCCTACTTACTCTGTTCACGAATATGGCCTGGATGTAGACGAGGAAAGAAGAAAGCTAGGAGGTATGAAGCATAATGCAGTTAAACCCCTCTACTTTTCCAAAGTAGCCAGTAGAGTCCTGAACACGTAGAATTATTGCTATTCTTTAAAGAGGAGAAGCAACACTACTTTTGGATCAAAATCATGCCCCACCTACCTTCCGCCCTAGAATGGGGCAAGGCACTTTTGCCACAGATGTCTCAACGCTTTCACTAAGAATAACTATTTAGAAACACATCTGGTTGATTCCTCTACCCAGGAACCAGCTCATGTGGAAATGCCCACTGAGGATAAAAAGTCCTTAAAGTATAAGAAGGCCTACCACCAGAAACGATGGCTATTTGTTGTATATGCTGAACTTGAGTTCTTAAGAGTTCTTGTAGTGTGTTGTGAAGGTCATTCCAGTGCTTCTCACGCCAGTTTCGCAGATCGACACATACTGCAGTCTGTCACGTTTTATGCTCATATGATACCGATAGCAATAAGTTTGGCTCATATGTCGGAGATAATCCTGCGAGAGGGTTGCTCTCTGAGCTCGAAAAACTTGTGTGGTATGTTGATGGCCTTTATAGTAGAAACATCCCAATGACCAACTCGCAGGAGAATGACGCCTTATACAAGCAGGCAGTTAAATGTCATATTTGTGACCTGCTTTTGGATAGGAAAGTGGAAACACCACAGAGAGATCACTGTCATCTAACGGGGAAGTTCTGCAGTGCAATTCACAACATATGCAAACTGAAGTAGAAACTGCCTTGACACATACCTATCTTCTTCCATAATTTTGAGTGGGTGTGATGTTCCCTTTCTTGTGCTTTTGAGTTGTAGAATGATAAGGTCAGTATCATACCTGACAAGGCAGAAAAATCCATTTCATACTGCAAGCGAATGACGCCAAGAATATCTCTCTACTTCTGGGATTTTCTATGATTTATGCAGGCACCTCTTCAGAAACTTGCTGAGATGACGCTTCGAGAGGATAATGCTTATCACTCTAGCTGCATATTCTAAAGATGTAAGGCATAAGCTTGTAACGAATAAGGGGGTTTTTCCGTATGAATACTTGGACCCAATAGAGAAACTCCACAAAACCATAATGTCTGGTATAACCGCATTCACCAGCAAACTCACAGGCACTACAATAACAGATGAAGAGTATATACATGAGGACAATATTTGAGAGGAAATTAACATATCAGATTTAGAGGTTAATGTTAAATTATACATGGAGACAGATGAGAGCATGCTTGCATATGTTTTTAAGAAATTCTGGAGTGTATACCTAGCCACATAAACACTGGATCCTGCCATCTGTTATACCATACAAAGGCTTTAATGGGTCACAATGTTAAAAAAGACATATATCAACCTTGGACTGGTGACTGATGGTGATAAATTGTTTTTTCCGAACATGAGATTCACATGAACTTTGTCAGTATGTCCACGGTATAACCTGTGAAGGAAGAGTACAGGTCATCTGAAGATTTGAGTTACATACTTTAGTTGGACGAGAACAGTCTCTATGGACAGACCATGCAACAATCTCTGCTGTTTGGAGGGTTCCAATTGCTGTCCAGAGATGAAGCCAATGAATTAAAGGATAAAATTGTCAATGTGGCTGGTGATGCTGGTAGGGGATATGTCATGGTAGCAGACCTGGAACATCCCGCCGATTTGCGAAATGTACAGTATCTTCCCACTGTATCCTGAGCACCAAGTCCTGCGAAATGGTTCTGTCGCCAAGAAACCTCCAGCAATGTCTCAGATTGTGCATGTGACTTCTTAGAATCACCCACAGCATCTGCTTTGACCAGCATCCCTGGTGGAAGGCATATATTGATTACACTGGACTGAGAACTCCCGTAACATATGATTTTGAAATTGATTTTTATAAACTAGTTAGATATAGTGGGAATTAGTAAAGTTCGGTGGCAGGAGGAACAAGACTTTTGGTCAGGCGAATACAGGGTGATAAATACAAAGTCAAATAGGGGTACTGCAGGAGTAGGTTTAATATTGAATAAAAAAAAAGGAATGCGGTTAAGCTACTACAAACAGCATAGTGAACGCATTATTGTGGCCAAGATAGACATGAAGCCCACGCCTACTACAGTAGTACAAGTTTATGTGCCAACTAGCTCTGCAGTTGACGAAGAAATTGAAGAAATGTATAACGAAATAAAAGAAATTATTCAGATTGTGAAGGGAGACGAAAATTTAATAGTCAGGGGTGACTGGAATTCGGTAGTAGGAAAAGGGAGAGAAGGAAAAGTAGTAGGTGAATATGGATTGGGGCTAAGAAATGACAGAGGAAGACGTCTGGTAGAATTTTGCACAGAGCACAACTTAATCATAGGTAACACTTGGTTCAAGAATCATAAAAGAAGATTCTATACATGGAAGAAGCCTGGCAGATTTCAGATAGCTTATATAATGGTAAAACAGAGATTTAGGAACCAGGTTTTAAATTGTAAGACATTTCCAGTGGCAGATGTGGACTCTGACCTCAATCTATTGGTTATGAACTGTAGATTAAAACTGAAGAAACTGCAAAAAGGTGGAAATTTAAAGAGATGGGGCCTGGATAAACTGACTAAACCAGAGGTTGTACAGCGTTTCAGGTAGAGCGTAAGGGAACAAATGGCAGGAAAGGGGGAAAGAAATACAGTAGAAGAAGAATGGGTTGCTCTGAGGGATGGAGTAGTGAAGGTAGCAGACGATCAAGTAGGTAAAAAGACGAGGGCTAGTAGAAATTCTTGGGTAACAGAAGATATGTTGAATTTAATTGATGAAAGGAGAAAATATAAAAATGCAGTAAATGAAGCAGGAAAAAAGGAATACAAACGTCTCAAAAATGAGATCGACTGGAAGTGCAAAATGGCTAAGCATGGATGGGAGGAGGACAAATGTAAGGATGTAGAGGTTTATCTCACTAGGGTAAGATAGATACTGCCTACAGGAAAATTAGAGAGACCTTTGGAGAAAAGAGAACCATCTGTATGAATATTAAGAGCTCAGATGGAAACCCAGTTCTAAGCAAAGAAGGGAAAGCAGAAAGGTGGAAGGAGTATATAGAGGGTCTATACAAGGAGGATGTTCTTGAGGACAATATTATGGAAATGGAATAGGATGTAGATGAAGATGAAATGGGAGATATGATACTGAGTGAAGAGTTTGACAGAGCACTGAAAGACCTGAGTCGAAACAAGGCCCTATGAGTAGACATCATTCCATTAGAACTACTGACGGCCTTGGGAGAGCCAGTCCTGACATAGCTCTACCATCTGGTGAGGAAGATGTATGAGACAGGCGAAATTCCCTCAGACTTCAAGAAGAATATAATAATTCCAATCCCTAAAGAAAGCAGGTGTTGACAGATGTGAAAATTACTGAACTGTCAGTTTAATGAGTCACGGCTGCAAAATACTAACGCGAATTCTTTACAGACGAATGGAAAAACTAGTAGAAGCCGACCTAGGGGAAGATCAGTTTGGATTCCGTAGAAATACTGGAACACGTGAGGCAATGCTGACCCTACGACTTATCTTAGAAGCTAGATTAAGGAAAGGCAAAACTACGTTTCTAGCTTTTGTAGACTTAGAGAAAGCTTTTGACAATGTTGATTGGAATACTCTCTTTCAAATTCTGAAAGTGGCAGGGGTAAAATATAAGGAGCGAAAGGCTATTTACAATTTGTATAGAAACCAAATGGCAGTTATATGAGTTGAGGGGCATGAAACGGAAGCAGTGGGTGGGATGGGAGTGGGACAGGGATGTAGCCTATCCCCGATGTTATTCAATCTGTATATTGAGCAAGCAGTGATGGAAACAACAGAAAAATTCGGAGTAGGTATTAAAATCCACGGAGAAGAAATAAAAACTTTGAGGTTTGCCGATGACATTGTAATTCTGTCAGAGACAGCAAAGGACTTGGAAGAGCAGTTGAACGGAATGGACAGTGTCTTGAAAGGAGGACGTAAGATGAACATCTACAAAAACAAAACGAGAATAATGGAATGTAGTCGAATTAAGTTGGGTGATGCTGAGGGAATTAGATTAGGTAATGAGACACTTAAAGTAGTAAAGGAGTTTTGCTATTTGGGGAGCAAAATAACTGATGATGGTCGAAGTAGAAAGGATATAAAATGTAGACTGGCAATGGGAAGGAAAGCGTTTCTGAAGGAGAGAAATTCATTAACATCGAGTATAGATTTAAGTGTCAGGAAGTCGTTTCTGAAAGTATTTGTATGGGGTGTAGCAATGTATGGAAGTGAAACATGGACAATGTACTGGGAGATGAAGAAGCTTGCACAGGATATAGTAAAATGGAGAGCTGCATCGAACCAGTCTCAGAACTGAAGACCACAACAACAACAATATATATTCTTGATGGTAGAATATTATTCTCGTGCTGTAAATATCATACAGCTGATTAGTAGCTGTAACATTAATAATATCATTCTGCATTCATGCAATCTCTCTTTATGAAAGAAATTGATTGTTTCTGTTAATAAATCATGAGTTAGTTTGCTATATCTGTGCTATTATTAACGGAGTCTTCCACTACTCCAGTTACTGCAGGGGGGAAGCAAATAAGAACTTTTTATAGAACTTTTTTTATTTACACACACACACACACACACACACACACACACACTCATTCAGCTTTACCAAAGTACCCAAATAATTGTTTTTTATATACTTTGAATTTCAGCCTGAATAATGTTCAAGCCTATAGGTGTAATCAAATTTATGGGCATTTCTTCAGTAAATTCAGCCTCCACTCTTTTATAGTTACAGGGTTAATACTTACACACTCTGGTACAAGTAGAATACAGTCACTGATGCATCGCTCCACTTGATCAGCATTTACACTGCTATTGTGCAAATACTCAATACATTCAAAATACACCCTGCTCACATATGGATGCAAAAGACACAATCTGTCTAAGGCAACTGATAATGCACGATATGAGTCTTTCAGTTTAACAACACTTGGATGCCTTAGATACATTTTCCTGTCCATGATGTTCATCTAGCATTGTCCCACCATACATATCTGCTATAGACATATTACAACCAAACATGTGAATGACAGTAGAGATGTGAGATGCATCATACTCGTGTGTCATCTTCACATCTACATTCCATACAGATCCCTACCCATTGAACATTTGTTTGTAATAGTGTTGTTGCATGCACATCATCATTTGCTGTACACCATGAAGCACCACTGCCAGCAACAGCTGCATTGATCTAGAATGAAAAGAAGACTATCCATATATATTATGTCAATCCATTTATTATTATTATTGTGCGTGTGTGCTCTTCTCATGCTACTGTTGTTAAAGACATACTGCAGCAGCTGCAGCCCACATCGTTAAATTATGCCATTGCACAAGGCAAGCAGCTGTAATGATGAATGAGGACGCTCAGATATTCACACTCACAGCCCACAGGATGTATTTCTGCACTTTCGACCTAGTATCATCTGAGTGTGCCATTGCACAATCACAGCAGCCAAGTCCCATAAAAGTATCATTATTCACTTACACATACAATGTGATTACCAGTGGTTCTAAGCATGTAAATGTAGATTTGACACCTCAGAATAACTTTGAAGTAAGTATAGGGGTAGAAAATGGAAAACATGCCGGTGTCAAAGTTCAGTATTCATGGAATGAGTGGGACTATCCTTGACCTTGGCTCATGGTTCTCGGTATTGGAGATACGGAGGTGCTGATGCTGCTGTCAACGAAATATGACATGTGCAACAGGCTCAGCTGTAATATGTGACCGCAGCAAAGAAAGTACAGATGCTGATGTCAGATAATTTTCTATGACTATCTCCTTGGTACCCTACTAATGATGAGACAAAACAAATTATTCGAATAGTTAAGGCAGATAACAATTTAATTGTGATGGAGGAATGGAGTTCGATGGTGGAAAAGGGAAGAGAAGGGAAAGTAGTATGGACTGGAGTAAAGGAATGAAAGAGGACTCCACCTGGTAGAATTTTTTGCAGTACACAGTTTAATCATCGCCAGTCTTCGGTTTAAGAATTATGAAAGAAGTTTATATGGACAGTGTCATGCATCTCTAGATCAAGCGATAAAATGTCTTGAATGAGATAATGGAGCCTAAAGTTTCCATTTATTATTGGATTTACCCAGTTATTGTGCTGAAGGAGGGTTATTAATGTTTCACTTGGTAATGGAACCTCAATGCAATTGAATTCTAAACAACACGAATAAATAACAAAAATGGTCGTTAGCTAAGATAGTTTTATTTACCACTTGTGAACTATTGTTAGTCATCAACAGACTAAAAGACCTGAAACTACATTGGTCTCATTATGCATAACTGAGTAGCACTTTAGGCCTATTATAACAATAAAGTAAAGTAAACGGCATGCCTTTCATTGTGTGAAACAACTTGATCATATCACTTTATGGGAAAGAAGGTTTGAATAAACAGGAAACTATGTCTTGTAAGGTAAATATTGTTGAAAAACATGCTGAAGCTAACAAAACTTTAGTTATTGTTACATGAACATATCTTCTATTGATTGTTAAGAAACACAAAGAATTGTAAATAGAAAAATAACATTAAAGATTTATATTTGGGGGATTTTTAATGTATTCCATTACCTTCTGTACATGGGTATCATCAGTTTTATTTTTTCCACCACTTCCTTCTTGATAATCACGAATACCTTCTGGGTGTTTCTTATTTTGCATAGCGTTCTTCACATTACAACTTGATATCGTTAACATCTGTGAAAAGAACATCTTACGTGCAACCACACCACATAGTTCATATAACATACTAATCTTCCTTTTGTTAATTTTTCCACACTTTTCCGTTTTGTTTCAAATTAAGAAGCCACTGAGCAAATCAATGCACGCTGGGCATCATGAGATTCAGCACTATAAAATTGGTGAAATTCTTTCTTAGCATTGTCCTTTCCTACTTTTCTACCAAATATTTGCCGGGGCACAGACAATATCGGAACTCCTTAGCTTCTTCAAAGACATTTCTTTGAGTAATTAGGTCCTTGTTTTAGATGCAACATTTTTCTGTGCTCTCCCTGTCTTGGTTTTCGTACTTATGTATCCATCCCCTTTTTAGCCTCCCTTTCAGTAACTGATTTCTATCTGATTCAGGAATGTTATTTTGTACATCGTTAGTACACACATTCTTCTGTGAGATCTCTTCATTTACGTTTGTTTGCCTTTCATCACTGCCAACGTGGTTACTGCCAGATTTGTAGTTCTCACCTTCATTGCAAATCACCGCCACGTCAATGGTTTCCTGCCCCTCTACTACACTTAAGATTAAATCATTGTTACTGTTATTTTAATTCAGAGAAGAGTCTTTGGTTGGAATATCTGCGAGTGAAGATGTACGTTCTCCCTAAAGAACGGAATGCCTAAGGTTTTTGACGTTTTATGTAGATATTTTTAGAGCACTTTTCAGGTTACCCTCCAAAAGAAAGTTACGTTTTCTTACCTTTAAAGCTCCACATCCTTGTCTCACTTTCAATAATATGCTGTGTCCTGTTTCCAAAGTACCCATAATTGCACCTGTTGATCATAACATTCATGGTGTTACAAGAAACAACCCAGTGTCAGGTCTGTACACACCACACAGCTCACAGACCCACACAGCTGATGCTGTGAACCAGCAGTGTTGTCACATGTTCCGTTCACCATCGCTAGACCAGAGACCGGTAAGTGGCGCTTGGTCTACTGTTTCAAACTACAATTTGGAATGTAGCTTGTGAATTTCTGACGCAAAACTGAAAATCAAACATAGGTGCAGCGGTACTTAGTAGTTTCCATTATTTTGTGGCAACCTTTGCTACGACGACAATGGAGACTTTTTCCAAAATATGTTGTATTTTTTCCCAACAGAATGTGCTCACATCAGAAAGTTTAAAGGGACCGCGCTTGGTCTACTGATGCAAAACACGATCCATGTAAGCTCACCAGAAAAAAATTAGTCGCCGCCGTGCGTATGCACATACGAATCGTTAAGCGTTTACAAAAGAGGCAGCGATCAAGTCACGTGCTTAAGCATGTGCGTTCTGCCTCTCCATGAGCATAAGGCAGTAGCAGTCACTGAGACATCTGTTTCTAGCTGTCATTGGACACAAGTTTGCCCCTTGTAGTCTCGCGGTAGCGTCCTCGCTTCCCGAGCACTGGGTCCCGGGTTCGATTTCCGGCGGAGCTAGGGATTTTCACCTGCCCCAAGATTATTGGATATTGTTGTGTAGTCTTCATCATCGTCATTCATCCCTATTACGATCGGAGGAAGGTAACGGCAAACCATCTCCATTAGGACCTTTTCCAGTACAGCGGTGCGGGTCTCCCGCATCGTTAAAATGGTTTAAATGGCTCTGAGCACTATGGGACTTAACATGTGAGGTCATCAGTCCCCTAGAACTTACAACTACATAAACCTAACTAACCTAATGACATCACACACATCCATGCCCGAGGCAGGATTCGAACCTGCGACCCCAGCGGTCGCACGGTTCCAGAGTGCAGTTTTTAGAACCGCTTGGCCATGCCGGCTGGCCCCGCCTCGTTCCCCTACACTCTATCAAGAAGCATGGGCCTTCATTTCCATTGGACAAAAACATGGGTAAATCCAAGGACATGAGAGAATGGCAAAAAGGGGCAATCAAATTAAGCCTTACCCAAGACTGTATGTTGTAGAAGTTGCTAGATTTATTGTGTTTTGCTGTGTACTGTTCACCTTGTCTGCAACTATTGGTGTAACACACCATGAAAAACATCACAATTGTGCTCTGAAAAAGATCCTGGCTGAGAAGGTTCAAATGGTTCAAATGGCTCTGAGCACTATGGGACTCAACTGCTGTGGTCATCAGTCCCCTAGAACTTAGAACTACTTAAACTTAACTAACCTAAGGACATCACACACATCCATGCCCGAGGCAGGATTCGAACCTGCGACCGTAGCTGGCTGAGAAGGACTGGAGACGCTTTTCATGGCTTGTGTATCAAAATCGCTTCCAAACCCGATCAGAAATGCTGCAGGCAGTGAACCTGCTAGCGAGAGAACATTGCAATGGGAGCTGCATGCAATGTACATTTGAAGTGCATAAAAATGACAACAGCAAAGTTCATCGAGCTGAAAGAATATGTGGCTGGTTTTCTGAGTACTCCTCCACCCTGTTACATTCCGATTGTCCTACAAAATCACCTGACTTGTGCACCAGAAAAAATATATGGAATATGATGGAACAGCTGGTAAAATGCTGACATCAGCAACTCCGCAGTTTTGTAAAATTGCGCGATTAAATCGTCGGTGAGTGGCTTAACCTGTATGCGACGTACCTACACAACCTTGTGGACTCACTAACCGAATCCAGGCGGTTATCAAGTCCAGCGGCGGAAATGATGGTTTTAATGATTTCTCTATGGGTGACTAGTTACTGTCTCGTGAGCTGATGTGGAAGAGACATGTAGATACTGGAAGGTTTCAAATTGATTATATAATGGTAAGACTGAGAATTTAGAATCAGATTTTAAACTCTAAGAATTTTCCAGGGCAGACGTGCTGCATGCCGCCTGTTTGGGGACTTCAACTGCTAGACTGCAGGCTGGCTATGGGTGGAATTCACTCCTCCACGCTGCTGCTACTAACAGGTCACACACATGACCTACAGAAGATGTGGACTTACTGAACCTTCCTCTGATGAAGAGCCATACTGACTGACAGCAAGCTGCCATCTTCTACTTGCTGTGTGGGCATCTGAGTGCCACCTTCCAGGCTGTAAGTATATCGTCTTCCAGGCCATGTGTTGTGTGTGCTGAGGGAGAACTGGGCTTCTGCCTTCGCAACAACTGCCATATGGAGGACGCTGTGCATACAGATATGGTGTACATATATCTTCAGGATCACTGAGGCCACCACATCTACAGAGGCAGGTCTGTGGGCCACCCCACTGGTTTCCGCTGCTGCACCCCGTGCTGCTTTGCTGCCAGGCAGTGTGTCTGACCTGCCACAAAGCTGCATGAGCTGATGGAGTGCTGTGTCTAGCATTTCTCACTGGTGCTGGAGTGAGAAGACTGACCCATATCCTGAGCATCAGATAAACCAGTATTCATTTTAGCAATCACGTCAATACGAGGAACACTCACAGCCCTCAGAGCTCAGCCTCTGACTCTTTCAAAATTAAGTCCTCACCTGTCGAACATTGATGCTCACTGGCATCCTGACCTGAGGGGTAACAATTACAGTACAGCAGAAGACGAACTGATAGCTTTGAGATATAAAATAGTGAAGACAGCAGAGAATCAAATTGGAAAAAAAAACAAGGAATAGTAGAAATTCTTACATATCACAGGAGATACTGAATTTAAGTAATGAAAGAGAAAACATAAAAGTGCAGAAAATGAAGCAGGTGAAAGGGAATAAAAACGACTTAAATGAGACTGTCAATAAGTGCAAAATGACTAAGCAAGAAAGACTATATGAGAAATCCAAGGGTGTAGAAGCATGTATAACTAGTGGAAAGACAGACAATTAAAGAGAATTTTGGAAAAAAGAACAGCAGCTTTTTGAATGTCAAGAACTCAGATGGGAAACCAATACTAAGCAGAGAAAGGAAAGATGAAAGGTGAGAGGAGCCTATACATAGAAGGAATTGTACTGAACGAAATAACACTAGTTGGCACAGCGATGCATTCTTATATTTACTCCTGGATGACACAGAGAGGATACTATAACTGATACAAAATATTAGATGACTTTATTAATACTAGAACAAGATGAAGTACTTAACTTGGTAATAATCCATTGGCCCAGAAATGTCTCACACATTTGTTACTGTCATGAAACACTAATGTGTCAGTTGATACAGTACAAGACAATAGTTTCTTCTCTCAAAGCACAAGCATGTATAGTAGACACATTTTGCCGGTTCTGGTGCATTAACTCAATATTAAAATAAATTCTGTATTTTATATATATAAAACAAGTAATTTTAAAACTTTTTTAAAAATTCAGTATATTTAATTAAGTAAACCGATTTTAAAATGTTAATTAAATACCTTATATTTTACAATAGCATAAGTAAAAACAATAAACAATTGATTTCTAACTTCATTATTTAATTTATTTAGTGACTGTAGTGTAATAACATGTATTAGTTAACAAAAGTACATTATTTTAAAAAATCAAATTGTGATATTAAGTAAATTAATTAAAATGCATTAGTTAACAAAAGAAAATTGTATTAAAATTTACAGTTTTTATTTTTTCTATCTTTCTTAAAAGGTTTCAGAAATGTATATAAGCTTGAAGTTAATATTTTTATAATTTTTTAAATTTTTCATTCATTTATATAGAAGCAAATGTTAATAATTAAAAAATTTCAGTAAGTAATCTATGTTGTGCATTATATATAACATTGTTTTTACCATATATAATTACATAAGCAGTTGTATCATTTGGAATTTTCTCATTAAAAGTTGCACAAAATTTCATATTAGATTTTTGGTAGTTATAACATTTTTTCTATGTGTCATATTTATTACATAAATTGAATAATTAGTTATAAAAGTAAATGGATTAATATAAATATCTAATTTTAGTAAAGTAAATCTTTCAAAATCTAAAAATGCATCATATGCTTATAGAAAACTATTTGGTGGAATAATATTCCAGATTTCTTGAGGAAACCTTCACATTTACTATTTTTAAATGTATATTATGTAATTAAACATGATGAAATAATAATGAATCAACTACTTGATTATTTTCACGATTTGTCTGAAATACAACAAAAACAAAATATAACATATCAAATTCTGTAGAGTTATAGAAATTTGTTATATCTAGTTCAAAACTATTTTTACTAGATACACCAGCAATTTATTCTGTTTGAAATACATAAAAAGAAATAGGAATTTAGGATTTTTTAAATCTTTTCATGTTGTTCAAGTTCAAAATTTGGTTTATATTTAACAACTGGAACACGAATTTCCATAGATTCTATAACTATTTTACCTCCTTTTGGAAGAGTTTCTTTTATTTCAACACCAGCACATTTTTATCAACCCAATGTAAAATGGCATCTCCATAAGTCGAACTACATATAAAAACTATGTTTAAGTTTTGTTCAAACATAATTTATTTTTTATGTTATTAACAAATGATAAAGTACTTAAATGACAAAGTACTTATTTTCTTTAACTATTTATTTTTCCTGTATTAAGAATATATCCTTCTAAACTTCTTTTGTCAGTAACAGATGAAGTTAAATGTAGAAAAACTGATGATTAAATAAAAGGATGTTGAATTCTAGATAATATATTATTTCCTTTTGTTATTGTCATAAAGTAAAACAATTTAGTTATATAATTATCAAATAATTATTTATTTGATTTTCCATATAAGTTGGATAATCTGTACCATCATATCCAATAATAATAAAAGTCAAGTATAATTATGCATGATTTGGATGTAGCCAACCATCACCAATATTCGTTCCAATTTCTGAAACTTTGTTAGGAACATTTAAAATATTTTTAGATTTTTCATTAACAGGATATGAACATAGCTGATAACGTTCAATTAGATTCATGATTGTTTTAGCAATTATTTATTTATTAAGGAAATAATTTATTTATATATTTTTAAAATAAATGTAGCAGCCACACCATTAAAGTCAATTAAATTTTCATTTTCATCAGTTACAGTGACTTCTAAATCATGAATAGTATTAAATATAGGAACACTAATAGGATAATTCGGTTTGTAAATTTTTTGTCCAAAAAATGTTTCATTATGCTCAAATGAAACATTAATATTAGTTACTTTACGAAAGTGATCGTTATATTACATACACTCCTGGAAATTGAAATAAGAACACCGTGAATTCATTGTCCCAGGAAGGGGAAACCTTATTGACACATTCCTGGGGTCAGATACATCACATGATCACACTGACAGAACCACAGGCACATAGACACAGGCAACAGAGCATGCACAATGTCGGCACTAGTACAGTGTATATCCACCTTTCGCAGCAATGCAGGCTGCTATTCTCCCATGGAGACGATCGTAGAGATGCTGGATGTAGTCCTGTGGAACGGCTTGCCATGCCATTTCCACCTGGAGCCTCAGTTGGACCAGCGTTCGTGCTGGACGTGCAGACCGCGTGAAACGACGCTTCATCCAGTCCCAAACATTCTCAATGGGGGACAGATCCGGAGATCTTGCTGGCCAGGGTAGTTGACTTACACCTTCTAGAGCATGTTGGGTGGCACGGGATACATTCGGACGTGCATTGTCCTGTTGGAACAGCAAGTTCCCTTGCCGGTCTAGGAATGGTAGAACGATGGGTTCGATGACGGTTTGGATGTACCGTGCACTATTCAGTGTCCCCTCGACGATCACCAGAGGTGTACGGCCAGTGTAGGAGATCGCTCCCCCCACCATGATGCCGGGTGTTGGCCCTGTGTGCCTCAGTCGTATGCAGTCCTGATTGTGGCGCTCACCTGCACGGCGCCAAACACGCATACGACCATCATTGGCACCAAGGCAGAAGCGACTCTCATCGCTGAAGACGACACGTCTCCATTCGTCCCTCCATTCACGCCTGTCGCGACACCACTGGAGGCGGGCTGCACGATGTTGGGGCGTGAGCGGAAGACGGCCTAACGGTGTGCGGGACCGTAGCCCAGCTTCATGGAGATGGGTTGCGAATGGTCCTCGCCGATACCCCAGGAGCAACAGTGTCCCTAATTTGCTGGGAAGTGGCGGTGCGGTCCCCTACGGCACTGCGTAGGATCCTACGGTCTTGGCGTGCATCCGTGCGTCGCTGCAGTCCGGTCCCAGGTCGATGGGCACGTGCACCTTCCGCCGACCACTGGCGACAACATCGATGTACTGTAGAGACCTCACGCCCCATGTCTTGAGAAATTCGGCGGTACGTCCACCCGTCCTCCCGCATGCCCACTATATGCCCTCGCTCAAAGTCCGTCAACTGCACATACGGTGCACGTCTACGCTGTCGCGGCATGCTACCAGTGTTAAAGACTGTGATGGAGCTCCGTATGCCACGGCAAACTGGCTGACACTGACGGCGGCGGTGTACAAATGCTGCGCAGCTAGCGCCATTCGACGGCCAACACCGCGGTTCCTGGTGTGTCCGCTGTGCCGTGCGTGTGATCATTGCTTGTACAGCCCTCTCGCAGTGTCCGGAGCAAGTATGGTGGGTCTGACACACCGGTGTCAATGTGTTCTTTTTTCCATTTCCAGGAGTGTAGCTTTACTGTGAAATAAAAACAAAAAAAAGTACCAGACCAAAGATAGTCTGCACGAAAGAGCACTTTATTGCACACCTGCGGATGCAAAATTTGCTGCTGGGCAACATTAAATAAAATGTTGCCAGGTGCCGAATATTGTAACGTACTTTCCGCAAAACAGTCGATGTGGTGTTGCTCAGGCCTGTTGGCCTCTTCGAAGGCAGCACTCCTGACGTAGTGTGTGAGCAAATCCCTGTAATATCGCACTGCAATTTTCCAGTGGTCTCAAGGATGCTTAGTCGGGTTTATGTAAACAAGTGCTGTACACGATACCCTTTGCTTGATTTTCACCTCAGGAAGGACCTCGTCTCGCCACTGCAAAGCCATGAAATTACCCTCTACAACAACGAGAGGCAGCCCACATCTGTATGCGATACTGCCCCAAATCATGACTGACTCACCACGTTGGTGAACCAACGAGATTGCATTTCTAAGATGTTCATTGTTACCTTTCCGCTTCCACAGTGTTCTAAGACGATCATCAGTCGTTAGACAAATCCTACATTCGTCGGGTAAGAGAATCTAAGTCTATTAGAGGCGTTCCTTTGCGTACCTTCTTTGTGAATCATGGTTTTGGGAGCTTTGCGCTTTTGTTAATAATGAACACCCAGAGGGATTATTGCCTGTCTGGAGGGGGTTGTGTTTACTGTCTGGGTCTACAAAGCCCTCCAAGTTGCCTCGAAAAAGTACTCTCCACAGGGCACCTACAAGCTATAATTCCAGTCACACAAATGCAAACCACACTACCTGATCAAAAGTATCTGGAACCCTATTAGAGGAAATTAATATGCAGCGTGTCCATCCTTCACCTTTGTGATGGCTTGCAGTCTGCTGGGGACAGGTCTGGAAGGTATCCCAATTCGGTATTACAAAGAGTAGTCTACGACATTGGCCCCTTGCCTAGCTTCCATTTATCTCGAATCTCTCGCCCAGCGCAAAGTCCTATGAGACTGGAAAAAACCGCAGGAGACTACTGTGCACTGAGATGACTAAAGTCACGAGCTAGCGATATGAACATATACTGTAGTAGTAGCGCGTACACAAGGTATAAAAGGACCCTGCATTGACGGAGCTGTCATATGTACTCAGATGAGCCATGTGACAAAGTTTCTGCCGTGATCATGGCCCCACTGCGGCAATTAACAGACTTCGAACGTGGAATGGTAGTTAGAGCTAGACGCTTTTCCATTCCATTTCGGAAATCGTTAAGAAATTCAATGTTCCATGACCCACGTTGTCAAGTATGTGCCGAGAATACTAAATATCAGGCATTGCCTATCACTTAGGACAACGCAGTGGGGGACGGCCTTAACGAGCGAGAGCAGCGGCGTATGCATAGAGTTGTCAGTGCTAACAGACAAGCAACACTGCTTGAAATAATCGCAGAAATCGATGTGAGACGTCAGACGAACGTACGCGTTAGGACAGTGCTGCGAAAGCTGGCATTAGTGGGCTGTGGCAGCAGACGACATATGCGAGTGCCTTTGCTACCAGCGTAATATCACCCGCAGCGCCTTTGCTTGCTTCTTGACCATATTGGTTGGACCCTAGCCAACTGAAAAACTGTGGCCTGATGAATCTTGATTTCAGTTGTTAAGAGCTAATGATAGGTTTCGAGTGTAGCGCCGACCCCACGAACCCATGGATCCAGGATGTCAACAAGGCACTGTGTAAGTTGGTGGTGGCTCCATAATGGTATGGGATATGTTTAGATGGAATGGGCTGCTTGCTCTGGTCAAACTAAACAGGTCATTACTGGGAATGGTTCTGCTCGTCTATTTGTTCCCAACAATTATGGATTTTTTTATGGATGACAATGCGCCATTTTACTGGGCCACAGTTGTTCACGATTGGTTTGAAGAACATTGTGGACAACTGGACTGAATGATTTGGCCATCTAGATTGCCCGACATGAATATTATCGACCATTTATGGGACATAATCGAGAGGTCAATTCGAGCACAAAATGTTGCATCGGTAACACTTCCGCTATTATGGACGGATATAGAGGCAGCGTGGCTCAATATTTGTGCAGCGGACTTCCAACGACTTGTTGAGTCCATGCCACGTCGACATGGTGCACTGTCCTGGCCAAGAGGAGATATGAGCGATATTAGGAGGTATCCAATGACTCCTGTCATCTTAGTGCATATAAGGTCCGCCCCGTTAGCTGAGTGGTCAGTGCGACGGAATGTCACGCCAAGGGACCCGGGCTCGACTAAGGGAATGGTCTCTCAAAATTACAGATCAATATCCTTAACATAGTTTGTTGCAGACTTTAGAACATATTCTGAGTTGGAATATAGTCAGTTTCCTAGAGACTAAAAAGTTTATGTCCACGAATCAGCACGGTTTTAGAAAGCATCTCTCGTGTGAAACTCAGCTTCCCCTTTTCTTATATACTTCGAAGTATGGACGAAGAGCAATAGGCTTGCTGTACCCCACAGAATCATCAGTGAACAACAGCAGAATGCTATCCACCCTGTCCGCCAGATCATTTATGTATACAGAAAATAATAGCGGCCCTATCATACTTCCCTGGGACGCTCTGGCGATATCCCTGCCTCTGAAGAGCACTCGCCGTCGAGAACAGCATACTGCGTTCTGTTCTTTCAGGAGTCTTCTAGACACTCCACATATCTGGGAACGTTTACCGCATGCTCGGGCCTTCGTTAACAGGGCAGTGGGGTCCGTCTCAAATGCTTTTCGTAAATCTAGATATATGGAATCAGCCTATTGCTCAAAATAGTTCAAATGGCTCTGAGCACTATGGGACTTAACATATGCGCTCATCAGTCCCCGAGAACTTAGAACTACTTAAACCTAACTATCCTAAGGTCATCACACACATCCATGCCCGAGGCAGGATTCGAACCTGCGACCGTAGCGGTCACGCGGTTCCAGGCTGAAGCGCCTAGAAACGCACGGCCACACCGGCCGGCAGTTTGTGTGATGAATGGCAGCTGGCTCTAAATTTAGGAAAATGTAAGTTAATGCCGATGAGTAGGAATAATAAACCCGTAATGTTCGTTTACAGAATTAGCAGTGCCCTGCTTGACACAGTCAAGTCATTTAAATATCTGGGCGTAATGTTGCAGAACGATATGGGATGGAACGAGGTTGTGAGGATTGTGATAGGGAAGAAGAATGGTCGACTTTGGTTTATTGGGAGAATTTTAGGAAAGTATGGTTCATCTGTAAGGGAGACCGCATATAGGATGCTTGTGCGACCTATTCTTGAGTACTATTCGAGTGTTTGGGATCCACACCAGGTTGGATTAAAGGAAGACATCGAAGCAATTCAGAGGCGGGTTGCTAGATTTATTAACGGTAGGTTCGAACAATACGCATGTGTGACGGAGATTCTTTGGGAATCCCTGGAGGGAAATCAACGTTCTTTCCGAGGAATCCTATTGAGAAACTTTAGAGACCTGGCATTTGAAGCAGACTGCAGACCGATGCTACTGCCATCAACATACATATCGCGTAAGGACGACGAAGATAAGACACGAGAAATTAAGGCTTATACGAAGGCATATAGACAGTCGTTTTTCCCCCCGCACTGCCTGCGAGTGGAACAGAAAAGGACACGATTAGTTGCGTTACAGCTACCATCCGTCACGCACTGTACGGTGGCTTGCGGAATGTGTATGTAGATGTGTCTGAATTTCTGTGGAGGAATGGTAGACAATTCTTCCTTAAAAGCCGAAACTAGAGAAGGTAGTGATGTTGGACACAGGGATCTGGAGTGAAGTAGACTTTATAACTCATCCCAAAGGTGTTCCTTTGAGTCCAGGCACGTGTCTGTGCAGGCCAATCCATCTCAGGAAATATATTGTCTGTCTTGCTGATACAAACAGTCATCGCCTCTGGACATTTCCTCTGGTGTACACAGTTCATAATGTTGCAAATGTTCTTGATTTACTTCTACATTAAATATTTTCATAAGAGCAACATGTGGACTACAGCCCAAACGCGAAAAACATCCCCATGCTAATACACTACCTCCCTCATATTTCACTGTCAGCATAACATGTAATGGCAGGCTACGATCTCAGGCATTCACCAAACCCAAACACTTCCATCAGATTGCCAAAGGGTCTGGCATCATTCATCACTCGAAATCACTCGTTTTCAGTCATCCACTGTCCAGTTGCATCTCTCTGTGAAAGATCTTAAACGTCGCTTAACATTGACTACAGAAATATGTGGGTTATGAGGAGGTGCTCGACTTTGTACATCACTTTTTTTTTAAATTCCTACGTACAGTCATTGTACTAGCTGGATTGCAGGTAGTGCTATGGAACTAGTGAGTGACTCCTTCCACTGATTTCTGCAATTTTTTACAAACCAGCGTCCAAAATGTTCGACATTCTTTGTCCGTCAGCACATAAGATCCGCCGTGTCTCGGATTAGCTATGGTTATTCCTTCGCATTTTCAGTTCACAATCACAACAGTGGAATTGGGCGGGTTTAGAATGGTTGATATGTCCCTCATGGCTTTATTACTCAAGTAGCATCCAACAGCTTGTCCAAGTTCGAAGTCACTGAGCTCCCCTTACTAACCAATTCTGCTGTTAGTGCTTCTCTACTGACAACACAATACTATCCGCCTCCTATTATAGTGGGGGGGGGGGGGGGGTGCCTGTCGTGACATCCAGTGGTCAGTTCCGTACTACATATGGGTGCTTCATACTTTAGATCAGATAGTGTATATAAGTCATGAGGGTGATGCCTCATACTTTGTGAACAGTTTAATTCACGCAGATACGGCGGCTATATCTACATGTTAACAATCTAAATTATTATCCACCAGCAGATAGGTGTTCTTATGCTAGAGCTTGATAGAACATAATGAAAACTCTAGTGCCGGGCCAGGATTCGAACCCATTCACTCGCAATATGTGGACTTGTTGAGGAATCTGCAGGTTTGAACAAACAACAAATTGTAATCGAGCTGTATTGTCATGAAGGGATCAAATTCTGCGTGAAGGGTGGTCTGAGTTGCATTCAAAGTTCAGAACCAATTTTATCGACATACAGAAACTCAAATAAATGACGGAATAAGTGTCCTGAGACCCTACATAGCGTTTGTTTCGCCACTAGAAATAAATAACTAGCATAATAAAGGTTACTGCTGATAGTGTTTCTACATGTCGCGACTCCTGACTTTATTGTGGTTCAACCTAACGTCTACTTGGTAGAGAAGGAATATCACGTTTAATGTGAATTTCAGACCACAATGCCATTATATCTTCTTCAGTTGGCGTAGCCAGAAGAGAACAGAATCTGTCTCTTCTTATCAAAAATCATCAGCAGAAGGGGGAATCGAACCCAGACCATCAGTACATAAACCTATCATCAGTCCGACAGACCACCTAAACCTTTTCTCTCAGGCCCATTTTCCTATCGTAACAACGTTGCGCCACACTGGATGAGAATTCTGACACACAGGCTCCCTGTAGTGGTCTGCAGCAAGTTCAGTACTTGGTTGACCGAATCGCCATGAACTAGCTGCCTCGGCTACCCAGTGCATACATTCGACTCTATTTTGTAATCAACGAAATAAAATCACATAACTACCACCTACACAGAACTGCCAACAGTGTAGGGTGCAGACATTTAAATAGGAAGTGTTCCTTTCGACTTGAGCTACTCTATTGCGCTACCTGTTTGTTGAAAACGTCGTGCAGTGCAAAAGAAAAGCTGTAACTGTCTGTCTCTCAGAAGTCTACATCCTGCCATATGCATTTTCTCACAGAACTGTGGAATGCGGAAGTTCTGGAGGAATTGTTGTTGACTTCTTCAGCTGTTGTAGCTATGTGTCACGTAGTAGTGTAACGGTAAGCGTTGCGAGTTCGAGTACATTCACTGCTACATTTTTTAAAACGCAATTCTGCTGTCTGCTGAAGTTATCAATCTGATAGAATTTTGAAACTTCTCAACCCAAAATAGTAGCATGTGGAAAAAGGGCTAAATTCTGTGTCATTTTGTTCTTTTCGGGTTTAATAGATGGCCAGGCAGCAGATGTATCTCGAAACTTTTGTATTATGTATGAGGAGAGCGCATCGTGCCAAAATACGCCAGAAAAGTATTTTCTACATTAGCTGCTGTGTGGCAGTGGCATTTTATTCATCATCAAACCTTGTTTGACAGCTTTAACTTAGAACAAGTTTTCTACATGCATTTAATCAATAAACTGCATCTGCATTGTCAGACTGTTATAGATAACATCAGAGAATTCTTGTATATCGTTGATGATTAATTTCTCTCTCATGTTAACTATTGTTTTAACAACACTAAAAGAAACCTTACAAAAATTGTGCACTGTATTATAAGAAATGAAATAGAACTAACCACGATAACCTTATGACGAAAGTCTGTTTTAATAAAACTAAGTATCTGAATGCAAGCGTGCCTCTATCAGCACGAGTTAGTCAAATACTAATCACTTAGATTTTGATTGGGTCTGTGTTTGATTGGTATGCTGTGTCATACTCAAGTGGTATGAAAGCCCAGTTGCAGAAATGTGAATCAGACGGATTACGTATTCCAGGCCGTAGCAACCGCGTCTTTGGTCACTTCCCAGCCCACTGTAGGATCACATTGGTTCGTCTTCTTCCTGCTGGTGATGTAACTGAGATTTGGCAACAAGGCAAGGTATGTTTGGCAAGTCTGTGATCAACGAGTTACTTCCTGGTATGCACGGAATTAAACCTCAAAGTTCACTAGATTTTTCCTGTCATTTACATTGAATAATCCGAGTTATTAACGCTTGAGGTGCAATCACTTTCCTGGGCTGAAAACCGTAAATTTACAATATTTTGTGGGGAGAGAGATGATGGAGTTTTGAGAGCGGATGATCTGGACGTGTGTCGATCAGGAACAGTAAATTTCCAAGACTGGATGTCATGAACTGATATATATGACTTTTAAACACAATTAAGGTAAATACATTGTTTGTTCTCTATCAAAATCTTTCATTTGCTAACTATGCCTATCAGTAGTTAGTTCTTTCGGTAGTTTGAATCTTTTATTTGGCTGGCAGTAGTGACGCTCGCTGTATTGCAGTAGTTCGAGTAACGAAGATTTTTGTGAGGTATGTGATTCATCAAAGGTATAGGTTATTGTTAGTCAGGGCCATTCATTTGCAGGGATTTTTGAAAGACAGATTGCGTTGCGCTAAAAATATTGTTTGTCAGTTTAGTGTTGAGCAGAATAAGTAAAGAGAGAAATGTCTGAGTACGTTCAGTTCTGCTCAGCTGTTTGAAAATCAAATAACGCAACAGGTTTATCAGCACAGTAATTCATTAATTTTTCTAAGGGGACGTTTCAGTCTTACAGACGCAGTCCAAGAACAACGACTAGGAAGATTATGTGAAATGATGCAACTCCACGATAACACCTGTTCATATTCTGCTGGACCGACAAAAAATAATATACAGGAGTTGGGGTGGGAAATCATTCCCCAAGCACCTTATTCACCAGACCTTGCTCCCTCAGATTTTCACCTTTCCCGCTCTCTGTCGAACAACTGTCAAGGAACGTCCGATAAAAACGCGCTCCGAGCATGGCTCGACAAGTTGTATGCCTCAAAACCACGTTATTTCTACAGTCGCGTAATCATAAAGTTACCCCAGTGTTGGCAGACTGTTGTAAATACTGAAGGAAAATATGTTATTGGTCTCTAAAGTCTCTGTTATGTGTATCTGCTGTGTTTATTAAACTTGCGGGTAAACACTACAAACTTATGCACCAACCCAATATATTCAAGGTCATGGCGTACCTCGATACAGGATGCATGTTAAAAAATTTGTGAGAAACATCTCTCTTCTCCCCATCTCTCTCAGCAGATGGGAGTACAAAAAAAAAAAAAAAAAAAAAAAAAAAAAAAAAAAAAAAAAAAATCCAACAGACCAATAAGATTCGAACTCTCAATCCTTCTCCTTCTCATCCTTTGAAACTAGTTCAACTGTCTAGGCCTCTTCGGTCAAGGTCTGTGCATCGTGGAGACAGGTTCAGGTCTGTTGTTAAGCAGTAATTCTATAGTGAAAGTGTCTAGAAACAATAACGCTGATATAACAAATTACCCTTATAGTTTATTATTAACAACTGCTTTCTTGCAATACAATTTTTTGTTCTTTATTAACAATTTTTTCTCTTATTTACAATTCTATTTGATTATGATGATAGTCTTAGTGGTTTTTAACACAGCTATTTTCTTCTTATATATACAAAAATTTGAAAAGATAATTTCGTAGATGTATTTACACAGCCATTTTTCCTTACGTATGTATAAATTGGTTTTATTTGCAAATTCATTTTTTATGAGTTACGAGTACCAGATACATTTATTTACACTACAAACTGCAGGACACAATCCTCACATGTAGGTGAGGAAACTATGTTATACGAACATGGTCCTGGAAACTCTTTGTTCCCACGTGAAAACTCATTTTCTCCAATGAGTTTCATTGAGATCAGATAGTAAATTTTCATAATCAGCCTGTGTGGGCAGACGTCAGTCCTCACTCAACTGTTGAAGCGACTCATCTACAAAGATTTTCTGTCAATGTTTGGGCCGGCATTGTTGGTGACTATTTGGTAGAGCCTCAGTTTCTTCTACCCAGGCTGAACGGACAAATTTATCATTATTTTGTAGAGAAAGTTTTACCTAACCTGTTAGCAGATGAGCCTGAGCCTTTAGATCTGTGACAAAACATGTACTTCATACATGATGGAGCAGCTCCTCATTTGACTGTTAATTTCCGTCGGCTTCTAAATAACAGATGTGGTGACCGGTGGATAGGTAAAGAGGGACCAATTGCCTGGTCTCTTAAACTTAGACTTAAACGCACTGGACTTTTATTTGTGGGGTCACTTGAAAGCTCATGTGTACGGAACCCCAGTAAAAGATGTTCAGGGTCTACGAGCCCGTATTACAGAAGGCTGAAAAACCATACGCAACACTGTAGGGATACATCAGCGCATTCTACGTTCACTTAAGTTGATCCATCTATCGGTGCCCATGTAGCGCGTACTGAACATCTTCTGTGAGAAAGAGTTGCATGTGACATGCTGGTGTGTTCTGTTGGTGTGTGTTTTCCATAATTAATGAGTTGGAGGTTAATGAGTTCCAGACCCATGTTCATGTTACATAATTTCAACATCTAGGTGTGAGAAATGTCTCCCACAATTTGTGCCATACACTTTTTTCATCTGTATCCACCCTTTTATACAATAATTACATTTTCTTGTGGTCAATCTATATACAGTGCTCACATTACATATGTTTCGCGTGGGGTCAGTCTTTAGAAAAACACAATTTTGTTTTTTGGCCCAGACATGTTTCATTGCACTTGTCGCATCATCAGTGTTTTTTTTTTGGCTTCTTACCACATGGTGTGATTTTCTTGCTGTCTTACGTTTTTACAGCGTCTGTTTTTCTTTACAGTTTGCCATATTTTCTTTTTTTCCTCTTCTTCTTCACTGTCAAGTCCTGTGTATTGATTTGTCACTGTCACTGTTTACCAGCTCATAGACCCTTGGTATACATATAAAGGTTGTGAGAGTATACATATATACACTGTAGCGTCAACAGGCATGCGTATTCAGATACTGAGATATGTAAACAGGCAGCTGCGGTCGGCAACGCCCATATAAGACAAGTGTCTGGCGTAGTTGTTAGATCGGTTACTGCTGCTACAATGACAGGTTCAAATGGCTCTGAGCACTATAGGACTTAACTTCTGAGGTTATCAGTCCCCTAGAACTAACCTAAGGACATCACACACATCCATGTCCGAGGCAGGATTCGAACCTGCGACCGTAGTGACAATGACAGGTTATCAGGATTTGAGTGAGTTTGAACGTGGTGTTATAGTTGACGCACGAGCGTTGGAACATAGCATCTCCGAAAAAGCGATGAAGGGGGACCTTCCCATACGACCATTTCACGAGTGTACCGTAACTATCAGGAACCCGGCAAAACATCAAATCTCCGACATCACTGCGGCCGGAAAAAGATCCTGCAAAGAACGGGACCAACGGCGACTGACAACAATCGCTCAACTTATAGAAGTGCAACCCTTCCGCAAATTGCTGCAGATTTCAAAGCTGGGCCATCAACAAGTGTCAGAGTGCGAACCATTCAAAAAGGGTTCACATGGCTCTGAGCAGTATGGGACTCAACATCTTGGGTCATAAGTCCCCTAGAACTTAGAACTACTTAAACCTAACTAACCTAAGGACATCACACACACCCATGCCCGAGGCAGGATTCGAACCTGCGACCGTAGCAGTCCCGCGGTTCCGCACTGCAGCGCCAGAACCGCACGGCCACCGCAGCCGGCGCGAACCATTCAACAAAACATCATCGATATGGGCTTTCGGAGCCGAAGGCCCACTCGTGTATCCTTAATGACTGCATGACACAAAGCTTTACCCCCCCGCTGGGCCCGTCAACAGCGACATTGGATTGTTGACGACTGGAAACAGGTTACGTGGTCGGACGAATCTCGTTTCAAATTGTATCGAGCGGATGGATGTGTACGGATATGGAGACAGCCTCATGAATCCATGGACCCTGCATGTCAGCAGCGGACTCTTCAAGCTAGTGGAGGTTCTGTAATGGTGTGGGGCGTGTGCGGCTAGAGTGATATAGGACCCCTGATACGTCTAGATACAACTCTGAGAAGTGACACATACCTAAGCATCCTGCCTGATCACCTGCATCATTCATGTCCATTGTACATTCCGACGGACTTGGGAAATTCCAGCAGGACAATGCGACACCCCACACATCCAGAATTGCTACAGAGTGTCTCCAGGAACTCTCTTCTCAGTTTAAACACTTCCGCTGGCCACCAAACACCCCAGACATGAACATTAGTTAGCATATCTGGGACGCCTCGCAACGTTCAGAAGAGATCTCCACCCCCTCGAACTCTTACGGATTTATGGAGAGCCCTGCAGGATTCATGGTTTCAGTTCCCTCCAGCACTACCTCAGTCACTAGTGAAGTCCACGGCACGTCGTGTTGTGGCACGTCTGCGTGCTCGTGGGGGCCCTACACGATATTAGGCAGGTGTACCAGTTTCTTTGGCTCTTCAGTGTATATTTTATTAATATATTTTTTATTCAGGTAGATTTGGTACATTCCCTTGGATGATACCGATTGTAGTAACTTTCGAAACACATATAATCCGAACAAAACAAGCATCGCGCGAAGACAGGTTTGCCACAGTGACATTTCCTCATATGAACCTCACTCAGAAAGGAACGTCATTAACACTGGTAAAGATTTCACGCGTTGGCAATAATTGCACGGCAAACCATGCATAACGGATCATTTTTTCGAAAACTGGCGCTTGAACTGATTATGAATTAAGATAGACTACAGACATTTCACCGAAAACATTTCAAATAATTTTCTTATTTTTTTTCTCTTTTCATTCAGCCATCTGACATACAATTAGTAGACGAATAAAGACAACGTTATATCAATACACACTGAAAAATATTCGTGTAGCAGTCATCTGCAGAGTTCGGCATATAAATGAAAAACAAAAAGAAAAGGAATAATCGGCTTCCGAACACAGGACGCAAATTTGAGAAGCCGCGACGCCTCTGAAGATATCCCACAGTAAAAGGCAATTACTTAGCCTGGAAAATGCCTCGAAAACTTAGACCGTAGCTTTTTCAGAAACAGTTGAGTATCTGCAGATAAGCCGAAACACGTATTCGCTTATTTTGATCCTCTTCCTCTCAGCGAAATTTCTGGGAAACCGAGTTATGGCACTTGCTGTGTTCTCCTCGTAAGTATGTAGGTATTGTCACAATCAAAATTATAACTTTACAACACGTATTAAGTCACTGCCAACGCAGCTGTTCGTATTCAGGGTTAGGCAACTTGAAATGAGCAATTACGAAGCTCATTGCACCACTGAGTTGGAATTGCCATCAGACACAGTTGTTGCCCCAGGCAACACCCGACGATTTTTGCCTGTACAATGGTCTTTGGCCCGTATTTATAAATTTTATGTCGATTGTGACGCCAGACAAGTCACTTTCCTAATATTTACACTTTTGGTAATACACTCAACAGCCAGAACATTACAACCGCCGGCCTACTATCGATATAAACCCGTTCAGGCGACAGCAGCGTCACCTGGCGAGGAATAATTGCTGGTCAGACTCGGGCCTCATGCGTGTAGTATTAGTAAGTGCGCTGTCCATGTGTCGAACGGGGAAGGCGCTTGTCTGAGTTTGTCCGAAGGCAGATTGTGATTGATCAGAGGTTCGGCATAAGCATTTCGGAAACTGCACAACTCGTCGGAAAGTTCAAGGAGTACTGTGATGAGCGTCTTCAGCACGTGACGAAACCAAGGTAAAACAACGTTCAGACGTCGTGGGGTTGGGCGGCCACCCGTCATTACATATGTCGGACGTCGCAGGCTGGGCAGACTGGTAAAACAGGACAGGCGGTAAACTGTGGCGGAACTAACATCAGACTTGAATGCTGGGTAGGGTACACTGTTTGTCTGAACACACGATGCAACGAACAGTCCTAACGATGGGCCTCCGCAGCCGACGACCCATGCATTTACCAATGTTAACATCACGACATCGGCAAGTACGGCTGAAATGGGCATATGACCATCGGCACTGGACGTTGGCGCAGAGACAGTGTTGTATGACTGATGAACCCCGATACCTTCTTCATAATGCCGATGGGAGAACGCGTATCCGTCGTCTTCCAGGGGAACAGCTTCTTGACATCTGTACTGCAGGATAGAGACAAGTTAATGGCGGCTCCATTCTGCTCTGGGAGACGTTCATATGGTCATCCATGGTTTCCAGTGGAGGTCGTGCAAGGCACCTTGACGACCAAGCCGTATATTACACTGATTTCTGACGACGTAGACCCCTTCATGAGACGATCGTGTTTCCCGACGGCAGAGGCATTTTTCAACAAAATAATGCGCCATGTCACAAGGCCAGGAGTGTGATGAAGTGGTTCGAGGAACACAGTGGCGAGTTCCAATTGATGTGCTGGCC
Organism: Schistocerca gregaria; assembly: GCF_023897955.1. Taxonomy (NCBI): domain Eukaryota; kingdom Metazoa; phylum Arthropoda; class Insecta; order Orthoptera; family Acrididae; genus Schistocerca; species Schistocerca gregaria. Next base: position 640,253,836 of record NC_064931.1, read on the forward strand.
CCCCCACTCGTCAGGTCTGAACCTGATCGAACACATCTGTGATGCAACTGAACCTGGCATCAGAGTTCACCCCCCGCCTCCCCTCCGGAAATTATAGGAATTGGGCGACTTGCGTGTGCATATGTGGTGCCAACTCCCTCCAGCGGCCTACCGAGGCCTCACTGCTTCCATGCAATGAAGCGTCGCCGCTGTTATACGTGCTGTGTACGTACTGGCTGTTAGGGAGATGGTCATAATGTTCTGGATGATCTGTGTATCTTATCCTACAATTGTCCCTCCAGTGTCAACATTTTTGTGCCGCTGCTTAAAACAATTTTTCTGTCACACTGACCATTTAAAAACGTATCATTCTCGACAGACTATATTTTTTTCTCTCAGGCTTCAGGGCTTGACATGAATCCAGCTGCTTGTTGTCAAGGGGTGTCAGTTCCCCACAAACTGCATATTAACCTTAGTCTTTTTTTTCCCGAACCATCCTTATCCTTCCGCGAGGACCCCAGAAACTTTCCGGCACCTCCCTCCAAGCCACAGCCAGGGTGACTTGCATGTTACCGGGCTGTCAGCTACCCGCCACCCAATGGTCATATTCGGCCGTCGCATTACCCACGAAACTCTGAAGTTAGAGCTCGGTTAAAATTTAAATGTCTCCCGACGCAGAGGTCGGATTACGATGTCGTTTGCCCCACTCACCTTTAAAGAAAATAAAGCACACATTCCTATTATGTTCCACCATTCTTTCTTATCTTAATCTACTTTCTTGATTATGTAACTTAAGTAATGGGAAATGAGTGTGGTCAGTGAGATAGCAGCTCAGTGCCACGTCTGACCTGCATTACCTTAGTAACAAGATATACCGAAGATTTTCGATTTTTTTCCTTCAGTACTTTAGCATAATATGAAGAAATTCCAGCTCTTCCATGTGGCCCATATATCTACATTTCTAGAATGAATCATTCACTGTACAGGATAGTTTACAGTGTAATGAATACTTGCAGCAGATAATTGAGATAATGACGATCATTCGAATCTGGAGCTGTAACTTTCCCGTACGTAGTTCCCACTGGCCATCTGAGGATGGCTCCAGCCCCATCATACTTTGCTTGCCATAGGACCGTTATAGGACTGTTGCGTATCACAATACGTAAGGAGCATTCAAAAAGAAACGAGCTGGAAGCTGTAAAATTAAAACTGCTGAAGGGATCGTAGAGCCATTGCCTACAGAAGAATATGGCCCCATGTTCACCACACACCCACGTGACGACAGAGCGACTAAACGCACATGTCGACCGTCTGCTGTACTCAGTAGGACTGAAAAGAGAGAAACAGCGACTTCAAAAGAACAGCAAACGGATATAGTGCGTTTCCTTACTGCAGATGGAGTGCGGGGAACGGAAATTCGTCTAAGAACGGCAAAAATGTGCGGAAAGCTTTGCTTGTCAGTTGCAAGGATCAAACGCTCTGTCTGAAACGGCACACCGCGTTACTGATATCGTTGTCCAACGGGTAGATGCCCTCATTACTGAAGACCGGCGAATAGCGGTGGCAGCCATTGCCACAAACACCGACGACTGATGGTATTTCTGACGTTTCGGCAGCCTGACTGGCTGGCATTGTCAGAGCTTTAGCCTCCATTGCTGGTGGTTGTAAGGAATCAAGCTCACGGTCGCAGATTATATTAACTGACGCGCCATTGTCCAAGGACTTTTCCATGTACATTACGGCTGCGGTTCTCCCCTTGCTACCTGGAACGGTCGTTTGCTGCAGCACGGGAATCCACGATCCGAGCTCCTTGAAGAAAGCCTCGAGGTGAACGAATTCTGGACTTCCGCGCTGCGCTGAACTGAATCGCAGCGGTAACGTCCAAATCCCTAGGACGTTGGCGCGGCAGGTACATTCAATCCTTGGCCGCAAGTTCGACTCCTGTCGACCACCAGCAATGGAGGGTGAAGCTTTGACAATGTCAGCCGCTTGTTCTGGCAAAACGTCAGAAAAATCATCAAAGGAACGTCGGCCGAAGATCCTGAAACAGAGGCCAATAAGCAATTTGTCAACAAGTGGCCACGTAAGCCAAAAAATTTTGTATTGCACCAGATGTCGGATTGAGCGTCGGAGTTGCAATGGACATGCAGTGCTCTCCGCACATTTGTGCCCATTTTTGGACGAATTTCCATTCCCCGCACCCCTTCCACTGTCAGAAAACGCACTACACGCCTTCGCTCCTGTTTTGAAGCCTGCATTTCTCTGTCTTCAATACTACTGAGTGGAGTGGACGGTCTATGCGTGCACATTCTCACTCTGTCATCACGTAAGTGTACTCCAATCCCTCCCCTCCCCCTCCCTCTAGTGGCCAGTTTGGGGCCTCATCGATATTATAGGGACCACATCTTCTTCTGTAGGCGATGGCATTACGAACCTGTTAGCAGCTGACATGTTACAGTCTCCGGCTCTTACCTTTTTTAGTGTACCTTTATGATCGCAGAGCAAGACAAAGAACCAAGTATCAGTACGGGTTACTGAGTGAAGTGCTCGACTCGCCTGTAAAATGGCGTGGCTTAAAGATTTCTATGTAAATTTTAGTTTGAGTGTTCACTTCTAGTACCATCTAAATGTATGAGAACCTTTGTTCTAGAGATCCTGACGTGCATATATGCTGTGTGATGTTCTGGCCGGAGTCAATAAGCTGCATGCTCTTGTATGTGTGAGTTCAGTAAATCTTCGTTAAGTGTAAATCAGAGCTTGTTAATCACCTAGCAGCGTCTAAGGACACCTGATTCTTGTTGCCTACATGACATTATTCTGGTGAAGGTGCTGGGTATCTGAGCTTATGATCGCACACATCCTTGGCAACACTGTGGCTCATACAGGCCACGACAGAGTCGTCTTTTACATATCGAGAAATCAGAGTTGGAACCACATTCTACTTAGCGGATGCTGTCGGAGAAAGAAGAAGAGGAGATAACTAAAATGATGCCAAAAAGTTCTTTTAATATTTCATTTTACACGTCTAGTGCCGTAGGACGATAGTGAGGAGCAAAACTCTTTGGTCATGCAACGAGTCAATAAACGAAATTACTATCATGAAATTTAATAGTAGATGAAGTAAAATTTACACGAATCCTATGCAGACGAAAAGCTGCCGACAATATACATCAACACAATTCTGGAAATTGCTTCATTTTTTCCTAGGAATTCTTTAGATGAATAGACGGAGTGAGACATGAGGAAGTTCTCCAGTTTACACTTAAAAGTCTGCGGCATATTGCTAAGATTTTTTAATTCTTGCGGTAATTTATTGAAAACGGATGTATCAAGCACTTCTATGCAAGAGGCAAGGAGATGCGATACAAGTGGACGGATTTCTGCTTAGTATTAACTGGATGAAAGCTGCTAATTCTTGTGAATAAGCTCATATTGCTAACAACAAACGACATTAAAGAAAATATATATTGAGAGGCAGTGTAAGAATTCCCAGACTTCTGAACAGCGATCGACAGGAGGTTCGCAAACGTACACCACATAGCACTCTAGCTGTCCGTTTCTGAGCCACAAACACTGTTTGTGAATGGGAAGAGTTGGTTCAAAATGGCTCTGAGCACTATGGGACTTAACATCTCAGTTCATCAGTCCCCTAGAACTTAGAACCTGGAAAGAGTTACCTCAGGTTATAACGCCGCACGCATAAGTAGGGCCTGGATTTAAAGATATCAAACCAATAGAATTAAAAAAGGTCTAAATCGCACTTTTTTACATAATTCATTTTCTGACTGGTTTGTTTCGGCCCGCCACGAATTCCTCTCCTGGGCCAATCTCTTCCTTTCGGAGATGCACTTGCACCCTACGTCCTCAATTATATGGTAGACGTATTCCAATCTCTGTCTCCCCCTATAATTTTTACCATGGCGGTTATTTCCTGATGCATTAAGATATGTCCTATCATCCTGTATCTTCTTCTTGTCACTGTTTTCCACGCGTTCCTTTCTTCACTGATTCTGAGGAGAAGCTCATCATCCCTTATCATATCACTCAACCCGATTTTAAACATTCTTCTGTAAGACCACATCTCAAACGCTTGGATTCTCTTTTTTCCGGTTTTACCAGCGTCCATGATTCACTACCATACAATGCTGTGATCCAAACGCACATTGGTTCAAATGGCTCTGAGCACTATGGGACTTAACATCGATGGTCATCAGTCCCCTAGAACTTAGAACTACTTAAACCTAACTAACCTAAGGACTTTACACAACACCCAGCCATCACGAGGCAGAGAAAATCCAAGATCCCACCGGGAATCGAACCCGGGAACCCGGGCTTCGGAAGCGAGAACGCTACCGCACGACCACGAGATGCGGGCAAACGTACATTCTCAGAAATTTAAATCCCCAAATAAAAGCGAGGAATTCTCCTATTACCCATGTTGGTCTGCTTCTTATGTCTTTCTTGTTTCATACGTCAAGGGTTATTTTGCTTCCGAGGTAGCAGATTACTTAACTTCGTCTACTTTGTAACCACTAATTTCGATCTTAAGTTTCTCGCTGTTCTCATTTCAACTACCCTTTTCCCGTTGACTCTCAATCCACACCCGGTGTTCATTAGACTTTTCATTCCATTCGACAGATTCTGTAGCGTTCTTCATTTTCGCTGAGGATAGCGATGTCATCAGCGAATCTTTCCACTGATACCCTTTCGCTCTGAATTTTAATTCTACTCTTGAACCTATCTTTCATTTCCGCCATTGCTTCTTGGATTTATAGATTGAACAATAGGTGCGAAAAACAGGATCATTGTTTTACACCCTTTTCAATCCGAGCACTTCATTCTTGGTCTTCCCTCTTGACTCTTGAACATATGTGTTACCCGTCTTTCCATCTAATGTAGTCCTATTTCGAACATTTTGCACAATTTCACATTGTCGAACGCGTTTTCTAGATCGTCAAATTCTATCAGAGTATCCTGATTTTTCTTAAGTCTTGCTTCCATTATCAAACAAAAAGTCACAGCTGCTTCTCTGGTGCCTTTACCTTTCCTAAAGCCAAACTGATAGTCATCTAACAGATCTGAAATTTTCTTTGCCATTGTTCTATAGATTATTCTTGTCAGCAGCTTGGATGCATGAGATGTTAAGCTGATTCTGCGACAGTTTTCGCACCTATCTGCCCTTGCTATCTTCGGAACTGTGCGGATGATAATGTTTCTAAAGTCTGATGGTACATCGTCAGTCTCATAGATTCTAATAGCAGCTTGACTAGTCGTTTTGTTACCATTTTCCACAATGATTTTAGAAATTCCGATTGAATGTTATCTATATCTTCTGCTTAATTTGACCTCAAGTCTTGCAGAGCTCTTTTAAATTCTGACGCTAATACTGGATCCCCTAGGTCTTCCTTATCGACTCTAGTTCTTTCTTCTATCTAGCTATAAGACAAGTCCTCCACCTCATATAGGCCTTTTGTGTACACTTTCCATCTATCCGCTCTTTCCTTTGCATTTAACGGTGAAATTCCCATTACACTCTTAATGTTACCACCATTGGTTTTAATTTCGCCGAAAGTTGTTTTGACTTTTCTATAAGCTGACTCAGTCCTCGTTACTAATATTTATTTTTCGATTTCTTCACATTTTTCGTGCAGCCATTTCGCCTTGGCTGCCCTGCACTTCCTATTTATTTGATTCAGGAGTGATTTATATTTCTGTATTCCTGTCTTTACCTGAAGATTTTTATGCTTCCTCCTTTCGTCGATCATTACATGTGGTTTTTTCTTCGGAATTATCTTGGTTCAAATGGCTCTGAGCACTATGGCACTTAACATCTATGGTCATCAGTCCCCTAGAACTTAGAACTACTTAAACCTAACTAACCTAAGGACATCACACAACACCCAGTCATCACCCGGCAGAGAAAAATCCCTGACCCCGCCGGGAATCGAACCCGGGAACCCGGGCGTGGGAAGCGAGAACGCTACCGCACAACCACGAGCTGCGGACGGAATTATCTTCCTTGTATCTATGTTCCCATATACTTTCTCTATCTCTTCATCTTCTACTTGCGACGTCCGCACATATACCTGAACTACCGTTGTCGGCGTTGGTTTGTTGTCCAATCTGATTGGAACAACGCTATCACTGGACTGTCCATAGTTGTTCATTCTCTGCCCAACTTTTCTATTCATTTTCTGCTGTTGCAGATATTACCCTATAGTCCCGGATTCTAACCCAGTCACTGCTTAAATCTTGAATAAAAATTATCAGCAATGGCGGCTGAAGACTTCCAGCGTAAAAAGTCACCTTCTTTCTGCAAACGGCTTTGTCGTAGTGGTAGGCGGTGCGGACGAAGGTTCAGGGTACTCTGCTGCCCTTCGGGCGGCACACTGCTGATAAAAGGCGGACGACTCAGCAATGTTCAACAGTCTGAGATTGTGGAAGGCAATGGAAACCACTGTATTAAAGACACATAACGTGTATCCACAGGACATGGGCTGCAATTTCCAAAATATTCCGGAAAGGCGGAAACCATACTTTAAGACCTAAAAGGGGCTAACTAGAACTTTCACCTAAAAAGTACGGCTACAGAACACTTTTGCAGAAAAACACGGCTTTCAAATAGACATTCTGAAGTAATACTAAGGAAAATCAATAATATGACTTTGAACATATTGAGAAAAGACATGACAAAGAAATTTCTACACTGCACTGAAATCAAGAATGTGTATGGCGCAATGTCATTTGTCTTTACAACTCGATAATGTATCACCATGCTGCTGCATCGATGATATTTGAGTATACTGATTTTTGTAGTTCGGAAGGTATAAGAAACAGAGACCGTACTGTAATCAACACTGTGTATGACGCATTGTTGCCGCATTGTATCTTTGAGAATGTGTCCACACGCCGCAGTGTTGAGACAAACCCAGTCAGCCTTTACCAGAATGCTGTCCAACAGTAGAGAGATACGTTAAAGGAACAAATCCGTGACACTTGAGTCTATTTATTTTCGTAATTATGAAGTGAAGTTGCGTGGTACGTTGATTCGCACTGTGTAGTACCCTTTAAGCGTAATTTTCTCGTGTCTAAACAGAAATCGTCATAAACTGGCTTTTCAAACTGAAATTTAAAATTAGTTTATTGATATGCAAATGCGATTCAAATCAAATTGACATTTTATATGATCACATTTGCGACGGTACCTAGCGGTTACTGCTAGTGCAGTTGCTCTTCCAAACAGCATCCCACCAACTGGGTGTTTACCAGTGGTTACTAGTACTTTAGATACTTGCGCTATGCATGGCTCTGTTTAAAAAGAATAGCTCGATGTAGTCATAGGGTTGAGCAGCGCACGTCTGCTTTCATGCCCCGCAGCTAATTCGTTGCAAATAGTAGCCTGTAGCTGTGATCCTGGCAGTCAAATATTCTATGCATTGGCTAGAATCGTGAATTAATAAAATACACAGAAATACAAAATAAAAGCTAAATGAATAATTTAATACAAAATGTTTATTTCTAACGTCTGTAATTCATGTAGATGACAGAGAATTATGCTGAATAATGTTTGTTCTAGAAAGGGCATCTCAAATAAACGGGAAATGGTCCTACGATATTCATTTAACATACAGACAGAAAATACCCTTGTCAAATGCAGTAAAGTTATGTTGAGAGCGTTACAAGAATGGCAGTAAAATCCCCAAACTAAATAGTGCATAAAAGATATGCGAAAAATAAGTCCATTTCGTAATCTCAATACACGAAATATTCACCAGCTCAGAACAGTTCAGAGTTCAACATGATGATTCACAAATTGTCACATGCAATGCCAAGAATAGTAACTTACACCCTGTCTATCCTCAGTTACATAATACAAGCGGAAAAACTTAGAGTCCTGTTCTGAAGCATATTCAGAAATCCGATCAGAAGTTCAGAGTATGGTAGCGGGCGTTCACCGGCCAGAATCAAACACTTCCAGTGTGAAAGTCCCAGAATCGCTTTCTTGAGCTCTTCACCCGGAAACGTCCTAGTCTCCACTTGAATCCCATATTGTTCCTCTACTGTTTGCTTTGGTTGGAGGCTGTCCCCGCCAAAAATACATTATTCATGCATTCTACAGACATAATCTGACCCATCTTGACCACTTCCCAGACTAAAATAACAATTACAACAATATTTATATAAAGAAATATAATAAACAGTCAGTATGACTCAAGCCATTAGCAGTAAATGTAAATATAGGGTTGTCCACAAATAAATAAGCCAGTCTTTTTGGCCAAATGCGCTCACAATAAATGGCAACAGATTTTCGTTCAGAGGAAACCACTCAGCCTGCAAGATCCGGGCAATGGCAGAAGGTAGGATTATTGGTAGTTGGGAGATCCAAGGTTAGGCGCGTTATGGGGCCTCTTAGGGACTTGGCTGACAAGGAGGGTAAGAAAACCAATGTACACTCCGTGTGAATACCGGGTGGAGTCATTCCAGATGTGGAAAGGGTCCTCCCGGATGCCATGAAGAGTACAGGGTGCAGCCAACTGCAGGTGGTGGCTCACGTCGGTACCAGTGATGTGTGTCAATTTGGATCAGAAGAGATTCTCTCTGGCTTCGAGCGGCTAACAGAAGTGGTAAAGGCTGCCAGTCTTGCTTGCAAGATGAAAGCAGAGCTGACCATTTGCAGCATAGTCGACAGGACCGATTGCAGACCTTTGGTACAGAGCCGAGTGGAGGGTCTGAATCAGAGGCTCAGACGGTTCTGCGACCGTGTAGGCTGCATATTCCTCGACTTGTGACAAAGGGTGGTTGGGTTTCGGGTTCCGCTGAATAGGTCAGGTGCCCACTATACGCAGGAGGTGGCTACACGGGTAGCAGGGGCTGTGTGGCGTGGACTGGGTGGTTTTTTAGGTTAGAGGGTCTCGGGAAAACACAAGAAGGGCTTCAGTCACAAAGGGTGCAGGCTGAACACAGCAATAGGTCGATACAGGAACCATAGGTATAACAGTTGTAAATTGTCATAGCTGTGTTGGGAAAGAACCAGAGCTCCAAGCGCTAATAGAAAGCACTGATGCTCAAATCGTTATAGGCACTGAAAGCTGGTTAAAGCCGGATATAAGCTCAGCCGAAATTTTTGCGAAAAACCTAACAGTGTTCCGAAAGGATAGGCTAAACACGGTTGGTGGTGTTATTTTTTGCTGTCAGAAGTAGTTTAACTTGTTGCGAAATTGAAGTAGGTACTTCCTGTGAGTTGGTATGGGCAGAGGTCATTGTTGGCAACCGGAATAAAATAATAATTGCATCCTTTTACCGATCTCCCAGTTCAGATGATACACTTGCTGAAAGGTTCAAAGAAAACTTAAGTTTGGTTTCAAACACGTACCCGACTCATACGATAATAGTTGGTGGTGACTTTAATTTACCCTCGATATGTTGGCGAAAATACATGTTTAATTTCGGAGGTACGCATAAAATATCATCCGAAATTGTGCTAAACGCATTCTCTGACAATTATTTCGAGCAGTTAGCTCATGAGCCCACGCGAATAGTAAACGGTTGTGAAAACACACTTGACCTCTTCGCAAAAAATACTCCTGAGTTAATAACGAGCATCAAAACCGATATAGGGATTAGTGAACAGAGGGTTGTCGTAGCGAGAGTGAATATTGTAATACCCAAATCCTCAAAAAATAAGAGAAAAATATACCTATTGAACAAAGCAGATAAAAATTCACTTGACGCCTTCCTGAGAGACAATCTCCACTAATTCCACATTAATAATATAAGTGTAGACCAAATGTGGCTTAAATTCAAAGACATAGTATCGGCAGCAATTGAGAGATTTATACCAAATAAATTAATAAACGATGGAGCTGATCCTCCTTGGTACACAAAACGGGTTAGAACACTGTTGCAGAAACAAGGAAACAAACATGCCAAATTTAAACAGACGCAAAATCCCCAAGATTCGTGATCCTTTACGGAAGCTCGAAATTTAGCGCGGAGTTCAATGGGAGACGCCTATAATAGTTTCCACAACGAAACTTTGTCTCGAAACCTGGCAGAAAATCCAAAGAGATTCTGGTCGTATGTGAAGTATGTTAGCGGCAAGAAACAATCAATGCCTTCTTTGCGCGATAACAATGGAGTTACTATCGAAGACAGTGCTGCCAAAGCAGAGTTACTAAACACAGCCTTCCGAAATGCCTTCACAAAAGAAGACGAAGTAAATATTCCAGAATTCGAATCGAGAACAGGTGCCAACATGAGTAGAAGTAATCCACTAAATTAGAGGCCCATATCGTTAACGTCGATATGCAGCAGGATTTTAGAACATATATTGTGTTCGAACATTGTGAATTACCTCGAAGGAAACGGTCTATTAACACACAGTCAACAAGGGTTTACAAAACATCGTTTCTGTGAAACACAACTAGCTCTTTATTCACATGAAGTGCTGAGTGCTATTGACAAGGGATTTCAGATGTGTTCCGTATTCCTAGTTTCCCGAAAGGCTTTTGACCCTGTACGTCACAAGCTGCTCGTATTGAACTGCTTGCTTATAGAATATCGTCTCAGTTATGTGACTGGATTTGCGATTTCCTATCAGAGAGGTCATAGTTCGTAGTAATTGACGGAAAGTCATTGAGAAAAACAGATGTGATTTCAGGCGTTCCCCGAGGATGTGTTATAGGCCCTTTGCTGTTCCTTATCTATATAAAGGATTTGGGAGACAATCTGAGCAGCCGTCTTCGGTTGTTTGCAGATGACGCTGTCGTTCATCGAGTAATAAAGTCATCAGAAGATAAAAACAAACTGCAAAACGATTTAGAAAAATATCCCACTGGTGCGAAAAGTGGCAGTTGACCCTAAATAACGAAAAGTGTGAGGTCATCCACATGAGTGCTAAAGGAACTCAAACTTCGGTTACACGATAAATCAGTCCAATCTAAAAAGCCGTAAATTCAACTAAATACCTAGGTATTACTATTACAAACAACTTAAATTGGAAAGAACACATAGAAAATGTTGTGTGGAAAGCTAACCAGAGACTGCGTTTTATTGGCAGGACACTTAGAAAATGCAACAGACCTACTAAGGAGACTGCCTACACTACACTACGCTACGTTCCGTCCTCTTTTAGAATACTGCTGCGCGGTGTGGGATCCTTACCAGATAGGTCTGACGGAGTACATCCAAAAAGTTCAAAGAAACGCAGCACGTTTTGTATAATCGCGAAATATGGGAGACAGTGTCACAGAAATGATACAGGATTTGGGCTGGAAATCATTAAAAGAAAGGCTTTTTTCGTTGCGATGGAATCTTCTCACGAAATTCCAATCACCAACTTTCTCCTCCGAATGCGAAAATATTTTGTTGACACCGACCTACATAGGAAGGAACGATAACCACGATAAAATAAGGGAAATCAGAGCTCGTACGGAAAGATACAGGTGTTGATTCTTTCCGCGCGCTATACGAGATTGGAATAATAGAGAATTGTGAAGTTGGTTCGGTGAACCCTCTGCCAATCACTTAAATGTGATTTGCAGAGTATCCATGTAGATGTAGATAGATTGTTTAAAGAATTATTTAAGTCTGCTTGTCAAAAGCATCTTATGGCAGTCCTTTACAAAGGTGCAGTCAGCTTCTTAAACTGCCATGGTTTTGTATTATCAATTGTAATGAATGATTAAAGAAAGTTACTGGAAAATTATGAAACTGTTCGTTAAATAAATACACATGTATTTACTGTGAGGTATTCACACTGTAAACATTTACTGTGTAATTATGGAGGATACAATGTTGTGACAAACATTTGCATAAGGAAGAGATATAAAAAAAAACATAAAAAAATCAAGAAACAGGCAGCTACAGTGCAATGCTATCATCTGATACGCCGTAAGTTGAAATCGCACGAAGTCTTTAAAAGATGTTAATAGTGGCGTTCACTGCTAAAATGTTTATTCACTGTAAAATATTATTTTCTAATCTTTTAAAGATATTGAAATATTGTAGCGTCACTGGATGAGTCTCATTTTTCTGAGGTCGCAGATGTACCGTATTCAAATTTGCTTCTTTTCAAACGCAACTAGCCCTTTACACACGCACGAAGTGTTGAGAGCTATTGACAGGGGATTTAAAATTGATTCTGCAATTCTAGAGTTCCATATTGCTTTTGACACTTGCTTTTGACACTGTGCCACACAAGCCGCTTGTAGTGATATTGCGCGCTTATGGAATATCCTCTCAGTTATGTGACTTCATTCGTGGTTTCCTGTCAGAGAGGTCACAGTTTGAACTAACTGACAGAAGATCATCGTGTGAAACAGAAGTGATTTCTGTCGTTCCACAAGGTAGTGTTATGGGGTCTGGTTGCTTGCATATGATGCTGTCGTATATCGTCTAGGAAACTCACGAGAAGATCAAAACAAATTGCGAAACGACTTGGAAAAGATTTCTGTATGGTGCGAAAATTGGCAGTTGACCCTAAATAATAAAAGTCTGTCATGAGTGCTGGAGGAGAAGTTCGAAGCTGGATTGTATTAGTGGTCATGAACAATAGCATCGATTAAATATGCGCCATTGACCACTTGTGATCAGCCTACAAAAAAATTACTGCTAGACGATATAAAAAGTTTCACTTTACAAAACTTAAAAATGTTGTTAATTGTATACTGTAGTATCAAAGTACAATATAAAATTTCTTCTTAGTTGTAGCTTTAGGCCACGGAATGTGCCCATTCATAAGTACACATCCCACGTATGTGTTTTTATATTAGAAACAAACGAAAAGATCCTTCAGTAAAATACTTTTCATTAAAATATTACAAAAAGAGAAAATTATTGTAGCACTGGTAGGTACCTAAACTGTTTATGCGTTGTTTCGAATACCGATATAGGGAATAATTAATTGTTTATTTTCCACAAAGAACCATAATAACTGTGTAAAAGGTACAGTAAAATTTTCTACATTAATATTGGTGTTAAACATATTTTTCCTTAAAAGACTCCATAAGAGCTAAAATAATTTGCTTAATCATAAAAATACCTATTCCAAGACAATAAAGGGCTGAAATCCATTTTATGAAAACCTAAAAATCCGGGCCCTAGTCGTAAGAAAATGAAAATATGCAAAGTACTTCAAAAGGTTCAAATGGCTCTGATCACTATGGGACTTAACATCTGAGGTCATCAGTCCCCTAGAACTTAGAACTACTTAAACCTAACTAACTTAAGGACATCACACACATCCATGCACGAGGCAGGATTCGAACCCGCGACCGTAGCGGTCGCTCGGTTCGCGATTGAAGTGCCTAGAACCGCTCGGTCACAACGGCCGACAGCAAAGTACTGTAGACTAATTTCCGTGTTGAACTATCACTTATTGCGGATGTTGTTCTAATCGTAAATTTATTAGCATTTAGTTTTTGAACGAGATCCTGGACATAGATTTTCCATGACAACTTACCCTCTATTCGAGCACCTAGAAAATTTTGATTACAGAGACTCAGTAATCATGTGCCCATTTTGTGTTATCAAAATGTTAGTTTAGCAGTATTGTGTGTTAAAAACTGTAGAAACTGAGACCTAGTATGATTTCGCATCAGTTTATGTTGTAGAATCCATGAACTTATACCTTGAAGTGCAGTATTTGATACATTGCCAGTGTCGCACTCAACATCCTTCGTCACTAAGCTAGTATCATCAGCAAAAAGAAATATTTTAGAATCAGCTGTTATATTAGAAGTCATATTTGTTTATACAGTATATGTAGTGGTTCCAGCACTGACCCCTGGGGCATTCAATCTACCGCCCCCCCCCCCCCCCCCCCCCCCGCCGCCCCACCCCGTACAGATCTACGTTCTTCCAGGAGACTTACTGGACATAACTACGCAAATTTCTTACGTACTGCATTGTTTGAGTACCCAGAAGACATGCCACTTGCATCGAGTCGACAGCTGATTTCATGCTCGATCCTTCTCCCCCCATTTCAATCTGCCCAGCGGCACCTGAGCGTACATTTTCCTGAGCGCTGGACAGATAGAGGTGGACCGATTGCTTGGCCACCCCGTACAACTGATTTAAACCCCTCGGCTTTCACCTGTGGTGATACGTTGAGTCTCCCACGTATTCGGCTGCTTTTGTCGATGACTGCACTAGACACTCTTTCCATGCACGCACTGTGGCAGACAGTACGAAGTGCACTAGGCTTTTTCGGCGGTGTGCAGAATTTAGTGAGGCGACGAACAGAGGTCTGTATTCAGGCAGGAAAAGGTCACATTTAACATTTCCTCTAATAAGTATCCAGAGTGTACTAGCTGGCTTTACAGACGTACAGTGCAGGTTTTAGGAACTCAAGGTCGAATAAATATGTAATGATGCATTTATGGAGCCATGCTGAGAAATCCTCTTTTTCTTCTTGTCATATGAGGAATCCATTCTTGAAGTTTTGCCTTTTCAGTAACGTTCGGAAATACAAATGGCATAGCTATAGCTCTAAAATTGTCTACATTATCCCTTTTTCCTTCTGTATGAAGTGGTTGCACTACTAAGTACTTTAATCGTTGGGCCGGCCGGTGTGGCCGTGCGGTTCTAGGCGCTACAGTCTGGAACCGCGTGACCGCTACGGTCACAGTTTCGAATCCTGCCTCGGGCATGGATGTGTGTGATGTCCTTAGGTTAGTTAGGTTTAAGTAGTTCTAAGTTCTAGGCGACTGATGACCTCAGATGTTAAGTCCCATGTGCTCAGAGCCATTTGAACCATTTTTGAACTTTAATCGTTGAGGAAACTGGCCATTGTTAAGGGAAAAACTAGTGCCTAATTACTGCCTAATATACACAGCAGACTAATTTAGTATTCCGCTAGATACCCCGTCATATTAGTGAGAGTCCTTAGTCCTCACCGATTTAGTTATTGACTCAGTCTCCCCCTTGTCGGTACCACTGAAGTGTATTCAGACAACAGTCTTGGAAAGTCGTTTTCTAAGAGAGTTAAACGATTCCTTGTGGAACGAAATTTTTATTTAACTCATCTGCTATATTCAGAAATTGATGGATAAATACTGTACATATATCTGACTTATCAGGAACTAAAACATGTTTACTACGTGTTGACTTTACGTCCTTGACCTTGCACTGTTGACCAGACACTTCCCTCATGGCTAACCATATGGTTTTAGTTTAATGCCCAGAATTAGCTATTCTGTTTGCGTAACAGATGCTGTTTTCTTCCTCGACGCTTATCTGGAGAGCATGTGTGCAGGTGATGTGGAGACATGATGTCCTCTAGCTCCTGTGGAGAAAATTGTTCTCGCAGCAGGAGTGGCCTCGGATTATGTGGACGTGAGTTGTCCTCAGGTTGCTTCAGAGAAAAGTATTCTCGGAGCGGGTCAGTCAACATGTTATCTGCCTGCGGTGTTGGAGGCGGCCCAGTTCCAGGACGAGCCGGTTGCGGGATTGACCCGCCTTCACGTAGAAAGCACGAGCAGTCTGCCGGAATCTGTCCTGCAGCATCGCGATGCCTGTTTCTTCTTGCAGCAAATGAGATGAACATAGCCTGGAAAGGCGCAGAGTGAGCTTAAGAGCCCAATTCTGCACCCTCCGCAAGGCTACGATGTCATGTCGGGGGCTTTACCGCACACCACGGCCGTGTACTCCAACACTGATCCGACCAGTGTCGAGTAGAGCGTAATACCGTGTCGCGGAGGCAGCGATGTCCGACGACTAGGCAGAGGCTATAAGGATGTCATAAATATGCGGCGCCCATCTGAGTCGCTGATATAGGTTCACCCCGAGGTATTTCGCAGTTTTCGTCCATGGAATAGGGCACTCCAAGATACTGACAGATGGTAGATCTGGCGGTAGCATCCTTCATGTGAAGATTACTACCTGGCTCTTGGTGACGCTGAATTCCAAGCGCCACTTCGTCGACCATGAACCCAATGAGTCGCACCCAATCTGGAGGCGGCGTCTCGTTATCTGAACATTCATGCTGCCCGTGAAAAGCGCTGTATCGTCGCCGTAAAGCGCAGGGAGTACAACAAGGGGCCGAGCATCGAACCCTGAGGCACCCCTGCTCTTACCTACCGCTCGCTGGACGACCAGTCGTCTATTCTCACGAAGAAGGACCACACGTGCCATCCGTATCGCATGAACAAAGAGTTTGTACACGAGGCTGTCGCGCTACACAGAGTCGAAGGACATGGACACGTCGAGAAGCACCGCCCCAAGACATTCCCTTGTTTCCAGCACTCTCGTTGCTGGTTCCACGAGACGCAGCAGCTCGTGAGAGATGCAACGGCCGCTTTGAAATTCCAACTGTTCGTCTGGTATGACACTCCTTTGAGTGACGTGTTGCATCAGCCTTTTTATGTAGAGCCTCTCGAACGTCGGAACAAGGGACGGGGAGCAAGCTGACGGGCCGGTACCTGGCTACCTGACGTGGGATAACCACAACTTTCGCATGTTACCATGCCGAGGGATAGGGGCTTGAACGAAGTATGACGTTGAAGACCCCCGTTGAAAGTTCTTCTGCATGTGTTTGTTGACTCCGTCGCTGCCTCCAGCCTTCCTGGTGTTCAGAGAAAGGAGCTGAGTTTCGATTTCTTTCTCCCTGACCGTCGATTTTGCTTTCTTAACATTTTTAAGCAGCTTATACTACTGTTTGCAATGGGCTACTACAACTCGATTGTGACTTTTTCTGACGTTTTGATATAATTCCCACTTTTCCTACATCAACCGAGCGAGGTATCGCACTGATTAGCACACTGGACTGGTATTCGGGAGCATGACGCTTCAAACCCGCGTCCGGCCATCTGGATTTAGATTTTTCTTGATTTCCCAAAATCGCATGAGGCAAATGCCGGGATGGTTCCTGCGAAAGGGCAAGACCGATTTCGTAATCCGAGCTCGTGCTCCGTCTCTAATGACCACGTTGTCGACGGGACATTAAACACTAATCTCCTCTTTCTTCTGTTCCACACGATATCATTATCCCACTAGTCAGTCACCCAGATTTCCTGTTAGTTCTAGAATCCTGTTTAAAGTATTCTAATAGAAGCCAGCTTTCAAAGCACATGAAAAATATATTGTTTTTCTACTTGGAGGGTGCTGCCAAGCAGAGTTATACGAAAACAACAAGGAAAAATTGGCAGGCTGGAGAGTTTTCCAGACGGAATGGCAGAAGTATTGCCGAGAAATGCCAGGCAGAAGAAAAATTAAAATACAGATCGCGGCGTCAAGGAGAAACTACAAAATCATATATTCAGGACGCCTTGGAGCTGTGTAAAATAGTCGATCCTAAGATGAAGGAGGAAGATAAAGATGCACATCTTATGAAGGGGTTTCTGATGACATGTGCCAAGCACTTCCACTGAAGGAGTTTCCACAGCGGACGATTTCGTAAAATGGTGCCAGAACACTGTGATGATGCATCAAAAAAGAACTTGACGCTAGAAGTTTCTACGGCTTTGAATGTTGTGTCGATGGCTGTGTTGGGGGAAGAAACAGATCTTACAGACGCCATTCATCAGATACTGAGAGAGGAGATTGAAAGAGCAATGGGAGTGCACGTCAAACCAAAAACCAGGACGCTTCAAGATATCATAAGTGAGAAAGTGGAACATACGCTTACTCCAGTCTCTCGTCGTGTAGTTCCGTCGAAAACGGCGAAGCAGCAGTGGACAGGGCGAATTTACGCTCCTACAATGCAGCGCGAGGCGACAATTTATGGAAGACTGACGTTTGGAGAACCCGGGACAACCAGCGAGTATATTTTCACTGCTGGCGGTCGGGACATGTGATGGGCTATAGTCGGAAAAGGCGACTGGTATTTAATGATGCCCGTGCCAGTAGACTGGAAGGACAACTCAGCCGACACCAACCACAAGACGCCCAAAAAGGAGGTGTAGTTCCAGGATGACATACAGCACCACTGCCGCAAGATAGCCGCTGGAGAGGACGCTTCCTAACGCACCAATCAAGGTCTCCAGCGCCATTTAGAAGTTCCAGCTGATGACCTTGCCCATGTAACCTGGAAAGCTAAGTCGACCGCTGTGGCCTAGCGGTTCTAGGCGCTTCAGTCTGGAACAGTGCGACCGCCACGGTCACAGGTTCGAATCCTGCCTCGGGCATGGATGTGTGTGATGTCCTTAGGTTAGTTGGGCTTAAGTAGTTCTAAGTTCTACGGGTCTGATGACCTCAGATGTTAAGTCCCATAGTACTCAGAGGCATTTGAACCATTTGGAAAGCTTAAGTGTGCGACATTCCTTGGAGGTGAGGCCGTTGAAGAAAAAAATTATCCGCCGTCTGTCATTTCAAAAATTATGGAAACGAACTTCAATATCCGTATAGATGACCAACCAGCCCAAGCGCTTGTGGACTCTGAGACATCACCAAGCAGTTTTAGTCTTCTCCGAAGTACCTTAGTTATAGGATCACATGGTATCCATAAAGCCCTATCAGATCAAAACATCATAACTTGTAAACTATTAGAGATAGAGAATAGTGACTTGCTGCAAAACGTATAGTAGCTCTCGAAGTTTCTTTGTTTTGTCCTTGATTGCAGATTTGACCTTGAGTGCATGAAAATGGCGAGAGACAATTAGAAGACGCAATGTGTCATTTGGTAACTGTGATCCTCTGCGGTATATACTCGCGTAAGAAGTGTCTGCTGTCAGATGAAGCAACGTTCCACATCTCTGACCACGTGAATTGCCACACAATAAGGATTTTGTGCTCCAAAAACTCACAGAACACACACGCGCATCCCTGATAGCCCGAAGCTTGATGTTTGGTGTCGACTAATGCGCGAAAGGGTGACGGGCCCACTTTTGTTCGCACGGAACACTAGGGCGGGAAATGTTTACCTGGACACGCTCTAACAGTTCATGCTACCATAGATCGAAGAGCTGCAGTCGTCCGTCATATTCCAACATGATAATGCACCGCAACATCGAAGTGTGAACGTGCGGATGTGCTGAATGGCATATTTTCTGAGAGGTGGACGGGTCGTGATGGTCTCATCTCACGGACCCCGCACTCTCCCGATGTTACACCATTTTATTTCTTTTTGTATGGTTACGTCAAGGGTCGCGTGTACACAGCACTAGTCATTGGCATTTCTACCGTTCCCAACATGCTGCCACCTACATGGGCGCAAATCGAATATAGCTTTGTTGTTTTACGAGCGACGAGTGGCACATGCACTGAAATTCTTGCGTACCAGAAACAAACTAAATGTTTGACAACAAATCGCGATGCTCTATCTCTAATAGTTTCTAGATTATAATTTATAAAAATGAGTGCGGGATTTTATGGACGCCCTGTGTTTCTTCCACGTTCGAAGTTTGTCGGACATCAGGAGTACCGGTATTTGTGCCCATAAGCGAGAAATCAGGAAGGCTAACACGCTAATAGTATAAACGGACACTGACGTAGCTTTTTTTTTCTAGCTGGTGCCGTACGAGAGACTTGCGCCTTGATTTTTACGCGCACACGCATGCGCGGAAGCTGAGAACGACGGTATAAGTGCTCCGGTGGCGGGAGAAGGCCGCATTCCGCCTGTGGCCGTGGAGCTCGCCAGTTACTTAGTAGTGTCCACCAGCATGGCAACCGAAGAGCACGCCGCTGCAGCCGCCGCGCCAGACAACGTAAGTGCTTGCGGTCTGTACTGTTAGCGGTTCTGCGTCCAGTTGAGAGACTCGCACCAAGCCGTTGAGCCACACGATATTATAATCGTACTTTAACAGAGAAAAGAACTTGGCGCGTATCGCGCAGAATTAATCTGACAAATGCCTACGTACAATGAGATATAGTTGCCGTCGGGTGCTCTGTACAGGTCAAGAAATTATTTAGCAGCAAAGTCTGATTTCGCAAGTAGGAATTTCCGATGTATTTCATAAACAAAAGTTGCCATTCAAAATGAATCTCCTACTCTGCGCTGGAATCAAAGTGTGCAACTATTTAAAACTATATGTAGTATTAATAACCACATTAAATATTTATGTTGTTATCCAGACACCATGCCCTAATAAGCTCAAAACTTTCAAAAAACTGATCTAGAATGTGTTGCAAATTTCTGCTTACTACAGAGCATGACAAATCGTTATGTTCTGGACAATTCAAACTAAATTTAGGAAGGAAGGAAGATAAGAGTTTGAAGTCCAGCCGACAGCGTGGTCACTAGAAACAGAACATGAATTTGGGGATCACAAACGGCTGTAATTACTTAATGCATGCCGATGCATTGATAAAAATATAGATAACGTAAAAAAATGAAAGTTCGAAATCCCGAACGTCACACAAGTGCAGTGAATTTCAAGCCGGTGCATTTTTAAATCATCTTCCGAACGTTTGGGCATGAGGACGCTGTGTTTCGTTCTTCATCAGCTAGATCTCCACATCTGACATCCATGATTTCTTTTTATGGGGTTATATGACAGACCTCTTTTACCATAAACGATTCCTCAACTCAAAATATGTATTTATAATGCTCTCGCGAGGGCATCTCCACATATGCTTCAGAGTATGTGACGTGAAATGGATTACCACTTAGATGATGACAGTGTGACCAAAGGGAGTCATATAGAAAACTAATAAAATAAACAGAAAAGACCATTCTTTTACATTTTCTACAAATCTTATCGATGCTTCGCTGTACATTAAATAGTTATATATGTCTGTACTCGCTGCATTCATTTTGAGTTGCCCTATAACTAATTTACAAAATTATCGCTGTTGTTAAACAATGTCTTATTATTTGCTGTTGATTGTCTTGATGGAAGCTATTGATTGATAAGAATGGGAAGAAAAGTGCTTTTGGTAATCACAGAAAAGCAATTGTGCCTCATAAAGAAAGCTCTATTCACAACATCTGATCTTCGATGTTAATAATCCATTCTTCGGCGACATAGACCTCTTCTACCTGAGGTATCTACAACCCAAGTCGCGCACTATCACCGTAGGATGCAGACGTACAAAAATGCGTTTTCCAGCATTTGGTAATCTACTGACAATCATCTGTATCTCCCTTCGTATAGCACTTATCCGTAAAATCGACAGATGCGGAGCAATACTTTTACACATTTCAATAAATGGAACGAAGATTAAGGTTTAATATCTCGCGGACGTCGCTGGAGACGAAATACTAGCCCAACTTAGATATGGATGGGGCGCGATGCCCGTGGTGACATTGCCAATAAACCATCCGGCATTCTCTTTGGGGTATCTAGAATAAACACGGAAGACTATAATTTTTATGTGTAGATGGGGATTTTAATCTCCTCTCTCCTCAATGCGAATTCAATGAATTAACGACTGCGTAGTGTTTTTCAGTTTTTAGATACTTCAGTCTGGATGTAACAAAACTGCAGACAGAACCTTACACAAAATATGTCTGTCGTTTCTATTGTTGTCGACGTCGTAATGTTTTTTTTATCGGATCTTGACAAAAAAGGTGAATGCAAACATCAACTCGATGTGCAATTCTGTATTTAATAAATACATTGCAAGGCAATAGTTACTATTAAAATCAGTCTTGATAACAAATTTTTTTATTCTGGTAACTGGTTTCGACCACGCCTGTGGTCATCTTCAGACCAAAATACTCTTTGAGCAACAGCCTCCTGGTGGTGATTCACCAGCAGAAGGATACTCCTGCTCATACAGTATTTTGGTCTGAAGATGACCACAGGCGTGGTCGAAACCAGTTACCAGAATAATTAAATTTGTGATCACGACTGATTTTAATAGTAACTATTAGTAATAAAGTTGATCACTGTCTTCTCCCACGATTTATTCAAAAGACATTGCAATGTACTTTTACAGAAATCTTCTATTATGTAGGTCAGTTGCGACAAATTGCATTTTTTTCGCAGTTGTCACGGATATACTTTTACATCATACTACTTGCGGTGGAAACCAGCCTTAGGGAAAAATTGTATCGCTATGTGTGATATTTGCCATCAATGGGGATTAATTCACGCGAGATATGCTACGAAATCCACCTGTTTAACTTATTGTACTACGTGAACTAGTCGATTTTTTGACAGTTGTCAAAAACAAAATACTTTATCTGGTTAAATAAATTTTGAAAAGTAATGTTACCTTATAATGCTGTTATCAATTTTGTTGGGTAAGTCTTTTATCATCAGCTGTTAGGTTGCAATTTGAATTTAAAGCGGCTCAGAACTTACAACACGCTTTCTGACCAAACTAATTCATTGTGAATAGCTTGTCAGAGAAGTGCTGTACCTATCTGGAAACGTCTGTAGCCAAAGGAAGGAAGCTTCGCGTATCGGTGCCGAAGGTGCATAAAAAAAAGTAAAGGAGGATGGCATGAATGGCTGGGATAACCTGAAGGGCGGGTTCACCTGCCTAATTTCAAAGGTTTATCCTATCCCCCACGTCTGCAGGTACCTTTCCTTCGCAAAGTGTGAGAACTGTGTGAATAAGTGTACCTGTTGAGTTTAGCTAATTGTAAGGGCATGGGCGCGTAGCGTACTGTTCTCAACGGTCAGACAAGGGAGAGGAAGAAATCCGGTGCCGGCACATAGCCTGCTTCTCACGAAGAGCACCAAAGTTCCCGCCGAGCTTGACGTCCCCATCCGACGACGGATTACCATCGCCACTGTCGCATGTCCTCACTTCACGAGACACTGCGAAGAGGTCTGGAATTTAACTTAAGATATTGGCGCAAGGACTGATGATCGGGGACCTTATGCCACCACCTCTCCTGTCCTGTCTGCCGTAAAGGTAAAGGGAAAATAGTCACCTGCACGCGGCGTGCCCTGCTGGTCACCCATCCAACTCCATGTCTGACAGTGCTCAACTTCGGTGGTCTGGCGGGGAAGGGTGCAGCAACCTCGGCACGGCCGTCGGCGTCGGTCCATTCAAAGTGTTTACAAGTTCTAATAGTGAACCTGACCTGTTAATCGTGTTTATAACTGTAAAGCGCCAACACAACAGCTGCCATTTGTTTTGCCTCCCGTTGTAGTTTAATAGCCAGGAAAGCAGTATCTGTCCTACAAAACCAGAGACATTTTATTTTATATTTTATAGTGTAGAAAATCTCAATTCAGTGTATCATGCTTTTGTAGAGTAAGAAAGTCACAGCCGTCTGCAATGACCTTGTCGTTGACGAGATTTTTAGTAGTAGTAGTAGTAGTAGTAGTAGTAGTAGTACTTTTATTCTTCGAGCCGGCCGTGTGGCCGAGCGGTTCTAGGCGCTTCAGTCCGGAACCGCGCGACCGCTACGGCCGCAGGTTCGAATCCTGACTCGAGCATGGATGTGTGCAATGTCCTTAGGTTACTTAGGTTTAAGTAGTTCTATATTTAGAGGATGTGTGCAATGTCCTTAGGTTAGTTAGGTTTAAGTAGTTCTATATTTAGAGGACTGATGACCTCAGCTGTTAAGTCCCATGGTGCTCAGAGCCATTTGAAACATTTTTTATTCATCCGAGGAATGCCGGCCCGAGTGGCCGACCGGTTCTAGGCGCTACAGTCTGGGACCGCGCGACCGCTACGGTCGCAGGTGTGAACCCTGCCCCGGGCATGGATGTGTGTGGTGTCCTTAGGTTAGTAAGGTTTAAGTAGTTCTAAGTTCTAGGGGATTGATGACCTCAGAAGCTAAGTCCCATAGGGCTCAGAGCCAGCCATCCGAGGAACACTTTTAGAAAGAAGGTTGACATATCGCTGTATTACATACTTAGCTGTCTAGCTGACGAAGATGGTCGGATAGAGACTTTAGCACCCACCCTCGCGAACACAAAGCCTATCCGTTAGAAATAGCGCAACATTGATAAATTTATCTATAGTATACAATAGTGTTTTCTTTATATAGTATTGCAAATAAGTTATTTCTTCATGTAAAAAAAGGCTAGTGCTATACTTTTCATTCATTTCTCATCACCAATCATCGCACACATTACGCACTTTATCAGTGACGTCCATACAACGAGGATGAAGTTTTGTTTCCATTCTGTGTACCCCAACTTTCCTTTTCCTTACCTAAGAAATTGAGCTAGCATCGCTCCTTAATGGGCGAGATGTTGAGCTCAAGAGGAGGATTAGATATTAGCGTTAAGCACTGGAGAGCGCTGTATGAGGTTTTCCTGAAAAAGAAACAAGTGAAAATTGAAATGGCAGAGGTGGTTGACTGTTATATAGGTGTGTTATATTTTTTACCAAACTCCTAATATTTATTTAAGTAATCCTTCACTATGTAGGCAGTATTACTTAACACGTACTTTTTAACTGTTTCTTTATTTTAAAAAATAGATTTGTTTCAGTAATAATGAGCGTCTGGCATTGGTGGCAGGGAGACCTCTCGCGGGGCGGTACGGCATCCGCTCCAGAAGTTCTTTAACGCCACTACGGCGACTTCAGAGCGAATGAGGATGAAATGATGATGAAAGACACATACAACACCCAGTCATGTCGAGGTAGAGAAAATCCCTGATGCCGCCGGGAATCGAACCCAGGACCCTGTGTTCGGGAAGCGAGAACGCTACCGCAAGACCACGAGCCGCGGACATTGTTCCACTAAGCCCCTTAGATAATTAAATATAAGTTCAGTCTAGATATTATTCCATGGTCAGAGATAGACCTATTTTTGCATTAATTTTTAAAGATTTTTTATATGCATAACTTACGACGTTTACTTCAATTTTTGGGCAGCTTTAGCAGTCCATTAGGACAGTATAACGTGCCAGTAGTGAGACGTGCTACTTAGGCCATTTCTAGAAACGCAAGAGACAGTTTTCATGTCGAATAAGTGCGGTGTGTTGCGTCTCTGAGCACAAGCTGGCGTCAGTAAAGTGTTCAGCATTCAAACTCCCTTCTCGGCGGATCGCAAGATCGAGTCCCGTTCATTTTGTGCTTTTTTCTTAAATGTACATGTTTTTCAATACTGCTCATATTGTTTCACAAATATGACATTTGAGAGGCAATGTAACGAAAAACAAGTATATTTTCATGAAGTTTTATACTATTCTCCGTGATTCTGATTTCCGAAAAATTCGCTCGTACACTATTTATTCTTGTTACATTAGCAAGGCCTCACCGCTACGCAAGTTAACTGCCGATAGAGGCCTGTCTCTGTGTCTACAGATCGAAGAGTCCAGGTGCAAAGCAATTCCGGGCACCTGATCCATTTGCTGGTACACGGGATTTCGCAAATCAAGATAAGCATACTGTAAGTAGGCTGTTTAGGTTTTCTTATTGGTAACGCCGCTTAGCGCTCGGTATAAAAAATCACTGGCTGTGCTGTGCACAGTCTGTGTTTAGTTTGCATTGTTGTCTGCCATTGTAGTGTCGGGCAACGGCAGCTGGATGCTAACAGCGCGTAGCGTTGCGCAGTTGGAGGTGAGCCGCCAGCAGTGGTGGACGTGGGGAGAGAGATGGCGAAGTTTTGTAATTTGTAAGACTGGATGTCATGAACTACCATATATATTTTGACTATTAAGGTAAATACACTGTTTGTTCTCTATTAAAATCTTTCATTTGCTAACTATACCTATCAGTAGTTAGTGCCTTCCGTAGTTTGAATCTTTTATTTAGCTGGCAGTAGTGGCGCTCGCTGTATTGCAGTAGTTCGAGTAACGAAGATTTTTGTGAGGTAAGTGATTTGTGAAAGGTATAGGTTAATGTTAGTCAGGGCCATTCTTTTGTAGGGATTTTTGAAAGTCAGATTGCGTTGCGCCAAAAATATTGTGTTTGAGTTTAAGCACAGTCGTGTATAAAATTGTTCTTTGGGGACGTTTCAATACGTGTACATGGAAAAATTTATTCGTATCATCGTTTACTTGTCCATCGTTATAATACTTGTTGTAATAATTAAAACAGCCATATAAGGTGGAGACTGAATAAAAATTCAAGCAAATACGCGTACATTTTATCATATTACCTCTCAAATGTCGTACATATGAAATAATATGACCAGCGTTGAAAAAGAAAAATACATTTAAAAACCAAAACAAAAAATATGAGCGATATCGATTCAGAGATCCACTGACTACGGAGCTCGAATATTAACTGCTTGACCGCCGCCACCTCGTGCTTAATCACAACGCACCAGTACTTCTCTTGCTATTTTCTCGAAATTGACTAAATAGTACGCCTTAGTACTTGCACATTGTGTCGCCCTAATAGACTGCTAAAAATGTACGAAATTTGATGTAAATCCGTGATCCGCACGTCGTGGCGTCCCCTTGTTAGTAAATGTACTCGTATGGTGCTATTAAAATATATGATGTTCTGAGCAGATCTTTCCAACGAGCCCGGTTACCGATTTTGGTTCTATCGCCATATCCTGTGATCTGAAAACTATGTTCAAATTTTCTGCATTTTTCTCTAAAATAGAATTTCACGACTTAGAATTAATTGTACTAGAAGGCAGTACATCTACATCTGTATCAATATTCTGCAAGCCACCTTAGGGAGTGTGGTACTTCCGGTACCATTATATTTTTTCTCCTTCCCTTTTCCATTTAGGAATCACGCGCGAGAAGAATAATTGTCGGTACATCCGTATGATCTCTAAAGCCGTTCATTTTCTTGTCGCGGTCACTGCGCGAGACGTATGAGGAAGGAAATCATTGTTACCGGACTCTTCTTGGGACTTAGGCTCTCGAAGTTTCAACAGCAAATTTCTCACTGATTTAAAGCGCTTCTCTTGCAGTGTCTGCCCCTGTAGTTTGTTCAGTGTTGAGCATCTTCGTATAAGCCGCCGTCACACGTGCCATGGCATTAAGTATACAACTCGTTGACTTGAATTCCACCATGGCACTGAACGCTCAGGAACTACCCGGCTTGTGTATACGGCACGTGTGCCTCAACGTGGAACACACGATCGCAGCGCGCTGCTGTGGTTATCGGTTTCTCTGGCTCGCGATCACAGTTTGTTTACAAAATGGACGAGCGTAAAATTCCTGCGTTAGCTCTGTTACAACGCATATAGTGTTCCTTGCGAGTAGGATAGACATGTTATTTAGCCTGCATTATTTGTAAACAAAAACTTCAAGAACATGTTATAAGGCAAAAAGGAAAGTCACATGTCCAGTCAGTAAGGACATCAGTTTATAAAGTAACATTAAAAATAGTGCGAAACAAAATTACAATAGTCTCTCACTACGATAAAAATTCCTTCATCCTTCTCACTTTTCAGTAAAACTCTAAGGTGATTCTATTTTAATCGCTATTGGTATTGATAGAAACATGTGAAATACGAGACTCTAAACAAGAAAGTACAAAATATCTTGCTGCAAGTAATACACCCTCTGTCGTAGATAAAGCTAATCGAACAAACACACTTCTGAGAGAGTATGCACTTACCGTAAATTTACATAACATCGAATGTTATAGAATATACTTCTATTAACTTACGACGAAAGTCTCTGAACGTATTAGAGACGCGAAGATAAGAAAAATGGCTGTAGTGAGTCGCAAACCAGCTTCAAGGCCACACATCTCTTGGTGTCTCTATTCCTTATGGTATGCTGTACATCTGTAATAGCCGGCCGCTGTGGTCGAGCGGTTCTAAGCGCTTCAGTCTAGAACCGCACGACCGCCACGTTCGCAGGTTCGAATCCTGCCTCGGGCATGGATGTGTGTGATGTCCTTAGGTTGGTTAGGTTTAAGTAGTTACAAGTTCTAGGGGACTGATGACCTCAGATAGTGCTGAGAGCCATTTGAACCATTTTGAACTTCTGTAATATCCGCCCTTCTCTTGTATATTAGTGCCTTCTGAAGGTTCAGTAACAGATATGTTATTAACTGAAATTTAATTGTAAGAGATCGTACCAAGAACAACGTATTTTTGATGAATATTCAATGTGTCTTTGCCCTAAAGCGGCACTCTTTCGCAACCCGCTAATTACAAATCGAAAATTCTTTAATCAGCACTATGATGTTTCCCGTCATTTTGTTACAACGAGCCTAGAAGAGAACGACGGATTTTCGAAATATTCTTAATTTGCTGATGCTTTAAAGTGGTATATATTCATAGCAAAGTAGGTTATAATATAAAACCCACCAACTATGGACTTCCACTGAAAGCTAATATGGCGTCTTCAAAACAGTACTGAAAAGAGATCGCGAGCGTGTGAGTTAGGTGGCATTCTTCCGTCTCATTGGTCTACGTTCAAAAGCACGTTCAGAATTTCCGTATTACTCTACAGTCTACACTTTCTAAAAGACTCTTCGATGTGCTTTTTACAGGCTATGACGCCAGAAATTCTGCACTCCCTACGTTGACGTTCCTACGCACGGTTCGTGTGAAGACAGCTTAACGTTCTCGCGCTGAGTAAGAGATCATGTGACGAAACGCACCGCTCTTCGTTGGATCTTGTATATTTCTTCTATCAATGCTACTTGGCAAGAGCACCCATACTGATGAACAATACTCAAGAATCGATCGAATGAGTTCTTTGTTAGCCATTTCTTTCGTGGATGAATTACATTTCCTTAAATCTTCCCAATGAATCTGAGCCTAGCATCCGCTTTTACTGCTATTTGTTTTATGTGTTCTTACCACTATAGGTCGCTCTGGATAGATACTGCTAGGTATTTTACGGTAGTTATTGGTTGCAGTGATTTATGCCCAATAGTTTATTCGAACAGGGATAGATAGCTTCCTCATTTTATGAGCAACACGTTACATTTATGGGGTCAAGTGCTATTCCTTGTATCATTCGTCAGCCCTCTGTAGATCTTCCTGGATTTCGCTACTCTTCTGGCGTTGCAATCATCCTACAGACTGCTGGCAGTTGGGAGTTCCAATGTTAGGCGCGTAATGGGGCCCCTTAGGAACATTGCTGCCAAGGAGGGGAAGGAAGCCAGTGTGCACTCCGAGTGAATTCCCGGGGGAGTCATTCCGGATGTGGAAAGGGTTCTTCCGGATGCCATGAAGAGTACTGGGTGCAGCCAACTGCAGGTGGTGGCTCATGTCGGTACCAATGACGTGTGTCGCTTTGGATCGGAGCAGATTCTGTCTGGTTTCGGGCGGCTAGCGGAAATGAGATTAAGGCGAAGCTCACTATTTGCAGCATCGTCGATAGAACCGACTGTGGTCCTTTGGTGCAGCGCCGAGTGGAGGGTCTGAATCAGAGACTCAGGCGGTTCTGTGACCGTGTATTAATAGGTCAGGAGTCCACTACACACAGGAGGCGGCTACACGGGTAGCGGGGGCTGTGTGGAAGGGACTGGGTGGTTTTTTAGGTTAGAGGGTCTCAGGGAACCACAAAAGGGGCGTCCGTCTAAAAGTGGGCAGGTGAAACACAGTAAGGTAGTTGTAGGAACGATTGGTATTGTAGTTGTAAATTGTCGTAGCTGTGTTGGGAAAGAACTAGAGCCCCAAACTCTAATAGAAAGCACTGAACCTCAAATATTTGTAGGTACAGAGAGATGCCTTTTTTCAAACGATCTAACAGTGTTCAAAAACGATAGATTAAATACAGTTGGTGGTGGAGTATTTATTGCTGTGAGAGGTAGTTTTCCTTGTAGCGAAATTGAAGTAGATAGTTCGTGTGAAATAGTATGGGTAAATGTTATATCTGACAATCGGACTAAACTATTAATTGGATCGTTTTACCAACCGCCGACTTAAATCTATACAGTTCAAAGAAAGCTTGAGTGTCAATTCTAATAAGTACCCCGCTCATGCAATTATAATCGGCGGTGACTTCAATCTACCCTAGATATGCTGGGAAAATTATACGTTTTAAGACGGCGGCAGGCATAAAACGTCATCCGAAATTGTACTGAATGCTTTCTCAGAAAATTATTTTGAACAATTAGTTCATGAGCCCACTCGAAGCATAAATGGTTGCGAAAGCATACTTGACCTTTTAACAACAAATAATCCTGGACAAATAGTGAGTATCGTGACGAATACAGGGATTAGCGACCACAAGGCAGTTGCTGCTAGGCTGCATACCGTAACACCTACAACCATAAAAAAGAAACGCTAAGTATATCTATTTAAAAAA
Source organism: Schistocerca gregaria (assembly GCF_023897955.1). NCBI lineage: Eukaryota > Metazoa > Arthropoda > Insecta > Orthoptera > Acrididae > Schistocerca > Schistocerca gregaria. Next base: position 640,283,793 of record NC_064931.1, read on the forward strand.
GCTGATAAAAATGCTCTTAACGCCTTTTTAAGAGACAATCTTCACTCCTTCCGATCAGATCATGTAAGTGTAGAAAAGCTGTGGAATGTTTTCAGAGAGATAGTATCGACAGTAATTGAGAGATATTTACTACATAAATTAATAATTGTTGGTACTGATCCCCTATGGTACACAAAACGGATCAGATCGTTGTTGCAGAAGCAACGAAAAAGTATGCCAAATTTAAAAGAACGCAAAATCCCCAAGATTGGCAATGTTTTAAAGAAGTTCGAAATATAGCGCGTACTTCAATGCGAGATGCTTTCAATAATTTCCACAACGAAATTCTGTCTCGAAATCTGGCAGAAAAGCCAAAGAGATTCTGGTCATACATGAAGCACACCAGTGGCAAGACTCAATCAATACCTTCACTGCGCGATAAGAACGGTGAAGTCACTGATGACAGTGCCACTAAAGCAGAGTTATTAAACACAGTTTTCCGCAACTCCTTCACCAAAGAACACGAAGTAAATATTCCTGAATTCCAATCAAGAACAACTGCCAACATGAGAAACATAGAAATAGATACCCTCGGTGTAACAAAGCAGCTTAAATCACTTAATAAAGGCAGGGCCTCCGGTCCAGAGTGTATATCAGTCAGGTTCCTCTCAGAGTATGCTGATAAAATAGCTCCATATTTAACAATTATATAGAACCACTCGCTCAGAGACAGATCCGTACCCAAAGACTGGAAAATTGCTCAAGTCACACCAATACCCAAAAAGGGAAGTATGAGTAATCCGCTGAATTACAGGCCTATATCACTAAAGTTGATTTGCAGTAGGGTTTTGGGACATATACTGTATTCGAACATTATGAAGTACCTGAAAAAAAAAAAAACGATTTATTGACGCATAGTCAGGACGGATTCAGAAAATATGGTTCTTGTGAAACACTGCTAGCTCTTTATACTCATTACGTAATAAGTGCTATCGACAGAGGATGTCAAATTGATTCCATATTTTTAGATTTACAGAAGGTTTTCGACACCGTTCCTCACAAGCGTCTTCTGACCAAACTGCGTGCCTACGGAGTATCGCCTCAGTTGTGCGCCTGGATTCGCGATTTCCTGTCAGAAAGGTTACAGTTCGTAGCAATAGACGGAAAGCCGTCAAGTACAACAGAAGTAATATCTGGCGTTCCCCAAGGAAGTGTTATAGGCCCTCTATTGTTCCTGATCTATATTAACGACATAGGAGACAATCTGAGTAGCCGTCTTACATTGTTTGCAGATGATGCTGTCATTTACCGTCTTGTAAAGTCATCAGATGATCAAAACGACTTGCAAAATGATTTAGATAAGATATGTGTATGGTGCGAAAGCGGCAGTTGACCCTGAATAAAGAAAAGTGTGAAGTTATTCACATGAGTACTAAAAGAAATCAGCTAAATTTCGATTACGCGACAAGTCACATAAATCTGAAGGCTGTAAATTCAGCTAAATACTTAGAGATTACAATTACAAATAACCTAAATTGGGACGATCACATAGATAATATTGTGGGTAGAGCAAACCAAAGACTGCGATTCATAGGCAGAATACTTTGAAGGTGCAACAGGTCTACTAAAGAGAGAGCTTACACCACGCTTGTCCTCCCTATTCTGGAGTACTGCTGCGCGGTGTGGGATCCGCATCAGGTGGGAATGACAGATGACATCGAAAAAGTACAAAGAATGGCAGCTCTTTTTGCATTATCGCGAAATAGGGGAGATAGTGTCACAAACACGATACGTGAATTGGAGTGGCAATCACTAAAACAAAGGCGTTTTACGTTGCTACGGGATTTTCTCATGAAATTTCAATCTCCAGTTTTCCCCTCCGATTGTGAAAACATTCTGTTGGCACCCACCTGAGTAAAGAGAAATGATCATCACAATAAAATAAGAGAAATCAAGACTCGCACAGAATAATTTAAGTACTCGTTTTTCCCGCGTGCCGATTGAGAGTGGAACGGTAGAGAGAGACAGCTTGTAGGTGGTTCATTGAACCCTCTGCGAGGCACTTTATTGTGAATAGCAGAGTAATCACGTAGATGTAGAGGTTCTTTGGGAGAACTGAAGTAGGTAGATTTCTGGAAAACATGGTGATTCCATGTCTTTCCTGTTTTTTCCTGAGTCTGCAACAGGAGCAGGTTATCAGATTTCTAATCAATCCGCTATGAGAACGTCACGTTCTGCACTGACAGAAAAAAAAGCGCAACACCAAGAAGGCTTTAAGAGCGGCGCTAGTAGTGCCACAATGAGGATGCAAATCAGGTTTGCTTTAAATATGCTCTCTGACGGTGGTGAGCATTACTCACCTCTGAAATTGGATGTGATGAGTGAATGGTTGTATTGTATTGTACTGTATGGAACTGGGGACCAAGAAACGACGGAGAGGCTTCCTCCCCGCCTTAGCCTCAGCTCAGTGGTACACAACCCTTCAACCGACTACAGCCTTCCACTCAGCTCACCTCACCGCCGCCTCACACCGAACCCAGGGTTACTGTGCGGTTCGGCCCCCAGTGGATCCTCCTGAATTTTCTCACACCAAACGAGTGTAACCACAATGTTTGCGTGGTAGAGTAATTATGGTGTACGCGTACGTGGAGAAAGTATTTGCGCAGCAATCGCCGACATAGTGTAGCTGAGGTGGAATAAGGGGAACCAGCCCGAATTCACCGAGGCAGATGGAAAACCGGCTTAAAAACCATCCACGGGCTGGCCGGCACACCGGACCTCGACACTAATCTGCCGAGGGGATTCGTGCTGGGGACCGGAACGCCTTTCTGCCCGGAAAGCAGTGCGTTAGACCGAACAGCTAACCGGGCGGGCTGAGTTAATGATAGTCAAGACTGCCTTTAACGCGACAAAGACGCCATTATCAACACCTCTCTGAGTTTGAACGAGGTCGTGTGGTACGGCAACATGAAGCTGGATGTTCCTTCTGCGGTACTGCAGAAAGGCTTGGCAGGAATGTAACCACTGTACGTGACTGCTGGCAGCGGTGGTCACAAGAATGTTTACTGTGATCTTCTATCCTGGGACTGGTTTGATGCAGCTCTCCATGCTACTCTGTCCTGTGCAAACTTCTTCATCTCCCAGTACCTACTGCAGCCTACATCCTTCTGAATCTGCTTAGTATATTCATCTCTTGGTCTCCCTCTACGATTTTTACCCTCCACGCTGCCCTCCAATACTAAATTTGTGATCCCTCGATGCCTCAGAACATGTCCTACCAACCGATCCCTTCTTCTAGTCAAGTTGTGCCACAAACTCCTCTTCTCCCCAATTCTCTTCCAGACCTCCTCATTAGTTATGTGATCTACCCATCTAACCTTCAGCATTCTTCTGTAGCACCACATTTCGAAAACTTCTATTCTCTTCTTATCTAAACTATTTATCGTCCATGTTTCACTTCCATACATGGCTACACTCCATACAAATACTTTCAGAAACGACTTCCTGACACTTAAATCTATACTCGATGTTAACAAATTTCTCTTCTTCAGAAACGCTTTCCTTGCCATTGCCAGTCTATATTTTATATCCTCTCTACTTCGACCATCATCAGTTATTTTGCTCCCCATATAGCAAAACTCCTTTATTACGTGAAGTGTCTCATTTCCTAACCTAATTCCCTCAGCATCACCCGATTTAATTCGACTACATTCCATTATCCTTGTTTTGCTTTTGTTGATGTTCATCTTATACACTCCTTTCAAGACACTGTCCATTTCGTTCAACTGCTCTTCAAAGTCCTTTGCTGTTTCTGACAGAATTACAATGTTATCGGCGAAACTCAAAGTTTTTATTTCTTCTCCATGGATTTTAATACCTACTCCGAATTTTTCTTTTGTTTCCTTTACTGCTTGCTCAATATACAGATTGAATAGTATCGGGGAGAGGCTACAACCCTGTCTCACTCCCTTTCCAACCGCTGCTTCCCTTTCATGTCCCTAGAAACTTATAACTGCCCTCTGATTTCTGTACAAATTGTAAATAGCCTTTCGCTCCCTGTATTTTACCCCTGCCACCTTCTGAATTTGAAAGAGAGTATTCCAGTCAACATTGTCAAAAGCTTTCTCGAAGTCTACAGATGCTAGAAACGTAGGTTTGTCCTTCCTTAATCTTTCTTCTAAGATAAGTCGTAGAGTCAGTATTGCCTCACGTGTTCCAACATTTCTACGGAATCCAAACTGATCTTCCCCGATGTCGGCTTCTACCAGTTTTTCCATTCATCTGTAAAGAATTCGCATTAGTATTTTGCAGCTGTGACTTCTTAAACTGATAGTTCGGTAATTTTCACATCTGTCAACACCTGCTTGCTTTGGGATTAGAATTATTGAAGTCTGAGGGAATTTTGCCTGTGTCATGCATCTTGCACACCAGATGGGTAAGTTTTGTCAGGACCGGCTCTCCCAAGGCTGTCAGTAGTTCTAATGGAATGTTGTCTACTTCCGGGGCCTTGTTTCGACTTAGGTCTTTCAGTGTTCTGTCAAACTCTTCACGCAGTATCACATCTCCCATTTCATCTTCATCTACACCCTCTTCCATTTCCATAATATTGACCTCAAGAACATCGCCCCTGTATAGACCCTCTATATACTCCTTCCACCTTTCTGCTTACCCCTTCTTTGCTTAGAACTGGGTTTCCGTCTGAGCTCTTGATATTCATGCAAGTGGTTCTCTTTTCTGCAAAGGTCTCTTTAATTTTCATGTAGGCAGTATCTATCTTGCCCCTCGTGAGATAAGCCTCTACATCTTTACATTTGTCCTCTAGCCATCCCTACTTAGCCATTTTGCACTTCCTGTCGATCTCATTTTGGAGACGTTTGTATTCCTTTCGCCTGCTTCACTTACTGCATTTTTGTATTTTCTGCTTCCATAAATTAAATTCAGTATCTCTTCTGTTACCTAAGGATTTCTACTAGCCCTCGTCTTTTTACCTACTTTATCCTCTGCTGCCTTCACTATTTCATTCCTCAAAGCTACCCATTCTTCTTCTACAGTATTTCTTTCTCCCATTCCTGTCAATTGTTCCCTTACGCTCTCACTGAAACTCTGTACAACCTCTGGTTCTTTCAGTTTATCCAGGTCCCATCTCCTTAAATTCCCACCTTTTTGCAGCTTCTTCAGTTTTAATCTACCACAAGAATGTATGGTCGCAATAAAACTGGGCTACAGACGGCCACTTGGCACTAACGAGAGGGAAGGCCATTGTATTCGGCATATGGCTTTGGGGAGTCGTACTGCATGCTCAGATTCAATTTGAGCAGCAGCTGGCACCACAGTGAAACAGCGAACTATTTCAAAAAGGTTACTTCAAGGACAGCTTCGAGCAGGACGCCCTGTAGCATGATTTCCACTGATCCCAGTCCACGGCCATTTGCGTCTTCAATTGCGTCAAGCGAGAGCTCATGGGAGGCAGGGCGGAGGTCTGTTGTGTTTCTCGATGAAATCTGGCTCTGCCTCGATGACACTGATGGCCGTGCGTTGGTCAGGAGGAAACCAGTTGGGGGTCTGCAACCAGCCTGCCTGCGTGTTAGACACACTGGACCTACACCTGCAGTTATGGTCTGGGGTGCGATTTCGTATGACAGGAGGAGCACTCTCGTGGTTATCCCATGCAGTACCCTGATTGCCAAATTGTATGTCAATCTAGTGATTCCATCAGTTGTGCTGCCATTTATGAACAGCATTCCAGGGGTGTTTTCCAAAAAGATAGCACTCTCCCACATATCGCTGTTGTAACCCAACATGCTCTACAGAGTGTCAACATGTTGCCTTGGCCTGCCCAATCATTAAATCTGTCTCCCACCGAGCACATATGGGACATCATCGGGCGACAACTTCAGCGTCATTGACAAGAAGGATTAACGGTATCTGTATTTACTGACCAAGTGCGACAGACATGGAGCTCTATCTCACAAACTGACATCCTGCGCCATTACAACACAGTGCATACACGTCTGCATTCATCATCCTGGGGGTTACACTGTTTATTGATGTACCAGCATTTCAAATCTGCAATGGGTTATCTCGCACTTACATTAACCTGTGATCTTGTAATTTAATCACTTATATTTGTGACCTAGACAAATGTATTCCCGAAATTTTATTACTCTTCATTAATTATATTTTGGTGTTGCGATTTTTTCTCGTCAGTGTATATGTTTCATGCCTCGAGGGGGAAAACAAAAGTATTACGCCATGGGCTGAGAGACCAGGAGCCGAATCTAACATCTCTTACCGGTACTTTGTCAGCCTTTTCGGTTGTAATTACTTCTATAATATTTTGAAGGAATAGTTGACGCCAGCTGCAATCGGGCATAGAAATAATTCGATGGTGAAAGTTGAAAATTTGTGTGGCTCAGAAATTCGAACCCAGATCTACCACTTAATCTGGAATCTCCCCCTTAGCATGGAGAGCTGCATCAAACCAGTCTTCGGACTGAAGACCACAACTACATCAGATCGTCAGATATTGGCGAGTGTAACTGATTGTGTACACGGAAATGTATTTTGATGCAGTCTTCTCGGGATGTGATTTACTTTTCTCTCTTGACGAGATAAGAGTGATTTTGAAACTTCATCAGATTCTTCAGCTGACGAACAAAATAGGCATCGCAGGGTTGTACTAGTGTAGTGCAATTAGGAGATCAACTTTAATTCTGCACGATGGCAGTCCTTCATATTGAAGAGTCACTACGTATAACTGTGGATTTGTTCGTTCTTCCCATCACGAGTCAATGTACAGAAAAAAATTGTTACCTGCACATACCCTTTCATCACATCGGATAGAATTTATCGAGTATGATGAATTTATTTGCAATGTAAGTAACGTAAAAATTGAAAATAAACAAAAATTTTAAAAAAGTTTTCGCAAAGGGAGCCAATCCTACGACTGTCTGATTACCGTCCCGCTGAGACAACCGCTGCACTGCCTCGAAACTGTTAACGTAAATGGCTCAGGCCTCACCCGAACCTCACCAAAATGCTATTTCTTCTGAACGCTTGGCCATCTGGATCTCTTACTTCTGGCACTGTCATTTCTGGCCCAGTCCTGGATATACCATAAATTTCGGCGAAATTGGTTTTGGAGAGAAGACGCGCTCTTCTTGACAACTATCTTGTACGGCGGTTGTTGCGTTCTTCGGGGAAAGGCCGATTCCCGAACCATACGCGCTGCTCACTTATCAGTTTACGGGCAGACTGTAGCTTCAACAGTACTTCCGTCTTCCGAGAAGCTTGTAGCACAGCAGACAGTTTGAGGTGTTCGCCCTTGCCTGCGGCATGACCTACATTCCAGACAGGCGGCACAGTTCAGGGGTGGCCAGACTTGCCTGTTCAAGTGGAGGTTCTCTCGTATCCTCTGTCATGGGAAGGAGTCGGCGGGTGCTGATTTTCTGAGATTGCAGACGTGCCCGAACAGCGAAGCGCTTTTTAATGTAAGGAGATATGTTAGAGATACTGACGAGATGGAGACAATTTAACTCTCTGTTTTGAAATTGCGATAGCGGGGGAGTAGAAAGGATGAAAATGTAATTGGTAGTGTGTCGTAGAGATTAGAATGGAAAGAAAAACATGAATTATTTGGAATACTGATACTGCCAGTCAAGAAAAATAAATGTAATAACTTCGTGATTAGCACACGAAGCCGTAGCCCAATTAAAAACAAATTTCTATGAGACACTTGTTGTAATATTTATAATTGGCAATGAAGAGCAAACACAACCAAATTGACGATGGCTGAAAGATATAAAATGCAAGCTGCCAACCTGAAGAAAAGCATTTCTGCAAAAGATACAACTGTTTAACATCGAATGTATACTGAAGTGTTAGCAAGTCTTTTTTGAAGGTATTCGTCGGGTGCGTAGCCTTGTATGGAAGTGGAACCTGGACGATAAACAGTTCAAACAGGAAGAGAATAGAGGCTTTTAAAATGTAATGCTACGGAAGAATACTGAATGAGTAGATCGGATTACTAATTTGGAAGTACTGAACGGAAATGAGATGGAAATAAATTCATGGCACAATTTTACTAAAAGATGGGTTCAGTTGACACGACACATCCTGAGATATCAATAAATAAGCAGATTGGTAATGGACGGAAACGTTTAAGTGGGATGAGGCGGGACGGGGGATACGAATTGTAGAGGGAGACCAAGGCTAGGCTACAGTAAGGAGGTTAAAATAGGTTAATGGATATACAGAATTGCCTGGAATATACAGGGTGTTTATAAATGAATATCGGGGTTTTAACGCTTCATAATATTTATTATATTAAACTTACAGTTATAAATGATATGTCAAATGAAAGAGCAACTCAAACAGTTTTACTAAGAACCTTATAAATGTTAAATAATAGCGAAGCACGCGATTGGTTGAACTTCACTGTACCCAAGTGCTAGATAGGCCGCAAGGGGCCAATGACAGGGCTTGCTTTGCATAGCCTCCACGTTCACGCGACCTAACGCCATGCGATTTTTTCCTTCATCATCCTTTCCTCCGCTTCCAGCAGACCTCCCTTAATTAAGAAACCGGATTGAAGCAGTTGTTGCTACAATCACTGAAGACACACTTCTCAACCTTTGGGAAGAACTCTGCTATAGACTTGATGTGTGCCGTGTGACAAATGGTGCTCACTTAGACAATTATGAGGTTCTTGGTAAAACTGTTTGAGTTGCTCTTTCATTTGACATATCATTTATAACTATAAGTTTAATATAATAAGTAGCATAAAGCGTTAAAACCTCGATATTCTTTTATAAACACCCTGTATTTACAATGAGACAGGTTGACCCCTGTTAATGGACATCACAGAAGATGCTGGAAATGGTCACCGCTGACGTCGATACACCGCTGCACTCGATTTATCAAACTGTGGGACGCGCCATGCAGCTCTGCCTGAGGGATAGCAGCAAAAGCATTTTCTATGTTCTGCTGTAGCTCTTCCAATGTCTGAGGGTTATTTGAGTACAGTTGACCCTTCAATTTGCCCTGTATGTAAGAATCACAGGAAGAGAGTTCAAGCGATCGACGTGCGCTTCAGTCTGGAACCGTGCGACCGCTACGGTCGCAGGTTCGAATCCTGCCTCGGGCATGGATGTGTGTGATGTCCTTAGGTTAGTTACACCCGAAAGGTCGTCTGCTCGCTTTAACTAATACATAACAGTACATTCGTGCGGATACAGACGCGGGTACTTTTCTATAATGTTTCAACACAACGATCTCTTAATTCAGACATGCACAGATAAATGACACTGATATTTCGTCAGACTTAATTCCATACTTCCCTTCACTCGAGCAATGTTTTGTGGTGTTCGAACTATTTTCGCGCCATTTTTCTTCTACATTTTGCATTGCAGACTTTGCTGGAGTTCCTATCAAAACACTTCCGCCCTTAAACCCTTGCACAAACAATTACGCACGCGTTTTCAACGAATTGTGCTTCGCATAATACTCGACAGTGAGCAACATTTTGTGTTACTTCCAGCTGGTCACGTAACACGTCCGCTCGTCACTCACTCAAACGTTAAGACACAGCAAAGTTCTCGGGACAGACCACGTGGGTGATGCTTGTGCGCAAATATGCAACAGCAATCGTCTGGTGCATCGAAATCACAGTTTCCAGCATTTTCTGTGTTGAGCACTTTTGTTCATTAACAAGGGTCAATTCTGCATCAATGTTATAAATGTTTTCCCGGTCAGTTTTATTTTGCCCACCGTGTTGTTTGCATTAATAATGCAGAGATGAAGAGATTTGCTCAGAATAAAATAGTGCGAAGAGCTGCATCAACTGAAGACCACGAAAACAATAAAATCATCATAAATAACATCAATCAAGAAAACAAGTAACGAAATCGGGGAAAGGGCAAAAACCAAACTGCTGCTAATAAAAACAACTAAAGAATAAATAATTTTTTCATAATGTGGGGCCACAGTCATAAAATATTTCTTTAAAGTTAGTACCGCCATTAGACTATTTTATTTGCAGTGTTACATTTACACGATCATGATTTCGGCTTCAAATTGCCACTATGAAGTGTTTTAAGTGTTATACAGTGCCTAAGATGGCATACTGTCGCATGTAAATTACACTGTCAGACACATTGTCTAAGAATCAATACATATTGACCCTTAGACAATGTGTCTAATAGTGTATTTTAAATACGACAGTATCCTATCTTAGACACTGTATAACACTTAAAACACTTGATAATGTCACTTTGAAACCGAAATCATGATCGTGTAAATGTAACACTCCAAATAAAAACAGTCTAATGGCGGTACTGACTTTAAAGAAACTAAGGACTAATAATGCAATGCCACAGTATGACCCCACATCACATACAAAAGAGCCATTCGTAAAAGCCCTCGGAACCTCCCTAAGGTTGTGATCGGCATCTAACTATTATGCGAAAACCATGCAACACGTCACACCCACGCTGGACACCGACTACAACGTGAGGCAGGATCCTACAGGTTTTAGTGATGGCTCTGTTGTGTGTGATATCATACTAGCGCATCACACAGCATTGAGAATGGAAATAGACTTTCCGAATATGATCCAAAAAAAGTGAGAGTAAAAATTTGTAGCTGATCGTTGGGTTATTTTTCTCTATAAAAAATACTCGGAGGGCAAAATAAAAATAATAACACAGTTGGAAAGAGTGACTAAACGTAAGTAAAATTACAGTTAAGAGTTAGGTAGCAAAGACGATAGAATGCACGTGAAGAAAAATAGAGTTAATAAAATTGCAATAAATTCTTCGAAGAATAAAAGATACACTGTTGTTGTCCCTACTTTTATTAATATTTATTCAAGCTCCTTCTTTTCTTACGACGAAGTTTATAATTGTTGGCCAAATCTTTCTAGCTATTGACATTGCCAGGCACATGTTGTGGCTTCTAAGGTGCTGGTTTAGGTCGTCAGTCGTAAGAAACAATTTTTCTTCCAAGTCTCGTTTCTTTTTTGCATGCTCCGACACAAATATTCTGTAATTTCTGCAGCACTGTTTGCAACACTTTCACTCTTCAACTTACAGACAAATGTTCAAATGTGTGTGAAATCTTATGGGACTTAACTGCTAAGGTCATCAGTCCCTAAGCTTACACACTATTTAACCTAAATTATCCTAAGGACAAACACACACACACATGCCCGAAGGAGGACTCGAACCTCCGCTGGGATCAGCCGTACAGTCCAAGACTGCAGCGCCTCGGACCGTTCGGCTAATACCGCGCGCCACTTAACAGACTACATTAGAGACAGAGTACAGGATCTGATTTGATTTGCGAGGCTGGGGAAGGAAATCAGACGTGTCGGCTTCGAAGAAATGTCTCCATCGTTTACTTAGAAATTTCATTACTCAACATTAATTATTTTTTTGGTGTTCCGTTTTTTTTTTCCTTCGGTGTAGATGAATGTAGTCTGGGTATCATACATTCTGTGAGTTACGTTGCCCCAAGACGTATGCACAGTTTCTAACTGTAACATAACATGAAAGCATTTTAAATTTTTCAATACTCAAAAGCAGTTTTTCGTTGGCTCTGAAAGCCGTAAAATAGGCAACCTGCAACTGGGAATGTCCCCAGGTTTAGCTATTTAGTAATATAGATTACTAAAATTAATCAAGGCAACGGCCTTGCCGCAGTGGATATACCGGTTCCCGTGAGATCACCGAAGTTAAGCGCTATCGGGGGTGGTCGGCACTTGGATGGGTGACCATCCAGGCGGCCATGCTCTGTTGCCATTTTTCGGGGTGCACTCAGCCTCGTGATGCCAATTGAGGAGGTACTCGACCGAATTCGGTCAAGAATACCATCATAACGACCGGTAGAGCGGTGTGCTGACCCCACGCCCACCTATCCACATCCTCCCCTGAGGATGACACGGAGGTCGGATGGTCCCGGTAGGCCACTCGTGGCCTGAAGACGGAGTGAGTAAAATTAATCAAGGTCCCAGAGCCGATTGGAATCTCTGTCATCTTCCATACGGAATTTTCGTCTGAGTTATTCCATCTATTAATCATAATTACCATAACAAAAACTGTGCAGAGTGCTTGCAAGAAAGCACAGGTCATACCCGACAACAAGAATGGTGGAAGAAGTGACTGGCTAAACTACTGTCAAATACACTCCTGGAAATTGAAATAAGAACACCGTGAATTCATTGTCCCAGGAAGCGGAAACTTTATTGACACATTCCTGGTGTCAGCTACATCACATGATCACACTGACAGAACCACAGGCACATAGACACAGGCAACAGAACATGCACAATGTCGACACTAGTACAGAGTATATCCACCTTTCGCAGCAATGCAGGCTGCTATTCTCCCATGGAGACGATCGTAGAGATGCTGGATGTAGTCCTGTGGAACGGCTTGCCATGCCATTTCCACCTGGCGCCTCAGGTGGACCAGCGTTCGTGCTGGACGCGCAGACCGAGTGAGACGACGCTTCATCCAGTCCCAAACATGCTCAATGGGGGACAGATCCGGAGATCTGGCTGGCGAGGGTAGTTGACTTACACCTTCTAGAGCACGTTGAGTGGCATGGGATACATGCGGACGTGCATTGTCCTGTTGGAACAGCAAGTTCCCTTGCCGGTCTAGGAATGGTAGAACGATGGGTTCGATGACGGTTTGGATGTACCGTGCACTATTCAGTGTCCCCTCGACGATCACCAGAGGTGTACGGCCAGTGTAGGAGATCGCTCCCCACACCATGATGCCGGGTGTTGGCCCTGTGTGGCCCGGTCTTATGCAGTCCTGATTGTGGCGCTCACCTGCACGGCGCCAAACACGCATACGACCATCATTGGCACCAAGGCAGAAGCGACTCTCATCGCTGAAGACGACACGTCTCCATTCGTCCCTCCATTCACGCCTGTCGCGACACCACTGGAGGCGGGCTGCACGATGTTGGGGCGTGAGCGGAAGACGGCCTAACGGTGTGCGGGACCGTAGCCCAGCTTCATGGAGACGGTTGCGAATGGTCCTCGCCGATACCCCAGGAGCAACACTGTCCCTAATTTGCTGGGAAGTGGCGGTGCGGTCCCCTACGGCACTGCGTAGGATCCTACGGTCTTTGCGTGCATCCGTGCGTCGCTGCCGTCCGGTCCTAGGTCGACGGGCACGTGCACCTTCCGCCGACCACTGGCGACAACATCGATGTACTGTGGAGACCTCACGCCCCACGTGTTGAGCAATTCGACGGTACGTCCACCCGGCCTCCCGCATGCCCACTATACATCCTCGCTCAAAGTCCGTCAACTGCACATACGGTTCACGTGCACGCTGTCGTGGCATGCTACTAGTGTTAAAGACTGCGATGGAGCTCCGTATGCCACGGCAAACTGGCTGACACTGACGGCGGCGGTGCACAAATGCTGCGCAGCTAGCGCCATTCGACGGCCAACACCGCGGTTCGCGGTGTGTCCGCTGTGCCGTGCGTGTGATCATTGCTTGTACAGCCCTCTCGCAGTGTCGGGAGCAAGTATGGTGGGTCTGACACACCGGTGTCAATGTGTTCTTTTTTCCATTTCCAGGAGTGTATATTAACACCCATCTGTTACAGAATCTTATAACATATTCTGAGTTCTAACGTAACAATGTAACTTAAAGAGAATGACCTTCTGGATACCAAAATAGTTGAATAAAAAAAAAAACACGTGGAACCTTTACGAAGGAGAGCGTCCGAGTGGTCATGGACTTGTTTAACTTACAGGAGAATGTAAGAGAAAATCATAAAACCGCAACTGGTACTCACGCCAAGAAAGACGCTATACACGTTTTACAAAAAAGAAAAAAAAAAACAGAAAGAAGCTGCTCGCATTGATTTCCTGGAGTGCTAGTATGCAACTTTTTTTAACACTTCGAGGTACATCCTCACTCGGTGCCAAGGTTTCATCAAAATCGTTTCTACTCGGAAGCAGTGGACAATCATTTTATTATAATTGTCTTCTGGTGGTCTGTCGGAAAATGTCTTATACCAGGTATCGAACAACAGAAACGAGACTAGTGTTGCAATTTTGTGTGTCTGTCATATTCATCTGGGGGTGGTGACCTCCAGAGCAGGACCAGTTGGCGTCCATACTTATCTGCCTTTGTTCCTTCCACTGGTCCAACCTTCCTGCATGTCGTTTTCCTTGAGGCTTCGACGAAGGTCCCCCGTGTTTGAGTTCCAGCGGAGCACCTATGTAGTAAACTACCACTGAGCAGAACACTTCTGATAAAATTTGTTATTATTTATAAAAACAAAGTTCATCGTCGAAAATTAGTTACACACAAATGCACCACGACAGTTATATCCTTAGTAATGAGAGAAGCTTCCTTCCGTTGTTACGAAAAGCGAAAACCAGCTTTCAGGACGGGAACAACGAATATTCTTCAGCCTCTTATGTACCGATTATGTATAGATGTTGTTGTTGTTGTCTTCAATCCTGAGACTGGTTTGATGCAGCTCTCCATGCTACTCTGTCCTGCGCAAACTTCTTCATCTCCCAGTACCTACTGCAACCTACACCCTTCTGAATCTGCTTATTGTATTCATCTCTTGGTCTCCCTCTACGATTTTTACCCTCCACGCTGCCCTCCAATGCTAAATTTGTGATCCCTTGATGCCTCAGGACATGTCCTACCAACCGATCCCTTCTTCTAGTCAAGTTGTGCCACAAACTTCTCTTCTCCCCAATCCTTTTCAATACCTCCCCATTAGTTACCTTATCTTCAGCATTCTTCTATAGCACCACATTTCGAAAACTTCTATTCTCTTCTTGTCCAAACTATTTATCGTCCATGTTTCACTTCCATACATGGCTACACTCCATACAAATACTTTCAGAAACGACTTCCTGATACATAAATCTATATTCGATGTTAACAAATTTCTCTTCTTCAGAAACGCTTTCCTTGCCATTGCCAGTCTACATTTTATATCCTCTCTACTTCGACCATCATCAGTTATTTTACTTCCTAAATAGCAAAACTCCTTTACTACTTTAAGTGTCTCATTTCTTAATGTAATTCCCTCAGCATCACCCGATTTAATTTGACTACATTCCATTATCCTCGTTTTGCTTTTGTTGATGTTCATCTTATACACTCCTTTCAAGACACTGTCCATTCCGTTCAACTGCTCTTTCAGGGCCTTTGCTGTCTCTGACAGAATTACAATGTCATCGGCGAACCTCAAAGTTTTTACTTCTTCTCCATGAATTTCAATACCTACTCCGAATTTTTCTTTTGTTTCCTTTACTGCTTGCTCAATATACAGATTGAATAACATCGGGGAGAGGCTACAACCCTGTCTCACTCCTTTCCCAACCACTGCTTCCCTTTCATGCCCCTCGACTCTTATGACTGCCATCTGGTTTCTGTACAAATTGTAAATAGCCTTTCGCTCCCTGTATTTTACCCCTGCCACCTTCAGAATTTGAAAGAGAGTATTCCAGTCAACATTGTCAAAAGCTTTCTCCAAGTCTACAAATGCTAGAAACGTAGGTTTGCCCTTTCTTAATATTTCTTCTAAGATAAGTCGTAACGTCAGTATTGCTCACGTGTTCCAACATTTCTACGGAATCCAAACTGATCTTCCCCGAGGTCCGCATCTACCAGTTTTTCCATTCGTCTGTAAAGAATTCGCGTTAGTATTTTGCAGCTGTGACTTATTAAACTGATAGTTCGGTAATTTTCACATTTGTCAGCACCTGCTTTCTTTGGGATTGGTTTTATTATATTCTTCTTGAAGTCTGAGGGTATTTCGCCTGTCTCATACATCTTGCTCACCAGCTGGTAGTTTTTTGTCATGACTGGCTCTCTCAAGGCAGTCAGTTGTTCTAATGGAATGTTGTCTACGCCCGGGGCCTTGTTTCGACTCAGGCCTTTCAGTGCTCTGTCAGACTCTTCACGCAGTATCTTATCTCCCATTTCGTCTTCATCTACATCCTCTTCCATTTTCATAATATTGTCCTCAAGTACATCGCCATTGTATAGGCCCTCTATATACTCCTTCCACCTTTCTGCCTTCCCTTCTTTGCTTAGAACTGAGTTGCCGTCTGAGCTCTTGATATTCATACATGTGGTTCTCTTCTCTCCAAAGGTCTCTTTAATTTTCCTATAGGCAGTATCTATCTTACCCCTAGTGAGATAAGCTTCTACATCCTTACATTTGTCCTCTAGCCATCCCTGTTTAGCCATTTTGCACTTCCTGTCGATCTCATTTTTGAGACGTTTGTATTCCTTTTTGCCTGCTTCATTTACTGCATTTTTATAATTTCTCCTTTCATCAATTAAATTCAATATTTCTTCTGTTACCCAAGGTTTTCTAGCAGCCCTCGTCTTTTTACCTACTTTATCCTCTGCTGCCTTCACTTCTTCATCCCTCAGAGCTACCCATTTTTCCTCTACTGTGTTTCTTTCCCCCATTCCTGTCAATTGTTCCCTTATGCTGTCCTTGAAACTCTGTGCAACCTCTGGTAGAGATGCTGAAAACAAAATTAGACTAATAACAATATGCACAGGGACATAGAACCTATGGTTAATCCCGCTCTCTATCCGTGAATGGAACGGGTAGATAATTTAACAAATGGCATGGTGAAAAATATACTTTTCCATAACGTATTAGGGGAATCGGAGCATAAAACTTTTCTCGAGTGACACTTCTTCATTGCAGAAACTAATTAAGTTCAGTAAATAGAATTAAAAAAGTTAATCTATCTTCAAATCGAAGCATGTTTGAACACAACAGGACTTTATTACGAATGGTCCTCCTGGAGGCAAGATGACCTTATCTTTCTCAGGTCTGTGAACTGACTTACCCAGCCACTTACAGGAGCACTACAGTTTAACGTAGACCCCAAAATTCGATACAGCTTGGCGTTTCCCACATATACAAGTCACTACCGGAGGCGAAAAACTGAGATAAGTAACAGAAATGGAATCACATAATCTATTGGAGAACACCCAATCAGCCATCAAGCCACAGGTCAAATGTGCTGTGGGAATCCAATTAACT
This sequence comes from Schistocerca gregaria, assembly GCF_023897955.1. Classification (NCBI taxonomy): domain Eukaryota; kingdom Metazoa; phylum Arthropoda; class Insecta; order Orthoptera; family Acrididae; genus Schistocerca; species Schistocerca gregaria. The sequence continues at coordinate 640,300,836 of NC_064931.1, forward strand.
GAAATGAAAGACTGAAACAGACGAGGATACTATTAACATATGAACACTTTGTCTCATCAACTGTGGTAGTGAAGTAGAAATTTTACTGAGCGAGCTGGCGCAGTAGTAAGGCGCTAGATTCGTATTCGAGATAGCTCAGGTTCAAATCCCCGTACGCCGGTAGTAATTAAGGTTTTTGCGTGATTTCCCTAAATCACTTAAGCCGGATGCTGGGATGGCGCCTTCGAAAGAACACAGCCGATTACTTTTCACAGCCAGTACTTGTGCACAGCCTCCATTGATCCGGCCGTCAGTGGATCATTGAACCCGGATCTTCTTTCCTTCCTCGTAACGGTATTTCACTAAAATGAACGAAAACGTATGGTAACTGATCATGTAGAGAGGGCGTTGCGTTGTTTACATTACCTAGCTATCCTCTCCTGTGTTGTCCATGTTTTTCCAAATCATGCGAGGTGAATGCCGAGAAGGCTACGCTCAATGCTTTCCTCTTTCGTTATCATTATTAAGATTTGATAAATTTTATGCCCTTTGTTTATGATTATTATTATCATTTTAATTCATTACTTTTATAGTTGAATGTTAAATTGCTATTTTGTCGAAAACTGATATTTTGAGACCGTGTCTGTGTACAAAATTCATGTTGATTATTGCAGAGAAGGTAAAGCAACCAGCCACTTTTTATAATGCTATTTATTCAAATAAGTAGGGCCGTTACCGCTTTCGAACCGGAAGTGCAATTAAAAAAGTAAAGAAATAAGTAAATAGAAATCAAATGAATCTTCTCAAAAGAGCTCTCAGAATTTCAGATAAAACAACAAAATTCTTGCCAGATTCTTTAAAAAAATGTGCAAAAATAGAATGAGATACCAATAGGCAAAATACGAATTAGCAAATACTGTATAACTATCTAGAAGAAACCTTACAGCAGAATGGACCAGAAAGATTTACTACATATGTAAGAATTAGTACAATGGAGGGAGTATGTGGTTTAACTTCACTATCATTAGCAGATAAAGTCCATAGTCTCTGCTGCACAAGATGGGTTGATGGTGCGGTTGGTGGACAGTAAGTAGCTGCTTGCCTTTAATGCCCCTTCGCAACATAAACCACAGATGTCACTTTGAAACAATATCTGAAGCGGTTACGATGTCCACTTGGGACGGTAAATTATTCGTTCAAATTCCGTCACGCATAAATTTACATGCTACAGCTATAACGTTTACTCACGAGAGAATATATTGACACCCGTTCTATACTGATTTTGGCATTCTGTGAGTTCCAATGGTTCCTCCAGCCGATCGCTGAGATAATTCCCTAGAGAGGACCACGGTCGACTCGATACTCGAGGAGTGTTAAACATGAGTAATTCGTCTCTAACGACCTCGGTGTTTACGAGACGCTACACATGGATCTTGGCAGCGTCAGACAGCACTTACATGCACAAGTTAGGATAACTGATACACTATTATTTGGTATGGAAAAAGTTACCAAGAGAGGCGGCACAGACGCTGGTATTGATTTTGTGAGGATACGGATTCAAATTCCGATCTGTCCTTCTTAAAGAATTTCAGATTAATAACAAGATTGTTCCACAAACAAAGCCAGAATGAACTCTACACACGATCACTTGCTGAGCTACCTACCGCGTTGCTACTGATGCCATTACTATGGACAAAATATTATTGCTAACAACACAAAAATTTAAGGATATATTACTCTAAAAGGTTAGAATACACTGCTCTTCTTCAGACTTCACTTCTCTTATCCTTAGATCCAAGAAAGCTTTAGCCATATTGGTACCTAAATGTTTGAAGAGAGAAACTTATTTATCACAGGAAAGGAGAAATCATTCCGAATGAGTCGACCGGATAACGATTGTTTCGACAACTTCTCTGACGTAAGAAGTAACTGACAAAGACAAAAATCGTAAGAACTTATCAATCAATAATGAAAGCTGACAATAGGACGAAACTGGCAACTGAGCACTAGTGAAGAGCACAATTTTCAGTGAAAGTCACGTGTACAGTGAGAAAGATATCTCTGCTTATGACCTCGTTTCTGTAGGCCATATACGTTTCCAGAAATGTGTAGGTTTGTACATCAGACTTCCGAATGTCCTGTAACTTGTTGAATACATCTAGACCATGTCTTAAAAAATCCTTAATATGCTCATCTTTCTTGTATTAGTCATAAATCTTCTTCCTAGTGTACTATGGATTTTACTCTATTTCCCCTAGTGATGGATGGAGGCAGGAAAAAAGTGTTGTCGGCATTTTGCACGTTAATAACGGATTTTTAAAAATATTATGACATGAGATGCTTTATTCACTCCAAGGTGCCTCTAGGGCTTAGTCGCAACAAGTTATGGTGTTGCACTTCATGATGAGATTGTATGGACCCGTGTGGTGTATTGAAATTTCCCGTTTCTTAACACTGTGGCACCCATGAAAAATCTGGTTAGTTTCATTGTACCCGAATGAATTCTCAGTACGACATAGAAAGATTCTACATTCAAACCTACAATGTCTACAAGAAACGACATTGATGTTCGACAGAGCTGATTATCGTGATCATTGACTCTCATAATCGTTTATAAGTTATTATTTTTATTTTTTGGGAGGAGAGGGGGTGCAAACTGCACTTGCAGAGAGAAATCGTAAGTCATCGTCCAGTACATCTATGGGATGTCGCTACAGTATTTCAATTATTTTTTATTCTTTCTTTCGATCCAAAAAAAACACTGTGGAACAGAGCTCGACTATTTGACTAAAACAAGGAAAAAAAAAACAAGGAATATTACGTAAGTATCTCGAGTGACATATATGATAATTATGTTGAAACTGTGAAGGCAATTTATACAACGTATCAAAAGGTGTCACACATGATTGTGTCCTATCCTCTCACCTTACTGCGTCTATGCAGAACGTGTTATTAGGAAAGCTCCTGATGGCTGGACTAAAGGCATCTCAGTTGCTGGAAGAACTATTAACAACCTCCGATTTGCTGATGACATCGTACTTTCAGTCAGCAGCGATAACGAACTTGCTGAGCCACCAACAAAAATAAACTACATTAGTCTGTCACATGTATAAGAAATCAGTGTCACCAAGTCCAAACTCATGGTACTTGATCGAGGAGCATAGGTCTACTCACAGGTCGATAAAAGAAAGTCGTGCATTCTTTCATCTGCCTTGGGTCTACCGTCTGCTACACAGGAAGTTGTGAAGATGAGATACGAATACGGATACGGATCACCTTAGGGCAAGTGGGTACGAGGAAATTCTCCAACATCTGGCAGAACAGACTGATAACGAACAGCGTAAAGATCTGGCTTCTTGAAACACTCGTGTTTAAGTCTTCTTTTATGACTGCGAAACATGAAGCTTAAAGACCAGAGACAAGCATTGTTTTGATGCAGTTGAACTTTGGTCCTGGCACAGGATGCTGTGCATTAAATGGACAGAAAGAACTAATGTTTCCATCATTGAGCAACTCAGTATTTCCAGGCGCCTTTCTTCTCGTGTCAACCAAAAAATTCTCCAGTTTTTGGCCATACTGTGAGAACAGATAATGAAAGTCTAGAGAATATAATCATGGAAGGAAAAATGGAGGCCACAAGGCCAAGGTGGAGAGTGGAGAGCAGCTGTATAGATCAAATGAAGATCGTCTCCAGTCTACATTTTCTGCAGGCTCTAAGAGAAGCGTCCGGTATGAAGACGCTTGTCTCGTGGTGAGACGACGCCTAGCCGTGAACAAAACTGATGTCGAGTGAAATAAGAACATGTTCTGAATTCGAAAGCTACTATATTTTCGTAGAATTATCTCCACCGTCTGTTGAAAATCCGCATGGCTATAATGCTCTACACAGTCCACGCATGTGGTTGGGAAATGCTTCTCACGATGACGAGTATGTGTTGACGGTGATGCCAGATAACAGGGGATAGTGGGAAGCAATAAAAAGATGTACAGCTTCCAAGGGATCTCCAATCATATCCGCTATTACTGATCCGCTGTTAGAGCCCTATAGATCGCAAGCTGCTCTTTTTGCCAGTGCATAGTACCATAGACTGCAGTGTTCTCCTCGACAGCCTCCTTGTTACAACGAATATTT